>NC_052156.1:65708737-67044209 GCF_902713615.1 Scyliorhinus canicula | reverse complement strand
GAAATCGGGGGGTGGGTTGCGTCATCGGGGGGGGTTGCGGCATGGGGGGGTTGCGGCATCGGGGGGGAGGCACCGGGGGGTTGCGGAATCGGGGGGGGGTGCGGCATCAGGGGGGGGTTGCGGCATCGGGGGGGGGCATCGGGGGGGGTTGCGGCATCGGGGGGGGGTTGCGGCATCGGGGGGTGGGTTGCTGAAGGGGGGTGGGTTGCGGCATGGGGTCGTTGGGTTGCGGCATCCGGGGGGGGGGGGGGGTTTGTCTGCGGCATCCGGGGGGGGTTTCGGCATCGGGGGGGGGTGGGGCATCGGGGGGGGTTGCGGCATCGGGGGGGGGGCAATAGGGGGGGGGGGTTGCCGGCATCGGGGGGTTTGCGGCATCGGGGGGGGTTTGGTGGGGCAGCGGGTGCCAGATGAGGGGGGGCGATGATGCCCCGGGGCCAATTGCACCGTCGGCCCCCCCCCTCTGTACGCCGCTGCCCCCTACCCCAACCACCCCCCCCCCCTTACCACCCCTACCTCCCTCCAACGCCCCTACCCCCCTCCCCACCACCCCTACCCCCCACCCACCACCCGTACCCCCCTCCAACGCCGCCCCCCCATCTGTCGCAACGCCGCAACCCCCCACCCTCAACGCCGCAACCCCCCCTCATCGCCGCAACCCCCCCCTCTCAACGCCGGGCCCCCCCCCTCTCAACGCCGGGTCCCCCCCCCCTCTCAACGCCGGGTCCCCCCCCCCTCAACGCCGGGTCCCCCCCCTCAACGCCGGGTCCCCCCCCCCCTCAACGCCGGTACCCACACCCCGTCCACCTCCTTCTGAAGGCCGGTACCCACACACCCCCCCCCCTCTCTCCTCCTCCCCCCTTCCTTCCTCCTCCCCCCCTCCTTCCTCCTCCCCCCTTCCTTCCTCCTCCCCCCTTCCTTCCTCCCCCCCCTTCCTTCCTCCTCCCCCCCTTCCTTCCTCCTCCCCCCCCTTCCTTCCTCCCCCCCCTTCCTTCCTCCGTTAGTGGGGGGTGGGGGGGGTGCGGCTTTGGAGGGGGGTAGGGGTGGTGAAGGGGGTAGGGGTGGTGAGGGGGGGTTGGGGTAGGGACAGCGGCATCCAGAGGAGGGGGGCGACAGATGCCCGGGGCCAACGCACCGTCGCCCCACCTCTGCACGCAGCTGCCCGTACCCCAACCCCCTCCCCTCACCACCCCTACCCCCTTCACCACCCCCACCCCCCTCCAACGCCGCACCCCCCACCCCCCACCCCCCACTAACGCCGCACCCCCCCCCACTAACGGAGGAAGGAAGGGGGGGAGGAGGAAGGAGGGGGCGGAGGAAGGAAGGGGGGGAGGAAGAGGAAGGGGGGGAGGAGGAAGGAAGGGGGGAGGAGGAAGGAGGGGGTACGGAGGAAGGAAGGGGGGGAGGAGGAAAAAGGGGGGGAGGAGGAAGGAAGGGGGAGGAGGAAGGAAGGGGGGAGGAGGAAGGAGGGGGGACGGAGGAAGAAGGGGGGAGGAGGAAGGAAGGGGGGAGGAGGAGAGAGGGGGGGTGTGTGGGTACCGGCCTTCAGAGGGAGGGGGACGGGGTGTGGGTACCGGCGTTGAGGGGGGGGGGACCCGGCGTTGAGGGGGGGGGGGTTGCGGCGTTGCGAGAGATGGGGGGCGGCATTGGAGGGGGTAGGGGTAGTGGGGAGGGGGTAGGGGTGGTGGGGAGGGAGGTAGGGGTGGTGGGAGGGAGGTAGGGGTGGTGAGGGGGGGTGGTTGGGGTAGGGGGCAGCGGCGTACAGAGGGGGGGGGCGACGGTGTGTTGGCCCCGGGCATCCGTCGCCCCCCCTCTCTGCACGCCGCTGCCCCCAAACACCCCCCCGATGCCGCAACCCCCCCCCATGCCCCAACCCCCCCCCGATGCCGCAACCCCCCCCCACCGATGCCGCAACCCCCCCCCCCGATGCCGCAAACCCCCCCCCCCCCCGATGCCGCAAACCCCCCCCCCCAAATGCCGGAACCCCCCCCCCAAATGCCGGAACCCCCCTCCGATGCCGCAACCCCCCCCCCCAAATGCCGGAACCCCCCCCCCCCACCCAAATGCCAGGTTTGTCTCTCTCCTCCCCCCACCCCAAATGCCGGGTCTGTCTCTCTCCTCCTCCCCCCCCCCCCCAAACGCCGGGTCAGTCTCTCTCCTCCTCCTCCTCCAAAAAACGCCGGGTCTCACCACTTCCGCAGCTGGTGAAACTGACGCGTATCGCGTCAGTCAGCTGCTGGCCCCTCCGGGAACGGAGAATCGCCGCCTGAAAGAAGGCCCCCACGCCGGAGTCATCTACTCCAATTTTGCTCGCCGGAAATCGGCATTACGACGGTCTGCAGAGAATTTCGCCCCAGGTGTGGTTGCCTCCGGCGTGAACAGGTCGGGATCGTCAGGCCGCTCGGCCCATCCGGACCAGAGAATTGCCGGTCGCCGTGAAAAACGGTGACCGGCGATTCTCCAAGCGGCATATCGCAAAACGCGACACGCCATTTTGGGACGGGGTGGGAGAATCGCGGGGGGTGCCAGAGCGGCCTTCCCGCGATTCTCCCACACGGCCTGGGGAGCGGAGAATCACGCCCATGGTTCATTACTATCTTAAAGGCAATGAGGGATTGACAATAAATGCAGGCCTTGCCTTGAATCTCAAATCTAATGTTTTTGTTTCTTTACAAAACACTTCCCATATAAAATCAAGGTCAATCTCAGTAGTGGAGTTACCTTTCCTGTATTTTTGATCAGAATCCTTTTAAAAATCCATTTTCTTTGACATTTTGCACTTAAATGCTGAGAATGCATATCCCTTTGGTTGAGGCTTAATGGGCCGAGATCTCAAATATCTCACAAATTTTCTTTCCTTGTTGATTGCACTACTTCAATTTTAATCAGCTTAGTTCTCTGAGCAGTTTGGGACTGTTGCCCCGGTGTCTATTCCTGTCACTGTCAGAACAGCGTGAAATTTTACTTGTATGCTGCTGCATTCATGGGTCACCGAGGATTCTGCTGCAATCACTGCACTGGATAATGTTCTATGTGTTGTGATATCCACTGCAGCCAATTGTGATTTAAGGCGCAATGTACTTCTGTTGCTCAGCATTTTCAAGCATCTTATTGCTGCCAAAAATTGGCAGCAACATGCCTTCCTATGGTCACCTCAACAACCATCAAGTAAGCCCATTGTCTGCCCGAACAATATTGAACACCATTATTTTAAGTTAAAGTGGGCTACTTTCTCATCTGTCAGGCTGCCACTTGCTTAGATATTGAGTGTTAGTGATCTTCCATGTTGCCAGCTTGGTTTCCTAATCAACATTTTTTGGTCAGCTTATCTTGCTCTTGGGAAATTAAAATATTGCTGCAAACCCTGACAGCCCCAAATTGTACCAGTTGCTTTTTTAAAAGTCCCCATCATTCAGGCAATCTGAGGACTCTGTCATCTTGGCTTCAATATTGACTTAGCTGGTTAGTTGAATTTGTGTCCAACTGTTATCTGTCTAATTGAAGTATCAGTGACAATTTGCTACAATTTGGACTGCACCGATGATGGAGCAAAATGTCCTTAGTGCCCACTGACTATGGATTTTGAGGGAGGCTGAGTTGAACAAGCAACTAATTTGGTCTTCTAGATGTTCCTGAATAAGCCAGTTGATCTATGGAAAGGATACAAGTGGGATGAATCGAGCATTGGATTTGTCGATCTCACTCCGAGATCTTGTTTTGACTTAAATATTTGCAACTTGTTAACGTATGAGTTAATTCCAATGTATTATCCTGACTGCATGAATGGCGTGGTCTGAGGTAATATTACAGAGCCTTTGACTGGCATTTTTAAAAAAAAATCTTGCTCACACTATGCATGGATTAAAAAGTTAATTTCTTGCCCAGAGCATCAGTTACAGATTGATTGGATTGCTGAATTATCTTCAGTCACGGGATGCAGAATTACCGCAGAGTGGGATTAATTACTTTGATCTGAGATGCTTTTTTCTGGTTTCTGTGGTATGCCAAGTTTGATAGGATTGAAGGTCATTTGATCACATAATTTGGTAACAATGGTCACTTACTCTGCACTCTAAATGAATTATCAATTAAATGTTGATCTGTAAATAGAATCTTTTTTTTACTGTTTTGATTTATAAGATTCATAAGTATTCAGCACCTGGGGAGGTATTATAAATGGAGGAAATGCACTGCTGTGACAGCAAATTGCTGATTTTAAATTTGTGAGAAAATGCAATTAAATTATTATTTTCATAGGTGAGGAATTGCAGGAAGTACCAGACAGATCATTTTGGTAGGAAACATCATGCTGTAATCTTGTCTTCTAGCCAGCGAATAGGATCACAGTAAAGTCCCAACTGCACCTGACTTCCCAAGAGAGTTCCAGTCGTTCTTCAGGTAGGGGTTGTGGGGAGAGGGAGTAGGGATCGGAAGCAAGGACAGCGGAGTAGTTGTCAGTGATCACTCCCCTGCTGCATGTCCATACTCTCGGCCATGCACAGATTGGGGAAGATCAAGGGGCCACCCCCCTCCCCCCAGCAGACATGTAGCCCACACAGTTTATCCAGGAGTACAGGCCACATGTTGTGCAGATGCTGCAAGAATTGCAGTGGAGGCAGGCAAAGGCCCTGAAGTGATCACTAATTGACCACTTTGGGATCTCAAGTGGAGGTGGGTGCGAAGGTTGACCATGGGCCTTCCTGCCCAGAAGTCAATTTGGTGGAGGGGCCAAAGGTTTTGGGTATCAGCCCAGGTGCTAATTCCAGCCCCCCCCCCCCCCCACCACCACCACCACCACCACCACATTTCCGGTCCTGCCATTTCCTCCAAAGCTTCCTGTGGGAGAAAAAGATCCCAACCTTTATCTGGTCTTTCAGCAATAGAGAAATACTATTTATTCTCCTCTCGGCCTTAAAAGGAGAAACAAGCTGTAAAAATGAGCTTTTTTGTGCCTCTATTTATCCAACCTGTTTCGAAGCTGGGAATAAAGCAAGGATCCCAATGATGCCACAAGGCATCACCTACATATGGTCAACAGCATCCCGCTGGCCTTGACAGGCATTCTTGATGCCTGTTCAGTGGGTAAAATCCCAAACGGTCAATTCCTGGTAGATCCATGTTTGGTAAGGGATCTGGGAATATCTTCACGGTCCAATTTCTGCTAGTTTATGTCGGGCAACCACCAAGCAAGGGCAGCACGGTGGCCTAGTGGTTAGCCCTGCAGCCTCATGGCGCCGAGGTCCCAGGTTCGATCCCGGCTCTCAGGCACTGTCCATGTGGAGTTTGCACATTCTCCCCGTGTTTGCGTGGGTTATGCCCCCACAACCCAAAGATGTGGAGGGTAGGTGGATTGGCCACGCTAAATTGCCCCCAATTGGAAAAAATGAATTGGGTACTCTAATTTTTACAAAATCAGCACCAAGTGTCATACCAAATGCAGGTATGAAGTTATGAGAAATTTTAAAGCTACAGTTTAAAATGTGATACCAAAACTACGTGATAGGGGTGTAACATATCATCTAACTTAGCAGCATTGAGCCACAGTCTTAAAACTCAGCAAATACCTACTAAAATATGGACAACCACAGCCACTTGTGAAATTCAGACATCTCTTTGATAAAGATGCACAGTTAACAGAAATGTGTATAGCAAACTAGTCTACTTGTCATTCTGCTTGGCCATGGCCAGTAGAGACATCAAAACTTGATGGATGTTAGACAAATATGAAATGGATCTCATTGAACTTTCACTGTATCGTGATGGCTCCTCATCCCAGACACACAACCTTGGGTGCCTGAAACTGTCAGGATGTGAAAAGTCATAATACATGATGTTTACTCACTGCCTTAATTGGAAAAGGACTTCAGACTTATCACAGGTCATGTGGGTAAGAGAACCATAATTTTTTACCTGCTTTCAAAAAATAACAGAAGCTATTCTGAAACAGATATCATCAGAAAAAAGCATCAAGCCATTGGATCAGCTGCAAGACAGTTGCACAAACAAGGTAATATATTGCTCTGTCCCAACTTCAGCTTCACCTGAGAGCCAAGCTTCTCACAATTCAACTATAAGAAGCTTTGCAGATTATTGAGAATCCTCTGCTTTTGTAAGACCTACATTCCAGCTAAATCATCAATTCATCTAAGAAATTACAGGCCTGCTACAAAAGAGACAGGCATAAATCTGATTGTAATTATCCATATCTAATGTGTGTGTGTACATGCATGTGGCATTGTGCGTAAACCTCCAGGGAAAGTGCGTGATAATAAATATCTTTATTTTTTCAATTCGCAATCTTGCTGCAAGAATCATGTGAATTGGGAGTAAAACACACTTCGGATACGAAAATACACAAAATTTCATTATTTGAATCACTTTTTTCCTCATGGACATCAAGGAAACACAGAAATTCCCTCCAAGATATTGAGAAGATAACTTGTACGGTCCCCAAATTTATTTAGGATTGTACACTTCATGTAGAATGTTTAGATTGCTGGAAGTAACATTTCAGCACCTCCGTGAAAGAATTGTGCCACGCATTTCACAGAAATATTTGAACATTTCATTTGAAAGGAATTGAGTTTGAGTGCAGTTCCTCGTTTGGAGCTACTGAATGCAGTAGCCATTTTGTGCACAACAGTGGGAGGGATGGCAAGTTCATCTAATTTTAGTAGTGGTTGAGGACTGGTGTTAATCCAGAGCATCATGGGAACTTGCACAATGCAGTATTTGTTGGAAGCAAAAGAACGAATATTTAAATAGGGCTGACACGTAACCTGGAAGAAATATGAAAAAATGGATTCCAGCAGTTTGAACCTGTATATTACAGAGGATAATTAAAGGAGATGTATCAGTTCCTTTGGAATCTTATCAGAGGTCATATGCCCTAGTACTGACAATCCAAGTTAGGCCTATTACTAGAAGCATATGATTGTTTTGTTTTCTCCTGTTATGTAAATTGAAATAGCTATTGATGTCAAATTCCTGCAAATTGATTTTAGCTCTAATGTGCAATAGATCCCTTCTTAAATGATATTAGTATGATTTATGTTTATTATGTCTGGTAAAGCTGACAATTATACTCCTTTAATACCTGAAGAAGCAATGGAATATTTTTGATTGGACTTTGTCCTTTTAGGTACTTGATATTTGATGACTAAGAGCTATATGATATGACTACCAGTTTTGCACTTTATTTGCAATATTGGTCCATTTAATAGTGTTCCTCTTTTATGCAGGCTAACTGCAGGGCTAAATTAAGCACCACAGTATCCAACAGAAGCAAACTTGTATCCTGATCAATTTCAATTTCTTCTTCAAGGTGAACATTTCACAACTGTTATCTAAATATACTTTTTTCCATTTTCAGTCATTCTATTTTATTAATTGCAGTCTTCAAATGATGCCATAAAAGATATGAAGGAGATTAGATGGGAGTCAGATGGTGAATGCCTTTGAGAAATTTATGGCCCTCATCAGAGTACCAATTAGTCACAGATTTCACCATATTATTTGCAGACCTCCAGCAAATTATGTAACTCCGGAAAAGGCTAAAGGCAATTGGTTTTGCAGTAAACATATTGGGTATTTAATATGTTGTTGCCCTTCACAGTATGTTTTCACCAACAATATCCTTTTGACAAAGCCGAGTTTCTTCATGAAGTGTTTGCCAATAAAGCATGGCACACATCCTATCACCTTATCTTGTTAAATTATCTGATAGAAATTAAGTATAGCTTAATGTGAAGTTGCACTTCAATATTCCTGTTGTTCACCCACGACGGCCCACCCCACATATTCATTTAATGAAAATAGCCAATGAAATCATTTGGATTGGGAAGGAGATAAATCAGCACTTAAGCCTTTGTGAGGTTTGTAATTTGATCACCGTCTGCTCTGTTTTCACCCTACAAGAACACTGGTATGATTTCTTTCCGATTGCAGGGAAAATCCACATGCTCATTATATTCCATACTTGGGAAACGTGTTCTCATTCTAACCTACATTCCTTAACTTCCTTCTTTCCTTCTGCTCTAGTGATTGTATGCCATTAGTTTAGAGTTGCAGATCACTTGGGCCTGTTCATGAACCTGTAAGTAACTGAATGTTGTTCTCTAGGCAAGGTCAAAATGTGCTCTTCATTGGGACTCAGTTTATGAAACAGTGACCCAGAGCAGATGAACAAGATTGTCATGGCATTTTTCAGAATATCCAGGTTACTCATGGTTGTGGGAATTGAGTGCTCTAAATATAAAATCCCAGTATTTGTGAACTGTAGAGGCTCCATTTTCTATTTATTTAACTCCTTGTGCATGTGCCCATGTTAAGTTAACACCGTGACAACTCACAGCATACTTTGTTAATGTGGTGTCAATTCTTCATCTATTCTGGGCTGGATTTTAAGGCTGCAAATCAAGAAGCTGCAGAACCCCCCCCCCCCACCCCCAATTCCACCATATGTATGGTGCATGATATTATGTTGGCAATCTAATGTCATCCTGCCAGTCTGCAATATTACAGAAGGTGAGTGAATATGGAAAGTGGAAGCCCACCCTCCATTTTGAAGTGACAAATTATTGAGCATATTAATATTTTTAAATTGCCTGCTGCATATTCTGGCCGTCGGATGGGAAAAGGTCTGGGAGCACTTTCCGCCAGATATGAGGAGGCGGCACCAGGGCAGAAGAAAAGGACTGCCAATGGCTCTGTTTTGAGCCTGCCATAAGAAATAATAAGCAACTGAGAGGGCAGGGAATGTTTTAAGTTGGTGGTTGTAAATGATTTCCCATTCATGGCACAACCACTCACGATGTCTCGGTCCAGAAGTCCAATTGAGCTCAGCACACCATTTATCTCCCCCCTCCCCCATTCATGGCACAACCACTCACGATGTCGCGGTCCAGAAGTCCAATTGAGCTCAGCACACCATTTATCTCCCCCCTCCCCCAACCTCATCCCTTCACACTGCTACTTAGCCACCTTCCCACGAGGCAGCAGGTAATTGGCCATCGTATGATTGATTCACCAAGCTGAAATATTGAGGGCAAGAGGGAGCAGATCACTTTTGCTTTCAAAGCCACTATCGAATTCACTTTTCCAGGTGGACTTCACATGAAGAGATAAGCGCACAGAGATGTATCATTCTTCAGAAATAATGAGGTGCGATACTGCCAGAGAGCTCCTTTTGTTCAAGGTCATAGTCATACATAGCGTCAACCATTTTCAAAAAGGTTTTTGTGAAATTTATGAAATTGGTAATGAGATTATTTATATATATTTTATTAAGAACATATAGTACAGGGTCTAAGTCCCCTGATAGTATTTAATTAAAATATTATCTTTAAATATTAACTTCTGTTCATTATTTTTTAGCTGCCTGAATCATCACAATCAGAAATTCCTCCAGATCAATTTCTTAGTTTTGGCTTGTTATATCTTTGAGTTTGCCACAGAGAGAAAAGTTATGAAGGTGCCCACACTCTGGATTCTTATAAACATAGAGGGCTGGTTTCTCCGTCCCACCATACCAGATTGGCGGTGACCTTTCAGGAATCACTGGAATCAGGGAGGGTCCCAAAGGACTGCAAAGTGGCTAATATTTTTTTTTCTTTTTTTTAATAAATTTAGAGTACCCAATTATTTGTTCCAATTAAGGGGCAATTTAACGTGGCCAATCCACCTAACCTGCACATCTTTGGGTTGTGGGGGCGAAACCCACGCAGACACGGGGAGAATGTGCAAACTCCTCACAGACAGTGACCCAGGGCCGGGATTCGAACCCAGGTCCTCAGCGCCGTAGGCAGCAATGCTAAGCACTGTGCCACCGTGCTGCCCTCAAAGTGGCTAATATAACACCACTGTTTAAGAAGGGGGGGAGGCAGAAGATGGAAAGTTATGGACGAGTTAGCCTGACTTTGTTCATGGTAAGCTTTTAGAGTCCATTATTAAAGATGAGATTGCAGAGTACTTGCAAGTGCATGATAAAATAGGACTGAGACAGCACGGCTTCATCAAACATGTCTGACAAATCTGCTAGAGTTCTTTGAGGAGGTAACAAGGAAGTGAGGAAGCAGGGGTACTGCAGAAAGACTTGGACAGGCTAGGAGAGTGGGCAAAGAAGAGATGTGTTTGCGGTTTTGGGCCCTATATCATAGAAAGGATATGCTCCCCTTGGAAAGGGTCCAGAGGAGGTTCTCAAGAATTATCCCTGGAATGAAGAGCTTGTCATATGAGGAACGGGTTGAGGATTCTGGGTCTGTACTCGTTGGAGTTTAGAAGGATGAGGGGGGATCTTATTGAAACATACAGGATACTGTGAGGCCTGGATAGAGTGGACATAGAGACGATGTTTGCACATGTAGGAAAAACTAGAGTAAGAGGACACAATCTCAGACTAAAGGGATGATCCTTTAAAACAGTACTGAGGAGGAATTTCTTCAGCCAGAGCGTGATGAATCTGTGGCACTCTTAGCCACAGAAGGCTGTGGAGGCCAAATCACTGAGCGTCTTTAAGACAGACATAGATAGGTTCTTGATTAATAAGGGGATCAGGGGTATTGGGGAGAAGGCAGGAGAATGGGGATGAGAAAAATATCAGCCATAATTGAATGGTGGAGCAGACAGGATTGGCCAAGTGGCCTAAGTCTGCTCCTCTGTTTTATGGTCTTACATCACTAATCATGCGATGCTTCACCAGCAGTGATATGTTCTTGATGCATAACCCCACTCCCCATTTATTTATTTTGTGCAATGACAACTGCTAACATTTTTACAACCGACCACCTATGTATTATCTCTGTTTACACATATATAAAACTCATGAAGGCAGTCTCTAAGGCGGACGTCTATTTCTTTTGGGGTATATTCGAATTTCTGGAACCAGAGTACTCGAGATTTTGGAAATGTCCTCTGTTTCTTCAGTAATAATATGTGGGGCTGGATTCTCCGTCCCACCGTGGCACATTTCTATTTCACCCCACCGGCGAGATGCTCCGTTCTGCCGGCCGGTCAATAGGGTTTCCCATTGTGGTGCAGCCCCATGCCGTCAGGAAACCCCTGGGCTGCTGCCAAACGGAGCATCCCGCCAGCGGAGAATCCAGCCCCTGGTATTTACTGGAAAGTTACTCCAGTGTCCATTTCTATAGGTATTGGGAAGTCCTCAGAATCTGAATTTGTCTCTGTGCTTGGCCCCTATTCTGCAGTATCGTTGTCTATATTGTTCAAGGGAAATATGTCATGAGAAGCTTCTTTGATTTCACTTTGTGAAGCTTGTAACTGATTAGCATGATGTCGGCAACCTAGATGATAAATGATAATGGACCTGTCTTTGCCAGGATCATAGCAGGTACCCATTTCTCATTGGTGGTATAGTTTCTGACACTCACTCGCTTTGCTTGTTGCAACCTGTGCTTGCTGTTTTGTTTGACGATCTCTGAATTATCAGGTGGTAGTAACAAATCAAACTGTTCTCGCAGTTTTCTCCTGAACATCAGCATTGCTGGTGAACTCTGTGTTGTTGCATATGCAATGGTCTGGGAAGACATTAAGAATTTTTAAATTCTTCTTGTCAATGTACATTGGTTCTTGGATGCCTTGATGGAATGTTTCAAATATTGAACAAAGCATTCGGCCAACCCATTTGTTGCAGGCTGGTATTGAGCTGACATTATGTGCAGTGTATCGTTTTCTCTTGAGTGGTCCTCAAACTCCTTTGAAGTGAACTGAGTACTATTATCCCTTACTGCCTGCTCCAGTGTACTTCAGTATTTCATCTACCATCTCAATGGTTTGTTCGTTCATCATGGATTTCACGATAATGACTAACTATTTAGAGTGTGCATCCGTAATCACTAGGAACATGTGATCCTCCACAGGGCCAATATAGTCTGTGTATTCTCTGCCATGGCTGTGTTGGTAATTCTCTTGGGTGTAATCATAGAATAGAATCCCTACAGTACAGAAAGAGGCCATTCGGCTCATCAAGCCTGCACCGACCCTCTGAAAGCACACTGCACCGAAGCCCACTCTTCCATTCTATCCCAATATCTCTTAACCTAACCTACACATTTTTGGACTGTGGGAGGAAACACACACAGACACTGGGAGAATGTGCTAACTCCGCACAGACAGACAGTCACCCAAGGCCAGAATTGACCCCCGTGGTTGAATGAGGGGTTGAGTTGAGCAACAAAAACAAAATTGCCAACCTCTGACGAAGGGACATATAATTTGTATTCTTGAATGTTTGAACAGCTTTCTCATCCAGACTGTTTTACGCTGGGTGGTTGGGGGCTGTCCTTGTGTCATATGCCATTGGCTCGAGCAAACAGCTGAAAATCATTGCCGGTGAAGAGGCCACAATTATCTGAAACAATTGATTTGGGAATCCTATGAATAGCAAAGACTTGGCACAAGCAATCTTCTGTGGCAGCTGAGGTCGTGGTTCCCATCTCTTGAACCAATGGTTACTTAGAGTGAGCATCCAGCCCCAAAAACATTTTGACCATAAATGGGCCTGCATAATCAAGGTGGATCCTGGACAGTGGTGGCCTGGCTATTCCTAAGGGTGAAGGGTGGCAGACAGCGGCAAATAATGTTGCACTTGGTAAGGATGGCACTGTTCTAGTTGTTCTTCAGTGGCTTTATCTGTGCCTGACCACCAGATGTAACTCTCCGCAAACATCTTTGTATGCCATGTAGCTCTTGAAGAAGGGAGTCCTGGCCTAAGGCGGGATGACCAGCCATGATCGCCACAGCATCATGTAGTCCTCGTATGTCAACTTGTCTCGACAAGTGAAGTAGATCCTCAGCTGTTCGGACTTCCTGTAATGCCAGCCAAACTGTATATTTCATTTAACCTTTGAAAGAATAGGGTCTCCTTTGGTTCAGCTGCGGATGTACCCCATGGCACTGGCAAAGTGTCTAAGATGTTTAAAGCTCAAATGATCTCCAGAGGTACAGGTGGTGGCAGAATGCTCTGAGGTCGAGGCTGGCGATTTAAGCATCCACATTAGCAATTTGCACACCAGGCTGGTGCTGAAAAGCAAGGTTATCGGCTGCTATCAATAAGGCCCAACCTTGCACCCTCACTGGGGAAATCTGGATTACAATAATGCGGGTGGGATGCGGACGGGTCTGATGCCTTCCCCTGGTAAATCCGGATTACAGTATTCCAGGTGGGATGCGGACGGGTCTGTTGCCTTCCCTTGGTAAATCTGGATTACAGTATTCCAGGTGGGATGCGGAGCGATCCGGATTCCTCCCTGATAAATCCAGATTACAGTAACCTGGATGGGATTTGGAGGAGTCTGTCCTCCCTGATAAATCCGGATTACAGTATTCCAGATGGGATGTAGAGGGGCTGTGGGTGGTATAGCTTTAATATCTTTGCGTCAACACAAAATCCTAGGTCCGTTACTTCTGATGCCTCAAAAGTGCATTTGTCATGCTTCAGAGGACCCCTGCATCGCAAAACCTCTTTAGTACTTCCTCTAGGGTGGCCACGTGTTCTTCTGGTGTCATGTCATACAACATCAAAGTATGTTCAGAGGTTCACATTTGATGGTTTTGAAGGCAAATCCTTCTACTTTTGATTCTAAATACATCCGTAGGGCAACACGGTGGCGCAATGGTTAGCACTTGGACTACGGCACTGAGGATCCAGGTTCGAATCCCGTCACTGACCATGTGGAGTTTGCAACATTCTCCCTGTGTCTGCATTGGTTTTGCCTCCACAACACAAAGATGTTCTGATTAGGTGGATTGTCCACGGTAAATTGCCCCTTAATTGGAAAAAAATAATTGGGTACTCAAAATTTATTTTAAAAATAAATAGATGCGTCCGTATCCACTTCCATCTAATTTGATTCCCATCAGGTTTTGAAATGCCCAGAAATGTTGTTGATCACCTGCATCAAAAAGATTCCTCATTTCAGCTCCTGCAATTGCTTGGGTACATTGTCTTCTGAATGTCCAACCTGTGTACATCGGTGACATGGTTGTCCTCTTGCAGCCTTGTTTCTTGCGGTATCCATTTGTGGAATCTTCACTCCAGCCTCTATCTGCCAAGCTTCTTTTGTTGCTCATTCCATAGATGTAGAAACTTAAAAAATATGTTTTTAATTCATTTACAGGATGTGGGCATCGCTGGATAGGCCAGCATTTATTGCCCATCCCTAGTTGCCTTCAGAAGGTGGTGGTGAGTTGCTGCCTTGAACCGCTGCAGTCCTTGAGGTGTAGGTACACCCACTCTGCTGTCAGGGAGGGAGCTCCAGGATGTTGCCCAGCGACAGTGTAGGAACGGCGATTATATTTCCAAGTCAGGGTGGTGAGTAACTTGGAGGGGAACCTCCAGGTGGTAGGATTCCCAGGTATCTGCTGCTCTTGTCCTTCTAGATGGTAATGGTCGTGGGTTTGGAAGGTGTTGTCTGAGGAACCTTGGTGAGTTACTGCAGTGCATTGTGTATGTAGTACACATGGCTGCCACTGTTCGTTGGTGGTGGAGGGTTTGAATGTTTGTGGAAAGGGGAGCAATCACATGGGCTGCTTTGTCCTGGATGATGTCGAGCTTCTTGAGTGTTTTTGGAACTGCACTCATCCAGGCAAGTGGAGACTATTCCATTACACTCCTGGCTGCGTCTTCTAGATGGTGGACAGGTCTTGGGGGGTCAGGAGGTGAGTTACTCATCATAGGATTCCTAGTTTTTCACCTGCCCTGGTAGCCACAGTATTAATGTGGCTAGTCCAGTTCCGTTTCTGATCAATGGTAGCCCCCAGGATGTTGATTGTAGGGGATTCAGCGATGGTAATGCCATTAAATGTCATGGGGCGGTGGTTTGATCGTCTCTTGTAGGTTTAAGAATCAAATCAAACACAGCATGCAGCTTCCTCTGAATAGCTTTCTTGTGCAAGTCCACAACCCAGTCTCTCATCAAGTGTGTCATCATGTGTTGTACTGAACGCACAGTATTTTGCTAACCTCCTTAAAGTCGCTTGCTACAAATTGTAAAATGCTATGACTTTCTTTCTGACTGTGGTGGTGGAACCAAAACCTTTCTGCAATTAACAATGTTCCAGATGAGAAATGCCCTTCTAAAATCTTAATTAGTTCGATATAGGACTTACCTCTCATTTTTGCTGAACCAAGTTTTGTAACAGCATAAAAGTTTTACGCGCTACCAAATTCAGAAATGTTGTGACCTTTCGGTCCTCCAGTGTTTGATTCGCTATGAGATATAATTGAATTGTTTCGTCATATGGGTTCCAAGTTTTACAATCTTTATCAAACACATCCGTTTTTCCTGCCATTCCAGCTCCTGGCTCTGAGGGACTATACTACAACTAACTTCCTCCCTTCCAATTGTCTTGGATGTATGGCACAAGCATTCTCCTAATCCACAATGCAGTTTGGAGGTTTTTTCCCCCTTTGCCTCATGATAGTTGACCTTTTCCCTAGCGTGCCCTGTACAGATTGAGGAGACTTCTCAATCTCCAATCCTACAGCCCATTCAGCAGTGCCACATGGATCTTTGCGACCCAGACTGAGCCCCTTTGAACAGCAAGCAAGTCATTGGAACTGTCCTTCTTCTTTACTCACGGTTGTACTTGATTTTTTTTTCATTAAGAACCTTGAATATTGGCGACTTGACGAAGTGTGTGTGTCCGGTCTCGATCCTCATCGCCAGTTTTCTCTTTTGTTATATCTTTGAGTTTGCCTCAAAGATAAAAGGGATACAGTTGCCCACACTCTGGATTCTTACAAACATGATGAGTGGTTTTATTAGGGATGTTGCTCATACAACCTAAGATGGAGAACTGAAGCCCACGCAAACACTCACTGCTGACATCACTACAGATCACGAGATGCTTCACAAGCAGGGATGTATTTTCTGGTGCAGAACACGTCTTCATGTAACTTAAACAAAAATATGCAACCATATGCCTGTGATTTGATCCCTAGTCTCTTGGGTAGCATGTCAGAAGTATTTTAACTATTAGCTGTTACTCATCTGTAAATGTGAGTAAACACAGCTTATGAATAATTTTGATACAATTATCGTATCTTCTGTGATTGCCCACTTTCAAAGATTACCATTGAACAAGAAATGGTGGCAGGAGATTCAATCATTATTGTTTTGCAGAGCCGGTCTTACCTGCAGCATGGTAGCATAGTGGTTAGCAATGTTGCTTCACAGCTCCAGGGTCCCAACTTCGATTCCCGGCTTGGGTCACTGTCTGTGTGGAGACTGCACGTTCTCCCCGTATCTGCGTGGGTTTCCTCCGGGTGCTCCGGTTTTCCCCACAAGTCCCGAAATACGTGCTGTTAGGTGAATTGAACATTCTGATTTCTCCCCACTGAACTGTGAAGGGAGATGAATGAATCAAAGTTGCAGATGGTTTGTAGAAGCTGTCAACCATGAACCATTACTAGAAAGCTATGAATGGCTTGAAGCTAATGGATCTGTGGGGTCCAGATGCAGTTCACAGGTGCTCTCCTTCCAGGAATGGACAGGTGGAGCTTCAAGCTAAGTATTACAGCTGTAGTTCTCTCTTCCCGTATCTGGTGTTGTCTCTAGCTTCCAGACAGGGATCTCTTTCTGGGGGGAGCAGGGTCTTTGTGGGGGTTGGTCCCTGTAGGCAGCGGGTCCCTTGTCTCTGTGGAAGGGGGCCGACCTATTGCAGTGTCCGGGAGGGCTGGTCACCCTATTACAGGGTTCCCTGGGGGGGGGTCACCCTATAAAAATGATCCGGGGCGGGATGGTTCACCCAATTAGAGGAATCCCTGGGGCGGGGTGGTGGGTGGGTTGGGCCACCACCGTACTTGAGGGTGGGGCACCCAGGCAATCTGGGAGAGGGAGGCAGCTGTGCGGTGCAGAAAGTGGGGGGTGTTTGGGGCTGATTTGCGGTACTGGGGGGTGGTCGGCCGCAGACCTCACTGTCGGGCTGCCCGCTCAACATGGCAGCCTGAGAGCAGGATTCCCTCGTATTCCATGCCTTCATAAATTTGCATGGCAAGTATTCCTGAATTGCTTGCCAGTTTGTGCTCCCAGGAGGATCGCAAATTGGTTTCAATTCACCTCCGGTGGCAAAACATACAACCAGATTCTCCGTTCCTGAGACTAGTGTTGACACCAGAGCAGGATGAGTAGAGTTCTCTGACAGCAAAACTGATGCCGCACCTGGACCAATTCACCGACCATTGAGGGGTTAACACTGGCACCACATGGAACATGATCGATTCCAATGGAAAACAGTGTTGTACTCGCTGGGGTTAGGAATGACACACAAGAGGTTATGAGCACTCCACTCCCGACACAGACTCATCCCAGCCAACAAGATTGCTCTGGTTGCACTGGAGCACGCCCACCCCGCTGATGGATTGGCCGGGCCCGAGGGCCTGGAGGGGCACCCATTTCACCTCTGGCACTCAGTTCAAAATGGGCAGTCAATGGTGTGTGCAGTCATATGGCTGCCTGGCAGGCTATGGCACCCTCACCTCATAGCCCAACTCCTGGCTGCTTCCCCCCCCCTCCTCCCCCCTCCTCCCACTGGCCCTGGCAAAAGCCCCCCAAGCCAGCAGCACACCTGTCAGCACACTATGGCGATGTTGGACATTTTCTATTATTATTCAGCACAAGTGAACCTCACCGTTGGGAATTCCCCCAACCCGCACCGCTCCCCTGGGTGGAGGTGGAGGATCGTGGAGGATCCCAAAAATACTGGGTCCAGCCTGCTAATGATATGCCAATGCTGTTTACTATCCATGCGGAGTGGAACGCATTGACGCTGCCGTCGAGGCACCGGATTTGCGATTTGGCCTGAACTCTGTGCACGCCATGATTCTGGCGTCAAAACCGATTCTCCGCCCAATCCTACCCATAGTCTCCCAAACGGAAAATCCAGCCCACTATTCCATCTCCACCCGATACTGTGCTGTACTTTGCTGTTGAGGATCAGAACTTTAACTTCACTGATCTTTTGATTCATTGACACATTGTACTTTTCTGAAGCATCCGTTTGTCAATTGGGATTATGCTGTGAAACCATATTCAAGTGCAGTCTTGACAGCACTTTCAGAAGTTGCACGTCAAAGCAGTGTGCAGGATTTGTTGAGATGCGCTCAGTGAACATTTGTCTTCTACTTGGTTTGGCTTCAGGGAACACAGAGATACTATTACTTAGCTACTCATTTGTTAAATTAAGTATTCACTAATTTCCAGATATGTAACTATAAGGTTGATCATAAATTGGAGAGTTTGATGGAAATGACACGGCAATGTAAAGTAGAAAGTGTAAAATGTTCAGGTTGATATATAGACTGGAACTGCGTCATATGTATACTTACCCATTCAAACATTTATTGAACAAGGTTGTGTTCATTCAATATTATTTTGTTCTAAAAATCTTTGAAGTGTTTTTGTGTACGCAGATGGTTTCATTAAGGAATGGCAGATGTCTTAAAATCTTTGGATCACCACCATTATTAATCAGTCCTTTTAGTTCACAGGAAGGGATAATTAAGGACGAGAGGCTGTTTTAAATGCTTTAATTTCTGTTCTTAATGTACTAAATATAGGTTGGTCCAAAATGACAGGGGGAGTATTACATTGTAATTGTTAGTGAAACAAATTAACATTATCAAAACAGTCATAGAGAACACTGGATATCAAGAGGTTGAGAGCATCCATTTGGAAAGCACGAGCCAGTTGAAATTTCTGAGACATGCCTGTTGATAAATGTTTCTACGTGTCAGTGACTCGTATTCCTTGGTCAAAATAGAAACAGAAAATGGGAGAAATACTCTGCGGGTCAGGCACAGAGTTAAAATTTCAGGTTGATGCCCTTCTGAGTGTCTCCAGCATTTTTTTGCTTTTGGTTTAATTTCCAACAGTAGCAATATTCTGCTTTTCATTCTCGCGAACCTAAAGGTTAATTTAGGTAGGAGGAATAAGGTTGGCACTTAATGCTTCAAAGGTAAGAAACTAAGTGGGGTGGAACAGCAAAGCGATCTGGGAATACAGATAAGTGTATCACGCAAAGCAGCTATGTAAGTTGATGAGGCCATGCAGAGTGCTGGAGTTCATATTGAGATGGATAGAATATAAAAGCAGGAAGATGATGTTAAATAGATATACAGAATTCTGGTTACACATCACATGCAGTTTCCTGTTCAGTTCTGGCTTGGTACTACAAAAAAAAGTTTAATGAAGCCTTGGAAATATGTCGAAAAAATCTCAAAGGCTGTTAACCTGGATTCAACTGTCAGGAAAGATTGAACAGGGTGAGGTTTTTTCGCCCCTGGAAAACAGAAGACTTGATGGAGATCTTCAAAATTATAAAGGGATTCAAGATGGTGGTGGTACTAAAACTGTTTTCACTTGTGGGTGAATCCAAATTAATCCACTGATGTTTACGGTTCTTGGGGGGTATTCGTTTATACAGGAAGTGGTGAGATTGTGAAACTTACTAACATTTTGAGTGGTTGAAGCTCATATCATTGATGTATTTGAGGAAATGCTTGATTCATGCATGAAGGGATATACGGGCTGGGTAGGAAGAGGCAATGAAAGAGAGATATTGACTTATTGGACTGAATAGCCTATATTGTGCAAGAGATTCTGGGTTGGACTCTTTCCCCCCCCTCCCCCCCCCTCTCTCTCTCTCTCTCTCTCTCTCTCCTCTCTCTCTCTCTCTCTCCCCCCCCCCCCCCCCCCCCCACACACACACACACACACACTATATTGCCCAGTGGTGAAGGAGGCTTCCTATTGACTGCCAGCAGGAAGCCGATGGTGGTTTCTGTGGCTCACCAATCCCCCGCCAGGGAACTCGCCTTGGCGGGGTGGGGGTCACCTTCACTAGAACTGTCGGATCCCACTGGTGGAAAGGGCCGCAAAATTCCAGCGTCTACTTCTACGCTCATTGTTAAATTAGTGATGTTTTCAGAAATTCATTGAGATTTTGTTACATTTTCACGTTGATATTTTTTATCTCCTTGTTTGGCATAATTCTTGCCATTCCTAATATCAGGAAGTAATTGTGTTCTCATGGCTGGGTCTGACTTGTACTATATGCTTATTATTCTTGTAATATTAAGAGCTGTTTTCATTAAATATTTTCTGCACAGTTGGAAAACTTGAATCTACCAATGCTGCTGAGATAATATAAATGTAGTACTACGGATGATATATTGGTAATCAGGTGGGAGCACCCTCAATGTTAAAGATCCAGCCCCAATGATGATCCCACAGGTCTGATTGTTGGATGAAGAAAAAGAAACTGATACTTGTGCAACAGAACCTGAGTTGCCACTATTATCCATTGATCGCTCAAAATCTCTACAATGCAGAAGGAGATTGTTCAGCCCATTGGATCTGCACTGACCCACCTGAAGAGCCCACTCCCCTGCCCGATCCCAGTAACCCCTTAATCCCACCTAACCTGCACATCTGTGGACTGTGGGAGGAAACCGGAGCACCCGGAGGAATCCCACTGGGAAAATGTGCAAAACTACAGCAGGATATCTGTTGTTTCCAACCCTGGAAGGTCAGGAATCCTGCAGGAGACTGGCATGAAGCTATTTTACATCTCACTATTTGGATGCAGATGAAGGCCCCACAGGAAGTCCCCCAATGCCTGATTCTCCGCAACATCAATGGGAAAACACACTGGTCCAGATCATGTCTGGACTTGCCTGTTGGCAATTGCCTGCAGGTGGCACCGGAGCTCAAGATGGACACCATCAATGACACTGGAGCCGGCAACACCACTTTGGGGAGATCTTCAATGGTGGATCAATGATGTTGGGTGCCTTTTAAATACGGCACCTGGGTATGGTGGGGGGAAAGTGCACCATCAAGCCCAGCCGCCATAGAAGACGACACAAATCTCCCAGAAGCATAATTAATTGCACCAGGGAAGGGAGATATGGCGTGGTTCCCCTTCAGCCTCCACAGTAGGAAACACTCCATGACCCGCCCCCACCACAGGATTTAGTCCCGACTGGGAGAATTCCGCCCTTTGTTTCTGTTGGCATATTCATGAAAATTAATTCCAGGCACGATACTGTGGCTAGAAAAATGCACAAATTTGAAGCAGCATGAATGTTAATTACCATCCTATAATTCCTTGTTGCTTTTCGAGTTATCACCTTCCATTGTCGAGAGCTGAATTTAAAAAGAAAGCATCATTTGTAACAGTTTTTAAAGAGAATTATGTGAGGTATTATGTTCTAGATTCATGTTTCAACGTCTCAGTGTGAGCCATTTCATCATTTATATCTAGAGACCTTTTCGCATTTGACAGTAATTATATTGTGGCTCTCAATTCTACAATATTAAATGACTGCTTATGAAATGAATATTTAAAACCTGTAGGATCTGGTGACATGCTGACGTGTACATCATTTATAATTTGACAGTGCATACAATAGCATGTCAAAGTCTGTTTATAAAAAGCATTTTGGAGATATTCATCAATGCTGCATCATTTCTATTGGCAAGACCACATTATGGCAGTAATTGCAATTGTGCCCTAAAATTCCCATTTCTCATTACCCAGCATAAGTAAGTTTTACATATGTGACAGGGTGAAAACTTGCTGTAATCTCCAAAATAGACCAACCACTTCATAGCCATTATTAGATATAGCAGTTTGGGAGTATCAGTGACAATATTAATATGTAAAAATATTGCATCCCTGAGGTCATAATTTTGCGTTCATACAAATTCAGGTAAAGATTGTAGAGTCAAAGGGTAGAATGTTTAATGTGTCATAATACATTTTTTTCACTTCCTCTTCCCTTGAGAAAGTCCAATTGAAACAATTAAGCCATGTGTAAGTATTTGCATTAGACATATGAAGAAATATGTGCTCGACATCTTAAGAAGCAATAAAAATGCAGTAGTTAATTGCTTCCTACCATCTAGATAATCTGTATGTTTTCCATCAAATTTGCTCCATTCATTCTATGCGATAATAAGTGTTGATACATAGATATTGGAAATTTAATTGAACTACGCTGTGTGCTATTTACTTGATCTGGAGATTAAATTACTTGAGTTCTGCTCATAATTTTATAAAGTGACAACAACATTGGTGAATGGAACAACAGTAATTGGGATATCCTCTGCAATGAATTGCAACACCCTTCTAAATACATGCAATGATTTTCTAAATATAAAATCATAATGTCACAGCAAAACATAAAATACACTAATAAGTACTTAAGATGTTCTCGTTCCTTGGTTTCAGAGTGTTCAGTAATTGTGCACTTGGAAACTTAATTGGACTTCTATGGGAAAGAAAGAATATGAACATTGGTAATATCGGATACATAGTTGTGATTCATTAAATGAATTTTTTACACAAAAAGCAATGATAAACAATATCAAAAGTAAATTATTAGCAATCCTTGTTTCTGATTTGTTCAAAAGATAGACTTTCTCCCTGTCCTCGATTTTAAAGATGTATATGAAGTGTGCAAATGGGAGAGCACATGTGAATGATGCTCAATTAAACCTCAGGATCCACCAGTTTTCCTCCATTACTGACAGGAGATCAGAAGAAGTGGCAGAGACCCAATTTCGCTGGGCCTCTGTTGTTTCCTGGGATTTTCCATATGCTTTTGAAATGGAAACACTGATTGTTTGTTCAGGAAATGATGTGAAGGAGGGGTTGGGACAGGGACTCTTTATGTCTCACGTTCCCACTCCTTTTGCTCACTGGGTAATAGACTACTGCGGAGATGTGAGAGGTTGAGTGCTCGAGGGGTATCAGTATCCATAAGAGAGAATATGAGCCATAAAGGAAAGTTGTTTTTGTGGAAAACCTTTGCCTCCCCAGGTTCTAAGGATTGTGGAATCACCTCCTACACTCCTCCCCCTCCCCCTACCCTGCCTTCTCAGGTGGACACTGGTTCAGAGATGCACCAGGATTGAGATTGAGATGTGGATTTTCGGCCTCGATGGCTCCACCTTAAAATATGTACTTTTGTGGGATGACCTCCATGATAGTTTACAATACCGCCTCAACTTGATTTTTTCTTTTAAAAAGGACAGCAGCGCATGCCCAGAAGATGGATTTACTGGCACTGGGAACTGTCAGATAATTTAGCTAAGCCATTCTTAAAGTGAGCTCAGACAACATTGATAAACTGTGGAGCATCACATTTGAGGCCAATCCTGACTTTGCCTGATGTTGACGTATGCATTTTCCTCTCTAAAGAGTGTACTGGAGACTCCGATTATTGTTCATTGCTCTTTCGTCTCAATCACGTTTAATTGAGTCTGCAATATTGGGATTCCAGCTAGGAAGTTTTCACACAATAAGCTGGATGCAAATTAATCCACAGGTGTTGTTTCTGAGGTTCAATGCAACTGAATCTGAAGAACTTAACTGCCTCCCCCCCCCCCCACCCCCCCACCCCACCCGACACACCCCTCTTCTGGGGGTTACTGGCTTATGGGGATAGGGTCGAGGCATGGGCTTAAGTCTTTCCAAATGCCAGTGTTTAATCGATGGGCCGAACGGCCTCCTTCTGCATTGTAAATTCTATGATTTCCACGTACCATCTCTCTTTCAGCCGAATTGTGTGTGTGTGTGTGTATAGGCTTATGTGGGCGTGTATGAGCATGGTGAGCCCCCAATTAATACCTGATAACTGAATACAATTAACACCCAATTGATATAAAACAAATAATTTCTCTTTGTTTCTATAAATCAAACTTTACAGTTGGGGTTTCCCTGCCTCGCTGTGGCAGGTTCTCCAGCGGCAAGCCAGCCAAAAGTCCATTGACTTTGGTTGCACTGGTAAATCCTGTCGGTGGCTGGGACTGGAAAATCCCATCCTATGTAAATAAGCAAATTTCCAAAAGAACATGAAAGACTTCCAGGACTCTATTCAAGAAAAGTATTCCATTGTAAGACAGTCCTCCTCAGGACCCCTAACTATTCCCTTGTGCATGCACTTCCAGTATTGCATAATTAAAAGAGCCTGTGACGAATGCATTCATCACAGGATTAAAACTGCTTGTGACCAGTATATTCTGCTAATATTCATAGTTATCTTCATCCGCTTGCTCAGAACTATTTTCTTCATGCCTCAATTCAAAGAACCTGCCTCTTCGTTCTGGGTAATTTGCCACATAATTTCACATAAAAAAAGGACCTATTAACGTTTTCTTGGGCATTTCTCGAATTAATTTGCCCATTTTACTGCTACGATTTCCTCTTTTGATATAGCTAATTTGCTAACCGTCTTTCATCACCATTCTGTCAGTCTTTAATCCTTCTGTTCCATTGGCTTCTGTCTTTGATATATCGAACATTAAAAAATACGGTAACTATTGTGTCTTTTATTCTTTATGCCACAGTAGAATGCTTAATTTGCTTCATGAAAACTGAGAGAATGTTTGTTTCTCCAGGAATTGTCTTAAGACTGCAGATATCTAATCCAATATAGCCTACAAAAGCTAAATAGCAGTTTGAGACCAGTTGCCTGTGCATGAGGGACTGCGGTATATTTTAGCAACTACTTTTTAAAGTACCAATCCAGGGATCCCCAACTTGAGCATTGACACATTGTATAAAAAGCTGACAAAACCCTTAGGCACTTTCCTGGAATGACTGTCCATTTTCTTAAATTTATGAATTCTGATTCAGTCATCTTTGTTGTACGGAGAATGAACATTTACGAGGGAATCGGGACCGGCGCCACTGAAGCGATCTATGCGGCGTGGCTAGGGGGCCATTGACAGAGGCGCCTTGCAATTCTCTGTGCAAAACCGGCCGAGTTCCCGATGGCGCGGTTCTAACCACGTATCGGAACCTCAGGTGGCGGCTGCGGACTCAGTCTGGGGGGGGGGGGGGGTGATCGATCACCGGCGGAGGGGCGGGCACCTCATGAACAGCCAGGTGAGCGATCGGGTGGCACGGGTCCGCGGGTCCACACAACCTCGGGGGTGCCTTTTTTTGGATGATGGTCCGTGGTCCGCCATCGCTCTGCTACTGTGTAAAAACTTGAAAAGCCAGCTTGTGAAGGATAGAATACTGTAGCCTAGTCCTTCTATAGGTAGAAGTTTTCATTTATGGAGAGACATATTGCATATCATGTACTTCCAAACAACAATCCCTCTTTCAGCATGTAGGTATTTAAGTTCATAGAATTTACAGTGCAGAAGGAGGCCATTTGGCCCATCGAATCTGCACTGGCTCTTTGAAAGAGCACCCTAACCAAGCCCACACCTCCACCCTATCCCTATCAAAATAACCCAGTAACCTCACCCAACACTAAGGGCAATTTTGGACACTAAGGGCAATTTAGTATGTCCAATCCACCTGACCTGCACATCTTTGGACTGTGGGAGGAAACCGGAGCACCCGGAGGAAACCCACACACACGCGTGGAGAACATGCAGACTCTGCAGACAGTGACCCAAGCCAGGAATCGAACCTTGGATCCTGGAGCTGTGAAGCAATTGTGATAACCACTTTGCTACCGTGCTGCCCTATGAGTGCAGGTGCAGCCCTAATTAGTACCCTGGCCTGACTACAGTTAAAACCTAATTG
This sequence comes from Scyliorhinus canicula, assembly GCF_902713615.1. NCBI lineage: Eukaryota > Metazoa > Chordata > Chondrichthyes > Carcharhiniformes > Scyliorhinidae > Scyliorhinus > Scyliorhinus canicula. The sequence goes on along the minus strand of NC_052156.1, from coordinate 67,018,643 downwards.
GTACACAATTAACAATTGTTATTAGGCAGTTTGTGTCAAAGTATATTTTAATGCATGTTGTTCTTTATTATGCAACCATGATTTTGAGTTTAGAAAGAGTCTGTTTAAAGTTTTATGCACAATACGGAAGTAATGTTTCCCCAGGAACTTTTTTAGGGAACAGACATTTAATGGCTATATTTGGCTAAAAGCTGAGAAAACTAATTTCCTGAAGTAATTCCTTCTGAAAAATAAGAAAGTAATGAACTGCCATACATATGCATGCTAACACAATGTCAATGAAAGATAAGTACTGAGTATTGATCCCTGAGGGTGCGCAATCACAAGCAACACACTGGGTCTAATACAAGTTCCATTTGTAATGCAAGATGTAAGTCATTACACTTAAGAACTCGTGAACCTGTGGGAACTTGCTTGATGAATGAATGACCTAAATAATAATGTCAAAGGACTTACTGTCAAGGTCATTATTGACTTATCACAATTGTGAGTAGGTGAACTGGCCAATGTGATGACACTAAACAGCAACCTCATTCCTTACCAAAGGTCCTTGCTTGCAGCTTTGCAGGTGATGCCAAGAACAATATGATTGTTGGAAGTAGGATAAATGCACATGACCCTTTAGAACAAACAAACACTTGGATGATCCCTAGAACTGATGTCCAGGAGAAAGGCACTGTGAAAATAATAATTTTGTAACGTCCCATCAATTGTATTTTCATTTGAATGATTAAATGGGTACGTCAGTGGCCTTGAGGGGTATTTGGTAGTGCCAAGAAGCTTGTAAGTAGCTAATTTCTGAATAAAAGCGCTGTTTCAACTGAAAAGTTGTTTTTCAGATTGCAGATGTCACCATTCTCAATGACATTTGCAGTTTTGCAAGTTGTAAAGGAAATAAAATGAGTTGAAGTGAAATAATGCCTTTGCGACCTGAGGGCAAGATTTGTTCCAAAATCCATCATTGTCCATTCTGAGTACTGAATTAATAATTTTACATTTTGATTTATTTAGAGAAGGTAATTTTTAAAAATTAATTTTTAAGGAGAAATCAGTTTTGAGTTGGTTATGAAGTAGGAAAGCCAAGATCCCTAATTTAGTTATTCAAACCGGATGTTCAATAATGTCAGCACCTTTTCGGGGAAAAAAAAGACGATCTAATATTGGGCAATTGCTGTATTCCAAGTTTTCATTCCAACAGTTAATCTGAAATCAGAAAGCACTTTGTTGTCCCAAATAAAAATGGAAATGTATTCCCTCATTGTCAGTAAATGTATAATACAACAGGGTTTTAAAATGTTTTAGTTGTCATATGATTCAAGTTATTGTACAAGACAAATGACCATATTTGTCCACTGAATTGGAGATGTTGCTTAAAAATTAAGATGGAATTTTTTTCTTGGAATTGCTCTTTTTGTTATAATATGTTGACTTAACTTGCCTTCATTCCTCAAAGTATGCACATCATTGCATTCAGAGTAGTGAGTCAGTTTTATTGATCACTCGTGCCATTGATGATCAAAAGAAATGATACCATGTTCAGTAGGTCTGGTCTGTACAACTGACACGTGCTGTGTCAGAGCCCGGTGAGCTGTGGAGGGGAGGGGTTGGGATTAGGTGGTGGTGGTGGTGATGATATGCGTAAAGGGTCCTCTTGCAGTTATTTTACTTTCATACATAAAAGGCCTGCCATGATATGTATATCCAGGAAATACCCATTTTGTTATCCAAAGATTAAATAGAGAAGGAGGATGCAGCATTCCATGAGTTTTCCAATGAATGCCTTATGGTTTTGTGGATATTACTTCTTGCCTCTGGAGCTTGATTCTTGGATATCAGTTATGCATTTCTGACAAGAACTCAGACACCATGCTCAGCTCCAGGTTGTACTTGTGCAGGTGGCCATGCATGTTGTATGCCTTGAAGTGAACGTTAATGTGCACATTTCAAATTATTGTCATTTGAGCTCATGCTCATTGTTTAGTCAATTGAATCCTAATTGTTATCTGGGCACAGGGAATAAATTCTAATTAAAATTGCTCTAAAAATAACTGTGGGGAATATATCAGGCAGGGAATATCTTTACTAGTTTTTCAAGATTTGGCAATTTTGAAGATCGTACATGTTTTCTCATTCCCTATTCTGCTTTTCTGACGCAAGGTTACATGGGCGCGATTCTCTGCACTCACGACGGGGCGGAGAATAGCGGGCAGCGCAAATTTTTATGGCGACGCTGGTCCAACGCCCTCCCGCTATTCTCCCCCCCCCCACGCCCGCCCCCCGACACGAATCGCTGCTCGCCGTTTTTTTTACGGCGAGCAGCGATTCTCCCCTGGACGATGGGCCGATTTCCAAGGCCTTTACGGCCGTTTTCACGAATTTTAATACACCTGCTATACAAGTTCGTGAAAACGGCGGCAAAGTGCCGTTCTGCACAACCATGCCACTGATTGGCACAGCTGCACCACGGCCGTGCCAAGGGTGGCATGGGCCCGCGATTGGTGCCCACCGATCGCGGGCAGCGGGTCCGATTCCCACGCACTCTTTCTCCATCCGCCGCCCCGCAGGATAAGTCCGCGGGGCGGCTGAGGGGAATTACGGACCGCGCATGCGTGGATCTGACGCATATGCGCGGATGACGTCATCCGCGCATGCGCGGGTTGGAGTCGTCCAATCCGTGCATGCGCGGCTGACGTCATCATATGCGTCAGCCGTCGCTAACTTTGGCGCGCGGGCTGAGCGAAATTCGTTAAGCCCGCGATGCCGTAGTTCATGGGGCCGCGATGCTAGCCCCGACCGGGGAGCAGAATCGGGTCCCGGGAGGGGGCGCGGAGGCTGCCGTGAAACACGGCCGTTTTCGTGGCAGCCTTCACGACTCTCCGCCTTTGCGGAGAATCGCGCCCATTATTTATGCAGAACATAGAAACTAAACTTGTCGCAGAAAGTTAGTCCTCTGATTTAAAATAAAAGCACCTTTAACTAATTACTGCCAATCAACCTCTGGTGCTGAAAAATAAACTATTAAAATCTATAAAATAGATCTTACTGTTTCAGCATTAATTAATTAATGCTGGAGAGTTTTAAAATGCCAAAAATGTATTTGTTTTAATATCCCTTTCTGTTTCTTCTCTTTCTCTGAATTCAATCTTTCTCTATTTTTCTTTCTATCCCGAATTTGACATTTATTTCCCACTGTTGCTTTTATGTTGCTTCTCTGCTATTTCACACTTCTTCAATCGAACTGTTCCAATCCCAGCTGAGGTTACTTCTCGACAAGTTTGATCCCAGAGAGGAACCCAGCTTGATAGATCCTAACTTTTATTTTCTGTTTAGAGACATAGATGAACAGAGCCACAGGGCTGCCGATCAACTTTTAACAAAAGAACAAAACATTTATTAAACCAGAAAAGATTAACTCTAATACACACTCCTTCACCCCAGCTATATCTTTTCAAATATATACAGATTTGTAAGGATAATATAAGTTACAGAATCTATCTTGTGCTTTAACATTCTCAGTAAGTACACAGTCCATGTAAACCAATAGGCAAACCGTGGCCAGATACATCACGCTCTGCAACTAACTGACCAGATGCCAGCCAATGCAATTGCTGAGGATTTCTCAATTCCCCCCAGGTGCTTGTCGTACTCCGTGAAAATGGGTCCCACTGGAAATTTGTTTTCCACACAAGGGTTTCCAATCTCGGTCTTGATGAACACACTTTGGAATCTTCTCCCAAACAACATTTTCTCCCAGATGTCTTCACCAAGGATTCACCTCCAGGATTTCAACTGTTCCTTTCAGTATTCCTCTGCCCTGGATTGTCACCTGCATTCAAGCTTCCTCATACATTCCCAGATAGCCAGCCATGCCAACAGAACACCACTGCTTCACAGGTTGCATTACGGTGTCACCATGAATCACCGTGGATACCTAGTTTCCACTTGCCGATGTCTCATGGTCTGCACCTTCCAGATCTGCCTTTCACTGGAAGCCTCTCTCTGGTCCTTACTTTGGCTTCTCAGTCTTCCTGAGATTTTCCTCTGCCCCATGGGCTAGTTTCTGGAATTTTTTATTGTTTAGCTTGGGACTGGAGTTTTGTCCCTATGCTTTGTCCAACTTGTTCCAGCCGTTTCTGTGGAATGCTTCTTGCCTCTGCTTACCTGGTTCCAAACAGAAACTGAAATGCTTCTGCTTTTCAGTGTGAACATCTGGGGCGGGATTCTCTCAGCCCTGGGCCGGGGTGGAGAATCCCCACGACCGGGCAGTTCATTACTTTCTTATTTTGGCACCGGCGTGGTTGGCGCGACGCCGGTCACGGGCCGCTTGATGCGACGGGCCCGCCGATTCTCGGTCCGGGATGGGCTGAGCGGCCGTCGTGGAAACGTTGAGTCCTGCCGGCACAGTCCACATCTGCTCACAGCTGGTGGGAACTCAGCATGGAAGGGTCTGGTGGTGGCCTGTGGGAGGGGGGGGGGCCTCCGATGCAGCCTGGCTTGCGATTGGTGCCCACTGATCGGCGGTCCGGCCTTTCTGGCTGGGGGACTCATTTCCTACGCGCCGGCCCCTGTAGTCTTGCGCCATGTTGCGACGGGGCCGGCGCGTTGAAGGAAGCCACTGCGCATGGGCGGATCCCGCGGTGCCCAGTTCGCGCCGGGATCGGTAGTTGGAGCAGTTTGAACTGCTCCAATGCCGTGCTGGCCCCCTGTAGGGGCCAGAATTAGTCCTGGGAGCGGCCCGTTTACAACAGCGATCATGACAGCGTGGACACTCTGCCACAGGATGAGAGAATCCTGCCCCTGGTGTCTAAGTTTTTTAAAAACTCTGTAATTGCACTAAAATTATGCAGCGGGATTCTCCCTTCTGGGGACGAAGTCCCCACGTCGGCGGGAGAACCGGCGCCAACTACTCCGGCATCAACAGCCCCCGAAAGTGCTGAAGGGACGGCATGAGTTCACGCATGTGCCAAAGGGCCGGAGTGATCCCGCGCATGCGCGGAACTGCCGGCGTGGTTCCGCGCATGCACAGACCGGCCGGCGTACCTTGGCGCATGCGCAGGGGGTTCTCTTCTCCGCGCCCGCCATGGGGGACCCCTAAAGGGGCCGGCATGGAAGAAAGGAGAATTGCTGGGGGGGCCGCTGCCGCCGACCAGACTGGCGGCTATCCCTCCCCGCCCGAAAAACGACGCCGGAGAATACCGCAGTCGGGGCGGGATTCGTGCCGCCCCCCCAGGGATTCTCCGACCCGGCGGGGGATCAGAGAATCCCAGCCAGGGTATCTGGACCTGAGCGAACAGAGCAAGCAACTGAATACCTTTTGCACCAGTGTTAGGAAATAGAGGTAATTTAAGTAATTTATATGTATACTGCATATCAGGAATTAGGTATAACTTTAAGTTTAGTTTTAATTTATATTTCTGTATTGATAATATAAGAAAGCATTAATAACTTTAATTTAGATATATGTTAAGCTAAAGTGCCCCGACGCCAGCTTCTGTATTCTCCAGCGCCGTTGGCAGCAGCCCCGCCGGCAACTCTCCGGGACCTGATGGGTTGAGCGGCCATCTGTTTTTGGCCAGTCCCACTGACATAGGTTATGCATGGTCCCACACAGCGGGACCTGGCAAGTAAGTTAGTGGGGGCGGTCCTCGAAGGGGGGGGGGGCAGGGCGCGGGGCAGTTGTGACCCCGGGGAGGTCCCCCACGGTGGCCAGGCCCGCGATCAGGGCCCACCGATCTGCTGGGGGGTCTGTTCCGTGGAGGCACTTCTTCCTTCCGCGCCGGCCCATGTAGGGCTCCGTCATGGCCGGGGAGGAGAAGAGAACCCCCCGCGTCAAAATACGCCGGCCGTCTGTGCATGCGCGGAACCACGCCAACGGTTCCGTGCGTGTGCGAGATCACGCCGGCCCTTTGGTGCATGCGCAAACTCGCGCCATCCCTTTGGTGCCAGCTGGAGCGACGCCAACCCTTCCGCCATCCACCTAGTCCCCGAGACAGGTGAGAATTCCTCACCATGGGGGCCTGTTGACGCCGGAGTCGTTGGCGCTGGGTTTCCCGCCGGAGTGGGGACTTAGTCCCCGGAAAGGAGAATCCCAGCCCTGTTTGTCTTGTTGTGCAAGCTGTCACTTTCAACAATTTGAAATATTAGAAACTTAAATGGGTTAAGGGCAAGTTAAACATATGGCAGACACCATTAGATGGCCTACTACCCCATTAGATGGTCTACTACGGCAAAATCAGGATCACTGCATTATACACCACCACCTGCAAGCTCCACGACAAGTCACTCACCATCCTGACTTGGAAATATATATCGCTATTCCTTCACTGTCACTGGGTCAAAATCCTGGAAGTCCCTCCCACATAGCGCTGTGAGTGTACCAACACTGCAGGCACTGCTACAGTTCAAAAAGGCAGCTCACCATCACCTTCTCAAGGATAATCAGGGATGGACAATAATTGCTGGCCTAGCCAGTCATGGCCACATCTTGTAAATGAATAAAAAAAACAGGAATGCAAAGAGACAAGGAGAGCACCAAGAAGGTCAAAAGAGAAGGGGTGGGAAGATGAGGAAAGAGAATGGTGATCCAGCCAAATAGATTCTGGGAGGGGGAGGGAAAGATGAGAGAAAAATGAGGATGGAGGCATCTTACACAACTGAACTTTGTGTGTGTTTGGGGAGTGGGGATGGGTAGGAGGCAGTGGGATGGATTAGGACATTACACTTTTCAAATACTTTTCAAATGTAAAGCTGACTAGTGTCAAGCCTAACAAGAATTATTAAAGGCACATTATTGTGAACAAATATATTAAATGATTTTGAGGATTTAACATAACAGTTGGATATTATATTTCAACTTGCATAAGACATTTGGTGAAGTACGTCACAAACATTCTGTGGCTGAAGTGGGAACTGGTAGGATAAAAAAGGCACTCTCAACTCTCAAAATAAAAATCAATAAAAAATGGAGTGATCAATGGCATTTTGTTCTTTTGCCCTTAATGTTCTAATTTGCTTCTCATCCTGCATCTCCTCTCCAAAATTCTAGGACTCATATTTCAAGGCGACTTGTGACCTTACAGAATCTTGTACATGTGGACATGGAACTATGGGAGCAGTGCAACAGAGATATCTACTATATCTAAGGTTTCAACAGTCTTTAAACCTAGAACACCATAGCTAAGTAATAGTGTGTAGCTGCGACCTTATTGTTTCCGAGTCACATATTTCCAGGTTTGAGCCCCACTCCAAGGCGAGAGTACAAAAATCAAGACTGACATTCCAGCGCAGGACACAGGGAGTGCTGCATTGTCACAGATGCTGTTTCAGGTTAAATTTTAAATCAAGGCCCCTTTAACCTTCTTGGGTGGATGTAAACTATCCTATGACACTATTTAGAAGAACAGTGGAGTTATCCCTGGCATCCTGGCCAATATTTATGCCTCAATCAACATACAAAAAAACAGATTACCGCCACATTGATCCAGTGTACAAGGACTTCCAAAAGGGGATAAGGTGCTGCACAACAGACCTCTGAGCAAAGTTAGGGCTTGTGCTGCAAAAGAGACAGTGGCAACATGAATGCAACATTGGTTGAGTGACAAGAAACAGTGATGATTGGTCATTTTTCGCACTGGAGGAAGGTTGAGAGTGCTGTTCACCTCTTCCCAATATATATGTGTGTATATATATAATTGTTCTAGACCATGGTGTATGAGGCATAATTTTAAACAAGACAAATGATATAAAAAATGGAACTATTGTAAACTGAGGAAGATAGTGTAGAACTTCATAGGCCGGCTCCCAAGGAGCAGCCAGAAGTCTTGCATGAATTATTCAGCCCAGCCTCCTCCATGAGGTCTCTACCTTCATGGATGCCACTCTTCATCCAAATTGATTCGCTCCACAAAATCCCAACAAACAGCTGAGTGCACTGGATACAGAAAAGACTGAGACCAGACAACATCCTGCTCTGAAGGCAGTTGCTGCTGAACTGGCTGTATCCTGAATCAAACTGCTCCAGTACAGGTACAACACTAGCATCAACCCGACATTTTGGAAAACTGCCTGGATGTGTCCTACCCACAAAAAACAGGACGTTGTGCCCGATATGACATTTAGAACTTTTCCTGTTTAATATACATTTGTAATGTTTCACTCTGTGAATAAATGTAAAATTGACTAAGGATTGACTTCTGGGGCAGGATATTCAAACCCCACATCCCCATTCCTCCCTGCCTCGCCCGCCACCGGTGTTGCGGCGGTGGAGGTGACCCGTCATTGGCTGGCAAGTTCCCACCACTGTCAACAGGCATTTCCGTTGTTCTTAATGTCCGCTGCCGTGGAAGATGTGGTGGTGATGGGGATGGGGTCGCTATTGGCGGGGCCAGAAGATCTCACCAGCGGGAACGGCTGGACAATTTTGGCCCTGGCCTCCTGCAACTGGCTGCCAAACGTTTAACACAGCGCACAGGGAAGGATTTCTACTTATGAACAGTCGCAACCACACACACAATTAGACTGATGAATTGCATATCCCTGTTGTACATCCCAACTAACTTGCCAGCAAAATATACTTGAATACTGACTGTGCCACCAGCCACAGCCCTCAGGCCCTGGAAGGGAGTTACAGGATAAACTTGCATGTGATTAGAAATGTGGAAATGGAACTCCAGTTTCTCCAGGGTGCACGTTCAGGCAAATATTTATATCTATTTTTGTTGTTGTTGGCAGCCTCCAACAGTCCCTTAAATGTTGCCAGTTTGACCCACATGTAGAATCGATTATCCTGAATACAGCACACCTGGCTCTGGCTGCATCCAGAGCAGCCCAAATGTGGGATGTTACCTTGAAACAGGTAAAAGCTCGATGCGTGTCTCTTGACACTTATACTTCAGCTTTTGTCAATATGGTGGGTATTGCATTTTTGGTGCAGAATATTTATCCATGCAATGTGGCATCCATGGATTTTCAGGCTGTCAGCCAGGACATTGTTTTCCCTAGGTCTCTGACAAAAGTAGTCATTCCTCTGCTGTAGAGAATCGCATATAATATGTGGCATTCATGAACCATAGATGGCTTTTGCTTTTGTAAAATGGGAGCCATTTCTATTTGTTGATCACTGCAATTCCAAGCTTTATGCCCTTTTTTCCCTGAACATGATGTGGATTCAGTAGGTGGAAGAGCTTTTCATTGTGTGCAAAGGTGAAATTCCTTGCCACCAAAAAGCATAATTATCTATGTTTGACTGAAAACTGAAGAACTTCAAAGCTGTCTTTGTTATGCATAACTGGTTTGAGAGTTGTTCTGTTCTCCTGACCTATTTTATTTCATTGTGAAGCCTTTTTCTGAAAGTACTAAGTACCCTCAGTGGAAACACTAACATATCCATCAGTGGAAGCACTATTTTTGTAGGGCTTGGAAGGTCAGCTAGGTTTTAGATGCAAAGTCCCTTGGGACGGGAATGCTTTGATTTTCTTATTCACTCTGGTAGACGACAGTAAATGATAAACACCACAGCTGGTGCCCATTGAATAATAGTGAAAAGGCAAGACTGGCTATGATAGCTAAGGGAGCTATGTCTCAGGGTTTAAGTAAAATAACTTCAATAAGGTTGTTTGGTGGTTGTGAATTCAGATGGTGGGTTGTTGACTGGGAACTTTCTAACTGAAGCATAATGACTCATTCATGTTTTATGCCCGTTGGCTGGAGTAGGGTCTGGCAACACAGCTAGTGTACCCAGCTCTATAAAAGTATTCATCATTATGACAGTTGAACATCAAAGAAAAGTTTGAAGTTACTTTTGAACTTAGAAAATATTTTTCAAGAGTACGACTACACTTTAACAGTTCTCTTGAGTGTTACTTTGTCACAGCAGTTAATCGGTAACAACGTGTCGGTAACAATGGTGGCCTGGGGCTGGTTTCCCCAATCCTGCGGCTATTTCCACAGGATCCATCTGGTCTTACGACCAGAAAGTCGGCACCACTGCCCCTGCACCAATCCTCCGCCTGGTGCAGCCATGCAGCATAAAGCCCCCAGCTTTACCTGCGGATACGGCCACAGAATGGCCGAGTCCTTGGCTGCGCATACGCATGCGGTGGCCTCTTGGCGGCCGCGCCGTGCACCATGGTGCCGGCTGCGCGTGAACCTGGCCTCACAAAAATTATCCCCAAACCATCTCCCACCAGTCCCCCCAGCCTCTCTGCCAGTGGAACAGCTCTCCCCCCCCCCCCCCGACTGTGGTGGTGCTGGACACAGTCCACAGCCGACACGCGAGGTCCCCGAACGTTGTGAGGAGTTGTGCCCCACACCGTCGGGGACTCAGCCCATCAGGTTGAGTACATTGTCTTTGAGGGGATGGTGTATCACAAAAATGGTGCCTCCCCCGATTCCGGGGTAAATGTGGATTCTCCAGCCGATCGCTGAACATAATTTCGGCATCGCCGATCGGAGAATCTCGCCCCTTTTTTTCTTGCTCTCTGCACTTGGGGCCTTAAGTTGGTTGATCAATATGCCAAATATATTAAGTGGAGTAGATAGCAAAAGATCAATGAAGACAGTGTAAGCATCATAGAATAGAAATTGGAATGGAACCACCGTGAAAATCAAAGTCCAAATGATGGTGGCCAGTTCTTCGAACATGACGTTTTGACTGCCGTCTAAGTACAGGGCCTTTTGCATACTTGAGAAAACCCTGCTTTGGATGTTCGATCGTCACTACCAATGATTTTTGGTGTTCTTTCAATGTAAATATATTTCTTATTGCTGTTGGTGCTGCTTTTCAAATTTGTCCATTCTTTATTGCAATTGTAAGTACTATCCTGATGATTCTACCATGAGCTTGTGTACACATATGCAAAATGTGTTACAATGGGTATTTGATACAATTAGAACAAATTAGCTATATTTGAATTAAATCAAGGATGAAATTTGTTTTGGGCAGTATTCCTCATTACAGTTGCGAAATATCCACCCAAATGATGGCCTCACAGCGTCAGGGACCCTATTTCAATTCTGATCTCGGATGACGGTGTGGAGTTTGCACATCTGTGTGGGTTTCCTCCAGCTGCTCCAGTTTCCTTCCACAGTCCAACGAAGTGCGGGTTGGCCATGATAAAATTGCTCCTTCGTGTCCAGGGGTGTGCTGGTTAGGTTTTGGTTACGGGGATCGGGTGGGAGAATGGGCCTAGGTAGGGTTCTCTTTCAGAGGGTCGGTGCAGACTTATTGGGACAAATGATCTCATTCTGCAGTGTAGGGATTCTATGATTCTATTTTGCACTCCGCCTTCTCATGACTTTAATTGTCTTCTGCAGGAAAGAATATGAACGTAGTTTAAAATAGGTTACTTATTCAGTACAGTTAATGATAGAGTGACAGAACACTATCAGCTAAACAGATAGGGGTTGCATGGATTTATACAGGGTAGAAGATGGCAGAGGTAATGGAAGGGGTGAAAATAAATAGGAAGGATGTACAGAAAAGCCTGTTATGTTTAGAGTGGATAGGTTGCTTGGTCTGGATGCCTTGCAATCTGGATTGCTGAATGAAATTGGAGCAGAGATGGTGGAATGAGGGCAGCACGGTGGCACAGTGGGTTAGCCATGCTGTCTCATGGCGCCGAGGTCCCAGGTTCGATCCCAGCTCTGTGTCACTGTCCATGTGGAGTTTGCACATTCTCCCCATGTTTGCGGGGGTTTCACCCCCAGAACCCAAAGATGTGTAGGGTAGGTGGATTGGCCACGCTAAATTGCCCCCTAATTGGAAAAAATGAATTGGGTACACTAAATTTATTTTAAAAAAGAGATGGTGGAATGGCTTGCCATAATTGTCCAATCTTCCCTAGATATGGGGAAGTGCCAGTGGATAGGGGGGTTGCAAATTCAACTCCCTTATTGCAGAAAGACTGAAGACTATTCACAGTACTGATGGGCCAGTCAGTTTAGCATCGGTGGTGAATAACGTTTCAAGAAGCATAATATTCCAGGAAAAAAAAATCAACAGGCACTTAGAAATGCAAGCTAATTAAGGATAGCTAACACAAATTTGTAAAAAGGCAAATTGTGTTTGACTAATTGATTTATTTTTGATTAAGTACAAAAGAAGGTTGATGAAGGGGAAGCAATGGATATGAGCCTATAATGTCCAGCTAGAGGTGGGAAGCCGCAGGTGGCCGATTGTAGAAGAGAAATCTGCGCACTTACATTCGCTCCGACGATGTGACGAACCTTCCTTGCTCTGCGGTAGGCTCGAGACTCCAGCGTCCCCATCTGAACAGGCTCCAGTGCGGCGCAGGAAGAGTGCAGTCCCCACCCCCTTATGACGTGGCCAGCTTGGCAACGCCCATTGAGGTTAGGCAATAGATTCAGTTAGAAAACAACAGGCAACTTTTTTAACAAATGCTTTAAAGGTATAGAGACTTTTTAAATGCTTTTTTGTTGCTCTCTGTTGTATCTTTTAAAGTAATTTTTAATTTTATTTTTTTTATGATTGAAGGCAAGTGAACATAGGTTTGGTTATTTATTTTATATCTGTGAAACTATTTAAATCTGCACTATATAATTAAGTGCGCCATGCTTAAAAATGTTAATGGCCGGGATTCTCCGATCCCGCGCCGGGTCGGAGAATCGCTGCAGTGGGGACGCGAGAATCATGTCACACCGCTCCAATGCCGGGCCGCCGATTCTCCGGTGACTAGAGAATCGGTGCCAGTCACGCCCGCGGGGGTGGCACCACACTGGTCGGGGGCCGTTGAAAGAGGTCACCCCTCCCGGCGATTCTCCGCGCCTCGACGGGCCAAGTGCCCGCCGAGTTTGGCCGAGTCCTGCCGGCCTGGGTTACGTATGATCCTACCCGGCGGGACCTCGGAGTTCTGTCTGCGGGGGCCATCCTGGTGGGGTGGCGGGGGGATCCGACTCCGGGGGTGGGCCTCTACAGCGGCCAGGCCTGTGATCGGGGCCTACCGATCAGCGAGCGGGCTAATTCCGGTGGGGTCCTATGTTTCTCCGTACCAGGTCCCTGTAGGGCTCAACCATATTGCCCGGGAGCCGGCATAGAGATGGCAACACGCGTACATGTGCGGACCTGCGCCGGCCATGGCGCGCTGGCTTTTGAGCGCCGGACCAGCGGACACCAATCCGGTGCTGTACTAGCCCCCTAGGAAGGGGTGAATTCCGAGGCCTGGAGACCCGTTGACGCCGGAGTCGCTCGCGCCGATTTTGACGCCAGCGTCAACACTTGCCCGGGATTTCAGGGAATCCCGGCCCATATGTTTTAATTTAGATTATGGTCATAAGCTTTTAAAAGTGCCCCAGGGCTTTTTGTTGTCACTGTGCTTGTAAAATCTCCTTTTTGTTCTGGAGCACAGTTCCTTCATCAGGTGAGTGATGAAGGAGCTGTACTCTGAAAGCCAGTGGTTCGAAATAAACCTGTTGGACTTGAACCTGGCTTTGTAAGACTTCTTACTATGCCCACCCCAATCCAACGCCGGCATCTCCACCTCACTCCTTTTTTTGATTAGTGTTTATAGAATCACTGCAGTGCAGAAGAAAACCATTCGGCCCATAAAGTTTGCGCTGACACTCCAAAAGAGCACCCTACCCAGGCCCATGACCTCGCCCTATCCCCTTAACCCCACCTCACCTTTGGACATGAACGGGCAATTTAGCAGGGCTAATTCACCGAGTCTGTACATCTTTGGACTGTGGGGGGAAACCAAAGCACCTGGAGGAAACGGCATGGTGGCACGGTAGTTTGCACGGCTGCCTGACAGGGCCAGGGACCCGGGTTCGATTCTGGTCTTGGGTGACTGTCTGTGTGGACTTTGTACATTCTCCCCGTAATTGCGTGAGTTTACTCCGGGTGCTGTGGTTTCCTCCCACAGTCCAAAGGCTTGAAGGTTAACTGGATTGACCATGCGAAGTTGTCCCTTTTAGTGTCCACAGATGTACAGTTTCGGTTCCGGCAATAGGGTGGGGGTGTGGACCCAGATAAGGTTCTCTTTCAGAGAGTCGGCGCAGACTTGATGGGCTGAATGACCTCCTTCTGCACTGTAGGAATTCCATGGTTCTATTCCATGGTTCTAGGAAACCCATACAGACACAGGGAGAATCTGCAAACACCACACAGCCATCCCATGATCCGAACTGTGCTAACGAGAGTGCCATTGTGTTATCCGCCTTAAAAATGTTTCTGTCTTGTTTACTTCAATTATCGTATTAATTTATAATTACCTCAGAATTAAATGTTGTGTTCTGATGTTTCAATATTATATGTGAAGAAGCTTGTAAAGCTTAATGTAAAACATTTATTAACAAAACAAAATACAAATATAAAACTTTGAAACCTTTTAATATTCAGCTTAACGTTTAACTTTATCAGCTGAACAATGACATAAAACTACCTCAACCTTTACAAATTTTGTGCAATAAAATACGTTTTCTCACTTAAATACAACGGTTCCATCTATTTGTAAAGGGGAAGGAGGGAGGGGGGGGGGCAGGGAAGGGTTTTGACATATCAATTGTTAATTGACAAGGTCAACATCTGAAAACAGCAGCTGCTGAAGCGCAGTGTCTTGACACACATCTCCTGTAACATCATTTCGGGATTTTGTTTGGCAGCACACTCTTCGGGGTGGGTGATTGGTTCACTGCAATACCTATCAGACAGATAGTTCACATTAGCTTACAGGAGGCTTGCATATATCAACTAAGGCATTGAACTTTGTTCAATCATTTGAACTAATAACTGAGGCTTCTTGGGATGAATGTTACATCAGGGAGACTCGTAAACAACTCAGCTTAAAATACATTGCAAAATCTAAATGACTTTAGCCTTGAATCAGCTGGGATGTCAGGCATGCTAACATTAGTATCCTTAAAGGAGTCAATAGCCCTGGTATCGAGCCATTAGTTGAATCGTGCCCAATGTGTTTTAAGTAGGTAACTGTAGCACCATTAGCACAATGTTGGAGATGGAGCCGCAGCTGACTGGTGCAAAATGTTGTCTACTTTCTTTTATGTTGGCTTGACTGGAGTGTTTATATAATGCAAGGATTGCTACCATTCAGGGGTTTAATGTGTTAGCTCTTTGTTCATTTTAAAAATGGCCAGAAACTCTGAGAACTGCCATCGTGCGGTCAGCTATAGCCATTTTGCCAATCCAGACATTTGTCCATTAAACAAAAAATAAGAATAATTTTATCAATTAGCATATATATATCTCACAGATTATGACAGACCTGCAGAATTTTTCCAGCATTTTCTGTTACATCTGGTGTACCATGATCCTTGCAGTGCATTTTACATTTTGCAGAATGTTACCTGGACACCAAGTGATAAGTTATAAGAAGATATTGCACATACTATGGTTGTATTACCTGGAATGTGGAAGGCATGGTGTGATGTTTTCAAGATAGTAAAGGAAACAGATAAGGTAGTTAGAAATTACTTCTGCTGGCTGGGAGTCTGAGACTCGGGGATACAGTGGGAAAAATAAAGCCAAAGCATTTTGGGATGAAGTTAGGAAACACATACATGCAAAGTGTAGTAATCCACGGGAGGCAGGAGTTCCGTCACCACACCAATATTTATTTACAATAACAATATTACAGGAGCAGCTACAAACAGTGCTGCTAGCAGTCCAGTCAACTTAAGACTGTCTCACAAAGCCTACACAGGTGATTATATGGGCCCCCTCAATGAGCTATCATTGAGGGAGCTCATATTCCAATTGGCCAACCAATAAAGCCAATTGGAGTTCATTACACAAAGGGTGGTAGGAGGTTGGAACTTCCTTCGACAAATGACAATTGTTCAATCTTGAATCTAATTTTGTTAATCAAGGGTATTAAGGAATATCTGGCGAAGAAAGTAAAGGGCTCAAAGGCCCACTGCCATTCTTTTTGTCCTATTGTTCATTAGCACGACTAACCAATGCCGAATATTTGTGTATGTCGCTCTCTAGTCACTGATTTGAATTAAAAAAACATAGGTGAAAAATTCAGCGTTTGAATTTTGGGTGCTATGAGAGCCCTCAGATTTTCAAAATGGCACCCACAGTGTTTCTGGCCGCTTGTGGAGTGACTCACACTGGATTCCATTTTGTTGCGAACTTTGGTGCATGTTTACACATGCAATGAACGTCCACAGCATGCAAGCAGAATACAACGTCAATCAGTGTACAAAGCTGATTTGACACCAATATGGGCATTTTGGAGTTCAATGGTCTAGCTAATGCCCTCCCTCAACAACACATAGCTGAACGTGTTTTCACCAGCAGGATGGACTTACCCACCAGAGTTATTTCAATCCATCATCAATGATTTGCAGGTAATTTGTTGATTGGTTTCTTCTGGCTGTTGCCACCATTCCATAAGTGTTTTATGTTCTCCGTAGTTGTTTAAAGTTGCAAAAATCGTGCAGGCGCTGAATGACTTTGTGCTGTCTTAACATACCTGTTACTCCCAGACTTGGTGCACTAGCAGGCACTCCCCTTTCAATACAGAGAATGAACAGAGGTTGTAAGGTAAGGTAAGACACCATAATCTCAGATGACCAGAGACAGCTTTCTCTGGGGAGAGCTGACTGGTGGTGATTTAACCTGAGGATCCCCACACCTCAAGCGTGGTACAAGGTTGAGAAGGCGGGTCGTCATGAATAACCTCAGCCGGTACGGGAATTGAACTTAGGCTGCTGGCCTTTCTCTGCATCATGAACCAGCTGTCCAGCCAAGTGATCTAAACCGGCCCTCAGTTGTAGACAACAGATGACAACATCTCAACAACAGAGTAGGACAAGCCACTGAAGGGGGGAAGACCCCAATTCGCCATTTGCCCACCAGTTCCATTGGTGACCTTTCTCCTATCACTGGTCATAATGCAACAATAAATGGGCCTAAAATAAATGCTTCAAATCAAATTAGAAATTAAATTGATCCGTGTTGTGTACAGTAGTCAGCTATTCACCCATGTGTATTCCATTAGAACCTGAGTTCCAAAGAGTCAAGGTTGACTCATTTCATTAATCTCTTTCTCTCTCCACAGTGGTTCTCAGATCAGTTTTTCCATCATTTTCTGTCTGTATTCCATTAGAGCTTACCTTCTGTGTGTTTTTGTCTCTCCTCGTGCTGCTATGCCATGCTACCCCAATGGCTGTTAAATGGCTGCTGGTTTTCGGCGGAGGAGAGTGCAAATGGTTTTGGAGGATGTCTTTAAGGAGCTCTGGCAGACATATTGCTTGTATTATCTCCCTTTGGAACCATTGCCCTTCATTGTTCACAGAGAAAACCCCTAAAATGCCCTTAAGGAGGAATAAGAACATTCACAAAGCCAGTAGGGCAAGTCGACAGAAAATGGCCTGATTTATGGAAAAGCTTGCACAGCAGAACCTCTTGATCAGTCATGAGACATATGTGGTCCTAATACATAATCATCACCATTTTATTCTAGCTAATTCTGGCAACAACAAAATACGTTTCTGTTGTTAGGACTGTGCATCTATTGTAATAATGCGGAACCACAGCCAGACAGAAATGCACCCTCTCCCAAACAGCCATGGGCCCCCATTCGATCAAGTGATAAGATTATGGTTTCCAGATTTGCTCAGCACATTATCCACCTTCTGCCAGTAACCAATTGATTCCACAGAAAACATGTTGAAACTCCCTCAAACAATCGCAGAGAACAGGAAAGTACTTTCTCTGAATGGTGGGGCAGGATTCCCCCGTACCCGGTGGGGTGGGGGGTCCCGGCGGGACGGAGTGGCGTGAACCTCTCCGTCGTTGGCCCGCCCCAAAGGTGCGGAATCCTCTGCACCTTTAGGGGCTAGGCCGGCGCCGGACTGATTTGCGCCCCGCCGGCTGGCGTGGAAGGCTTTTGCCGCCATGCCAGCCGGGGCCGAAGGGACTCCGCCGGCCGATGAGAGTCCGCACATGCGCGGGTGCGTCAGCGGCCGCTGACGTCATCCCCGTGCATGCGAGGGAGGGGGTCACCTACATCTCAGAGGCTGACACGGCCGACGCGTAGGAAAAGAGTGTCCCCACGGCACAGGCCCGCCTGCCGATCGGTGGGTCCCGATCGCAGGCCAGGCCACCGTGGGGGCACTCCCCGGGGCTAGATTGCCCCGTGCCCCCCCAGGACCCCAGAGCCCGCCCACGCCGCCAGGTCCCACCGGTAAGGGACCTAGTCTGATCCACGCCAGCAGGACCGGCAAAAAACCAGCGGAACTTCGGCCGATCGTGGGCCGGAGACTTCGGGCAGTCCCGGGTCCCATTGAGTCGCGCCGGTCTCCGCTATTCTCCGGGGCAGGCGGCACGACTCACACCTCGCTGACTTTTGGAGGGCCGGAGAATTCGGCGGCCGGCGGGGGCGGGATTCACGCCGACCCCCGGCGATTCTGCGGCCCAGCAGGGGTCGGAGAATCCCGCCTGAGCTCTGGTCAAATGCTTGTTCTTTATTACATTAAATTAATAAAATAAAAAGCAACTAAGACAACATCTAATATCCGTTTGCTTTTGATTCATTCATTGATAATGTCTGTGCCCTGTGTCGCAAATGGCTTTTATTATAAAATCTTTGTACAAAGGCAACAAATTCCTTCAGACTGCTGCATGTACCATGTCAATAAATCAATTTAGTAAATTTAATTATACATATAAACAATTAGAGAAACAAGACACTATCCAGACCTAGCTTTGCCTGCAAGAGATAAACAACCACAAATAAATACTGATGTAATTGCAAAGTCACACCCAAGTATCTGCACATCAATATTAACATGCATGGAGACAGGCATTTTAATGCACATATTATATAATTGACCTTTGCCTTATTTTAACATATTACCTCAAATCGGATTTGTTCTATTTTATTAATTAATGAATTTGGCATTTGGTAAATATCAGCAAGTGGTTTCACCCTTCAGCTAAGGTGTATTGTTAAAGTTCAGCCAGACATTAATAGACGCATAGCCGTGACTGCGGCTGTGTGAAAAAGATTCAAAATATAACTTCAGGTTGAAGGAAGGTGGCAGATTTATGGATAGTGAATATCTCAGTTTCTCCACTACTCGCATCTCCTTCAAAGCATTGTAATTTTGAGGATTTGTGTGTGGTCAGTGAACTGACTTTGCTTTTGTCAATTTAAAGATTCATTTTAAACTTAGCAGTTGTAACTTTACTGAGAATCTGTTGACTCTTTCAAGTCTGAGCGCAGGCTAATCCCATCGGCCAACAGGCAAAGTGGTGGGTTCACGTCAGATGCCCATTTTACATACAGCTTGATTTTATTCACTATAGGCTTTCACCCTGTTGTGGCTTTAGTTTCACTAGTGGGTGCAAATTATATCTACATATATATTGTTGTAGTTTGTTCAACAATTCACCTGTTTGCAAACTAAATGTAACAAAAAAAACATTTTGGGAAAATTCAGAAAGGTTATGAAAATGTCCCTTGCTTTCTGAATTTTATCTCTTGGGAATGGTCAAGCATCTTTCTTTTCATATTGTACAAATCATTAATTTATGAAATGGATTAAATAGATGTTAGTTTTAAGAGACTCAAATGGAAATGTAAGACCAGTTCCACAAGGCTGGGACAGTGGGAGATTACAGATGCATTTTGTTTGACACATTTATCGGCAGCCTGCTCTTTTCCATAACTCCACCGAGTTCTTAACAAAACTCTCTGGGCGGGCTTCTCTGATCCTGAGGCTAAGTGTTGATGCCTTCGTAAATGCCGTTGCGTTTCTTGACGGCGTCAACATGCCCTCAGGATCAGCAATTCTGGCCCCTACAGGGGGCCTGCACAGTATTGGAGGGGCCCATGCCACTCCAGCTGCTGATCCCAGCATCAATTGGGCGCTGTGGGTCTGCGCATGCACATTGGCACCGACGCCAACATGCGCATGCGCAGAGGCACTGGCACTAACGCGTGCATGCGCAGTGGCACGGCGCCA
Organism: Scyliorhinus canicula; assembly: GCF_902713615.1. Lineage (NCBI taxonomy): Eukaryota > Metazoa > Chordata > Chondrichthyes > Carcharhiniformes > Scyliorhinidae > Scyliorhinus > Scyliorhinus canicula. The sequence goes on along the minus strand of NC_052156.1, from coordinate 66,998,690 downwards.
ATGCGCGCATGCACAGTGGCTCCCTTCTCTATGCCAGCCCCGGCGCAACATGGCATAGGGCAACAGGGGCCGGGGGCCGGCGCGGAAGAAAGGAGGCCCCCAGCCTGAGAGGCCAGCCTGCCGATCGGTGGGTCCTGATTGCGGGCCAGGCCACAGCGGAGGTCCCCACTGGGGTCGTACCCCTACCTCTCCCTCCACAGGCCGCGCCCGGACCCTTCCACGCCGAGGTCCCGCCGGATAAGACCAGGTTAGTACGGCGCCGGTGGGATTCGGGTTTGTTGGTACGGCCGCTTGACGCCATCCCATGGTGGGTGGGGGGGGGGCACCCAAAGAGCGGCCACGCCGGCGTCAATGGCGCCGATTCTCCACTCTGTGGAGAATTGCGTCCCTGCGTGGTGTGGCGCAATTTGCGATGGTCACGGCAATTCTCCAGCCCGGCCCCGGGCTGAGAGAATCCCACCCAGTATTTAGATGCATCCAACATGTTCATCAGAGTTGAAACGGTATTTGAAAGGTAGACTTTGTTTTAAAAGAGGTAACTGCTATCGAGAATTCAGAACCAAGATATTCCATTATACAGATGTTGATAAGTATACATGCAACTGACAGATCCATTGCTAGGGGCAGCACGGTATCATTGTGGATAGCACAAATGCTTCACAGCTCCAGAGTCCCAGGTTCAATTCCGGCTTGGGTCACTGTCTGTACGGAGTCTGCACATCCTCCCCGTGTGTGCGTGGGTTTCCTCCGGGTCCTCCAGTTTCCTCCCACAGTCCAAAGATGTGCAGGTTAGGTGGATTGGCTATGATAAATTTCCCTTAGTGTCCAAAATTGCCGTTAGTGTTGGGTGGGGTTACTGGGTTATGGGAATAGGGTGGAGGTGTTGACCTTGGGTAGGGTGCTCTTTCCAAGAGCCAGTGCAGACGCGATAGGCTGAATGGCCTCCTTCTGCACTGTAAATTCTATGAAAACTAATCTAGTGAGATCATTAAACATCTTTTGGCATTCAACTGCTATGTGTGGGTTGTGGAAGGTGGCTTTGGTTGCCAAGTCCATCTCCTTTTTCTGTGCCTGGATCATTTCTTCACTTGGCCATCTTCCCTTGTTGCCATGCAACGACTCATTATTTCCCCTTATTTAGGTTGATTAAAATCTTGATGATGGAGATTGAAAGTTTGAGTCTTGATCTCAAATATGCTGCTTTTGGTCCTGATGTCCATTTATGTATGCATTTTGCCTGCCACTTCAGGCATGAACCTGTTAATTCTGTCACCATTTATTTTTTCTTTTGGCATCTCTTCTCTGCTGTCTACCCCATGAAAGACACCGAACCACGCCATCTTTCATTACCACATACTTTTCCCCTGATTAAAAAAAAGTACCCCAACCCAACGCCTCTGCTTTCTTCTTTTTCTGTCATGTGAGGTTTGAACTCCTGTACAATCCCTTGATGCAAGTACTTGCTTGTTAGTATTAACATGCATGCAGGTATTTTAATACACATTTTTATGAAATGCCTCATTTTAACATATTTTAGCATGTTCCAAAGGCTGCATTAAGACTTACCAGGATCCAACTTTGCCAAACTCTTTGCCATTTCATAGAATCATAGAATAGAATCCCTACCGTGGAGAAGGCCATTTGGCCCCTCGAATCTACACGGACCATACTGATAGAGCAGCCCAACTAGGCCTACTCCTCCATCCTACCCTGAAACCCCATAACTCCACCTAACCCTTGGGAACTATGGGCAATTTAGCATGACCAATCCACCTAACCTGCACATCTTTGGACTGTGGAGGAAACCGGAGCACCTGGAGGAAACCCACACAGACCCGAGGAGAAAGTTCAAACTCCACACATCCGGTCATCCAAAGCCGGTATTAAACCTGGGTCCCTGGCGCTGTGAGGCAGAAGTGCTCACCACTGTGCCAATGTGCCACCCCTAATCATTCACACCTTCCACTCATTGTCCAGTGATCTCTGTCATTTGTCCTTAATCATTGTCCTCCGCTGATTTTACATCTGGACACCTGTTTATTTGGGAACAAAGTTATCTTTATTATGAATTATTTATATTTGCATCCCATAACAGAAAATTTTAAAATAATTTGACAACATTTGACATAATTTAACAACATTCATTTGTGCTCATATGACCTCTGTTACTTTCAAAAGTGATCATACAGCCATCATTTGATATCAATTGTGCTCAAAGGCAATCATTTAGCTTCCATTTGACATCACAGGTCGTAATCACCTGAGATCATTGTCATCAATTGCCATTAAGCTGCAGCACTCAAACATTAACAATTACCAAAATTACTTACCTTGAGCATTCAGATGTCAAAAACTATCATAACTGTTTGTTCTCCATATTTATTAATAATAATAATCTTTATTGTCACAAGTAGGCATACATTAACACTGCAATGAAGTTCCTGTGAAAAGCCCCGAGTCACCACATTCCGCCGCCTGTTCGGGTACACGGAGGGAGAATTCAGAATGTCCAATTTACCTAACAGCACATCTTACGGGATTTGGGGGAGGAAACCAGCGCACCCGGAAGAAACCCACGCAGACACTGACGTTTTATAGCTCAAACATCCTAAACTAACCCAACTTTAGAAAATGAAGCTAGTTATGTTTTTCTTCCTAACCTAATACTAGTGCAGCACTCCTTCCCACCACCACCCCCCCCCCCCCCGCTGACCCCAGAATTGCAGCAGTTTTGCTCACTCCCCTCCCCATGTTTGTAATATTTAGTGTTTCTTTTTTTAAAATCTTTTTAAAAATAAATTTTAGAGTACTCAATTTATTTTTTCCAATTAAGGGGGTATTTAGCGTGGTCAATCCACGTAGCCTGCACATCTTTGGGTTGTGGGGGCGAAATACACACAAACATGGGGAGAATGATCAAACTCCACACGGACAATGACCCAGAACCGGGATCGAACCTGGGACCTCAGCGCTGTAAGGCAGCAGTGCTAACCACTGTGCCATCATGCTACCCTAAGGTTTAGTGTTTCTGAGGTGTAAAACCCTTCTAATTAAAAAAAACCCTCTAAGATCTGAATGTTTAATACATTACACTAGGTGCCTCACAGTTGTGCTTGACCGACAAGTTACAAATAATTACAACGGGATTCTCCGATTTCCCCCGCCGGATTGGAGAATCCCCAGGAGGGGGGCGGCGCTAATCCCACCCCGCCGCCCTGACGCCGGCTGCCGTATTCTCCAGCGCCGATTTTTGGGTGGGGGCGGGGTTCATACCACTCCAGTTGGGGGCCGTTGGTAGCAGCCCACACCCTGCAATTCTCTTGGCTCTGCCGGGGGGGGGGGGGGGGGGGGGAGGGGGGGGGGGGGGAGGTGGTGGGGGTGGTGGTGGTGGAGAATCCCCGCCCTGCCATTCCAACTACAGCTGTCATATTCTCCGACGGCGGTTTTCGGACAGGGGTGGGGTTTACGCTGCACCGGTCGAGGGGCAGTTGGCAGCAGCCCCCGCGGCAAATCTCTGGGCTCCGATGGGCTGAGTGGCCGTCGTTTTCTGGCCAGCCCGCCGGCGTGAAATGGACATGGTCCATCATGGCGGGACCTGGATTGTAGGCCGGCTAGGTGAGTCCCGGGGGAGGTGCGGGGGAATCCGGCCCCGGGGGTGCCCCCACGGTGGCCTGCCCTGTGATTGGGGCCCACCAATCTACGGGTGGGCCTGTGCCGTGGGCGCACTCCTCACTCCTTCCTTCCGTGCCGCCCCCTGTAGGGCTCCACCATGGCCGCGCGGTGAAGACAACCCCCTGCGCATGCGCTAACTCGCGCAGTCCCTTTGGCGCCGACTGGCGCAGCGCCAACCACTCCGGTGTCCACCTAGCCCCCGGACCTGCGCACTTTCGGGGGCTGTTGACACCGGAGTGGTTCGCACCGGTTTTCCCGATGGCGTGGCGACTTCGTCCCACGAGAGAAGAATCCCGCACCGAGTATTTATGAATCAAGTGAAATTTATTAAGCAAGGTTTTGCATATACTTAATAAGAAGTAGTGAAGACAACAGAGAAGTCCTTCATCTCTCAAGATACCAGGTAATTTTGGTGTTGTTACCACAGACGTCTCTCTCCTCTGTCTTTGGCCGGGATTCCCAACCCCCCGCTGGGTCAGAGAATCCCGGGGGGCGGCGCAAATCCTGCCCCGCCACCCCAACGACGGGTGCTATATTCTCCGGCACCGGTTTTCGGGTGGGGTTTATGCCGCGCCGGTCGGGGACCATTGGCAGCGGCCCCTCCCGGCAATTATCTGAGCCCCGATGGGCTGAGCGGCCGTCGTTTCCTTGCCAGCCCGCCGGCGTGAAATGGACATGGTCCATCACGGCGGGATCTGGTTTGTAGGCCGGCTAGGTGAGTCCCCGGGGGGTAAGGGAGAATCCTGCCCTGGGGGGGCACCCACAGTGGCCTGGCCTGCGACTGGAGCCCACCGCTCTGCAGGCGGGCGTGTACTGTGGGGTCACTCTTTCCTTCCGCTCCGGCCTCTGTAGGGCGCAGAGAAGAACCCCCCTGCGCACGCGCAGGATACAAGGCGGCCGGTCTGCGCATGCGTGGAACCGTGGTAGCGGTCCTGTGCATGCGCTAACACGCGCCGGCCCTTCGCTGCCAGTTGGCGCGGCACCAACCCCTCAGGTGGATGATTCCGCACCTTCCGGTTGGCCCAATGCCGGAGTGGTTCGCGCCACTCTTGGCGCTGGCATTGGGCCATCCGGCCATTTGCGGGAGAATCCTACCCTATGATGTCTTTGAAGTGATGTTGAAATGTTTCCAAAAGAGTCACACCCCAGAAGCTATGGTAATAATGTACCAATAGAAATTATGATTTCTCAACTTTTATCCCTCAGTCTCCTGTTCCTCCTTCCTTGTTTGGCGATGGTCCAAATTCAAATCTGCTATTGGCTATAGGATGCAATTCATCTTGTATCACCTTTGCAATAACCCATGCTTTATGGGTCATAAACTCCAGAAGTTTACATTCCATCACAGACAAATGCACGTACCCTTCCAAATTCAGAGAAGCCATTAATAATCACATTCTCTTGTCAATATATCTTAAGTCAAGCCCACACTAAGGCTATTAAAATCAACAGTTAAGACCACTTCCTATCATAATATCAGAATACAAAGGTTTCCTCTCAGGAACAGATCCATTAAAGTAATGTATGGTTTGTTTAGCAAACGGTGTCAACCTAAGTTCACACCATTTTAGCTGTTCCTTCAAACTGATTTAAAAACAAACACCTAATTGTATTTTGGCCAATAAGATAGCTTCAGCTCAACTTAAATGAGCTCCGTCCCAAAACAATATAACAAGTTTGTTTCTTCACAAATTTCTGTTTTTCCTGTTACCCCAACAATCTTGACTGTTAATTGCCCAACAAGTCAAAACAGAACCACTTCATTTTAAACTGTGGTTACAGAATAAAATCCATTGATATTACAGATTCCAAAAAATTAGTACAACGCTCAAAGTCTTACATGCTCTTTGCACTCTCTTCCCTCCTCGCGCTCTCTGCCCTCCTCGTGCTCTCTGCCCTCCCCGCGCACTCTGCCCTCCCCGTGCTCTCTGCCCTCCCAGCGCATCCCTGCCCTGCCCATGCTCTCTGCCCTACCCACGCTCTCTGCCCTGCCCGTGCTCTCTGCCCTCCCCGTTCTTTCTGCCCTCCCTGTGCTCTCTGCCTTCTCTGCACTCTCTGCCCTCCCCACATCTTCTTCCTTCCCCGCCTTCACTCATTTCCCTTCCTCAAGTTAAGCATTAGCATCCCTCCATCCTTGTTCTCCTCTGAACTCACAGTTTCCTTGCCTTTCTTAAACTTTCTCTCCATATAAACCATTCGAGACATCACCAGACTCTTGATGCCACACCCTTGTCTGATGTGATCATCTCGAAAAGCACCAACACACCAATTGCTCTTTAATCCCACTTCTTCCTGCGTCTACCCATGGATAACCTCGTGAGATCCATGGATCCATGGACCCTCCCTGGTTTCACAAATAATCGCTGTCCGATAGACACCTGCTTGCATAGCCTTTTGGCTGGCACTCACCATGATAGCTCTGAGCAGTTAATTTGCTCATCCAATTCTTAATTTCCCCTTTTGATGTCCATTGATCTGTCAAGTTGGAATAATCATTGGATGTGTGAGTAATTACAGATGAACGAATTTAAAAAGGAAGTGAGAGAAAGACAAGGAAACGGGGAAAATAAAACAGTTGTGCTTTACTGCCGACCAGAGTTTACATCACTCATGGGAAAGATTTTATTTTGCATATTTACAGATTTTTCACACTTAAAGTGAGCACTGTGGTGCGATGATGCAGTTCTAAAAATACTGCATCATTTCCTGATATAACATCTGGCAGATCACACACAGGACATTAAACCCGACAAAGGATGCACAGGATCTTTGTACAGAACGAATTGTGCTATTCCAGAGGAAAGATTATAAATTAATTCAAGCGCTAAGAATATTAATGTGCCTGTAGTTGTGTTTTGGACTGCATTGTTATGACTGTGCTGTTCTATCTTTTCTCACTTATTCATTGACACGCTTTTCACCAGCTATCAATCGTCCCTTTTCATGCATGTATTCTATTAGCAATACTCCTGGAAAAGGTTTTAAATTTCCAGTGATCTTGAGATGTGCATTTTATTGGAAACCTGGGAGACTTTCAATAATTATTGCTGAAGGAAATAAATATTTCTACCTGAGCCGGATTTAAAGCCTGATCTCCAGAGATGGGGGCCAGAAACTAGGGGTGGGAATCTCTGATCGCTGACGCCAAAATCGCGTTCGTCGATCGGCCGGTGAATCCGTTTTTACGCCGAAATCAGAGGCGGTGCCGTTTTTCGGATGCTTCACCCACTCCAAAACGGTGTACTCAAGGAGTGCGGCACACGCCGTTGGGATGGCCTCGGCATGTCACCTGAGGCCCTCACCCGATGCTCCGCCCCGATGGGCCGACTTTCCGATGGCGTGGGATACGTGTCTTCTCAACTTTCGTGAACCTGGCATGGAGTGGAGCTGTTCCTCTGGCAGTGGGTGCTTTGGCGGGCGCTGGAGGGGCAGATGGGGGGTGGTCTTGGGAGGCGAGGGGCGTTACAGGGGGGCACTATCTGTCAGGCCTGGTCCGCACACGGACTGCGCCACGTTGTTTGGCTCGGCTGCCACAGGCCGCCGCCATGCGCATGCACGTCCACGGACCCGGCCATTCTGTGTCCGTTTCTGCAGGGGGCTTTACGTGGTGCGGCTGCTTGCCCCCCACCAGACGGAGCATCGGTGCAGGGGCAGCGCCAACCTTTTTGTTGTAAGGCTAGATGCTTCTACCAGACATAGCCGAAAATTGGCGAATCCAGCCCTAGGCAGGCAGCTGAGTCCTCGCTATTTTAAACAAGTGTAATTTTCACAAGCCACCTTTTAAATCCATAATTGCTGTGCAGATTCTAATGTCTAAAAGTACTATTTAATCTCAGCCATTTGTTGGCAATTCTTTTCAAGGTCAAATATAATGAGATATTATGATTTAAAAATGGAATTGTGTTTAATTTTCATGACAAGGGCAATTTGTGAAGTGAATGGAAATAAAAATCGAGAGCTGCAGAAAATGGGATGTCAACTTGCTATCATCCATTTTACATTCGCGTGAAGTCAAAATCTATCCCACTGAGTTGAGTATGTTTTAATGGCTCTACTTTTTTTTGAACTGCATAACATTTCAGGCAGAATACAAATTTTGGGGTGTTGATGGGTATAATCTTTGATTTAAAAGCAACAATGAAAAATTGTAAAGTTCGACCACAAAGAAAATTAGGTTGGTAAAAGCGTTCTTTTTGACTGGATTGGATGGTGAATAATTTCTCAAACAATTTCTGATCCAGCTACCCAGTTTAGCAGAATGGAGTACAATCAGCACAGCCCCAAACAATGCACAAATTAAATAAGCGTAAAAATGTTGATGCTTTTTATAGTACTCCAACATCAACATTAAAAGTAATCTAATTCCTGCTTAAAGGAATTCTCCACTGGATTATTTCGAACTTGACTAGTGTGACTAATATCTGGTTCATGCTAATATTTTAAGGATCTGTGAAGATTAAAGTTTAACTGTAGAAAATGGGATAATGCAACAAAGCAGCTTGGAGTCAAATACACTTAAATGGTTCGGGACATGTTCACTTAGGCATTAACAGCTAGGAAGGGAAAAGTCGCAAAAATACAGGTGAGCTTACTTAGCTGGAGATGTGGGGCAGGGTTTACTGACCATCCCGCCATGTGTTTTTCGGCAGCAGAGACGGCCCGCCAGTGTGACCAAACAGTCCCACCGTTGTCAATGGGATTTCCCATTGACGGAGCCCCTCATCGCCCGCTCATAAGGCGACCACCCCCCCCTCAACAGTGCTTGATTCCCCCCGCCCCCACCAGTCTCGACTGGCCAGATGTCGTTAGAACCACGCCGTCGGAAATTAAGCCGGACGGGAATGGAGTACCGTTGGAAGGGCCTCTGGCAATGGCCCCCCCAGCCACGCCGTGTAATTCGCGTGCGAGCGGTTCTCCGGATGTGGAAGTGGCGCCGAGCCCGATTCGGGCGTAAATGTCGATTCTCCAACCCCGCCAAACACGATTTTGGCACAGGATTGTGTAGAATCCAGCCCATGATGTCTGGAAGCCTTGCAAAGCAGTGCATTCCAGAGAGATGTTTTATTTTGAATGCTAGAGCTAAATTAGTTTTAAAATGTTCAGCGAATTCTAACTGGGTATGCCATCGTGGAGATGGAGCTCAGGAATGTTTTTTGAGTTCAACTCAGCTGTATGTTTGCTAGGGGAATGAATGTTCTGCATCAGAGGAAGAGGGTGGATATTGAAAACGTGCTGCTCATAATAGGCTGCAGGGATTTTAGACTCAGAATTCCTGGGGATCTGAGAAGACAGTTAGGTCTCAAGCAAAACTCTGGGAACCATTTATATCTTGTGCAGCTTGGAGGCCGGGGGGTCAGGAGGAAACCAGGAGCAGTGCCATCTTAGTGAAGGTAGCAGCCTGCGAAGAGCTGAAATTGTGCCAGTAATTAGACGCGGGAGTGCAGATTTATGAATCCTGTAGAATGCAGTCTCAGGAGAAGAAATTAAATCATCGGGTGATGAGCAGCCATTGAGACAGTCCCAGGCAGAATGGCTTTTGAGGGAATTAATAGGGGAAAGCTTTTGAAGTGACGAGTTGAAATCCCTCCTCTGTGAAACAGGATTTAAACAAGATTTTGACACATGGTCATTGACGTCTGGATGGGTTGCTGGGAAATCTGTGGGATCTGTCTTGATTGCATCTGACATTAAGTGTGTTCGACCACAGGGGTCTAGTTTGAGGGCTATGGTGACAGCAGCATGGCCGATGGCTTCAAGTAGGTATTCAGGGAGCCCAGTGGTGCAGTCCATGGTGAAGATATGAAATCAGCTGAAGAGGCATTTTAGGGTGGAAGGGATGTCGGTGCTAATGCCGCTGTGCAAGAATCATGGGTTTAAGCCTGGGGGGGTGGATAGTGTATACAGGAGGTGGAGGGTAGTGGGGCTGGTCAATCCCTTGTGGGGCTGATGCAAGGGATTTGTATTTGGAGGTTTGCCAGTCAGGAGGAGCTGAGGGAGAGGAAGGGTAGTGAGTTCAGATATCTGCAGGATATGGACTTTGCACAAAAGGTCTGGAAGGTGTTCCCTAGATTGCTAGGGTACACCCTGCTGGAGCGACTGCTACTTCCGGATGTGGAAGGGGAGGGAAGAATTGGGGATTATATGTAAGTGGCTGGGGGAGCAGGGAGGCAAGCGGGTGGTGAAGATCAAGGAGAAGTGGGAAACGGAGTTGGAAATGGAGATCAATTGGGAGTATGGAGTGAGGCACTGCGAAGGGTAAATGTGCAAGATGAGCCTGATAGAGTTTAAGGTGCATATGAAATTGGCGAGAATGAGTGGGTTCTTTCAAGGTGTAGCAGATGAGTGTGAGAGGTGGGGGCGGTGGCCAACGAATCATGCGCACATTATTTGGGGTTTTGAAAAAATATGGAAGATTCTGGGTGGGAGTGTTCATGGTTTTAGCCAGGATAGTGGAGGAGGGAGTGGACCCGGACCCATTGGTGGCGATATTTGAGGTTTCAGAGAAGCCGGAGCTCATGGAGAAGAGAATGGCCTTCGCCTCTCTGATTGCATGGTGAAGAATTTTGCTGGACTGCCGGTCGGCATCGCCACTGGGGGTAGCAGCATGGTTGGGTGACCTGTATGACTTCCTGTGGTTAGAGAAGATAAAGTATGAGTTAAGGGGCTCAGCAGGGGAGTTTGAGAAAAGGTGGGGGATGTTTGTGACCGTGTTTGAGGAGCTGTTCGTCGCAGGGGGGGTGGGGGGGATGGGTGATTGGGGGGAGGGGGTGAAAAAAGAGAAAAATCTGTACAAACTGTATAGCTGATTGTTGGGAAGAATGTTTCCCGGGGTGTTTATTTGCTGTAACCTACTTTGATAAAAGTTTGAATAAAATGCGTTCAAAAAAAAAAAATTTGTGTTCGACTACAGTTTCTGTTAATTCATATTGTTTTGTTTCTTGTTTCTCTTCCCACATTAGTGATGCACAAGGCAGACAGGTCGCGAGCCTGTCCTTAGAGGCTTATAGGTTGCAGGGTGCCACTCTGCATCAAGCATGGCTGACCAGGAGTCTCTCCCACTTTTACCACCTGCTATTGGTGTGTGTTGAAATGATTCAGAAGGTTGATATACCAACCTGTCGACCGTATTATGTATGCGCCTTTTTTTGACCATCGAGTCCTGGGTGGGATTTAAACCCAGAACTCCTGGAACGGAGGCAGGGATGATACCACTGCAACATAAGACATCCTCAATTCATGTATAATGTTATATTATAATGTTACAATATAAATATTAAGGTGGATCAGTCCCCAGGCCTGATGGGATCCACTCCAGAATACTGAAGGAGGCAAGAGAGGAAATTGCTGAGGCCTTGACAGAATTCTTTGGATCTTCACTGTCATCAGGTGATGTCCCGGAGGACTGAAGAATAGCCAATGTTGTTCCTTTGTTTAAGAAGGGTAGCAAGGATAATCCAGGGAACTACAGGCCGGTGAGCCTTACGTCAGTGGTAGAGAAATTACTGGAGAGAATTCTTCGAGGCAGGATCCAAAGAATTCTGTCAAGAATTCTGTCCAAAGAATTATGGCATACGGCATACTTGCCTTCATTGGCCGGGGCATTGAGTGTAACAATTGGCAGGTCATGTTGCAGCTGTAGAGAACCTTAGTTAGGCCAGACTTGGAGTACAGTGTTCAATTCTGGTTGCCACACTACCAGAAGGATGATATGGAGATGCCGGCATTGGACTAGGGTGAGCACAGTAAAAAACCAGGTTAAAGTCCAACAGATTTGTTTCAAATCACCACCCATTTGGAAGCAAGTGGATGTATTAGTGAGAGGCAGCATGGTTTTGTGAAGGGGAGGTTGTGTCTCACTAACTTGATAGAGTTTTTCGAGGAGGTCACAAAGATAATTGATGCAGATAGGGCAGTGGATGTTGTTTATATGGACTTCAGTAAGTCCTTTGACAAGGTCCCTCATGGCAGACTGGTACAAAAGGTGTAGTCACATGGGATCAAAGGTGAGCTGGCAAGATGGACACAGAACTGGCTAGGTCATGGAAGGCAGAGAGTAGCAATGGAAGGGTGCTTTTCTGATTGGAGGGCTGTGACTAGTGGTGTTCCGCAGGGTTCAGTGCTGGGACCTTTGCTGTTTGTAGTATCTATAAATGATCTGGAGGAAATGTAACTGGTCTGAATCATAGAATTTACAGTGCAGAAGGAGGCCATTCGGCCCATCGAATCTGCACCGGCTCTTGGAAAGAGCACTCCATCCAAACCCACACCTCCACTCTATCCTTGTAACCCAGCAACCCCATCCAACACTAAGGGCAATTTTGGACACTAAGGGCAATTTAGCATGGCCAATCCACATAACCTGCACATCCTTGGACTGTGGAGGAAACCGGAGCACCCGGAGAAAACCCACGCACACACGGGGAGAACGTGCACACTCCGCACAGACAGTGAACCAAGCCAGGAATCGAACCTGCGACCCCGGCTTGTGAAGCAATTGTGCTAATCACTATGCTACCGTGCTGCCCTGATTAGTAAGTTTGTGGATGACACAAAGGTTGGCGGAAATGCGGATAGTGATGAGGACTGTCAGAGAATACAGCAGGATTTAGATTGTTTGGTGACTTAGGCGGAGAGATGGCAGATGGAGTTTAATCCGGACGAATGTGAGGTAATGCATTTTGGAAGGTCTAATACAGGTATGGTAGAATCCTCAAGAGTATTGACAGTCAGAGAGATCTAGGTGTACAAGTCCACAGGTAACGGAAAGGGGCAACACAGATGGAGAAGGTAGTCAAGAAGGCATACGGCATACTTGCCTTCATTGGCCGGGGCATTGAGTGTAACAATTGGCAGGTCATGTTGCAGCTGTAGAGAACCTTAGTTAGGCCAGACTTGGAGTACAGTGTTCAATTCTGGTTGCCACACTACCAGAAGGATGATATGGAGATGCCGGCATTGGACTGGGGTGAGCACAGTAAGAAGTCTTAAAAAACCAGGTTAAAGTCCAACAGATTTGTTTCAAATCACTAGCTTTCGGAGCACTGCTCCTTCCTCAGGTGAATGAAAAGGTAGGTTCCAGAAACATATATATAGACAAAGTCAAAGATGCAAGACGATACTTTGATTGTGGGCATTTGCTGGTAATTAAGTCTTTCCAGATCGAGAGAGAGGGGTAATCCCAGGTTAAAGAGGTGTGAATTGTCTCAAGCCAGGACAGTTGGTAGGATTTTGCATGCCCAGGCCAGATGGTGGGGGATGAATGTAATGCAACATGAATCTAAGTTCCCAGTTGAGGCCATACGCATGTGTGCAGAACTTGGCTGTAAGTTTCTGTTCGGCAATTCTGCATTGTCGCACATCCTGTAGGCTGCCTTGGAGAACGCTTACCCGAAGATCAGAGACTGACTACCCTTGATTGCTGAAGTGTTCCCCGACAGGAAGGGAACATTTCTGCCTGGTAATTGTCGCGCAGTGTGCGTTCATCCGTTGTCGCAGCGTCTGCATGGTCTCGCCGGGGGGGCGGCCCTGGGGGAGGGCGGCCACCGCGCATGCGCTGGTTGGCAACGGCCCAACTGCGCATGCGCGGGACCCGAGTCTCTGGCGCCCCCTAACACATGGCGCCCCGGGCGACTGCCCGAGTTGCCGGTACCTTGGGCCGGCCCTGGTGGACATGCACTGGTAGGGGAGTTTTTCCAGTGAAAGGGGGAGGTGGCGGGGTGGGGGGCATGTTAGTGAAGGGGAAACACATCAGTACATGGGAAAGTTCCCACTATACTGTCACGGGGGTGAGGGGTTGGACTGGGGGAAAGACAGCCTCCAATACCTTTGTGCGTGGAGGGAGGGTTGTCAAATGCTTTTGGGGGAGAGGGGTACTCCATGTCTGTAGGGATGAAAATTGAACTTCAGGGCTGATCAGGGCATCCTTTAAAAATGGTGCCCAGATCTCTGTGGAGCCGGCCTTGCCGGCTCTATCAGGCCCCGCCAAATGCTGGTGTTAACCACACGCCCAGGTGTTTTTTTGTCAGAGTGGCTGAAGATCTGGTCTGAATGTTCTGTCTTTATTCTCCTAGCTGGTAACTGGGATTACAAATTTGTCTACTTCAAACCTAAAGTTACTGATCCCAAACTGGATTGCAATACCAGGAAAAGGTTAAACTTCTCTGTGCATTAAAGTGCAGCATCTGCACAGCAAACACACAAGGCTTCTCATTAATGAGTTGTATTTAACTTGTTGAGACCATACCTGGATAAAGGATGTGATGGTTTGTAACATTAAATAAATGGTTGTGATATTCCTATCTTATTTAGGTTGATGACATGTGCTAAGTTATTTGTTTGTTAGGTAGAAAATGTACTATTTTGGAACAGTCAAGAGAAGGTCCTCTTGGTATTTACAAATAAATTCAAAGGTACTTAATTGAATAAATCATTGTCCAGTACATTTAATAAGTAAACGGTATCAGTAGTTAATATTAATTATTTGCATTTATCAATTTTTCTTTTCCTGTTTTTGATCACAGTTGGACATTCAGTTGATGTTGGATAACTTGATTTTCTTGGAACTTGGTTGTTTCCAAATATTTAAATGTTTGGAGCTGTTTCAGGATCTCTTATTTGAACACTCATGTTTCCAAACATTTCTTTCTGATTCCTCTTGTCAGATCCTATTTAAATTATTATATTTTGGATTGCAAGTATTGTAAAAATGTAAATAATTCATTGCACTGGCATTTTTGTTTTGATTTTTATTTATTGAAGTATGCAATATTATGAATGAATTTCTGTTCCTTTTTGTGTCACTCACACAGAGTCAGTTTGCTTCCAGCTCCACTGTAAATTAAAGAAAAAATGTCACAAAACATTGAATTTGCATGTAAAGTCCTTCTCTGAGCTATTTAAGTTAGTAGATAAACCCACTGGATAAGGATAAAAGTGCTTGACACAAAACGATCACCCTGCAAATCTATTTTACCTGTATCCTCCAGAGAACCAGGAATTGTACAATTTAGAACAATTCAAATATATTGCTACCAAAAACGTATGTCTTCATCAACAAAGTGTGTATTAATTGGGCACTCTCACTTATGACCTCTGATCAGACTGTGCCCATGTCAGATGCAGAGCGTCATAAGTGGGATACACTACATTCACAACCACACAACCATCCCCCCCCCCCAAAAAAAATAGCCTAGAAAATAGGAATTCCAATTGTGAAACACAATGTGAAGCCTGTAAATGGCACCGATTAGCACAGCTGAGCTTTAAGTCAGGCCAAGATGTAGGTAGAATAGTTTGCTCTACTTGATGGTTCAATATAGAGTCAAACAATACTGAAGAGGCCCGTTGGCCCATCAAGCCTGCACCAACAAAAAACTGCTCTAATCTACATTAATACCACTTCATAGCACCTGGCCCATAGCCTTGAACATTGCAAGTGCTTATCCAAGTACTTTTTAGAGATTTATGAGGTTTCCTGTCTGAACTACCCTCCCAGACAGTGCATTCCACCACCCTCTGGATGAAAAATGTTTTCCTCAAATCCCCTCTAAACCTTTCACCTTAAAATCATGGCCCCTTGTTATTAACCCACTAACTAAGGGGAACAGCTCCTTCCTATCCATCCTGTCCCTGCCCTTCATAATTTTATACAGCATAATCAGGTCCTCTCTCAGCCTTCTCTGCTCCAAAGAAAATAACCCAAGCTTATTCAGCCTCTCTTCTTAGTTAAAATGCTCCATCCCAGGCAACATACTGGTGAATCTCCTCTGCACCCTCTCTATTGCAGTCACATCCTTCCTATAATATGGTGACCAGAACTAAACACAATACGCCAGCTGGGGCCTAGTCAAAGTCCTGCACTGGTCCAACATGACCTCCCTGTTCTTATAATCTATTCCACAACTGATAAAGGCAAATGTCCCACATGTCTTCTTAACTGCCCTATTAATATGGCTATACAGTAGCTTGAATGAGCTGTGTCTGCCTCGCAGTATTGGGCAGCTAGAGAGAAAAATATCTGATGAGGAAAACAAAGAGATCTTTGACGATCTTGGATGGCATAGATTGGAAATTTGGGAACCTGACGTTTTTTATTTCAGTTTCACCGTGGGACTGTTTAATAAAGAGCATTGCCAATGGTTCATATTGTGGACATTGAGCAACTGCATTTGATTTTTCTATCAAAAAATGGTTTGATAAAAGATTTATCTGCTGTTTGATGTTGGATAAGAGTTCATATAGTTTCTTCAACTTTTGTAGTGGTGATTGTCTTCTGTAATGCATTGATGAAGACTTATTATTTCATGGGAGTTGAGCATCACTGGAAAGGCAGAAATTGTTGTTCATCTCTAATTGCCCTCAAAGGTGATGGTGCATCACCTTCTTATGTTGCTGCAGTTCACCTGGTGTAGTCACACATACAGTGCTATTAGGGAGGGAATTCTGAGAGTTTGAACCAGCGACAGTGAAGGAACAGTGATAGAAGGTGCAATTCAGCAACTCCCATTGTGCCCGGCATGGATCCGGGGCAATGGGTGAAATAGGCAAGAACCCCAAATTGGGCTCCGTGCTGATCATAAATCACTTGGTTTACTCCGCCCATTGCGATCTGGATCTTGCCCTCGCTGGGCTTATCCAGATCTGCATATTTAAGTGTACCTAATGACTCATTTAAATACCCGGACACCAGATTCACCCGGCACCCGGGACTCGATGACCGCTCCTGCGAGCCCTCGCCAGGCCGTTTAGTACTCGTCCACACAAATGTGGACCATATGTAACAACACATCAAGTAGGCCCGCAGGGCATTAGAGACCTGCCGGTAGTCAGAGACAGTGCAGAGTGGTACCTTGGCACTCCTCTGGCACCTAGGCACACTGTAACCATCAACCTGGCAGTGTCACCATGGGCCAGGGAGTAGGGGCCTTACTAATTGGAGGGGTGTGAGAGGGGTCTCCCAGGGGCCTCAACAATGTTAGGGGTTGAGGGGGGGCAAAAAGCGAGGGGGGCATGAAAGTGGGGGAAATAATTGGGGCTGACATTCAAAATGGTGCCCCGATCTGCAAACAACCATTACTGTTGGCAGGATCAGCTCACCAGCAGGAAATCTTTCTCAGTGCGGCCTCAGTGGGGACAAATAGCAGGGTGATTCTCGGTGCTGCCGTTGCTGAGAAACATCCTGCCAAATGCGCCTGAGAGCAGAGTTTTAAGCCCGCTGAATCATGCCCATAATTTCAAGTCAGAAAGGTGTGTGACTTGGAGGGAACCTTGCAGGTGGTGGTACTCTCATGTATCTACTGCCTGGTCTTTCTAGCTGGTAGGCGTTGAGCTTTGGAACGTTGGTGAGTTGCTCCAGTGCACCTTGCAGATGGTGCACACTGCTACCACTGGGCATCAGTGGTGGAAGGGAGTGGTTTTTAATGTGCTGAATGGGGTGTGGACTGCTTTGTCCTGGATGGAATCAAGATGAAGCTGCACTCATCCAGGTAAGTGGAGAGCATTCCATCACACTCCTGACTTGTATCCTCCAGATGGTAATCAAGCTTTGGAGAGTCAAGAGGTGAGTTGCTCCTCACAGATTGCCTTTGACTTGCTCGTGCAGCCAGAGTATTTATATGGCTGTTCCAGTTATGTCTCTGTCATAATATCCACTCATGTATATCATGAGATGCAGACAGGCAGTCATTGACACACAGGATAACCAATGAACACACACAACACAGAACAACCAATCACCAGACAGGACACCACCACTATAAAGCCCACAGGGCATTAAGACTCTCCCTCTCTCACAGGACACAACCAGGAAGATAGTCGCAGTGCACAGGCCAATGAACATCATCACCATGTGATGGAGAGCTAGTCTGGTCAAGCCAGTAGGAGGTTATCAGTTAGGTTAATAGAGTGTCAACTCACAACAGATTATGTACAGCAATCAACAGGTTCAATAAAACAGTGTTGGACCATCTCCTGTGTCGGAAGCCTGTTTCTCATTTTACTGCATCCAGTTGCAGTCGATGTTAGACCAACACAGATAACACATCAGTTTCTAGTCAATGTTAAATCCCTGGACGTTGGTAGTGGATGATTCGATGACGGTAATATGTTGAATGACAAAGGGAGAGGGTGAAATTCTCTCTTTTTAGAGGTGGCCATTGCTTGGTGCTTAAATTGCAAGTAACATTTGTGCCACAGATCAGTACAAGTCTGAATATTGTCCATGTTTTGCTGATTGCATCTTTGAGCTGATTGAGAATGTCATTAAATGCCTGAATCCAAGTTAGTGTATACTTATTTCATTGCCATCGAAGACAGAGTTATCAGTTTAAACTCTGATATGTTCTGAGAATATTTTGTTCAATTATGAACAAACTGTGTTTACAGCTGCAGATATGACTGAAGAAACAGACATGCTCAACGTTACCTCAACGTTACCATGGTCTCCTGGAAAGAGTGCCACTAGAATAGGAGTGTGTGGGTTGAAATGCAAATCATCCATTCAATTTCACACTGCTACATTAAATTAGCCAGTTATTGACAGTTGTATTACTCCAGAGACAGGTGCTTGGTGGATTGTTGAACTATCTTTCCTTTCACGCTTGAATGCATCTCAAGACCATGCTTTGATGATCACCACAATGTTTATGTACACTCTTGTGATGTTTGACATCTATACCCACATCAAAAACAGCACAGTGCTCAGCCCTTATTCTCCAGAATGGAGAATCCATCCCGATTCTTTACAATTTAAATTATCCACATATTTTGATATCACTTTGTTGCACGCTACATCCAGCTCAAGGTTCATTAAATGATTCTGACATTTCATGAGGTTCAATTTTGTTATGTGGCTTATTATGGGATATAGGTAGTGATCAGGTCTCCCACATATTTCTCTGTTCACGTTGGATTGAGATGACATTTATTGGAATAGCTGTCCAGTTTTACGAACCCCTTGCATCTCTTTAAAGCTAATACTTGACCTGCGAAGAAAGTGTAGTGAATTCTGCATCTCTCAAAAATCTCATTGTTTGGTATAATATTAAATTTGTCATTGATATTTTAAATGATGGAGGATTATTAGTATGCCAGCTTATCCTGCTTGAATTTGGTCTATTAATCAATTTATTGTGATTGCTTGAATCAAGATTTACTCTGAAGATCATTTTTGATTTTCTTCTAAATTAGCTGCAACGTCATTACTTTAGAAGCAGCACTGAATGTAATGAAAATCATTTCTACCTCCTGTGATTTGGATAATTCTATTAACCCATAACATTTGTTTAATAATGAGTGTCTTGAATATTGTTTGTTTGTCCTTTTAGTCGGCTGCAGTCTTCCCCTCCTTTCAGTCAGAGCTGTTGGCTTTCAATTGTGATAGACTGTTTATCGGATGGACTGTTCATTGTGAAAGGAGCTTGCTGAAGGAATTGCTGGAAATACTCACAAACTCATAACATGGTTCACCTTTCACATTCAGTTTGAGAACAGCATGGTATAACAGATGACAGTACCCTGTCGGTTTAGGTTATCTGGTCATTTCTGAGATTAGTCTTTGTACAAAAACATGTCACCAAGGCCAGCAGGTTCAGCACCCACTACCATTCCGTCATTTTCTTTGGTTCAGCAAGTTTTCAAAGTTTCAAGCGATTGCTACTATTTTGGTCCCAATTAAATGTCACATTCAGTGCACCTTATCTTGAACAGTAAGTCTGCAAATGTTTGCTATGAGCTTGGCAGAGTGGCATCTGGCAAGGTGTCATGATTTTTCATATATTTTTTTAAGATCACATGTGCTACAATTGCACCCTCATAATTCAAGCATTGTGTTGTTCATTGTTAACATTTTTGAGTTTTCACTTTGACAATTCACATGTGTTTAAGGCCTAAAAGCACTTTCATAATCAATCAATAAACATGTCTACCCCTTCATATGTTCAAAATCTGGTATTTTAGGTTTAAACAAGAATCTGTGATGTATCCAGTAAGCTACGTATATACTGGATACATCACAGATTCTTGTTTCCTCTGAGACTACACTTTAAGTTGTACACTATGGAAAGGTTTATCAGAAGTAACTGTTAAATAGTATTTCTATAGGACGGGCTGGCATTTATCGTGTGCTGGTATAGGGTGGTGGAGGAAGGTTTGTGACTTTTCAAAGGTTTTATGTGGTGATTGTCCCTTTTAAGAGCAACTTGACAGAGTAAGGGTCACATGACTTGGGTGACAATCGGGACTCAGAGTCTGGAATCACCCCCTCGGTGAGAGAGGCTCCTCGGCATAGACATTTTGGGAGCTATCTACAGCTCCTGTGCAATTCTTATGAATAAATACCTTTTGCATTCAGTACTGAAGTCTGTCCAAGTGCATCTTTACAGTCTGCCTGAAATTTGCTGGTCCTCCAATGCAAAGAGCCGTCGATAAGCGAGTGTTGCAGACTGGCGCATTCCAAAAAACCAAGACCACGCACTGAAACATGGGGCAGCCACAGACACTCAATGAAGAGAGGTTAATCGTGTACAAAATTGGATCTAAGTCACACATACCAGCAGCTCGAATTAGATGACGCTTCCTGGAAGCATGTCATGATAAACAAATACAAAGGCATATTCCAGTACACCCACCTGCATTTTAGAATTTTTTCAGCATTTACAATATTCCAAAGGACAATGCGAGCCTGCTACAGGGGCTACCATGAGTTATAAGCTGGAGAATTGGGAGAACTTTAAGGTTCAGAAAAAGGCAACTAAAAGTAAATCAGAAGAACTAAGATAAATTATGAAAGGAAACTAGCAGAAAACAAAAACAATAATACCTAAAGCTTCCATCAGTATATAAAGAGGAAGATAATAGCTGAAGTAGATGTTGGCCCTTTAGAGGACGATACTGGTGAGGTAATAATTGGGAACACAGAGGGCGGAGGCACTGAACCAATATTTTGCCTCTGTCTTCACGGTAGAAGATAATAAATTATTTTCACAAACTACACTTTATTGCAGAGGAACTTGGTGCAATAGGGAGAAGGTACTGAATACACTAATGAGATGAAAGGCAGATAAGTCTCCAGGACCTGATGGCCTGCATCCTAGGGTATTAAAGGAGGTGGCAGCAGAGATTGTGGATGTATTGGTTATGATATTTCAGAATTCCCTGGATTCTGAAAGGCTCCCAATGGATTGGAAATATGCTAATGTGACATCCCTATTCAAAGAGAGAGAGAGGCAAAAAGTAGGAAACAATAAATTGACCTCTGTGGTGGGGAAGTTGTTGGAATCTATCTTTAAGGAGGAGATGACTGAACCTTTGGAAAGTCAAAGCTCAATTCACCATTGTCAGCATGGGTTATTGGGTTACGGGTATAGGGTGGATACGTGGGTTTGAGTAGGGTGATCATTTCTCGGCACAACATCGAGGGCCGAAGGGCCTGTTCTGTGCTGTACTGTTCTATGTTCTATGTACTAGATTGGATTGAGGATTGGCTGACTCACAGAAAGCAGAGGGTCGGGATAAATGGGTCCTTCGCTGGCTGGCGAACTGTAGAACTGTAACGAGTGGGGTGCCGCAGGGGTCAGTCCTCGGACCTCAACTGATTACAATCTATATAAATGATCTGCAAGCAGGGACAAAGTGTAAATAGAAAAACTTATGGATGATTCTAAAATAGGTAGGAAAGCAGGCAGTGAAGAGGAGATAAAACATTTACAGATGGACATGGATAGTCGAGGAGATTGGGCCAAAATTTGTCAGTAAATAACTGTGAGGTTATCCATTTGGCTGAAAAATAGAAAGGCAAGTTATTATCTAAATGGAAAGTAGATTCAAAATGCGTCTTGGCAGAGGGATCTGGGTGTCTTTGGTCATGAATCTCAAAGTCGGTATTCTCGTACAGCATGTAATTAAGCAGGCAAATTGAATGTTAGCGTTTATTGCAAAAGGACTGGAGTATAAACAAAAAAAAGTGTTGTTTCAATTTTATAGGGTGTTGGTGAAACCACATCTGGAGTATTGTGTCCAGTTTTGGTCTCTTATATGAGGAAGGATGTGACGCCAATAGAGGAGGTTCACCAGATTGATTCCGGGGATGAAAGGGTTGACGTATGAGGAGAGATTAAACAGTTTGGGATTATACTTACTGGAGTTTAGAGGAATGAGAGGGGATGTGATTGAGGTATATAAAATACTAAAAGGGACTGATAAAGTAAATGTAGACCAAATGTTCCCCCTTATGGACAATCAAGAATGTGAGGTCACAAATATAGGTTGTGAGGTGGTAGATTTAGAACTGAGATTAAGAGGAACTACTTCGTGCAGAGGGTAGTGAATTTGTGAAACTCACTTCCCCATAGCGCAGTGGAATCGGCTTCATTAAGTGGTTTCAAGAGGGAGATAGATATATTTCTGATTTTAAAAATGGGTAAAGGGATATGGGGAACACGTGGGAGGTTATTTTGAGACCAGGAAGAGATCAACCATGATCTAATTGAATGGCGGAGCAGACTTGAAGGGCTGTATTGTCTATTTCTGCTCCTAATTCCTAAATTCCTAATCTATATCAGGCCATAACTTCCTTGTGGTCACACCTTGGTCCAGCGTCAGATCCAAAAGAATTGCAATGAAGGAGTGCATGCCCCTTTTTTTACAGCACGAGCTGCAGTAAAGCAAGTGAGTTTAAAGATAAATTGCAAATAAGAGTCCAGGGATAAGATAAGTATCTAAGGTAAACAAATGGGATTTGGGCAGTTCGGGAGTCAAATACTGGGATAGGGGTGGTAGGATGTCGTGTTGAGGGGATGGTCGTACCATGGAGAGGATGTAATCAGTCTGCTGGGGGGTACAGACACTTTGACTCAGGTCTGGGGATAAGGTCAAGTTGGGAAACACATTGGGGAGGGTGATTAGTTGGGGGGTTGTGGGACTGGGTGTGTGTGGGAGCCTTGTGTGGTTTGGTTTGGGTGTTCAAAATTGTTTTATTTCTTGCCACTTTTTCAGAGTAACTATGAGAAAAACACTGGCAGAACCATCTGAAGTTTGTGCTTTAAATTGCTTTGTCGGATTGTTCCCAGCACAGCACAGTTGTCCAGGGAAAGTTAGTAGTTTGGACAATTGTCGCGCAAACCCTTACCTGAAAATTTCTGAAAGGGATTCTCCAGCGCACCAAATCCAAGACTGGGGAGCGAGGATACTACAGCCCAATATCTGTCATTACCTTTAATGCCAGTTTACCTTGGAGATGCCAGGATTTGGTGAAACAAGGCATCTAATAGTGCCTGCCATGAATTAACTCGTTATGAGAGTTGTGCTCGTTTATGATTTTTAGAATTCTCAGTTGAAAGGTGCTTCACATTCAAGCTGATAATGATGTTGTGTAGGACGCAGAGCCGATGGGACCTGCATGTGAAGACAAACAACCTTATATCCTTAACCAGTCCTACTGACGTAAAGTAAACAGGAAGAACTGAGAAGGAGGGTGAAGTAGTTGGGGTGAGTGCAATACCAGATTAGTTGCAGAAAAATAAATAAATGGGGGCATTGTCACAGGCAAGGAGAGGCAAATTTGAATGCCCATGAGGAGCTCAATCTCCTGAAAATAATGCAGGTCATGAATCCAACATCACCCCTCCCTCTTCTTGGTTTCCCCGAGGAAAATTTGAAGATTAGTTGTCTTGCAGCTGCACCTCCTTGATGCCAGCATTCACCAAGACATGGGAGCAGCTTTTGCACCTCCAACAAAGAGAGGAGCAACATCCACACCAATGCCAGCAAAGGCAGCAGGAGAAACACCAACAACAGTGCCTTCACCTCTGCCACATGTTGTGCTATAGAGGGGAAAGAGGCCAAGATCTACTTGCAAGGAGGAGAGACCCAACAAGCAAAGGATTACCTGTCTCAGCACACATTAACCCCCACATGTTAGGAGCTCAGATGTTCATTACTGCGTGTGGGACTTGGCAGCTGAAAATGCTCTGCCACCCACGGAATTACCTTCCGGAGGTCCTGGAACTTGGTGCACTGTCTCCAGGTTGGAGGAATCTCACTTCTGTTGTTGACATTCTCAGTTACTTCCACATTCAACTGCTTGGTTGGGAGAGGGCCAGCAGATCATTTTTCCAAGTCACCTCTCCATTCCTGTGGTTGTCAAAACCTTAACAGTCCATGTGGAGTTCAGCCATTCTCAGCCCGGCCAGGATTCCTTAAATGAGAATTTCTTCATTTGATAGATCTGGCACATGATTGCAGTCATCCTCTCTGGTCGGATAACCCAGAAAATGGATGCTAATGCTTGAGTTAAAGGGCCACAGCAAAGCCCATTTTTCATTCTTTGTATTCTCAACCAGCTTGGGATTGGGCGTTTTGTCAGGAAACAAAAATTGAAAACTCCAGGCAAAATGCAGGAAAGATTGGATGGAGCGAGAGAGAGAGAGGCAGAGAGGCAAAGTGAGTGGAAAGAGATGTTTTTATTAAATTGAAAATCTTAAGCCTGTCTTTTTAGATCTTCAACAACAATTACTATCTGAAGAAATTAGACTCCATACTTCAACTGTTCATGATGTGGAGATACTGGCGTTGTACATAGAACATAGAACATACAGTGCTGAAGGAGGCCATTCGGCCCCAATTAAGCCCTCATTTCCACCCTATCCCCATAACCCAATAACCCCTCCTAAACGTTTATGGACACTAAAGGCAATTTATCATGGCCAAACCACCTAACCTGCACGTCTTTGGACTGTGGGAGGAAACCGGAGCACCCGGAGGAAACCCACGCAGACACGGGAAGAGTGTACAGACTCCACACAGACAGTGACCCAGCAGGGAATCGAACCTGGGACCCTGGCGCTGTGAAGCCACAATGCTATCCACAGTGCTACCGTGCTGCCGCTGGGGTGGGGTGAGCACAGTAAGAAGTCTTACAACACCAGGTTAAAGTCCAACAGGTTTGTTTCAAACACTAGCTTTCGGAGCACTGCTCCTTCCTCAGGTGAATGAAGAGATATAGAACATAGAACATAGAACAGTACAGCACAGAACAGGCCCTTCGGCCCTCAATGTTGTGCCGAGCCATGATCACCCTACTCAAACCCACGTATCCACCCTATACCCGTAACCCAACAAACCCCCCCTTAACCTTACTTTTATTAGGACACTACGGGCAATTTAGCATGGCCAATCCACCTAACCCGCACATCTTTGGACTGTGGGAGGAAACCGGAGCACCCGGAGGAAACCCACGCACACAGGGGGAGGACGTGCAGACTCCACACAGACAGTGACCCAGCCGGGAATCGAACCTGGGACCCTGGAGCTGTGAAGCATTTATGCTAACCACCATGCTACCCTGCTGCCCCAAATATGTTCCAGAAACCTATATACAGACAAATTCAAAGATGCCAGACAATGCTTAGAATGCAAGCATTTGCAGGTAATTAAGTCTTTGCAGATCCAGAGATAGGGGTAACTCCAGGTTAAAGTGGTGTGAATTGTCTCAAGCCAGGACAGTTGGTAGGATTTTGCTTGCTGGCCTGGGTGTTGCACGACTTCTTACTTAACTGTTCATGTCCTGGGCCAGATAAGTTGATTGGTTGTAATTAACAGTTAATGCGTTATTAAAATGGGTGCGTAATAGACTCAAATATACGTGAAGTTAATTTTGTATCTACTGATCAAATATTGCATGACATTCAATTGCTGCTATTGATCCCCCTGCACTCTTTCATCCCACCCCCCCCTCCCCCGCCGAAGTTATTGTACCATTTCTGCATGAACGACAGTCTCATTAGCTTCAGTTATTTTGACAGCATGTTCTCGACATTATCTAAAGGAAAATGTGTGGGTGAGGCATTACGAAGCATGTTAAAATCAAAAAACGGTTTTGGGAGTAGGTGTGTGGTTAAAAGTGCTGATATTGACTGTGTCAGGAAGCCTGCTCCATATATTTTTATTAAAACAGTAAAAAATATATACAAGGCCAAAAGGTACAAACACTCATTTTGTGTTGGATAAACAGGATATCCTCCCCTTCGTACCAATGTACCAGGGTGTGGGGGGGAGGAAGGGGGTTGATATTCTGATTATTAAAACAGTTCACAACATGTTTCTACAAAAAACAAATGGGACAAGCACTAAACTTTGCGCTGGAGAGACCAGATACCCTCGCCTCTGTACCAAGAGAAGAGAAAGAAGGGGGCGGGGGTGGTAGGGAGGGAGGGAGTTGGAGTGTTGGTGAAGGGGGGGCCCAATAGGGCACTGCCTGAACTATGTACTGAGGCAGAAAAACAAAAGTGTGGTGATTATGATGTGCCAGATTCTGGGAGTTACCCAGAGGGGGTGAGGGGCGACATAGTGCCAGGCACGAGTGAGACTCGCGCCCCGCTACAGAGCGTCTCGTGCACCCTGCGCTCCTGATACTGGGCGGCTGACAGCCTTCTGACGGTCACTGCCTTTTTGTCCTCTGGGGTCTTCATGGCATTGATTGCCAGCACCTTGTCAGTGTCAGGTTGCACACCCTGCTGTGAAATGTGGTCATGTTGTGGTATTGTGTGAGATGTCATCTATCTCAGCCTGGAGATTTACATTGGGCGAGGCAGTCGCCATTGTCGAGGGCATGGCATGGACGCGTTGGACCAGATTTAGGAGTTTGCATGCGCGAGCACCGAGCAGGGATGCCTTGTCAGGCCGGATGATCTCGAATCGTGACGTCGCTTTGATTGCCTTGTGAGATATGCCTAGCTGACACGATCCACTATCAGCTATGGCATTGCCATTGTAGTCAAGGAGCTGGCAGGCTAGTGGAAGAATGCTAGGTTGGTCACGGATGCTGTCGAGGTCCGACTGTGATATGAGGTTTGCAGATGTGCCAGTATCCAACTTAAATCGGATGTGAGACTGGTTAACCGTGATGACAGCACACCACTCGTCGTCAGGATCCACAGTGAGGATTGAAAGGCGGTTTGTCGGCACAGTGGAAGCCAGCTCGCGTGTGGTGATTATGGAGACTCGAGGCAGTCAGCATCGTGGTCTGTTGAGCTGTCGTGATCCGAATCCTGCATGCCTTGTTGTACGCAGCGGACACGTCCGTGCTGCAGCTGGGATTGCTGGCTGTTGGTCGGTGGAGTGGACCTGCGTAATGCCCAGGCTTTCCACATTGTAGACATTGCCTTCCTTTGGCTGGACATTGCCGCTTTAAATGAGCGGAGCCGCAATTTGGACACGTCATGACGCTGACGTCAGCACGTTCTATGTATCATCGCGCATGCGCAGTGCATTCGGCCGACGTTCGCACATGCACGTCGGGGTCCTCGGTCTCGTTGTCCACCCGGGCGTGGCGCGCATGCATAGGGACCCAGGAAAAGCACGTAAAGTGGCCACTCTCCTCGATGCTCAGCCCTTGCATTTTTGCTGTGGCCTTCACCCTTTCTGCTTTGTGGGAGGCTAGTAGTGCATTTTCTGCCACCCTGATGCGGGAGTAATGATTCCTGGCATGCCCATGGACAACGCACGTTTCGATGGCAATGGAAAGGGTCAACTGTTTGATTTTGAGGAGCTGCTCCCGCAGGGAGTTGGACTGGAACCCGAAAACGATCTGATCCCGGATCATGGAATCAGCCGTCGAGTCATAATTACATGACTGCGCCAGGATGCAGAGATGGGTCAGGAAGGACTGTGAAGGTTTATCCTTACCCTGAAGCCTCTGTTGGAAGATGTACCGTTCAAAGCTCTCATTCACTTCAATGTCGCAGTGGTTGTCGAATTTCAGCAGAACTGTCTTGAACTTTGTCTTGTCTTCGCCATCGGCAAACGTGAGCGAGTTAGAAACGTGGATGGCATGATGCCCCGCAGTCAACAGGAACAACGTGATTTTCGGGCATCTGATGCTGCCCCAAGGTCGGAGGCCTCGATATACAGGAGGAACTTCTGTTTGAAGGCTTTCCAGTTGCGCCGAGGTTGCCGGAGGTCCGGAGTTGCGGAGGAGGTTGGATATTTTCCATGCCTCTGGATGGCTGCATGCTGGACGTTGCAGATTCACTCAAGGTAGTTTCGTTAGAGTTAATATCTCACTGGTACCATGATGTGTTATCTGTGTTGGTCTAACATCGACTGCAACTGGATGCAGTGAAACGAGAAACAGGCTTCTGACACAGGAGATGGTCCAACACTGTTTTATTGAACCTGTTGATTGCTGTACATAATCTGCTGTGGGTTGACACTCTATTAACCTAACTGATAATCTCCTACTGGCTTGACCAGGCTACCTCTCTCCCACATGGTGATGATGTTCACTGGCTTTTGCACTGTTACATCTCCTGAGCCGTGTCCTGTGAGAGAGGGAGTGTCTTAATGCCCTGTGGGCTTTATAGTGGCGGTGTCCTGCCTGGTGATTGGTTGTTCTGTGTCGTGTGTTCATTCGTTATCTTGTGTGTCAATCACTGCCTGTCTGCTACTCATTATATACATGAGTGGATATTCTGACAGATCTCCGGGCCCGAATCCTCCACTACCATGAGTCCGGCAGGCGGCACGGGCCTACCAACCAACCCAGGGGCTGCCTTGATCCCGCCACCAGGATCATCGACAGGCGGGATCTCCTCAGGCTCCGACCGGGGTCCCGGGCCAGCGGGAGGCGGTGGTGCAGATGCCTGCTTCGCCCCCACTGCCTGGTCACAAGAAGGCCCCAAAAATAACTGCGGAAACAGGTCCGGGATGGCGGTAGAGGTTCCCAAAGACAGTGGTTGGGACAGAGGGTCTTCCAAACCATAACCCGCTAGGAACCTCAGAAGCAGGGGGTTATCGCTGACCCCTCTCCCCCAAGAAATTGAACAAGTCCAGGGTGCTAAATTGCACTGGGTGGAACGGGCCTTCTCGGATCCCGACCGACCACAAAGCACCCTGCTTGGGGGACAGCGGCAGCTGCTGGGATTTCCTCACTATCCGCCCGCCTCCTTTTCTTTTGGGGACTGGGCGTGACATCGATGGAAAAGATCCTGGATTGACGCCGTTTGCGGGGGAGAGGGTCACACGACAGGGGGACCTCTATCTCTGGAGGCCCCTCCAGGCTAACTCCTTGTCCCTCAATGCTTCTCTCCAGAATTTGTGGCTGGGACAGAGCACCCTCTGGTTCGAGGATGCGCACCTCACTACCGCCACCCAGAGAGGCCCGCGCAGAAGTGTCGCTGGGCCTGGCATCCGATGGCGAAATGTCAAAAGGGTGTTGCTGGGTGATGGTGGGGTGAGGTGTAACGGCTGCACCCGGGTCAGTAGCCAGGGGCACTGGGTCAGTCTGGGTCAGAAGGACCCAAACCTGACCGCTGGCGAATCGCCCTGTTGGTCTTCCTCTCAGCCTTCCGGCCATGGGGCTGTCCCCTCACCCCTGCTCCAAGCTGCTGATTTCACAATTAACTGCAACGATTTTGATTGCATGTGAGAAAGTCCTTTAGGAAAGGCAAATTGCTAATTTAAGCATGTCAATACATCATTAACAGTGAATTTAACAGGAATTTTCAACTTGTACTATGGGTGCCTGTGTTTCCTGTGCTTTCTGGAATTCACCAGCAAAAGCAATTGAGGGGACTGAAGAAATGACAGGCAAAAAATGTCATAAGCACTGTGATCTCAATACCTGGTTCCTTGCCTAATTGAAAGGCTTTTGCTCATAATACTTGTAGTTTCACTATCTTGA
This sequence comes from Scyliorhinus canicula, assembly GCF_902713615.1. NCBI lineage: Eukaryota > Metazoa > Chordata > Chondrichthyes > Carcharhiniformes > Scyliorhinidae > Scyliorhinus > Scyliorhinus canicula. The sequence goes on along the minus strand of NC_052156.1, from coordinate 66,969,343 downwards.
GGGAGATCTTCACTACTGGAGGTGACCATTCATTGGAAGTTAACTCTACAATGTTGGAGGTTCATGAATCTGATCTTGTTTTCAAATTGGCAAACATAAAATCAACATGGGTGCTGCTTTACTTTGAATGTCAGGTGAGCAACCTGGCCTGCAGTGAAAGAAGCTCATAGATTTGCCACTCCACGAGGTGAGAGGATATACACTGTGCTTGTGTGAGTTGATATAGCATCACAGCATACGTAGGTAGCGGGTTAACTTGCTCACAATGGCTGAATACCAGTATCTCAAGAGGCTCAGAGTGCCAAGTAGTCACAGTATTTGAAGCCTAATGGAAGAAGACATGGTGCCAAGTGGATGTGGTGAGTCAGCTTTGCCAGTAGCTGTCAAAGTGACTAATATTCTAAACTACTTTTACTCAGGCTTATTTCCAGGTAACTGCAGATGTTTTTCGATGATCACAGTCTGCCATTCACAGAGGTTGCAAATGTTATACGAACTGTTGAATGACATGCAGAAGCTGGGCATTAAATGGGGATTCACTTTGACCCGATAAATAGAGACCGACTGAAACTGTGATTGTTGTGTTCAGAAGAACCTTCTTATGTGATCACCCATGTCCTGAATTTTATTTTGTGCCACGCGAACAATGATGAAGCAAAGTTAAAATATAAAGCTATTGGTACAGGGATGCGCCAAACTGTGCTTTTTGTTTGGCATAAAAACAGAAAATGCTGGAAAGAGCTAGCAGGTCAACGGCAGTGAGGTGGACTCGAAACATTAACTCTGCTTCTCTCTCCACGGATGCTGCTCGATCTGCTGAGTGTTTTCAGCATTTTCTGTTTTTATTTTGGATTTCCAGTTTTTGCTTTTATTTTTTGTTTGGCAGTCAGCACACTGACAATTGGGAAAAGAGGAAACAAACACCATTCTCTTGGAATTGTCCATTTTTCTGTTTGGCAGTTATCTAACAAATCCTGGCATTGAAACAGAAAGGTTACAACCAACATAATCACAAATCAAAACAAGCCAACAGGGCTGCAAATAACAAATACAACAAAATACCCCACCATCCTGCCCCCCACTTCCCAACTCCCCTGCCTCCCCATTTTAGCCTCTTCCCCCCCCCCCCCCCCCCCCCCCCCCACCCAACCACCACTGCTGATAACTTTTCTCGAAGAAGTCGATAAACCCTCGACAGAACCCCTCAAGGCAAACTTTATATTTTCTAGCTTGAGAAACTCTGCCAGGTCACTCACCCACACCCCCGGTTTTGGGGGTTCCGAGTCCTGCCACTCCAACAATATCCATCTCCAGGCTACCAGGGAGGCAAAGACCAAGACATCGGCCTCTCTCGCCCCCTAGACTCCCAGGACTTCCAACACTCCAAACAGCACTACCGATAGAATCTGGACCACCTTCACCTTCGGGACCTCCAACATAACATCGGCAAACTCCTGCCAGAATCCCACAAGCTTCGGGCATGCTCAAAACATGTGGGCATGATTAGCGGCCCACCCGCACACCACCCACACCTATCCTTCACCCCTTCAAAAGCCTGCTCATCCTGGCCACAGTCATAGTTGCCCTGTGGAGCACCTTAAACTGGACAAGGCCCAGCACACGACAAGGATGCATTCACCCTCCTCAGGGCCTCCTCCCATAGCCAGCCTCCAACTTCCAAACCCAACTCTTCCTTCCTCACTACCGCTATCTGGGGTGACTGTGTTAGTGTTTGTTACATTGTTATAAATAGCAGAGAGCTGCAGACAGAAAGGACAATGGATGGTGGATTAGATAAGACCCAGTTGTCATGATATGCAGACATGCACATAATGAGATACAAACTGGCAGCTAATGAATACAGAGAACAGGACATAACCAATCAGCAGGCAGAACTATGAAAGGCACGAGGCACCCACACTCTGCCTCTTTTTCCACTGGTGACATCTACAGTGTGAGTCAGGGTGTACATGTCATATAACTCCTCCAGCACGTGGCTAAGAGCTAGTCTGGTTCAGTCAGACAGATTAATCACACTAGGTTAGCAGAGAGTCAAACTCACAGAGGATTGAGCTAACTGTGTGACAGGTTCAATAAATCATATTGAATTAACTTCAAGGTGTGGAGTATCTCTCGGGTAAAGCTGCACCCAGTTGCAGCCCGTGTTACCTTACTGTGCTTTACATGACAGCAGTGATGCTGTTTCAGTGTTGCCAGAGACCACCAGACCATCTAAAGGGGCTGTAGAATGGTGTTTCTGAGGATTCTGTGCCAATAGGATTGCCATAACACGAATAAGGGAGGGTTCCCAGAGCTGCATCTTGCCCAACATAATTATGTCCAGTGACTTTGGATGGAATAAGGCTGCTGCTGAATTCAACTTGAAGGCTGAACTGATTCAATGGGAAATGAGGGATCCCACAGAGCGGAGACCAAATTGGAAAGTTTGTGAGATTGCATGTTGTCCCACATTTGTGCAGGAAGTAATGCAAGTGCTTGAAACTACGTAAGGTGTTTCTTATTTTAATTAATGTTTGAATAATGCTGATTTGAATTGGTTTGTTACAGTCAGTCCTTTAAAAGGTGAAATCTTGGCCATCAGTTTTCTTTATATTCACTTTGTGGGGATTCTTTCCTTTTTAAAATGTATTGGTTTCGATGGGGATCGTAACACTTGTGATGGTCAACTTTGTAAAGAATAGCTTCAATGTTTTCTTTCATCAACTCGTCGTAAAAGTTAGAGGGACAGAGGGCGTGATTCTCCAAAATGTAGACTAAGTGTTCGCGCCATTGTGAACGCTGTTGCGTTTCACGATAGCGCGAAATGGGCGCTGGGACAACTGATTCTGGCCCCCACAGGGGGCAGTTCACGCTGTTCCAGCCTCCCTTCCCGGCGCCACGCCAACCCACGCATGTGCAGTTTGGCCGCGCCAACCCGCACATGCGCGGGAGACTTCTCCAACGCTCTGGCCCCGACGCAACATGGCACGGAGCTTCTGGGGCTGGAAGCGGAACAAAGTAGGCCCGGGGCGGGGGAGAGGCCGGCCTGCCATTCAGTGAGCCCCAATCACAGGCCAGACCCCATCGGAGGACCCCCCCCCCCCCCGGTGAGGGAGCGTTTTTCCCCGCCCCACAAACCGCCCCTGACCCTTCGCGCAGAGTTCCCACCGACAGCAACCAGGGGTGAATGGCGCCGGTGGGACTCTGCCGTTTCCGTGCAGCCGCTCGGCCCATCCGGGCCGGAAAATCGGCGGTCCGGCCACTGACAGCAGCCCCCGACTGGTGCCACACCAAATGCGCTGGCGCGAATGGTGCCGATTCTCCGCACCTTGGAGAATCATGTGCCGGCGTCGGGGCGGAGTGGCGCGGGCTCTCCACTGTCCAGATTCTCCACTGCGCCGCCAGCTCACCCACGCCCGGGGATTTCCCTACGGAGTGGGGCTGCCCACAATGGGAAACCCCATTGGCCGGCTGGCAAGACTGAGAATTCCGCTGTTGCACTAGAAAACTGGTGTTGCGGGATGGACAATCTCGCCCACATTCTTTTGAGCACAGTAAGAAGTCTTACAACACCAGGTTAAAGTCCAACAGGTTTGTTTCAAACACGAGCTTTCGGAGCACGGCTCCTTCTTCAGGTGAATGGAAAGGCTTGTTCCAGAAATGTTTATATAGACACAGTCAGAGATGCCCCGGAATGCGAGCACCTGCAGGCAATCAAATCATCAAAGATGCAGAGAGAGAGGTAACTCCAGGTTAAAGAGGTGTGAATTGTCCCAAGCCAGTTCAGTCGGTAGGCCTCTGCAAGTCCAGGCTTGTTGGTGGGGGCCGAATGTAATGCGACATGAATCCCAGATCCCGGTTGAGTCCGCATTCATGCGTGCGGAACTTAGCTATAAGTTTTTGCTCAGCAATTTTGCGTTGTCGCGTCTCCTGAAGGCCTCCTTGTAGAATGCTGACCCGGAGATCAGAGGCTGAATGTCCTTGACTGCTGAAGTGTTCCCCAACTGGAAGACATTTTTTTCCTTTGGACCCACGGCGAGACATCACTGAAACGACTACACGATGACATCAATAAGTTCCATCCCACCATCAAACTCACCATGGACTATTCTCCAAATTCAGTTCCATTCTTGGACACACTCGTCTCCATCAAGGACGGTCACCTCAGCACCTCGCTTTACCGCAAGCCCACAGATAATCTCACGATGCTCCACTTCTCCAGCTTTCACCCGAAACACATTAAAGAAGCCATCCCCTATGGACAAGCCCTCCGTATACACAGGATCTGCTCAGACAAGGAGGAGCGCAACAGACACCTACAGATGCTGAAAGATGCCCTCGTACGAACGGGATATGGCGCTCGACTCATTGATCGACAGTTCCACCGCGCCACAGCAAAAAACCGCACCGACCTCCTCAGAAGACAAACACGGGACACCACTGACAGAGTACCCTTCGTCGTCCAGTACTTTCCTGGGGCGCAGAAACTACGACATCTTCTTCGCAGCCTCCAACACATCATCAGCGAGGATGGACATCTTGCCAAGGTCATCCCCACACCCCCACTACTGGCCTTCAAACAACCGCGCAACCTCAAACAAACCATTGTTTGCAGCAAATTACCCAGCCTTCAGAACAGCAACCACAACACCACAAAACCCTGCCAGGGTAATCTCTGCAAGACATGCCAGATCATCGACATGGACACCACCATTACACGTGGAAACACCACCCACCAGGTACGCGGCGCATACTCGTGCGACTCGACCAATGTAGTCTACCTCATACGCTGCAGGAAAGGATGTCCCGAAGCGTGGTACATTGGCGAGACCATGCAGACACTGCGACAACGAATAAACGGGCATCGTGCGACTATCAACAGGCAGGACTGTTCCCTTCCAGTTGGGGAACACTTCAGCAGTCAAGGACATTCAGCCTCTGATCTCCGGGTCAGCATTCTACAAGGAGGCCTTCAGGAGACGCGACAACGCAAAATTGCTGAGCAAAAGCTTATAGCTAAGTTCCGCACGCATGAATGCGGACTCAACCGGGATCTGGGATTCATGTCGCATTACATTCGGCCCCCACCAACAAGCCTGGACTTGCAGAGGCCTACCGACTGAACTGGCTTGGGACAATTCACACCTCTTTAACCTGGAGTTACCTCTCTCTCTGCATCTTTGATGATTTGATTGCCTGCAGGTGCTCGCATTCCGGGGCATCTCTGACTGTGTCTATATAAACATTTCTGGAACAAGCCTTTCCATTCACCTGAAGAAGGAGCCGTGCTCCGAAAGCTCGTGTTTGAAACAAACCTGTTGGACTTTAACCTGGTGTTGTAAGACTTCTTACTGTGCTCACCCCAGTCCAACGCCGGCATCTCCACATCACATTCTTTTGAGCCAGTGTTTTATTCTGGGAGCTTCCCGTACAGTCATAACATCCACTAGGATCAAAGGCGTTGGCTGGAATAAAACATCAGAGGATGCTTTCCCAAAACTATCGGTTGGAAGCTGTGAAAAACCACACATCAGACAGAAAACTACAATCCTGGTAGCTATCGTGGAAAATGGGAGGAAGTGTATGCAAATTAATGGCATATGATTACCCTCTGATGTTCTCGGAGCCTGTATCATGTGTCCAGTGAAAGAATGAAGTGGATATGTGAACACTGGATATGTCCCTACTAAAGAGAAAACAAGTTATGGCTACAATATAGTCAGTCCCTTCATCCAAGTCATTGGTGTAAACAGTATAAGCCACTGTGGCATTCCACTAGTTACAGTTTTCCATCCTGAAAATAATAGTTTATCCTGACTCTCTGCTTCCTGTAATTAGCCAGTCCTCCATTGATGCTAATATATACTGCCAACACGGTGAGCTCTTATCTCATATAGTAACATATTAAATTGGAACCTTATTGAATGCCTTTTAGAAATTCAAATGCACGACTGGACCTGGCCTCTCTGTAAACTCCAATGAGTATAAGAAAATCAGCTCAACCTGGCCTGTCGTACCAAAGCATTTTGCAGTCTCTCTCGATGCAAATAATATTTTGCTTTTCCTCATTTCCTGCAAAAGTAGACAATTTCACATTTCCTAGATTGTACTCTATTTGCCCAAAACTTTGCACACTCATTTAACCCATCTGTTTTCTTTTGGAGACTTTTTGTATCCTCCTCACAACTTGCTATCTCCGAGTAATTATTGAGGTTGGGGCCAGAAGAGTTTGTGTGTTTTCCTCCCTGTCCCCACAGTGGGAAACACTCCACATTCCTGCCCCTACCATGGCACTTTAGTCTAAAAATGGGAGGACGCTGCCCGCTGTCTCACCTCTGCAACTAAATAAACCCACCTGCTGCTTTGTGGCTCTTTCCGTTTGGTCTGAACTTATTAAATAAACACAGGTCACCGTTTGAACTGCCACTAGGTGGACTGGCAATTTCCAAAGCCCAGAATTTTAATTACCTTCCCTGAACAAATTTAATCTCAAAACTAAAAGTTACCTCTATAATATTAAAATAAAATTTGAAACTAGATCATTATTACATTGTACACAGAAAACTCCCACAAAGGGCAATGCAATTAATGATCAGATTGTTTGTGATGTTGGCTGAGAGTTAAATATGGTTAGGATAGTGAGATGATTCGCCTGTTCCTTTCTTTTCCCTCAAGAAGCATCTGGACTCTTCAACATCCGACTGAGGGAAATGAAGCTGAACATCCCATTCAAAAGACAGAACTCCTATCTGTGCCATTGCCTCTCGATGTGCACTGATCTGTCAACCTAATTGTTTATTCATCACTGTGTTGAAATCTCTGGAATGAAGCTTGAAACAGACCCTTTTACTCAGAGGCAGAAACCTCCCACTGAGTCAAGACTGACACGTAATCATCCAGCAACAGTGTAATAATTCTCCAATTTGAATATTCCAGATACTTGAAACAGAAAAATTGCAGTATGTGTAAATAATCAGGGGTAATCAGTTTATCACAAAATTTTCAACATTTGGTCTATATGGACCGATTATTGAAGTGTCTTTTGCAGACTGTTAAATACACTAGGTTCAGTGCTAAGAAGAATTGCAATTTTTTATTTAGGAAGCTATCACTATATGTCACCAAGTTTCAATTTGCACACCAACACTTCTCTGGGTGTGTCGTGAAACCAATAAGAAAGTAGAAAAGAAAAAGTTCCTAATATTCATGCTAATATTGGAATCTGGACATGTTGTGGATTGTTTATTGATTTCAAAAATAACTTGCAATTATCTCATGCCTTAAACATGGTATAATTCCTCACTCCACTTAATGAAAATAAATTAAGATAATTATTATATATTTATAATACTGCAAATCATCATTGCAGGATGTTCTCACCACAGGATCATACAAAGAGTTGTGATGCTGACAATCCCAGTTGATGTTATAATTGAATGGGAAAAACCCACAATGGAACACCGACTCATAACCTACTTTTTTTTTGTAAAACATGGAGGAACAGAGTCACAGGATAGCTAATTAGTTCTCATAAACTGAAAAAATGGGTTTATGATATAATACTCCTCCCTTAATTTAATAATTACACACCAAATTTAAGATTAACATGGGTTGCGAACATCTTGAGCTACAATGGTGGGCAGCACGGTAGCATGGTGGTTAGCATCAATGCTTCACAGCTCCAGGGTCCCAGGTTCGATTCCCGGCTGGGTCACTGTCTGTGCGGAGTCTGCACGTCCTCCCTGTGTGTGCGTGGGTTTCCTCCGGGTGCTCCGGTTTCCTCCCACAGTCCAAAGATGTGCGGGTTAGGTGGATTGGCCAGGCTAAATTGCCCTTAGTGTCCTAAAAAATAATGTTAATGGGGGTTGTTGGGTTACTGGTATAGGGTGGATACGTGGGCTTGAGTAGGGTGATCATTGCTCGGCACAACATTGAGGGCCGAAGGGCCTGTTCTGTGCTGTACTGTTCTAATTCTAATTCTAATGGTCTCATTAACACACAAAGTCCCTTTTAAGCATACAAGATGACTGTGGTAAGGCACACTCCTCTCTGGCCCCAAGTGAATGTCTGTGGATTTCTCCTCAAAATCTCCCCAGATGATTCTTGTACTGTGCGCTACCTTCTCTCACTGAACTCTAGCTTCCACACCAATGATTTCAGATTCTGCTTTCAAAAGTCACACTTTGAAATCTTCTTTTATATTATGCTTTCCCTCTTCTGCTTCTATCACATTTTCAGGTTTTACACCTGTCCCTTGTGTTTCCTTTGTCTTAAAGGTTTTACACAAACTCCAAGATCCAGCCACTGATTTCCACAATTATTTCATATAATATCTCCCCAACTGTGCTAATTTCTCACAAACCTTAGCATTCCTGCAGATGTTTTTCTGGTCTCTCATAACGCAATGCCTTTTCAACTCTCTGTGACTTTACTGAACAGTATTCTTGTTCCCAGTTTCCTCTGTTCAATTAACTCCAGATTTCTTGGAAACTTCTTTGTTTCTCTTGTTTGCTTAACTAGCTGGATTCTAGTTTTCCATCATCTGTTTTCTTCACCATTACTCAATACTGTGGCTTTTCTTCTAGCAAGGCTGAGAAAAATGTTCTCTCTTTAGCCTTCTAAAACCAACCGCTTCCAGCAGCACTGTGAGAGCTGCCTTCTCTCTCACTACCTATCTCCAGCTCAAATCAAATTTGTTAAACTAAAACTTACATGCTTTTCTACCTTACAAGGACCCAGTTTTGAAGCAACCAATGCTGATTTATTTTATTTACTCTTCACATCATAGCCCTCTCAAAGCAAAATATAATTACAGTAGGAAATGAAACAAACCCCCACACATACAAACACCTTTGACCAGCATGAATCTAGCCACAGGTTTTAATCTTCCAGGCACCAGTAACATTAAATTAAGCACATTTAAAACTATATCTTATTTCCAATGTTTACCAATATATATATAAATCCCTTAAAACTATCTTGGTTCCCTGAACAATGCACAAATACTTTTTTGACAAGCCAAATTATTTTTATACGAAAACACTTTTAGGGAAATAAAGAGTATATCACCTCTTGCGCTGTCAGCAATTTTGAAGCACCCACTCATATGGACTGAAATCTCATGCTTGTTGACAACTCCAATGGCCTTCAGAGTTTGCTCTTCTTCTTGCTGTGCATCACCCTTTCATTAATGAACCTGTTTTATACTTTTTTGTGAAATAGGCTCATTGTTGACTTCTCATCTCTGCACTATAACTAGTAAATATCATCATTTTCCCTTTGGTGCTCCCATTGCACCTATCATATGGTCATATCCTTGGTGAATGAAGCCTTTGGTCTTTGCGAAAACGACAAACTTCCTCATTTCAACCTGTTGCAGATGATGAATAGTCATACTCGCCATGAAAAAAACATCTCCATTAAGCAATAATGTGAGCAATAATCTTCTGTTCTTTACAAAACGCATTGTTCATTTGTAGGATTTAAATAATAGTTTTGTTAGTCTTCAGTTAATTAAATATTTTGCATGGAGAAGTTGGGCAAATCTTTGTCTAATCTTTTTCAAATATTTTTGTGTTTGACTTGATTTATGATAAGGCTGTTGGAATTATCCACGTGTGTCGAGAGTCTTAAGCTGAATATATTTCCTTTTTATTTTAGCTCCCAGCTAACTATCTTAATTATTTACCTTAATGATGCACCAATCTATCCCTTCTATTCTTTTCATCCTGTTCCCACGTAAAAGGTTTTTCAGCCACGCATATGGGGCGTGATTCTCCCATCGGGAGACTAAGGGCGTGATTCTCCGCTCCCCATGCCGGGTGGGAGAATTGCGGGTCGGTCGGGCGACTCACAACACGCCGCCCTGGCACCCCCCGCGATTCTCCCACCCCCCCACTTGGATGAATCGCCGCTTGCCGTTTTTCACGACGACCGGTGATTCTCCGGCCCACATGGGCCGAGCAGCCTGACGTTCGCGACCGGTTCACGACGGCGGCAACCACACCTGGTCGCTGCCGTCGCAAACTTGGCACCAAATCTTTGTTTGTGGGTTGTGGGGGGCGGAGAGGGGTGTGAGCACCACGGCCGTGCTCGGGATGGGACTGGCCCACGATTGGTGCCCATTAATGAACCGGTGTCTCCAAGAGACGCACTCTTTCCTCTCCGCCACCCCGCAATATCAAGCCGCCACGTCTTGCGGGGCAGCGGAGGGGAAGACGGCAACCGCACATGCGCGGGTTGGAGCCGGCAGCCGTCGTGCCGTCAGCTGCGCATGCGCGGGTTGAAACTCGTCTGAGTTCACGATGGCCTTCCCGATGCCGCGCGGGAGCAGAGAATTCCGCCCTAAGTGCCGATGTCGGAGTGAAAACCGGAATGTTTCACTGTTGGAAGCTGCTCCTCACCCCCTATTCTCCCACCCCCGGGGGGCTAGGAGCGGCGCCACGTCATTTACACGCGCCGGACCTTGGCGCCACGTAAAACTGGCACCACATAAATTACATGTCCTTAAAGCCAGAGACCTATGCGCAGCTGCCGTCCTCCCCGCGGGCGCCCCGCAAGAAATGTCGGAGTGATCTTGCGGGGCGGTGGAGGAAAGGAGTGCCACCTTCAGAGCGGCCGGCCCGCCGATCGGTGGGCACCGATCACGGGCCTTTTGAGCGCCCCTCCGGTGCTGGATCCCCCCCTCCACCCCCACAGGCCGTCCGGCCAGCATTCCCGCCGGTGTGGTTGGCGCCGGTGGGAACACGTCGTATTGGGCAGGCCACTCCCAGGCCGGTTTGTGAGGGGTGCGGGGGCGGCGTGGCGGGACTCTCCCGGCGCCCCTGCGATTCTCCCACCCGGCGTGGGGGGGGGGGGGGGGGGGGGGGGGGGGAGAATTGAGCCCCTGATGTGAGATTGTATTTTTATTAAGCAAGGAGATTTTCTATGCAATGACCTTCTGTGCTGCATTTTCTAAACAGTATATGAAACCCTGATCTAGTTCTTACATATGGTATATGTCTATACTGCTGGAGGAAATAAGAAAGGAATTTAGAGGGCACTGGCCATTGCCATTAAAAAGTTATTGGGCCCTGGTGAGATTCCACAAAAAAAGAATCAAGCAGACACACCACTATTTAAAAAGGGCAACAAATCAAACTCAAGCAAAACGTAGGTGCAGCATCAATAACTGGTGTAAAAATGAACAATGGAAACTTAACATTTTCGATTCCTCTCCATATTTTATTTTGTGACAAAATAAAATGCAATTTCCATTGCAAGCTAGTGTCCGTAAAGATCTGAAATGCATTTTGCCCTTCATGACATCAACATTTTAGATAGCCATGGCACCGACAATTGGGACCATGTACTGAAGACAATGGATTGAATCCTATGTTTTGAGGATATGAGCGTGAGTTGCAACCACTGATGGGTCTCTGGCTTTAAGGGCATGTGTCTGGGAGATCTGTGGCTGCAGTCCCAGTCGACGGGCCGGCAGCACAGAAAAGGTGATGGCCACACCACCAGAAGTGGGTGCTTCCACTGTCAGAGTGCCTCTAATTGTGAGGCCTTCAGAAGTGATTTGGACACTCCTGTGGTCAGCTGATGGTTACGGTTCTGGTGGAGAGTTTAAAATAGTAGGCCTAATGGACTTCCAGGGGTAGCTGGCAGATTCTTCCCGGCTTGGCCCTCAGTGAGGATCCCACCTACTACTGAGAGGATCCTGGCAGCGTGCCTTGGCAGTGTGCTTAATCAAACCACAAATGGTTAATTAATTATGAAGATTGGCTACCCACTGCTGCTGAGCGAATAGTCTCTGCAGGGAAAGACATAATCCTGTAGGCACGAATGTGTTAGCCCACCAACATGGTACCGACCTTTTCTGAAGATCCCTGGAGTGCAGAAGGAGGTCATTCGACCCATCAAGTCCGCACCGACCCTTCAAATGAGCACCGCATCTAGGCTCACTCCCCCACCCTATCCCGTAACCCCACCTAACCTTTGGCTGTTAAGAGGCAATTTACCATGGCCAATCCATCTAATCTGCACATCTTTGGACTTTGGGAGGAAACCAGAGCACCCAGAGGAAACCCACGCTGACATGGGGTGAATGTGAAAACTCCATACAGTCATCACCCAAGGTGGGAATTGAAACCGGATTCCTGATGCTGGGAGGCAGCAGTGCTAACCTCTATGAAATTCCTCCAGGACCTGCCTTCAAGCCTTCCCCCAATGGACAAGACTCCGTCCAATGTGAGCTGCCAACAAGCTGCCATGTTCATTCAAAAATATAGTAAATATCACTCTACCAGGCAGGTATATGTCATTATTTATAAGTTCTTTAAAGAATATATTTTTATTCTCCTTTTTCATATTTTCACATTTTCATCAAATTTGCTTCATTATTTATAAGGTAAGATAGTTGCACAGTGGCAAGAAGATGTTAGGTACCAATAACACTTAGTCAGCAACAGAAATGATGAGTTCAAGAATTTAAATATTTGCACGTTTTTAAGTCTTGTTCGGAATGCATTTTTTACATGGCACTCGAGTAGGATTTGTGTAGACTTCTAATTGTGTAGACATTAATAATTAATTAATGCTTTTAATCTGATTACATCAAGAGTGATTTGTCATGTCATGACTAACTGCAGATCAAAATGCTTGGACGAGTAATATTTACTTGTACCTGGCGAAGGTCATTTTTCCAGCTGCCAAATGGACGTCCTGCCATCACAGTTAAACAAAGCAAAAACAAAGTCAAGTTGCTACAGACTGAGCAAACTGGGCCCTGAAAAACAGACTTCAACCATTTGAGTGAAAAGCCATAATGATACATTTTGTGCATAGAGTCACTTGATGAATTGCTGTTCACACCTCATCACAGGCCTTTCATAATTAATTAATGCTTTTAATCTGATTAGATCAAGAATGATTTGTGATGTCATGGCTAACTGCAGATCAAAATGCTTGGACGTGTTAGGGTGAGGAGGTAGTTTGCGAGGATTTGCACTGGGATCAGTGTTTTCAGCTTCGCTGTTGAAAATCTGATCAAGTATCCGAGATACAAAATCCGACTGTAACTGGCCAAATCTGCGGACAGCAATAAAATACCGAGAGCAATACAGGGTACGGATGTCAAAAGTGTTGTTAATGGATATGGATAAATTATGCAACTGGGCAGACAAATAGTAAATTAAGTGTGGTAGTGAAAACTGAAATATTACAAATTGGGGGGAAAATGTATGACATGGGGTATAGAGTGAATGAATACAATTAGTACAGTGAGACTCAAAGGGATGTGAAGTAGCAGTCAACTCGTCGCTTTCAGCACATCTTATACACATTGAATCAATCAAAAAGGCATAATCACAACAGTAGACAGCAAGTCTGCAGAGAAAATGGGAATGCTTCACAGTGCAGCGACCAGGCACCACCTGGAGTACAATATTCTGTTTTGGTTATCAGATCACAAAGGGGTAGTTGACATGAGAGATGATAACAGAGAGAAAATAAAAGTTCCAAAAGGAGAGGACGTGTGAGGAGAAATTCAAGCTGTACTGCTCCAGTTCCAGACTTATACCTGATAATAGTTTATATAACCTATTTAATGGAATAGGTATATAACCCTTTGGTATTTCTTCATAGTGCCCAGTCGCAAGGCCAATCGGACATCTTAATTAAAATTAAATACTAAGATAAATGTTAGGACGATCACATGCAATGCTGAGAAATGTGAGCTATATCTGTCGCGCACAGTCGTAGAGACAAAAATATTAGTGGCATTCAAGGGGAAAATGCTGGAAAATCACAGCAGGTCCGGCAGCATCTGTAGGGAGACAAAAGAGCTAACGTTTCGAGTCCGATGACAGATTTGATAAAGAGTCATCAGACTCAAAACGTTAGCTCTTTTCTCTCCCTACAGATGCTGCCAGACCTGCTGAGATTTTCCAGCATTTTCTCTTTTGTTTCAGATTCCGGCATCCGCAGTAATTTGCTTTTATCCAGTGGCATTCAAGGTACAGGTCAGTGTTTGATTGGGGAAGATTGGATATCAAAGGAATGAGCTGCAATGGACCAAATACCTTTTCCCATTTTTGACTATTATTATGTCCTTAAAAGTAACGGCAATAACTTTTAAATATTCAACCGTTAAAATAAATTAAACCTGCATTTGTGGAGCATTGACATGTTTGTGGAGCATTGACGTATTATGCAGTGGTTGGCAGTTTGTGAAACATTGGACACAATTTAATAGAAACAATGGCAAGATGTTTTCTGTTTGTGCCCGTAAAAGTAGATCACCCATAATAAGCAGGAAAGGGCCCAGACGGGACGGTGGTATTGCGGGAAGGAGTACCAGGGAACGGGCCCTGAATATCACGGGGTTGTTCGAGGAGAGAGTAGTACCAACAGTGAGATTGGGCCTGCGCCACAGTGGTGAGGATCCACTGACTATTCACCCTGATGTCCTGTCTCAAATGAGATTTATCATGTCAGGCAAAAGGATCCTTCCCTCTCACTGACCACATGCCCATTCTCTCACAGGATCTCCATCTGATAGGGCCGGGCCATCCGGAGTCGTTTCCCTCCCAGCCACTCATGAGACCACTTCAAGGAGAGCTCTTAAGAGATCACCATCAAGCCGTCACAGCTATACACCCCACCTTCCATCAGTGCAGACAAATACATCTCGGTGAACAACATTAGCGGAAAGGCTTCTGGGTCACAATCTAGTGAGCACCACACTGTTGCTGATGCACATCAGGTGGAGGCAGGAACATCCAAGTGAGTAAGCAATTGGAGGTCTGCTGGATACCAGGACTCTGCTGAATCCCAGCCAGATGTTGAGCCTCTGGACAAGAGCTAATGCAGATGCTGGGTTTCGGCCATGAGATTCAAGAGGGTATGTCAGTGAGTACATAGCTGATTGGAGGTGTCCCAAAAGCTATGGGTGCAGGAGATGCCAAGAATATGTGGCACAGAGACCAGCACTGCTACGGTGATGACCGCAGTGAAAAGCCCAGAGCACGAAGTCTGTGTCTTGAGCTTCCCAAGGCATGGCTCAGTCCATGTGGACCATAGCTGAGGACCTGATCGTCATGTTCTAGTTAATGAGGGACATATCCCAGGTGCAGGTGAACATTACTGTGGCACTGCAGAGCATGGATCAGTGACTGAGGACCATATCTGAGGGCATCATGATGCAGACAATGAGGAGCTGCCAGAACTGGCAGAGCCAGCTGATGCAGAGGCCTCTGGAGTGTCCAGTTCTTCCGAATCCCCCCACCCTGACACAGCGCATCTCAAGGGCAAAGGACACTCACAAAGGGCATCAAAAGCCTTGAAAAGCAGCAGGCTGCCTCCACTTCTGATGTGCATCCTGAGGACACACTTAGACACAGCAGTCGACCACGTAAGATCAAGAAGAGACAGGATCATTGATTGGGTACTGGGGAGGCAGAGTGGGGTGGGGAGTGGGATGGCGGAATACCAGTAGCTAGGTGGAATGGAAATAGATCATAGATCATAGAATTTACAGTGCAGAAGGAGGTCATTCGGCCCATTGAGTCTGCACCGGCTCTTAGAAAGAGCACCCTACCCAAGGTCAACACCTCCACCCTATCCCAACAACCCAGTAACCCCACCCAACACTAAGGACAATTTTGGACACTAAGGGCAATTTATCATGGTCAAACCACCTAACCTGCACATCATTGGACTGTGGGAGGAAACCGGAGCACCCGGAGGAAACCCACGCACACACGGGAAGGATGTACAAACTCCGCACAGACAGTGACCCAAGCCGGAATCGAACCTGGGACCCTGGAGCTGTGAAACCATTGTGCTATCCACAATGCTACCGTGCTGCCCTTAATGTTTACAATTAAAACATGTTGCACCAGATACATGTGAAGCCTCTGTCATGCTAATCGTCACAGCAGACCTGCCTGCACCCCCACCCCTGTTGACCTCCGGCCCCCCAACCCCCGGGAGGAGTTGTCCAAGATCAAATTCCCCGATGCAGACCCTGCTCAGAGGATGAGTGTGAGCACGCAGTCAGCAGACAAACCGAAGTCAGACTTTGGCATAAACTGAGGAGTACAAGTGTTAACCTCATAGCGAGTGATCATCACTCTCCTGCCTTGTATATTGACCCAGTGATGATGCCGACACAGGACCGTCACCCTGGAGTGATGTTCCAAAGGCACTGGCAGGGTGGAAATGGGTGTTCGGTGTGGGGGGGTAGATAATGGGAGGGACACGCGTTAAACATTTAAACATTCACGGCCACTGGGAGCGGATGTCGTTCTCCTCCAGGGGTGCCAAGTCCATGAGTACGTGGTACAGGTGCTGCACTGTAGCCTTGTTGAGACGGAATCTCCTGTAGCACATGCTGTCCGTCATCTCCTCGAAAGACCAACGAAGCCTGTACATCTCACGCAAGTTCTGGCTTCCGCCTCTGGGTTCTTCCTCGGCCCGCTGGGCGGCCAAGTCTTCAGGATGTGCATTAGCCCTCTGCACATCTGGTGCTGCCTCCAGCCAGCGTCGACACTGCTGCCTTCTCCTGTCACTGGTTGCCTGGGTTGTCACCAGCATGCACTGCAGGACCAACACCACTATTCATTTTGGTCCCAGTAAGGAATTGGAGAAGGAGGTAGAATGCCTATCAGTTGGAGCTTCCTCACCGGGACCCTCTAATCCCCCGAACCTACCTCATCCTTGCGTGTCCTGCCTTCTCTCAGAATAATAATAATCTTTATTGTCACAAGTAGGCTTACATTAACACTGCAATGAAGTTACTATGAAAAGCTCTAAGCCACCACACCGGCGCCCTTTCGGGTACACAGCAGGAGAATTCAGAATGTCCAAATTACCTAACAGTGTGTCTTTCGGGACTTGTGTGAAGAAACAGGGGGAACCGGAGGAAACCCACGCAGACACAGGGGGAATATGCAGACTCTGCAGAGACAGTGACCCAAGCTGGGAATCGAACCTGGGACCCTGGTGCTGTGAAACAACAGTGCCAACCACTGTGCTACTGGGACATCCCGCCAGCCAGTTGTGCTGGAAAACCGCACTCTGCACACTCAGTCCCAGCCACAGCAGGAGCCTTGGACCCCAGGACCCTGCCAGGAATATTAGGAAAACCAGGTTCAGGTGTCCTCCCCTGAACCACACACCCACCCTTTGGTCGTAACGATATCCCTAGTGCTGAAGCAAAGTTGTTAGTGTTCGATTGTTGGCCGCTGCCTCTATGATGCTACCACCCTTGAGGTCAGGCAAAGTGTTCAGGCTTCAAAGTTCTTGAATTGCGATGCAATAATTATTGTCTGAGATATGGCCCTTGCACCCACGAGAAGCCACTTGAGAATATTTTTTATTAAACGGTCAACAATATCTTTATACAAAAAGATGAAGACCTACTACCTAATAGTCCATATAATCGTATTAACCATTAACCCGGTATTTTTCAAACTTTTTGTCCAGGACTCATTTTTACCAACCGGCCACCCTTCTCGACCCACGTTGGCCGACCTTCGCAACCCATGCTGGCCGACATTTGCAACCCACGCCTGCTGACCTTTGCGACCCACACCGGTCAATTTCATGACCCACCATTTTTACTTATTTTTAATGAGCCTGCTTGGTCCTCACGATGTCACTTGCCTTATTCATCAATGTTACATTTCTGATAATGACTTCTGCTGATGATTTAAGATCTCACTATATCTGTTGAAAAAATATAGAGGTTTTCTTCGTACTCACCGGGCGCGATTCTCTGCCCCCCACGACGGGTCGGAGAATAGCGGGAGGGCCTCCCCGACATTTTTCCCGACCTCCCGCTATTCTCCCCCCCCCCCCCCCACGCCCGCCCCCCGACACGAATCGATGCTCGCCGTTTTTTTACGTCGAGCAGCGATTCTCACCTAGCCGATGGGCCGATTTCCCAGGCCTTTACGGCTGTTTTCACGAACGGCAACACACCTGCTCTCACCGTTCGTGAAAACGGCCGCAAAGTGCCGTTCTGGGTAACCATGGCACCGATTGGCACAGCCGTACCACGGCCATGCCAAGGGTGGCATGGGCCCGCGATCGGTGGGCACCGATCGCGGGCAGCGGGTCCGAACCCCGCGCACTCTTTGTTCCTCCGCCGCCCCGCTGGATCAGTCCGCGGGGCGGCTGAGGGGCATACCGGCCCGTGCATGTGCGTGTTACACGCATATGCGTGATGACGTCATCCGTGCATGCGCGGGTTGGAGCCGTCCAATCCGCGCATGCGCGGCTGACGTCATCGTGCGCGTCATCTGCCGTTAACTTTGGCGCGTGGGGTTAGCGAATTTCGCTAAGTCTGCGATGCCGAGGTTCACGGGGCCCCGCTGCTAGCCCCGACCGGGGAGCAGAATCGGGTCCCGGGAGGGGGCGCGGAGGCTGCCGGGAAACACGGCCGGTTTCACGGCAGCCTTCATGACTCTCCAAATTTGCGGAGAATTGCGCCCACCATGTTTAGTCTTCAAATGCAGTTTTTGAAGTTTTGAGGGTTTTAAACCTCCATTTGCCAGTGTTTCCCTGCATATAACATACATGAACTTTGAATCCTGATTTGCAGTGGAACAATTAATAACCCATACCATAAACAATCACCCTTTTGCTGCTTTGTTCCTGGTTTCAGCTTCTTCTTCAGGGGTTGTTCACCGTAGGCCCAAGAGTTCACACCAGCACTGCTGGCAGCCGCAAAATGGAGGAATCTCTCTCACACCCAAAACATGTAATGTCAGCGTGTGGGGTGACCTGCACTCTGCCACTGCTTCCGGTGGGAGGACTCCATCATTCGGTGAAAATAAACTAGCCCTGGACAGCGCAATGATGTCAGGAGGAGGCAGTCTTCCCCGCTGGCCTTCGGGCCTGTGCACGGCTCAATCTGGCAGACATGCCTGGCATGGCCGACAATTTCAAAAGCCCATTGTGACCAGCATTTTTAAAAGCAAAAGGATTTATTCAACACCTTCATCAAGTTCTCATTCGGATCAAATCTGCCTCTTTCTCCGCCTCCCACAGCTCCCAGTAGTAGAATTTCAACAGTGGAAAGTGACACTGCAAAATCACAATGATGCAGAGCACTCTAGAAGAGAGAAAGAGCACCCCTTCCCCGGCACTGGCAGCAGGTCATTATACATCATTCCTTTCCTTGCTCCAGGCCAAAGAAGCAAAAGGGGAGGCAGCAAACAAATCTACAGCCTCCAGGCATTAAACATGAAACAATCAACAATACAGCAAAGTCACCAGCAATCGGCACAAGCATACTTTCAACACCTTTGTCAAGTTATTCATTCGGATCAAACTACCTCTCTCTCTCCTTCCTGCAGCTTCTGGGAGTAGACTTCTCAGCAAAGGAAAAATCACATCGACACAGGGTACAGCATGAGGGAGAAAGAGATTACCTTTCCTTTCTCCAATGCTGTCATCTTACATCTTCCCTTTCCTTTCCTTACTCCAGGCCACAAAAGAACAAAGAACAAAGAAAATTGCAGCACAAAAACAGGCCCTTCAGCCCTCCCAGCCTGTGCTGATCCAGATCCTTTATCTAAACTTGTCGCCTATTTTCCAAGGATCTACTTCCCTCTGTTCCCCGCACGTTCATATACCTGTCTAGATGCTTCTTAAATGATGCTATCGTGCCCACCTCTACCACCCCCACTGGCAAAGCGTTCCAGGCACCCACCACCCTCTGCGTAAAAAACTTTCCACACACATCTCCCTTAAACTTTCCCCCTCTCACCTTGAAATCTTGACCCCTTGTAATTGACACCCCCACTCTTGGAAAAAGCTTGTTGCTATCCACCCTGTCCATACCTCTCATAATTTTGTAGACCTCAATCAGGTCTCCCCTCAACCTCCGTCTTTCCAACGAAAACAATTCTAATCTACTCAACCTTTCTTCATAGCTAGCACAAAAAGAAAGGGGCAGCAGCAAACAAACACACAACTATAATAATATAAAAGCAAATTACTGCAGATGCTGGTATCTGAAACAAAAACAGAAAATATTGGACAATCTCAGCAGGTCTGACAGCATTTGTGGAGAGAAAAGGAAGCTAACATTTCAAGCCTGGATGACACACAGCCTCCAGGCAGCTGCAGCTGCATTCAGATCAATCTGCCTCTCTGTCCCTCTCCTGCAGCTTTGAGCAGTAGACCTTCAGCAGGTGGAAGTCATACTGGAAAGTCACATTGATGCAGAGCACCCCAGAAGAGAGAAGAAGCACCCCTTCCCCTTCTCCAGTGCTAGCAGCAGGTAATCTTACAACCTCCTTTTTATTACTCCAAACCACAGAAGTAAAGGAGGTTGCAGCAAACAAACACGTGGCCTTCAGGTATTTGCAGCAACCAGCAGGAGTGAGCAGCAAACACAACTTGCAGCAGCACTTGAGAAAATTGTGTTTATTGAACAGTCAACAAAATCAAAGATTTGAAAAATGAACCACTTAACATTCTGCACATCACACTCACCATCAAACAACAAGGAAACATCACCATTCCACATTGGTACTAATACACAGCTATATCAGCTCACACACTATCAGCCCTCACAAGCTCTGCAACAGAAACTGAGGATTAGCTCAGAATGTGTTATCATGTCCAGAACTTTGTCATAGAAATTATCTCTCCATCAATATGTGACTTGTTCTATGTATTAGTTTCATTCTCCATCAAGGAGCCACAGCTGTGCATGCCCAATCTCACTGGAACCAAATCCAGGCATCCACATATTCCACTGACTTCCATCATGTTTAACCCGCAGTGATAGGTCAGTTACATGCAGGACTCACCACACCAGCAACAAAAGTATCAGCAATCTGCGAAACCATCTTTTCAACTGTCATCAGGTGGCCCATTTGGATCAATGTCATGCACCAGGTCCAGCAGCATCTTCTTGCTTCAAACCGGATTGGCTTCTGGACTTATATGTCCCCTGAGCCCGGTGTTCCAGAACCCTGGTTTCATCGAAAACATTGTCCTTCATGCTGGCTGCAGAAAGGAAGGAAACAGCAGCAGCAGCCTCCAGGCATTAGCAGGCACCAGCAGGAGCAAGAAGCAAGCACAACCTGCAGCTGTGAAGTGCTCTCACAACTAACCAGGCTTATTAGCAATAGCCTGCAGATGTGAAGCTAGAGGCTGCTCACAATCAAATTAGTTAAAGTGACTATAACCAAGAACATAGCTCTGTCCTGGCAGTATTTGGTGGGACTGTAGCAGCTGTAGTTGCCCTTGTTAAGGGTATCCACAATATTTAAAGATGGCTTGAAGCCCTCACAGATGAAAAACACCCCATTCCTTTCCCCTGCCCCCCAACAAAGCCCAACCTCCCTTAAGGTCCTCCCCGAGCATAGGGGCAACAGTTCTAGTGCTCTTGAGCCGCATGCCCAAAAATGGAAATGTTACTCACCTCCTCAGTCCCCCTCAGCAGCCATTGCACCAGATTCACATTTTTAAAAAGGAGTACTAAATGACGCTGATGTAATTTCTCGCTGAGGAGCTGGTTAATTCCCGGGAGGCCATTACATTCAACGTCAGTCTCATTAATGAGATTGAAATGCTCATCATATTTGGGCGAGCTCGGAACTTGCCATTCACAGTGGGGAGGTGAGATGGCAAACTGATTTGCGCCTGGTGCGAATCTTGATTTTGGCCTTTCCCACTATTTAATGCGCCCAGATTAGTGCTGGGCGCAACGCAGTGGTTAAATCACGTCCAATGGCTGTAAAACTAGCTCGGTTCCCACCGTTTTAACCTGTCGTAATGTCAAATGCCTGCCAAAAGTTATTTATCTCAGTCTTCTGAACCGACATCTAGCAGCAAGCTCTACTCCAACAACTTCCCTTGGCCATGTCAGAGCTTGTTTTCCAGTGCCCTGAAATCTTCACAAGTTCTGTCCCTTTGACCAGAGAATGTACCCTCACCCACATTCTGCCAGGTGGCTAGCAACACGTGCGGTTTCCCTGTCACTCTTTTTCTCCCGGACTCATTTACTTTCACCGTCTGTGTCCCCTAAGTATTGCAGCATCTGTTATATTTTGCTTTTGCAGGCGCAATCTCTCATTCATGGAACCATTCTAGTAAATCTCTTCTGTACTCTTGCTAAAGCTTCAATACCTTCCTATAGTACGGGGCTGAACTCGTATTTTATATTGGTTTACCTTCCTGGGGTTTTGTACTCTCTTCATAAAGTCCAAGATCCCATTTGCTTTATTAACTGCTTTGTTACACAGGCCTGCCACTTACAACGATTTAAGCACAAACAGCTGCCGTTCTTGCAACCCCTTTAGAATTTACCATTTAACTTGTATTGTTTCTCTTTATTTTTCCAGACAAAATGTTGCACCACACAATTTTCTGTGTTAAATTTCATCTGCTATCCACTATCCTTAAAAGTTGATTATTGTTTACTACTCTTCCAAGTTTTGTGTTGTCTGCAAATTTCAGATGGCTCCATGCCTCAGGTCTGAATTAGTTATTAATCTATGTCAAAAATGGCACTATTCCCACGATTAAACGTTGGGTAATTCCATTGTATACATCTCCCCAGTCCAAGAAATAGACATTTACCCCAAATCTTTGCAAAATTGACAAATGATTAGAAAGCACCCACTGACTTTTTCTTCCCTGGGCTTGAACGTGCTGGCAAACTGAATATGTGGTATTTTATCCAATTCTTTTTGAAAGTCTGCAGACACAACATTAACTGCACTGTCTTTATCCCTCCTTCCTGTAACATCATCAAAATACTCAATCTAGTTAGTGTAAATGTAATTTTTTTGTTTATGTTCTCAATATGCAGAATTCTATAATTTGGAATGTAATTAGAGCAGGAGTGCGCTAGTATTTTGATTCCATTTGGTTTATGACCATCAAATAGCAGTTTTTATTTTTGAAATCTAAATTTGTTGACTATTGTATCTGATACTTTCCTGATGAATTTCCTTTCTTCCTAGTACTCTTCCCTTTCCTCTCCCTCACCCTTTTAAGTCATTTAGAATTGTATCTCGTTCATGACCTGGGAGGTTATTTGACCTGAAATATTTGAGAGATAGAATCCCAATCGGACCTCATTTTCCATGAATGTACAGTTCCAACAGGGGTCATGGCCAACCCAAGTAGAACAGTTCTCCCAGGCCAGAGATACTGAGTCCAATTGGAGTACCTCCAATGTCACCTTGGTTCCAATCAACACAGATCGAACGTGAAACTTTCATGGCCTGTGAGGATGCCTTTCTGCCAGAAATTTCAGGTGGACATTTAGATTTTTTTTTTAAAATTATGGATTTGAACTTATTTTTAGGTTTGAAAATGTAAAAGTACTGTGGCTGTATCAAATATGATGAGCTTGGTTTTCCAAATTAATTTGCTTGATTAAATTAAAGATAACTAATTTAGAACCTGGCATCAGATGCTTGGATAAGGGGCCTAATTTGAACCAATTATAAATATGATTGCTCTCTAAGTAACCAAGAACAAGGTGGAGAGTGGATTAATTATTCTGAAAATCATAACTGCTGCTGTTGATAATTTATGAGTAAAACAAAGGTTACAGATTAAATAAATTGATTGATATAAATCTATACATATCAGGGATGGGATTCTCCCCTAACCGGCAGGGCAGGGGGCCCCGGCGTAGCAGAGTGGTGCCAACCACTCCGGCGTCGGGCCTCCCCAAAGGTGTGGAATTCTCCGCACCTTTAGGGGCCAAGCCCTCACATTGAGGGGCTAGGCCCGCGCCGACTGGCGCCAAGACCGGCGCAATGGCCTTTGACGCCTGCCGCCTGATGCCAGGGCTGGCCAAAAGGCCTTCGCCGGTTCGCGCATGCGCCGGTGCATCAGCTGCCACTGACATCACCACCGATGCATGCGCGTTGGGGGATTCTCTTCTGCCTCCGCCATGGTGGAGGCCGTGGCGGCGGCGGAAGAAAAAGAGTGCCCCCACGGCACTGGCCTGTCCGTCGATCGGTGGGCCCTGATCGCGGGCCTGGCCACCGTGGGGGCACCCTCCAGGGTCCGATCGCCCCGCGCCCCCCCAGGACCCCGGGGGCCCATTAGCGCCGCTGATCCCGCCGCCACCAGAGGTGGTTCAAACCACGGCGGCGGGAGAGGCCTCTCAGCGGCGGGACTTCAGCCCATCGCGGGCCGGAGAATCGCCGCAGGGGGCTCGCCGATCGGCACGAAGGGCACGTCGATTGGGGGGGCGTGATTCCCGCCCCGCCAATTCCCGGGTGGCGGAGAATTCCGGCCACGGCGGGGGCGGGATTTTCGCCGGTCCCGGGCGATTCTCCGACCCTGCGCTGGTGTGCATTCATTAGTAAAGGTTGTGGTTAGGTTATAAATGAAATGGAACCTGAATAAACATTTGGATGTAAGATATATAGGACAAAACAATAGATTATGTCATAACTTGCAAGTACATTTTCACTAAATAAAAGCAAATTACTGCGGATACTGGAGTCTGAAACGAAAGAGAAAATGCTGGAAAATCTCAGCAGGTCTGGCTGCATCTGTAGGGAGAGAAAAGAGCTAATGTTTTGAGTCTGATGACTCTTTGTCAAAGCTAACTGACAGAGAAAGTGGGAAATATTTATACTGTGGAGAGAGCATGAAAGATGAGTTGTAGCCACAGAAACCCAAGCAAACCAGGGGCGCGATTCTCCGCAAATGCGGAGAGTCGTGAAGGCTGCCGTGAAACTGGCCGTGTTTCACGGCAGCCTCCGCGCCCCCTCCCGGGACCCGATTCTGCTCCTCGGTCGGGGCTAGCAGCGGGGCCCCGTGAACCTCGGCATCGCAGGCTTAGCCGTGGTGCGGCCGTGCCAATCGGTGGCATGGTTCTCTAGAACGGCACTTTGCGGGCGTTTTCACGAACTGTGAGAGCAGGGGTGTTGGAGTTCGTGAAAACAGCCGTAAAGGCCTGGGAAATCGGCCCATCGGCCAGCGGAGAATCGCTGCTCGCCGTAAGAAACGGCGAACAGCGATTCATATCGTGGGGTTCGTGGGGTGGCCGTGGGGGGGGGGGGGGGGGGGGGAGAATAGCGGGTCGGGAAAAATGTCGGGAAGGCCCTCCCACTATTCTCCGACCCGTCGTGGGGGGCGGAGAATCGCGCCCCAGGTGCTAATGGCCACAGAAACCAAGGGGAACGAGTGCGAATGGCAATCCCCAGAGAGAACCAAAGATGAGAAAGGTCAAACAGCAGGGAAACTAACATTAGATTGGGTTTGTTATTGTCACGTGTACCAGGGTACAGTGAAAAGTATTTTTCTTCGAGCAGCTCGACAGATCATTAACTACATGGGAAGAAAAGGGAATAAAAGAAAATGCATAATAGGCCAACACAACATATACAATGTAACTACATAAGCACTGGCATCGGATGAAGCATACAGGGTGTAGTGTTAATGAGGTCAGTCCATAAGGGAGTCATTTAGGAGTCTGGTGACAGTAGGGAAGAAGCTGCTTTTGAGTCTGTTCGTGCGCATTCTCAGACTTCTGTATCTCCTGCTTGATGGAAGAAGTTGGAAGAGTGAGTAAGCTGGGTGGGAGGGATATTTGATTATGTTGCCCGCTTTCCCCAGGCAGCGGGAGGTGTAGATGGAGTCAATGGATGGGAGGCAGGTTTGTGTGATGGACTGGGCGGTATTCACGACTCTCTGAAGTTTCTTGCGGTCCTGGGCCGAGCAGTTGCCATACCAGGCTGTGATGCAGCCCGATAGGATGCTTTCTATCGTGCATCTGTAAAAGTTGGTAAGGGTTAATGTGGACATGCCAAATTTCCTTAGTTTCCTGAGGAAGTATAGGCGCTGTTGTGCTTTTTTGGTGGTAGCGTTGACATGGGTGGATCAGGACAGATTTTTGGAGATTTGCACCCCGTAGAATTTGAAAATGCTAACCATCTCCACCTCGGCCCCATTGATGCTGACAGGGGTGTGTACAGTACTTTGCTTCCTAAAGTTAATAACCAGCTTTTTAGTTTTGCTGGCATTGAGGGAGAGATTGTTGTCGCTACACCACTCCACTAGGTTCTCTATCTCCCTCCTCCTGTATTCTGACTTGTCGTTATTCGAGATCCAGCCCTCTATGGTCGTATCGTCAGCAAACTTGTAGATGGAGTTGGAACCAAGTTTTGACACGCAGTCGTGTGTGTGCAGGGAGTAGAGTAGGAGGCTAAGTACGCAGCCTTGTGGGGCCCCGGTATTGAGGACTATTGTGGAGGAGGTGTTATTGTTCATTCTTACTGATTGTGGTCTGTTGGTCAGAAAATCGAGGATCCAGTTGCAGAGTGGAGAGCCAAGTCCTAGGTTTTAGAGCTTTGATATGAGCTTGGCTGGGATTATGCTGTTGAAGGCGGAGCTGGAGTCAATAAATAGGAGTCTGATTAGGAGTCCTTGTTTTCGAGATGCTCTAGGGATGAGTGTAAGGCCAGGGAAATGGCATCTGATGTGGACCGGTTGCGACAGTGTGCGAATTGCAGTGGATCAAGGCGTTATGGGAGTATGGAGGTGATGCGCTTCATGATCAACCTCTCGAAGCACTTCATTATGACTGAAGTCAGGGCCACCAGACGGTAGTCATTGAGGCACGTTGCCTGGTTCTTCTTTGATGGTGGTCTTCTTGAAGCAGGTGGGCACCTCGGAGTGGAGTAGGGACAGTTTAAAGATGTCCATGAATACCTCTGCCAACTGGTCCGCGCAGGCTCTGAGTGCACGACCAGGGATCCCGTCCGGGCCTGTCGCCTTCCGAGGTTTCACTTCCAGCAAGGCCGATCTGACTTCGGAAACTGTGATGGTGGGTATGGGTGAATTATGGGTTGCTGGGGCACTCGATAGCGGATTGTTGGTTACCTGCTCGAACCGAGCATAGAATGCATTAAGTTCATCGGGGAGGGGTGCGTTGCTGGCAGAGATACTGCTCAGCTTCGCTTTGTAGCCCGTTATGTTGTTTAGTCCTTGCCACAAACGCTGAGAGTCTATCTGTGACTCTAGCTTGGTTTGAAATTTTCTCTTGGCATCGCGGATGGCTTTGCGGAAGTTGTACCTGGATTTCTTGTATCGGTCAGGGTTGTCTGCTTTGAACACCTCAGGTCTGTCCTTCAGTAGAGAGTCAATCTCGCGATTGAGCCATGGTTTTCGGTTGGCGAACGTACATACTGCTTTCTTTGGGACGCAGTCGTCCACACATTTGCTGATGAAGTCCGTGACGGTGGTGGCATACTCATTTAAGTTGGTCGCTGAGTTCCTAAATATGGACCAGTCCACTGTCTCTAAGCAGTCACGTAAGAGCTGTTCTTTCTCCTTGGATCAGCACTGCACAGCCTTCTCAGCTGGATTCTCCCGCTTGAGTTTCTGCTTGTATGCCGGGAGAAGGAGCACTGTCTCATGGTCTGATTTCCCAAAGTGCAGTCGGGGGATGGACCTGTAGGCGCCCTTGATTTTTGAGTAGCAGTGGTCAAGAATGTTGTCGCCCCTGGTGGGAGAGGAGACGTGCTGGTGGAATTTGGCAGTACACTCTTGAGGTTGGCCTTGTTGAAGTCTCCGGCCACGATGAACAAGGCCCCTGGGTGTTCTGTTTCGTAGTTGTTTATAACTGTGTACAGTTCGTTCAGCGTCTTCCTCACTTCTGCCTGGGGT
Source organism: Scyliorhinus canicula (assembly GCF_902713615.1). Classification (NCBI taxonomy): domain Eukaryota; kingdom Metazoa; phylum Chordata; class Chondrichthyes; order Carcharhiniformes; family Scyliorhinidae; genus Scyliorhinus; species Scyliorhinus canicula. Next base: position 66,941,692 of record NC_052156.1, on the reverse strand, counting down.
GGGATGTAGACCGCTGTGATAATGGCTGAAGAGAACCCACATGGAAAATAGTATGGTCGGCACTTCATGGTCAGGTATTCCAGGTCTGGGGAGCAGTAGGTCACCAGGGTTGCCACATCCAAGCACCAGGTGGAGTTGATGAGGAGGCACTCCCCTCCACCCTTCGCTTTGCCTGATGATGCCATGCGGTCCGCCCGGTGAATTGAGAAGCCTTCACGTTGTATGGCACAGTCCGGTGAGACAGGGGTGAGCCATGTTTCTGTGAAACAGAGCACACAGCAGTCTCTTCCTTCCTTCTGAGAGGTAAGTCTGGCGTTAAGTTCATCCAGCTTGTTTTCGATCGCTTGGACGTTTGTCAGGAGTATGCTGGGGAGAGGGGTCTTGAAACCGCGTTGCTTCAGTCTAACCTGCAGACCGCCGCATTTCCCTCACTTCCTCGGTCGCCCGGCTGCTGTTGGATGATCCTGGGATCCGATGGGAGACGTCAGCCTTTGTGGAAGATAGGTGGTTGCGTCTGGCGGGGTCCAGGGGGCTGGCGAGGACCAGGGCGCTGTTTACGTATCCGGGGTCACGTCTGGCAGGGTCCCGGGCGCTGGTTGAGGTAGAGTGGTTACTGGGGGGGCGAGTTTCGATCCGGATGGGTCCTGGTGTTCTGCGGGCGCAGGAATACCTTGCAGCGTGTTCGGGTCCTCGCGCGCAGTCTCCGCCATTTATGGGATCCTGGGTCATGGACAGGGGTTTCCTGATGCAGGCTGGGCTGGGTCCCGTGGTCTGTTCCCTCCCTGGGCGCTCCTGGGGTCGGATCTTGAAGTAGGCCCGGTCGATCCTCCACGTGGATTTTTCTTTCTTCCATCACCAGGTAGGTCGGGTTGTTGGGCGGGCCTCTCGGGGTCGCGTTGAGCCAGGTCTTGCCGTCGGGGGTCGAGTCGGGAACTCTGGGGACTGGGCCGGGCGATCCGGGGGCTGGCGTCGGTAGTTCGGCCGGGTTTGGAGCTCCGAGGTCCAGGTCGGCTGCAAATCGAGGTCGGAGCTTCGCTTCCGGTTTGGGCCTGATCTTCTTCCAGGTCTTAGAGGTCAGGTCGGGTCGGGTCAAAAGGTCTCCAAGGGCTTCGGAGGATGTTCAAGCCTGCAAGGGAAGATAAAAGAGAGAGGTTAGTAACAATGTTAGTTTAGAATTAATTTTTAAAAGATTAGAATGAGTATAAGTTAAGTAAAAAGTGGATCTGTTGGGGAGAGCTCACAGAGAGTCGCCTCGTTCCGGCGCCATCTTGGAAGGAACAACAGAGGATGAACTGTAGATGTGGGGTGGAGGGGAAGGGGGAACTCAGATGAGAAAGATGAAGAAAAGGTTGTTGAGATTGGTGGGGAATTAAATATCTATTAAGAAAGAAAGAAATGGTAAAAGACAGTTAAAATGAAATGGGATGAAAACAAATGGGTCGAGGTGGGGGAATGAAAACAAATGGGTTGTCAGCGGCAAATTTATACCAATGGCAACAATTGTGGACATAAGACAGGGACATGAGTGGAACAGAAACTGTTCCTCTCTAGCAACTCAAGTTCCAAAGTTATTTCTTGAAATGGTGAAACCATTTGTGTTAACAGATGTAGCTGAACAATATTTGCAAAGAACGTAACTACAAAATCTTGGCTTGGTTTTTGTGACTGTTAGCAATGTGGATTAACCATCAGCCTTCAATCATGCTTAGTTAGTATGTATGTGGTTTAAGATAAATAATCTTTTTGAGAACAGTCTAAGAAAATATCGAGATTTTGGATTGTAAGAGTCAAGATGAAATTGCTGTTAAAAAGGGAAATAGTAGCTCTTAAATTCTATCTGCCTGTATGCTTCACTTGTGACAAATATGTGCTTCATATACTGGAACGAGGTGTTACTCCCCTTTGCCTTCAAGTAAATTGAAGAACCTGACTGAATACAGGATAAGGCAGATAGGTTAATAAATTTGAATAAAATGTCAAGGGAACCAGAAAATTGATACATTTGCTTGTAACATGTTCCAAATATGTTTCCTGAAGTGGAAAAACAATGAAATCTAGCCTCAGACTAGGTATTGCAAAAATAATGGCACACATAGTAAATATTTGGATACATATTTTCTACTTATACTAATTGAAAAATGTGCTTAGTATGTCTCTTAGCACGTTTTTTTCTTTGTGTGCATGTCTCTGAACAACTGGAGTTGCAGATCTGTAACAAATCTGGGCAAAATGCTTGAATGATCTTGTGACAAAAAATCTGCTGCCAGCAGACATTTGCTTCATGGTTACAAAATGAATTCCCCAAATGCTTCAGTTGGGGAATGCACTGCATGATGTGGGAATACTAGGCTCCATCTCTTAGACTGAGAAGAAAATGATCTTTGATGCCCTACTTCAGATTAGTTACCCAGCGACTCCCGCAAGAAATTGCGTGTTACAGGATGAGGTGAGGGTGACATCAGACTGGGTTAGAGGACTATGTGGTCAAAGACACTCGTTATCTGCATGTCGAATGAGACACTGAAGACAACCGAGGTTTGTGGAGCTGTATCCCGAGTGAGTTATTTTTCAGGAGAAGAAGATGGTAAATGGAGTGGCATATTTTAAAACATGTACAACTCCAAATGAAGGTGGGCACTTTTTCTTTGCGGTGTTTTAGAAATAGATTCATTCTAATGATTTCAGGAATATTAAAGTATTAAAAATGACTGTCATGCTTGATACCTCTGAGATGTGCAGTGATGATACATCAGTTTCTATGTGTGGTCGAGATGGGAAGGAAAATACATTTACATACATATATAGTTTACATATATCTTCGCAGCCAGACTACTTAATAAAATTGTTTTCTCTGATTTTATGCAATGGACAATTGCTGGGCAGATAAAATGGCTCCAGCTGATCACATGCGAGCGTCTGGAAGTTTCTGAGCAGTTTGAAAGCAAACAAAGGGCAACAGCTCAAATGCCCCAGAGTGTAACTCTCCTTGCATCGTATAAACATTGCAGCTAAGCCAATGTAATGGCTTCGAGGCAAGCTGTCCGCCCCAGCCAGCTACGAACAAAGGCAGCTGTTTGCAACCTCTAGTTTCCAATCTGATACTATTGGCATGGCTTTACATGTTCTAACATGCAATAGATTTCAACCAGGGGCCTGGTTTAACAACCTGAAACCAGTGTCACACGATGGAGCCTTGAGCTATATTAAATTCCTTATAATTGACAAACTGTTGGAAGTTATAGGCAGTCCCTGTTTGACGTCTGAAGTGAAACAGTAGCTCTAGGAAGCAGCCTGCACTGTCTACCATCTTACCATCAAGCAGGTGGCAGCAGAAAGAACTCTGGCCCTCATCAAAACAGAAAACTACCGTGTGACATTATGTGAAATGTTCAGAACACAAAGAGTTAATGTTCATAATCATAAATAACAGATGGAACAGACAACAGCCAATTCCAATGACAGTGCATTGAGAAGGTCATAAAGGACAAGAAAATCACCTAACCGACTAAACTTGTAACACACTGAGGACTGCAACTCTGTAATTGCAATTATGATGTGCAATATAACATTATGCATGAACTGTATGAACACATTCTCGACAATGTATGTAACAAAATGTTAGAAATAATTTCAAACATTTTGCTCAAAGAAAGGGGATGTGACATTATGTGAAATGTTCAGAGCACAAAGGGTTAGTGTCATATCATAATTAATCACTATATGGAGTTAGATGCAGAACTATATAAAGCACTGACTCACAGGCTTCTGGGAGAGACCTGGAGAGCAGTGAGAGAGTGTAGAGTACAGTTATAGATAGAGTGTAGAGACCAGTGTTAGTAGAGTGCAGATTGTAGATTACTAGATTATTGTTTACTGTCGGAGCAACTGGTCAAGCTTTAATAAGTAGTGTAAATAAATATTAGCTTTGTTAATGAACATAGCTTCTGTGGTCTTTGAGAACACTTTGACAACATCCATCCTGATAACAGAATCACAAAGAACACCACATACTGGAACATTGGAACTTGTCCCTTTAAGATTAACTCAACTCTATGTGCCATCTCCCCTGGTGAAAGTCTCATTTGTGGAAAGACTGATCGCTCTGCAACAGTGAACCTCCCCTCTGAAGAAACATTCCATTGGATTTTTGATTCTGATCTCTGGACACACATAAAGTCCTAACTTCTATGTCATTGAGACGGGGCCCTGAACCACCTCCCTTCCATTACATCTCTTTGTATTGAATGAATGCAAAAAAGACCAGACGTTGCAAAACTCCACTAGGTGTTTGTGTGTGTCTGTGTGTGTGAAATAAACGCCTTTATTTTATCTTGCGTTTGCTGTGCAAGTTATTCATAGAGGATTGATACCCTCAAAATGTAAGGTTTGGGGAAAACACACTACTTATAAAAGGGTAAAATTAAAAATCAAAGCACCTTTCTGTTTATGGGATGAGTAGTGACACGAGAAATCAGAGCTGTTTAAATTAATCCCCTCCTGTCCATAACATGAGTAACAGATGTTTTATTTACATAGTGCTTCGAAAATGTGAACATAGAACATACAGTGCAGAAGGAGGCCATTCGGCCCATCGAGTCTGCACCGACCCACTTAACCCCTCACTTCCAAACCATCCCCATAACCCAATAACCCCTCCTAACCTTTTTGGACACTAAGGGCAATTTAGTATGGCCAATCCACCTAACCTGCACGTCTTTGGACTGTGGGAAGAAACCGGAGCACCCGGAGGAAATCCATGCAGACGCGGGGAGGACATGCAGACTCTGCATAGACAGTGACCCAGCGGCGAATTGAACCTGGGACCCTGGCGCTGTAAAGCCACAGTGCTAGCCACTTGTGCTACCATGCTTATAGGTTCTTGCTTCAGTTTAGTTTCTTTCTCTGTAGCCACACTCAGACTGGACTAACAGGAAATAGTCAATGGACGTAATCAAACACCAAACAATTGAAAACTGCAAGGACCGCTTGACAAATTACTGAGATTTTCTATCTCTGAGAAGAAGGAGACCTGTAATTATTTGACAGTGCTGATGCCTACTGGCTACTGCCAAATATGGACTAAACTAGTCAGGGCATTGCATCCATATATAAACATTTCATGAATCATTTGGAAATTAAGGTAAATAAAAGAGGAAGATAAGGCCCTACCATGACAGGCACCATGTAGACCATATGTAATGAGTGCCCACCTGGTCCATTGGGAAGGAGGCTGCAGGTGTCAGCAGTGACCTGCCGTAAGAGTCTGAACTTTCTGCAGCACTGGTGCTCCAACATGTTGAGAGAGCTAATCTCCTTCCTGTAGTCCCTGCAAGCCTCACCTTCTTCCAGCTGAATCTTAGTTTCCATCCCACTGCGCTATAGATTTAGCTGAGGAAAGGACAGCTGATGTTGCTGCTCCTGTTGCTCTGGCTGCTCTTGGAGCAGATGGCAGCGGCATGGCCTCACAGCAGAGATGGAAGGTGGAGTTGCCTAGTCTGATGCCATGCCATGTTGAAGTCTAGCTGTAGGGAAGTGCAACTGAAGGTGAGTAAAGTGCTGGAGAGGTTAAGTGACTTCCAAGAAGTTGGCAATCACCGATCAAACATGGATGGCCTGATGGCTCGGAGAATCCCACCAATGTGTTTCATCTTTGTTACAGATGATTACTTGGATTTGGAGAGGCCCAATAGGAACTCAGCTTGTTAGTGACCATATTGTTTTGGGTTGGTGTCAATGGGTGGGTGAAGAAAAAGGAATTCTGACTGTTTGTTATCTCTCCAATTTTAGTTAAACTTCAGTCCCCACACATCTTGGAATGCATCTGGTATTTGTGAGGAGATCAGGGCGTGGATGAGTCATCTTCCAGGTCAAGGCAACCTGCTCTCACCTGCTTATTTCAGTTAGGCCTTACTCCCTAGTGCATCGCTCCAATGACCAAGGAGATATGCCCTCTGGAGTTGTCATGATCATGATCATTTCTGTTTCTAGGACTAGCCAGAATAGTGGCCATTGGGAGCATAACTACTATACAGCATGGGAGCATAGCCTTCTGACCAGTTTCTTCAGCAGGTGGGTGCAATTTGTAAAGCTTGTCTTGTTCGCAAAAATTGAAATACATATTTGTTCAAAGGTTTTAAAATTTGTGAGTGCAGATATATTTGGCAAGAGTTTTATTCTGTGACTGAGAAATCTGACTTTGAATAGTTTAGTGTCTGGAGATTAAAGAAAAATATTCAAATTAAAATTGAATTTCAGCAAATAGCTTGGAACTCTATTTATCCCTGCGACTGCTTTTTCATTGATCTATTTTACAAGGTATTAACACGATAAAACTTGCTGAGCAGAGTGCAATCAAAATTGAGCAGCGAACATGACTGACATTGAAACAACTGATAATGCCTTGCATGTACATTGGATTTACTAGTGCTAAAATTGATTGAGTTTGCCTGAAGCAAGTGCTCTTCAAAATGAAAGCCTTAAAGTGTACATAACTTTTGAGGACAAGCTTTATTTTCAACGTTATAGTTCATAGTGCCAATAATATTATTTTCTGGTAGCATATGAAGAAATCCTGAGGGAGAATTTCAAAGCTTTTCAAAATTTGCTTATCTTTTCAGTTCAACAAGAAATTTTCTTTCATGATGTTTGGTAAGGCAACCAAAGTCACTTTTTTTTCTTTCTCCTTTCTTCTGCATTCTCCTGTTTTACTTTGAGTCACCATAATGCTGGCCGATCATCCTTCTCCATCTCTGCATGACAATCACCTATTCTTCTTCCAATCCCTCAAGTCCCTTGCCACCACAACTTTCCACCAGGTACTTGGCCTTCCTCTACTCCTTCCTGCCAAAGCTATCTCCATTATTCTTCTCACCACATGTCCTCTCTTTGCAATGGATTTCTAAGTTATCTCTGCTACTTTCTTCGCTTCCACAATCTTCACTGATCCCCTGACGTACTGGTTTCTGATCTTGTCCATGCATTTGAACATGCCCAAATGTTCCTTGCAAGATAATCTTCCCATTTAAAGTATTAATCTAGACCTTCTCTGAATTGCTTCACAGAAGCATAACTTCCCAAATTTTGTATTCAATGCCCCTTGTAATAAATGGTAACTTTCTGTTAGCTTTCCTAAGCATTTGCTATATTTGCATACTAACCTAACTTCATTGCAGTATTAACGTAAGCCTACTTGTGACAATAAAGATTATTAATTAAAAGACACCCGGATCCCTCTGCACCTCAGGCCTGTAATCTCTTACCCTTTAGATATTATGCTTCTTTTTCATTCATCCTGCCAAAGTGGATAATTTCATATTTTACTGCCATTTGCCAGATTTTTGCCCATCCACTTAACCTGTCGCTATCTTTGTGTAGCCTCCTTGCATCCTCTTCATGACTTTCATTCCTACCTATCTTTGTGTCATCAGCACATTGCCCATATAAATGGTAAAATGTTGAGACCCCAGCCCCGATCCCTGTGGGACACCACACATTACATTTTGTTAACCAGAAAAAAGATCCATTTATGCTGATGCCTTTGTTTCCTGTTAGCCAGGCAATTGACTCACCTTGGTTCTGTAAACATGAATACCCTTGCCTAACTGTCATGAACCTGCCTGGAGAGAGCAGTAAACAGTATTCAAATGGCCTTAATTTGAATGTGTCTTTCAGGGTAATGAGTTTAGAACAGCATTTAGATAATAGGCAGGTGTGAATAGTTTATGGAGGAGAAATAGATTATAGACAATTGGGAAGGGCCATGAGATTTACATATGTTAATTTATAGTTGAGAAAGTTTGTAGGGGCAGATAGTCGAATGCACAGAAGCCTTAAACAAAGAATAACAATGGTATAATTGACCATTGTTGAGAAGAAAGGGAGGCAGTTACCATCCAGCAGTTTCAGAAAGCAGACAAGCTAGTTTCCAGCCACCAAGTCTTAAGGCAAAGTTTACAGTCAACAAACGTCTAAACCTTAGAGGCCAAGGCAGTGCAGTAAACGTTCGTAATGCAGTTTTAAAATATCATAGCTTGACCAGGAAAAAGATGATTGCCAATTTTGAGTATCATCCCTGTATTGATGCTGTTTGGGGAACAGCAGAATCTTACAGAGTTCAGGTATTGAGATATTATTTGTAACAAGAGGTACATTCTATAGAATCTACGTGTGTTTCATTCATATACCTTAATTGCGTGAGAGTGGAGTGCTCCACTTTGTGTGTATTTGTCTCTTCTTTACTTTCATAAATAGTCTTTAATTGTTGCCCGACGACTGGGATGTTTATTCTCACTGGGGCTTTAATTGTTTCCTCACACTAAAACAAAATAAAGATATATACCTCCATAAACCGGTCTTCCAAATTGGGACACCCTCACAAATAACATCAGCGTGCTTTGCGACACGAACCAAAAACTGCAATCTCCGTTTTAAAATTTTCTGTTCATCCTGTGATTTGAAATAGCTTTTGGACATTTTGTCCCTAAATTCTAATCATGCCAATCTAACCCCCTACGTACCTATATTCTAATTGTGCCAAAATAGCCCCTACACCAAGAGCTTTTATTTCCCCACAATAACCTTTGACGTGGCACCTTATCAAATGCCTTCTGGAAATCTAAGTACAGTACATCCACCTGTTTCCCTTTGTCCATTAAACATATTGCTTCTTCAAAGAATTCCAATAAAGTCTCACAACATGATTTCCCTTTGACAAAACCATATTGCTCTGCCTAATTATCCTGAATTTATCGAAGTGCCCTGCAGTAACATATAACATTCTTAATAATAGCTTCCAACATTTTCCCTCTGACAGAATGAAGCTAACTGGCCTCTAGTTTCCTCCTTCCTGCCTTAGCTCTGTGAGGAAGGGGATATCAGTAAAGTTATAACTTTATCAGAGTAAGATTTATCAAAGGTCTCGATGCTGCTTTATGTAGTTGTCTCCACCTTCTGATCAATTCAAACTGCAAACAAATATAGTACAAAGAACATTTAGTTTGGAACCTTTCTGGCCGTTCCCGCCTGTAGAATCTTCCGATCTTGCCAATGGCGAGACCCCGTCGTGGGTTTTCTGGTGGTGGGGGGTGTATACAATGGGAAACCCCATTGATAATGGCGGGACCAGAAGATGCGCCCCCCCCCTCCGGCCCATGGCTGCCTCTGCCACCACAAAACAGGCCGTGTGGGCGCACAGAAAATCCCACCTCTAAAGTTTTCGCAGTAAATGTCACTGTCTAGTTGACCTTGTCCATCCTCCAAATTAAAAAAAAATCTTTTACTTTTTAAAAAAAATTCTGAGTTTAACAGATACCAGAATTTAAAGGGAACAATGATCCTTTTGCAGTATTGACTCCTATTTAATTACCTCTGCAATCAGCAAATTTATTTTTAAAGATCAGGAAAGATTCAGTGTGCAGGTATTTGACTATATTTCTTGATTCTTCAATGTAAACAATGCAGTCACGTCCAACATTAAGTATTTTATTACCTTCTGTAATAGAGGACGATTGACAAAGAGTACAACTTTGCTTATTGAGACGCTGCTTTATTTTCTTAAATTTTCTAAGGAACACAGCTGATTGCAAATGGAACTTTAAAAAAGATACAAAGGAAAACTCCAAAGGAAGCAATTTAATGCTATGCCGCAGCTGTTGGAATTAATGCAGCTGTCTCTTACATAGCACAGAATGAGAACATCCCTAAGAGACTTGTGCTGCTCTGTCATCCTCACCCCAACACAGGTAGATTACTTCCTTCCCATTTACCATGTCAATTTGTCATTGCCTATTATAAGAAAATTCTGGCAAGTGCAGTACGAGGTTATTATCTCCCACTGATTGATTATAATTCGATCAAGATGGCTTTGCCCTCAAGGTCATTGTTAACATTCAGAACCTAAATGATGAGATCAGTCAGTGTCAATTGATAAATTATTCCCAGTTTTTTCAGGTGTATATTTCTAAGTTCGTTCTCAACTGGTATTTAAGTTTCACAACCCCTGGACAGTTTGTGACATTTTCAGAATCTCAGAACAGGAGGAAGCCATTCAGTCCCTCAAGCCTGCCCTGCCACTTAATTAGATCATGACTAAATTTTATATTAACTTCATCTACTCCCCTTGGTTCTGTAAGCCTGAATACTTTTGCCTCACCACTAACCAAAAATTTCAGTTTCAAAATTTTCAGTTCACCCAGCAGCCGCAAAATCGCTTTTGGACATTACTTCCCTAAATTCCCTTCGTTTTGAACCCGAGCTGAAAGCAATCTCTGTTGAACAATGGTACCTCCCAATTCTTCTAGGTTAGAATCCACATCTCAGTTGAGCCCTTTTCATGGAACATCTGCATGTTGCAAATGAAGGAGACACTTGTTCCAAAAATATTATTTGTTTCTGTAGCTTTCAATCAGTGTCTCACGATTAAGTTTGTTCATGTGCATATTATTGCTTTTTGTGCAATTCATCATGCATCCTGATCTAGGCAAATCGTTCAGTCCTTTTTTTAATTCACTTTTATCCGAAGTATTGCAAAAAATCATATTTAGCAGCATTTCAAAGTTTTAAGATAGATGGGTGTTGCATTCATCCAAATCACCACTTTGAGGGGGATTCAATAACCTTTCATGCATGGTTATTGGAAAGTTCTGCTTTAACACTTTCCATTCAAAAGCATAAGAGAAACAGTGAGTTTCTTGAGACTCTTGAATATTATTTCACTTTCTGTGATGACCATTTTAAATATTTTGAAACATTTTTTAAATAAGGTACATTTTTGCAATTAAACAAAAAACTCAATGTCAGGTAACCAAAGTTAACTTCCAATTAAAGCAACCGAGGCGTTGTCAGGAAATTTAAAATAAACTATATTTATATTTTTGGGTATTAGACATTGGGTATAGCTTTAAGTAATTTTAGTTTTTTGTATCTGAATTTTAAAAGTTTAATGACGTCAGTTTGGTTTCAATGCGTGCATGGTAGTGAAGGTTTACAATGTGAAAATAAATGGGGCGTCAAGCAAAACTAAGTTGTTGCTTAGCAAACAGAGGCCATCCGTGGATGGAAAAAACTTTTGAGTTAGTCTTGGGCTGGAACCAGCAATCTGGACAGGACACGGGAGCTGTGAAAGCAGACTTCCCAAAAAGAACAAAAGAAAATCCTGAATCCAGGAAGTTGGGACAAAGGTATGTCTCAAGAAGACAGTTAAGTTGAAAGAACAATGACAATATCCTGTTCAGTGAACTTCAAGTGAAAAGCAAAGAAAATGCTCTAAATTGAAGAGACAGCTGCAAGAGCCAGATTTAAAGTCATCTGGGTGAGAAGCCAGACATCCAAACCAAACGCTTGGTTACATCTTAAGCCCGTGAAGCAATAGTGTTCATTTTGGCCTGGCTGGGTGCCTGAGAGGTTGTGTGGAAGCCTGAATGCACATGGCTTCCAAGGCAGAGGAATACGGAAAGAAGAGATTGAAGCACTGGAAGTGGATCCATGGTAAAGGCATCCGAGAGAAAGAATTGTTTTGGAAAAGATTCCAAAGCATGTTTATGTCGAGATTTTGGAAACACTCGTGTGAGAATCAGAGTTCCAGTGAAACCAGTTGGCTCACGGTGTGAAAAACATCTGGGAGGGATTGTATGAGCAATTCACAGAAGTTGAATTGGGTGGCATATGCCACTTGGTTTCAGAGAGTAGGGTGCCTAACCACAGTTGACCAGTTTGTTTACATGAACTGTGTACCTACCGAGAACATTATAATATATGACATATTTTGTAACTTGTGTTCTCCTTAAAAATCTGTGTCCATTCCTAAATATATAGGTGAAGGAGTAGTATATTATATTTTCTTGTTTAATAAAGTTTTTATTATTTAGTTAATAGTTAATTGGCAGTATGGCAACTATATTCATACATGTCTTGAAACAAAAAATAAAAGTTATGATCTATTGAAGCGGGATTGCTTTCTGGGACCTGAATGTCCAGCAGTAACATTAGCTGGGATTATAATAAAGCCTCTCATATTTCTTTTTACTGACGATCCTTGGTTAATTATAAATAATTTGCAGAGACTTGGAACTCTTGTTGATGGGAATGTTCAGCTTTTTCTACTGAATCCTATAGATTATTTACTCAGTGTGAACAAGAACACCAAATATACTCATCAAAACCAGTATCTTGAAAACCTTAGGGGTGAATTTCCAAACGGTGGATTTGTACAACTGTTGAGAGAATGGGAAGATGATGGCAGACTAAAGTCCATCCATGAATTGGTGCAGAAATCTCCTCGTAAGCTGTTTTAACTCAACAGCTGCAACACTTAACTTTAACTTGTCCCCATAACCCACAGCAGTTTTTTCTTCTTAGCGTTATATCCAATTCGCTTTTGAAAGTTGCTATTGAATGTGCTTCCACTATTCTTTCAGCCAGGATATTCCAGATCTGAACGACTCGCTGTGAAAAATATTTCTCCTCACCATCCTTCGTATCTATTTTCTTAAATCTCTGCCCTGTGTTCACTAAACCTCCTGTGAGTGAAAGTAGATACCATTTAGTCTATCAAATCTCTTCATCTGTGTACTAACAGTGCTGTTCTCACTGAAAAACACATTCTGAGAAGTAAAGGAGTGATAATTCCCTGATAATGTGATTAAAAAGATAACTGCTGAATAATAGCCCACGAGTATGCATAAAGTCTCAGGCAAACAACCACTTGGAAACGATTGACTGTAGAAATGTTTCAATTTATTCTCCTTACTATTTACACCGCCTACTCCACGAAGGGTGTGTCCCCCCCCCCTCGTCCCCCCCCCCCCTCGTCCCCCCCCCCCCCCCCCCCCGGCCCACACCTGTACGCGGGTATTTATGTCCCTAAGACTGTTCACAGATTTTTAAGGATAACACAAATTACAACTTACTCCTCATCTGGGTAAATCGTACTCAGGTGAGGCCCCAGGGACTCTGATGTTGCAGATCCCTGGGCCTCCTGTAGCCTCCCCCACCCCCACCCCACCCCCCACCCAAGTCTGATGTGTCATCCATTTCGTCGGGATGCGGGAATTCCTTTGCCTATTTCGCCTGATGTTGTCTGTCCAGCGTCCGCCATTCTGGGCCCGGAGGGATATAATGGACTGGGGGGCATCTCTTCTTGGTCGAACGTCTGGGTGGTTCCTCCGCCCCTTGCTCGGCAGTCACTCCCCGACCGGTGTCGACTTCCATGGGCAAAAGCTCCAAGTCCGACTCCTGGTCAAGTGGGTCGACTCCCCGTATTTCGGAGTCAGAAAACTCAGCCGCCTCACTGGGCATCACTGCGGCGGATCTGGAGGGAGGGGTACCAGTGGCCTCAGTGGCCTTGGTCAGTCTTCGGGCACCTGTTCCAACCGCATTTGGAGATGGTCCACTTGTCCGTCGGAGTCTTTACCATGTACCCACGTATAAGACTGGCCCGGACCATTTTATTATCATTCCCGGAATCCAAGTCGCCTCGGCTACAAAATTCCGGATGTAAATGGCGTCACCTGCAACAAATTCACCAATGGGTTTAGCTCGCTTTGTTCTGACATTTTTCAGCAGGTTGTGGATCCTATCCATGATGTCTGGTGAAATAAGGCTCAGTCTTGTGCGCAACATCCTGGTGATTGCGTGCGACATGATTCTATAGTAGAACAGGAAACAGATGAAGCTAATTTCTGGGGAACCCAAAGTCTGTTTTCGCTCCGAGTTTGAATGTCTGCATGACAGGTTCCATCAGCCCATTTAAGGATGGGTGATAAGGTGTGGTACGGACATGACAAACTCCATTTTGTTTCAGAATATGCACAAATTCTAAACTTGTAAAAGCAGTGCCATTGTCTGATACAAGTACCTCCGGGTGTCCGTGAACACTAAAAGTTTGTCTGAGACACTCAGTCATGGCACACAATGCAGTCGTTGTCACCCGGTGCACAGCCATCCATTTGCAATGTGCATCTGCTGCAATTAGGGACATTACACCCTGAATAGGCCCCACAAAAGTGACATGGAGGCGGGACCATGCTAGTCCGGCCATTCCCACGGGTGAAGTTAAACTGCTGGGGGGAGCTTTTGGTGCTCCTGACATCATGTACACTGTTTTTCGAACTTCTCAGTATCCGCGTCTGTGCTGGACCACCATCCATAGTTTCAGGCCAACATTTTCATTTTAGATAAAAGCAAATTACTGCGGATGCTGGAATCTGAAACCAACATTTTAGAGATCCCCGGCTGTAAGCTATGGAGGTCTTGCAAAGTTGTTCCCTAGCTGCGCTCGGTGATGACCACTCAGAAGCCCCACAGCAGGATGCCATCCACCACGCTGAGCTCCGTCACTTTTGTGGTAAAAGCCCTTGGGTCCTCTGGGAGGGCACGGTGCTGGGCCCTGTACAGCACTATGTGGCGGACCCTAGCCAGCAGCGGGTCTGTCTCTATCCGTGCTCTTACTTGGGCCGCTGTCACAGGTAAAGAGTCCAGAAAATGTAAGGTTGTGACTACTTCATCCGATGACGTCGGCGTTGGCATACTGGTGGGGAGCTGGAGGCAGCTGAGGGCGCCTGCGCTGGAGATTTGCATCCCTGAGCGATGTTCCAAAACATACTCATATGCCGCCAAGAGGAGAGCCCAATGCTGAATAAGGACGGACACCATCAGGGGAATTACGTTATCCTCTCTGAACAATCCAATCGGGGTTTATTGTCTGTATATGCTATGAACACATGTCCATAGACATATGGATAGAATCGTTTTCTGCCAAACTCAGTGCCAAACCTTCTTTATCTTTCTGAATGTAATTCCACTCTGCTGATGCCAAAGTGCGTGAAGCAAATGCAATGGGCCATTTGGTCCCATCATCCATTTGGTGTGCCAGGATGCCCCGATTCCGTAGGGTGAGGCATCGCATGTGAGCCACAAAGGATTTGATGAGTCGAAGTGAGTCAGCAGATGTGAAGACGACAGTCATTGTTTCACTTCATCAGAAGCACTCTGCTGCAGCCGGTCCCAAAACTACCGTTAGGCCTTCTTTAACAACAGGTGCAGTTGGGCCAACGCTGTCGCCATGTTGAAGTTGAACTTCCCGTAATAGTTTATCAGACCCGAGAATGAGCAGAGTTCTGTGGGATCTTCCCGTATGGGCGCCTGCCAGATGGCCTGTACTTTATCATCCAATGGGTGTGGATCATGCCTGTCAACCTTGTAGCCTAAATAGACCACCTCCTTCTCATGGAGAACACACGTTTTGTGCCGCAGACGGACCCTGGCTGCCTCGAACCAACGTAGCATGTCCTCTCGATTTTTCAGGTGCTCCCGACGGAGGAACCACTAATCAGAAAATCATCCAGGTAGAATGCCACTTGTGGCAATCCTCGGAGGATATTTTCCATCACTCTTTGGAATATGGCACATGCTGCAGAGACTCCGAATGGCAGCCTGGTATACTCATAAACGTCCTTTGCATGTTGATGGTTACATCTTTGCGTGACGAGAGGTCAAAAATCAATTGAAGATAGGTGTGGCTCGTGTTGAGCTTGATGAAGGTCCTTCCTTCACTGAGCCTTGTGTATTAGTCCTCAATCTTTGGCACCAGGTAACGATCCCGATGGGATGATGGTCATTTTATAATTTCCGCAGAGGCAGATGGACCATCAGGCTTCATAATTGACACGACCGGCACAGCCCAATCTGCAAATTGCACCAGGTGGATGATCCCCAATTTTTCCAAATGGTCGCGTTCTGCATCGACCTTTGCTTTCAAAATGTAGCGAATGGGCTGGGCCCAAAAATTGCTAGGTTGGGCTTCTGGGTCTACTGATATATTGGCGGAGGTCCCCCGGATGGTACCGAGGCCCTCCTGGAATACCTCTGGGAAATGTACCAACACCACGTCTGGCCCGTCAGGGTATATCTGGCATACTGAGGAATTTCTTCAGCCAGAGAGTGGTGAATCTGTGGAATACTTTGCTGCAGAAGGCTGTGGAGGCCAAATTATTGAATGTCTTTAAGACAGAGATAGATGGGTTTTTGATCAATAAGCGAATCAGGGGTTATAGGGAGAAAGCAGAAGAACGGGGATGCAAAAATATCAGCCATGATTCAATGGCGGAGCAGACTCGATGGGCCGAGTGGCCTAATTCTGCTCCTATGTCTTATGGTCTTATGGTCTTAAGTCCACCTGGAGACGTCACACCCCAGAAAATTTGAGCCTGAAACTTTTACCACTACCAGTGGTACGTTTGCCAGCTGAGCCCCATATTCCATGGTGACTTCTGAGGTGCCCGCGATCTCAATGGCTCCTGGTTTAAGTAGCCTTCCAGGCGTCGGTATCTTGTAATGCCAAGATGTGAATCCTTAAGCGAATTTGGTCATACGTGCGGTGGCTAATCACAGAAACCAAGGGTCGTATAAAGCTGCATCCGTATGAGGAAACCATTGATCTGGACTGTAACTTGAATAGGCGCCACCCGTGGTGCTAGTGCAGTAAAGGTCATGGGCATCTTCCGGCTCATTTCCGACGAAGTGAGTCCATCCTCTGGGACGGTCATCGGGGTGGCGGTAGTACGTGGGTGTAATTTCCTGCTGGCATCTGGACCGTGACTCCCCCTGGTGGCGACTCATTCATCCGTGCGGCAGGAATCCGTGGTGTGCAGGAAACATGCGTCCCTCGGCATGAAAATGTCGCCGCCAGTCATGGTCCCCTGGAGTGTGCCCCCAGTGGCGCGAGTCTGGAATTGTAGCATGGGAGAGGGGCGCATCATGTCCTGTGGATGACAGAGGTTCATGACTGCCATCCCTTGGCACTCCTGGACACACGTTCTGCGCCCTCTCGGGACAAAAGCTATCTCAGTCGCTTTCTTCGGGTCCAGATTAGTTTCACCCTACAAACATTCTTGAGTCGCTCCATCTCTGAGCCCGCAAACCAAATGGTCTCTGAGTGCCTCAGATAATGTCACGCCAAATTCACAGAGCGTGGTTGGTTTTTGCAAACAGCCCAGAAATTCCGTTCCAGGTTCACCCTGGTACTGAGAAGCTGTGTGGAAACTAAAACGGCGAACAATTAGCAGCGGTTTGGGGTCAAATTGATTGTTGACCAGTTTAATGAGCTCCACAAACTGGCGGGTATCAGATGAGTTGGGAAAAGTTAAACATTTGATAATGCTGTAAGTCTCGTCACCACAACTGCGAGTAAGTTTGCTGCCTGTCTGGCGCCCCGACTATGTTATTCAGATGAACAAAGCAGCACATTCGCTTAATGTACTGAGCCCAATACCATGTCTCAGCTTCGAATGCCTCTGGCTAACCGATGAGTGGCATATCTGTTGACTGAGTTAAGGTCTCCTGAGGCCTAATCGGCCTGCCCCTGTATGGAGGAAATGGCACCTCCTGCAGCTCCATTTAATCCTTGTCGCCAGTGTAAAGTCTCAGGCAAGTGACCACTCGGAAGCGATGGCTGTAGAAAGTTTTGATTTATTCTCCTTACAATTTACACCTCCTACTCCCTGAAAGGTCTCCTCCCCAGGCCGGGGTAATTATGTCCCAACAGTCCTCGGTAAGGGGGCAGAAGCCCAGCCCCCCTCATCTGGGTGAATTGGACTTAGGTGAGGCCACAGGAATTCTGAGTTTGCAGATCCCTGGACCTCCTCCAGGGTTATAACGCCATGGAAACTCCAATTCAAGTTTTGTACATTTAAAGGTAGCATTTTTAAAATTATATTAAGAAAAGTAATTAACAGTCACTTTGTGAACAACTTTTTTGTTAAGGTGTTCAAATTATAACCTTTTATATTTTAAATATTAAATTAAAATGTGCCATGACCAGAAATCTTTTGGAAGAAGCTCAGATTTTGTGCCATTGGTTGTTTTGTTTGCATTTTCAGCTTATCCTTCTGGTGATCAATCTTTGAAGAATCTTTTTGTAATATAATACAATTTGCATCAAATGTAATGGGAATGAACTTCAAGGGGCATAATAATTTATTTAACTTGCATGATTCAAAGGAAATAGAGGGCCAGAAGCTGTATTGTCACCAATAATTTGGTTCAGTACATGCTGGTCTGCCAAAGGTCATGATTTAAACCCAAGTAAATATGAATAATAGAACGGATAAATTATTTCCACCTCCGTTTTCCGCATGCATTTTTCAGGCACCAAAAATAGACATTTACCTGGTGAAAATGCATAGTACAGTACATAAAATGTTGACTTGGTTATGGCTTATCTTTTACTGGGCAGAGACATTGCTGCCATTTTTATAGTGACATTAAGGTAAAAAAAACACAGGCATAATCAGAGAAAATAATGCTGCCGTAACCATAGCCCTCAAACTAGACCCCTGAAAAGATTCCTCCTCCATCCAAACCTACTCTACCCCTTCTCCTTCCCACCACCGCTGCACCTTGTCCACATTCGCCGCCCAATAATAATGAAGCAAGTTTGGCACCGCCAACCCTCCCCCCCCCCCCCCCCCCCCCCGCACTGCCTCTGCCTCTGTAGCAGGGTCCTCCTCACCCTCGGCATCTTCCCCGTCCATACAAAGTCGAAGATGATTGTGTCCACTTTCCGCAAAAAGGCCTTTGGTATAAAGATCGGGAGAGCCTGAAAGGTAAACAAGAACCTCGGCAGAATATTCATTTTCAATGACTCCGATTAGGTATTCAGGGAGCCCAGTGGTGCAGTCCATGGTGAAGATATGGAATCAGCTGAGGAGGCATTTTAGGGTGGAAGGGATAGCGGTGCTAATGCCTCTGTGCAAGAATCATGGGTTTGAGACAGGAAGGATGGACAGTGTATACAGGAGGTGGAGGAAAGTGGGGCTGGTCAACGTGAGGGATTTGTATTTGGAGGATTGAAAAATTGGGAGGATTCTGGGCGGGAGTGTTCGCGGTCTTAGCCAGGACAGTGGAGGAGGAGGTGGACTCGGACCCTTTGGTGGCGAGATTTGGAGTTTCAGAGAAGCCGGAGCTCATGGAGAGGAGGAAGGCCGATCTCATGGCCTTCGCCTCTCTGATTGCATGGCGATGAATTTTGCTGGAGTGGCGGTCGGCATCGCCACCGGGGGTAGCAGCATGGTCGGGTGACCTGTACAACTTCCTGCGGTTAGAGAAGATAAAGTATGAGTCAAGGGGCACAGCAGGAGAGTTTGAGAAAATGTGGGGGATGTTTGTGACCATGTTTGAGGAGCTGTTCATCGTGGGGGTGGGGGGGGGGGGGGGCATGAAAAAGAAGGAGAATCTGTACAAACTGTGTAGATGATTGTTGGGAAGAATGTTTCCCGGGGTGTTTATTTGCTGTAACTACTTTGATACAAGTTTGAATAAAATGCATTTTTTTTTAAATCAGGGGAAATAAAATGCTTGGGGAAACTTAATGACTTGCATCAAAAGTTATCTCACAGTGATGTGATGAAATGTCTATATAGTTAATTACACCCCATGTTTGGATTTGATTCCATTTGTCCTGCTGAATGGATGGAATATGTATCTGTCATGGTCTCTTATTTTTTTCTAATTGTTCTTTGGATTGAGCATCGCTGGCAAGACTGGCATTTGTCTCCCATTCCTAAATGTCCTTGAGAAGTTGGTGATGATATGCCTTTTTAAAGTGTTGCAGTTCATGTCGAAGAGGTGCATCACATTGCAATTTCGGAGAGATTTCCAGGATTTTGATCTAGGAATGCTGTAGGAACAGTGATATAGTTCCAAATCAGGATGATGAGTTACACCAGTTTAAGTCTAAATAGAAGCTATATTTACAATGTTTCTACAATGTCTGCAGACACACCCTTCTTTCTTCAGTTTAGTTTTTCTCTCTTAGTTACCTCAACCAGGCTTAACTAACAGCACACAGATCAAAGAAGGGTCAAAATGCACATGTAATCAAACACCGAATAATTGAATGCTCCAAGAACGAGACGCAGCATGTCAAATTCAGTTGAGTGTGGTGAAAGACTTGCTTGAGAACTCTGATGCCATGCTCCATAATCCGAGTGATAAAATTACTCTGGTAGGTCTAATGTGCACAAGTACATGGATCCTGGACCAGAGTCATGAGCCATGTTCAGAGTGGATAGCGCTCGCCCTCCAGACATGAGCTTTTGACTTTCCAAAACGGGTTAAATACAGATGGCACAGAGGATTGCTACAGAGTGAAGGCATTGTGACTACAACAAGAAACTGGGAATGATGTGTTGCTTATGGCCACGCATCAACTGCAAACTGAATCGCTGTTGGCTCATGAAAATCTTATACGCAATGCAACTTGCAGTCAAAAGCATCCTGAAATGTGGTGATGCCTACAACCTGGAAAGCATTGTGCTTGTTATGACTGCTTGTCTTTTGCAAGAGGGAATGAGGTTAAATTGTTTCTCTGTGTGCAGAGAGCCTGTTGTTCCACATGCAGCAGTACATTACTGAGATGTTGATTATGTCTCCAGCAGAAGCCAGGAAGCAGCCAAATGCATAACGGGAGAGAACGATGGTTTCCATGGCAGCCACAAGCAATGCTGCACTTGTCTTAATTTGAGGTTGCAGTTTTGGCTGGTTTCAGTCACAATCTATTTAATGAAATAAAGATGCCTCGAAGATTGGGCCTCACTGAGATTTACATGAGAGAATGTATTAGAAAGAGGTATTGGCTGATTCAGGACCAAAAATAGGATCTACACATGGAATGCTGATGTACTAAATAAGCACCTTGCCATTGCCTTCACCATCAAAGAAATTGCTGCCAAATTTATAGTGAAAGAGGAGGAAATTGAGACACTGGATGGGTCAAAATGGATAAGGAGAGGGTATCAGAAAGAATGGCCATGCTTTAAGATGGTAAGTCGCCAGGACCAGATGAGATGCATCTGAGCATGTAGAGGGAAGTCCGAGTTGAAATTGCAGAGATACTGTCCAGAATTCCTCCGATCTTCCTTCGCTATGGATGGTGGTGGCAGAGGGCTTGGGAATTGGAAATATTACACCTTTGTTGACCAGAATGTAAGGATAAACACTGCCACTACATGCCAGTAAGTTTAACCTTGCTAGTGGGAAAGGTTTTAAAAATGATAATCCAGGACAAAATGAATAGTCACTTAACAAATAAAGATTATTAGAGGAAATCTAGTGTGAGTGTATTAAAGATAAGTTGTGTTTCAATAACTTGATTCAGTTTTTTAATGAGATAACAGAGTGTTGATGAGGGAAAATAGTTTATGTGGTGTCAATAGACTCAAAAGTGCCACATAATAGGCTTACCAGAAAAGTTGAAACCTATGGATAAAAGGAACAATGGCAGCATGGATGCAAACTTGGTTGAGTCATGGGAAACAGGGTAATGGTGAACAGAATTGTGGCTTTTTTGATGCGTATTCATGAGCACAGGGCACAATTTCTAAATTTGTAGGTGACACAAGACTTCGAAGCATGTTTAACTGGGAGGAGGAGAGTCATAAACTTCAAGTGGGCATATGTATACAAGAGCAATGGGAAGACAAGTGGCAGTCGAATTTAATGCAGAGACATGTGAAGTTATAAATTGAGTTATAAAGAACATGTAGAGGCAATGGGGATTTTCTGCCCCTATTTTTGGTGGGCAGGAATGGTGGAGGGGGTGGAGAATAAAGTGTGGATTCCCAAAACGGTATTTGCACCGGCGGGATTCCATGCCTGATTGCCCTTGCACCCTGCCAGTGCAATTATAATACATTTACATATAATTAGTGGGACCTCCTTGCCGTAACATCCTCCCACACGGGAAAGCCGTCACTGCTACAAAAAGTTAATTGGTCCACTGAACGAGGACCCAAGGGTTTCATGCCGAAATGATGGTCCTGCCACCCAGTGCCGTAAGAATATCAATGATCTCCAACGGGCCGCACAGTTGAGTTGGGTTGGCAACAGACCCTTGAACACCCCCCCACCCCCGCCGAAATGATGGTCCTGCCACCCAGTGCCGTAAGAATATCGATGATCTCCAACGGACCGCACAGTTGAGTTGGGTTGGCAACAGACCCTTGAACACCCCCCCCCCCCCCGCCAAGAGTATGCGTCTGGCACTGTCCCCGTCCAGTATCGCAGAAATGTCCCCTGTGCTGTGGCACAGCCCCTGGGTGTTCGGATGTTTGCATCTGTGATACATTTAGTTCTGGGTTCAACTTTTTATAATATGTTTTCAAATGAGGCTTTTCCGATTGAGCTGTTTTAATCTGAGCCTGGTCTCGTGACTGCGTCCGTGGTGTTGTCTCTCGCAGTGTTCAGGCACAGTGTCCAGGCCTCACAGTCTGATTGGAATGCTGCACAATAACCCCAAATGCTACATGGCATGCCTGCCCACAGGGATCTACTTGGGAGGAGTGAAATGCTCATTCTACGATTGTCAATTCCCAATTAAGAATAGCCTTCAGCCGCTTGGCCAGAGGCCTCCGCGGTCAGTGGGAGTTACGGAAGATCAGTGGGCAGGTGGGCCCGAGCTGAAGTTGCCCTCGGAGTGGGGCAACATGATCAAAGGGGTGGCATGGCGGACCTGCAGGGGCTGAGACACACATCTCCTCAGCACAGCCCAGGCTAGTAAGTGGCTAAGATTTGGCATGACTGCATGAGAGTGCAATGAAGGCAGATGCAGTCATGGCTTTCAGAATGAAATTGAATATGCACGTGAAGAGGTTACATTTCACAGCTTTGGGAAAAGGATGAGGAAGTAGGGCAAGCTAAGTTGCTCTTGCAGAGCCAGCATGCAGACTGAATAGCCTCCCTCAATAATGTAACCATGCTCTGATTCTATGAATAATGAACAGTTTTATTAAATGAGAGCAGGACTTTATAGTGATTTGTGTTTCCGACCAGAGCAGGAAGTGAATAACTCACAAAATTGTCCACCACATGCGTTCAAGACCTCACCCCTGGACATACAGGAGTGGAGATGGGGACTGCACAGGGCCAGGGTTAGAGAGGGTGATGGTTTTATTAAAGACGAGGGCATCCAAAATACTGTGATTAAATGTGAAGTTCAAAAACGGCAGCTCTATTGTCAAGAGGCATTAAAAACTGATTAAGGTCATAATCACCCTGCTCCGCATGCTGTGCTCGATGTCATTGGATGCAAGGCCATTGACCAAAATGGCTTCCTCTGGGTGGAGAGCATGATGGGGTTTTTTCAAAGATTTGAAACGCTTTCAGGGTACAAATTGAAAGTAGGGAAAAGTGAGTATTTCTGGTCTTCCCTCCAGGAGTGGGAGCGGGGGAGGGGTGGTGGGTGACAATCTCCCTCTGTCACTGGTGAGCCAAGTATAGGCAGTAAAGATGAATGTTTTGCCACAATTCCTGTTCTTGTTTCAATGCCTGCTGGTCTTTTTGCCCAAAGCATTTTTTAGGTGGGTGGACCGTCTGATCTTGTTTGTTTTGGGGCGGAAGGTGGCTAGGATTAGGATCTGCTGGAGTTTTTGACCCTGGACAAGGTGAAATTTGTTCTGAAGGGGCAGCGGGTGATAGGTGCACTTTCAGGAGTTGGTTATGGTTGACAGTTGAGGGAGGGGGGGTGGGGGGTAGTTGGTGGGTTGGGGGGTTTCGTGGAGTTGTTGTGAATTGTAAAATGGTTGAAAATTTGTGGAATAAAATTACTTTGAAAAAAATAAATAAAGTTAGACAAAGCTGGCATGTCCAAAGCGAATAGTTCACGGTTGCTCACTGTCTCTGTTTTTATGTGAAGGGCGGCCATTTTAAGGAAGTATCTTTGGAGCACTTCAAAACCCAACAAACATGAAATGAAATGAAATGAAAATCACTTATTGTCATGAGTAGGCTTCAAATGAAGTTACTGTGAAAAGCCCCTAGTATGAGTATAAAGCATAAACATTGCATTATTTTGGGCAGCACGGTAGCCTAGTGGTTAGCACAACCGCCTCACGGCGCCGAGGTCCCAGGTTCAATCCTGGCTCTGGGTCACTGTCCGTGTGGAGTTTACACATTCTCCCCGTGTCTGCGTGGGTTTCGCCCCCACAACCCAAAAATGTACAGAGTAGGTGGATTGGACACGCTAAATTGCCCCTTAATTGGAAAAAATAATTGGGTAATCTAAATTTATTAAAAAAAACATTGCATTATTTTGACATAGGACAATTGATCAAAGGAAACATGTTCAACCACACCCAACTGCCTCTCTGACATCAACCCCTCCACCATATCTCGCCTTCCCCATTTTGACCCCCTCATTCTCCCCCCCCCCCCCCCCCCCCCCCTCACTGCCCCTCAACCCTTCTTGAAGAAATCGTTAAACAGCTTCCACCTCCGGGTGAACCCCTCTGCCGACCGTCTCAATGCAAACTTTATCTTCTCTGGCCTCAGGAATTCTACCAGGTCACTCACCCACACTCCGGCTTTCGGCGGTTCCGAGTTCCTCCATTCTAGCAAAATCTATCTCTGGGCTATCAGGGAGGCAAAGGCCAAAACATCAGCCTCCTTCACCCCCTGGACTCCCGGATCTTCCGACACCCTAAATATCGCCACCTCTGGACTTGGAACCGCCGCCACACCCAGCACCTTGGACATCATGTCCGGGAACCCCTTACAGACCCCCTCAGTCTTGGACATGCCCTAAACATGTGGACAAGATTCACAGCCCCCCCACCCCCATGCAACGCCCACACCTATCATCTACCCGAGGGACAATCAAGATCGAGATCTGTATAAAATCGTTCAGGCAGAGAACCAATGGCACAGACCCGGCTGGGATCTGATGTATATTGTAAATATATTGCTTTCCAATAAACACAAGTTTTCTTTTGACCATCTCGGCTCAGACACATTTGTGGCCGACAAAACTGGAGACGAGGATAAAACTGGATTACTGTTGGCGCTGCTAGATCGTCACCTCACTTTCACCGTGGACTAAGGTGAAGAATTTTTTTTCACAAATATGCCTTTGTTTGGAAGATTGGACGTGTTTGAAGCAATGTTAGAGGACTGGACACAGTACGCTGAATGCATGCGTTACTTTTTCTGAGCGAACACTATCACAGATGTTGATCGACGGACCATAATATTGCTGACTGCCTGTGGTGTTCATACTTATGATGTGATAAAAAGCCTTACGTATCCTGCAGCTCATGATACTAAAACATTCAAACAATTTGTGACCCTAGTGGAGCCGCACTTCAACCTGAAACCGTTTGTTATAGTACAGAAGTACCATTTTAATATAGCAGAGAGGACCCCTGGCAAGTCTGCAACCGAGTTTTAAATGAGGGTACGAAATCTAACCGAATTTTGTGAATAGGGAATTTCCCTGTCCGAAATACTGCACGACCGTTTGGCCTGTGGCATAAATAACGCGTAAGTAAAAGAGGTTGCCAGCCAAACCATCCCTAAACCTTCAGCAGGCTATCCAAATTTTGCTTACCCATGAAAGCGCTGAGAGAGGGTGCAAGAAATCCAGGGGATGGAGGTAAACACTCTAGGACTTGCCTTCTCCCATGACCAATCCCCATTCCCACCCTGAGGCATAGAGCCCGCCCTGGACTAAGCACTGTAGGGGCCAGGTCCATTAGTCAAGGACGCAAACATCCTGGCGGGATACCTCCCTCGCGTTTGTAGAGGAAGAGCTGGGCATTGTGGGGCATGTGTTCACAGGGGCGCAGGGAGCACAAGATACAAGTCAGCCAGCAACACCGGCGCAGAGGTAGGCGCCAACCAAGGGTTTTCACATCTTCTATAGTCGGGTATAGTAGGCTTCAGTAGGGTGTTCTTTCCAGGGGCCGGTGCCGACTCGATGGGCTGATTGGCCTCCTTCTGCACTGTAAATTCTATGATACAATCTGGACCAGCCAGAGGAGGAGTGCATGCAGCTCAATTGTATTGAAGCACCCCAAGTGGCTCCTTTCAAAATAACCGTGCCAGTTAATGAGCATTCTTAGACGTGGAACGTGACACTGGAGCTGCAGTTTCAGTTATTGGGAAGCAAATATTTGACAAGAAAAAGACGGGAGTACAGCAGTTAGATCTGCAGGACTTCAAGGCTCGATAAGCGATGTATGCCAGCAAACTGTTAGCCATTGTTGAAACCACAATGACCCCGGTGGTTTACAGGCAACAGCTGTTGATCTTAGTCAATGGATACGAACCCAGCCTGCTGGGCCGCGATTGGCTAAAACACCTACACCCAAAATCTTCCAAATGGGATCTTGGGGCCTATACGAAGAGCAAAGAAAATACCCTGAAATTTTCTAACCATGGCTGGGGAAAATAAAAAGGGCCTTGGCAAGAATTCAGATTGGTTCAGACGCACAACCGAGGTACTTCAGACATTGCCCTATCCCTTACGCTTTGTTAGAAAACCTTGACGCCGAACTCAGCTGGCTCGAAGGTCCTGGAAACATTCGGCTTTGCCGATTGGGCGGCACTGGTGGTCCTGGTACTCAAACCAGATAAGACGGTCAAACTGTGTCGGAACTATAAGTTGGTGGTCAATAGGGCCTCCCGGCTGAATTCTTACCCGATTTCCCACATTGAGGATGTTCACGCAAAATTGGCCGGTGGACGCATTTACAAAGCTCGATAAAAGCCATCATACTTGCAGTTAGAAATGGACCTTGCCTCCCATATATATGCCTGATGAGCCATCAATTGCACGAGAGACGAGTTGCTATACAAAAGTTATGCTTTAATAAGCTAGAACTTAGCCCTGCGGCTCTCTACAATAAAATGGACGACCGCCGGGCGTTCCGACTATTTATACCTCGGTATGGAGGCGTGGTTAACTCAGCCTCTCGACCAGTCGGAGAGCTGTCACATGACTGGTCTCAAACAATTGGTCGAGAGGCACAGGACCGACCAGGGCCAATGGTAAGCCGGTGTTCTGCACCAATGGCAGACAGCTATGCAAATCATATCACCACAATGCCACTACAACCACCCATAGAGGCATTTATGAGTACACCAGACTATCCTTTTGGAGCATTGTTGGCCTGTGTCATATTCCAGAGGGTAATGGAAAATATACTGTGAGATACGCCTCGAGTGGCAGTGTATGTGGATAATGTATTAGTCACAGGGGAACTGAGCAGGAGCATTTAAGTAATTTGGATGCGGTTCTCCATCATTTCTCAGATACGGGTGTTCGCCTGCAGAGAGAAAAATGCGTATTCCACGCAAGTGTGTTGTTTACCCAGTTACCGAGTCCACCGCGAGGGTTTCACCTGGTGACGGAAAATTTACAGGCAATTCAGAAAGCTCCTATGCCTGGAAACACCACCGAGTTGCAGTTTTTTTATGGGACTGGCTAACTATTACAGAAAGTTCATCCCTGGCCTCGCAACCGTGTTAACCCCTCTGCACCTTCTTTTGAAAAAGAACCAGGAATGGATGTGGAAAAAGAAACAGGAAGGATCATTCACACAAGTAGAAAAACAATTGACTTCCTCAGGCTTGTTAACACTTTTTTTTTTTCTTATTTTTTTTTTTAAATTTAGATTAGCCAATTATTTTTTCCAATTAAGGGGCAATTTAGCGCGGCCAATCCACCTACTCTGCACATTTTTGGGTTGTGGGGGCGAAACCCACGCAGACACGGGGAGAACGTGCAAACTCCACACGGACAGTGACCCAGAGCCGGGATCGAACCTGGGACCTCAGCGCCGTGAGGCGGTTATGCTAACCACTAGGCCACCGTGCTGCCCTTTGTTAACACTTTTGATCCCGACTAATCGTCACATGTCACTCATCACCATATTGCATTGGCGTTGTTTTATCACACTGCATGGAAGATGGCAGAGAGGCTGATCACTTTCTCCTCCTGGACATTTTCCGTGGCCGAGTGCAATTATGCGCAAATTGAGAAAGAGGGTCTGGCAGTTATTTTCGCCATGAGGAAATACCATCAGTATGTGTATGAGCGACGTTCACGATCATCTAAGGCGATTCCACCCATCGCCTCCACCAGAATACAGCATTGGACACCTATTAGTACTCATTTGAACATTGTTTGTGCACCCTGTTTGCTTTTGCGGCTGCAGTAAGCCGACTACCTTTGCCTACACAACCTCCTTCTCCTCCCAGGACTGACGAGGTAGTGGCCATTCATTGCTGGTTACAGCATCTCATGTGAGTGGACACAGACCGACCTGGTCCTTTCAAAATTGCGACTCATGGTCCTGTAGGGGGTCAGTATAGAAGACTGTCAAACAAGTTACAGGCATTCTCGAGGAAAATGTCTGAGTTTAGCGAAGCATAGAAAATGGCATACTTTTGTGAGGAATGCGCGTCATCGTCCTGGGCAAGCGCCAAGACCTGATTTTGAGGGACCTACACAGTGGACACCCCATGGTGTCCACAATGAAAATCCTCATTGCTGGCTGGGTTTAGACGCAGAGATAGACAGGGTAGCCCAGCAGTCTGGCGCATGTGAGGGACAACAAAAGCTTCTGCCAGCTGCGCCGCTTCACCCGTGGGAATGGCAGGGGTGACCCCGTGTGCGGTTACATACAGACTTCACCAGTCCCTTTCAAGGCTTGATGATCTTACTTCTGACAGATGCCCAGTCAAACTGGTTGGAAGATCATAAAACGTTGTCGGCCACTTCATGAGTCGTGTACACAGCACAGTCCATCACATGAACCTGCCTCCGATCCATTGACTCCATCTACACCTGCCACTATCTGGGGAAAGTGGGCAACATAGTCAAAGACCCCTCCCACCTGGCTTACTAATCCTTCCAACTGCTTCCACCCGGCAGGAGATACAAAAGTCTGAGAACACGCACAAACAGACTCAAAAACAGCTTCTTCTTCCCCGCTGTTACCAGACTCCTAAACAACCCTCTTATGGACTGACCTCATTAACACTACACCTCTGTATGCTTCACCCAATGCCGGTGTTTGTGTAGTTACATTGTGTACCTTGTGTTGGCCGATTATATATTTTCTTTCATTTCCTTTTCTTTTTATGTACTTAATGATCTGTTGTGCTGCTCGCAGAAAAACACTTTTCACTGTACCTCGGTACATGTGACAATAAACAAATCCAATCCAATCCAATTGCACCTGCCTTTAAGCACACACGGAATCCGAGAAATGTTAGTAATCGACGATGGAATGCCTTTCACTAACTGAAGAATTCTTGGGGTTCCTAAAGAGTAAGGGGTATGGCACATCTGCCCCGGATCACCCGACTCCCAATGGGCTGGCAGAAAGGGCACAAGACTGGGCAGGTTTCTTGTTCCACTATTGGACCACTCCGCAGGGATAGCACCGACTGAATTTCTAATGGGCCAAAGGCTTAAAACCCTTCTTAGTTTGGCCTTTCCTGACATTGGCAGGAGCAGCAAGGCTGTGGCCCAGTTAGATGAAAACCGCTCAGACTGTTTGTATCAGGTAACACAGTCTATTTTCAAAACTTTGCAGGCGGTGCTCAGTAGATCTCAGGGGCTATCGTCAGCCAGACACGGTGGTATCTTATCAAGTTCAGGCATTAGGTTGCATCATGAGAAAGGACCTTGGTCAGGTAAGGTCCAGAAGTCCAGTCTTACGAAAGATTCCTTGAGAGAAGGATATTACAGTCAAACCAAATCCGATGCCAGCAAAGGCCCAAGCATTACCCCAAGCAGAGAGGTCATAGATACGGATTTTGAAATGGAGATCCAGATGTCGGAGGACTCCGGGTTGAAGCAGTGCAGCAGCTTCAGACAGTGAAGCAACCACGACATTCTGAACAGAAGTGCTGTTCGCTGTCCAGATATATACCGCCAGATCCAGTCTCACAAGTGGAGGGAGCACAGCCAAGGGCCCAGAGAGTCCGGCGCCTTTGTACTCCGCAGTAGCTAGAAGAATCTTCAGACTTTGTGGAGTGGATGATGTTATAACCCACATGAGACCTATGGGGACCTATGAGGACAATTATGATTGCGATTTGTATAAAGTTGACTGGGTATGCAACCAGCGGCACATACCCGGCTGGGATCTGATGTATATTGTAAATATAATCGCATTGCAATAAAGCATGTTTTCTTTTGACCATCTCGGTACGTGCACGTTTGTGGCCCACAACACCCTAAAAGCAGATACATTGGTCAGGTTTTAAAATTGTGTCCAGGGTTCAAGGAACTGACATCATTTTAAAGTTACCCATGCCATGAGTATCCTACAGAATCGAAAATAAAAAAGCTGCACTTTATGTTCTCAGAACATCTCAAAAGTGCTTCAATACCTGTTGAGTTTTGACATTTCTGACAGCCCACTATAAGAGGAACTTGGTGTGATTTGCAGCATTAAGGATTCTACGATTATGTTGATTATAGTTCTCAAGGGATTAAAATCACAGATCAACAGAGCTGAAGAATTTAGATTAAAATTGAGAAGCAGCTTCTGAAGTAGAATGCTTCAGGTAAGGGCAGCCATTTCAGTGAACATCCACCTTGTTTATCATTGGGCTGACTGACTCATTTGAACCCAGGAATGCCTGTCTACGAATAATCCACTTTTTCTTTGCAGGATTGGGTGGGTGGGAAAAGAGATTTACCTATCCTTGAGACATGGCACTGAACAGGAAAGAGATTGAAGGGGCAGCCCACCACTTTCCAGTGGTTAGAAGTAACAAAGCAAAGAGAGAAATTATCTTGAGGACTGCACAGTCAGTCCTGTTTGTTTGCTAAGAGATTCCAGTTTAGCATGAGTAAGAGAAAATTCCATCATATGCTCAGGGCTGGTCAGCATCAGAAGAGTAAGAAGTCTTACAACACCAGGTTAACATCTAACAGGTTTGTTTCAAACACTAGCTTTCAGGTGAAATCACCTGAGGAAGGAGCAATGCTCCGAAAGCTCGTGTTTGAAACAAACCTGTTGGACTTTAACCTGGTGTTGTAAGACTTCTTACTGTGCTCACCCCAGTCCAACGCTGGCATCTCCACATCATAGCATCAGAAGAATAACTGGGAGAAGTTAAGTTAGTCTATTATTGTTTTCTATTAATGTTACTTAAGTCTGTGATTTATCATTCTTTTATTCCTTACAAGGAGGAGTTTGACAGTAAATCTTCTGAGTACTTCAATTATAACTCTCACTCTGTTAATTCACTCAGCGTGTAAAAGAAAATAGTAATTTTTATGTGTGTCGCCTCATCTCTCTAATTGTTTCTTTTTGGTTGCTTCTTATAATATGGACAACACTCACAAAGTTGTTACTTCGATGACATTAAAAGGAAACTATTTACTTTGGAGATGGAGACACATGGGAAATACGAGAAAGTGGTGCATTCAAAAAGATGAGACATTTTTTAACAATATTCCATGAACTTTTGCGCTAGTTTTATTTTCTGCTGTCACACCACTAATTCTTTGGTTTAGTGAATTGAACTCATGACTTTTAGGTTAATCAACTGGGACTAAAGCCACAAGACACCATATAGCTACTTAATGATCGTAAAACTGCAAATGAGAATCTATGTGAAAAAACATGAGGCTGAATTTTGTGGTCCTGCCAGTCCCAGGAACATGGGTGGGTGTAGAATTTCCTTTTCTTTATGCCCACGCCCCCCCCCCCTCCCCCCCACCCCAATACCAGCACCACTGGCTAATTCCCGGAGGTGAGATCGGGGGAGCAACAAGGATACCTACAAGCCCACAAGCAGCGGGTAATAAATTCACCTCACTGATGCCATTTTATAATAATAATAATCTTTATTGTCAAAAGTATGCTTAAATTAACACTGCAATGAAGTAATTGTGCAAAGCCCCTAGTCGCCACATTCCGGTGCCTGTTAGGGTACATGGAGGGAGAATTCAGAATGTCCAAATTACCTGACAGTTCATCGTTTGGGACTTGTGGGAGGAAGCCGGAGCACCCGGAGGAAACCCACGCAGACAGGGGGAGAATGTGCAGACTCTGCACAGACAGTAACCCAAGTCGAGAATCGAATCCGGGACCCTAGTACTGTGAAGCAATAGTGCTAACCACTGTGCTACTGTGCCAAATGTTGGAGGTCAAAAGGTCTTTTTCTAGTTGGCTTCCAGGTCATGTAAGGCTGCTGGGACAGTGCAGTTGTCAGGAGGTAGCCTCCCAGTGGCAGCTGACATTGGGTCAGTACTTCAGGAGGCAGCAGTGTGAGTGGTTCACCCTCCACAATGGTGGCCCAGTTGGTTGATATGTTATTTGTGCTTTAACTTTCAAAAGGCTAGAAGGAATGCTGGCTCCCACACTTAGCTGCCATACTTTTGTTGCTTCCAACCTAGAGCATCTCCTAACAGCTCTCCAACCTTGAGAGGCATCCCTTAATTGAATGCCGAGCCCATCCTTTGCCCATTAATCGGCCAATTTGGCGAAAATCAGAGGTAAGTTACAGTTTCCCCACAATACAGGCTTCTGACCCTCATTCAAGACTGGCGGTGGAGTTCAGAAGCACACAGGAAGAATCTTGCGCAAATTACATCGTATGCGATTGTGACAAAGGTAACTTATCTCCTCGCCCTTCTTGACCTGTCTTTTGCCTTTGATGTGGTTGACCACACCATCCTCCCTCAACTCCTCACTACTGTCGTCCCGCTGGCATGGGACATGCCCTTTCCTGATTCCGTTCTTAGCACGAGCAACAGCTCTTCTTCCCATTCTCACACTGTTATCTCGATGTCCTCCAAGGATCAATGCTTGACCCTCCCCAGTTTCTCATCTACGTTCTGCCCTTTGCTGTCTTCATCCCAAGGCACAATGGTAGCTTTCACCTGAACCCTGAAGAGATCCAGATCTACCATCCCAAAAATTATCGTGACTACTCGAAGACTACTAAATTATTACCCTGCTTATTCGAGTGACATCCAGTACTGGATGAGCAGAAACGTTCTCCAATTCAAATATTAGGAACTCTGAATCCATGGTTCTCAGCCCGATCTCCAACCTTTTCTCCCTTGCTACTGATTCCAACCCCCTTCCTGGCAAGAGTCTGAGATTAAGCCAGGTTGTTCACAACATTGATGTGACATTTGATCCTGAGATGAGTTTCCAACTGTACATATAAACATGAATTAGGAACAGGAAATGGCTGCTCAACATTCGAGCCTGATCCACCGATCATGGTTGGTCTCATTGCAATCTCAATCCGACATTCCTGCCGACACCCGATAATCTTTCGCTCCCTTGTTAATCAAGAATCTATCTCGATTTACCTTCAAAATATTCAAAGACCAAACTTTCACTTCCTTTTGTGGAAGAGAATATTTCCTATTCATGCCATCAATCAGACCAACTATTTTCACTTATGTAATGTTGGCAGAATTTGTTCATGTAGCAGCTTATCTGCTGAAACGATCATCCATGCCCATGTTACATCTGGACTTGACTTCCAATACACACCTGGCTGGTCCCCCACAAACTATGCCCCATTATCTTGAGGTAATTGAAAATTCTGCCTCCCATGCCTTAATTCACAATAAGCCTTGTTCCCTCATCACAGTATTCACAGACGTACATTGGCTCCTAGTCAAGCAAGATGTGCATTTTAAAGTTCTCATTCTTATTTTCAATTGCTTCATAGCTTTGCTCTATATCTGGCCTCTTGTGTATTCTCAAATTATAATTTCTTCTCCATTGTTGTCATTCTTTCAGTTGCCGAGGCTCAACCTCTGAAAATCCTTAGCTATACCTCTCTCAACCTCATTTTCCTCATTCAAGGCACTCCTTGAAACCTACCTCTTTGCCCAAGCTTTTGGGTATCTGACCTGATATCTCTGTACATATGTCAGTGTCATATTTTCAGATGTTCCATTGCATTGAGGGCAGCTAATATAAAAAAACTGTTGTTGTTGAAAAGATTTAAAAAGATATCCACCTGAAAAGACAGCTGGGTCTTGGTTTAGCATTTTTGGCAAAAGCTGGTACCTTGCAACAACGCAGCACCACTTTCGTTAATACACTGTTTTCAGACAAGGTTTGTGCTTTGAGCACAATTTCAGACTTTCAGAGCACATTTCACCCATTTTGAGTAGTTAAATGTTCCCCATGTTTCCACTTATGCTCACTTACATATTATTGATCACAATCTGTCATGAACCAGAATCATCCAAATCATCCAAATCAATAGCCTGATCTCATTCCCCCCCCCCCCCCCCCCCCACCCATATTCCTTGTTCTCCTTCACCCCACAAACTATATCTAACTCTTCCTTGAAAACATTCTGGCATCAACTGCTCCCTGTAGTGAATTCCACAGGCTGACCATTCTTTGGGTGAAAAATGTTCTCTTCCTCTCAGTCCTAAATGGTTCACCCCGTAACCAGAGGACACCATCTCAGATTAAAGGGACGATCCTTTAAAACAGAGATGAGGAGGAATTTTTTCAGCCAGAGGGTGTTGAATCTGTGGAACTCTTTGCTGCAGAAGGCTGTGGAGGCCAAATCACTGAGTGTCTTTAAGACAGAGATAGATAGGTTTTTGATTAATAAGGGGATCAGGGGTTATGGGGAGAATGCAGGAGAATGGGGATGAGAAAATATCAGCTATAATTGAATGGCAGAGCAGATACGATGGGCCAAGTGGCCTAATTCTGCTCCTATGTCTTATGGTCTTATGGTATCCTTAGACTATGACCCCTGGTTCTAGACACCCTCACCATCATGAACATCCTTCCTGCATCTATCCTGTATAGTCCTGTTCAAAGTTTATAGGTTTCGATGAGATCCCCCCCTCATTCTTGTAACATGAATTAGGAACAGGAAATGGCTACTCAGCATTTGAGCCTGCTCCACTGATCATGGTTGGCCTCATTGTAACCTCAATCCGACATTCCTGCCGACACCCGATAATCTTTCGCCCCCTTGTTAATCAAGAATCTATCTCGATTTATGTAATCCTAACCGACTTAATCTCTCTTCATACCTCAGTCCTGCCATTCCAGGAATCAGTCTTGTAAACCATCTTTGCACTCCGTTGATAGCAAGAACATCCTTCCTCAGATAAGGAGACAAAAACTGCACACAGTATTCCATATGTGGCCTCACCACCCCCTGGAGCAATTGCAGCAAGTCACCCCTGTTCCTCTACTCGAATCTTCTCACTATGGAGGCCAACATACACTTGCCTTCTTTACCACCTGCTGCACCTTTATCTTTACCACCTGCATGTTTACCTTCAGCGACTGGTGTGCGAGGACACCCAGGTCTTGTTGCACATTCTCCTCCCTGAATTTATAGCCATTCAGATATTCTGCCTTCCTGTTTTTGCGACCAAAGTGGATCACCACACATTTATCCATACTGTACTGCATTTGCCCACTCACTCAGATTGTCCAAATGAAATGAAAATCGCTTATTGTCACAAGTAGGCTTCAAATGAAGTTACTGTGAAAAGCCCCGAGTCGCCACATTCCGGCACCTGTTCAGGGAAGCTGATGCGGGAATAGAACCGTGTTGCTGGCCTGCCTTGGTCTGCTTTCAAAGATAGCAATTTCACACTAAAGGATCTCTGCATCCTCCTCAGAGCTCACCCTCTCAACCAGGTTTGCGTCATTTAGTTCCCTCACCTAAATTATTAATGTACATTGTGAATTGGGGTATGTGTGGGTCCCAGCTCCAATTTCTGCAGTGCCCCACTCATCACTGTTTGCCATGTGGAAAATATATCAGTTTATTCCTGTCTGTCAACGGGTTTCTATCCATCTCAATGCGCTACCCCCAATCCCATGCGTTTTAATTTTACATGTTAACCTCTTATGTGGGACTTCGTCCAAAGCCTTCTGAAAGTCCAAATAAACCACATCCACTAGCTCCCCCTCATCAACTCTTCTAGTTACATCCTCAAAGAATTCCAGTAGACTTTCAAGCATGATTTCCCTTTCATAAATACAAGCTGACTCTGTCTGATCCTGCCACTATTTTCCAAGTGCTCTGCTACAAAATCTTTGACAATGGATTCTCGGATTTTCCTCATTACTGTAGCCATCTCGGATGACCACTTCCAACTAAGTACAAAGCAACTCGCAAAGACCGATGGGTAAAATGGACAAGCCAGGAGTAAGGCAGGCACAGAGCCTGAAGAGCATATTTGTCAGCAAAGTCCAGATGGTATCGAAACCCCGTTCCATTAGCATGTTAATCAGACCGATTAGCAGGTGATGGCCCATCTCACCCAACATAAAGGAGTGGTACTCCAGCAACCGGGACAGTCCCAGACATGTCGGCGCCACTCCCTGTCCAAGGAAAACGCAAACAATGGGGTCAATGACTCCTTGAGACACGCCCAGTCATCCAGATCCCCGCTCACTTATTGGCTAAGGAATCAAACGGAGTGATCAGGGATCACCCAATTAGTAAGGCCCAAATCGAAGGACCGCCCAAAAGAGCGCGAAAGCCCCCCTGAGTATAAAGGAAGAGTTCGCCATATGTTCGCTCTCTTTTGGCCTTGGTACACCGATCACGGCCATTGCCGACTGCAGCAACTCCAGAAGCAAGTTCATGTTCAACGCCTACTACAAGAAGGATGAGCCCAGCTGAGTAGCAGTTACCACTTCAAACCCATGAGATCCAGAATTGAACAGCGGCCACGGTTTCCTGACCTAAACTGGGTGCCCGAAGTTAAGTACAGGTTGCCTTAGTAATAGGTGTAGTTAACTAGTAGCGTTTATGTTGCATGATTAATTGTCTGTAAATAAAGTACCCTTGACCTTGAACTAACTAACTGGTATTTGGCTCTTTGATCGATAGCCGGTTGAAACTTCTGGTGATATCATTTGATAACTGGCGACTCTAAGCATTCAGACATAGACAATATAGAAAGAAAGCAAATTCACTGATTGCCCTAATTGGAACAGAGCCACAGAAAAGACTAAGTAGTAGAGATAAACGCACAACATTACCGATGTCAGGCTTACTGGTCTACAATTTCCTTTTTTCTCTCCTCTTAAATAGTGGGGTTATATTTGCTACCCTCCAATCTGTAGGAACTCTTCAGATTCTATATCCTGGAATCTTGGTGCTCTGTCACACTGGACAGAATGTCGTGCTCCCAATGAATGGTCCAAAACCTGTGGAAAACCAAGTAACATTGCTTGTGTTTGTCTTTCATCAGCAAAATAAACTAACAAAACTAATACCAGCAGAAAGGTGCCATGTCTGGGTGTCACAGTAGAAGGGCAAGTGAATGCAGTCAAAGTAGGGAAAGATGACCCTGAACGTTTCTGCACTCTTTCAAATACAGCAACTAGCCTGTGTGACAGTGACTATTGGCTGCTTGGCTATAGATGCTCTCATCTTGTGAGACAAAACGTTCAAGAAATATCAGGATCACCTCATTCTCTACAAACCAGGATAAAGATCCCTTGCAACAGAGCCATGTTTGCTCATGCACTTTGCATTCTGAGCTGTATCTGGCTGTTTCACATCCCAAGACCCTCAACGGAATAAAAGTGAACAGCATCCTGAGTTAGATCACATTACATTATGTCGTTCCTAATTGATAATGACTGCTTTGAAATTTCTGTCTATAATGTCAGCTGCCATTAAGTGATATGATTAACTACACACCCAATGCTAACAGTAGAAAATACTGAATACATTTAACTCCTTATTATCCATTTTGCATAAGTTTCTAGTTGCACGACAAAATAGTATAGATCGGTGTAGAGGAATTTGATATTGTATATAATTATTCCAAAGACTGAACAATGTATTTCTGTTGAAAATTATATACTTGCATAAATGGGTCTTTGTCTAATTGGTAACATTTGACAAGTGAAGCCCCACAAAGATAGGGAGGTGAATATGTTGTGAAGAAGTAATAAGGGGCAGGATTCTCCGGTTTGTCAGCCACCTGTTCCTCAACGGCGTGCCCTCGCCAGCAGCTGGATTCTCCGTTCGCTCCACCTGCCAATGGGATTTCTCATTGTGGCTACACCATGCCACCAGGAAATCTGCAAGTGGCAGTGCGCTGCCAGCGAAAGGGAAAATCTCGCCGGCGGAGAATCCCAAGCAAGGAGTTTGCAGATTGATACGAATAGGTTCAGTGAGTGGGCAAAAATCTGTCAGGTGGAGTATAATGTGAGAAAATGTGAATTGGCAGGAAGAATAAAAAAGCAGAGTATTACTTCAATAGAGAATGACTGCAGAATTCTGATTTGCAGAGGGATCAATGTGCTCTTGTGCATGAGTCACAAAATGCTAGTATGCAGGTACAGTAGGTAACCAAGACGGCTAATGGAGTGCTATTCCTTTTTACAAGAGGAATTGAACATAAAAGTAAGGATGTTATGCTTTAGTTATACAGAGCATTGGTGAGACCGCATCTCGAACAGTGTGCGCAGTTTTGGTTTCCTCATTTAAATGCATTGGAGACGGTTCAGAGGAGGATTACTAGATTGGTACCTGGATTGAGCAGGTTGTATTGGGAGAATAGATTGGACAGAATGGGCTTGTTTTCACTGGAGTTTGGAAAAGAGAGGGATGACTAGATTGAAGTACATAAGATCCTGAATGGTCCTGACAAGGTGGCCGTGGAAAGGATTTTTCATCCATGATTTTGCTTCCAGAACAAGGGGGCACTGTTCCAAAATTAAGGGTCACACTTATAGAACAGAGTGAGATGATTTTTCTCTGAGGGTTATGTAATGTTACAACTCTGCCTCAGAAGGCAGTGGAGGTGGTGTCACTGGATATTTATAAGGCAGTGATAGATAGATTCCTGTTAGGCAAGAGGATCAAACATTATCGGGAATAGATGGAAATATGGAACTTGAAACACAAACCGGGCAGCCATGATCTTATTGATGGTAAAACAGGCACGAGAGCCAAATGGCCTACTTCTGTTCTTAATTTGTATGGTCATTGATGTGTTGGGTAAGCTGGGTCTGCGAGGACTGCGTTTACTGTAGCAGTGAGAGAGACAGGCTGCCAACACTTGAAGAAATGCAACTCTATTTTATTAAACTCTTAACTATCATACATACTTTAACTGTGGGTTGACACTATGCTGAGTTGACTGGAGACCTGAGGCTAACCTGACCAGACTATTTTACTACCACATGGTGGATGTTCTAGTTGTTGCTCATGGGTTCTGACTGTCTCAGAGGCTGGATCCCGAGAGAGCGGGAAAACTAGTGCCCTCTGGCTTTATAGTGGTTATGTCCTGTCTGGTGATTGGCTGCTGTGTTCTGTGTGTTCATTGGTCATCCTGTGTGTCAATCAATGCCTGTCTGTGCACCATCATATACCCGTGTGTATATCATGACAGTCATGTACTTCAGGATCTTTGAATAATTGTGATAAATAATAAGGCAAATCAAAAATGAACACCATTTTAAAAATGGATTCACTCTTATAAATCAGAAAGCGTTTTCAGGTTTAACTTCTGTGAAACCAGTGACAAAAATACCTGACAATTTTCAATTTGGCAGCATGGATTTTCCAGATGTTGTCTACGTATTCTTTGATACAGCATTATTAAAGGAGAAGCTGAGAAGCTGAATAAGAGCTCATCATTTTGAAACACAGAAAATCATATTACATGGAAAGCGTAAATATAAATGTTGCCACAGTTCCAGAGCACCATAGGCTGCTCTCTCCTTCGAGAGCTGACTGGTGGTGATTTAACCTGAACATCACCACACTTCTGGCAAGGGGCAAGGTTGAGAAGATGGGATCTTCATGAATAACCTCAGCTGGTATGGGAATCAACCTCATGCTGTTGGTGTTACTCCACATCACAAACCAAGCCGTCCAACCACCTGAACTAACGACAGAATGTGTAATTTAACCACATTTCCATGGTGATATGGTTATTGAAATAAAATGAAAATGCTCATCATGAATTGGTGATCTCACTAGCAACAGTGCCGCTCCCGGCGGCCCTGGGGAAATACTCAGGGAGTCCGGTAGTAATAGCTTTGTTGAGAATTTGGAGGCAGTTTCGCCAGCATTTCGGGTAGGGGACAGGGTCAAGGGAAATACCGATTCGGGGGAACCGTGGATTTGAGCCAGGGCAGTGGGATGGAAGTTTTCGGAGATGGGAGGAGAAAGGACACTAAAAGATTTGTTTCTTGGGGGTCGGTTTGTAGGAACTGGGAGCGAATTATGGGCTGGAGCAGGAGGAAATATTTAGATACATGCAGGTGCGAGACTTTGCCAGAAAGGAGATACAGATCTTCCCGGTCCAGCTGGCCTCCACATTGTTGGAGGAGGTGCTGACAATAGGGGGACTGGAGATGGGGGTAGTGTCGGCGGTTTATGGGGCTATTTTGGAAGAGGAGAAGGCACAGCTGGATGGGATCAAGGTGAAGTGGGAGGAGTAGCTGGAAGAGGGTATGGAGGAGGGGTTTTGGTGTGAGATGCTCTGGAGGGTGAATGCCTCCACCCTGTGGGCGAGATTGGGGCTGATACAGCTGAAGGTGGTATATAGATCACACCTCACAATGGCGAGGATGAACCGGCTCTTTGAGGGGGTAGAAGATGTGTGTGAGCATTGTGGGGGTGGCCCTGAAAACTATGTTCATATGTTTTGGTCCTGTCCAAAGCTGGAGGATTACTGGAAGGAGGTTTCTAGGGTAATCTCTAATGGTGCATGTGAAACTGGACCCAGGCCCTCAGGAGGCGGGATTCTCCCCTACCTGCGGGGCGTGGGGTCCCAGCGCCAAGGAGTGGCGTGAACCACCGGCGTCGGGTCGCCCCAAAGCTGCGGAATCCTCTGCATCTCCAAGGGTTTGTCCAGCGCCGGGGTGGTGTGTCCCGTGCCGGGCGGTGGGGAAGGGGCTTGGCACCATGCCAACGGGCGCTGAAGATCTTCCGCATGCGTGGGAGTGCCAGCGTGTGCTGGCGTCATCCCAGCGCATGCGCAGGGGGGGATCATCTCCGCATTGGCTATAGCGGAGGATCACAGCAGCCGACGCAGAACAATAGAGTACGCCCAAGGCACAGGCCTACCCGCGGATCAGTGGGCACCAATCGCGGCCCAGGCCACCATGGGGGGCACCCCCCCAGGGCACAGCCAGGTCCCGCCGGAAAATACCTGCTGTAACATACGCCGGCGGGACTGGTCGAAAACGGGCGGCCACTCGGCCCATCATGGGCCAGAGAATCGCCGGAGGGGGCCGCTGCCAGCAGCTGCCGACCGATGTGGTGTGATTCCCGCCCCACCAAATTCCCGGCGCCGGAGAATTCGGCGGGATTCATGCCGCCCCCGGCGATTCTCCGACCCAGCAGGGGATCGGAGAATCCCACCCATACGGGGTATCGGACCATCCGGGGTTGGAAACGGGTGCAAAGACAGATATTGTAGCCTTCGCCTCGTTGATCGCCCAAAGGCAGATCCTGGTGGGTTGGAGATCAACCTCTCCACCTTGTGTCCTGGCATGGTGGGGGGACCTGCTGGAATTCTTGACTCTTGAGAAGGTCAAATTTGAACCAAGGGAAGGATGGAGGGGTTCTACAATGCATGGGCGTTATTCATTATGCTTGTTTGAGAATTGAATTACATCGAAAATTAGTCGGGGGGGGGGGGGGGACTGGGAGGGTTGAGGGGAGGGTGGCTGACTGTATATGTTAATTGTGCCTATGGGGGATTCCTGATTCCTTTTTGTTATTTGTTTATTTTAACATGCGAGTTGCTGTTTGGGGGTTTGGTGGGAGGATGGGATTGTTGTT
This sequence comes from Scyliorhinus canicula, assembly GCF_902713615.1. Classification (NCBI taxonomy): domain Eukaryota; kingdom Metazoa; phylum Chordata; class Chondrichthyes; order Carcharhiniformes; family Scyliorhinidae; genus Scyliorhinus; species Scyliorhinus canicula. Next base: position 66,900,115 of record NC_052156.1, on the reverse strand, counting down.
ATTGATATGGGGATTGACACTGTATTCGTTACTGATTAGTGTTTATTGTTGGTGGGTGTAAATTTGGGAGAAAATGTGAAAAAGGAGAATGAAAATACATTAAAAAAAATAAATTGCTGATCTAACGTTTGAGTTGGGTGCTGGTTATGAACTCTTATTTATGGTTGGAATATTGAAGTGTGGGGGATGAAGTAATGAAGAGCAACAGGTGATTGGTGTCTTGATCCAAAATTAACCCCAGTGTATGTGATGTTCTTTGTGGTTCTAATCCTACGATGGTTGGCATAGTGTTCACAAAGACCACAAATAGCTTTTATATTGAACAAAGCTAAATATGTATTTACACTGCTTAATTGGATTCGACACTTACTCCTGGATAATAAACAGTCAATAATAAACAGACAATCTACACGCATCTGCTGCTAATCTCTACACTAATACGTTAACTCACTCACACTATCTTTCCTACAGTCTGTCTTCTAGCTTTCTCCTCAACTTCTCACCCACTAGGCTTAGCATCAATGCCTTATATACGTCTACATCTAGCTCCCTCTAGTGGTTGATTTGGACATAACATTAATCCTTACAGTTCTGTACATTTATCATAACGTCACTGTGTGCTTGACTAACTCTGAAATCTTTGCTTCTGCTATTGGAAGTCTATTGCATATGCTATTTGCTTTTGTGAAGGGGAATTTCCACACAACAGTGCTATAATGATCTTAAACAAGTTTAAACACATCCCTCATCTCTATGTATCCAATTCAAATTTATATAAGATTCTCGGCTCTTACCAGTCTCACATACATCTATAAGAGCATTTCTTGGGATGTACATGGCAAAATGATGTCTTCCTGCTGCATTTGTTGTGACGTAAAAATCATTCATGTTTTTTAAGTTTACCAAAATTAGTGCTTTGGCAGAGAACATTTTCTACTTTGTGCACGTGATTGGCTGGTTTTTCAGTTCCTCAGAAGCATGTTTCTCGGCAGCCTGGTTTTCTCTGGCGGTGGGATTCTATACTCCCGCCACTTGTCAATGGGATTTCCCACCCCATGCCACTGGGAAACCCATAGACGGGAGTGAACTGCCGACGGGAAAAGTTGATTGCAAGAGCTGGATACTTCCAGCCGATATCTGCTTCAAGCATTCACAAATTGAGTATTGCACAGTTAAACACAGAGTAATGTGCCTTCTGCATCATCCCAATAATACATTACATCTTCTGAAAAGTACCTGCTACTGGTGTCTTTTTTCAGTTTTTCCATCCCCTTCACCATTTATCATTTGAAAAGAAATGCCCGTTCATTTTGAAATTGGGGAAATTGCAGTGTGGACCCCCCCACCCCCATGAATATTTGTTGGGCCATATCTCAAATGGGTGACTTAATCACCTAACATTTAGTGAATTTCACTGCGATCAAATTTTTTAGCACTCTTACCGAAAAAAAAGATGAAACTACGATGATTTGACCAGAGGCTAGTGCATCAAGAAACTGAATTGAGCTTACAAGTTATCGAGTTTTTGCATTTCAGTTTGGTAACTCGTCATGAAGTTTCTTCCCCAACCCAGCAGACAATGTTCTTTCAACTGATTGCTACTAATGCTGCAGATATGATTCAGCTCACCTTCTCATAAAGGTAAGCGAAAAGGCTGATTTAAAAAAACCCACAAAGGAACAGCCATAAAGATTTCTTCATTACCACTGAACATAACAAAGCCTTGGTGGTTTCGATCATTAGTCATCATAGCTGGCCTCACGCCAATCCCTTGTGGCTTTGTACTACTGCAGAATATCAATAATAAAATTTGTCATTCAAAAGGCAAATTATGCAGAGGTGATTTTAAATGGATGCTCCCTTCTGGGCTTAATTCATCCCTAATGCATCGAGTACTTGATGGGTCTTCAGTTGATAGAGAAGTGTCAAAAAGAAAGACAGATTATGGTGAGCATTAAACTCACCAGCCCTTTGATCTGATTATTTGATGAATAGCCTATACACCATGTCCGTCAACAGTATATCTCAGACGGGCAGCACGGTAGCATGGTGGTTAGCATAAATGCTTCACAGCTCCAGGGTTCCAGGTTCGATTCCCGGCTGGGTCACTGTCTGTGCAGAGTCTGCACGTCCTCCCCGTGTGTACGTGGGTTTCCTCCGGGTGCTCCGGTTTCCTCCCACAGTCCAAAGATGTGCGGGTTAGATGGATTGGCCATGATAAATTGCCCGTAGTGTCCTAAAAAGTAATGTTAAGGGGGGGTTGTTGGGTTACGGGTATAGGGTGGATACGTGGGTTTGAGTAGGGTGATCATGGCTCGACACAACATCGAGGGCCGAAGGGCCTGTTTTGTGCTGTACTGTTCTACTTCTATCTATGAATCTACTGGATTTTATGGTCAGCAGTGAAGCGATGCTATTTGCCGTTAACAGTGCTGAGAAATGTGAATTCATTGGTTTCAGTGAGAATTTCAACTTACTGCTACAGCGTGGTTCACAGATGAAAGGATCATCAAAGCTCAGTAGTAGGTGCATTCCCCATGATGCCGTGGTTTCTCATGAGGTCAGGAACTGAAGACATGCCATTGAGGTTAGTCTTCAGCTCAAAGGCAGTTGAGTGTTTTGTAATGATCTCAAATAGTTTTGAACACTTTCAAAAGCTTTTCATAAACTTTGAAATACTTTGAAGTGCTTTAACAAACTTTGGCTGCCCCCAAGGAACATCTTGGACAAACTGCCTTGATTGAAAATGGAGCTGCGTGTCTCTTGGTCCAGCGAACTTGAAATACTTTTCAGAAAATCAGAGAAAAGAGCAGACGGTGTTTCTGTAGGATGAATTCAGATCCCATCTCATGCGAGCAGCATGCAAAGTTCCCCCTTCTCTCTCTCCCCAAGTCTGAAACTCTCTGGAATGATTCTGAAGACGCTTCTTCCTTCACACACTTCAAATATGTGTTGAGAAAAGATATGCAGAAACTAGGACCAATGATCCTTATTACAGAACTAGCACAAAGTGCCTCCGTCAACCAAGACTGCATTTGAAATAATTGGATTTGAAGTTTTCCTGTGGCTTCACTGTCCAATTTTGATATCTTGTTCCCAAATAAAAGAGAATCAAATGACCATTCAGACTGACAGAATGCAACCTCTTTATACATTGCACATCAATTACCCTTTGTATTCTTCCTAGTTATTTGTTGAACTGAGCAAGGAGTTTCCAAAGTTATATCTCTACTCCAATACCTACCAATTAATCCTTTTTATCTGGCTGAAAAGTTAAAATGCTTTCTGAGAAATCATCTCTACTGCCTTAGGATGAATATCATCGTAATTAAATCATTGGGATTTTAATGAAATTACGATTTCTGACTCCTTTTTATTGAATCATTAACCAGTCTGTATTTCTTGGTGCTTGATGAAACAATGAAACATCAGTGGTACTGAGGGAAATTAGTCTGGTGAATGATTATTTGGAATACTTATTTTAACTACAGGTTTCTGGATAACTCGTCCAGTGACAATACCACTGTGCCACTGCCTACAAGATGCACTGCAGTAATGCACAAAGGCTCCTTTGACGCAACCTTCCATGTGGCCTTAAGCACCTAAAAGAACAACACTAGCATCTCCCCGGCAATGTGAAAATTATCCAGGTGTGTCCTGTACATAAGAAAGATGAAAAATCCAAGCCAGTCAAATTATTGCCCTATCAGTCTACTCTGCATCATCAGCAAAGCGATGAAAGGAGTCATCAACAGCGCTATCAAGTGGCACTTACTCGGCAATAACCTGCTCACGGACACTCAGTTTGGGCTCCGTCAAGGTCACTCAGCTCCTGACTTCATTACAGCCTTGGTTCAAACATGGAAAAAAGCATTGAATTCAGAGTTGAGGTGAGAGTGACTGAACTTGATATCAAGGCAGTATTTGACCAAGTATGGCATTAAGGAATCCGAGATAAACTTAAGTCAATGGGAATCGGGGAAAACTCTCCGCTGGTTGGAGTCATACCTGGCACAAAGGAAGATGGTTGTGGTGGTTGGAGGTCAATCATCTCAGCTTCAGGACATCACTGCAGGAGTTCCTCAGGGTAGTATCCTAGGCCCAACCATCTTCAGCTGCTTCAATGACCCTGCCTTCCATCATAAGTTCAGACGTGGGGATTATTGTGGATGACTGCACAATGTATAGCACCATTCGCGAATCCTCAGATAATGAAGCAGCCTATGTCCAAATGCAGCAAGACCTAGACAATATCCAAGCTTGGGCTGACAAGTGGCAAGTTACATTTGTGCCACACAAGTGCCAGGCAATGACCATCTTCTACAAGACAGGATCTAAGCATCGCCCTTTGCCATTCAATGGCATTATCATCACTGCATCCCCCACAATCAACATCCTGGGGATTACCATTGATCAGAAACTGAACTGGACTAGCCACATTAATACTGTGGCTACCAGGGCAGGTCAAAGGCTAGGAATTCTGTAGCGAGTAACTCACCTCCTGACCCCCCCCCCCTCCCCCACCCCGCACAAGCCTGTCCACCATCTACAAGGCACAAGTCAGGAGTGTAATGGAGTACTCTCCACTTGCCTGGATAAGTGCAGCTCCAACAACACTCAAGTAGCTTGACACCATCCAGGACAAAGCAGCCCTCCTTCCACAAACATTTAAATCTTCTACCACTGACGGACAGCTACAGCCATGTGTACCATCTACAAGATGCACTGCAGTAACTCACCAAAGTCCCTTAGACAGCAAGAGCAGCAGATACCTGGGAACTCCACCATCTGGAGTTTCGCTCCAGGTCACTCACACCCCGACTTGGAAATATATCGCCATTCCTTCACTGTCACTGGGACAAAATCTTGGAACTCCCTCCTAACAGCATAATGGATGCACCTACACCTGAAGGACTCTAGCAGTTTAAGAAGGCAACTCATCACTGCGACCTCTCAAGGGCAGTCATGGATGGTGAATAATTGTTGGCCTAACGAATAATGCCCACATCCCATGAACAATTAAAACAAAGGTTAACACAGTTTTAATGGATTAAATGAACCCCATTGTTGGCACACGTGCTAATGACTTATATATTGTTTTGTAATTATGTCACTAGTCGCAATGCTTCTCCTACAAAAAAAGGGAGCTAATCATTTCAAACCTCATGAAGCGAAAAGAGCAGTGTTTATCACATTCAATTAAACATTTCAGCGAATTCACTGAGGACAATCTACAATCAGGTGACAATCAGAAATAAACTGGATTATGTCCACTTGGCAGCGTTTTCAGTAAAAAAAAGATTACAGAGCTATTAATATTTACTTTGTGAAGACAGCAGTTCTATTTATACATATTCTTGTCCTCTGAATTTGCAGCTAGACATTTTTGTTTGAAAACCAAATTATTGATAACATATTATTGTTGTTATTATTATTTTTATTTTTTGTTTGTTTATAATGCTATAGTGTTTTATAACTAAAATAGATTGCTCATACATGAAGACTGCAATGAAGTTACTGTGAAAAGCCTCTCGTCTCCACAGTCCGGCGTCTATTCAGATACACAGAGGGAGAATTCAGAATGTCCAATTCACCTAACATCACATCTTTTTAGACTTGTAGGAGGAAACAGGAGCACCCACTTCACATCAGCGGGAAGATGTAAATCACCAATTTTCATCCATTTCCATTTGATTAACGGACTGGAAGCCTGATTCACCAGTACCCCCATTATACACCGACCACTGCAGTGGGAAATCCTCCGGGAGGGCTTTGGTTCAAGTTTGCCCAAACATGATCCTGATGTAGTGGGATCTGAGGTGGGTCAAGAGGGTCAGTGCATAACTGATGTGTCCCCCAAAGTCTATCGGGAGGTCCCTTCCCCTCACAGTGCAACTCCTGCCCTCCCTTCCCCACTGACAAGCAGGGGCATCCTCCCAACCCACCATGGGAATAACAGATCAGCCTCACAGCAAGCACACAGGAAGGTGACCCAAACCCCAGCGACCCCTCAACCACCCCAACAGAGCCCCTACAGAGACCCCTGCCAGAAATCTGAAGAACAGTCCAGTAGAGTAAAAACCACTGCCTTTTCTCTTATGCTTCCCTAACATCTGCTGCCTCAGAAAAAAGTGTTTAAAGCAGCAGCCATTACAAGTGTCAGAGGCTTGAAAGCCAAGTAAACTTCAAAGGACTTAAAATCCCCTGACAGCCTTTAAAATTCAACTCTTCAATTCGATTTCACAGAGCAATACCTTTCACGAGCCAATATTTGACAGTTTCATTGGTCCAGACACAGTTTTTAGGGGATTTGTTTATTTATATTTCCCTTCACACTTGAATGCATCTCAAGTACCCTCCAGTGGTGCCAACCACAATGTTTATAAACATTTGTGCTCTGTTGGATCTCAAAAGGAGCTAAGTACTTTCACTTTCTTTTTTTATAGGATCAAGGTTTCTAGTTTCTAATTGTTCACAGTGGTCTTGTTAGAGTCTAAAATAAGGCAGTGGTTTTCTCAAAACTGTAATACAGCAACTCTAGTAATCATGTCACTGATATGAAGTTGAAAAAAGACTGCTTACATTAATAAAAGGTCACTCAATGCATAAGTTTATTTGCGAAGGGCAGCCACTTAATGAAATAATTGATGGACCACTGTCATGTTAGGTACACTGGCCTAACACTGGCTGCAGCTGGATGCAGCTTAGATCAGAAAGATACTCCAGACCTTGTAGTTAGTTCACTCAGGTTTATTGAACTAATAGCACAGTTAGCACAGTTCTCTGCTAACTTAAGTGTGGTTACTCTTTCTGACTGAACTAGACTAGCTCTTAGCCACGTGGTGCATGTGTGAGATTGTAACAACACCCTTGACTGACTCTCAAGATGTTCATCAGTGGAAAGAGGTGGTGTGAGTGCCTAGTGTCTTTTATAGTCAGATCCAACCCCTGAGTGTCCTGCCTGCTTATTGGTCATGTCCTGTTCTCTGTGTCCATTAGCTGCTTGTCTGTATTTCATTATGTGTGTGTCTGCATATCATGACATCTCCCCTTTTTTTATGTTTCGATGACATGTGAACGTATTTACAAGAATAGGTCAATATTAACATCTATGCATGCAGTGCATGTGAACATATGTACATGTGAAAACAGCTGTCTAATGCGAGAATACAGAACATAGCAAACAGAACAAATGTTCATAAGTCCAGTCTCTGTGGTTTGGGTCTGATCCTGGTTGACTGCCAGACAGCGCCTTGATGGGTGGGATTGAAGCCTGATTGGTGGTGCAGATCTGCACAAGGCTGCATAGTGTCCAGGCTTCCCGCAGTTTAAACATCGCCGGCCTATTGCAGGGCAGAGTCCCTTTAAGTGGGTGTTGCCACAGTTTGGGCACGTCATGACGTCGGCATCGTGACGCGGTGTACGTCATCGCACATGTGCAGTGCAGTCGGCAGACATCTACACCTGCGCAGTGTCGGTGTCGGCCTCTTCGTTATCCCGTTCGCATCGCGCATGCGTAGGGCTCCAGGAAAAGTGCGCGAGATGGCCGCTGTCTTCAATGCTGAGGCGCTGCATCCGGGAGATGGCCTGTACACTCACTGCCTCGTGGGAGGCAAGTTTCTCATTTTCAGCCGATTTGTATTGGGAATACCGATATTTTGCATTTTTTTCCATTCAGCCTTGCTTTCTACATAGTGGCTTCAAAAAGGCTTTGCTTGTCATAATGGTCAGCATATTGTTAGATCTCCCAGACTTTGCATCCCACCACATGATCCTTTATCATCTGGATTTGACTTTGGATGTCAGCCTTGAGCTGTTGACTTGTGACCTTGGGTTGCTGTGCCAGACAATGAAGGCTGCTTGTTTTTGTTCAAGAAGGTGACACATTTCAGGAGCATTTTTATTGAACCAGTCCTGATGACAATGATGCTCGAACCCATTTGTCTGAGGCTACGATCATAGTGCAGCTGACTCAATTTGATCCCACCTTTCTGAAATGGAGTTGGACGTGTGAAGATTTTATAGATCGGTTGTGAGCTACATTTGGAATTCCTTCCTTTGGTCAGGCTGCGTTGGGGCTGAGACAGTAATCTTCCTCTTGGACTTTTGGGTCCTGTGATATGTTCCTAGAATCATAGAATGTACAGTGCAGAAGGAGGCAGTTCAGCCCATCGAGTCTGCACCGGCTCCTGGAAAGAGCACCCAACCCAAGGCCCACACCTCCACCCTATCCCCATAACCCGGTAACCCCACCCAACACTAAGGGTAATTTTGGACACTAAGGGCAATTTATCATGGCCAATCCACCTAACCTGCGCATCTTTGGACTGTTGGTGATAGGTTGATGTTCATTACCAATCAAGCAAGCCGATGCTGATAAAAGGATCTTTGACTTGAACAATAGTACAATGCAGGAGATGCGGATGCTTTATCAAGGAACACTCCTTCTGGCAGAAGAGGGTGTTATTTAGAATAAGGCCATGCTGAACATACTTTGTCAGCTGGAGAACACAGTTTTACATAGCTTCCATCCTGTTTTTCCCAATGGTTCCTCTCTGGTCATCGGATCACAGCAAACCCTGGTATTAATGGGCTCCAGAAGGATGACATTTTTTTCTTTTGGGATGCCCGTAAGGCCTTAGTAAGGTCATAAATAGAACTTTTCTTTTCATCTTCATTGGAGCTAAGACTCCATAATTGTTGAAGAAAGATGGTGGCATATTGGTTATAACTGAGCTGCAGATGAAGTATAACTTGTGTCTAATTTATACAATTGTGAAGTTATGGAAGTGCATCCAAGATTCCATGCTAGATGACAAAACCAATTTTGTGGATGCGAGGGTCAGTGTCAACCTGTCCTTTCCAGTAGGAGGTGTACCCTCCTGTTTGTTTCTTCAGCAATCGCTCCCCAAGAGGGTGGATCTCACTGAGGGTGGCATTGCCAATGATACTTCTTTTCTTTGATTATGAAAATGATGATTGTTTCTCCATGAAAAGAAGGTTGGACAGTCTTTTTAGGGTGCCTTTTCAAGGCTCTCACCATTTGGGGTGATCAGAGGGTATCCTGAAGAGCACTCTTTAGTCACCAATGCTGCTGCTCAAAAAACACCTCTGTCCCAACACAGATGCCCAACAACCTCCATGCACTGGTCACCTGTGCAAATTCTTGACACCCAGGTGGGCAGTTCTGTTCCCCTCACCAGTTGTTCATCGTTCCCCAAATAGGCCTTGGTAGAAACCTGCGCATGATTTTGTTTAATATGGGTCTTTGTAGCATCATCATTGTCCACACAATGTTGACGGGATACTGGTGAGATTTTGTTGATGTGTTGTGCCAGTAAGGGGCCCGCCTTGCCGAGCCGCCTTCTTCTACCATTCCTGCCAGTCAGATCCCAATCAGCCTTTGCAGGTTCTATCGCTGAACTCTTTTTGGACCACATTTTGTCTGCTCCTCCATTGACCTTGCCGCTAAGAATGGCATAACTGGGAGAAATGAGCTCCACCACATCAAATTGGCAATCCAAGGAATCTTGCAATACTCGACTGAATTTGTCTCAAATGTGTGTCAGTCTGTTATATGCTGTACAACCTGGCCAGCATCAAGTAACACCTATCAGTTGAGAAGTAGAAGGGGAGGAGGAGGAGGAAGAGCACAGGAGGATGTAACCTGAACAGCACTTTCTGCCTAGCTGTACAGGAAGAAGTATTTGAAGGGCTGTGCCTGAAGCCTCAATTTCAATTCATCATGGGTAAATTAGTAATTAAGTGTGAGGAGAAAGTAATAGATGCTTATACCATCTGTTTGTAAATTGGAAGAGATTGAGTGATGAGGGGGTGTGTGTTGCGAGAAGGAGGATACCACCATCTTCAAAGGATTCAGCCTTGCAATTACCCATGGCGTCAACAACAGCCATTCCTTTAAATGCCACAATTAAGTTTGCACTGTGTCAGTATCCGAGATAATGGCTGAGTGTGTTAGATTGATTCAAGGTGTCTTCACTGTCATCACTGTCTTCCTGTTCTCTCATCGTGTGCTCTTCCACCACTGCCTGGCTTGATGGCAATTCTTTTGTTCTGAAGGAAGAAAGGTACAAAGGTGAAGTTGTGATGAGGTGAGGGGTTCTAAGGATCTGTATCTCTCTGCTCCCTGCCCATTCATGTATCTGTCTAGATACATCTTAAATGACACTATCATGCCCGCCTCTACCACCTGCGCCAGCAATGCATTCCAGGCACCCACCACCCTCTGCATAAAAAACTTTCCACGCATATCTCCCTTAAACTTTTCCCCTCTCAGCTTGAACTCGTGACCCTGAGTAATTGAGTCCCCCACTCTGGGAAAAAGCTACTTGCTAACCACCCTGTCTATACCTCTCATGATTTTGTAGACCTCAATGAGGTCCCACCTCAACCTCCGTCTTTCTAATGAAAATAATCCTAATCTACTCAACCTCTCTTCATAGCTAATGCCCTCCATACCAGGCAGCATCCTGGTGAACCTCCTCTGCACCTTCTCCAAAGCAGCCACATCCTTTTGGTAATGTGGCGACCAGAACTGTACGCAGTATTCCAAATGTGGCCAACGAAAGTCTTATACAACTGTAACATGACCTGCCAACTCTTGTACTCAATACCCCTTCCGATGAAGGAAAGCATGCCGTATGCCTTCTTGACCACTCTATCGACCTGCGCAGCCACCTTCAAGGTACAATGGACCTGAACACCCAGATCTCTCTGGACATCAATTTTCCCCAGGGCTTTTTCATTTACCATATAGTTCATTCTTGAATTGGATCTTCCAAAATGCATCACCTCGCAGTTGCCCGGATTGAACTCCATCTGCCATTTCTCTGCCCATCTCTCCAATCTATCTATATTCTGCTGTACTCTTTGACAGTCCCCTTCACTATCTGCTCCTCCACCAATCTTAGTGTCATCTGCAAACTTGCTAATCAGACCACCTATACCTTCCTCCAGATCATTTATGTATATCACAGACAACAGTGGTCCCAGCACGGATCCCTCTGGAACACCACTCATCACAGTTCTCCATTTTGAGAAACTCCCTTCCACTACTACTTTCTGTCTCCTGTTGCCCAGCCAGTTCTTTATCCATCTAGCTTGTACACCCTGCATCCCATGAGACTTCACTTTCTCCATCAGCCTACCATGGGGAACCTTATCAAATGCCTTACTGAAGTCCATGTATATGACATCTACAGCCCTTCCCTCATCAATCAACTGTGTCACTTCTTCAAAAAATTCAATTAAGTTGGTATGACCTTTCCTGCACAAAACCATGTTGCCTATCACTGATAAGCCCATTTTCTTCCAAATGGAAATAGATCCTATCCCTCAGTATTTTCTCCAGCAGCTTCCCTACCACTGACATCAGGCAGCTCACCGGTCTATAATTACCTGGATTATCCCTGCTACCCTTCTTGAACAAGGGGACAACATTAGCAATTTTCCAGTCCTCCGGTAGCTCACTCATGTTCAAGGATGCTGCAAAGATATCTGTTAAGGCCCCAGCTATTTCCTTTCACTTCCCTCAGTAACTTGGGATAGATCCCATCCGGACCTGGGGACTTGTCCACCTTAATGCCTTTTAGAATATCCAACACATCCTCCCTCCTTATGCCGACATGACCGAGAGTAATCAAACATCTATCCCTAACCTCAACATCCGTCATGTCCCTCTCCTCGGTGAATACCGAAGCAAAGTACTCATTAAGAATCTCACCCATTTTCTCTTAATCCACGCATAACTTTCCTCCTTTGTCCTTGAGTGGGCCAACCCTTTCTCTAGTTACCCTCTTGCTCCTGATATATGAATAAAAGGCTTTGGAATTTTCCTTAACCCTGTTTGCTAAAGATATTTCATGACCCCTTTTAGCCCTCTTGATTCCTCATTTCAGATTGTTCCTACATTCCCGATATTCTTCCAAAGCTTCGTCTGTCTTCAGTCGCCTAGACCTTATGTATGCTTCCTTTTTCCTCTTAGCTGGTCTCACAATTTCACCTGTCATCCATGGTTCCCGAATCTTGCCATTTCTATCCCTCATTTTCACAGGGACATGTCTGTCCTGCACTCTAATCAAACTCTCTTTAAAAGCCTCCCGCATATCAAATGTGGATTTACCTTCAAACAGCTGCTCCCAATCCACATTCCCTAGCTCCTGCCGAATTTTGGTATAGTTGGCCGTCCCCTAATTTAGCACTCTTCCTTTAGGACCACTCTCGTCTTTGTCCATGAGTATTCTAAAACTTATGGAATTGTGATCACTATTCCCAAGGTAATCCCCAACTGAAACTTCAACCTGTCATGGTTGAACAATTAATCATTTGTGCCAGATTTAAGTTGTGAGTATGAGGCTGGAAACAGTGCAAAGTGTGTAAAGATGAGATTAATAACTTAATCTCAGTAATTACAATGAGCCATGCTTGATAGAGATTAATAGTAGGTGAGTGATTATGGTGTTGTGAATTGCTTCTCTGTTTGAGGTTAGTGCTGTCCTTGGTATAATATGGCATTTGATGATGCATTCACTGAGCTCAACCACCTTTTTGAGGCCATGAACATCACGTAGCACTGTAATTAGATCCCTGAGATGAATTCCAATCATTTGATCTCAGTGGATATCTATTCCCATTGCCTTCTCACCATGTGTCTAAAAGGCCCCCTGCCCTATTTGTCAATACAGAATGTCCTTTCTTTACTCCATATTGCAACACACTCCATAGCTGCGCATAACCTGGAGCAGAAAGCCTTAACTCATGGAATACAGGCATTGCTGCAGGTCCTTATCCCAATGGTCGAGATGGTGATCAGAGCAGCCATCATTGAGGCCATGGTCAGAGGTGGGGCCTAAATGATCAAAGATATAGCTGATTTCATACCTTATTCTCCTCCTCACATTCCACACCCCTCAAATCACAATTACCTCTGATGTACACGCTGTAGGTGGTGCAAGCAATGATACACTCTCCTCCCACCAGATTCCTCATTACAATCTTCCCCTTGTGCCTTTCTGTGTTCAGATAGTCAAGGGATGCCACCTAGTGAGCCAGTAGAGGAAAAGCAGGAAGACCATGAAGAAGAAGAAACATCAGAATTATCTTAAATCCATAGCTGCAATCTTGGAATTTTATGCATATGGTGAGACACTGGACATGAATGGCTTACATCAAGGACAGGGGGCAAAGGCAGCGTAGGTACGTGTCTACCAGAAGACAAGGTCACAAATTGGTTCTGCTGCAGAGTACTCAGAGGATTTGGATGGAATGGTCTACAGAAGAAGGCTGATATATCAATATATTGTCCTCTGATGGATCAGCATGTTACCATTGACAATGGATGATCAGTGTATGGTCCTTAACAATGGAAAATCAGTGTATCATCATTGACGATAGAGGATCAGTGTGTCATCAGTGTCAGAGATGGAGGATCAGCATGTCATCATTGAGGATGGAGTGTGAGTGTGTTGTCCTTAATGATGGAGGATCAGTGCGTTGTTGCCGATGGTGCTGGAGGATCAGCGTGGCATCATTTGCGATGGGGGATCAGTGTGCCATTGTCATCGGTGATGGAGGATCAGTGTGTCATTGTCATCGGTGTTGAAGGGTCAGTGTGTCGTCATCATTGACGATGAGGGATCAATGTGCTATTGTCACTGGTGATGGAGGATCAGTGTGTTGTCAACAGTGATGGAGCATCAGTATGTTGTTGTCATCGGTGATGGAGGAACAGTATGTTGTTGTCATCGGTGATGGAGGATCAGTATGTTGTATGATGGATCCATATACACAATTAAATATTTGATGTTTTGACCAGTCTGCCAGAAAGCCTGCTGTCAGTCAGTATGAAGGAATTGCACAGCAATTTGGCATGAGCTTTGCATAGAATTTGGAGCCTTCTTTTCCAGCATGCAAGTACTGAACATTTCCAGTCGGACACTCATGGGCCCAACCATGATGCAGTATCTGCTGGCTGATGTATCAACTTCCATTGCAGGATGAGTGGAAGTCTCCCACCATCTGGTGAATGCAGTTGAAGCTAGGATGACTGTAATACCAGACCAGCTTGCTGCCCTGGAAGCTGAGGCAAAGGTCATAAAATCTCAACTCGTTGGCGTGCAAGATCAGTTTGCTGCCACACAAGCTCAACATGTTATCATCAAGACTTTGGATAACAGTGTTCAAAGAGGTTTGCAGGATGTTGCCCTCACCCAATGGCAGTGGCTACATGCAGCACTAACCTGATGTCCCCTTTTCGGATAGCAGCAATTGTCGTCTGACCACTGCCATTCATTGTTGGCTGTCAGCCACTCAACTCAAATTGCCACTATCCATGAAGAGATGAAGTAGCCAAAAGTTAAGCCTGTTGGAGTTGGAGCAGTCACCTGCAATATCTTCCACTGGAAGTCAGCAACATTACACAAGCCAGTCTAGAGCCACCACTGGATAGGGCACTGGGTCAGTCAAAGGCACATGCAATCAGAGAATGCATAAGGGTTGAGGCTTGCATGCAATGTGATCAGGTTTGTCTTATACATTATTTTAGAATGTTCATGGTGGCTTTTATTTGTTCTTATGGGGGATTGGTTATGGTTACTGATATCACATTCAGATAAGTTGATCACAGACAGCCGGACAAGAAAGTTGCTTTGTAGGTTCTCCCCTTTTCCTTGTCAGTGAGTTGCTGTAGAGTATGTGGCAAGGGTAATACTCTCATGATGGCGATGTGGTGCAGCATGAAGCAGAGTGCCATGACTCTTGACACACGCACACATACTCTGGTGGAAGAGTTCTTTTTGCTGATGGACATGTGTGTTTGGCTCTGTAACCTTTAAAGGGTATGTTAACTCCAAGGTTAAGTTTGAAAATAGCAGCACAAATATCAAGTTCACATTATATTCTTATCAACGTTGTGATCTGTTGGGTGTGCCTACTTTTGACGAATCTTCATTTTGCATGTCAGGGCCTTCACCAAAATGGTTTTGGTTCAACATGCGTGTCTACCTTGGATGCCAATTTGAAATGAAAATGGCACTTGTAACACTGAGAAAATGTATGCTTGAGGACCATAATCACACTCCAATTATGCACGTTATATGTATATAGGCTGCTCTTACATTCAATTCCTGTGAACCTTTTCTATAATTCCTGCACTTGGTACTGGAAACTGACGATGTAAACTTATCATACTGTGGCACGGTTCACAGTAGTTAGCACTGCTGTCCCACAGTGACAGGGACCCGGGTTTGATTCCGGCCCTGGGTGACTGTGTGGATTAAAAAAAAAAAATTTATTCTCCTTTTTCACAATTTTTCTCCCGAATTTACACCCAACAACAATCAATAACCAACAACAAATATCTCAAACCCCATAACAGTAACAAGGATCCCATCCTCCCACCATGCCCAGACATCAGCCCGCATGTTAACATAAACAAATGACAAAGAGAAAAAAAAGGAATCAGGAATTACCCATAGCCATCTTCAACAGACACAGCCCCCCTCCCCCCGCACCCCACCCACCCTTCCCCCTCCCCCAACTAATGTTCGATGTTATCCAGTTCTTGAAAGTGCATAATAAATAGTGCCCATGACTTGTAGAACCCCTCCGAGCTTCCCCTCAGTTCCAACTTAACCTTCTCAAGGGTCAAGTATTCCAACAGGTCCCCTCGCCACGCCAGGGCACAGGGTGGAGAGGCCGCTCTCCATCCCAGCAGGATTCGCCTTCGGGCGATCAATGAGGCGAAGGCTATGATATCTGCCTCCGCACCCGTTTCCAATCCTGGCTGATCCGACACCCCGAATATGGCCTCCCGGGGATCCGGGTCCAGCTTCACATGCACCACCTTGGAAATTACCCTAAACACCTCCTTCCAGGACTCCCCAAGCTTTGGACGGGACCAAAACATATGAATGTGATTAGCGCCCCCCCTCCCCGCAACGTTCACACACATCTTCTACCCCTTTAAAGAACCGGCTGATCCTTGCCCTCGTGAGGTGTGCCCTGTACACCACCTTCAGCTGTATCAGCCCCAACCTCGCACACGAGGTGGAGGCATTCACTCTCCGGAGCACCTCACACCAGATCCCCTCCTTTTTAACCTCTCCCAATTCTTCCTCCCACTTCGCTTTGATCCCCTCCAGTGGTGCCTTATCCTTTTCCAACATAGCTCCGTATACTGCTGACAGTCCACTTGCCGCCAGCACCTCTTCCAACAACGAGGAGGCCGGTTCCTCCGGGATGCTCTGTATCTCCTTCCTGGCAAAGTCCCGAACCTGCATATACCTAAACACTTCTCCCTGCTCCAGCCCATAGTTCGCTTCCAGCTCCCTCAATCCTGCAAATCGACCCCGAGGAAACAAATCTTTTAGAGTCTTAATCCCCTTCTCTTCCCATTTCCGAAAGCTTCCGTCCCACCTCCCTGGCTCAAATCTGTGGTTCTCCCGGATCGGCATTTCCCTCGACCCTGCCCCCAACCTGAAGTGTTGGCGAAATTGCCTCCAGATTTTCAATGAAGCTATTACTACCGGACTCACTGAGTATTTCCCCGGAGCTATCGGGAGCGGGGCCGTTGCTAGTGCCTTCAGCCCCGATCCCCTGCACGAACTCTCCTCCATTCTGACCCACTGGGAATCAACCCCTCTGACCCAGCTCCGCACGTTCTCCACATTCGCCGCCCAGTAGTAGTACATCAGGTTCGGGAGACCCAAACCCCCTGCCTGCCTTCCCCTCTGTAGCAGCACCTTCCTCACTCTGGCCACCTTCCCTCCCCATATAAACGAGGTAATCCTCCCCTCAATCTCCCTGAAAAAAGACTTTGGCAGGAAAATCGGTAGGCATTGAAAAATAAACAGAAATCGCAGCAACACATTCATTTTAACTGCCTGCACCCGACCCGCCAGTGACAGAGGGAGGCCATCCCACCTTGCCAGATCGGCTTTCACTCTCCCCACCAAACTAGTGATGTTGTATCTGCGAAGCCTTCCCCACTCCCGGGCAACCTGCAACCCTAAATACCTAAAGCGAGTCCCTCCCCTACGGAATGGCAGCCCCACCACCCTTGCCCCCACCCCCGGTTGAGACACCACGAAATACTCACTCTTGTCCAAGTTCAGCTTGTACCAGAGAAAGACCCAAGTACCTGCAGCAACCCCAATATTCCTCCTATCGACGCACTCGGCTCCGACACATACAGCAGCAAGTCGTCAGCATACAAGGACACCCTATGCTCTATCCCCCCCCTCACTATTCCTTTCCATGCTCCCAAACTTCTTAATGCGATGGCCAACTGCTCAATCGCAAGCGCAAACAGCAGGGGGGGGGGGGGACATAGGACATCCCTGCCTCTTCCCACGGTGGAGAGAGAAGTATCTCGAACTGATATTGTTCGTGCAGACACTCGCCTTTGCTCCTTATATAACTTTACCCAGTTCACAAATCTTGGTCCAATCCTAAACCGTTCCAGCACTGCCATCAGGTACCTCCATTCCACCCGATCAAATGCCTTCTCGGCGTCCAGTGCCACCACCACCTCTGATTCCTTCCCTTCCGCCGGTGTCATAATAACGTTCAAGACCCTCCTAATATTCAAAAACAGCTGCCTCCCTTTCACGAACCCTGTCTGATCCTCATCTACCATCTTCGGGAGGCACCCCTCCAGCCTACCTGCCAGTACCTTTCCGTCCACATTAAGAAGTGAAATGGGCCTATACGACCCACACTCCGTCGAATCCTTATCCTTTTTAAGCAACAGTGAAATCGATGCCTGCCCCAAGGTTTGCGGCAGTACTCACTTCCCTATCGCCTCTTCAAACATTCCTACCATCAGTGGTGCCACGTATCCTTAAATTTTTTATAATATTCCACCGGAAACCCATCCGGCCCTGCCACCTTCCCCGACTGCATCCTTCCAATCGTGTCTTTTATCTCCTGCTCCAGTATTGCTCCTTCTAATGTAGCCTTGTCTCCCTCCCCTAGCCTCGGGTACTCAAACCCATCCAGAAATTCCAGCATCTCACGGTCTCCCCCGGGTGGCTCTGACCTGTACAACCTCTCATAGAATTCCTCAAAAACCTTGTTAATCAGCTCCGGAGCCACCACCAACTTCCCGGCCCTATCCCTTACCTGAAGAATTTCCCTTGTCGCTGCCTCCCTCCGGAGCTGACCTGCTAACATACGCCTCGCCTTGTCTCCATGTTCATAAACTGCACCCCTCGCTGGCCTCAGTTGGCGCACCGCCTTCCTGGTGGATAGTCGGTCGAAGCTCGCCTGTAGTTCCTTCCACTTTCCCAGCATCGCTGGGTCCCCATCCTCCGCGTAACTGATATCTGCCTCCAACATCTCAACTATTAGCCTCTGCCGCTCCAACCTCTCCTCTTTGTCCACCCTGGCCTTAAGTGAACTTACCTCACCCCTCACTACCGCCTTTAGAGTCTCCCAGACGACTGCCATACAGTTGAATCTTACATATTCCTTAATTACCTTTTCAATTTTTTCACAGAATACTTGGTTCCCCAAAAGCCCCACATCCAGTTACCACCCCGGCCTCTGCACTACCCCCTTCTCCAGCACCATATCCACCCAATGTGGCGCGTGATCTGACACAGCAATTGCAGAGTATTCCGACCCCTTGGCTCCAGCCAGCAAAACCTTTCCCACCACAAAAAAGTCAATCTGCGAGTATACCCTATGGGCTGCTGAGAAAAACGAGTACTCCCATTCCTCTGGGTGCAGGAACCTCCAAGTGTCCACTCCTCCCATTTCCACCATTAGCCCAGCTAGCGCCTTTGCCTCCCCCTGATGGGACAGCGAGCGCGGCCGTGATCTGTCCAATCTTGGCTCCTGCACCAGGTTCCAGTCTCCCCCACAATCAGCTCGTGTGTGTCCAAATCAGGAATGGCTCCAAGCACCTTCCTCGCAAATCCCGCACCGTCCCAGTAGGGACCGTATACACTTGCCAGCGCCACGAATCTCCCGTCCAGCGCCCCAGCCACAATCACATATCTACCCCCCTGATCTGCCACTACCTTCTCCATCTGGAGGCAAACCCTTTTGCTGACCAACACTGCTACCCCTCGAGCCCTTCCAACAAATCCAGAGTGAAACACTTGGCTAACCCAACCCTTTTTAAGTCTCACCTAGTCCTTCACCCTCAAGTGAAGCATTGCCACATCGGTTTTCAGACTTTCAAGATGCGCAAGCACTCTTGACCGGACCTCCTAGCCCTCTCACGTTCCACGTAACTATCCTAACTGGGGGTCTCTCACCCCCCCCCCCCCGCCCTTCTTATCCACCATCAACATACCGCCAGGCCCTGCCCCATAAGCCTGACCCGCCCCTGTCCATTGTTAACATCAAACCCCTTCCCCCCCTCCCGAAAGTCTGTGTGGATTTTGCAGCTTATCCTCGTGTCTGCGTGGGTTTCCGCCAAGTACGTTGGTTTCCTTCCACAGTCCAAAGATGTGCAGGTTAGTTGCATTGGCCATGCTAAATACAATCCCCGTAGTGTCCAAATGTGCAGGTTAGGTGGGGCTATGGGGTTATGGGGATAGGGCAGGGGCAACACGGTAACATAGTGGTTAGCACTGTGGCTTCATAGCTCCCGGGTCCCAGGTTCGATTTCCCACTAGGTCACTGTCTATGTGGAGTCTGCACGTTCTCCCCGTGTCTGCGTGGGTTTCCTCCGGCTGCTCCAATTTCCTCCCACAGTCCAAAGACATGCAGGTTAGGTGGACTGGCCATGCTAAATTGCCCTTAGTTTCCAAAAAGGTTAGGAGCGGCTATTGGGTTCGGGGGATGAGGTGGAAGTGTGGGCTTAAGTGGGTCAGTGCAGACTCAATGGGCCGAATGGCCTCCTTCTGCACTGTCTTATCTATGTCTATGTTCTAAGTAGGGTGCTCTCTCGGAGGGCATGTGGAGACTGAGGAGCCAAATGACCATAGGCCATAAGAAGGAGGCCATTCGGCCCATCGAGTCTGCACCGGCTCTTGCAAAGAGTACCCTACCCAAGCCCACACCTCCACCCTATCCCCATAACCCAGTAACCCCTCCCAACACTAAGGGCAATTTTGGACACTAAGGGCAATTATAGCATGGTCAATCCACCTAATCTGAACATCTTTGGATTGTGAGAGGACACCGGAGCACCCGGATGAAACGCACGCTGACACGGGGAGAATGTGCAGACTTCGCACAGATAGTGACCCAAGCCAGGAATTGAACCTGGGACCCTGGAGCTGTGAAGCAATTGTGATAACCACTACGCTACCATGCTGCTCTGGTCTCTTCCTACATTGTAGGGACTCTGTGGATTCTATCTATTTATCAATTTCTCCAACAGAGGTGTTGCCGCTGTTAAAACATGTTAGAGCATCCCGTACCAGCCTCCCCGAACAGGCGGCAGAATGTGGCGACTAGTGGCTTTTCACAGTAACTTCATTTGAAGCCTACTTGTGACAATAAGCGATTTTCATTTCATTTTCATTTCAATTGGTGTGAGGATTTGGGAATGTATTCTGGGATAATATAAAAATCAAGACAGAACGTATGTCTTAAAAATGGGAATTCTGGGCGGGATTCTCCCCTACCCGGCGGGGCGGGGGGTCCTGGCGCCAGGGGTTGGCGTGAACCACTCCGGCGTCGGGCCGCCCCAAAGATGCGGAATTCTCGGCACCTTCAGGGGCCACGCCGGCCGGCGGGGAAAGGGCTTGGCGCCACGCCAACCGGCACCGAAGGGCCTCCGCCTGCCGGCGCAAGTTGGTGCATGCGCAGGAGTGCCAGCGTGTGCTGGCGGCATCCCAGAATATGCACAGGGGGGATCATCTCCGCGTCAGCTATGACGGAGGACCACACTAGCCAACGCGGAGGAATAGAGTGCCTCCATGGCACAGGCCCGCCCGCGGATCAGTGGGCCCCAATCGCGAGCCAGGCCAATGCAGAGGCAACTCCAGGGACAAGATCCCCCCGCGCCCCCCCCCCCCCGTCCCCCTGTCCCCCCCCCCCCGAGGACCCCGGAGTCCGCCCGCGCTGCCAAACCCCTCCGGTAAGGACCTACTCTAATGTACGCTGGCGGGACAGGCAAAAAACGGGCGGCCACTCGGCCCATCGTGGGTCAGAGAATCTGCCAGCGGCCGCCGACCGGCGCAGTGCAATTCCCGCCGGCTGCCGAATTCTCTGGTGCCGGAGAATTCGGCAGACGGCGGGGGCGGGATTCGCGCCCCCCCCCCCCCCCCCCCCCCCCCCCCCCCCCCGGCGATTCTCTGACCCGCTGGGGGATCAGAGAATCCCGCACAATATTTCACCTATGCATTCTCACTCAATAATTTCATGTCATCCATCGCCTACTTCACATGAAGACTATGCTCAGTCCTGACATCCAATGAGATACACTGATTTTACCGCATGTCAATAGAATTGTCAATATTCTATATTCACTGGTAACTTATGGTGTCATCTGGTATTTTACTTTCATTCTGTTCAAGAAGAATACACCTTAATATTGAGCAAGATTTCATTTAGCACTTTCAACCCTTGGTTTTTCTTCAAGCGAAAAGACCCAAATTTAAATGAAAATGCACTGACATGTTAAAGTAATAAAATCTTGTGATAACATTGTACCACCTTCGACTGAAAATTTGTATAGCCTGGAGATCTAGATTATATTTTAAATACTAACAGCTCTACTAGAATAAAGACAGCTGGAAAATTTACATCTCTCTTCAATCGTTGAGAGCTAAGGACAAAATTAATTGAACCTCAGAGCTAAATGAGTTCAACTCTTCAGAAAAGCTGGCTTTCACTTCTATTTCTCTTGTGTTTTCGAAAAAAAAGTAAAGTGGATATACCTCTGAGGAGAACTTTATGCCCATTCTGCCTGCAACTCTGTCATTAGGTCTCTGCTGAACTCCCTGCAAAACCATATATATTTCTCATCAAAAATATAATCTTACATGGTCCTGAAGAATGATGTGACTAAACTTTCGGATGAATTTCTCCATTCAAACCTGGGCAGTATTAACAGTTGGTGGCCCTTTCAAGATTCATGCCATGTGGTCATATATGCAACTCGTGATTATGATGGGCATGACTTTCACCCGTCCCGCTGCCGGGGAACATGCTGCAGGGTGGAGGGTTGCATTCGATGGGTCTGGAAGAGCCCCGCCAGTGGGAAGGCTCACCCAGTGTATGTGCCTAATGTATGATAATCATCAGCACTTATTAAATTGTGTAAAACTGGCTCGCTTCTCATCTGGTGTCCAGAAATTTTGTGAACAAGTTTTTTTCCCCTATTTATTGCAATAATTGTTATAATGTTACACATTTATTAAATTAAAGCCTTGTGTCACAGCTGTCATAGGTAGTCAAATATACTAGAACATGAAGGCTTTTTCTGTCCTTGTAGCTCAGGCGGTGGCGGGGGGGTGGGGGGGGGGGGTGGGGAGTCAACTCCCTCTTTTTGTTTCTGAAGCCATTCCAGGGTTTTAGCCACTACGCTGTTCAATAGCTCATTCCATGCATTGATCATGTACTAATGACTTCTTACATCTTTTCTACATTACATTTACCTTTTGACATTTTCCAAGCTGTCACCTTCTATTGTTCACAAAGAAAAGAAAGACTTGCTTTTTTACAACAGCATTCATGACCTCAGGCCATTTCAAAGAAATTCCGAGCCAATGAAGTATATTTGAAATGTAATCACTGTGTAATACATGTAATAACATGCCAGTGACTGATAGAAATGAGGCTATGACAGGTGAGGACCTTGAGAGGATTGTTATCACTAAGGAGGTAGTGATGGGCAAGCTAATGAGGCTAAAGGTAGACAAGTCTCCTGGCCCTGATGGAATGCACCCCAGAGTGCTAAAAGAGATGGCTAGGGAAATTGCAAATGCACTAGTGATAATTTACCAAAATTCACTAGACACTGGGGTGGTCCCGGTGGATTGGAAATTAGCAAACGTGACACCACTGTTTAAAAAAGGAGGTAGGCAGAGAGCGGGTAATTATAGGCCAGTGAGCTTAACTTCGGTCATAGGGCAGATGCTGGAATCTATCATCAAAGAAGAAATAGCAAGGCATCTGGATAGAAATTGTCCCATTGGGCAGACGCAGCATGGGTTCATAAAGGGCAGGTCGTGCTTAACTACTTTAGTGGAATTTTTTGAGGACATTACAAGTGCAGTAGATAACGGGGATCATATGGATTTCCAGAAAGCCTTTGACAAGGTGCCACACAAAAGGTTGCTGCATAAGATAAAGATGCATGGCATTAAGGGTAAAATAGTAGCATGGATAGAGGATTGGTTAATTAATAGAAAGCAAAGAGTGGGGGTTAATGGGTGTTTCTCTGGTTGGCAATCAGTAGCTAGTGGTGTCCCTCAGGGATCAGTGTTGGGCCCACAATTGTTCACAATTTACATAGATGATTTGGAGTTGGGGACCAAGTGCAATGTGTCCAAGTTTGCAGACGACACTAAGATGAGTGGTAAAGCAAAAAGTGCAGAGGATACTGGAGGTCTGCAGAGGGATTTGGATAGGTTAAGTGAATGGGCTAGGGTCTGGCAGATGGAATATAATGTTGACAAATGTGAGGTTATCCATTTTGGTAGGAATAACAGCAAGCGGGATAATTATTTAAATGATAAAATATTAAAGCATGCTGCTGTGCAGAGAGACCTGGGTGTGCTAGTGCATGAGTCGCAAAAAGTTGGTTTACAGGTGCAACAGGTGATTGAGAAGGCAAATGGAATTTTGTCCTTCATTGCTAGAGGGATGGAGTTTAAGACTAGGGAGGTTATGCTGCAATTGTATAAGGTGTTAGTGAGGCCACACCTAGATTATTTTGTTCAGTTTTGGTCTCCTTACTTGAGAAAGGACGTACTGGCACTGGAGGGTGTGCAGAGGAAATTCATTAGGTTAATCCCAGAGCTGAAGGGGTTGGATTACGAGGAGAGGTTGAGTAGACTGGGACTGTACTCGTTGGAATTTAGAAGGATGAGGGGGGATCTTATAGAAACATATAAAATTATGAAGGGAATAGATAGGATAGATGCGGGCAGGTTGTTTCCACTGGCGGGTGAAAGCAGAACTAGGGGGCATAGCCTCAAAATAAGGGGAAGTAGATTTAGGACTGAGTTTAGGAGGAACTTCTTCACCCAATGGGTTGTGAATCTATGGAATTCCTTGCCCAGTGAAGCAGTAGAGGCTCCTTCATTAAATGTTTGTAAGATAAAGATAGTTGGTTTTTTGAAGAATAAAGGGATTAATGGTTATGGTGTTCAGGCCGGAAAGTGGAGCTGAGTCCACAAAAGATCAGCAGCCATGATCACATTGAATGGCGGAGCAGGCTCGAGGGGCCAGGTGGCCTACTCCTGCTCCTAGTTCTTATGTTCTTATTAATACGGGAAACATGGTGGCCAAATGGCAAACAAAGGGCAATGTGAAAATGACCTGATAATTTTTTTTTCTAATATTTGAGGGATATATATTGAGCACAGCACTGTGGATTACTCTCTTGCGCCTCTACAAAACATTGTCATGGGACTTTGCCCATCTGAGAGGCAGGTAGAGCCTCGGGATATTTCATAAGAAAGATGGCAGCATTCCCTTCTTACTGCACTGGAGTGTCAGCCTAGATTTTTGTGCTCCCGACTTTGGCCGACACTACCATTCTAGATTTACTGTTTCTGAACAGCTTACTATCCTGTATGCATTTAGAACATAGAACATAGAACAGTACAGCACAGACCAGGCCCTTCGGCCCTCAATGTTGTGCCGAGCCATGATCACCCTATTCAAACCCACGTATCCACCCTATACCCGTAACCCAACAACCTCCCCCTTAACCCTACTTTTATTAGGACACTACGGGCAATTTAGCATGGCCAATCCACCTAACCCGCACATCTTTGGACTGTGGGAGGAAACCGGAGCACCCGGAGGAAACCCACGCACACAGGGGGAGGACGTGCAGACTCCACACAGACAGTGACCCAGCCGGGAATCGAACCTGGGACCCTGGAGCTGTGAAGCATTTATGCTAACCACCATGCTACCCTGCTGCCCCAAAAACCTGCCCATTTGTGAGGTTCCTTTTCATTTCAAGGAGGACAAGTCCTACCTTTTCTTCTAGTTTGATCTTGTGAGACTGGGGAGCACCTACTGTCTTCTTGCTGCATTCCTTTCGAACCTTGACAATCCTGGCCACAGTAAGTAGAGTGGACACAATGTTTAAAATATGGGCCAGAATTCTCAGCTGTTGGGATTCTCTGTTCCTGCCAGCCACGCTCCCCAGCCCATGGGTTTTCCCGGTGGCGTGGGGTGGCTTCAATGGGAAATCCAATTGAAAAGCACTGGGAGCAGAGAATTTCGCCGCTAGCAAACGCCACTGTCGAGAAACACGTGGCTGGGGCCCGGAGAATCCATCCCATGGACTTACAAAAGGCATTATACAAACAAATATGGCTTTTTTCTGACTTGCATGCCACAGTTGTAGCTGTATGATCGGTATTCTGTCAGCATTGTTGATCAATGCTTTGCAGTTTGGGGCTTACTAAATGCTAATTCTACACATACCCCTTGGCTGCTTTGTTTGCTGCCAGCCATAGAATGATTGTTTGTGCAATATTTCATACGTTGTTGCAAGATAGAGGGTATATAATAAATTAGTATATTATGTTGCATCAATACTTTACACATTTCCTGAAAATGACCAATTCCATTCCAATTATGAGAACTATTTTGTGTTTAGTATATTTGCTGATAGAAATATGACCGTTCCTTTTCCGAGTTTTTCCTCATCATCTGAAGTTATAAATATGTCTTTTGAAGTATTTATGTTGACATATGTGTGTAGAATGTTGAAATCGGAACTCATCATGTAGTTAGGAATAAAAACAGAAAATGCTGGATAATCTGAGCAGGCTAACATCTGTGGACAGTTCTGCGGACTGTCAAATGCTAACTCTGTTTCTCTCTCCTCAAATGCTGCCAGACCTGCTGAGTTTATCCAGCATTTTCTGTTCTATTTCAGATTTCCAGTGTGCGATGTATTTTGCTGTTACTTTGATTTTATTTATTATCATATAGTCTGTTCCTCTGTATGCATTTTACACAAGTCCTCAGAACTGTCAAACTCCTTATCACAAAATTTTAAAAACCAAGCTTGACACTACCAACACCAAATCTTGATTTATCTCGACGCATCTATTTGTGCCTATAATTTTAAAAATATTTTGATGATTTGCAGCAAGATTAATCATTAAGATTGTGCCCAGACCCTTTGATGCCTTTGCATGGGTGGAACATTACTGCAGACCCAGGTGGCAATGCGGGAGGGTGGATTTATATTTTGTAATATTACATGTAACAGAAACTTGTATCTATATTTATCTCCAAACTCAAAAACTACTAGAAACACAGAATATTTGCATAAATTGTCTTATGACACTAGGTTAAAATCCAACTGGTTTATTTGGAATCACTAGCTTTCACTTGATGAAGGAGCTACTCTCTGAAAGCTAGTGATTCCAAATAAACCAGTAGGACTTTAACCTAGTGTAAAATTACTTACTGTGCCCACCCCAGTCCAAAGCCGGCATCTCCACATCATTTGCATAAATGGCACTGAGGTGTGGAAGGACCTATTCATTGTAGGAGGAAGAGTCTAAATCTAATTTCTCTATATATTTGTATTCAAGCCAAACCTTTCAGTAATACGAAGGACTTCTGCAGTAATATTTGGTGAACATGGAAAAATAGAAATGGGTTTAGTCTTAGCTGAAGTTTCACACATTGTTGGTTACAAAAACTCAGATCTGAAACAGGTGGACCACACAACACAAAGTTCCTTCTGTTATTGCCTGCGCCTAGTTTTGTGTAAGAAAGATATAGAATTTCATAGAATTTACAATGCAGAAGGAGGCCTTTTGGCTCAGCGAATCTGCACCGGCCCTCGGAAAGAGCACCCTACCTGAGCCCATACCTCCAACCTATCTCGGTAACCCCACCCAACCTTTTTTTTGGATACTAAGGGCAATTTAGCAGAGCCAATCCACCTAACCTGCACATCTTTGGACTGTGGGAGGGAACTGGAGCACCCGGAGGAAACTCATGCAAATACGGGGAGAACATGCAGACTCCGCACAGACAGTGACCCAGCCGGGAATAGAACCTGGGACCCTGGAGCTGTGAAGCAATTGTGCTAACCACTGTGCTACCGTGCTGGGAAAACACTTGTTTATTTGTTGACATGCAGTGTGTCAAGAATATTATTTTTAGTTAATGGTTTTGACGTTAACGAATGTGTGGAGGTGACAAAAGTGCAAAAATCAGGCTGACAGAACCTGTAAAGAAAATACTCCACTATATCTGGGAAGATCTCAAACAGCTGCCTTAGAAATCATTTTCAATAGAGATGTTCACCAACCTTTCCCATTTGTACATCCAAGCAACACTCCAGCAAATCTGCTATGAATAACAAAGTCATGCACACTTTGATGCAATTTGAATGTGCCTTTTGCAGAAAAATATTTCCCACTCTCATTGTCACTCACCTCATTAACGTTCACCAATTGTTGCAACCTAATATGACCAACTCGAGAGGCAATCTATCTGTTTTAATAAATTTCTGTAAAAAAATACAAGACTTTTATTTCCTGAAATAAACCCTGTACCTTAATGGAGTATTTCACAGGCACTGTTGTTTCTCTTACCAACAGCTCAAATAAAACCCAGCTCATATAGCCTCCTGCTCTAAATGCTTTCCTTCACAGAAACTATTGTGACTGCTGGTCAAATTGTTCATTTCCCATTATTACGCTGCATAATCTGAGTGGTTTCATTCGGTGGTTTAATTTGCTGCAGACCTTAAATTAAGGTGTGAAAGAAGTAAAAAATGGTATGGTTAGCACTCAGCTGGTAAACATGGTTAGTTCTTGATGAGACCATCAATTCACGCGACACGGGGTTAGAAGTGAACAGTGGTTTTAATTGTCTTACAACAGAGCCTGCCCATGACAAGATGAACTCCAGATGAACTGGCAGGCAGGCTCTCAGCATCAACCTTTATACTTCCAGTTAGGGGGAGGAGCCGTGGGTGGAGCCAAGGGTGGAGCCCAGTACAAACTCCCGTACACTCCCAGTGCATCTCCCCCTAGTGGCAGAGCAGCGCAACTGCTCATGTGCCGAGCTTACAGAGACATAGTACAACATGTGTAATACAGTGCGAATTACGCTACTGTGATTCACCACTGTTCTCTATATCAATCACTAAATAAAGCTTAACATTTCTGTGCTTGATTCTGCTCCCAATGGAGTGAATTATATCCCACTCTTTTTTTGAACTGAGGAGAGATCAAACAAACTACTCACATCTCTCTCTCTCTCTCATTGCTACTCCTAAACTAGGTGAGATGCACATGAGCAACTCATGTCATCATCCTTGGATTTCCCATTCAAATCTGGAAACAACTTTTGTTTTAGTATTTGTTTCACTGCTTTGATGTCTGCCATTTTGTTGGTTGTATGTAGTTCTTAATACCATATTTTGGGCAGCACGGTAGCACAAGTGGCTAGTACTGTGGCTTCACAGTGCCAGGGTCCCAGATTCAATTCCCCACTGGGTCACTGTCTGTGCAGAGTCTCCACGTTCTCGCCGTGTCTGCGTGGGTTTCCTCCGGGTGCCCCAGTTTCCTCCCACAGTCCAAAGACATGCAGGTTAGGTGGATTGACCATGCTAAATTGCCCTTAGTGTCCAAAAAGGTTACGATGAGTTATTGGGTTACAGGGATAGAGTGGAAGTGAGAGCTTAAGTGGGTCGGTGCAGGCACGATTGGCTGAATGGCCTCCTTCTGCACTGTATGGTCTATGTTTATGTTCATATTACAATATGACATTTCGTAATATTGTCAGGCCAGAGTTACATAAATCAAAAATTTTATTTTGCTTTCACGCCATGATCATTTTATTTATTGAGTTTAAAATTATGCATATATATCACATTTATTTCTGAAGAACTAAAACTGTGTGATATTTTGCATCGGCTGGGATTCATTGAATGTTCTTTTGTGAGATGGAATTCTCTGCCTGAGTTAAGCCCTGTTCTTAGAACGGCACCGAATCTTGTCTTTTTTAAAAAAAACCTTGGCTTTATTTGTAAGGACGTCAAAAGCTCTTCACAGCCAGATGCGTGTGGGGAAATGCAACTGCCAAATGTGCACAGCAAAATCCCATAAACAGCAACTACATAAATGGCGAAATAAATGGTTTTGGTTGAAGGATAAGTGTTGACTAATAGTGCTCCAAGCTTTTATGTCCAACCATTAGAGAAGGTAGGATCTTCTAGTTAAACAAAAGAATCCCAATGGTACAGCACCTCATTGCAGTGCCGTTCTAGATTGTAAGAAGTCTTACAACTTCTTACTGTAAGACTTCTTACTGTGCTCACCCCAGTCCAACGCCGGCATCTCCACATCATGATCTAGATTGTGTTCAAGTCACTGGAGAGGGACAAGTGAGAAGGTACCATTGTGACTTTTTAACCTCCTCTTTTTATTTAAGGTGATTTGGACAATTTGTTCACTAAGGGGAATGAGGATTTTGCCTCTGGTAAGGATGCAGGTGTTTGTGGCTCAAAACAGACCACTTTACTTTTATTGTTGCTTATTGTAATATTTTCACTCTTTTGTGTGACTTTTCTTTTGCACATTTCTCAGATTTTTCTCAGAAGTTCCTTTCTCGATCCAATTCTACTGCTTTGTCATCTGAAATACTCAGAATTGGTCCCAACCACCCGGAAATCAAGCGACCCTTTATACACCATCTCCAGTGATACACATTTACTTCAATTGTAATGTCCCCTAGATGTAATTCTGAACAGCATCCGCAACACACGCAGCTACTACAACACTAAACTGTGATATAGATGACTCCCTGATGTGCGCCAGGTTTAAGGTGCAACTTTTGAAGTTTTTCCATTCAAAGCAGAAATGCCACCCATGGATCAACGCCAGCCATACTGCCTATGCACATAAACACCTTGGCGGCACAGTAGCACAGTGGTTAGCACTGTTGCTTCACAGTGGCAGGGACCCGGGTTCGCTTCCCTGCTTGGTAACATCTCCCCGTGTCTGCGTGGGTTTCCTCCGGGTGCTCCAGTTTCCTCCCACAAGTCCCGAAAGACGTGTTGGTTAGGTCAACTGGGTATTCTGAATTCTCCCTCAATGTACCCGAACAGGCACCGCAGTGTGGCGACTGGGGGATTTTCACATGAACTTCATTGAAGTGTTAATGTAAGCCTATTTGTGACACTAATAAAGGTTATTATTATTATTATCAGTTTGGTGACTCTATTGAACAGGCAACTTGCAGCATTCCCTTTCAGAGTACAGAGGTGAAATGGAGCACACTTTGAAACAACCCTCTACTGTTCTGCACTCTTAACATATGGGAAGCAGGTGTGGCAAAATGGAGACTTATTCAGGGCTATCATAACTGTGATGGAACCTGTCATGTAAACCATAACACAGGGAAAGCTAGGGGCATGTATGAGGGATGAAAAAGGCAACAGGGCAATCAGAAAATAAATTGGACAGTTAAAAACCAAGCCCGGGGAGATCATTACCAACTTGCAATAAACAGTTGGAGAGAAGTGGAGCATTATTTTGAATTGTACTCTGGGCAGAACATTGTGACCGAGGAAGGTCTGACACTATAATAAGCTTGCCAGAATTGGATGTTGCATCCCCAGTGGAGGAGATTAGCAAAGCTGTTGTCCAATTTTTTTTTTGTTGAGGTTTATTCTCTTGGTCTTCAACTCTCTGGAGGGATTGATTGACAGGGCAGTGGAGCTATTTGTCCACAGCTAAGAGTTTGATTCCTGAGTGCCAGGGCACGTCCATATGCTAGTGGGATATGTCTGGAGGCCAAAACTCCTCCAAGTTTAGTTTGGGGCTGCGAATGTCCCAGCATTTGCATGTTGCCATGAGGAGGAACAGCTGAGGACTTGCCAAAGAAAAAGCTGTGTACTGACACGGATATATATGGCTTTGTTTTTTGCATTGCTGCTGGCTAGTGGGGTGGGTTGAAAATAAGAGACAAACTAACACACAAAAACAGAAAGCATGCTAATTCACTTCATCCTCACACCAGACGGATCACATCAACCTGATGGATGCGCTCGGTTTTAAAAATGAGGTGTCAGTCAATGCCTCATTGTGTTGAAAAATTTCATTGAATTAACAAGTACTCCGATTGCTAAATGGATGGTGATATTTTTTTAAATTAAAACTGGTCTAAAAAAATTAATGGCAGACTTATCAATAGTGGATTAGTCAGTCTTGAGTACCTTTGGGAGAAAATTACATTTTTCTTGCTGCTCATGGATTGCCAGAAAATAGGCACCTCTTTGACCAGTGCAGATATAACTCAAATAAAACTCAGCGGATGTACCAGACTCTTAAGATGTACCCTATGCTATAATGAGTAAATGGAGCAGCCCCTCTCCTCCTCGGGACCATGTTGCAAGTGTGAAGAACATTAGATATCTCAAATGTTCTTCCATTGATCACTGACCGCTTCTTTTTGAGAGAGATGTTTGTTTAAAATAAATAAGGAATGTCCTTAGGTGCAAATCCAAGCCCGCTGTAGTTATCGAGGTTTATCCAAATAATTAGGTCAGTGATCAGCAGAAGACAATTTCAGATATTTATAACTAAAAATAATGAAATGTGCTGTGAATGCAATTGGTTAAATGTTTTTAACACCTGCCCCAGCCCCCCTTGACTGCTCCACCCTCTACCCACATACACAAGACAAGCACAGAGGGGAAGGAAAAGGGTGGAAAATAATAAGGATAAAAGTCAAAAGATAAGAGTCTTCGCTTCAGATGTTACGTTTTTTAGTAGCTTAGCTTCAATCATGGCCTTCAGTTCAAGGCTTTTCCTGTGGATTTATTCAGCTACCTATGGATTCAGAGATAAACACTCACAGTCTCTCTTGGAGAAAAAGTAAAATGTAATCTTTGTCTTCAGCCCGTAATGACTTTCCTGTAGATCGATTCAGCCAGATTTTCTGTCGATTCAAGAAAGCACTATTCAACACTTTTAGCAGCTTTCTGGAGAAGGTTATATTAGGATTTTGCCTTTGCACTGCCACAGTCCATCCTGTCATGTGAGAATACCTTTAAGAAATGGGTGTTTATCAAATAGCTGTAGTGGATGTACCTTTAACAAATGGGTGTTTATCAAATAGCTGCAGTGATGTCAGAGTGTGGGTGGAACTGGGCTGTCTGCTTTTACTTTTGTTTTTGAGCTGGCAGCTACAGTGTGTGTTTGGTTTCATTTTCAGAGTTGGAGCTGCACCCAGTCAAACCAGGTGTAATTTTGATCTCTCCCTGCATGAAAAGAATGCCTTCAAATCACTAGCTAATTTAAAAGTGATAACTGCTCTCAGTAGAGAATATAAACCTGCTGTCTTTGTTAAAGAGGGTATTTGTCTTATGGATGTTGGCAGGAAAGATTAAGGATTACTTATAGTGTACCTGTAGTCTTTGGGAGAAGTATTTAAGTTGATAGTTGCTAAGATGTTTACTGTATGTTTATAAAATGTTAACTGGATTCATATATTAAACATTGTTTTGTTTGAAAACTACTTTAGATCTCTGTTGCATCACACCTGTAAAGTGGGTCCTTGAGCTCCCCATACCAAAATCGATTAAAAGTTGTGGGTCAGGTGAACTGCATGATACACTTTGGGGTTCTCTAAACTCTGGCCCATAATAATACTGAAACCAAAACCAGCCTTGTGAATCAGACAAACATCTCAGTGGGATCAGATACTATCACCACCTGATTCCGGGAACCACCACATGGCACCGGTGCCAGCCCCTTAACGGATCCTGAATTGCGATGGGACCGGCGCCTATTTAGTTGTCGCAGACGTCCACCGTTGCCCACCGGGTATCAATACTTAGTTTCTGAAATGGAGGATCCCACCCCAGGCCTTTCTATGCTACTAAATGGTCAAGATAGCCAACTAATGCAGGAAACGCTGTTCCAACCATGATGGCCGACTGGCAGGTGGCATTTGGTTGTGGGGGTGGGGGGTGGGGGGGGGGGGGGATTGGTGAGGTTGAGGTGGGGTGGAGGGAGGGATTGGTGTGGGAAGGTGGGGGGGTGGGTGCACCCATACAGCCAGTGTCATGCTGTGCAACCATGGGCCACAGTGGGTGGTCAGTGGGGTGCGCAGCAAGCTGGCTGCCATGCAGTCCATGCCTGGGCACCCCGGCTCCGAGGGTCACCCCAATGACACGGCCCATCTTCTGGTCACCCCCTGTCATCCCCTGCTGTATCCCCCCCTCCCCGGCCCTGCCAGATGCCACCCCCCCCCCCTCATCCAGCCCTACCAGCGGCATGACCAGCAGCCCATGGTCGTGCCTCTGGGAACACGTGCTACCTCCTCTCTCCCCCTCAACAGCCATGGTACTTGTTTCCTAATTTTAAAAACCACAAGTCAAACTCGCCATCGGTAATTCCTGCTGGCAGAGGTGGAGCATCGCGGGAGCCCCGGAGTATACCGGGTTGTGCCTGTTAATGATAAGCCAGCGGCGTTCACTGTACGTGTGGAATAGAACGCATTGACGCTGCTGTCGAGGCAATGGAACATGACATTCCTATGGGTGCCTGGAGCCAAACAAGGGGCTGGATTCTCCGTCCCGCCCCGACCCGTCGGCGGCGTTCTCAATTACACCGGCCGGTCAATGGGGTTTCCCATTGTGGGGCAGCCCCACGCCATCGGGAAACCCCTGGGCGCCGGCAAAATGGAGAATCCCGCCGGTGGAGAATCCAGCCCACGGTTTTTGGCTCGCGTGCGATTCTCCACCCAATCATGTTTCACAATGCCAGCATCGTTGGACAGAGAATCACGCCTCTTATCTCGCTCACAAGCTGAAGATTTACTCAGCAAAAAGACTCTTCACCTCACAGAAAGATATCTTGTCAAGGTCGTATTAGCATGTGGGACAAAGGAAGTGTTCCGCAATGGTTTTTTTAATTGTGTGACTTGAACACCCCTCTCCGTTGCCCCCTGAAAAACTCAAAGAATAGAAATCCTTTTCTGAACCGGTACTTAATGGTGATCAGCCCAATAACTTGAAACATCTGACTTGAATGCCCTTTTAGATGATAGCTGAAATGAAGAATTCCGTTAGTGCTGATTTCAGGAGGTGTTTTGTTGAAGTTCAGAAGGTATTCAGGAAGTGAGGGCCTAAAGAATTTTAACATTTGACATACATTTGGGAATCTTTGGAAGAATCTGTAGTCCATATTTAATATTTAAGTGAACTGAAGACACTTCAAAGTAATATAAAGAATATATTGCTCCAACGCTGCCACATCATAGGGCGCGATTCTCCGCTCCCCACGCCGGGTGGGAGAATTGCAGGAGGGCCAGGCGATTCACAACACGCCACCCAGGCACGCCCCGTGGTTCTCCCACCCCCCGCTCGGAAAATCGCCGCTCGCCGTTTTTCACGCCGACCGGCGATTCTCTGGCCCGGATGGGCCGAGCGGCCTGACGTTCCTGACCTGTTCACGCCGGCGGCAACCACACCTGGTCGCTGCCGTCGTGAACATGGCGCCAAAGGTTCGTTTGTGGCTTGGGGGGGGGGGGCGGAGAGGGGAGTCAGCACCACGGCCGTGCTCGGGAGGGGACTGGCCCGCGATCGGTGCCCACCGATCGTCGGGCCGGCATCTCCAAGAGACGCACTCTTTCCCCTCCGCCGCCCCACAAGATCAAGCCACCACATCTTGCGGGGCAGCGGAGGGGAAGACGGCAACCGCGCATGCGTGGGTTGGAGCCGGCCAACCTGCGCATGCGCGGCGGACGTCACTTAGGCGCCACCGTCGCGTCATTCTCAGCGTGCCGCCTTGATGCAAGCGTCAAGGCCCGGCGGCCGAGATTTATGGAGCGCCACTCCTCGCCCCCGGGGGGGGGGGGGGGGGGGGGGGGGTGAATAGGGCGGGAGGAGCGGCCTCCGAGGCCGTCGTGAATCTCGCCCGAGTTCATGACGGCCTTCTCGATGCCGCGCGGGAGCGGAGAATTCCACCCTAAAGTATGAACAGCCCAATAATATTCCGTTTTAATGTTAAATATTTTTTATACTAACAGTAAACTGGATGATTGAAGATAAGTAGCATGTGAGCATCTTTTTAGAAAGTAATAATTGGTGGGCAAGGAGGATGTATCTTGTGAACAGTGTCCCTTAACAAAACTATAGGTTAGATCTTGCGGCTCTTCACGCCGGTGGATCTTCCGGTCCTGCTGACAGTGCACCCTTGCCCTGGGTTTCCCAGCGACGTGGGTGGATTCAACTGGAAATCCCATTGAGAGCGGCAGGCCCAGAAAAATCTGCTGCTCGCCAACGATGGGCCACTTCCCACCACCGAGAAACATGGAGAGGCCAGAGAATCTCACTCTGTGAGTCAATATCCTTGGATGTTGTTCATTAACATGTTTTTGTTTAAAGAAAAAAAAGTGCTTCATTTCTCACAACTTCCTCTACTCTGTTTCTCTCTCTGTCTCTCTCTTTGCTTCATACAGTCACTCATTGTTAACTTTTATATCACTGTCTGACTCGGGCTTTATCACTCTCTAGTTCCTTCCCTCCTGTAAATCTACATTCCCTTTCTTTATAGTGCCATCTTTGTTTTGAATATCGCTTACAGACTTTATCATTTTGCTTAATTTGTACTTTTTATCCCTTTTCGAAGCCAGAACATGTAGGGTGTTGGACAACCCAGACTAAGTGATCTTTCTCTTGTCTTGGGGTGAGTCTGCAGTTATGACCTCACTGATATATCCAGATACATATTTTTCCATATAGCGCAATAAGACTAAAACTTGGTGCAGGGACTTGTAAAGGACAAGGTCTAAGTAATAAAGAGCAGAGCAGTTTGTTAAAACTGAGATGTAATATTAGAGAGGATGGGATCTGAAGAAAAAGAGATGGACATGCACACAATCCTGTAATTTACCCTCCTTCGTCCCGTGAAAACTTTTCATGGAACTATTCTGACAAACTTATCTGAACACACAAAAACACCTATTTGTGCATCACTTTGGAGTATTTATGTACTTATTTATATTAAATTTAGGATCGGTTGGTTGGGCAAATTTATTTGAGTTCCACATGGCTTCAACGAGTTTTCAAATGATGAATCCTGAATTGCCTCTCTCGGTATTTATCAGTTGTGTCGATGCATTGTTTAATGGAATGCATAATAGTTTGATGTTCCACTTAATGTTATGCCTTGCCATGGTGTTCTGAAAATAAATCACAATCGTGGTGTCATGTTAATGTGAGTTGATTTGTGCACTCAAGGGACAAATGGTTTAAACCAGTATTAGAGCAACTAGGCGGTGGTTTCAACAAACCTTGCTTCTTCATAATTTACAACTGACCAGTCATGGTTCAGAAGAAACAACGTCAGCTTAATATCCTGGAGGCAACATATTGCCCTCAATATTGATTGAATATTGAACTGCAGGAGGAATTTGAAGAACTCTGACTTTGAAATAGTACTGCTGATGGGGGATTTGGTTTATCTGTCTGTGGATGGCGACAGGAAGGGATACTGTCTGTAGTCACCTGTGACTAGTTCGAAAATTGTACGTTGCCATGTTTCTGAACCTTGCCACTCACAACACATTGATGTAGGTAATGCCCTTTGACATCATTCATGTTGCACTTCCCCAGTCAATGTACTTCAGATTATAGCTTTGCACAGGGCAAAGAAAAATCAGCATAAATCCTTGTGAGAATTGTATGTTCATGTGACAATGTCACACTTAAATTGGGCATATAACAGAGTTAAATTGCAACATTTTAAACATGGTCCTCTTTGTGCTTCGTCTGAATCGTGAGCTTATACCATTTATTTTCATTTGTGAGCAATGCCATGTGGATTTTTCTTGCTTTTGCATCAAAATCTACTTGATACCATGAGTGAAGCACATTATGTGACACCTTGATTGCACCGAATGTTCAATCGCCAAATACAATCTGACACTTCAGTTTTCCATGAAGCATT
This sequence comes from Scyliorhinus canicula, assembly GCF_902713615.1. Lineage (NCBI taxonomy): Eukaryota > Metazoa > Chordata > Chondrichthyes > Carcharhiniformes > Scyliorhinidae > Scyliorhinus > Scyliorhinus canicula. Next base: position 66,863,009 of record NC_052156.1, on the reverse strand, counting down.
GAATCATATTTGCTGAGAGTTTTGTGTTGTTTATATGTTTGAGCGTTCCAAGTTGCAGGAACACTTCCAATTATGCATGTTGCCAATGGAATCTGGGCACACATGCTTCTTTTTCCACTAGCCTGAGGGACCACACATCTGCTCTTTTGAGTTTTCCTGGCTCAAATGTACGTCATCGTGGGAGCTATGTTGGATTCAGATGTTACCCTGTCACCCAAAGGTGACACAAAGTTGTTCCGCTGCTGGATCACAAAGTTAGATGGTGCCCGATGGAGTAATTGTATCCAAGATAGAGAAATGATTCAAAGGTGCAAGGAAATGTATCCACTGTCTGAGTCTATTTGAATCTATCATGAAGGATGCACTAACCACTTAGAAAATAATGATCTGACTGGACAGAGTCAACATTGTTTTATGAAAGGGAAATTGTGTTTGATAAACCTGTGGAATTTTTTTGAGGACATTACTGGTATCAAAGGTGAGGAGGAATAAGTGGATGTGATGTATTTGACCCACACAGGAGGTAAGTAAACAAAATTAGAGCACATAGGATTGGGGCCATAGCAGGCTTGAGGGGCTCAAAGGCCGACCCCTGCTCATACGTTCCAGTCTTTAAATTGTCAGAATGCTTGCCTGACATGTAGTACTTGATGAGTAGACATTTCCTTCAACTTAACTTTGGAGAGGTGAAAGCCATTGTCTTATATTGCCATCAAAATCCCCGTTCCCCTGCCACTAAATGCCACCATTTCTCTCCCTGCCAATTTTCAAAGCCCAAAGCAGGATGTTTGCAACCTTACGCACTTGCCCCAAAAATGTGCTTCTGCCTACATGTCCACGCCATCACAAAGACTACTTTTTCCAACTCTGTGACATCATCCTACCTTTATTGGATGCAGAAATCCCCATCCATACCTTCACTACTTCGCAACTTGACTATACCGATACTCTCCTTGCTGGTCCCTTACATTCTATTCTGTCAATATAAGGTCATTCAAAACTCTGCTTCCCACCTCCTAATTCACACCAAGTCCAGTTCCTGTGTGCACTCTGACCTACTGCTTGAGCATCAACTTGATTTTCAAGTTCTTACACTTGTTTGAAAACCCCTCCATACCCTTATCCTTCCCTTTCACCGTAAATTAATAAAACATTACACTACACCAAGATATCAATGCTCCTCCCATTCTGGACTCCTTAAGCACCCTCGATTTATAATGCTCCAACATTGGTGTCCTTACCTTCAGTTGTCAAGGCCCTGAAGTCTGGAACTCTCTCCCTCAGCTTTTCTGCCTCTTTACTTCTCTTTCCTTCTTTGAGATGCTCCTTTAAAATCTTTGAATAATCTTTTGGTCACCTGTACTAATATTTCCGTTATGTGACTTGGGTGTCAGGTTTTGTTGTGAAGAATATTTTACCGTGTTAAAGGTACTATATAAATGGAAGTTGCTGTTGAAGTTGTACTACATTTTATATCAATTGGTAGGTTAAATTCAGCATGAAAACCATTGCAAAATAATGAAGAACCAAAAAATGCCTTTGGGTAAAACTGGAGTCTAAAATCCTGATACTGACCTGCTGACAAATGAGCAGGGACCCATTTTCTATTTCAATCAGAGACACAATTCAATCCACATCGCTGCATGTATTGACAATATCCATCCTTGATTTAGTCTTATTGTTGCTTTGACTTTTCTTATCACACTGCACTATTCTAGATGCACAGCAACATGGTCTAATTCGCTTACTAAATTTCCACTTGATTTGCCGACAAGCAGACTGTGAAATATTACAAAAACTGTTGCATCTTGTTGTGAATGTTACCAAAATGATAGATGGTTCAAGTCGATAATCCGTGATAGCTGAGCTCCTCCGAGAGGTTTTTTTAAACCGAACTGCATTCAATTTTTGATCCTATTTAAAAGTTCCAGAAGTATTTTCTTAAAGTTGTAAGTTTGTTTTGAGGTTTGTTTCCGTTTATTTGCTTTGCTTGCGAAGGAAGATTACATCTGTGTGCATGAAGAAGCACTACAATCCTCTGTTGTTGCTTTTTTGAAGCACAGGAAATAGGTGCAGGAGTAGGCCATTTGGCCCTTTGAGCCTGCTTCGCCATTCATTATGATGATGCTTTTTCATCCAACTCATTCTTTGTTAAAAAGGATAATCTATTTGCAGATACGTTTTTGCAGAAGTGTTGTGGTACCTCTTTGTTATTCATTCAGGATATTTTTGGATGTTTGCTTCACGGCTCATTTATTGTAACCATGATAACATGGTGAATGCGAGTATTGAACCATGGAGTGTGCCAATTCAGGAGACCAAATAACTGATGGTGCCTGTGGTGGCCCATATCCAATTAATTTCAATCCCCTGCTCTTTCCCCATAGTCCTGTAATTTTCTCATTGAATTGTTTGTCCAATTCTCCTCTGAAAGTTAGTGTTGAATCTGTTTCCGTGACCATTTCAGGTAGCACATTCCAGATTGTAACAATGTCACAACTCCCCTTACATCCTTTCCTGTCATAAATCTGTTCCTTCTGCCACTGTAAACTGCTTCTCTTGATTTACTCCATCAAAACTGTAATGAGTTTGACCACCTCTATCAAGTCTCCCCGTAACCTATTCTGCTCTATGAACAACGACCCTGGCTTCTCTAGTTTCTCCATGCAACTAAAGCTCCACACCTCTGTTACCGTTCCAGTAAATTTCCTCTGCATCCTTCTCTGAAGCCATGACACTCTTACGTGAAAGCAAATTATTGTGGATGGTGGAGTCAGGAACAGAAACACAAAATGCTGGAAAGTCTCAGAAGGTCTGACAGCATCTCTGGAGGGCGAACTGATCTACCTTTTCGAGTCTAAATGACTCCGATGAAGCATTATCCAGATTTGAAATGTTAACTCTGTTCTCTCTCCACAGATGCTGTCAGACCTGATGAAACTTTGCAGCATTTTCTGTTTTTGTTACATTCTTATGTGATCCCTTTTGGTGGTTCATATGTACAATATTGACGGCACCACCTGCATCAACTCTGTCCTTTTCTTCATCAAGGAACTCGGTCAAGTTAGTCAAAACTGATTGGACTGCCTTACTGACATTTATTAACTAATTTTTCCAAGTTATTTCAATATTACAACAACGACTACATATCAGCAGTACTTCATTGTCTGTGAAACACGTCAAGGTGCCCTGTGCTAATGATTAGCACTAAATAAATGCATGTTTTTCTTTTTGTTGATGATTAATTTTGCCTTGGATTATTTTCTCAATAAATATCTGCACTACTGATGTGGGAATGACTTGTCTGTGTTTGCTGTGTTGATCTCATTTCACTTTTTTGTAATCCCTCTGGCACTGCTCTTGATCGAAGATTGAGGCCAGTGCTAACATTTTCTCTACTCTTTCTTCCTAAGCAGCCAGGGATGCATCCCATCCAGACTGGGTGACATTCTACTTTGAGAACTACCAACTTTTTATGTCACTCCTCTTTATCTATTTTTATTCTATCCGATTGTGCCATGGCCTCTTCTTTCATTGTGGCGTTGGCAACGTCCTCTTCTTTCGTGGCGATAGATGCCAAGGACTTATTTAGCATTTCAGCCATGGCTTCGTCTCTACAAGAAGAAACCTTTTCCATCCTGAATCAGCATCACCTTTCCATAGATCCATAGAATCTCTACAGTGCAGACAGAGCCCATCCAGCCCATCGAGTCTGCACTGACCCTCTGAAGAAGCACCCTACTGAGGCCCGCTTCCCCGCCCTATCCCTGTAACTGTATCTAACCTGCACACTAAGGGGCAATTTAGCATGGCCAATGCACGTAACCTGCACATCTTTGAACTGTTAGAGGAAGCCGCAGCACCCGGAGGAAACCTATGCAGAGACGGGGAAAACGTGCAAACGGACAGTCACCCGAGGCCGGAATCGAACCTGGGTCCCTGGCACTGTGTGGTAGCAGTCCTAACCACTGTGCCACCGTGCCACCTTTTTAAAAAAAATTGAAATTTCACCATTTGGTATGATGGAATTTGAACCCGGGTCCACAAACCCTGTGGGCGGAATTCTCCGCTCCCGGGAAAAATCGGGAGGGCCGTCGTGAACTCGGCCGAGTTTCACGACAGCCTCAGAGGCCGCTCCTCGCCCCCTATCCTCATCTCCAGGCGGAGCTAGGAGCGGTGCTCCGTAAATCTCGGCTGCGGAGGTGTCGCACCGAGAATGACGCGGCCGGCGCGTCTAATGACGTCAGCCGCGCATGCGCATGTTGGCCAGCTCCAACTCGCGCATGCGCGGCTGACATCATGACGCTGACGGCACGAACCCGCGCATGCACGGTGGCCATCTTTCCCCTCAGCCGCCCCGCAAGACGTGGCGGCTTGATCTTGCGGGGCGGCAGAGGGGAAATAGTGCGTCCGATTTTGATGGCGGCCCGACGATCGGTGGGCACCGATCGCGGGCCTGTCCCCTCCCGAGCACAGTCGTGGTGCTCTTTCCTTTCTAGGCCACCTACAAGCCCCAAACGGGCTTCTCACTCCCGTTTCACGACGGCAGCAACCAGGTGTGTTTGCCGTCATCGTGAAACGGCTGCGAACGGCAGGCCGCTCGGCCCATCCGGGTCGGAGAATCGCCGTTCGCCGTGATATACGGCGAGCGGCGATTCTTCCGAGCGGGGGGGGGGGGGGGGGGGAAATCGCGGGGGGCGTGAATTTTGTCGGGGGGCCCTCCCGAGATTCTCCCACGCCGCGTGGGGAGCGGAGAATCGCGCCCTGTGTCTCTGGATTATTCGTCCTGTGACAATGCCACTAAACCACTGCCTCCCCGCTTTGAGATATTCACTTGTTCACAGACGGCTTTTTGGTTCCTTTTTATGTTGCCTGTTGATCTATTCTCAAACACATTTTGCCTGCTTCAGTTTATTTTGTGATAAGGCAAAGGTCTTGAACGTCTCAGTGATTTGGTGCATTTATATAAGGTGTTTATTTGTCATCCTATATTATGGCCAGATGCACAAGTGATCTCAATCAAATCCTCCTTCACAACTTGAAATTCTGTAAAAGGTTTTTGGACCTCCCCTCACATTTTTTTTTTTTGCAATAATTTTTATTGAAAAAATTTTGATTTTATACAACAATGACGCACCTTAGAAAAATACCAAAAATAACAATAATATTAACAATCATATACATTCGCCCCACCTCCATGAACAACACAGCATTTTAACAACAACGCAGATTAACACATTGTAAAGTTACAGAATAGACACTACAATAATGAACACCCCCCCCCCCCCCGGGTTGCTGCTGCTATTGACCAAGATACCTATCTTTGAGCCAGGAAGTCCAGAAAAGGCTGCCATCGTTTATAGAACCCTTGTATTGATCCTCTCAGGGCACATTTGACCCTTTCCAATTTTATAAATCCCGCCATGTCATTGATCCAGGTCTCCACCCTTGGGGGCCTCGCATCCTTCCACTGCAGCAAGATCCTCCGCCGGGCTACTAGGGACGCAAAGGCCAGGACACCAGCCTCTTTCGCCTCCTGCACTCCCGGCTCCACCGCAACTCCAAAAATCGCGAGTCCTCACCCTGGTTTGACTCTGGATCCAACCACCCTCGACACCGTCTCCGCCACCCCCTTCCAGAATTCTTCCAGTGCTGGGCATGCCCAGAACATATGAGCATGATTCGCTGTACTCCCCAAACACCTGGTGCACCTGTCCTCACCCCCAAAGAACCTACTCATCCTGGTCCCGGACATTTGGGCCCGGTGCAGCACCTTAAATTGGATGAGACTAAGCCTCGCACATGAGGAGGAAGAGTTGACTCTCTCCAAGGCATCCTCCCAAGTCCCGTCCTCTATCTGCTCCCCGAGTTCCTCCTCCCATTTAGCCTTCAGCTCCTCCACTGATGACTCCTCCACCTCCTGCATTACCTTATAGTTGTCAGACACCTTCCCCTCTCCGACCCACACCCCCGAAAGCACTCTGTCCATCGCCTCCTGCGAGGGCAGCAAAGGGAACTCCTCTACCTGTCGCCTAGCAAACGCCTTTACCTGCAAGTATCTGAACATGTTCCCTTGGGGAAGGCCAAATTTACCTTCCAGTTCCCCCAGGCCCGCAGACCTCCCGCCAATAAACAGGTCCCTCAATTTGCTGATGCCCGCCTTTTGCCACCCCCTAAATCCCCCATCCTTGTTCCCCTGGATGAACCGATGGTTGCCACCCAGTGGAGCCTCCATCGAGCCCCCTGTTTCCCCCCGATGCCGTCTCCATTGTCCCCAGATTCTTAGGGTCGCCGCCACCACCGGGCTCGTGGTAAACCTCTTAGGGGGGAGCGGCAATGGCGCCGTTACCATGGCACCAAGGCTCGTACCTCTGCATGACGCCATCTCCATTCTTTTCCACGCCGCCCCTCCCCCCTCCATCACCCATTTACGCACCATTGACACATTGGCTGCCCAATAGTACCCCAAAAGGTTGGGCAGCGCCAGCCCGCCTCTATCCCTTCCTCGCTCCAGGAACACCCTCTTCACTCTTGGAGTCCCATGTGCCCACACAAAGCTCAAAATACTGCTAGTCACTCTCCTAAAGAAGGCCCTGGGGATAAAGATGGGCAGGCACTGAAAGAGGAACAAGAACCTCGGAAGCACCGTCATTTTGACGGACTGTACCCTCCCCGCCAACGACAATGGCAGCATGTCCCACCTCTTGAACTCCTCCGCCATCTGATCCACAAGCCTGGTGAAATTATGCTTGTGAAGAGTCCCCCAGTCCCTGGCCACCTGCACCCCCAGGTACCTAAAGCTCTCCCCTGCCCGCCTAAGCGGGAACCTACCAATTCCTTCCTCCTGGTCTCCAGGGTGCACCACAAACACCTCGCTCTTGCCTAAATTAAATTTATAACCTGAAAAGGTCCCAAACTCGGCTAGTAACTCCATCACTCCCGGCATCCCTCCCACCGGGTCCGCCACATATAGTAACAGGTCATCGGCATACAACGACACCCTATGTTCCTCTCCACCTCACACCAAGCCTCTCCACCTCTCTGAATCCCTCAACGCCATCGCCAGCGGCTCAATTGCCAGTGCAAACAACAAGGGGGACAGGGGACAACCCTGCCTGGTCCCTCGATAAAGCCGGAAGTACTCCGACCTCCTCCTATTCGTGGCCATGCACGCCATCGGGGCCTCATATAGCAGCCTTACCCATCTAATTAACCCTTCACCAAATCCAAACCTCCCCAACACCTCCCATAGGTACTCCCACTCCACTCTATCGAAGGCCTTCTCCGCATCCAGCGCCACCACTATCTCTGCCTCCCCCTCAATTGCCGGCATCATGATGACATTCAACAATCTCCGCACATTTGTGTTCAACTGCCTTCCCTTCACAAAACCTGTCTGGTCCTCGTGCACAACTCCTGGCACACAGTCCTCTATCCTGATGGCCAGGATTTTTGCCAGCACCTTAGCATCCACGTTGAGGAGAGATATGGGCCTGTATGAACCACACTGCTGGGGGTCCTTGTCCTTCTTTAAAATTAACGAGATCAGCGCCCGCGACATCGTCGGGGGCAAAGTCCCCCCCTCCCACGCTTCGTTGAGTGTCCGCACCAGCAAAGGGCCCACTAGGTCCACAAACTTTTTATAAAATTCCACCGGGAACCCATCCGGCCCCGGTGCCTTCCCTGACTGCATCTGCCCGATCCCCTTAACTAGCTCCTCCAGCTCAATCGGCGCACCCAACCCCTCCACCTTCTCCTCCTGCACCTTCGGGAAAGAAAGCCCGTCAAGGAACCTCTCCGTTCCCCTCCTCTCCCCCGTTGGCTCCGGCCGGTACAGTTCCCCGTAAAAGTCCTTGAAGACCTCATTCAACTCTACCCCCTTCCGCACCACACTTTCACTCTTGTCTCTCACTCCAGCAATTTCCTTAGCCGCATCCCGCTTGCGGAGCTGGTGAGCCAGCATCCTACTCGCCTTTTCACCATGTTCATACACTGCTCCTTGTGCCTTCCTCCACTGTACCTCCGCCTTTCTAGTGGTCAGCAAATCAAATTTAGCCTGCAGGCTGCGCCTCTCCCCCAATAGTCCCTCCTCTGGTGCCTCTGCATACCTCCTGTCCACCTCCAGCATCTTTCCCACCAGGCTATCCCTCTCACTCCTCTCGCTCCTCTCCCTATGTGCCCGGACGGATATCAGCTCCCCACGGATTACTGCCTTCAGGCCTTCCCAGACCATCCCCACCTGAACCTCCCCCCGTATCATTCACCTCGAGGTACCCCTCAATACTTGCCCGGGCCCTCCTACACACCTCCTCCTCCGCCAACAACCCCACATCCAACCGCCACAACGGACGTTGGTCCCGCACCTCCCCCATCTCCAACTCTATCCAATGCGGAGCGTGGTCGGAGATTGCAATGGCCGAATACTCGGCCTCCTCCACTCTCGGAATCAGTCCCCTACTCACCACGAAGAAATCTATCCGAGAGTAGACCCTATGTATGTGGGAGAAGAAAGAGTACTCGCGTGCCCTCGGCCTCACAAACCTCCATGGATCCACTCCACCCATCTGATCCATAAACCCTCTCAGTACCTTGGCCGCCGCCGGTCTCCTACCCGTCCTAGAGCTGGACCGATCCAGTGAAGGATCCAACACCGTATTGAAGTCCCCCCCCTATGATCAGACCTCCCGCCTCCAGATCCGGGATCCGTCCCAACATACGCCTCATAAAGCCCGCATCGTCCCAATTTGGGGCATACACACTGACCAGTACCACCTTCTCTCCTTGTAGCCTGCCCCTAACCATAACATACCTACCCCCCTTATCCGCCACCACCTCCAATGCCTCAAACAACACATTTTTCCCCACCAGAATCGCCACTCCCCGGTTCTTCACATCCAACCCAGAGTGGAAAACCTGCCCCACCCATCCCTTCCTCAGGCGGCACTGGTCCGCCACCTTCAGGTGGGTCTCCTGAAGCATTGCCACATCTGCCTTTAGCCCCTTCAGGTGAGCCAGTACCCTCGACCGCTTCACTGGCCCATTCAACCCTCTCGCATTCCAAGTGACCAACCGGATCAGAGGGCGTCCCGCCCCCCCCTCCCCCGTCGACTAGCCATAGCCCGTCGACTGCCCGCCCCAGGCCAGCACCCCCTGCCCGACCCAGTCCCCACAGCGACAACACCTCACCTCTGTCCCCCCAGCCCCCACCAGCTCCTTCTTGACCCTACCAGCAGCAACCCGGTATTCCCCTTTCCCCCCCTTCACTTCCCCCCCAGGCTAGGAACCCTCCCAGCCGCGAACCGTCCTCCATTGTACTTCTGTGGGTCAGCTAACTTCTGCTGACCCCAGAAACTCCCGCCAATAGCCCGACCCCTCCCGAAGTGGGATCATCCCCCAATCTATCCCTCCTCCTGGCACCGCTCCAGCATGGGGAAGAACCAGTTAAGGCCCCACCTCCCCCGTCACCGTCTCCACCCCCCAGCCCCGCAGCGCGGGAAACCAGAGGAAAGCCCGCGCTTTCGCCCTGCCCCACCACACCTTTCTGACACAGCTCCCAAATATCAGCCCCACTCCATACCCCCAATCCGACATAGAATACAACAAACCCCACCGACCCTCCCCGCAAGATACACAGCCCAAACAATGCCCCACAGCTCAAAAACAAAAAACATAGCAGAACAACACCCCCGTAAATAACCATATCAAAATTGCAAAAGTACTAAAACAAGAAGAGAAAAACAAAAGAAAAAGAGAACACAGCAACAGCAGAGTCCAGCACTACTATATTACAGCCGACCTCGCAACCCCCAACCCCTAGTTCAAGTCCAGTTTCTCCATTCGCACGAAGGCCCACACCCCTCCGGGGAATCGAAATAATGGTGCCGGTCTGAATAAGTTACCCACAGGCGCGCGGGCTGCAACATTCCGAACTTTATCTTTTTTCTGTAAAGCACCTCTTTCGTCCGATTAAATCCGGACCGCCGCTTAGCCACCTCCGCACTCCAATCCTGGGAGATCCGTACTGCCCCATTCTCCCACTTGCTGCTCTTCACCTTCTTGGCCCAGCGCAGCACACACTCCCGATCACTGAACCGGTGGAACCTCACCAGCACCGCACACGGGGGTTCATCTTCCTTAGGCCTCCTGGCCAGCTCCCTCCAGCTCCAAGGGCAGATGGAAAGACCCGGCCCCCACTAGCGAGTTCAGCATTATAGCCACGTAGGCTGTCAGGTCCAACCCCTCTAGCCCCTCCGCAAGGCCCAAGATCCGCAGGTTTTTCCACCTCATGCGGTGATCAAGCTCCTCGAAGTGTTCCTGCCACTTCTTGTGGAGTGCCTCGTGCCCCTCCACCTTACTCACGAGGACCACGGCCTCCTCCTCTCATTCAGTGGCCTGCGTCTGCAACACCTTGATGGCAGCACCCTGGGTGGACTGAATCTCTGACAGCCTTCTGTTCGTTTCCTGCAGAGAGCTCAGTACCTCAACCTTGAATTCTTTAAAGCAGCGCAGGAGATCAGCTTGTTGCTCCTGGGCCCACAGCCTCCACTCCTCTGGGGCTCCTCCGGTGGCCATCTTTGATTCCTTCCCCCGTTTTTTCTGAGGAGCTGCTGCCGTTTTTTCCCCCTTTCCACTCCGAGTTCGAGGCATGGACTGCGGGGAAAGTCGTTCAGCACACCTTCCCCCACCGGGAGACGTCGAAAAATTTCCGTTTTGGGCTCTCAAAAGAGTCGAAAAGTCTCTTTAAAATGGGAGCTCCCAAATGTGTGGCTTCCTACGTCATCGCAGCCACCGGAAGTGCTCTCCCCTCACATTTTAACCAACAACTCTGTTCGACTAAATTGCAACCACGACAGCATTTCAAAAATAATTGATTGATGGCAAAGTTCTTTCCTCTTCTTCCCCCTTTCTCCGTCCTTTCACTCCTTCCCAGCCACGATTGGCAGAAAAAGGAGCGAAATATATGACAGCTGCATTTTATTTTTATTTAATTTGTTTCTCATATGAAAAGTTGTTTATTCCATGGTAGCAGATCTCCAGCAGGAGAGCAGTGGAAGGTCAACAGTTCACCTTGGTGTCCCTGGCTATGCAGGGACGATATCAACCGAAGCTGGAAATTTTGATTATTACTGTGGAACTGTCACAGACAGACATATGTTTCCTTACTATCTGTGATCATCATGTTTTGTACGTGAGATATACGTATTTTCGTATATACGTATATGAATCCATCGTGATCTGGATCTCGCCCTCACTGGGCAGGATCCGGAGTTGCATATTTAAGTGAACAGTTACCTTCAATTACTGAGGCTGTTTAGCACAGGTCTAAATCGCTGGCTTTGAAAGCAGACCAAGCAGGCCAGCAGCACGGTTCGATTCCCGTAACAGCCTCCCCGAACAGGCGACTAGGGGCTTTTCACAGTAACTTCATTTGAAGCCTACTCGTGACAATAAGCGATTTTCATTTCATTCATTTCATTTCAATTAAATATGTCTGCGCCGGAGTATCCCAAGGCCGAGGATAAAATGCCCGCACCTGGGATGCTTCACTGTGGCGCCATTTAGAACTGGTTTCCACAAACATGGACAAGGCGTAATGGCACTTGGCAAACCATGCAGGTGATTGGAGGCCCCCAGGTGATTGGGCTCTTCAGCCAGCCCAGAGAAGTATCTTTTTGTTCCAGAAAGCGAGAGAGACCTCCCCTAGAGCAGCAGTGGGTTGTGCTTTGTAGTAAGATTGCTAGCATTTTATTGAATATCTAGAAGGACTGTTGCCGAAAGGGGAGTTGATTTGTGAGTTTAATCAACTAGGAATCTGTTTGGAAAATAGTCTACAGTACTAATATTAACCATGTCAATGTAATCTTGTGTGATTAAGTTGTTTTCTCTTTTTTTAATAGATGTTTTAATTTAATTTTTAAATTCTCCAAAAGTGTTGTAACTCCCAGCTTTGGCACACATGTCTTCTCATATTAAAGTAAAAATTGAAAATCGTTGCCATAGCTTGCCAAGTATGCCTTTGGGATTTTGTTAGCACGGCAATTACAACCTGCCAGATCATAGCAGGAGGTGATCGGGGACCTCTTTGCATTTATTGAATACGCACTTTGAATTTTGATGTGCCCATGACAAAAGATGAGTGAGCTTGAATGCTGCAGTCCTTTTGTTGATGTTCTATCCTTAAACAAGGGATGTGTGACTTACCCGCATGACATGATTAATTAGGTATATACTGGAGCCCCAGGATGATAGAATCTGATACTTCAAAGGTCACATGATTTGCAGCCATTTTAACCGTATGTTTTTGTTCAAAAGTTTAAAGCATTGTCTGAAAGCTCTTAATCTACTTAAATATGACAGGAATGCTGTTTTTAAAAAATGCACGTGTATTGACATGAAATAAAAACAAGACTGTTCCTCTTTTCTATGGTAATGTATATATTTAGTCAACACTTGAACATGAAGAATAGACAGTTGGATTAGCTGTTGGGTGGCCAAGTATCTAATAATAATGCCCAAGCAAGAATGAGTCTCAGATTTTGTGAAAGGAAGGCAAAGGAAAGGAAGATATGCTGTAGGAAGGATGGTTATAGAGATCCAACATTTTAAAAAATTCTAACACTGGATGTGGGCATTTCACCAGCATTTGTCTCCCTTCCCTAATTGACCTTGAGAAGGTGGTAGTGGGCTGCTTTCTTGAAACACCGTAGTTCATATGACATGGGTACTCCCACAATGCTATTAGGAAGGGTGTTACAAGATTTTGACCCAGTGACAGTGAAGGACTGATGACCTAGTTCCAAATCAGAATGGTATGTGGCTCGGAGAGAAGCTTGCAAGTGGTGGTGTTCCCATGGATATGCTGCCGTTATGTTTCTCAGAGGAAGGTGCTGTCGAGGGAGCCTTGTTGAATTGCTGCAATGCATCTTGCTGATGGTACACACTGCTGCCACTGTATGCTGATGATGGAGGGAGTGAATGTTTAAGGTGGTGAATGGGGCACCAATCAAACAGCTACTTTGTCTTGTGTGATGTCAAGGTTCTTGAATGCTGTTGGAGGTGTACTTATCCAGGCAAGTGGAGAGAAGTCCATAACATTCCAAACTTGTGCCTTATAGCTAGCAGGCAGGCTTTGGGGAGTCAGGAGGTGAGTCATTTGTCTCAGAATTCCCAGTATCTAACCAGCCCTTGCAGCCACAGTACTTATATGGCTGGTCCAGTTCTGATTCGGGTCAATAAAATCCAGGATATTGATAGCAGGGGATTCATAATGCGAACACCATTGAATTTCATGGGGAGATGGTTACTTTCTATTTTTCAATCCAAGCCTGAATGTTGTTCAAGTCTGGCTGCACATGAGCATGGACTGCTTCACTATTTAAGGAGTTGTGAGTGCTGCTGAACATTATCTGAGAGCATCCCCACTTCTGACATTATGATGGGGAGGTGGTTATTGATGATGCAGCTGAAGATAGTTGGGCATAGGACACTACCCTGAGGTGATCATCAGTGTAGCAGATGATTGACCTCCAACAACAACAACCATCTTCCTTTGTGATAGTTATGACTCCAACCAGCGGAGAATTTTCCATCAATTCCCATTGGCTCCAGTTTTCCTGGGATTTTTTGATCCCATATTCAATCAAATGCTGCTTTTATGTCAAGGACAGTCAATCTCACCTAAACTCTTGAGTTCAGCTCCATTTGCCCATGTTTGCGCCTACACTGTGATGAGGTCATGAGTGGAGCAGGTGTAATGTAAATTGAGTGTCAGTGAGCAGGTTATTGTCGAGTGTTTCTTGGGAGCGCTGCTGACAACTCTTCTCTCACTTTACTGATGATGGAAAGTAGACTGATGGGGCACTAGTTGGCCAGGTTGGATTTGTCGTACATTTTTGGACAGGACATACCTGGGCAGTTTTTATAAATGTGCTGGCTAGATGACAGTGTAGTATGTAGCAGCATTGGAACAGCTTGTCTAATGGTGAGCCTAGTTATGGAACCCAAGTCTTGTGAACTTTTGGCAAAATGTCAGGGACCATGACCTGCGCAGTACCCAGTGCTTTCAGCCATTTTATGAAATCAAGTGGAGTGAATTGAATTGGCTGAAAACTAGCACCCGTGACCATCGAATCAGAGAATGTTTACTGCACAGAAAGAGGCCAACATATATAATTAACCACAGAATAAGACCTTGATTTGTGTAATCAGACAGGAATAATAAGTAATTGCACAGTAAGGGATTCCCTGGAAAAAAGTGACGTAATATTATAGAATGTTACATTAGATCACGAATGTCACACAGCAGTCCACAACTAGAGTATTAAATAAAGAAAATTACATAGGCAAGTTGGGTAACCTAGATTGGAAAAATAGACTGAAAGATATGAGAGTAGATGAGCAATGATAAACATTTAAAGAAATATATGGGGCGGGATTCTACGGTCGCTGACGCCAAAATTGTGTTTGGCGATCAGTTGGAGCATCAACGTTTTCAATGAACTCGGGGGCGGCACAGTTTTCGCAATGCTCCTCCTTCTCCGAAGCGGTGTACTCTAGGAGTATGACACGTGCCGTATCGACAGCCTCCGAATGTTGCCTGAGACCCGCCACTGATGCTCTGACCCGACCGGCCGAGTTCCCAACAGCGTCGGTCCCGTGTGCTGTCATTTGTCTGGAACTCGGCATGGTGGCTGCGGACTTAGTCCAGCGCCGCCACAGTTGGGAGAGGGCCAATTCACAGGCAGAGGGGCTTTGGCAGGGATTGGAGGCACGATATTGCAGGCTGGGTCTGCGCGCGGCCGGCGCTATGTTGCACGGCGATGCTACTGTAGGCTACCGCCGTGCACATGCGTGGCCACGGACACGGCAATTCTCCGGGCCGTATCGGCAGCTAGAGCCGGGTGCTCTACGTTGCCTGCCTACTAGCCCCCCACTAAACAGAAGATCGGTGGCCGTTTTGTGCTGAATTTTCAGTCATAAAACGCTACTGTTCTAACGCTGGCTTCAGGACATAGCTTGAAACTCGGCGAATCCAGCCCATGATTTCTGAATGAAGATGCATTTTATTGAGGAATAAAAACTCCACAGGAAAAGTGATCTATTTGTGGTTAAGTAAAGAAGAGCCTCATCATATTACAAAGGAGAGTAGTAAGGCTGAGATTTGAGAAATTCTGAAAATCCAGAAAAGGATGACTAAAAATGAATAATGAAGGGGAAAGGGAACGCACCAGTGAACCAGCAAGACATATTAAAATGCATTGTTAGAACTTCTACAAGTATGTAATTAAGAAGAGTGTAGAGAAAGTAAACATGGGTCTCTCAAGAGGCCAAGACTTGAGAAATTATAATGAGAAATAAGGAAATTGCAGAGACATTGAATAAATATTCAGTAATTGTCTTCACGGTAGAAGACACAAATAAAACTCAGTCAAGTAAGGAACTTAAAGTTTTTAATATTAGCAAAGTAAAACCACTGGTGAAATTAATAGGATGAAAAGTCAATAAAACCCCAGGACCTGAAGTCCGACATCTTTGGGTGCAAAAACAGGTGCCTTCAGAGATAATGGATGCATCTAAAATTGCCTGGACTCTGGAACAGTCCCAGTGGATTGGAAGGTTGAAAACATGCACTGCTATTTGAGAGCGGTAGAAAGAAAACAGGGAACAATAGGCCTTTGATCAATTGTCAGCAAAATGGTGGAGTCAGTTATTAAGGAAGTGGTAACAGGGCATTCAGAAAATCATAATATCGTTAGGCAGAATCAACATTGTCATATGAATGAAAAAATTGTGCTTCGGGAATCTGGCCAGGTTTTTAAAATCTGTAACCAGCAGGGTAGATAAAGGGAAACCAGTGGATGGCATGTAATTAGATTTGCAGAGGTAATTTGGTCAGGTGCCACATGAATGGTTCTTGCATAAGATAAAAACTCATGGGGGTCTGGGTTAGGTATTATTATGGACAGAGGATTGGCTAAAGGACAGAAAACAATAAACAGGGGGCTGGATTCTTCGCTGTCGGGATTCTCCGTTGTGCCAGCAGCGCACCTATGCCTGGGGATTTCCTTTCCTGACGACGCGGGCGTGCCCACAATGAGAAATCCCATTGACCGGCTGGCGTAACGGAGAATCCTGCTGCCAGTGGGTTGGGGGGGGGGGGGGGGTGCCGCACCAGAAAAATGACGCAGCAGGACAGAGAATCCCGCCCAGGGAATTTCCACATGAGTAGACTTTTGCTAATCAGTGATGTGGCATCAGTTATTTACAAACTATATTAATAACTTTGAAGAGATTGAGTATAGCATGTTCAATTCTGCTGATGATGCAAAAGTAAGTTGGGAGGATGTTGCAGACAGGTTTAGTGAGTGGGCAAGAAGATGGCAGGTTGCAACATTGTGGGGAAATGTGAAGCTCTTTGGTAGGGTGAACAGAAACAGAAATGAATGAAAGGTCACATTTACCTTGTCACCATGCATAATTATGCACCTAGACTTTTGCAATATTGTGGTCAAAAGTGCCCATTCATTGGCAAAAATAGTAAACAAAACCGGACTAAGCTGAACATTTCATTCCCACTCATAGAATGTGAATTGGCTGACTGCTAGGGCCCACACAAAATGTGTGATATTCAAGGAGACTGAGATCACAACATTTATTGATTAACCAAATACAGTATGCGTGACTGATTCTTCATATTTAGTTAATATGGCAGAGAAAAGACACATTTCACAGAAGCCTTCAAATGATAGAAGTTGCTGAAAAGTATAGTGACTGAATGATAGAAATTCAATGTTAAGCAAATGTTAGACTTTGGCAAAACTCCAAGTATAAGCTAAATTTCAAAGGCAAGTAAACCTAGGCCCTTGGATGTGGAAGAAAGGCTCTGCACCAACAGTTTGTGCAACAACATCTGGAATTCTTTCACCCATGTCGACCACGTGGTTCAGACAGCACAATATGGATTTTTATGAGATCCCTTTATATCATGAGAGGTTTGGATCTGAATTGCATCTTCAAAACATCTCTAAAGTGGTGCTACCTCTTCATGCAATGGTGTGACATAATCAACGCACTTCAATCATGCAAAGTATGCCCGATGATTTTGAAGATGTGAGTACTGGCACTATCTGATTCGGCTTTTTTTCATTTGTTCATGAAATATGGGTGTCACTGGCTAGGATGACAATTATTGTCCATTCCTAGTTGTCTTTGAGAAGGTCGTGGTGTGCTACCTTCCTGAACTGCTGTAGTCCATGTGCGTAGGAACATCCACAGTGCTGTTCCAAAGCAAGTTCTAGGTTTTTGACCCAGCAACGGTGAAAGAAAGCCAATGTCATTCCAATTCAGGATAATTGAAGGGGACCTTGCAGATGATGGTGTTATCATCTAGGTAGTAGAGGTCGCTGTCTTGGAAGGGATTGTTGAAGAAGCCCTGGTGAGTTCATCCAGTCCCTCTTGTAGATGGTACACACTGCTGTTACTGTGGATGTTTGAATTGGAGGATGTGGTGCCAATCAAGCGATCTGTTTTGTCCTGGATGATGCTGAGCTTCTGACTGTTGTTGGAGCTGCAACTATCCAGGTAAGTTGAGGGTATTCCATCAGCTCCTGACATGTGCCTTGTAGGTCATAGAATTTACAGTGCAGAAGGAGGCCATTCGGCCCATCGAGTCTGCACTGGCTCCTGGAAAGAGCACCCTACCCAAGGTTAACACCTCCACCCTATCCCCATAACCCAGTAACCCCACCCAACACTAATTTTGGACACTAAGGGCAATTTATCATGGCCAATCCACCTAACCTGCACATCTTTGGACTGTGGGAGGAAACCGGAGCACCCGGAGGAAACACACGCACACACGGGGAGGATGTGCAGACTCCGCACAGACAGGTGGTGGACATGCTCGAAGGTGAATCACTCTCTACAGAGTTCCCAGTTTCTGACCTGCTTTTGTAGCCACAATATTTATATGGCTGGCCCAGTTCAGTTTCTAGTCAATGGTAACCCCGGGATATTGTTAGTGAGGGATTCAGCGAAGGTAATGCCATTGAATGGCATGGAGAGATGGTTAGATTTCACTTGTTGGAGGTGATCTGAATGATACATGACACGAACCAGCCAAGCCTGAATATTGTCCAGGTCTTGTTGCATATAGGCGTGGGCTGGGATTCTCGTAAACACTGAAGTGTTTCACGCTGGCGTCAATGGACCTCTTGGCCAGCAATTCTGTTGCCCACAGGGGGCCAGCACATCGCTGGAGTGCTCTGCGCTGCTCCAGTTGCTGTACGCGACCTGCACTACTCGCCGCCGATCCACGCATGCACGCGCCGGCCACTTGCGCGCCGGCGCCGCACATCATGGCAGAGCCACACAATGGGCCGGGGCCGAAGATGGTAGGTCCCCCCGATTGCACGCTCCCGCCGGTCGGTGGCCCCCAATCGTGGGCCTGGCCATCGTGGAGGACCCCCCCCTGGAGTCTGATTCCCCCCGCCCCCCACCAGCAGGATGGCCACCGCGGCCGCAGGTCTGAGCTCCCGCAGGGTGGAACTATGTTGGAACCACGCCGACGGGAACTTGGCCGGTCAACTGCGGAGAATCACCGCAGGGGCCTCTTTCATCGGCCCCCGACCAGCGCGCGACAACCACACACGCGAGGTTGGCGCCGATTCTCCAGTTGTCAGAGACTCGCGTACCGAGCTGGCGCGGGCTCGGCGAATCCCGGCCGTGGATTATGAAAACAGCACCCATAGACTGCCATGCACCATGCCAATATGGGTGAAACACCCTCACATTTAACATTCCGTTTCTTCAAATCATGACTATTAAAGGATAAACATTGCTCAGCTTAAGATGAAGTAGCAATAAAAATAACTGTTCCACCATCATACTTGGGACATACGGGAACAGGACAAAGACTCTGCCATACCCTATCTTCAAACGAATAATCATCTGTGGACGTGAAAAAGGGTAGATGGATGAAGATTTAGCCGAAGGCTGGTTGTATTGTGTGAAAGCCCATCAGAAACATTACGTACTGTTCCTCAATGGTTTAAGTGTCGTATAAATGTCAGGAATCCTGGATATTCTAATTGGTAGTTGCACAGGCCTTATCATTATTCCCAGAGATAGGACAGATCATCTGCAATTGATGGACGTCAGCTGTAACCTACCATTTAAGCAGCATATGTGCCAAAAGTAGAACGAATGGCTCTACCATGTTGCACTGATGCATACACCATCAGACCGCCTGAAGAAACCGGACGTTGGGTGAAATTCTCCCACCCCACGCAGGGTCGGGGAATCGCCCGGGGCCGCCGAAAATCCCGCCCCCGCCATGGCAGAAATTCTCCGCCACCCGGGAATTGGTGGGGCGGGAATCAGGCAAAGAGTTCAGCACCTTTGGAGAGGCCCGACGCCGGAGTGGTTGGCGCCACTCCCCTACGCCGGGACCCCCCCGCCCCGCCGGGTAGGGGAGAATGCCGTCCCTTTTGTTCAATGCCAATTAGATCAAAGATGCCTGGGATGCTATTGATTCAAATCTGATCCAACATGGTCAGAAGAAGTCTTGTTTCACAAATGGCATGGAAATTCACACACAGCATTCCAAGGTTTCTATGTTTTTAAATAAGTGCAAAGAATCTCAGGACTTAGCTTCTTCATAATTAAAAAGATTATGTTTATAAATACTGGCTGCAAAATAAAACCCATTATATATGGTCACAAATCAAAAGATGCACCCCTTTTTAGGGAAACGGTGTATTATGTTCAGAACATTATCGTAGAAAATTTCAGAGCGATTTGGGTGTCCTTGCATACGAAACAGTAAAAATAACATGCTGGTGCAGAGAGGAATTAGGAAGGAAAACGGCATATTAGCCTTTATTGCAAGGAGATTAGACTATATATAACAAAGTCTTGTTGCAATTGTATAAGGTTTTGGTGAGAACGGGAGTGGAATACGATAAATAGTTTTGGTCTTGTTTTCAAAGGAAGAATATGTTTTCCTCAGGTGGGGTGCAATAAATCTTCAAAATGTTGCGGCACAGAGGGAGACATTTAACCTGCTCTGTCTATCCCAGCTCTCGAAATGAGCAATGCACTTAGTGCCACTCCCCGTCTTCTTCCTGTAACCCTGCAAATTCCTTTTCAGATAATAATCAAATTCAATCTTGACTGCCTCAAACAAGTCTGCCACCACCACACTCGCTTAGGCAGTACATTCCAGATCATAACCAGATTTTAAACAGTGTTTCTCCTCGTGCCTCTGTTGCCTCTTTTGTCAAGATTGACTGGACTGATTCTTGTGATGGAGGAGATATTTTATGAGGAGTGATGGAGCAGAATGGAGCAGTGCTGTCTGGGATGAGAGGTGATCTCAGCGAAAGGTACACCATCATTTGAGAGAGTTTGACACGGTAGATGCCAAGAAGTTACTTTCTTTGCCAGGAGAGTTGAGAATTAAGCATCACAGCGGCTGGACAGAGTGGATGTGGAGAGGATGTTTCTACTTGTAGGAAAAACTAGAACCAGAGGACACAATCTCAGGCTAAAGAGATGCTCCTTTAAAACAGAGATGAGGAGGAGTTTCTTCAGCCAGAGGGTGATGAATCTGTGGAACTCTTTGCCGCAGAAGTCTGTGGAGGCCAGATCACTAAGTGTCTTTAAGACAGAGATAGACAGGTTCTTGATTAATAAGGGAATCAAGGGTTATGGGGGGAAGGCAGGAGAATGGGGATGAGAAAAATATCAGCTGTGATTGAATGGCGGAGTAAACTCGATGGGCCGAGTGGCCTAATTCTGCTCCTATGTCTTAAGGTCTTATGGTCGAAGAGAAGAAAGTTCTTCTGATAGAATGAGAAGAATTCTGAGAAATGAGTGAAATTTCTTCACTCAGGGTTGTGAAGTTTTGTAATTCTTTATCCCTGAGTGCTCAGTTATTTAGCATATTCAAGCCTGAGATCAATAGATATTTGGACTGATAGGGAATTAAGGTACATGGGGATTGTGTTGCAAATGGAGTTGAAGTTAGAGATCAGTCATAATCTTATTGAATAGTGGAACAGGCTCAAGGAGCTGAATGGTCCTTGAATGGCACTCGCAACAATGGAAACCCTATTAAACTTTTTAATGAGGTTCAATTTTCTGAACAATATTTGTTGATAAAACAAATATCTAAAAAAATCAGAAGGCATCTTAGTAACATCAAATGAATAGTCTACATAACACTTGCAGGAAGTAAGCACGTCACGTTAGATTGTCTCCATTTGTATGGATTGAGAAATTTGTGAGCATTCAGAATTTTGTTCATTACCCTCAAAGAAATTTATTTTATGTCAACACCCCTTAGTTCAGATTTTAATATGTTGTTGATTACTGCATTCAGTAAATACTTTACACTCTTCTCATGTTTTATTCAAAGATAACATCAACATTTCCTGTTTTTGCATGTCATAACAGATGCAGCAGAGTAGACATGATTGGTAATACCTAATTCTTTGGGTTAGATTTTTAGAATCTCATGTTGCGGCACAGTCTCTTTAATTGTACTGTGTGAGGAAAGGGTATGAACACTTGACTAATTTATTTTAATAAGGTTAACAGCTCTAGTGAAATAACAAAGCAATTTCTGAAGAACGCATGTGTGTCCATATGCTGATATCTTACGGTATGCTTTATTGTTCATTGAATTTCCATTTTTCGTCTTTTTTTTATCCGTTCATGGGATGTGGGCTGCCAGCATTTATTGTCCATTCCTAATTGCCCTTGAGGGGCAGTTAAGAGTCAACCACATTGCTATGGGTCTGGAGTCACATTTAGACCAGACCAGGTAAGGACGGCAGATTTCCTTCCCTAAAGGATATTAGTGAACCAGTTGGGATTTACAACATTGACAATCATGGAATCATAGAATTTACAGTGCAGAAGGAGGCCATTCGGCCCATTGAGTCTGCATCAGCCGTCAGAAAGAGCACCCCACCCAAACCCACACCACCACCCTATGCCCATAACACAGTAACCCCAACTAACATTTTTGGACAGTAAGGGCAATTTGGCATGGTCAATCCACTTAACCTGCACATCTTTGGACTGTGGGAGGAAGCCGGAGCACCCGGAGGAAACCCACGCAGACACTGTCATAATATACACACAAGTATATGATGGTGCACAGACAGGCATTGATTGACACACAGGATGACCAATGAACACACAGAACACAGCAGCCAATCACCAGACAGGAGACGGCCACTATAAAGCCAGAGGGCACTAGTTTTCCCGCTCTCTTGGGATCCAGCCTCTGAGACAGTCAGAGCCCGTGAGCAACAGCTAGAACCTACACCATGTGGTAGTAAGATAGTCTGGTCAGGTTGGCCTCAGGTCTCCAGTCAACTCAGCATAGTGTCAACCCACAGTTTAAGTATGTATAATAGTTAAGAGTTCAATAAAATCGAGTTGTATTTCTTCAAGTGTTGGAAGCCTGTCTCTCTCACTGCTGCAGTAAATGCAGTCCTCGCAGACCCAGCTTACCCAACACATCAGACACTGGGAGAACGTGCAGACTCCACACAGACAGTGACCCAAGCCGGAATCGAATCTGGGACCCTGGAGCTGTGAAACCACAGTGCTACCATGCCACCCCCAGAGTAATGTTGCTGTAGTCACAGATGACCATTGGCTACATTCCCCTTTGAGGGGGAGAGCTGACTGGTAACAATTTAACCTAGGGTCACCATACCTCAGGTAAGGGGCAAAGTTGAGAAGGCGGAACCTTCATGAATAACCTCAGCCAGTATGGGAATTGAACCCACACTTTTTACCTCACTTTCCATTATGTACCAGCTGTCCAGCCAACTGAACTAAACCAGTCCCCATGGTTTCATAGTTATCACTGGACTCTTGATTCTAGATTTTTATTTAATTCAAATTTCACCATCCGCAGTGGCAGGTCCTGGGTCCCCAGAGCAGTACTCTTTATCTCTAGTCCAGTGACAATGCCACTAGGCCACCACCTCCCCATGCTGGATATAGTGAGATGTATGGATCTCTGAAGTATTTGACATTTTAACCAGCCAACTTCCACCTGCAATAAAAACTGAAAATGCTGGAAATACTTAGTATCAGGGCAGCGAGAAAGAGAGTTGGCATTTCAGATCGATGTTCTGATGAATGTTTGCTGACCTGAACCATTATAGAACATAGAACATAGAACAGTACAGCACAGAACAGGCCCTTCGGCCCTCGATGTTGTGCCGAGCAATGATCACCCTACTCAAACCCACATATCCACGTAACCCAACAACCCCCCCCCCCCACCCTTAACCTTACTTTTTAGGACACTACGGGCAATTTAGCATGGCCAATCCACTTAACCCGCACATCTTTGGACTGTGGGAGGAAACCGGAGCACCCGGAGGAAACCCACGCACACACGGGGAGGATGTGCAGACTCCGCACAGACAGTGACCCAGCCGGGAACCGAACCTGGGACCCTGGAGCTGTGAAGCATTTATGCTAACCACCATGCTACCGTGCTGCCATTGGCGTGATTTTCCGGTCCTTTCTGTCAGTTGGATCTTCAGGTTTCACCGATGGCGACCCTCCCATGGTGGAGGGTGTGAGTCACAGAAAAAGCAATTGGTATCAGTGGGACTGGAAGATCATGCCACTGGCCAATGCCGGGCAGCCTCCACTGCGGGGATGAGGGGGGGGGGGGGGGGTGCTCTCTCAGATGTTGCATATCCTGCTGTGTCCTTCCAGCATTTTCTGTTTCCATTACTGATTTCCAGCATCCATGATGATCCGATTAGCACCACAACAGCAGGTTTGTAATTCAGGATTTATTTTCTTTTAAAAGATAGTGTATATATATTTCAGTGTATGAGCTGAAATGAACGTACACAAAGCTGATCCCTCTTCTAGTACACATTTTCCTGAGTCTGCCCAGCAACAATATTGAGTGACAGCTGCATTCTCACTTTGGTACATGTGCAGAGCATCACTATTTAAGCCATCCCTTTTAATGTTGGGGTGCACTGGCATGAGTTCCTACTTTGTTCTGACATTAAAAGCAGTCCAATGTCCCATCTGAGTACTTGGAAATGCAGCTTTTCATGACTGGAGTATGTAGTGCAGGATATCAACTTGGACACAAACATAAAGGAGACAGAAAATTTATATAAGGGGAATGTCTGTTTGTTGGCAACGTCTCTGAGGTCCTTTGGCAAATCTCAACCAAATTTGGTGGGATGACACCTTGGACCAAAGGATATGTTGCAGGGGAGATGACGTCTCACCAACCCCACTGAACGTACCCTTGTTTTCCTCGCAGGGGATCCTGTGGCCTTGCTTAAACCGTGTCTCCACTGATACCATGGGTGGGATTCTCTGATCCTGAGGCTAAGTGTTGACGCCGTCGTAAACGCTGTTGCATTTCTTGATGGCGTCAACATGGCCTCAGGAGCAGCAATTCTGACCCCTACAGGGGGCCAGCATGACACTGGAACGACCCATGCCGCTCTAGCTGCCGATGCTGGCATCAGATGAGCGCTGATGTGTTGGGTATGCTGGGTCTGCGAGGACTGCGTTTACTGTAGCAGTGAGAGAGACAGGCTGCCAACACTTGAACAAATGCAACTCTATTTTATTGAACTCTTAACTATTAAACATACTTTAACTGTGGGTTGACACCATGCTGAGTTGACTGGAGACCTGAGGCTAACCTGACCAGACTATCTTACTACCACATGGTGGATGTTCTAGTTGCTGCTCACAGGCTCAGACTGTCTCAGAGGCTGCATCCCAAGAGAGCGGGAAAACTCGTGCCCTCTGGCTTTATAGTGGCCATGTCCTGTCTGGTGATTGGCTGCTGTGTTCTGTGTGTTCATTGGTCATCCTCATCCTGTGTGTCAATCAATGTCTATCTGTACACCTTCATATACTTGTGTGTATATTATGACATCTCCCCCTTTTTAAAAAATGTGCATATGTCAATAAATAGTGGCTATGTACAAAGTATGTGAGCGTATTTACATGAATAGGAGCCTGACTATATACAAAATACGTGAACGTATTTACATGGGAACGTGTCTTGTGCAGATAGAGTGCATACAACAAATTATGAAGAAACAATATGTACAGATGTGTAAACGAAGCACAAGGTAATGCAACATTCAGTCTATAAGTTCAGTCTCTGTGGCGGGCAACGAATTCTGGTTGACCGTCTCAAGGGGTCAGGGGCCGCCTGCACTGGAATGGGCGGAGCTGCGTCCAATGTGGAGGATGGCAAAAGAAGCAGCAGATCGGTGACCTTCTTGGAAGGGTGTGTCCTGAGGAATCAACAGGCGAGGTAGGACATCACGTTGAGGTGGCGAGCGTGGAAGCAGCCGGCGTGCCCGCCTATTGCGCTGAAGAAAAG
This sequence comes from Scyliorhinus canicula, assembly GCF_902713615.1. Taxonomy (NCBI): domain Eukaryota; kingdom Metazoa; phylum Chordata; class Chondrichthyes; order Carcharhiniformes; family Scyliorhinidae; genus Scyliorhinus; species Scyliorhinus canicula. Next base: position 66,837,598 of record NC_052156.1, on the reverse strand, counting down.
AGCCATCATGCATGCAAATGAGAAATGATCTGGAGGCCACTTGCTTGACCACCACATCTGTGGCAGACCAGCCACCGTCAGGTAGCTGAACACAAACTCAGTCAGCAGGGACCAGAGCAGGGAGATCTGTGGCGTGGCGTCATATCGTTGAGGTCCTTCTGTATGATGTGAACCAGCGGCCTGTGGTCTGTTTCGCCCGTGAACTTGGAGAGTCCATACATGTAATCATGGAATTTGTCAATCCCGTGAGGAGGCCCAGGCAGGTTTTTTCAATTTGAGCATATCGCTGCTCAGTAGGTGTCATGGATCTAGCTGCATATGAGACTGGGGCCCATGAGGAGGATTTGTCGCGCTGGAGGAGTACTGCCCCAATGACAGCCTGGCTCACGTCGGTGGAGATCTTTGTCTCCTTACCAGGTTCACAAAACGCCAGTACCGGGGCCTTGGTGAGTTTCGACCTGAGCTCACGCCACTCTCGCTCATGAGTCACTGGAAGTCGGTGTTTTTTTTAACAAGATTGCGGAGAGCTGTGGTGTGAGATGCAAGGTTGGGGATAAACTTCCCCAGGAAGTTGACCATCCCTAGGAAGCGGAGGACCACCTTCTTGTCCACTGGTGTCTTCATAGCGTTGATCGCCGACACCTTATCTGCATCTGGCTGCACACCGAACTGCGAAATATGGTCGCCAAGGAACTTTATTTCTGCTTGACTGAACGAGCATTTGGCTCTGTTGAGTTGGAGGCCATGCTCGTGGATCCTATGGAATACTCGCTTGAGGCGATCGATGTGTTCCTGAGGAGTTGTGGACCAGAAAATGATGTCATCGACATACATTCGCAACCCCTCGATGCCCTCCATCATTTGCTCCATTATTTGGTGGAACACCTCCGAGGCTGAGATGATGCCAAAGGACATCCGGTTGTAACATTAACGACCAAACGGGGTGTTAAATGTGCAGAGCTTTCGACTGGATGCGCCCAGCTGTATTTGCCAAAACCCCTTGGAGGCATCCAGCTTCGTGAAAATCTTGGCATGAGCCATTTCGCTGGTGAGCTCTTCTCGCTTAGGGATAGGGTAGTGTTCCCTCATGACGTTACGGTTCAAATCTTTGGGGTCGATACAAATGCGAAGATCCCCTGACGGTTTTTTGACACAAACCATGGAGCTAACCCAGTCCGTGGGTTCCGTGACCTTAGAAATGACACCCTGGTCCTGGAGGTCTTGCAGCTGCTGCTTGAGGCGGTCCTTAAAGGGTGCCGGCACCTGACGCGGTGCATGAACCACAGGCGTGGCATTCGGTTTCAGAAGTATCTTGTATGTGTAGGGGAGTGTGCCCATAACCTCGAAAATGCTGTGGTATTGTGCTATGATGTCATCTAATTGGGTTTGGAAGTTGGCATCTGGCGAGGCTGATGCCTCAGCGGGCGAGATGGAGTGAACCCGCTGCACAAGATTTAGGATTTTGCAGACCTCAGCACCGAGCAAGGAAGCTTTGTTGGACCCGACAATTTCAAAACGCAGGGTGGCTCTTGAAGAACGATGAGATACCACAAGCTGGCATGAGCCACTGGCAGCAATGGCATTGCCATTGTAGTCGAGAAGCTGGCAGGCTGATGGAAAAATGCTCGGCTTGACGTGGATGGTATCCAGCACAGACTTCGAAATGAGGTTCGCTGAAGCGCCGGTGTCCAGCATGAAGTGTATGCGAGATTTGTTGACCGTAAGGGTGGCACACCACTCGTTGTCCGGATCAATGCTCATCACTGGGAGTGGTTTAGGCTTTTTTGTGGAAAGTATCATATGCTTGGTGATGATGCCCACCCGGAATGGGGATGTGAGATCCTCGGTGTCGGGATCTGGAACCATGTTGGAGTCGGAGTCTGCAACGGGTTACTGCACAGACCGGACATTCCTGCGCTGCGGCTGGGAGCGCTGTGTAGTGGGCGGTTGAGCAGATCTGCACAGGGCTGCGTAGTGGCCAAGCTTGCCACACTGGAGACAGCATTGAGATTTCGCGGGACATTGCCGCTTTAAATGGGCGGAGCCACAGTTGTTGCACGTCATGGCGCTGACGTCAGGACGCTCCATGTGCCACCGCACATGTGCGGTTTGTTCGAACGATGTGCGCACCTGCGCAGTTCGGTCCTCGGCCTCGCCGTCCCCTCGGTCGTTGCGCGCATGCGCAGGAGCCCGGGAAAAGCACGTGAAATGGCCGCCCTCATCCAGACTCAGGCCCTGGAGCGGCCTGCACCCGCTCCGCATCGTGGGGGCCTTGATGCACCGTCTCTGCCGCCTTGATATGGGAGTACCGGTTATTAGCGTGCTCATGTAGGACAAGGTCTCGATGGCGATGGTGAGGGTGAGCTGCTTAACTTTAAGGAGCCGCTGGCGAAGGGGTTCGGAGTGGACCCCGAAAATGAACTGGTCGTGGATCATGGAGTCAGAAGTGGAGCCATAGTTGCAGGATTGCATGAGGATACGGAGATGGGTTGAGAAGGACTGAAAAGGTTCATCCTTACCCTGAAGCCTCTGCTGGAACACATAGCGTTCAAAGCTCTCGTTGACTTTGGTGTCACAGTGGCTGTCGAACTTCAGTAGGACTGTTTTGAACTTTGTCTTGTCCTCACCTTCAGCAAAGGTGAGGGAGTTAAAAATGTGGATAGTGTGGTCCCTGGCTGTAGAAAGGAAGAGAGCCATCTTTCTGGCATCTGATGCGGCTTAGAGGTCAGTGGCTTCAAGATACAGCTGAAACTTCTGCTTGAAAATCTTCCAGTTTGCACCAAGGTTGCCGGCGATGCGGAGCTGCGGGTGAGGGCGGACGCTGTCCATGTTACCGGATGGCTGATCGCTGGTCAAAGATAGACTATCTCAAGGTAGGTCCGTCAAATTCGAACATGACTCACTGGTACTATTATGTGTTGGGTATGCTGGGTCTGCGAGGACTGCGTTTACTGCAGCAGTGAGAGAGACAGGCTTCCAACACTTAAAGAAATACAACTCGATTTTATTGAACTCTTAACTATTAAACATACTTTGACTGTGGGTTGACACTATGCTGAGTTGACTGGAGACCTGAGGCTAACCTGACCAGACTATCTTACTACCACATGGTGGATGTTCTAGTTGTTGCTCACAGGCTCTGACTGTCTCAGAGGCTGGATCCCAAGAGAGCAGGAAAACTAGTGCCCTCTGGCTTTATGGTGGCCGTGTCCTGTCTGGTGATTGGCTGCTGTGTTCTATGTGTTCATTGATCATCCTGTGAGTCAATCAATGTCTATCTGTGCACCATCATATATTAGAATTAGAACAGTACAGCACAGAACAGGCCCTTCGGCCCTCGATGTTGTGCCGAGCAATGATCACCCTACTCAAGCCCACGTATCCACCCTATACCAGTAACCCAACAACCCCCATTAACCTTATTTTTTAGGACACTAAGGGCAATTTAGCCTGGCCAATCCACCTAACCCGCACATCTTTGGACTGTGGGAGGAAACCGGAGCACCCGGAGAAAACCCACGCACACACGGGGAGGACGTGCAGACTCCGCACAGACAGTGACCCAGCCGGGAACCGAACCTGGGACCCTGGAGCTGTGAAGCATTGATGCTAACCACCATGCTACCGTGCTATATATACACACATACTTGTGTGTATATTATGACAGGCGCCACGGGTCTGCGCATGCGCAGTGGGACCGACACCAATGCGCGCATGCGCAGTGGCTTCCTTCTCCACGTCGGCCCTGACGCAACATGGCGTACGGCTACAGGGGCCGGCGTGGAGCAAAAGCGGCCCCCAGCCCAGAGAGGCCGGCCCGCTGATCGGTAGGCCCCAATCGCAGGCCAGGCCACAACGGAGGCCCCCCCGAGGTCGGACCTCCCTTCCCCCCTCCGCACCAGGCCGCCCCTGGATACATACACGCTGAGATCCCGCCGGGTAGGACCACATGTGGACGGCTTCGGTGGGACTCGGATTTTTTGTGTGGTCGCTTGGCCCATACAGGGCGGAGAATTGCCGGGGGGACGACGGCGTGTCTACCGCGCTGGCGCCAATGGTGCCGATTCTCCGCTTTCCGGAGAATCGGAGGACTGGCATTGGGGTGACGTTGCGAGATTCACGCCCGGCCCGGCTTGGGCTGAGATTACTAAATTACTTAATAGAAATGTTTTGTGGTCTGATTTTCAGCTTTTACATCTACCTTATTTAATCCATATGCCCATCGGGTGAACATCTCAGCTTATTGCTTCATAAAAAAAATTTCTATTAATTTATTTTTGAAATCTCTTTTGTTCACCTTCATCTCCATTTCCCAGACATAGGGTGGGTAGCTCAGCTTGTCTGAAATAAAGTCAGAAAATGTTAGAAACACTTAGTAAATCAGGCAGCACGTTGGAGAGAGGAGCAAACAATCATGGAATCTAATTTGTGAGTAACGAACTGTATTGACGGATCCGCATGGTAGGATTAAGCTACATGATCCTGGTTTTCTTTGTTCAACTGGCTTTTATGATGAAGTACACAGTCCGTATAGATCGAGTACTATTCTCTCTTCTGTCAAGAATCACCTTCACCTTTTGTTCAGTGATATTTTTTGGTGAAACATCAATGTTGAAGGGCACAGGCCACCTCTCACAATGACTCAAAGCTCCTGCTGTTCACCTCAGTTTTTGCTGACATAAGAAGCTGACAACAATAACTGAATCAAATAGTACATGACTTCAATAGTCGAGCCTTCGATTCTGGATGTTCCAAATAGATAAATCAACATAATTTCAACATTTTTGCAAGTTGTGACAATATGAACATATATATTTACACGACTATATTGCTTTTGAAAATATTTGCCATCACTGTATCCATAATATTGAAACACCTTTGAATAAAGACTTGTAGCAGTATGAAAATATAACATGGTGAAAGCAATAGAATACTTTCAGGAATCATTCCATTGAATTTTAAGAAAACAGTTGTCCAAAATAGGACTTGGACTGGGCAATGAGGAACAGAAGTAGGCAATTTGGCCTGTTGACTTTGCTCTAGCATTCAATAAGATTATGACTGATCTGAAATGATAATCATCAGCTCCATTTTCCCAACTTCTCTCCATAACACTTGATTCCCTCGCTGATTAAAAATCTGCCTATCTCAACCTTGAACAGACTTAACGACCCAGCCTTTACAGCTCTCTGCAGTAAAGAATTCCACAGATACACTGTTCCCTGAGAGAAGAAATTCCTCCTCATCTCTGTCTTAAATGGGCAAACCCTTAATCTGAGATCATGCCCTCTGGTCCCAGGCTTTCCCACAGGAGGAAACATCTTCTCAGCATCTTCCCTGTTAAAGTCTGAGAATCTTATATGTCTCAATAAGATTGCCTCTCATTTAACTGAACCCCAATGAGCATCTTCAAGATCAACTTAGTGAACCTTTTCTGAACTACCTCTAATGCCAGTGTATCTTTCCAGATGAGGGCACCAAAACTGTTCACAGTGTTCCAGGTGTGGTCCAGCTAGTGTTTGTATAATTTCAGCAAGACTTCCCTATTTTTATTCTCCATCCCCTTTTAAATAAAGGCCAACACTCCAATTTCATCTTCTATTTTCTGTTGAATTTTCATGCTATCTTTTTGTGATTTATGCACAAGGACCCCCTGCTCCCAAAAGATTAATGGCCCCTGTCTCCTCCTCCTCTGTGAGGCATTGTTCCTGGCCGCATGCAGTGGCACGTCAATGTCGTTGCTGCTCAATAACAGTCAAAACAATTGCTAGCTCAACTGGTTCCATGATTCTCCCGAATTACAAACTGAAAGGAAGAGGACATCAAAGTGAGCAGTGAGGAGTCCTGAAAATGCCCTCTCAGGATCTGGAACATCCATCCATGCATATCCCCCTATGTGAGCGCCTTTCCAATTATCCTCACTTTCCACCCCATCACACAATAGCCACTTCCCCACAGTTGCCCCTCTCAACTCTACCTGAATGAAACACTTTGAACACTTTGGACGTTGTGAGCCTCAATGGCCATACAACTTCCCCAAAGGTTAAGGAGTGAGGGCAGTTGAGTGCATTTAATGGACCTGCATTCTAAACTCACAGGGGAATAAGATGTTGCCACCTGTCATCTCCTAAATTGGGGTGACTGATGAGTGACTTCAGCATTGTGCCTTGCATTGGGGACCACATCTGTGTTACCATTACTCATGTTATGGAAACATGAGTATTGGCCTTGGAGTTCAATGTTTGGGGGGTTGGCTTCCAGGTTTTATTAATTCCACTTAATATCTCTTATGGTGGGATTTGAACCCATGGTCCCAAAGGATAAACCTGGAACAAAGGATTATCAATTGGGTGCCAATCAGTGGCACACTCATGCATTGCAATGCTAAATAAATTGGCACAATTGACTCATCAAGAAAAGGTCAGAGAGCTGATTCCGCAGCTGTCGCCCCCGTGGCAGATGATGCACATCTGAAAACTGCAATTTGAAGTCAACTTCGCCCTTACGTGGCACTCTAATTCCCCCAGCTCTCATGGGCTGCGAATTAAACAAGTCTGCCAACTTGAACAGCCTGCCACCCATATACAACCCCTGACAGCCTGCCACCATAATCAGTTGAACTTCCAAACAGCAAATGCTCTCAGGCTTCAATATGCAGTTGGAGTGTGGGAATCCATTCTGACTGCACTCATCCTTCCTGCTGTGTAAGGATCTTCAGTTCTCATTAGGATGGGAACCACCCCGTGTCAGAGTCCCTCACTCTTCCCATGCAACCATGGTACCCCATCCAGGGACTTCAGTCGCTCCTGTGCTAACCCTTTGGATTCATCTGCTCCCACCCACTTTCCAGCTGTCATTTTTGAAGCCTCAGTGGTGATACTGCCGCTAGCCCAGCAAGGAGAACACGGGAACTACTGCCTGAAAACTAGCAACCAGACCCCATTAAACCAAGAGACTCAGGGCACATAAGGCCTCTAAGACCGGCGAATGACTGAGTTGCACTTATCTGGGTCACCTACGTCTAGTGCCCCCTCTGCAAATATATTTTCTAATTGATTAAATATACAGTGGGAAAATGTGCCAATGCTGCCGGCGGGCGGCACACCAGTTTCCCAGCCCCAGCTGACACTTTGCCAAAAAGTCGAAAAATTCTGCCCAGCGGGTTAGGCGAAATGCAAATGATTTTGAATGGGAACCGGAGGAAAACAAAACATTTCTCAAAACAAGTGTAATTTCGGATCCGGTTTTAGTCCATTACGCACAAAGCAGAAACCTGTGCGTGTATCTTCACATGATAATTTAACAGTTAGTTTCGGCTTCCATTCTGTTTATAGCGTTTTGCTTCTTAATGATTTCCTCAGCACTACATGGACAAACTCTCTCATGATGGCCAATTATGGAATGGACAAGCTTGATTTTGTATAGGCTGGTCAAGTTATGTTTTGATGCACTTTGGTTGGACATGCGGGATCGCCTTCTCCAATCTGGTAATGTTCCCAACACAAAACTGATCAGCTTTTTCATGATCAGGCTACATTTAAAAACTAAGGGTTACATTCCAGCACCAATTGTGCAGTTTTTAAAAAAGTATTTTTATTCAAAAAATTTTCAACACAAAACAACCCTAAACAAAAACCTCTCTCCCCCCCCCCAACCACACCCCCCCCACCCCCACCCCCCCCCCCCTACCCCCAAACCCCTCTCCCCCTCCCATAGCTGGCAACTGCAACCAATTCCAGAAAGTGCATGGTGAACAAACCCAACAATTGTAGAACCCCTTCACTCATCTCCCTCAGTGCGAATTTCACCTTTTCCAGAATCAAAAACTCCAGCAGGTTCCCCCCACCACCGCTACGCTGAGGCACAGGGTGGAGAAGCTGACCCCCACCCCAACAAGACCCGCCTGTGAGCAATCAGCCAGGCAAAGGCTGAAACATGTACCCCCACACCCATGCAGCTCCAGCCGGTCTGACAACTAATATTGCAACTTAGAGGCATTTCTGGTTTGAGAGAGGGTAGGAAATTTGATATGGCAGAGACTGTCTGAAGCAACCCCTTAGCAGAAACGATCCAGGCAAAGAACTGGAGGTATTCATTGGAGTAACAGATTTAACCAATTCAAGCAGCAGGGAAATGTAAAGAACACATCAAGCAGCATGATGATGAACTTAAGGGAGCCGTTGTCCTGAAACGCTGCAAGCGGTTTGATACAACTGAGTGGCTTGCTGGGCCACTCTACAGAGCAGTTAAGACTTAACCGTATTACTGTGGGACTGGAGTCACATAAAGGTCAAATTGCCCAAGGATAGTAGGTTTCCTTCCCTGAGCATTGAGACAAATAGCTTTTGTATGATGGCAGCTGAAGGGAGCTTCAGGTTTCAGAAACATGAAAAAAACCCTCACAGTGAGCTCATTTTTATTATGACAGACGTTCCAATATCAGGAGCTGATAGTCAGCACGGGAAGTGCCTCGGGACAGTCGGAGCATTTAACTATAAGAAGGATTTGATTTTAGTTGAGTGCCTTTACTGTAAACTGTTTCCCTGCAATGTTAACTTAAATGAACCTTTAGCATCATTGATACCGTACATACTCGAGTAATAGTTGATCTCATGTAAAAGTCGACTTCTGGACCCCAAAAATCCCTCATTCTTCACATACTTCAGACTAGTTTTGGGAGTGGGGTTGGCAGGAACAGACTTTAACAAGTGTGTCTTTTTTGCTGTTGCTCTTGACTCATTTAAACTGTCATATTATTATTAAATAGCCTACGACAGCAGTTCCCTGTTGAATTCAGAACAATGACCAACAACTGCTGAGACAGAGTCATTATCGGCAGTTCCCAAGGATTGGCATGGATTTCAACCCCTTGAAAATATTACTGAAGTCAACCACCTTTTTGCCTGAACATTTGGACTCAAAAACCCGACTTTTACATGAGTATATACAGTTTTTAATCATTTTGTATTTTTTTTTTAATTTGTGTGCATTGCTATACACAGCAAAATGTTTCTTGCTGAAAGCTGTTAAGAAAGTCAAGGTTTTATGTTACCTTCCAAAAGGAAGAAACCTCCTATTCGGGATACAGGACAATTCTTCCCCTTGATGTTTGCCATGTTTAAAAAATAATTCAGTTGTCACACACTGAAGATAAAAATACTTGGAAGGGCTTTTCATCCATCAGGCTCAAGATTGTTTGGCTGCATCTTTAATGACTTCATTGTGCCACAGGAACAAACAAAAGTGTATGCTGTCACTATGAAGACCTTCCAATATTGCGAGATTAATATAGAGGAGGAAGGTCACTGAGGTCCTGTGATTCATCCATCTAGAAAAGCCCACATCCCCGTCGCAACCCCCAGCTATCTTTTAAATAGCTGCATAATTCTTGCCTCCACTGTCCAATACTAAATTAATTTCCAGTGTTAAGCAATCATTGTGCAAAGTAGAGCTTCATAACATTAGTCAGAATGTGAACTTCTCATTCTACTTTTATAATACACCTCGATGGGGAGCCTCTTGGACTCTATCTTTTTTCCAAAGTTTGATTTTTTTTCACCTCTTATTCGCTTTCTTTGCAAGCTGAGGAATTCCACTTTCTCCAGTTTTTTCAAACATAATTCAATCCTTGGAATTTCAATGGCTAAGAATCACAGGATTGTATGGCACAGGAAACTAATTGGCCCATCATGTCTGCACAAGCTCTCCAAATGAGCATTATGACTTAGTGCCACGCCCCTGCCTTTTCCTTGTACCCTTGTTTCTGTTCAAGTAATTATTTAATGCCCCCTTGAATGCCTCATAGGAACCTGCCCCCATCATACCTCCAGGCCAAGAATTCCAGATTTAAATCAACCACTCGTTGTGTGGAAAAAGCTTGTCGTCACATTATATTTGTTTCTTTAGCAAATCACTTTAAGTCTGTGCCCTCTCTTTCCTGGGTGGAAACAGTTTCTCCCTATATACTCTGTCCAGTCCCCTCATAATTTTGAACATCTCCATCAAATCACCTCTTAGCCTTCTTCTTTACAAGGAGAACATTCCCAACCTCTCCAATCTATCCTCATGACTCGTGTTTCTCAGCCCTGGAACCATTCTTGTAAACTCTTCTACACTGTCTCCAATGTGTCCACATCCATCTGTGGCTCTCAGAACCATACACAATATTCTAGCTGAGGTCCAACTAGTGTCTTGTATAAGTGCAGCATAATCTTCTTGCTCTTGTACTGTATGTCCCTTTTCATAAAGCCCAGAATGTCATATGTTTTATTAACTACTCTCTCCACCTATCCTGCAACTTTCAATGATCTGTGCACGTATACAGTCAGGTCCCTCTGCTCCTGCACACTCTTAATTTTTACCCTTTATTTTAAATTGTCTCTCCCTATTCTTCCGACCAATATACATCTCCTCACACTTCCCTCATTGAATTTCATCTGCCACCTATCTGCCCATTCCACCAGCTTGTCCATGTCCTTTTAGAAGTTCTACACTAATCACAGTTTACAATAATCCCCAATTTTTGGTCATCCGCAAACTTTGAAATTGTCCCCTGGTACCCACTGAAGGTGGGAGAGGCTGACAACTGTCAGAAACTAGCAAGATTGTGGAACATATTTTCCCATGACTCTTTAACTGAACCTTGGAAGTTGCATTCCACAACTTCTGCCTGACTACTGAAGCCTCAGTGTTTAAAGTATACAAGCAAGGGACAGATGGACCCATTCAATAAGTGGAACATAAAAGACACTAACTCAAGTTGTGAAGTCTCAGTGACAGAAGACAGTCATCCCGATTCTGTGAAACGATCCTGGAGGACATGGTGTGGCCTTTAAATCTCTGCAGAAAATGTTGTTCCCAGAGCATGGAAAGAAGAAGGCTGCCTCACAAACCCAGATGGCACGCTGGAACTGGTTGAGGTGGTGAGCATCCGGAATGTGGTCCTGCAGTCATGGATAGATCGCTGCAAGAGGTTTAACACCTAATCAGGGCAGGAAAGGTAAGTGGCATGTCACTTTCAAGTGGCCAGCACACCTTGGTAGGGCATCTAAGGCAAATAGGTGTCACATTTTGAACTGAACATTGCATCTGAGGTGCTGGACACAGGGCCAATAGTGGAAGGTTACTGTCGGAGGGTGCAGGGCCCCTACTCAACTAGAGGTTGATGCCAAGCTGCAGGACTCACTAACAAAGAGGAATATTCTGTCGTATGAACATGCCTGTCATGAGTTTGAACATCTCTAATAAATCTCATAATCTTCTCTTCTCCAAGGAGGACAACTTTCTCCAGTTTCCGAATGGCACTCTCTTTTGTGCACTTCGGAATATGATGTAATTTACTTGTTTTTGTACCTGTTGACCAAAAGGAGTCTATGTTAAATGCTGGGTCCACTAATTGCTCGAGGTGGTTTTACCATTTCATACTTGGATATCATTCAAAGTATATGTCACCCATTCTTTCTCATTCTGGTACGCTTCACACATTGTGAGAACTTATTCCAGTCTCTGTGTTCTGGAAAATTATGTGCTTCTAAAATGTTCATTCCTGAATAGTTTAAAACTAGAGAAAACGTCTATCAACTCCAATTCTTTTTGCTGGAGTTGAGATTTTCTGTAAGCAGTTGTGCAATTTCTTGATTATTATGACCTGCAGGCTCTACTTTTATCTTGGAAGAATAAGCATCTTTTTAATGTTTTTTCCTCCTAATGATTTGGGTCGTTGATTGTGTTCTTCCATCATGTTTCCATTAAGTGTTATGCTCCATTTATTACACTTGATGTGGGCTGATTTGAAATTGTGGTATGTTTATGTATGCCCAGTAAACCTTACTTTAACAATGAAGACTTTATAAGTCTCACCCTGTCTTTCTCAATATCCTGAGGTAAATGCTTCCTTGGGTATTTTGTTATTTGGAGCCTTGTGAGGCTTTCGGTGAATTCAATATAATTAATATCAAAATCAGAATTCCTATTTGTATTATTGATTGATGACAGTGTTCTTTAAAAAAATGCTTTTCGAATCCAGCATGAGAACTTAACTCATTTGCAATTTATAAAACTGTGAGGAAAGGCAACTGCACCACAGGAGTAATAACACTGACTAACTGTCTTTCATGTTAAAACAACTTTAATTTAAACGCATAATTAACCACATTAGCAACAAAAAAAATAGCTTAACAGATAACAGTTTGAACAGTTCTTACGTAAAAGGAAAAACCTTAACTTACTCCCTCCAGCTGTCATTATATATTCCAATTAAGCAAACCAATATAGTTCAAATGCTACATATAAATAAAGTTAACAATCAGATTTACCTGTTTTTTAATTTCCTGTGCAGTGCCCTTAAAGAGAACCTTTTAGGAGCAAACTGAAAGTCACTTCTGGGCAAACTAAAATCCTATTGAAACTGAAACCACAGACAGACTTGGCTGCACCCCTTAATTACATAATAAAGCATTCTTCAGTCTCCTCCCACTACGATGTCCCAATCCCTGATTAACCAGAACTAAGCACCATTCCTCATAAATTATCTACACCCCAGGGATCCACCAAAATCAAAACAGTGTGCATTAGCCATCTATCTATAGACAAACAAATGTTTCAAATCAATGGTTCCCTCAATTTTACAAACCCTTAATCACAGCTTGAGTAGACATACTGTCTGTATGTATCTTAAACCAGGGTTTTTAATAACATTACTGCAACAAATATAAAATATAATACAAAACAATTTCTTGCATTCATCACAATACTCGTGTACATTACTTGTCACTTGGTCATTGAAAGGCCCATATTGACCAATGAAATAGTTAAGCAAGTTAATTGTGTTATACATTTACACAGTTTAAAATTGGTGGTTATATGTCACAATTTAAAGTAAAATTGTGGTCGGAGCAAAAGATTGTTCTGACTGGTTCTTCTGTGTTTTTGTTGTTTTCCTTTAACATGGGCTCAAAGATCAGCATAGGTAGAATTCTCCCAACCCACTCTCAGCAGGTTTAATGACAGATGGGTATGGTGAATCTGGCAGCATAAAATCCTTCTACAATTCTCTTAATGGCAGGCCGCTCTTTCCACTGGCAGGTGCGCAAATGCTATTTGCATTCATGTGCATCTCATGAATACTTATTAAAACAGCTGCTGGTGGATCCCAGCAGGCCTTTCAATCTTGTGTCACACCACTGGGAAATCACATTGGCATCAAACCCTTTTGCTAATGAGTGGCATGCACAGTTCACGGTGCCCACTTTGCCAGAGATTTGAGGGTGAGTGCAACAACTTTCTGCCATACTGCTTTGCTGCTCCTCATGCGCTCTCCACCACACTACCAGTGAAGACCATTTCCTGCCTCCATGGCCTCCTTCTGCACTGTAAATTCTTTGGTCTCAGCTGCCCTCCATCTCCAAGCCGGTCTTCATGGTCATCACCATGCTATGGACCCTCCTGTGTTACCGAGTCAGATCTGTACTGCGCCTTGGGTTTCTTGCCCCTGGTGCCACACAGCAGTATTTATCTGGACAGGACTGTGCTGCAGAACACATGCAGCCACCGCAACAAAATTTTGAGGTTCGACCAGCAGTGAAGTGCGAGGTAAGACTGGGGGGAGCGAGGGACGGGGGGGGGGGGGGGGTGTCTATGTGGCGCTAACAATTGTACACAAAGACTCGAGTGAAGTACAAGAGAGACTTTATGACAGTGAGATGCTATTCCTCCGGCGGCAGCTGTAGAATGGCATCTCAGTGAAACTTACAAATATTTATACAGCTCCCTGTGGGCGGAGCCAGCCGGCAGGGGCTTACCGGAGAAACCTGTAATACAGGTACGGCCATACATCCCCCTACTGCAAGCACACATACATACAGTGGTTGGATCACCACAGTCTAATGAAGGCAAGTTGGTGAATTCGGAAGGAGGGCTGTACAAGAATGAAGGGGGAGGTGTGCGAGCTATGGATGAAGAATTTGAAAAATGGAAGGCAGAGGGAAGGGAAGTTGAATCCCGGCAAGGCTGCATAATAAGCTCACAAACAAGGGTTTCAAAGGGATACCACATAATTTACTGGGAGGGGCTGCATAAGCACAAAGATTCCTGATGCAGTTGGCAGAAGTTCTAAATGGGGCACGGGCCCGGTAGTTGAAACAAGGAACAGACTTTTTCTTGAGCCTACTAGCCTATTCTCTCTGGGTTGATGACATCCTGTGCTGTCTGGTGAAGACAGATGTATTGGAGGGAATGAAATGACTGGACTAGTATTTAAATATGGCACTTGGTCTTTTGAACCCGTCAGCTGAGAGCGGGCAGATGAATCAGCTGCCGCCCACCAGGAGAGTAAGAGGGGATCTTGCTTGTGCATAAATAATGAGCTTCCAAGTGCAGAATCTGGTGCAGGATTCAATATTCTGGTTGATAGGACAGGCATCGCCAGAGCCGTTTGCAACCACACACACAGGGCACGATTCTCCAGCCTCGTTGCTTTCTCGAAATAATTAGAGAGTAGTGGAGAGAGGATAAAGGAGTGGGTCAACCTGGGAGAAGACATGGCCACAATCAGACAAATGGCTGCCTTCTGTGCTACATGAATCTATGCAATAAGTGTTTTCAACCCACTGACAACTTGAAAAAGTTTATTTGGGGCTTGATATGTACATAATGGCCACAAGATTAACTGTTCAAACAGGAGCGTAAAGCATCTGCATTTCGGTGTGGTCAGAGTGACGTGCGAGTTCTTATCAACAGTCTGATTCAGTCCGAGACAGATCGAACAGGGAGATAGAATGAGGAGAAGGGTACGCAGCTTTACAGTAGGGGCTGAAGGCAATGTCTACAGTATTTAATCACTGGCGTTGTTCTATGCATGCTTCTATTTAACTTGGAAAATTTCTCCAGTTACACCCAATCTCTAGTTTCAAATTGCCTCTTTTCACTTAATTGTTCTTCATCAAAATTCATGACCTAAAGAAACACTTTCCACCCTGTAATTCTATTTGCTTTCATGAACAACTGATTTCACCTGAAAGAGTCTTCCCAAGCTGAGATAGTCTGTCTATCCAAAAACCGGGAGGTCATTTAAAAAAAAAGACAAGCAAATGTTTTCACAGAATTGTTGTGTTCCCCCTCTGCAAATTTTTATTCTTCATTCCATTAAAACAGGAATACAACAGATGCCTATGGCATGGAGTCAGTCCTGGCAGACAAGCAAAGCTACTTCTATACTGAAATTTGTTCTGCTTTTGTTCCATCTAATGCTGTATTTATGAGCATTCATTTTTACTGTTACTTTTTCATAATTTTTCCTCAACTTGTTAAGTTTGCATAACATTGATTCCTCCAACTTTACAAAATGTATTTAATGGCTTTACACAGAAATTCCAAGCCTGAAATTTATATATTATATATCCTAAAAATAGGATCTCATGCAAGACTCCTGCTTAAAATACAGAACTCATCCACATCAATCTCTCCACATCCACCTCAATCACTCAACATCAATTTCAGTCTCTCCTCATCTGCCTCAATCAATCCTCATCCACCTCAATCTCTCCTCATCCACTTCAATGACTCCTCATCCACATCAATCACTCCTCACCACATCAGTCACTCTTCATGCACATCAATCTCTCCTCATCCACCTCAATCACTCCTGATCCACATCAATCTCTCCACATCCACCTCAATCGCTCATCATCAACGTCAAGCGCTCCTCATCCACCTCAATCTATCCTCATCCACCTCAATCTCTCCATTTTCACCTCAATCTCTGCAAACCTTGGGTTTTTACTTACACAGCAGAACAGTCTCCTCTGTTATCCAGCTTTCTGGAATGGTCCTTGTTTGGTCGCAAGCTTGACTATCTGATCATAACCAAAGACTCTCCAGCAAAGGCTTTGCTGCTTGCTCCTACACTGTTACCTCTGTAGTCTACTAAGGATCCATATGTATCTGGTTGATATGATGTGTAAAGTGTGTTAGCATATAGGATGGTGCATAATGGATAGTTTCTTCGTTATGTCTTGCTTTCAGCTCTCACCACTGGCTACAGTACCACTATTGTGAAAAAGAGAGCTGAGCTCTGACCTGTCCATCAGCAAGCACTATCTTGTGCCTCCCCAAGGTGACATAGTAAATTGGATATCACATTCTACCAGTCTAAACTGCAGGGGGGCTCAGAGGAGACCTGCCCCACCCCACCCACCCACCCAGTGCATGGCATGTAGGCCTACTTGTTTCAGGATATGACATGGTTCCCACAAACCAGATCACCATCAATCGGTAAATAGCCCTACTGAGGACAAGAGGACAAGACAAACTCAACAAAGAAGACTCCTGTGTCTTTTTCATTGCAAGCTGGATTATTAGGCCCATGTGTCCTGGCCTTACTGATTACCTTCTGCAGATTGATATCACACTGAAGGCAGCTGTGATCAACAAAGAAATTACAATGTTCAGTATGGACATTGTTGCACTGCAAGAAACTAGCCTCAATCAAAGTGGATCCATAATAGAGGAACACTGCATGTTCTTCTGGCAGGGGAAAGCTTACGAGGCAGCATATGAGCATGGAGTGAGATTTGTAATAAATAACACACCGGTCACGATGATTGGAAAGCGCCCCCCCCCTCTACCTCCCCACCAGCTCCCCCACCACCCCCTCCGCAGTCGGCTCAGAGACATTTTACTCTGAACAAGCCAGTTCATGAGTCGACACAGTACCCCCCCCCCCCCCCCCCCCCCCCCGCCCAAGTGTTAAGAATCAATTCTATAAGACAGGCATTTTCAAAGTGGGGGGCGCGATCTGTGGGTGGGTTGCTGGCAGGTATCACAAAGGGCGCTGAGCCATCCGCCATGGCATTCCTGATTGCGGGAATTCTGGCACAACGGCTGCAGCAACGGGAGAGATGCTATGAACAGCATAGACCACTTTCTAGACCTCAGTAAGGCTTACAACCTCATCAGCAGAGAAACTCTTTAAATTGCTGCAGAAAATAAACTGGACCCCGGAGCATCATTTCTTCTTTCCATGGAAATAAGCACTGTTCTGACAGTTAAAATGGAACAACATCAGACATTTTCAAGGTCAGTGGCATGTTGAAATAGGACTGCATCCTTGCGCCAACTTGCTTTGGCATATTTTCCCTATGCTGCTATTGTACACTTTTGGCAACACAATTGAGGATATATACCTGCATGCCACAGCTGATATCAAGCTGTCCAACTTGACAATACTCTCCACAAAAATGTCCTCATCCATGAGTTGCTGTTTTCTGATGATGTTGCGCTGGCACGCCATACTGAAGTTCACTTGCAACAGCTTGTAGATCAGCTCTTCCCAGTCTGCAAGGAGTTTGGACTGATAATCCGCATCAGGGAGATGAAAATTATGGGCCAGCTCATCAGAGACTCCACCTTTCATCAACATCAACAATCTCACTCTGGAGGTCATCAACAGCTTCATATATATTGGGTCAAGAGTTACCAGCAACCTATCCGTCGATGCTGTAACCAGCAGCAAGACTGCCAAGGCTGCAGCTATCATGTCAAAGGAAGAAGTTACGTGGAGGCCAACGGCAAAGTAACCAAAAACACAAAACTTTGTGTGTACCAGGCTTGTGTTCTCAGGACACCCCTTTGAGGTAACGAGGCCTGGACAACTTATGTAAGCCAAAAGAAACAGCTGAATAACTTCCACTTGGACTGCCTGAGATGAGTATTTACATATCCTGTCAGAACAGTGTGCCAATTCTGGACATACACAAGCGTGCAGGTATCCCCAGTTTGTTTGCCCTGTTGAGTCAGCAGAGACTTTGTTATCTGGGTCCTGTGAGCTGAATGAAAGACCGCTTTATTCCAAAAGACATGGGGTTGGATTCTCCGTTTGGGAGAGTAAGTCCCCACGCGGCGTGAAAATGGTGGTGTTTTATGCCAGGAAAACTGACGTAAAATGGCCACCGATTCCCCGTTTTGCTGGGGGCTAGCAGGAAGATAGCGGAGAGCTCGCAGCTCTAGTTGCCGATATGGCCCGTAGCATTGCCGGTTCTGTGGCCGCGCCGTGCTCCATAGCGGTCTCACCCTGCGAACTCAGACCGCAAAAGTAGTTCCTCCCTTTGGCCACTCAAGTGCCCCAGACCGCCCGCTCACAGTGCCCCCAGCCCCGGATGGAGCCCCCCTGCCCTCGGATCGGCCCTCCTCTGACTGTGGCGGCGCCGGACTGAGTCCACAGCCGTCACGCGAGGCTCCTGAACGGTGTGAGCACACACAATGCATTCCGTCAGGAACTCGGCCAGTCGGGGACGGAGCATCGTGGTGCAGGCCTCAGTCAATGGCCTGAGGCAGTGGATACTTGGCATGGCTTTTCAGGGGGCGGAGAATCAGAAAACCGGCGTTGCCTCAATATTGGCTTCAAAATGGATTTCCCGGCCCATCGCCGAATGCAATTTCAGCGTGGGAGGGCGGGGGCGGGCGGAGAATCCAGCCCATGCTGTACGGCAAGCTTGATATCGGGAGGAGACCAACAGGTTGTCCACATCTGTGATACAAGGCTGCCTGCACGCAAGACCTCAAGTTGACCTGGATTGCAGGTGATGCATGGAAAGTCCTTGCCATTGACTGGAGTATTTAGAGACAAGCAGTCAGGAAGGGCATGGGAAAGAAATGAACAGATGGCAAACACTAGTCATCTATGCAGCTACAGAAAGGGTTGCCACTCACAATTCGGCCTCTGCAACCATAATGAACCATATTCAATCCAGAAGTGACAACCATCTCAGGTACAGGTCATCATCACTAAGTATCTGTAATTGAATCATTTCCTCTTCAGTATCCACATGCTGTACCTTGGAAATATCATCTGCAGACATGGGGTCAACTTCTACATGTCTGACAACCGGTTCTATCTGTTTGTCGCCTCTCTTGGCTCTTCCACGGTTTCTTGGCTATCAGACTGCTGGTCTTTCAAAGAAACCCGAGAAAATAGAAGCAGTAGGAGGCCATTCGGCCCTTTGAGCCTGCTCCGCCATTCATTATGATCATGGCTGATCATCCAACTCAATAGATTGATCCCACCTTCGTTCCCATATCTTTTGGTCCCCTTTGTCACAAATGCTATATCTTACTGCTTCTTGAAAATATACAGCTAGATTCTCCACCGGCGGAACCCTCCATTTTGCCGGCATCACACTCATGCCCGCGGATTTCCTGACAGCACGGGGGTGCCCACAATGGGAAGCCCCATTGGCCAGCTGCCGGGGATGGAAAATCTCACTGCCGGCGGGGGCATGCACGTCCAAAAATGGGTGCGGCGGGACAGAGAATCCCGCCCATAGTGTTTTGGGCTCAACTGCTTTCTGGTAGTGAATTCCACAGGCCAACTACTCTCTGGGTGAAAAGATTTTTCCTCATCTCTATTCTAAATATTCTACCCCTTAACCTCAGACTGTGACCCCTGGTTCTGGACACACCTCCCATTGAGAACATCCTTCTGATGCCTCCCCTGTCTAGCCCAATTAGAGTTTTATGGTTTCTGTGAGAACCCTCTTCATTCTTCTGAACTCCAGCAAATACAATCCTAACTGACTCAATCTTTCCTCGTAATCAGCTCTACCATCCCAGGAATCAGTCTGGTAAACCTTCTTTACATTCCCTCTAGAGCAAGAGCATCCTCCCTCAGACAAAAAGACCAAAACTGCATATAATATTCCAGGTGTGACCTCACCAAGGCCATATATAATTGCTGCCAGAGATCCCTGTTCCTGTACTCAAATCATCTCGCTATGAAGGCCAACAGACCATTTATCTTCTTTGCCACCAGCTGCACCTTCAGCAACTGGTGTACAAGGACACCCAGGTCTCTTTGTACATTCTCCTCTCCTAGTTTCTGGCCATTCAGGATAATAATCTGTCTTCCATTTTGTCTACCGAAATGGATAACCTCACATTTATCTAAATTATATTGCATCTGATATTCATTTACCCACTCACTCAACTTATCCAAATCACACTGAAGGATCTGTGCATCTTCCTCACAGCTCACATTCCCACCTAACCTTGTGTCATGGATGAGCCAAAATCTTCTCCAGAGCATCAAGAAGGCCAAAGCCATTCTCTTTACCTCCGCCCACATTGTGCCGAGGCAGCAGTCCAGCTCCTCTGCCTGGCACTTCCTCTGGCTAAACTAGACTATTAGTTGCTTCAGTCTCCTATTCAATCTAAATTGAACTTGTGACCTCACACCCTTTCCATGACATGGAGCGGATTCCTACACCAATAAAAAATTGCTGTCCTCTGTGCCTACCTTAGCTTATCTGTGGCTGAAAATCATAGCCTGATCTTCTTTCAAACTCAAAATTCAACTATTTCATGATTTCTTGGCCACCCTCCTATTTTGACATCCACAAACATTAGTTCTATTGCCTTGGACCTAACTCATGCAACTATCATACGGTGTTAGCTGATTGCTTATTGTAAATCTCAAGAATTACTTATTACAGGTCTCAGACATAGACACAAATTACATAATATCTTTGTCACACTTTTCAGAAAAAAATGATTATTTTTCAGATTATAATATTCAGAATAAGAATCTTATTTTTAATACATTAGCTCCTTCAGTGAGACATCCACTCAGGAGAATGCAGTGGCAATTAGATTGAATGAAAAAATAACTACGGAGAATATTTCCTTTGGAATCAAAGGAAATGGAGGGAAAGTGAGGACAGGTTGCTGAGTTGGATGATCAGCCATGATCATATTGAATGGCAGATCAGGCTAGAAGCCGAATGGCCTACTCCTGCTCCTGGTATTGGGGAATGATCTCGGCTAGGTGGTTGAAGTTTCAGTCGGTGGTTACTTTGGGAATTGCGATCACAATTCCGTAAGTTTTAGAATACCCATGGACAAGGACAAGAGTGGTCCTAAAGGAAGAGTGCTAAATTGGGGAAAGGCCAAGTATAACAAAATTCAGCAGGAGCTCGGGAATGTGGATTGGGAGCAGCTGTTTAAGGATGAATCCACATTTGAAATGTGGGAGTCTTTTAAGGAAAGGTTGATTAGAGTGAAGGACAGACATGTCCCTGTGAAAATGAGGGATAGAAATGGCAAGATTAGGGATCCATGGATGACGGGTGGAATTGTGAGACTAGCTAAGATGAAAAAGGAAGCATACATAAGATCCAGGCGACTTAAATCTGATGAAGCTTTGGAGGAATATCGGGAAAGTAGGACAAATCTCAAACGCATAATAAAGAGGGCTAAAAGGGGTAATGAAATATCTTTGGCTAACAGGGTTAAGGAAAATCCCAAAGCCTTTTATTCGTACATAAGGAGCAAGAGGGTAACTAGAGAAAGGATTGGCCCACTCAAAGACAAAAGAGGGAATTTATGCGTGGAGTCAGAGGAAATGGGTGAGATTCTTAATGAGTACTTTACATCGGTATTCACCAAGGAGAGGGACATAATGGATGTTGAGGTTAGGGATGGATGTTTAAATACTCTAGGTCAAGTAAGGAAGGGGGAAGTTTTGGGTATTCTAAAAGGCATTAAGGTGGACAAGTCCCCAGTCCAGCTGGGATCTATCCCAGATTACTGAGGGAAGCGAGGGTCGAAATAGCTGGGGCCTTAACAGATATCTTTGCAGCATCCTTGAGCACTGGTGAGGTCCCGGAGGACTGGAGAATTGCTAATGTTGTCCCTTTGTTTAAGAAGGGTAGCAGGGATAATCCAGGGAATTATAGAACTGTGAGCTTGACGTCAGTGGTAGGCAAACTGTTGGAGAAGATACTGAGGGATAGGACCTATTCACATTTGGAAGAAAATAGACTTATCAGTGATAGGCAGCATGGTTTGTGCAGGGAAGGTCATGTCTTACAAACCTAATAGAATTCTTTGAGGAAGTGACAAAGTTAATTGATGAGGGAAGGGCTGTAGATGTCAAATACATGGACTTCAGTAAGGCGTTTGATAAGGTTTCCCATGGCAGGTTGATGAAAAAAGTGAAGTCGCATGGGGTTCAGGGTGTACTAGCTAGATGGATAAAGAACTGGATGGGCAACAGGAGACAGAGAGTACTGGTGGAAGGGAGTGTCACAAAATGGAGAAAGGTGACTCGTGGTGTTCCACAGGGATCCGACCTCGGACCACTGTTGTTTGTGATATACATAAATGATCTGGACGAAGGTATAGGTGGTCTGATTAGTTTGCAGATGATAATAGGATTGGTGGAGTTGCAGATAGCGAGCGGGACTGTCAGAGAATGCAGCGAAATATATGTAAATTGAGAGTTGGGCAGAGAAATGGCAGATGGAGTTCAATCCAGGCAAATGCGAGGTGATGCATTTTGGAAGATCCAATTCAAGAACAGACTATACGGTCAATGGAAGAGCCCTGGGGAAAATTGATGTACAGAGAGTTCTGGGAGTTCAGGTCCATTGTACTCTGAAGGTGGCAACGCAGGTTGATAGAGTGGTCAAGAAGGCATACAGCATGCTTGCCTTCATTGGACGGGGTATTGAGTACAAGAGTCGGCAGGTCATGTTACAGTTGTATACGATTTTGGTTAGGCCACATTTGGAATACTGCGTGAAGTTCTGGTCGCCACATTACCAGAAGGATGTAGATGCTTTAGCGAGGGTGCAGAGGAGGTTCATCAGGATGTTGCCTGGTATGCTGGTATGGAGAGTGCTAGCTATGAAGAGAGGTTCTAGATTAGGATTGTTTTTGTTGGAAAGATGGAGGTTGAGGGGGGACCTGATTGAGGTCTACAAAATTATGAGAGGTATGGCAACAAGCTTTTTCCAAGAGTGGGGGTGTCAATTACAAGGGGTCACAATTTCAAGGTGAGAGGGGGAAAGTTTAAGGGAGATGTGCATGGAAAGATTTTTACGCAGAGGGTGGTGGGTGCCTGGAACACATTGCCAGCGGAGGTAGTAGAGGCGGGTACGATAGCATCATTTAAGATGCACCTAGACAGATGTATGAACGGGTGGGGAACAGAGGGAAGTAGATCCTTGGAAAATAGGCGACAGGTTTAGATAAAGGATCTGGATCGGCGCAGGCTGGGAGGGCCGAAGGGCCTGTTCCTGTGCTGTAATTTTCTTTGTTCTTTGTTCTTTGCTCCTAATTTCTATGTTTCTATGAAAATGGATCAGTCCAGCCTTGTGGTAAATTTAGAGGACTTGGTGGCAGTAAAACTGGCAACCTATTTCTCTGCCACTAAAGAACTCAGAAGGCCATTAAAAAGGAGTATGATTCAGTGATTTCCATGCAAGAAGTGCAAAACAGATTAGCGGTGTGTTCCCAGCTTTGGATACTAAAGTCAATATTCTTGCAATTAAAACTGAGTTCAGTGCAAAGCTTTGCACTTTCAGCATGGCATTTGGCAAAAAAAGGTCAGATGAATTAAGTCAGCATTTTATGTAATTCAGAAATTAATAAGAAATGAAAAAGAGGCATGAGCAATATTCCCATCAAAATGTTATATCTGAACAAAACAAATTCAAGCCATTTAAAAAAAACCTAAAATGTTGGATTAACCCTCTAAATCATTTTGCAGTCTCTAATATCAGCAGTGTACAGATTTTCCACATGAATTGAAAGCAATTTTTCAAAAAGGTGCCTCGATGTTGGGTCACAGGTGAATGCTTTTGGCAGTAATTTGATGAAAACAGAGTAACACCTAAATAGCTATTCAAAATGACTAATGTACCTAACATTGAAGAGAAATCAGGGGTGGGATTGTCCGATTGCCGACTCCGAAATAGCGTTTGGCGATTGGCCGGAGAATCTGTTTTTCGCCAAAATCGGGGGTGGCGCTGTGTTTCGGATGCTCCAGCCCCTCAAAAACAGTGGTTGGGACGGCCTCAGGATGTCACCTGAGCCCCTCCCCAAAAGCTCCGCCCCTGATGGGCCAACTTACCGACGGCATGGGACACGTGTCCTCTCAACTTTTGTGAACCTGGCGTGGCGGCTGTGGCCTGTGTTCAGCGTCACCACAGTTGGGGGAACCGTTCTGTTAGCAGGGGGGGCTTCGGCGGCGGCTGGAGGGACTGGTGGGGGGGTGGTCTGGGGGTGGCAAGGGGGGTTATAGGGGGACACCATCTGGCAGACTGGGTCCATGAGCAGTCACGCCATGTTGTACGGCATGGCCGCTGCAGGCTGCCGCCTTGCACATGCGCGGCCACAGACCCGGCCATTCAGCGTCCATATCTGCAAGTAAAGCTGGGAGATTTAAGTGACGCAGCTGCTAGCCCCGCACTGGGCGGAGTATTGGTGTGGGGGCAGCGCCGACTTTTTGGTCATAAGACCAGACACATCCTCCAGACATAGCCACAAAATTGGAGAATCCAGCCCAATTTTTTAAAAAATCACTAATCAATCATTGGAAATGGATAAATGTGGGGCGAGAATAAGAACTTTGTGTTAGCCACAGATGTCAGAACTAATGGATGAATGACAGCTAAATGTATAAAATGAAGCAGACAGTGAAAATTGGACCAAAAGATCTTTTAAAATCTTATAAGGTAATAGGGAGAGGATAAAATGTCAAGTAGGCTACTTAAATTAGAGATTTTTATTCCCCCACAGGAAAACACCAATTGCTTGCATTGCCAGAATGACAGTTTGTGTCAGGATATAAATAAAGTGTGGAAACTGGCAGTAGTGAAAAGGCAAGTAGCATCTTGGTTGAAATTGGTGGCATGGAGAGTAGTTAGAGGGGGAATGTGGGAGATATCATTAAGGTGAAAATACATTCTGACAGATATAGAGACTGGTGAGGTGAATCCTTCACACTACCCTGAAGAAAAGCAGCTGAATCAGATTATGGAGGGATGTCAGATGAAGTATTAAAAACAACCAGTTCTCATCTGATAGTGATTAGTCCAGCCAGCCGTTCCGAACGTATGGGTAGCAACCCAGTTGGGGTTGCAGAAACATCAAAGGGGGTCAAGGGAAATAAAATGACATTAATCTCCCATTCCCTCATATATTTCCCAGCAGTGGGAAGTAAGCAGTCACAGGACAAACTTCCAGAATTGAGCACTTGAGCTGTGGAGGTTCTAATCAGGCATGCTGCGATGGAACTATGCATCTCTGTAAGTATCTCAAAGGGTTTCTCAGGCAACAGCGCTGGAGTCAGATGCAGGTTCAGCCACCAAGGCCCTGTGATTTTCATCACAGATTTTTCCATAATTATATTATGCATTAGTCAGTACATGTTGCTCCATAACATGCAAACTTTTTAATTGTTCATTGTATGTTACTGAATGCTGTTTTATTGCTCTTTGGTCTCTGTTGGTATCTGGACTTGTATTAACTTTCAAGTGTTAAAATCGGCTACTATTAGAAAATAGCTTGCACAGCACTGGCTTAAACCAAAAGAATGTTATTAGTAAATAAATTATTTCCACAATTCACGGCATCTGAGTTTCGGAAAAATAGAATGTTCATGTTTTCAATAATGAAATCGTGTTTATTCATCACTCCAGTGTCAGAACGTGTGTGCGGGGTGGAACGGTGGATATATTTTGTGTGAGATTTTCTGCAGCAGTGATTCTCACTGCCAGTGTGCAGTACATTGATGAAATAGGGCGACATTTGTACCAGAGGCTTAACGATCGAAGCATAGAACTTCCAAATTTATGAAATAATGTACAATTGACTAACAGGAAACGGATCTGGAGCTCCACATTTCATGTACTTGAATTTTCTTACGTTTCCTGTAAATGTTAAAAATCTTTTGGGTCTAATTTATTGGTATCTAAATCTGGGTTGATTTATTTGACGTCATATTTTTTTGACATAAAATCGAATGCAATTTGAAGATCCTGTGGATTTTTAAAATCCTTTTCTGGGATGTGGGTGTCACCAATTAGACCAGAATTTATTGCCCTTGTGTACTGCCTTCCTGAACCGTTGTGGCCCATGTGCTATAAATATGCTTACAGTACTGTTAGGAGGGGAGTTCCAGGATTTTAACTCGGTGATACTGAAGGATCATTGTGCAGCTTGGAGGGGGACTTGCAGGTGGTGGTGTTCCCATGCATTTGCTACCCTTGTCCACCTCGGTGGTAGAGGTTTGTGGGTTTGGAAGGTGCTGCCCAAGGACCTTGGTGAGTTCCTGCAGTGTATCTTGTGGTTGGTACACACTGTTACCACTGTGAGGCGTGGTGGAGGGAGTGAATATTTAAGGTGGGGGATTGGATGAAAACAAATATGCTGCTTTCTCCTGGATGGAGTCAAGCTTCTTGGGAGTGTTGTTAGAGCTGCACTCATTCAGGCAAGTGGAAAATATTCCATCACTGACTTGTGTTCTGTAGATGGTGGACAGGCTTTGGGGAATCAGGAGGTAAGTATTCTCCACAGAATTCCCAGCCGATGACCTGTTCTTCCAGCCTGGTCCAGTTTAATTTCTAGTTATTATTAAGCTTATTTTAAGATACAATACCAATCAGCCTTCGCTACATTCATTCTTAAGCGATTCCCCTTTCATTAACTACAAAATATTTTGTGGCAGGTTATTCAGTACATAGCTGTAAAACAAATGCCTGGAAAGGATAAATGAATTATCCAGTGTAGAAATCCAATCAGCACACAAAAAACAGCAGCACGTTTACTCAAATTCATGTTCATGGCAATCAACAAGAAGAACAGAAATATTGCAGTCCATTCAGCCCATCGAGTCTGCACCAGCTCTTCAAATGAACAATTCAGTTAATGCCATTCCCTCACTTTCTCCCCGTAACCCTGCACATTCTTTCTTTTCAGATAACTGTCTGATTCCCTTTTTAATGCTTCAATTGAACCTGCATCCACAACACAATTTCCCCCATACATTTATACAACAACCAGCTGATTCTCAGATGATCGTTGGGTTTTATCTTCTATTGTCTTAGCTGGAAGTCCATTCCAGTCCTTTGATAGTTTCAAAATTGGCCTCCTCCCCACAGTTATGAATTAATTTGAAATAATGGCACAAATTGCCTGGTCAGTATCGATGCCTTGTCTCTGATGATTTCTGAAATCTGACCCTTTTGGGATTTTTCAGCCTTGACTTCGGATCCTGGTCTGAATCATCAAAGGGTCAGCACAGACTTCACTGGAAATGACCATTGGGCATAAAGAAAGATAGTCAAAGATAGGACATATCCCCTACTCAAGAAAGTCATTCAGTTCAGGTCCTACCTACATTATTAGATCCCTGATTTACAGGGAAAGAGACCTAATGCCTAATACATGCAGCCACTTGGACCAACTAATCCTTTGTAAAAATCCGAAAAGGGAGGCCTTAGATGTTAACAGGCAGTAAGTTCACCAACCTCATTGTTTGGCCTATACTGACTCTTTTATGCTCATTTTCCTCAGTCAGAATTGGCCACGGAGATTGAGGAAGACAACTTTTCTGCATCGGATAAGAGTCCAGGGTGTTGGAGGTGATGTACTGGCATGGATAGAGAAATGCAGGAAGAAAAGAGTCAGGATAAATGAGTATTTTTCAGCTTGATAAACTATAACTAATGGAGTGACACATATCAATGCAAAGGCCTCAACCCTTTACGATCTATATTTTCATGACTTGGATCAATTGTGTCATTGCCAAGTTTGCTGATACAAATAGGTTAATTCAATGGGAAAACATTTGACAGAAGGGTTATAATGTTGGAAAATGTGATATTATCCACTTTGGCAGAAAGAATAACAAAGGAGAGTGTTATTTAAATAGAGAGAGACTGCAGAATGTTGCAGTATTAAGAGAATTTGGTGTCCTTATACATGAATCACAAAAGGTCAGTTACTAGGTGCAACAAGTAATTAGGGGGACAAATGGAACGTTGGTCATTATTGCGATTGTCTGATTTGACAACTGGAGAGAGCTGTTGACTCTTCTTGATGGATAACTTTAAGTGGTTATAATAAATTGTTCTTTTAGTCATTTGGTAGTACAGAACTTGAGTAAATTTGAACAAACATACTTGGTACTCAGCTATCTCTAAGTCACCTATACTCTGCTCTGGACCGACCTCCATCCCACATCTGCCCAAACTCTGCCCACCAGACCCTCCCTCCCCACCCGCAAACCCCACCCTCGATTGAAAATCACAAAATTTGGGTGCCTTTTTACCAAAGTCGGTAGTCTA
Source organism: Scyliorhinus canicula (assembly GCF_902713615.1). Classification (NCBI taxonomy): domain Eukaryota; kingdom Metazoa; phylum Chordata; class Chondrichthyes; order Carcharhiniformes; family Scyliorhinidae; genus Scyliorhinus; species Scyliorhinus canicula. Next base: position 66,809,474 of record NC_052156.1, on the reverse strand, counting down.
AAGTGGAAATGAATTGCAACCAATACCTCTTACACTTGTGTTTTCCAGAATCTTTTATACTGGTTCATGATTTAGTTTTGTCTCAACCAGGCCCTTCCCACAAAACTGACTGTGCCCGTGTTCGAACCTCTGAGATTTTGCTGATTTCCCTTATGTTGAGTCTAATGAATATGCTGATGGTGATAATTTTGCCAATTTGGTTAAATGGCTCTCGTTCCTTAGGCAAACAGGCACATATCCAAGGGTTTTCACATAAAAAAAATACAAATTTAATACAAAACTGGCTAGTATGAACCAATAAAACAATGAAATGATCAAGTTGTTTACAATGATTAGGGTGGCACGATAGCACAGTGGTTAGCATTGTTGTTTCATAGCTCCAGGTACCCGAGTTGGATTCCCAGTTGGGCCTCTGTCTGTACAGTCTTCATGTTCCTCCGGGTGCTCAGGTTTCCTCCCAGAATGCCCCGAAAGACTTGCTTGTGAGGTGAATTTGACATTCTGATTTCTTCCTCGGTGTACCCAAACAGGTGCGAGAGTGTGGCGACTAGGGGCTTTTCACAGTAACTTCATTGCGGTGTTAATGTATGCCTACTTGTGACACTAATAAAGGTTATTATTTGTGCAATTTTCTGAGCCATGTTTCTCACAGACCTAGGACTGTAAGCCCTTATTAAAAATGTTGTCAAACACAATTTCAGCTGTAATAAAATTGCAGCAGGTTTCTACTCTTAAATACGTCAATAAATACTTGTCTTTAATGGGAAAAAAAAAGCGATTATGTTCTATTTGGCAGCCCAATTGTGTTGGTTGATAGAAAATTATCCACTGTTGATTATACTGACCTGAGCGCAAACCTGAAACAGAACCTTATTAAGAACAGTTTTAACTGCATTTTGCAGGCATTTTCCTGACGGCACCCAAAGTGGGAATGCTATCCTGTTATGCAGGTGTGCCTAAAGTGTGCACAGAAACCTTTAAATTTAGTGTGGTGGAGCTCAGCCTGCTACGATTAATTTAGTTGTATTGTTCAACATAAAATTGTCTTATTTCAGTTCCACATCGTTTGAAGAGATGGAATCTTCTCAATATTTTCAGGTAATGATGTTCCCCTTTAATTTTTCTTCGTTTTGGGAATTGTGCTCCCCTCACTAAATAGTCTTTTCTGGTAGCTGTGTTCATTTGGTTATATGTGGTATGTGAGATTTATCTCCAGAGGCAGTATCATTATCACTGACCAGTCTATCTGATTTGTAGCTGGAAAAGCAATCTGGCAGCAGAATAGTATCCTTAAATCATCAAATTGCATTTCATGACCTAAGGAAAGATGCTACTACCTCCCTTCAGACTAACTGAAGCATCAGTTTGTTGCACGCATTGTAACTTGGCTTTCTCTTCAAAGAGCAGCTTTGAAAGAGAGACTTATTAAATGATGCTCTTGATTAGAAATGCAGAGTATAGGAAATATAAGATTTTAAAATGCCACGGTTCATAAAGGGCTAATTGAAAAATCTTGGGGAATGAGGTGTTCAGCACAGTGCGTTCCATTCCGCCATGCTTATTGGATTCAATGATGGAATTGGTGGTGAAATGGATGTCAAGTGCCTTTCCATTATCTTAGCAGTAACTTCATCTTCACTTATATTAAGTCTGTCATGCTGTCGCTAACTGTAACATATCCAGCAGAGCTGAGATCGTCAGAAAACACACAATACCAAAAAGGTTTTAGTATTATCACCAACAGCGGTGATGCTTCACTCTTTAATGTTAATGTGTTTGGCAGGAGACACCGATAGAAATATAATAATAATCTTTATTAGTGTCACAGGTCGGCTGACATTCACCCTGCAATAAGGTTACTATAAAAATTCCCTAGTCGCCACACTCCGGCACCTGTTCGGGTACAGTGAGGGAGAATTCAGAATGTCAGCATGTCTTTCAGGACTTGTGGGAGGAAACCAGAGCACCCGGACGAAACCCACATGGGGAGAACATGCAGACTCCGCACAAACAGTGACCCAAGCTGGGATTTGAACCTGGGACCCAGGTGCTGTGAAGCAACAGTGCTAACCACTGTGCTACAGTGCCAGCCATATATCTGCCCAGGAATGAGAAGCTGAAACTCTGTCTCCTTTTTAGAAGCAGCAAAACTGTTTGTGAATTGCGCTCTGTAGAAACTTTCCCATTCTGTTGGCTTTGAAGGAGATAATAGTCAGTAGATAATGTAAAAGAGTTAAACGTCCATGGTTATGCTTATGCAGTGGTAAAGTTGATGCGGCCAGTGCAGAATTCCCACGCACTATAATCAGGATAGTGGCAGGACTCAAATACCAGCAAAGAGCAAAAGAACAAAGAAAAGTACAGCACAGGAACAGGCCCTTCGGCCCTCTAGGCCTGCGGCAACCATGCTGCCCGTCTAAACTAAAATCCTCTACAATTCCGGGGTCCGTACCCATCTATTCCCATCATATTCATGTATTTGTCAAGATGCCCCTTAAATATCACTATCGTCCCTGCTTCCACCACCTCCTCCAACAGCGAGTTCCAGGCACCCACTACCCTCTGTGTAAATAACTTGCCTCGTACATCTCCTCTAAACCTTGCCACTCGCAACTTAAACCTGTGCCCCTAGTAATTGACCCCTCTACTCTGGGAAAATGTTTCTGACAATCCACTCTGTCTATGCCCCTCATAATTTTGTAGACCTCTATCAGGTCGCCCCTCAAACTCCTTTGTTCCAGTCAGAACAAACCAAGTTTATTCAACCTCTCCTCATAGCTAATGACCTCCATACCAGACAACATTCTGGTAAATCTCTTCAGCACCCTCTCTAAAGCCTCCACATCCTTCTGGTAATGTGGCGACCAGAATTGAACACTATATTCCATGTGTGGCCTAACTAAGCTTCGATACAGCTGCAACATGACTTGGAGTTTTTAGACGCAGTGCCTCGGCCAATGAAGGCAAGCATGCCGTATGCCTTCTTAACTACCTTCTCCACCTGTGTTGCCCCTTTAGTGACCTGTGGACCTGTACACCGAGATCTCTCTGACTGTCAATACTCTTGTGGGTTCTGCCATTCACTGTATATTCCCTATCTGTATGAGACCTTCCAAAATGCATTACTCTCTGCCAAATGTCTCCAAATTATCTAAATCCTGCTGTATCCTCTGACAGTATCCACAATTCCACCAACCTTTGTGTCGTCCGCAAACTTATTAAAATCAGACTAGTTACATTTTCCTCCATATCATTTATATATACTACGAACAGCAAAGGCCCCGGCACTGAACCCTGCGGAACACCCTGCGGAGCACAAAATGAACTTTGGAAAAGTTAGCATTGCATTGGGATTTGGAGGTGGGAGGAGCATTTGACAACTTATTGGATGACATTTCAGTGCAAAAAATATTCACAAGAATGAGCTGAAAGGGTACAAATATCAAGCAAAGACTGAAAAGGCGTGGACTCTCTTCTCTAGAAAAAGAAAGTCAGAGGTGACTTGATAAATGTTTTTCAGATTATGAAGTGGTTTGATAACGTGACGTAGAGAAACTAGTTCCACTTGTGAAGTAGTTTTAAACTAAATGCTATAAAGATAAGATAATCATGAAGCACCCAGCTGATATTAACACTAAACAGTCAAATCCCAGAGTGAAACCTGGCTCGATAGATCCTAACATTTTTTTTAATCATAGAGGAAAGTTACTGAAAATAATCATAGGAGTCTGCTGATTAACTTTTAACATAAAGAATTAAACATTTATTAAAACAATAAAAATCAACTACAGGGCACCAGACAAAAATGTTGGAAAGATCTCAATAACAACACATGAAAATGATTCAGTTCACATTGATTCTTTACCGCAGCAATATCTTTGCATAAATATGCAATACATGTGAATTAACAGGCAAACAGTGGTAAGGCACCCCACATTCCGAAGTAAATGACAGATGCAATCAAAACAGATTCCGTGGATTTCTCAACAACCTACCCTCAACAACCCACCCAGACACTTGTCACACTGTGAGCAAACCGGCCTCACAGAAACATTAAGGGTTTCCAATCTGTACATTAAGAACTTGCTTAGAAATGCTCCCCCAACTCACTCCCACTGGGATGGCTTCAAAAAGGAGCCACCTCCAGCATTTCAATCTCATCTTCTGAGATACGGTCCCTTGGTCCTGGATTTCTGAGTACGTACAAGCTTCACCTTCTGAGCACAGTTCCAGATGTTTATCCGTACCAAGCAGAACACCACTACTGCATAGCGCCCGCAGTGAGGAGACACTAATATTCAGTTGCCTCCTTGAATTTTCCGGGTCTTTCTCTGGTCCATTTTGCTTGAAGTCTGCTCCCTACAGCTCTGTCTTTAATTTGGAGCCTATTTCTCTGTTCCATTCTTAACTTCACTCAACAGGATCCGTTTCTGATCTCTGTCCTTGTCCCTTCTGGAATATCCTTCTGGGTTAGTTTTCTGTTGTATTCCTTGGGTTTGGGACCATATTCTTTGTTTGGGATCTTCCCCCTGCCCCTTTTCCCATGGTCCACTTCTTTGGGACACACTCTGCTATCACACTCTGGCTCAGGTCACCTGAACTGCAATTTTGTGCTGTTTCACTTCTTTGCTTATTTTTCTTGTGTCGAGCTCTGGTTCTCGGCCTGAAGAATGAAAAAACACTGACTGCACATCTCCGGGCTGGTGCATGCGCAAAAGGCCTGGACTATACAAAGAAAAACTACACTGCACATGTGTGCCCATTTCCCAGCCAGCGCATGCATAAAAGTGCTACAAATCATAAAGTGCCTATAGTGCAGAAGTAGGCCATTCAGCCCATCGAGTCTGCTCTAACACTCTGAAAGAGTACCCTACCCAGGCCCAATCCTCTACCAAATTTCAACCTAACCTTTGGGACACGAAGGGGCAATTTAGCAAGTCCAATCCACCCAACCTGCACATCTTTGGACAGTGGGAGGAAATTAGAACTCTTGGAGGAAACTCACACAGACACGGGAAGAACATGCAAACACCACACGGTCACCTGGGGTCGGAATCGAATCCAAGTCCTTGGTGCTGTGAGGCAGCAGTGCTAACCACTGTGCCACCTTGCCGCCCAGAAGCCCAGTGGCCCACTGGGATTTGGGAGTCCCTGGCCTCAGACTTTGGTTTGTGAACACAATCAAAAAAGGAATGCGGGAAAGAGTGACAATGTAAACATGATTGTAGAATAGCTCCGTTGAGGGGAAGCTGGATAAATACATGGAAAAAAGGAACAGAAGGATAGTGTGAGATAAAGTAAGATGAGGGGAGACTCATCTGGAACATAAAGACTGGGCTGAAAGGCCTGTTTCTTTACTGTATATTCTATGTAATACTTTGTAATTGTCCCTCTGTGATTGAAAAGGTGGGGAAAACTGGGATGATTTTGTTGATTTTTAAATGCCGTTCACTTTCTCCAGCCTTTCGTTTGGCCACAATATTTGGGGAAATCACAGCAACAGTTCCCCCACATTCATACCAGTCTGGACCGGAAACCTAATCTGCATGCAAGGCTTATCCTGCGGCCACATCAAATATCTGCAGGAGAGAAAGAAGGAAATGTGCATTCTGCAGAATGAGCAAGAAAGCCTGACAGGGTCAGCTGTGAGCAAAGGATCACAGCACAATGCATTACCATGAAATGGGATTTATAAAGTCTGGTCCATTTAGATTAGGATATTAAAGTTGGCAATGCTGCTGGTTTGACATCTGATGTGACTGATTCAGCAGAAGTTACCAGGGCTGAGGACAGATACAACAGATGTTGCCAGTGATTGAAGGGTTAATTTATGAGAACAGATTGCATAAACCTGGCTTGTCTTGTCTATCTTAAGCTTCAAGATTGTTGTATAATCTAATCACAATAGTTAAAACGATTAAGGGATTCAGTAGGGTAGATTTGAATAAGCTATTTCATCTGGTGGACAATTCAAAACAAGGGGGCACAATATTAATATTGGAGCTGGACCATTCAAGAGTGAAACCAGGGGAAACACATTTCAGTTACAAGGCAGTATCTGGAATTCTTTTTCCCAAATGATTGTGGATGCTGAGACAATTGAATTTTTCATGTTTGAGGTCAACAGAATTTTATTAAATAAGGGTATCATGAAATACAGACTTAAGGCAGTTGAGGTACATATCAACCATGATCTAATTGAATAGCAGACTAGTTAAGCGAGTCAGAATAATCTGCTTCTGTTTCTTGCATGTGCAAGATTCCCCTTATGGGGAATCCTTTAAGGATCCAGTCACAGGAGAATTCCCATTTAACCTGTAATTTCTTCCATCGTGTGAAAATCAACCCAAAAGAAAATTGATCACATAATTCATACACTCTCTCCCACCCTGCACCCCTTCCTCACACACTATTTGTATGAAAGTGAGAGGGGAATGGTCAACTGTTAATGGGAGAGTTTCCATGGTGAAAATTCTGAGAATAATGATCATTTTAGGATTCAAACTGGGAACTACAGTCTCCTTTGTCTATTGAAACATGGAATTATAGAATTGTTATGGTGCGGAAGGAGGCCATTTGCCCAGTTGTGTTCATGCTGGTTCTGCAAGAGTAACTCAGTTTCTGCCCTTTCCCCGTAACTCTGAATGTCTTTTCTCTTGAGTTGCTTATCCAATTACCTTTTGAAATCCGTGACTGAACTTGCCTCCACACTCATAAGTAATGCATTCTAGGCGCTCGCAACGTAATGCATAAAAATTGTTTCATCAAATCACTCTGGGTTCTTTTATCAACTATCGCAAATGGATATCTTCTGGTTCTCAACAAAAGGGAACATTTTCTCCCGATCCACTCTGCCTTGATCCCTTATTATTTTGAACATCTGATTCAAATGTTCTCTCAATCATTCTTTGCTCTAAGAAGAACAGTCATTTTCCAATCTATCCACATAACTGAAGTCCCCATAGCTGGAACAATTATGTAAATCTTTTCTGCAATTTAAAGCCTTCACATCTTTCCCAAAATGTGATGTCAAGAATTGAACACAATACTCCAGTTGAGACTGGACCAGTGTTTTATAACTTTCACTGTGACGCCCTTGTTTTTGTACGCCATGCCTCTATCAATAACGCCCAGGATCCCTCTGCCTTATTAAACACTTTCTCAACTTACCTGCTATCTTCAACAATTTGTGAACATATGCCCTCGATATGTCCTGCCTATTCCTCTACCCCTCTCGAATTGTGGCCTTCATTTTAAATTTTTAAAAATAAACTTAGAGTACGGGTTAGGTGGATTGGACATGCTAAATTGCCCGTAGTGTCATAATAAAAGTAAGGTTAGGGGGGGTTGTTGGGTTACGGGTATAGGGTGGATGCGTGGGTTTGAGTAGGGTGATCATGGCTCGGCACAACATTGAGGGCCGAAGGGCCTGTTCTGTGCTGTACTGTTCTATGTTCTATGTTCTACACAATTATTTTTTTTTCCAATTAAGGGGCAATTTAGCATGGTCAATCCACTTACCCTGCACATTTTTGGGTTGTGGTGGTGAAACCCACGCAGACATGGGGAGAATGTGCAAACTCCACACGGATGGTGACGCAGGGCTGGAATTCGAACCCGGGTCTCAGCGCTGTAGGCAGCAGTGCTAACCACTGTGCCACCCCTCCTTCATGTTAAATTGTCTCGCCTCCTTCTTTCATTTAAAATGTATTACTTAAAACTTCCATGTGTTCAATTTTATCTTCTATAGGTGTTAACCAATTTTACTAGCCTGTCTCTGTACTCTGAAGTCTATTACTGTCCTTCTCAGAGGTCACAATATGTCCATGCTTTCTGTTATCTGCAAACATTGAAATTGCAGGACATATATGCATCGTTTTGAGCCTGCAAGCTTTAAGAACGAGTTTGCTTCAACAATTTTTTTGGGTTTTAGACCAGTAAGAATATCAGTCTGGTGTGCTCTTGTCAGGGGTTCTATGCTAACCTTGCCGAATATGATACAATAAAAACTGAATCCACCCAGTGGCATATATGTGGCATAAGGGTGGCATTCTTTCATCTCTACAAGATGATGGGCATGCAGCAAATCCATTGGCGATTTTAATGGTGCACTTTTGGCGATGGTTGAAAGAGACCAATCCATGACAGGCAGCTTCTGCTTTTAGCGCCACATATGAGATTGTTATCAGTGTCATTATGGGTTGCAGTTTTTTGTGTTTGTGCCTGCAGCCATTGATCATCAGTATGTTGCACAAGAGCGCATGGGTAATGTTGCAATTTCTGTCTCTTGTTGGATAGTGTTTCCCATGTGTGAAAATTGTTGAATTTAACTTTTATGTCACACTTGCAAGCATTCTTGAAGCAGAGTATGGGACATTCTACAGATGCTCTGGCTGCTTCCCTATACCAAATACCCTTGAGGATACTTTGCATTGAATCCTGCAAATGTGCCCAAGCCAGTGAAGTCATTTCTGATAAGTTCTAGCACGCTGGAAGATTTGCCTTTGAGGAAACTGACGCATTTGTGATTTGTCCATTTTGAAATGCTGACAATGGACCAAAAGCATCAAACATGAAATTTTAAAATCATTTTTTGGTAGTTGAATGTCGTCAAAAACGTGCTGAGCAAACAGGCCAGTTAAACGTGATGGGCAGAATTTAATGGAAAAAATTCATTTGTGGTGGGTTTTTCAGGGAGTTTCAGGTCGGCTCTGCCAATGACTTTCCCACTGCTATTCAATGACACTCAGTCACTTTTTTGGGCCCTGGGGAGTTTCTCACTGGCTTAGCCAACACTGAGAATTTTTTTCAGCACTCGGGAGCTGAACTCAGAGATCGGGCAGCCATTTTGAAAGGGTGCCCCAATCTGGAAGTGAGCTTGTGCGTCCCCCAAACCCCCCCCCACCATGGGCAAAGTCACCCCTCACAAACATGGGCATTTCCCCCCCCCCCCCCCAAGTGAAGATGCCCCGCTCTGAAGTCCCCCCTCTTCAGGCTCTCCCACAACCCCTTACAGACCCCCACCCTCCTGGCTCCCAACTGTCACCCCCAACCTCCCAGAGCCCCCTACTTACCTGCCATGCACCCCCACATGCGTACACTCTTCACACCCCCCACCACCCTCTCATGGACATGGCCCCCTTGGGTCGTGAGCGTTTGAAGGGTGCCACCCTGGCACCCTTGCTCCCTCACACCTGGGCAGCACTCCTACTACCTTGTCAGTGCCAGGTTGGCAGTGCCAAGCTGACAGCTGGGCAGTGCCAAAGTTCCCATGTTCCAGGGAAAGAGCCAGGGAGCCACCCTATACAATCCATGAATATCCAGCGGTCGCCGATGGCCCGGGAGACCTCCGGGTGCCATTCTGTCTGGTCCACGTTTGTCCCTGGGGAGGCTGGTAGATCTTGGAAGGCTGGTAGATCCCTGTGCATGCCAAAGTAGGTTTAAAATTTACTTAGGCGCATGCCGTTTGGTCAAGTCCCTTTTGGGCGTGCTTCAGATTCCAACGCATCACCGAACCTGGGTAGATCCCACGAGGCATGAAGGCCTCTCCTGGGATCTACCGGCCATGTTATCATAGAACATAGAACAGTACAGCACAGAACAGGCCCTTCGGCCCTCGATGTTGTGCCGAGCAATGATCACCCTACTCAAACCCACGTATCCACCCTATACCCGTAACCTAACAACACCCCCCTTAACCTTACTTTTTAGTACACTACGGGCAATTTAGCATGGCCAATCCACCTAACCCGCACATCTTTGGACTGTGGGAGGAAACCGGAGCACCCGGAGGAAACCCACGCACACACGGGGAGGACGTGCAGACTCCGCACAGACAGTGACCCAGCCGGGAATTGAACCTGGGACCCTGGAGCTGTGAAGTATTTATGCTAACTGTGGTGATCCTCGCCTGAGTCACCAGGGGGCAGCGCGGGGACACCCATAAAAGGAACGCCGAAGGCCCGCCTCCGCCACTTGATACCGGAGGGGTTGGAGTGGCAAGAGGTGCAAGGAGCTGAAGGGTGCTAGTCTGTTTGGGGCCTAGTTGCAGAACATTGAAGAGCAGCCTTTTCTCAAGTGTAATCTGTAATTTATTGTGGGACACAATAAATCATCCTTAACCTAAAAGACGACTTCGAGCATTCTTTCAAGAAGCATAACATGGTACAGGAGTGGATTCTCTGAACAGAGGGAACCAGCGCTACCAGCAAGACAAAGAAAGACAAAGACAGCAGACAAAGAAGAAGCACCAGCAACAGGCAGGCCACCAGACTTTGCAGCCTCTCAACTTCAGACGACTTTCTGCAACTAGGCCCCAAACAGACTAGCACCCTTCAGCTCCTTGCACCTCTTGCCACTCCAACCCCTCCGGTATCAAGTGGCGGAGGCGGGCCTTCGGCGTTCCTTTTATGGGTGTCCCCGCGCTGCCCCCTGGTGACTCAGGCGGGGGTGCCTAGGGCTAATAACAGGAGTGACCAAATTCCACCACTATGTGTACGGTCTCCCCACTTTCATCGTGGAAACGGATCATAGGCCGCTGGTCAATATCATTGACAAGGACCTCAATGATATGACGCCGCGCCTACAGCGCATGATGATGAAGTTGCGCAGGTACGACTTCACGCTGGTCTACACCCCTGGCAAGGACCTTGTGATAGCTGACACGTTATCACGAGCCATGGACGCTGACAACCCGCCACTGGCGTCCATCAATGATGTGGAAGCTCATGCACAGTGGTGCAAGGAGACGCTCCCGGCAACGGACGAGAAGCTGCAGCAAATTCGTCAGGCGACACAGGAGGACGCCACCCTCCTTCAAGTCCTACACAACCTGCAGCATGGCTGGCCAAAGGGGCGGTGCCCACAGTTCCAGAATGTCAAGACTGAACTATCCGTGGTCGATGGCATTATACTGCGGAACGACAGGATCGTCATTCCAATGGCTCTCCGGGCGGACATCCTCCACAGGATTCACGAAGGGCACCTTGGTGCCGAAAAATGCAAAAGGAGAGCGCGCCAATCTGTTTACTGGCCAGGGATTAACGAGGACATCACCAACATGGTGCTCTCCTGTGACACGTGCCAAAGACATCGACCGGCACAATGCAAGGAGCCACTGCAGCAGCATGAGATGGCCACGTCACCATGGGACAAAGTGGGCATTGATTTGTTCCACTCCATGGGCCGCAACTATGTCCTGATCATTGACTACTTCTCCAACTTCCCGGAAGTCCTGCAACTCCCGGATCTCACAGCAGCAGCCGTCATCAAGGCCTGCAAAGAAACTTTCTCCAGGCATGGCATCCCACGGACGGTCATGTCCGACAATGGTCCTTGTTTTGCCAGCTGGGAGTGGACGGACTTCGCCAAGATTTACAATTTCCAGCACATAACGTCGAGTCCCCACTTTCCGCAATCGAATGGCAGGGTGGAGAAAGGTGTCCACATAGTCAAGCAACTCATCAGCAAGGCTGCGGACTCAAAATCTGACGTACACTTGGCCCTCCTATCGTACCGTTCGTCACCTTTGAGCTCGGGACTATCACCAGCTCAGATGCTTTTCAACAGGGATGTGCGGACAACTTTACCAGCGCTACACTTCACCAATCCTGATCACTCGCCTGTCCTGGATCAAATGCGTCAACAGCGCCAAGCGCAAAAGCAGCACTATGACAAGCAGGCCAAGGTACTGCCACCGTTGGCCATCGGCGACACAGTGAGGCTGCGAAACCCAGCTGGGGGTTGGTCCAAAATGGCGGTGGTCCTCCGCCTAGCATCGCCACGGTCCTACGTCGTGCAGTCGGATGATGGAACAATGGTTCGACGAAATCGGCGAGACCTTCTGAAGGTCACACCTCGTCCACGGGTCCTTCCGACACTCGATCTGCAGGACACACTGGATCCACAGGACGCTGTCATACATCATCCTGACACCCCAGCAGCAGATGTCCGCACAGACACAAACGACCCTGGATCTCCAAGCCCACTCAGGAGGTCTACACGGATCAGACGTGCACCTGACCGTCTGAACCTGTGAACATGGACTGACAAATGCATCGCCCTGCCCTGTTCTGTGTATATACATATCTAAACCTAACTCTTTACCTTTGTGTTTTACTACAGCTCTGCAACTACGAAAAAAAAAAAAAAAAAAAAAAGTGAAGAAGGGGGATGTGGTGATCCTCGCCTGAGTCACCAGGGGGCAGCGCGGGGACACCCATAAAAGGAACGCCGAAGGCCCGCCTCCGCCACTTGATACCGGAGGGGTTGGAGTGGCAAGAGGTGCAAGGAGCTGAAGGGTGCTAGTCTGTTTGGGGCCTAGTTGCAGAACATTGAAGAGCAGCCTTTTCTCAAGTGTAATCTGTAATTTATTGTGGGACACAATAAATCATCCTTAACCTAAAAGACGACTTCGAGCATTCTTTCAAGAAGCATAACACTAACCACCATGCTACCGTGCTGCCCATTGTCATGTTCATGTTCACTCGAGTGCAGCGCATCCACAAAATCGCGTCCAATATCTTGGTGCCAAGAGTCAGCTTGTTATTTTTCCATGCTTTCTTCGTGAGTTGGCCTAACGTGGTCACTGTTTTCTCTATGCCCCTATTAAGAGTCAGATTTCCACCTCGTACCCAAAGTAGCAGAATTAAATTTTCTAGCAGAGTCTTGTTTAGCGTGATTGAAGGCAGAGAGGTCCCTGTCCCATAACCACCTGTATTTTAATGCCTACAGTAAGGGACAGCAAGTTAGAAGAACGGGAAAGACAATCCATGAAGCTTTGTAGTTGAGAATCCATTTGAATGATTGGTACGAGTTCACTAGCATAGACAAGTTCTCCAATGAAGACCTGCTATACTTTTGTCCTCAAGGATTGATTGTGGAGTTTGCCATCTCACCTGGTATGCAGGCAAACCCATTCCAATTCTGAGGGGAAGGCAAAGGTCAGGGACATGGAGAAGAAAATACCAAACAAAGGGGGCGGGCTAGGACACAACCCTGTTTTACTCTATCCCTCACCCTGAAATTATCAGAAGTGGAGCTGTCAACCTGTACAGCACAGTGTGAGTTGCCATCAAAGGAGACTAAGGAACTTTGGTAGACAGCCAATTTCCTCCAAAAAACACGTAAACCCAGTGTTGAATATCTTTGTGAGAACAACAAAGTGAATTAGAGAGGTAAAGCCTACTCCCTACACTTCACTTGTAGCAGGCAAACAATCAGTGTAGATTTGCTTGCACAGAATCCACACAATGCTTCTGGAATTACTTGGTCCACTTGGAGTCTTTAAAGCATGACCTTTTCAGGCCATCCCTGTAATGTTGAAGAATGAGATCTCCGTATAGTTAGAACATAGAACATAGAACAGTACAGCACAGAACAGGCCCTTCGGCCCTCGATGTTGTGCCGAACAATGATCACCCTACTTAAACCCACGTAACCCGTATACCCATAACCCAACAATTAACCTTACACTACGGGCAATTTAGCATGGCCAATCCACCTAACCCGCACATCTTTGGACTGTGGGAGGAAACCGGAGCACCCGGAGGAAACCCACGCACACACGGGGAGGACGTGCAGACTCCACACAGACAGTGACCCAGCCGGGAATCGAACCTGGGACCCTGGAGCTGTGAAGCATTGATGCTAACCACCATGCTGAGCTTTCCTCTGTTGCCTTTGCTACTGCATAGTGTGATGATTTTTGGATCGCACATGCCCTGTGGAATTGGATCTTGCCCTCCAACAGAGAAGTAGCAGATCATAAGATGTGGCAGTAGATGGGACTTAGTGTGCTTAAGTGGTTTGGCTGGAATTCTATCCTGGCTATTTTCTATCCTGCTTACTAAGCAGTCAATGACCTCTTCCAGCTCAATTGTTGAGGGTTATGTGTCCAATCCAATCATAAAAGAAAACTGCGGGAGAGCATTAAATGTAGACTGGGAGATGCCAGTCTCACAGGAGTACAGTTCATAGTGGTGTTCATCCCAGCAGATCATCTGTTAAGTCCTGTCCGTGAGTACCTCACTATCTGCTGATTTCAGTGGGGCGCCTTCTTGGGCCCATCACACATAACACAAATAAGTATGTTTATGATGAGTTGATGGCACAGCACATTCAAGTAACTTGATGACATAAATTGATGGGTTGAAATAAACATTGCAGAAGAATACTAAGATGAAAGTACTTTTGCTGCTGTCGCAAGACAAACAGCAACAGGTATATTCACTCCAGAATTAAGACCATATAGAAGAAAATGAATGCAATTACCTATCACAACTGCTATCACTCTGAGGGTTATAAGATTATTATGTTTGGTCTTTAAACTTAGATTCAAATGAATTCTGTCTGACAACAAACCTGGCTTAGTCAAGGGAGTAGCTGAGCAAATTGCAAAGTTCTCGCACATGGGAACAAAGGGCAAGCGCATCTGTGTTCATAGTAAATAGACCTGCCAGCTCCAAGCTTTTTGTGCACGAGAAAAAAGAGAGAGAGCAAAAGAGCAGCAGTTGGTGTGATCAGCGGACAGAAGAGGCGACAGGTTCTTTACGAGATACCAAAGCCATGTCCGGCAGGGAGATGGTTTCTAGCTGAAGGGATGCACTCTGTGCAGCCATTTAAGGAATCTAGCAGATTCATCCTGGCATGACCAATGGGAGGAAGAATTTTTGGAGCGGGCATTATTGTCAGTAGTGGATTTGGAAAGCTCTCTGAATACTCTCTGAAAACTGAGGGAAGTACCTGAAGAAAGCTCTTTGAAGTTACTATTCAGTGAAATGGGAAAATGTAAAACCATTGGCAGCTGGAAGTGACTCTGGACTGTTTGCTATAAGGATTGTAATTCTGTGGAGAGTGTGATGTGTGATAAATATACAATAAGTATGTTCCTTTTTGTAGTTTGAAAGATTAGTTGCCTATAAAAATAATATTTCATTGACAGTATTTTTAGTCCTTTGTTGCAGTAAAAATGTCTTAAGAAGTGAAAGCTTGCTGTGCACAAAAAGTAAAATACTGCGGATGTTGAAAATCTGAAATAAGAACACAAAATGCTGGAAAAATCAGGCAAAATCTGTGGAGAGAAACAAACTTAATATTTCAGGTCGGCAACCTTGCATGACAGCTTGTTGAGTTAGCAATTTCAGCTATTAACTGGAAGTTTGAATTTCTTTTCAAACCTTATTGCCTCCACTGGGATCAAAAAACCATGCTCCTGAATATCTTTTCAAACCGTTGTATTAAAGTTGCTGATGCTTTGATGCGAATTTGAAGGAATTTTCATGAGGGATTCATAAGTATCACTTGTAGACAATCTATAAACTCTACTTCGCATTTCCAAATTTTAAAACAATGCTGCTGGTTAAAACTGATGTGAATTTGGATGACTTCCATTCTGGAATGATAATCAAACATGTGGTTGAAAGCCATTGTGGCATTAACTATTGGAGCTGGTTTTGAGTAATGGTTATAATACAATGTGTTTAATGTTATAACCATAGTTCACCCTTCAGGACACAATTAAATCCGGCAATAAGAGTAGCATGTTTAAATTGTTTCATAGCTTGTTTAGATTGTTTTATATCATGAAGCTTTTATTATAAGTAACTGGGCTTTCTGTTTCTGCTGTGTTTTGTTTTGAAGCTGACATGGAACAATGTTTAAAACCTTCCTCTCAAAGGTGTTGTTTTTATGAAATGCTGTTTCTAGCTGATGAAATCTTCTGTTAGAACACTGACCTTGTAATTCCTTAAAATTTGATCATTTATTATTTTGAAGTGTTTCTACCACCTGAATTTTGATCCCAACATACAATTAAATATCACAGATCTCTCTCTCCTTGACCCATTTTTTACTGACACCATCAATGGCTAAATTGCTCCTTAGTTTCCAAAGGTGTGAAGGTTATCTGGGGTTCTGGAGTTATGGGGATAGAGCTGTTGGTAGGCCTATGTAAGGGTGCTCTTTCAGAGGGTCGGTGCAGGCTTGATGGGCCGAATGGCTTCCTTCTGCACTGTAGGAATTCTATGGTTCTATGATTCTAGTAGCTTCTTTTCATTTCTGCTGTTGCCATTTTCCTCTTCAAAAATCCCAACTCGCCCTTACTGAGGATCTCAGTCTACTCCATGCTCAACTTCCCCTTTGCTCCATGTTTAAAATCATTGGGCGTGATTCTCCGCTCCCCAGGCCGGGTAGGAGATTTGCGGGAGGGCTGCTCTGGCACCCCCCGCGATTCTCCCCCCCTCAAAATGGCGTGTCACATTTTGCGACACGTCGCTCGTAGAATCGCGGGTCGCCGTTATTTACGGCGACCCGCGATTCTCCGGCCCGGATGGGCCAAGTGGCCTGCCGTTCCCGACCTGTTCATGCCGGCGGCAACCACACCTGGTCGCTGCCGGTGTGAACATGGCGCGAAAGGTAAGTTTGGGGCCTGTGGGGGGCAGAGAGGGGATCGAGCACCACGGCCGTGCTCGGGAGGGGACTGGCCCGCGATCAGTGCCCACCGATCGTTGGGTCGCCGTCTCCAAGAGACGCACTCTTTCCCCTCCGCCGCCCCGCAAGATCAAGCTGCCATGTTTTGCGGGGCAGCGGAGGGGAAGACGGCAACCGCGCATGCGCGGGTTGGCACCGGCCAACCTGTGCATGGCCGGCTGACGTCACTAAGGCGCTGCCGGCCACGTCATTATCGGCGCGCCGCCTTGACACCAGCGTCAAGGCCCGGCGGCCGAGTTCCACGAAACGACGCTCCTAGCCCCCCCCGGGGGGGGGAATAGGGGGTGAGGAGCGGCCTCCGACGCCGTCGTGAAACACTCCGGGTTTCACGCCAGCGTCGGCCGTTGCGGAGAATTCCGCCCATTGGCTTTGGTTTCCATTTTGCCCATAGCTCTGAGCCCACCAAACACATCAACATTTCCTTTTTGATTGCAACTCCGGTGC
This sequence comes from Scyliorhinus canicula, assembly GCF_902713615.1. Classification (NCBI taxonomy): domain Eukaryota; kingdom Metazoa; phylum Chordata; class Chondrichthyes; order Carcharhiniformes; family Scyliorhinidae; genus Scyliorhinus; species Scyliorhinus canicula. Next base: position 66,792,542 of record NC_052156.1, on the reverse strand, counting down.
ACCATCATGCTTCATCTCTCCCTTTCTGTCATTTGGCAAGGTCAAGCACTCCATTTTGTTTCACCATTAATCCTTAAAATATTCTGCATTGAAGCCCTTGAATCCATTCCCATTCTCAGATTCTCACCCAGGCTGAAGTTGACTGTGCAGAACCTCAGAGTCCTGTTGATCTTGAACTTCCAAATAACATCTTACCCATCACAAGGACTACCAAAACTTATTTCCAAAAGTTGCACACTTCCACTCTTGTGCACTCCACAAATGACCAATGACTCCAATGCTTTCTAAACTGATCTCTTGATTTCAATTACAGTTTCACCATAACCCTGCTCTTCTAGCCCCAGCCTCTTTTGAACAACTCCTGCCTCTTCATCACCTTCAATGGCAGAATCGCTTTACAATTTGATCCGACATTTAGAAATCTCTCCAACCCATCACCCCTCAACTCCTCTTAAAAATCCTCCTCAAAGCCTTTATTTTTTGACCACCTTTGCTTCTCTCCCTTCACTTTTCCTTTATTGCCGTTTGACATTTGTTTCTATGTGAAGTTCTTTGGGGTACTTAGCTACATCATGGGTGGAATTCTCCGTCTAGTGATGCTGGAATTGTGAAACACGATTGGGCGGAGTATCACGCGTCAGCTGAAAACGCAGCCATGCTGGGCGCCCGATGGATGCCATGCTCCAGTGCCTCGGCAGCAGCTTGAATGCATTTCATGCCCCATACTGGCGTGAGCATGTAAATTGCACAGTAAACACCATTGGCATATCATTAACGGGCCTGAACTGGCAATTTCCAGGCCCCCTGCGGTGCTCTGCGTCTGTCAGGAGGACTTATCGACGGCGAGGTTCACTTGAGGTATTTAAAATGGGGAAACAGGTGCTGTGGCTGTTGAGGGAGAGAAAGGGAGTACAAAAACTGTCCAACGTCGCTATAGTGAGCTGACAGTTGTGCACAGGCAAGGGGCATCTGCCAGAGCATGGGGGAGTAGCGGGGGGCAGTCAGGAGGTAGGTCGTGGGGTTGCGATGGTCAGGCACGGACCACCATTGCCGCAGCCTGTAAGGCAGCCATGTGGCTGCGCATGTCACTGACTGCTCATTGTGAACTTGACACCTCGTGTTGTATTGGTGCCCAGCTGCCCTCTGGCATCTGTGGATCCATCAACGGGATAGGCGTCTTCCAGCGCAATCACTGCCATCTTTTTGGCTGGGATGAGGCTGTGTGGGGAGTAGAATGCTTATATGTAGCTCCTGCTTCTCCGTTTCTCTCGAGTGCTAATCCCAACCATGGCGAATCACACGCCAGCCTTTGTTGGAATTGCACTAGTTCCACATGATGCCTGTGCTAGCCCATTAGGATGCCCCAAATTACTACGGGACTGGCGCCACACTTGGGGCTGTGAAACTCATATGATTCAGTCCTGATTCAGCACAGTCTCTGAAATGGAGTATTCTGGCCTACTTCTTTGCCTTTTGCAACGTTGCATTTGTTGTGTGTCTTGAAGTGAAACCACACTTATTTGATCAAGCCATTGTTGGTTGAAGTGGAGCCATAGTATGTTGACATTCACTTAGCTGGTTGATCACAAAAGCACAGCGCTTTCTCACTTACCATATATTGTCTATTATACTGATGCAGATGGTGCTATCCTAATGGTCCACAATTTTTCTTTGGAGGCAATCATGTCTCCTGTAGTGGAACAGATCCGGTGACAATTAGGATGATCGTGCCACCCCCCAACCACCCCAGCCCTCAACCCCAACTCTTCCCCACCCTCTATCTAACTCCTCTCCCTTCCCCCAGTACGCTCAGTGTTGCTCAATGTGTTTGGCCCTCCTAGCTCTACCACTACATCTCGATGTTTCCTCAGGTTATACAGGTGGAGACAGCCAGATGCTTACCTCGTCCCAGGGCCTTCGATGCCCATGGCAGGTGTCCTCTGGGGGCTGGAGGATCCCGCTCACCTTGTCGACAGCACATGCGCCTGTCCCGTGTGCCACCCCGAGACGCGAAGTGGAACTTGTGAATGCTGGTGGCCACTGACACCGCCCAATGGTGTGGGCCCGGGTTGGCACTCAGCGTCCTTCCTCCCGGTCAGTGTCCCTAGGGCCCTGGGGTGCACCTTGGGATGGAGGGGCAGCTGGTTTGGGCACTGGCTGCCCCTGCATCATCTGGCTCTGCCAGCCCTGGTGGTTCCCCATAGTCCACACCATTGTGTCAACGCCCTCGACAATGATTCTCAGTGACTGGGTCCCAACCACCAGGGACTGGACCATGCGCTGCAGTGCCTCAGCCATGCGCACCTGCGACACAGACAAGCTTCACAGTGCCTCGGCCATTCCCATCCAAGAGCAGGACATATCCCGCAGAACCCATCAAGGTCGGCCTGGTACTGAGTGACATCCCCCAATGAGGCAGATATACTGCCGAGACCCTCAGCCATGGCCGCTACCGACTGCACAACGCCTTTGACACCTTCACTCATGGTGCCAATGTAGGCTCCATGCCATTCATTGCCGGTGCCATCTCCTGCACTCTGGGTTCCAGGTGGGCCAGAGAGCCACCCTACACTTATCCTGACCACCCTGGGGTCTCCAATGACCCGGGAGACCCCCGTGGCCATTCCGCCTGGTCCACGTTTGTGTGAACCAGCACTGATCAGCACCTGACTGCAGCCTCCCTGGGGAAGCTGAAGAATCGAGGGAGGCCCCGCAGGTAGGTCGTAAGTAGGTTTACAAGCTAAGACCACGAGCGTCATTTGGACCTGCCCATTTTGGATGGCGATACGATTCTGATTTCTCGCAGTACATCGAAGAATCCCGTGAGGCACGAAGCCTGTTGGGAGGCTTGCTGCAAACCTCTCCCGACATTCTCCAGCCATGCTGAGCTCAAGTGGGAGCACAACGCGGTCAGAGAATCGTGCCCATAATCCTTCACTATGTGCTATTGGGCTGCCATTTTGAGCGGGCGGCCCAGTAGCGAGATCCCATGGGTGACCACCCCTTTCCTCCACCGCATCACAATTCAAGCTTCCAGAGAGGGGTTCTTTCCTGAGGGGATTCCTGAAAGAGGTCTTTTTTCTGTGGCATCTGGTGGGGGGGGGGGGGTCTCTATTTCAGGGAACTCTGGGACAATCTCCTTATTCAGGTGGTCTTTGAAGTGTCTCTTTATTTAGGGTGCATCTGGGGGTGTCCCTGGGAGGTCTCTGAGGGGTTCTCCATAATTTGGGGGTCTCTGTTTGGGGCTCTCTTTATTCTGGGGGGTCTCTGGGTTGGTCTCTTTATTTAGGGGGTACCTGGGGTGTGGTAGAAGGATCTAGTAGTGGTGGAGTGGGGTGGGCAGGTATCACATTGTGGGAGGGAGGGTGCCAGATGGACTCACAGGCCCTGTGAAAGATATTTCAGTAAATCAGATAAAAACCACTTCAGGGCCACACTTGTCCATCCCAATAGTAATTCTTGCCCACATGATTCCTTGCCCAGAGGACCAGAGAATCACGCGGGCCCGGAATTACAGCAAGTAAAGCTGGAAGATTCATGACCCGTTTGCATCCACCCACTGGCAGGCTGACGTAAACCTCAATCCCGCTGCCAGTAGGCGGGCCAGGGATTCGGAGGTTGGCGCCGTTTCCTCCCTGGCGCTGGATTCTCAGCCTCACCAGAAACTGATGAGGCTACTGGCAGCGCGAGTTGGAGAATTACGCCCTCTGTTACGCCCAGAAATAGTGCAAATACCACCTCCCCCCGAACAGGTCTCACCATTAGTTAACCCCTAATCTACGCTAACCTAACCATCCCCCCCCCCCCTCCCCCCCCCCCCCCAGCTCCTCTGCTGACGATTGATTCTCCGCGAAGAAGTCGATGAATGGTTTCCACCTCCGTGCAAACCCTAACAGTGACCCTCTCAAGGCGAACTTAATTTTCTCCAGACAGAGAAAGCTAGCCATGTTCGAAAGCCAGGTCTCCGACTTCGGGGGCTTTGAGTCCCTCCATGCTAGTAATATCCACCTCCGGGCTACCAGGAAAGCAAAGGCCAGAACGTCTGCCTCTTTCTCCTCCTGGATTCCCGGATCCTGTGACATCCTGAAAATTGCTACCTCTGGACTCAATTCCACCCTTGTTTTTAATACCTTGGACATGACGTCAGCAAATCTCTGCCAAAATCCCCTCAGCTTTGGACATGCCCAGAACATGTGGACATGGTTCCCCGGTCCACCCGCCCATTTTGCGCACCTGTCTTCCACCCCAAAGAATCTGCTCATCCGGGCCACTATCATGTGGGCCCGGTGAACGACCTTGAATTGAACCAGGCTGAGTCTGCCACAGGTTGCGGTCGCATTGACTCTACTCAATGCGTCCGCCCAAAGGCCCTCCTCTATCTCTCGCCCCAGCTCCTCCTCCCACTTTTGCTTCAGCTCCTTGGTCTGCATCTCCTCTGATCCCATAAGTTCCTTGTAAATGTCAGAAACGCTCCCCTCTCCTATCCATCCTCTGGAAACTACCCTGTCCTGAATCCCCCTTAGCGGCAGGAGTGGGAAGGTTGATACCTGTCTACGTAGAAAGTCCCGCACCTGCAGATATCGAAAATCGTTTCCCCCCACCAATGCAAACTTCTCCTCCATACTTGGAAAGCTCCCCTCTATAAACAAGTCCCCCATCCTCTCAACCCCCCCCCCCCCCCCCCTCTCCTCTCAACCCCCCTCCCTCTCAGCCATATTCGGAACCCCCCATCCATCCTCCCCGGGGCAAACCGGTGATTATCGCAGATTGGGGATTAGACCGATGCTCCCACTGCTCCCACATATCTCCTGCATTGCCCCCAGACTCTCAAGGCCGTCACCAGCACGGGGCTGGTGGAGTACCACGCTGGCAGGACTGGCAGAGATGCAGTTATCAGCATCCCCACACTTGTGCCCTTGCAAGAAGCCGCCTCCATACGCACCCATGCCGACCCCCACCCCCACCAGTCACTTCCTAATCATGGCTATGTTAGCCACCCAGTAATAATTGCTAAAGTTCGGCAGCGCCAGCCCTCCCTCTCTCAGACTCCGCTCCAGCATTACCCTCCTCACTCACGGGGACTTGCCCCATCCATACGAAGCCCTCAATAACTTTATTGACCCGCTTAAAAAAGTACTGCGGAATGAAGATGGGGTGACATTGAAATACAAACAGGAATCTTGGGAGGACCCTCATTTTCACCGTTTGGACTCTCCCAGCTAGAGACAACGGGAGCGCATCCCATCTCCGGAAATCATCTTTCATTTGCTCCACCAACCGGGCCAAGTTCAATTTATGAAGCTGGTCCCAAACCCGCGCCACTTGGATACCTAGGTACCTGAAACTGTCCCCGACCACTCTAAACGGCAGTTCCCCCAGTCGCCTCTCCTGACCCCTCGCCTGGACCGCAAACATCTCGCTCTTCTCCATATTAAGCTTATACCCTGAAAACTGGCCAAATTCCCCTAAAATTCCCATGATTTCTACCATCCCCTCAATTGGATCTGAAACATACAGAAGCAGGTCGTCTGCATACAGCGCGACTCTGTGCTCCACCCCCCCCCCCCCCCCCCCCCCCCCCGGACCAGCCCCTTCCAGCCACTTGAGGCGCTCAGAGCAATTGTCAGAGGCCCTATAGCCAGTGGCTCTATAGCCAGTGCAAACAGCAGTAGGGAGAGGGGGCATCCCTGTCTCATCCCCCGGTGCAGTCTAAAATCGTCCAAAGTCATTCTGTTCATCCGTACACTTGCCGCAGGAGCCTGGTACAGCAACCTGACCCAGTCAATAAAGCCCCTCCCAAATCCGTAATACCCCAGAAACTCCCATAAATAATCCCACTCAACCCGGTCAAAAGCTTTTTCCACATCCGTCGCGACCACTACCTCCACCTCCCTACTTTCCGGGGGCATCATGATCACGTTTAGCAGCCTTCTTACATTGGCCACCAGCTGCCTGCCCTTAACGAACCCCGTCTGATACTCCACAATGACGTTCGGTACACAATCCTCAATCCTGGAGGACAAAATTTTGGCCAATAATTTGGCGTCTACGTTCAACAGGGAAATCGGCCTGTAAGACCCAAATAGCTCCGGGTTTTTGTCCCGTTTCAGGATAAGCGAAATTGTGGCCTGTGACATCGTCTGGGGCAGAACCCCTGTTTCCCTTGCCTCATTAAACACCTTCATCAGCACTGGTCCCAACATCCCGGAGAACTTTTTGTGGAACTCCGCTGGGTACCCGTCTGGTCCCGGGGCCTAACCCGACTGCATGGCCTTCAAGCCCGCCACTCTCTCTTCCAACCCGATTGGGGCCCCCAGTCCTTCTACAAGCTCCCCGTCGACCTTCGGGAAAGTCAGCCCCTCCAGGAAGTGCTCATCCCCTCCGGCCCCGCAGGGGGTTCCAACCTGTGCAGCCTGCTGTAGAAATCCCCAAACGCCTTACTCACCCCTGCCGAGTCCCCAACTAAGTTCCCATTCCCGTCAATAACTTTCCCTATTTCCCTCGCTGCCTCCCTCTTTCTGAGCTACTGTGCAAGCAACCTGCTGGCCTTCTCACCATGCTCATAGATCACCCCCCTCACCTTTCTGAGCTGTTCCATTGCCCTCTCTGTGGTTAACAAGCCGAACTCCGCCTGTAGCCTCCGCCGTTCCCTTAAAAGCCCCATCTCTGGAGTCTCCGCGTATCTCCTGTTGACTCGTAGAATCTCTTTTACCAGTCGGTCTGTCTCTGCCCTGTCCATCCTGATCCTGTGAGCCCGGATCGAGATCAGATCTCCTCTCACCACTGCCTTCAGCGTTTTCCAGACCAACGCTGCTGAGACCTCCCCCATATCATTTACCTGCAGGTAATTTTGTATGCATTTCCTCAGCCTCTCGCACACCGCTTCGTCTGCCAATAGTCATACATCTAACCTCATTTTGGGCGCTGATTGCTATCTTTACTAACTTGCAAGTCAACCCAGTGTGGAGCATGGTCCGAGATTGTGATTGCTGAGTAGCCCGTGTCCACCACCCTTGCCAGCAAGGCCCTACTCAAAACAAATAAATCGTCTGAGAGTATACCTCATGTACGTGGGAGTAGAAGGAGAACCCCTTCACCCTCAGCTGCCTAAATCTCAATGGATCCACACCCCCCATTTGCTCAATGAACCCTTTCAGTTCCTTTGCCATTGCTGGCACCCTGCCTGTTTTCGAGCATGACCGATCCAGGCCAGGATCAATAACTGTATTAAAGTCCCCTCCGATGACCAGCTTGTGCTAGTACAGGTCCGGTATCTTCCCCAACATCCTCTTTATAAATTCCACGTTATCCCAATTTGCCGCATATACATTAACCAGCACTACCTTCATCCCCTCCAGCTTACCACTAACCATAATATATCGACTAAACACATCCAAAATTATTCTACCCACCTCAAATATCACCCGCTTATTAATCGAGATCGCAATCCCTCTAGTCTTTGTATCCAGCCCCGAGTGGAAGATCTGACTGACCCAGCCTTTCCTCAATCTAACCTGGTCCACTACTCAAAGGTGCATCTCCTGCAGCATTACTAGACTGCCTTCAGTCCCCTTAGGTACGCGAACACATGTGCCCTCTTAACTGGCCCATTTAACCCTCAAACATTCCAGGTGATCAGCCTAATTGGGGGGGCAAAGAGCCACCCCCCTCCCCGCCAATCAGCCATCCCCTTTCTTGGGCCCGCCTCCAGCCCATGCGCCGTGCCTCCTCCGGCCTGCCACTCACCTCCTCACTGTTCCTCAACCAAAGTCCCTCCCTTGTCAGTAGAACAACTAACCCCCCTACCCCCCCCCCCCCAGCAACACCACTCTGAAACCTAACCCATACAATAATCTAAACATATGCATACCCTCCACTGCGCTTCCGTGAGCTAGCTCACCCAGCTAGCTTGGTGGCCTCTGCCCCGGTGCCAAAACGTCTCCCACCTATTGTTCCCTCACTCCCCTCCCCCACACATACAAACGAATTTCCTCATCTAACGATCCCCACACAATCGCCCAGCTGAAAAAGAAAAACCTCCACTGAAATGCAAACAAGCATGTCTCCATCCCACAAAAGTGCACATCAAAGAAAAAGACATTGCCGACATCCACCAAAAAGAAAAAACCCTAAAACGATAAAAACTTTCCCCCCCTTCTTAAACAGAACTCAAAAACACAAGAGAAAAAATAAAATAAAAAAAACAATATAAGCCAACAAGTTGCATCAAAGTTGAGAGTTCTCAGCTCCCCACCAGCCCTTTTCTTTTCGCGAAGTCTAGCGCGTCTTCCGGCGACTTAAAATAATGATGCTGGCCCTCATGTGTGACCCAGAGACGAGCCAGATACAGCAGTCCAAACTTCACCTGTTTCTTGAAGAAGATTGACTTAACTTGGTTGAAGCCTGCCCTTTCCCTAGCCACCTCCACACTCAGGTCCTGGTAAACCTGCAGGATACTGTTGTCCCATTTACAGCTCCACGTTCACTTGGCTCACTGAAGAATACATTCCTTGTCCAGGAACCTGTGGAATCTCGTCACCATTGCCCTAGGAGGGTCCCTCGTTCACGGCTTCCTCGCAAGCGCTATGCATGCCCTGTCCACCTCCAAGGGTCGGGGGAATGTCCCCTTCCCCAGCAGCTTTTCAAACATACTCATGACGTATGCCCCAGTATCAGCTCCCTCAGACCCCTCCGGGAGCCCGACAATTCTTAAGTTCTGCCGACGCGACCTATTCTCTAGGTCCTCCACCTTCTCCAGAAGCCTTTTCTGCTGGTCCTGCAGCATCCCCACCTCTAACTCCACCGCAGTTTGATGCTCTACCTGCTCAGCCAGCGCATTCTCAACCTTCTGGATCACCCGATCCTGGGTGTCCAATCTGTGCTCCAGCCGATCAATCGACTCTTTAATTGGGTCCAGGCAATCCCGTTTCTGCTTGGCAAAGCCGTCCTGGATGAACTGCATCAACTGCTCCGTTGATCGCTGGGCCAACACACCAGGGGTCCGGTCCTCGGCCATGCTGTCTCCAGCTACAGCCTCAGCATAGCTCTTGCCTATCTTTCTATTTCTGCCTTTTCGTGCACTTCCGGTTCTTTTCTCCATATACCGATATGTGGAAACGGTGCCCAGTTGCCTCAGCCTTCGAATTTACCATTTAAAACCGGAAAAAGTCGGGGGGGAAAGGTCCAAAAGTTCGTCCAGAGCGGGAGCCACCAAATGTGCGACTTACTCCTTCATAGCCGCCACTGGAAGTTATGTTGCAATATTTTCACCAGAAATACTATCTGATTTCTGAAATCTCTTTCACAGGATCTGTGACTGAAGATCTTCTCAATAGTCCTCGAACTGTGTTTTCAGCCTTCTCACATTCCGATGTTAATGTTTCTTCATGTCACGTTGCATTTTCCATTTTCCTTCTGGTTCCTCTTTTTCTTTAGGTTCTGTTTCCTTTCCATCAACCTCCTTGTTATTATTTTGTTGAAAGCCTGGGGGTGAATTACTTTAAAATTATCTTTTATCTGACTCTTTCCATTATTGTTATTTGTCTTTATTTCTCCTGGGCACAGTTAGGGAAATTATTCTGCTTGAGTAATCCATGTGACTTTTCTCCCACTTGTCTTTTCTCATTTAATTTCTGCTTTGTTCAATTTTACATTTGTACTTTTCGGTTTCTCTTCCTGTCTCTCCAATCTGCCCAATCCCATGTCATGAGATATTTGATATTTTCATATTGTGTTCAACTCTGTTCTAATGCCATTTTAAATTTATTTGTCAGGCTTACTGAGGGCTGTTTCTGCACCACCTCCCACTCCGACCAGCCATTTTGAAAGGGTTTTATCTGGAAATGGCTACTCTTGAAAGAAAACGGACAATTAATGTTGTCTGGGGGCATTCCTCTGTCTCTAAATCTTAACAGAATCACTAACCTGTTTATTTCAATTTGGGTTACCACTTGCAATAGCCTACAAGGCAGTTGGGTGTATTACTTATGTATTAAGCATCTGCATATCCCAAGAATTAATTTCAGGTTGGATTTTCATGTGCAAATAAAGCAACTGGGTTTGGCATGGGTTAAAACTGACAAAATTGACAGGATGTCAGAATGTCAGCTGCAACCTGCTGACTTCAACAGAGAGGTGGTATTAGAAGCTGTACAGATGGAATAAGAACATTACCAAAAGATATTGATAGATTTGGTGAATAGACAAACTTGAACAGATCATAGAATCCCTACAGTGCAGAAGGAGGCCATTCGTCCTGTTGCGTCTGCACTGACCCTGCGAAAGAGCACCCGACCTAGGCTCCCCATAACCCCACCTAACATTTTGGACACTATTAGGAAATTTAGCTTGCGCAATCCACCTAACCGGCACATCTTTGGGCTGTGGGGTGAAGCCGGAGCATCTGGAGGAAACCCACATAAACACAGGAAGAACGTGCAAACTCCATACAGACAGTCACCCAAGGTCAGAATCAAATCCAGCTCCTTGGCACTGTGAGGCAGCAGTGCGAACCACTCCCATCAATTTCCATGCACGCAAATGAGAGTTCATCCATTTTGGACCTAAAAACAGCAGGACACTTTCTAAATGGTGGAAAGTGAGAACTAGTGGAAGTCCAAAAGAAAGTTGGGGTCCAGATATGTCAGTCATTAAAATAATAACTAGGTAAAGAAAATAATCAGAATTTGTATCTGGAAAAAGGGTTTGAAGATATGCTACAGGAATATGAAGATTAGACCACACCTGGAATGCTGTAAGCACTTCTAGGTACTACACGTCATAAAGGACATATTGGCCTTGATACGGTGGCAATATAGATTCACCAGAATGGTATTTAAACTACAAAGTTAACAGAGATTACACAAGGAGATGGTTGAATTTCTGAGAATTTAGAGGATTAAAGGGTGGTTTGATTGACGTTTTCAAGATATCATAGAATACTTTCTAGAAGAAGGCCATTTGGTCCATCGAGTCTGCACTGATCCTCTGAAAGAGCACCCCATCTATCCTTGTGACCCCATAACCTCACCTAATCTGCACTTTGGACATTTAAGGGGCAATTTATCATGGCCAATCCACCTAACATGTACATCTTTGCACTGTGGGAGGAAACCGGAGCACCCGGAGGAAACACATGCAGACATGGAGAGAAGGTGCAAATGCCACACAGTCACCCAAGGCCGGAATTGAACCCAGGTTCCTGGTACTGTGAGGCAGCAGTGCTAACCACCGTACCATCGTGTCACCCTCATAGTGCGACCTTAAGATATTAATGGGAGCAGATAAGCTAGATAGAAATAACTTATTTCTCCTGTTTGAGGAGGTGTAGGTCTCGGTCGCATCATGTAAAATGTACAACCAAACCTTTCAGGACTGACATCAGAAAACATTTCTACACATAAAGTGTGGTAGATATTGAGCACATTCTTCCGCAAATGATAATTGGTGTTGGACCATTTTCCAACTTTAAATCTAAGATTAATGGATTTTTGTTACTCAAAGGCATTAAGTAATACGGAGCAAAAGTGGGCATGTGCAACTAGGTCACAGATTATCCATGATCTCATTAAAAGGTTTAACAGACTTGAGGAGCTAAGTGGCCTCTTTCCTGTTTCGATGTATTTGTTTATACTCTGTATATCACTGCCGTGGTTACCTTGTGTGTGAGTCAACCCCTTGGGAGAATTGGATTGTTATTCAGCATATTTGGTGTAATGTTAGGCCATGACTGACATTTGCAACTTGCTGGAGCAAGTTGAACTGGTGACCTGGACTTTCATATTTCCCCTTTGGTTCCCGTCAATTAATCACTCAATAGGGCCATATTAACATGGATTTACCTTTGGGCTCATGGTTTCTTGAACTCCCTGAAACTTTCTGGTGTAAACATGGCGAATACACACAAGCTAAGGAGGATGAAGCAATCTCCGAGAAATATAAAAATAGAAGTGATCACTCTTTATAATTGTGTTCTGATCTGCTCGTGGAAAAATGCTCATTATACATTTTGGAGGTGTCATTTACACTGGAAAGTTTGGAGGTCTTATCTGTGCTTTAGAGCACTAGTTATCTAATCAGCATGGCTGCTGCTTACTAGTCCTTAAGAACATAAGATTAAGAACATAAGAACTAGGAGCAGGAGTAGGCCATCTGGCCCCTCGAGCCTGCTCCGCAATTCAATTAGATCATGGCTGATCTTTTGTGGACTCAGCTCCACTTTCCGGCCCGAACACCATAACCCTTAATCCCTTTATTCTTCAAAAAACTATCTATCTTTACCTTAAAAACATGTAATGAAGGAGCCTCAACTGCTTCACTGGGCAAGGAATTCCATAGATTCACAACCCTTTGGGTGAAGAAGTTCCTCCTAAACTCAGTCCTAAATCTACTTCCCCTTATTTAAGGCTATGTCCCCTAGTTCTGCTGTCACCCGCCAGTGGAAACAACCTGCCCGCATCTATCCTATCTATTCCCTTCATAATTTTAAATGTTTCTATAAGATCCCCCCTCATCCTTCTAAATTCCAACGAGTACAGTCCCAGTCTACTCAACCTCTCCTCATAATCCAACCCCTTCAGCTCTGGGATTAACCTAGTGAATCTCCTCTGCACACCCTCCAGCGCCAGTACGTCCTTTCTCAAGTAAGGAGACCAAAACTGAACACAATACTCCAGGTGTGGCCGCACTAACACCTTATACAATTGCAACATAACCTCCCTAGTCTTAAACTCCATCCCTCTAGCAATGAAGGACAAAATTCCATTTGCCTTCTCAATCACCTGTTGCACTTGTAAACCAACCTTCTGTGACTCATGCACTAGCACACCCAAGTCTCTCTGAACAGCGGCATGCTTTAATATTTTATCGTTTAAATAATAATCCCGTTTGCTGTTATTCCTACCAAAATGGATAACCTCACATTTGGCAACATTGTATTCCATCTGCCAGACCCGAGCCCATTCACTTAACCTATCCAAATCCCTCTGCAGACTTCCAGTATCCTCTGCACTTTCCGCTTCACCACTCATCTTAGTGTCATCTGCAAACTTGGACACATTGCCCTTGGTCCCCAACTCCAAATCATCTATGTAAATTGTGAACAATTGTGGGCCCAACACGGATCCCTGAGGGACACCACTAGCTACTGATTGCCAACCAGAGAAACACCCATTTATCCCAACTCTTTGCTTTCTATTAATTAACCAATCCTCTATCCATGCTACTACTTTACCCTTAATGCCATGCATCTTTATTTTATGCAGCAACCTTTTGTGTGGCACCTTGTCAAAGGCTTTCTGGAAATCCAGATATACCACATCCATCGGCTCCCCGTTATCTACTGCACTGGTAATGTCCTCAAAAAATTCCACTAAATTAGTTAGGCATGACCTGCCTTTTACGAACCCATGCTGCGTCTGCCCAATGGGACAATTTCTATCCAGATGCCTCGCAATTTCTTCCTTGATGATAGATTCCAGCATCTTCCGTATTACCGAAGTTAAACTCACTGGCCTATAATTTCCTGCTTTCTGCCTACCTCCTTTTTTAAACAGTGGCGTCACGTTTGCTAATTTCCAATCCACCGGGACCACCCCAGAGTCTAGTGAATTTCGGTAAATTATTACTAGTGCATCTGCAATTTCCCTAGCCATCTCTTTTAGCACTCTGGGATGCATTCCATCAGGGCCAGGAGACTTGTCTACCTTTAGCCCCATTAGCTTGCCCATCACTCCCTCCTTAGTGTTAACAATCCTCTCAAGGTCCTCACCTGTCATAGCCTCATTTCTATCAGTCGCTGGCATGTTATTTGTGTCTTCCACTGTGAAGACCGACCCAAATAACTTGTTCAGTTCCTCAGCCATTTCCTCATTTCCCATTATTAAAACTCCCTTCTCATCCTCTAAAGGACCAATATTTACCTTAGCCACTCTTTTTTGTCTTATATATTTGTAAAAACTTTTACTGTCTGTTTTTATATTCTGAGCAAGTTTACTCTCATACTCTATCTTACTCTTCTTTATAGCTTTTTTAGTAGCTTTCTGTTGCCCCCTAAAGATTTCCCAGTCCTCTAATCTCCCAGCAATCTTTGCCACTTTATATGCTTTTTCCTTCAATTTGATACTCTCCCTTATTTCCTTAGATATCCACGGTCGAATTTCCCTCTTTCTTCCGCCCTTCCTTTTTGTTGGTATAAACCTTTGCTGAGCACTGTGAAAAATCACTTGGAAGGTTCTCCACTGTTCCTCAACTGTTCCACCATAAAGTCTTAGCTCCCAGTCTACCTTAGCTAGTTCTTCTCTCATCCCCTTGTAATCTCCTTTGTTTAAACACAAAACACTAGTATTTGATTTTACTTTCTCACCCTCCATCTGTATTTTAAATTCCACCATATTGTGATCGCTCCTTCCGAGAGGATCCCTAACTATGAGATCATGAATCAATCCTGTCTCATTACACAGGACAAGATCTAGGACCACTTGTTCCCTCGTAGGTTCCATTACATACTGTTCTAGGAAACTATCGCGGATACATTCTATAAACTCCTCCTCACGGTTGCCTTGACCGACCTGGTTAAACCAATCGACATGTAGATTAAAATCCCCCATGATAACTGCTGTACCATTTCTACATGCATCAGTTATTTCTTTGTTTATTGCCTGCCCCACCATCTCGTTACTATTTGGTGGCCGATAGACTACTCCTATCAGTGACTTTTTCGCCTTACTCTTCCTGATTTCCACCCAAATGGATTCAACCTTATCCTCCATAGCACCGATGTCATCCCTTACTATTGCCCGGATGTCATCCTTAAATAACAGAGCAACACCACCTCCCTTACCATCCACTCTGTCCTTCCGAATAGTTTGATACCCTCGGATATTTAACTCCCAGTCGTGACCATCCTTTAACCATGTTTCAGTAATGGCCACTAAATCATAGTCATTTACGATGATTTGTGCCACCAACTCATTTACTTTATTCCGAATACTACGAGCATTCAGGTAAAGTACACTTATGTTGGTTTTTTTACCTCTGTTTTGAATCTTAAACCTTAGATTGGATATCAGATGAGGACCAAGATGGCCAGCAGCAGGCCGCTGATCATAGACCTGTAGCTCCACAGAAAGTGGGAAGCAGCAGAGAAGTTCAGCTTGCAGGAGGCCAATCACCAGTACACAGGCTCTGAAGGCAGATGATAAGCTCCCACAACAAGTCTGACACTAATGCTTCAGAAGAATTTGGGTGTAATGTTAGGCCATGACTGACATTTGCAACTTGCTGGAGCAAGTTGAACTGGTGACCTGGACTTTCATATTTCCCCTTTGATTTCCGTCAATTAATGTGACACCATCCATTTTGGTCTTCTCTCTAGCTTCTTCTAATGTATTCCTTCTAACTACCATTGTTTTTGTCTTCACGCTTAATCCATATTATAAACTTTTAGGTTTTACTTGATCAATGATATACTGCAGGGCCCCTTCTGATTCTGCAAGAAGTTATAGGTTGTTGATGTCCTGAATGTTATACACATGCCTCCAATTTTTACTCCTGGAGCACCTCTGATCCTCTGAAAATGATTCTAGTATTTTATTTTGCATGTTTTGCAGGACTTCTATATCCTTTTTACAACATGGAGGCTAACATTGCTCACAGTTCTCTGTATTTTTTAACCAAACTTCTATACACTTTAACATTCTTTTTCAATTTTCTCCTCCCAGAAATAAAACCCAGTGCTGTTTGCATTTTTATGGCCTCATCAACTGTCCACATATTTTGAATGATCTTTATACCTGGACCCCAAGTCTCTCTCTGTTCCACTAGCCTATTTAGACCTGTATTTTCCAAGGACATATGAATTAGGAGCAGGAGTATATGTGGCCTTCTTACCTCCTGCCGAGCTGTTCCACCTCAAACTTAAATATATTGCAATTCATTTGCCGATTATACGCCTATTTTACAAGTTTATTAATGGATTACTTTTTTTGTCATATAACAGTAATAGTTCTGTATAAAGTATACCCTGCAATTTTATAGAAATCATTAAAAATTTGGTGATATCGACAAATTTTGAAATTGTACTTATAACCTTCTAGTCATAATTGTTCTGGGCTGGCCTCGGCTTTCAAAATCCTACCAACTGTCCTGTTTTAAGACAATTCACACCTCATTAACCTGGGATTACCCCCTCTCGGGATGTGTAAAGACTTTATTACCTGCAAATACTCGCATTGAAAGTATTGTCTTGCATCTTTGACTTTGTCTATATATATGTTTCTGGAACCTACCTCTTCATTCACCTGAGGAAGGACCAGTGCTCCGAAAGCTAGTGATTTGAAACAAACCTGTTTGACTTTAACCTGGTGTTGAAAGACTTCTTACTGTGCTCACCCCAGTCCAACATCAGCATCTCCACATCATAATTGTTTTTGTATGTGGTGAAGAGCGATCTGAGCACTGATCCTTCTAGAACACCACTTCTCACCATTTGGCAATCTGAGAAACTACTTCTAATCCCAAAATCCATTATCTGCTTTTGAAGCCAGCTTGCTATCTTTTCTACTACTTTTCAACAGAATCCCCAGTTTTGACCTTACCACGGCATCTATTTTGAGCTCCTTCACCAAAGGTTTTGTCAAAAATCCAAATGCCTATTGTGTTAACCTTGTCTTGCCCTTTTTGTTATTGTTTCAAATTGTTCAATGAAATTGTCAAGCATGACCTCTTTTGGAATTCGTGTTGATGACTCTTGATTATGATTTAAGCGGATAGATTTTTAAAATTTACGTGTTTAAGTAAGGATTTCATTACATTTCCCACCACCAATGATAAGCTAATTAGCTTGTAGTTCCCCGGTCTTGCTTTATCTCTGGTTTTTAAATATTGGAATCACATTATCTTGTTTGTTTGTCCTCTGCTACTATTCCTTCTTGTAGTTAATTTTTACAGACATGTTATCACGTTTCCACTATCTCTTCATTTTCTTCTTTAGTTTCAGCAACATAAAATTAAATATAAACTGGGTGGCACCACTTCCGATGCAGCATAAGTGTACAAATCAGTCTCTCCACAGCATAATGGAAATTCAACATATGTTAAATTATTATTTGGAGCAGCAGATCGTGATCCAAATGGTCTGACAGGAAATTTGTTGATTGAATAAAATGCAACATGCGGGAAACTCATTTTTGTTGCAATCTCCACAATGAACAACAATCATCTTTAGCCCTTACGTTCAGCGTCATTTTTAGTGATTTATGGGATGTGGGTGCCCCTGGCGAGACAAGCATTTATTGCCCTTGAGAAGATGGTGGTGAGCTGTCTTCTTGAATTTCTGCCGTGCTGGCACGGTGATTAGCACTACTCCCTCATAGCGCCAGGGACCCGGGTTCAATTCTGGCCTTGGGTCACTGTCTGTCTGGAGTTTGCTCTTTCTCCCCATGGGCTTCCTCCGGGTGATCCGGTTTCCTCCCACAGTCCAAAGATGTGCGGGTTAGGTGGATTGTCCATGATAAATTTCCCCTTAGTGACCAGAGATGTGCAGATAAGGTGATGGGGCTATAGGGATAGGACGGAGTGGATGTGGGTAGATTGCTCTTTCAAAGGGTTAGTGCAGACTCAATGGGCCAAATGGCCTCCTGCTGCACTATAGGGATTCTGCGATGCCGCTGTCTGGAAGGGTGTCCCAGCGTTTTGACTCAGCGACAGTGAAGGGGTGGCAATGTAATTCCAAGTCAGGATAGTACATGCCTAAAAGGGCAACTTCTAGGCAGTGGTGTTCCCATCTGTCTGCTGACTTTGTCCTTCAAGATGGTAATGGATGTGGATTTGGTTGGTTCTGTCAGCGTTTGTAAGTTCTTGCAGTGTATCCTGTAGATGTTGGCACTGTGTATTGATAGTGAGGGCAGTGAATGTTTGTGGTTAAGATGCCAATTTAGTCCTGGATGGTGTCAAACTTCTTGAGTATTGTTGGAGCTAAAGCAGCCAAGTGCAGAGTATTCGATCACACTGTTGACTTGTGCCCTGTAGATGGTGGACAGGCGTTGCAGAGACATGAAGCCGAGTTGCACAAACAACAAAGAAAAGTACAGCACAGGAATAGAACCTTCTGCACTCCAAGCCTGCGCTGACCATGCTGCCCGACTAAACTAAAATCTTCTACACTTCCGGGGTCCGTATCCCTCTATTCCCATCCTATTCATGTATTTGTCAAGACGCCCCTTAAACGTTACTATCGTCCCTGCTTCCACCACCTCCTCCGGCAGCGAGTTCCAGGCACCCACTACCCTCTGTGTAAAAAACTTGCCTCGTACATCTCCTCTAAAACTTGCCCCTCGCACCTTAAAACTATGCCCCCTGGTAATTGACCCCTCTACCCTGGGAAAAATCCTCTGACAATCCACTCTGTCTATGTCCCTCATAATTTTGTAGACCTCTATCAGGTCGCCCCTCAACCTCCGTCGTTCCAGTGAGAACAAACCGAGTTTATTCAACCTCTCCTCATAGCTAATGCCATCCATACCAGGCAACATCTTGGTAAATCTCTTCTGCACCCGCTCCAAAGCCTCCACATCCGTCTGGTAGTGTGGCGACCAGAATTGAACATTATACTCCAAGTATGGCCGAACTAAGGTTCTTTACAGCTGCAACATGACTCAATGCCTCGGCCAATGAAGGCAAGCATGCCGTATGCCTTCTTGACTACCTTCTCCACCTGTGTTGCCCCTTTCAGTGACCTGTGGACCTGTACACCTAGATCTCTCTCACTGTCAGTGTTCTTGAGGGTTCTACCATTCACTGTATATTCCCTACCTGCATTAGACATTCCAAAATGCATTACCTCACACTTGTCCGGATTAAACTCCATCTGCCATCTCCCCGCCCAAGTGTCCAAACGATCTAAATCCTGCTGTATCCTCTGACAGTCCTCATCGTTATCCGCAATTCCACCAACCTTTGTGTCGTCTGCAAACTTACTAATCAGACCAGTTACATTTTACTCAAAATCATTTATATATACTACAAACAGCAAAGTCCCAGCACTGAACCTGCAGAACACCACTAGTCACAGCCCTTCAATCAAAAAAGCACCCTTCCATTGCTACACTCTGCCTTCTATGACCTAGCCAGTTCTGTATCCATCTTGCCAGCTCACCTCTGATCCCGTGTGACTTCACCTTTTGTACCAGTCTGCCATGAGGGACCTTGTCAAAGGCCTTACTGAAGTCCATATAGACAACATCCACTGCCCTACCTGCATCAATCATCTTTATGACCTCCGCGAAAAACTCTGTCAAGTTAGTGAGACACGACCTCCCCTTCACAAAACCGTGCTGCCTCTCGCTAATATGTCCACTTGCTTCCAAATGAGAGTAGATCCTGCCTCGAAGAATTCTCTCCAGTAATTTCCCTACCACTGACGTAAGGTTTACCGGCCTCTAGTTCCCTGGATTATCCTTGCTACCCTTCTTAAACAAAGGAACAACATTGGCTTTTCTCCAGTACTCCGGGAATCACCTGAAGACAGTGAGATCCAAAGATTCCTGTCAAGGCCTCAGCAATTTCCTCTCTTGCCTCCTTTAGTATTCTGGGGTAGATCCCATCAGACCCTGGAGACTTATCCACCTGAATATTTTTCAAGATGCCCAAAACCTCGTCTTTTTGGATGTCAATGTGACCCAGGCTATCTACACACTCTTCTCCAGACTCAGCATCTACCAATTCTTTCTCTTTGGTGAATACTGGTGCAAGGTATTCATTTAGTACCTCGCCCATTTCCTCTGGTATCACACATAGATTTCCTCCCCTGTCCTTCAGTGGGCCAACCCTTTCCCTGGCTACCCTCTTGCTTTTTATGCATGTGTAAAAAGCCTTGTGTTTTTCCTTAACCCTATTTGCCAATTATTTTCTGTGACCCTTTTTAGCCCTCCTGACTCCTTGCTTAAGTTCCTTCCTACTTTCCTTATATTCCACTTAGGCTTTGTCTTTTCCCAGCCTTCTAGCCCTGATAAATGCCTCCTTTTTCTTTTTGACGAGGCCTACAATATTTCTTGTTATCCAAGGTACCCAAAATTTGCTATATGCACCCCGGACATACTCTCTTCCACCTTCTTCCGTCAGGAAAAACACACCAAAGTTTGAGGTCACATACCAACCGACTCAAGAACAGCTTCTACCCTACTGCCATCAGACTTTTGAATGGACCTACCTCGTATTAAGTTGATCTTTTCTCTACACCTTGCTATAACTGTAACATTATATTCTGCAGTCTCTCCTTCCTTCCCTCTGTACGGTATGCATTGTTTGTACAGCATGCAAGAAACAATACTTTTCACTGTATACTAATACATGTGACAATAAGAAATGAAATCAAATCAAATTCTTCCTCACAGGAACATATTGTTCCTGAATTCCTTTCAACTGACATTTGAAAGCCTCCCACATGCCAGATGTTAACTTACCCTCAAACATCCGCCCCAATGTAGATTCTTCAGTTCCCGCCTACTATTGTTATAATTAGCCTTCCCCCAATTTAGCACATTCACCCGAGGACCATTCTTATCCTTGTTCACCAGCACTTTAAAACTTACTGAATTGTGGTCACTGTTCCCAAAATGCTTCCCTACTGAAACTTTTACCACCTGGCCGGGCTCATTCTCCAATACCAGGTCCAGTACAGCCCCTTCCCTAGTTGGACTATCAACATATTGTTTTAAGAAGCCCTCCTAGATGCTCCTTACAAACACTGCCCCATCCAACTAGCACTCGGTAAGTCCCAGTCAATATTGGGGAAGTTAAAGTCTCCCATCACAACAACCCTGTTGCTTTTACTCCTTTCCAAAATCTGTCTACCTATCTGCTCCTCTATCTCCTGCTAGCTGTTGGGAGGCCTGTAGTAAACCACCAACATTGCGACTGCACCCTTCTTATTCCTGATCTCTACCCGTATAGCCTCACTGCCCTCTGAGGTGTCCTCCCACAGTACAGCTATGATATTCTCCCTAACTAGTAGCACAACTCCTCCACCCCTTTTACATCCCCCTCTATCCCACCTGAAACATCTGAATCCTGGAACGTTTAGCTGCCAATCCTGTCCTTCCCTCAACCAGGTCTCTGTAATGGCAACAATATCATAGTTCCAAATACTAATCCAAGCTCTAAGTTCATCTGCCTTACCTGTTATACTTCTTGCATTAACACATATGGCAGGGGGATGGGAACCGATGCAGGAAGTTGGAAGGTAGTAAAACAGGGACAGAAACAAAAGGAAGTAAGGGGAAAAGTGCAAGGCAGAGAAGACATAGTCAGAAATCCATAAGGGCGACAGTACAAGTTACAGTGACTGAGGGAGCACAGTGAATAGGCCCAGTAATAACAAAAGGAATAAAACTGGAGATGTTAAGATTCAAAACAGAGGTAAAAAAACCAACATAAGTGTACTTTACCTGAATGCTCGTAGTATTCGGAATAAAGTAAATGAGTTGGTGGCACAAATCATCGTAAATGACTATGATTTAGTGGCCATTACTGAAAATGGTTAAAGGATGGTCACGACTGGGAGTTAAATATCCGAGGGTATCAAACTATTCGGAAGGACAGAGTGGATGGTAAGGGAGGTGGTGTTGCTCTGTTATTTAAGGATGACATCCGGGCAATAGTAAGGGATGACATCGGTGCTATGGAGGATAAGGTTGAATCCATTTGGGTGGAAATCAGGAATAGTAAGGCGAACAAGTCACTGATAGGAGTAGTCTATCGGCCACCAAATAGTAACGAGATGGTGGGGCAGGCAATAAACAAAGAAATAACTGATGCATGTAGAAATGGTACAGCAGTTATCATGGGGGATTTTAATCTACATGTCGATTGGTTTAACCAGGTCGGTCAAGGCAACCGTGAGGAGGAGTTTATAGAATGTATCCGCGATAGTTTCCTAGAACAGTATGTAATGGAACCTACGAGGGAACAAGCGGTCCTAGATCTTGTCCTGTGTAATGAGACAGGATTGATTCATGATCTCATAGTTAGGGATCCTCT
This sequence comes from Scyliorhinus canicula, assembly GCF_902713615.1. Lineage (NCBI taxonomy): Eukaryota > Metazoa > Chordata > Chondrichthyes > Carcharhiniformes > Scyliorhinidae > Scyliorhinus > Scyliorhinus canicula. Next base: position 66,770,507 of record NC_052156.1, on the reverse strand, counting down.
CGGAAGGAGCGATCACAATATGGTGGAATTTAAAATACAGATGGAGGGTGAGAAAGTAAAATCAAATACTAGTGTTTTGTGTTTAAACAAAGGAGATTACAAGGGGATGAGAGAAGAACTAGCTAAGGTAGACTGGGAGCAAAGACTTTATGGTGGAACAGTTGAGGAACAGTGGAGAACCTTCCAAGCAATTTTTCACAGTGCTCAGCAAAGGTTTATACCAACAAAAAGGAAGGACGGAAGAAAGAGGGAAAATCAACCGTGGATATCTAAGGAAATAAGGGAGAGTATCAAATTGAAGGAAAAAGCATATAAAGTGGCAAAGATTGCTGGGAGATTAGAGGACTGGGAAATCTTTAGGGGGCAACAGACAGTTACTAAAAAAGCTATAAAGAAGAGTAAGATAGAGTATGAGAGTAAACTTGCTCAGAATATAAAAACAGACAGTAAAAGTTTTTACAAATATATAAGACAAAAAAGAGTGGCTAAGGTAAATATTGGTCCTTTAGAGGACGAGAAGGGAGTTTTAATAATGGGAAATGAGGAAATGGCTGAGGAACTGAACAGGTTTTTTGGGTCGGTCTTCACAGTGGAAGACACAAATAACATGCCAGCGACTGATAGAAATGAGGCTATGACAGGTGAGGACCTTGAGAGGATTGTTAACACTAAGGAGGGAGTGATGGGCAAGCTAATGGGGCTAAAGGTAGACAGGTCTCCTGGCCCTGATGGAATGCATCCCAGTGTGCTAAAAGAGATGGCTAGGGAAATTGCAGATGCACTAGTGATAATTTACCGAAACTCACTAGACTCTGGGGTGGTCCCGGTGGATTGGAAATTAGCAAACGTGACGCCACTGTTTAAAAAAGGAGGTAGGCAGAAAGCAGGAAATTATAGGCCAGTGACCTTAACTTCGGTAATAGGGAAGATGCTGGAATCTATCATCAAGGAAGAAATTGCGAGGCATCTGGATAGAAATTGTCCCATTGGGCAGACGCAGCATGGGTTCGTAAAAGGCAGGTCATACCTAACTAATTTAGTGGAATTTTTTGAGGACATTACCAGTGCAGTAGATAACGGGGAGCCGATGGATGTGGTATATCTGGATTTCCAGAAAGCCTTTGACAAGGTGCCACACAAAAAGTTGCTGCATAAGATAAAGATGCATGGCATTAAGGGTAAAGTAGCAGCATGGATAGAGGATTGGTTAATTAATAGAAAGCAAAGAGTTGGGATAAATGGGTGTTTCTCTGGTTGGCAATCAGTAGCTAGTGGTGTCCCTCAGGGATCCGTGTTGGGCCCACAATTGTTCACAATTTACATAGATGATTTGGAGTTGGGGACCAAGGGCAATGTGTCCAAGTTTGCAGATGACACTAAGATGAGTGGTAAAGCGAAAAGTGCAGAGGATACTGGAAGTCTGCAGAGGGATTTGGATAGGTTAAGTGAATGGGCTCGGGTCTGGCAGATGGAATCCAATGTTGACAAATGTGAGGTTATCCATTTTGGTAGGAATAACAGCAAACGGGATTATTATTTAAACAATAAAATATTAAAGCATGCCGCTGTTCAGAGAGACTTTGGTGTGCTAGTGCATGAGTCACAGAAGGTTGGTTTACAAGTGCAACAGGTGATGAAGAAGGCAAATAGAATTTTGTCCTTCATTGCTAGAGGGATGGAGTTTAAGACTAGGGGGTTATGTTGCAATTGTATAAGGTGTTAGTGCGGCCACACCTGGAGTATTGTGTTCAGTTTTGGTCTCCGTACTTGAGAAAGGACGTACTGGCGCTGGAGGGTGTGCAGAGGAGATTCACTAGGTTAATCCCAGAGCTGAAGGGGCTGGATTATGAGGAGAGGTTGAGTAGACTGGGACTGTACTCGTTGGAATTTAGAAGGATGAGGGGGGATCTTATAGAAACATTTAAAATTATGAAGGGAATAGATAGGATAGATGCGGGCAGGATGTTTCCACTGGCGGGTGACAGCAGAACTAGGGGACATAGCCTCAAAATAAGGGGAAGTAGATTTAGGACTGAGTTTAGGAGGAACTTCTTCACCCAAAGGGTTGTGAATCTATGGAATTCCTTGCCCAGTGAAGCAGTTGAGGCTCCTTCATTACATGTTTTTAAGGTAAAGATGGATAGTTTTTTGAAGAATAAAGGGATTAAGGGTTATGGTGTTCGGGCCAGAAAGTGGAGCTGAGTCCACAAAAGATCAGCCATGATCTAATTGAATGGCGGAGCAGGCTCGAGGGGCCAGATGGCCTACTCCTGCTCCTAGTTCTTATGTTCTTATATGCACTTCAGGACACCAATCCCGCTGTTTTCAGCAACAACTCCCTGTCTGCTCTTCCTCAGAGCCATACTGGCCCTATTTCCTAGTTCTCCCTCAATGTTTTCACCTTTTGACCTATTGCTCCGGTACCCACCCCACTGCCATACTAATTTAAACCTTCCCGTGTGACACTAGCAAACCTCACGGCCAGGATATTTACGCCTCTCCAGTTTAGATGCAACCTATTCTTCTTATACAGGTCACACCTGCCCCAGAAGAGCTCCCAATGGTCCAGATAACTGAAACCCTCCCTCCTCCACCAGCTGTTTAGCCATGTGTTTAGCTGCTCTATCTTCCTATTTATAGCCTCACTGGCACGTGGCACAGGGAGTAATCCTGAGATTACAACCCTTGAGGTCTTGTCTTTTAACTTTCTGCCTAGCTCCCTGAACTCCTGCTGCAGGACCTCATGCCCCTTCCTGCCTATGTCATTAGTACCAATATGTACCTCTGCCTGTTTTCCCTCCCCCTCAGGATGCCTGCTACCCATTCTGAGACATCCTGCACCCTGGCACCAGGGAGGCAACATACCAACCTGGAGTCTTTTTCACATCCACAGAAGCACCTATCTGTGCCCCCGACTATAGAGTCCTCCATGACTATTGCTCTTCTGGGCTTTGACCCTCCTTGCTGAACATCAGAGCCAGCCATGGTGCCACTGCTCTGGCTGCTGCTGTTTTCCCTTGATAGGCTATTCCCTCCAACAGTATCCAAAATGGTATACCTGTTCGAGAGGGGGACAACCACAGGGGATTCCTGCACTGACTGCCTGCCCCTTCTGGTGGCCACCCACTTCTGTGCCTGCACATTGGGTATGCCCACATCTCTATAACTGCTCACCACAGGATTCCTAGCCTCTGACCTGTGCTTGTAGCCACAGTATTTGTATGGCTCATCCAGTTCAGTTTCTGGTCAGTGGTAACTCCCAGGATGCTGATAGTAAGGGATTCAGCGATATCATCAAATGTCAAGGGGCGAAGGTTAGATTCTCTCTTGTTGGAGATTATCATTGCCTGGTATTTGTGTGGCCCACAGTGTTTAGCACTGTTGTTTCACAGCTCAAGAGTACCAGGTTCGAATCCCAGCTTGGGTCACTGTCTGTGTGGAGTCTGCGCATTCTCCTCGTGTCTGCGTGGGTTTCCTCCGGGTGCTCCGGTTTCCTCCCACAGTCCAAAGTTGTGCAGGTTAGGTGGATTGGTCATGCTAAATTTCCCTGAGTATCCAAAAAGGTTAGTTGGGGTTGCTGGGTTACAGGGATGGGGTGGAGGTGTGGCCTTAAGTAGGGTGTTTTACCAAGGGCCTGTGCAGATTCAATTGGCCAGAATGGCCTCCTTCTTCACTGTAAATTCTAGTGTTCTCTGATTCTATGAATATTATGTGCCACTTTTCATCCCAAGGCTGGATATTGTCCAGACTTGCTGCATTTGGATATAGACTGCTTCAATACCTGAGGAGTCTCAAATTGTACAAAACATTGTAAGCATCTCGAAAAATGAAATACAAGTCACTTGGAATGAGTATTTCAGGGATGTGCAAAGACGACTAATTAACCTCAGCCAGAAATATGTCATTGAACAATCATCTTCCAAGGAAAAGATACTTTGCTGCTGCACTTTGCGTCAAGTGGGCCCTGAATCTCCAGTTGTTTGTCTGACAGCCATTCATTTATATTTAAAAAAGGAGCATTCAATACTCTGTTTTGAATGACCTTGTATTCCTTTGTTATGCTTGTCATAAAATCATAGAATCCCTACAGGTAATTCGGCCCATCGAGGCTGCACTGACACTCTGAAAGAGCATCCTACCGAAGCTTAGCTCCATGCCCTATCTCTGTAACTCCAGCCCATACCCTATCACTGTAATCCCAACCCCGCCCTCTCCCTGTAATCCTACACCCCCGCCCTATCCCTGTAACCCCACCACCCTGTTCTATCCCCGTAACCCCAACAAACCTTTGGACACTAAAGTGCAATTCAGCATGGCCTATCCACCTGACCTGCACAGGATGGACACTTAAGGGGCAATTTATCATGACCATTCTACCTTACCTGCATATCTCTGGACTGTGGGAGGTAACTAGAGCACCCAGAGGAAACCTACACAGACACAGGGAGAATGAAGAAACTCCACACAGTCACCCAAGCCAGGAATTGAACCCAGGTCCCTGGTGCTGTAAGGCAGCAGTAATAACCACTGTGCTACCGTGCCAACCGCAATGCTACAATGATGTTTTGAAAACTTCACCAGTGTTAATTTGAGCCAATAACTGGTCCTAGGCTCACTCAGAGGAACGTTTTAATATCAGATGTTATATTTTTAGTTATTCTGCTCTCTCTTTACAGTAGAAACAAAGGATGAAAAGGTTGCCACACGAGAAGTTACTTGATCAGCTAGTCAGACTTTATTAAGGAGGTGTTGCTTGCTTACAGTCCAAAGTAGAAATGCATCTGCTGATGTCACCACATAATGATGTGACACACTATATTATTGACAATACGTAACCTCCCTCCCCTTTACTTCAGTAGTATGGCAACTAACGCTAACTTTAACTCTTACTGACTATGAACAATAATTATTTTACCATGCAACACTATACGCAGTTATATATATGGTGACTCGGGGCTATTCACAGTAACTTCATTGAAGCCGACTTGTGACAATAAGCAATTATTAGTATTATATATCTTTGCAAGTATTGTGACAGGCACCCACTACTCACTTGAAGAGCCATTTTTCACTGAAACAAATCTTAGTTTTTTGCTGAGTTTGCCAAACATGCAAATACTTGGTCAAGTTGTTCGATTGTCTTTTAAGTGGACATTGATTCCATAATCATTATGTTGGCCACTTGGAATTTGCATCCACCGGGACACAAAACATATATCTTTTAATTGATCCCACAAAATCAATATCATACGACCCGTGGCACTAAGTTCACAGTGGGCAGTCAGTGGCAAGCACAATGGATGGCTGCCTTGCAGGCTGCGGCGATGATGTTTTATGCACATCCAACCCAACCCCATGGCCCACCTCCTGGCCACCCCCGCTATTCCCCCTGGCTCTGGCAGAAGCCCCCCCCCCCCCCCCCCCCCCCCCCGGCTAGGGGCAAACTGTCAGCACACTTTGGCGATATTGGACACTTTCCGTACCCTCTCTCTCACCCTCAGCAACCACGGAGCCTGTTTCCCGATTTTTGAAACCACAAGTGAATCTCACTGTTGGTAATTCCTCCTGATAGAGTATTGTGGAGGACCCGAAGAATACCGGGTCAGGCCCGCTAATTATATGCCAATGGCATTTACAGTACTTGCAGAGTAGAAAGCATTGACACCGCTGTTGAGGCACCCGAGCATGGCATTCTGGTGGGTGCCTGACGCTGGCCACAATTTTGGCCTCATGACTGATTCTCCGTTCAATCGCCTTTCCTAATTTCTGATGGAGAATCCCACCTTGTGCCTTTCAAGACCCTCCAATATGTCTTCTAAATTCTTTACTGCTCCTGTCCAGTCCTGCCAGCAACTAAGGTATCCAAATAACATTGAACATCCAGGGCAGCACAATGGTGCAGTGGGTAACACTGCTGCCTCACGGCGCCGAGGTCTCAGGTTCGATCCCGGCTCTGGGTCACTGTGCGTGTGGAGTTTGCACGTTCTCCCCGTGTTTGCGTGGTTTTCGCCCTCACAACCCAAAAATGTGCTGGATAGGTGGATTGGCCACACTAAATTGCCCCTTAATTGACAAAAATGAATTGGGTACTCTAAATTTATTTTTAAAAATAAAAAAAAACATTGAGCATCCTGAGGCCACTCAAGGTTTGGGCCTTGGACTTATGGAATAGGATCGGCACAGTCGTTATTCCGAACAGTAGACACTTATACCAGAATGTGTGTTACAATGGTTAGAAGAGGTTACTACTAAGCTGTTGTTAAGTTGTAGTACTTCCTTTAACTTTTCTCCCCTCTAATTTCTTTTCTTGGTTGGACTGTGGCTTTAAGAAAAAAATGATTTTTTTTTTGGGAACACATATCTGTTTTAAAAATAAAAGATTTTGGCTTTCATGCTGTTTAATCTTGATTATTTCCAGGTTATTATTTTTTCCAATAGAGTAGTTATGTTTCCAAAAGCATTTCTCTCAGTCACACTGAGATCAAGGATCCGATGCTGCAGCCCACCACATGCACGGCACACAGATGGAAAAGAATTTCCGACTTCAGATAGCAAACATTAGAAAGTTTTTTTACACAGCCTACTTTATATTCTTCTTTTGCTCATGTCCTAAGAGATTTTGAGCCCACCAATTGTTTGAATTGACCAGTATTGCCATTAGTGCTGGCTGAAAAATACGCGTCTCTTTTTCCTGCCTCTGACTCCCCGAGCGCTCCCAGGATCGTGGTAAAATTTTAAAAAATTAAGGAATGGTCCAGAGTACTTTCTATCAGTTTTTAAATTAATGCACACCCTTGGCAAAGGCTGAAAATCTATTTCTAATGGTCAGATTTACTGCACTTCAATCAATTTGGAAATCGATCCTTGACTTGAGGTCCTGATCTGAATTGTTTCCTCTGACTTTTTACTGGGAAACGGTCCTCATCACCAGCTTTGTCTTTACTGTTGCATTTTAGTTCTTTCTCTACAGGAGGAGCAAAGGATGTTTCCACACTATAGATTAATCAACCAGACTTTATTAGAGAGGTGTTGCTTGCTTACTGTCCCAGGTAGAACAGGGAGAAAATACTCCAATTGGCTCTGATGAGGCCACCCTGTAATCATGTGGCACACTACACCGAGATGCATTTGTTTACAATGCATAATGGATGTAATTATTGCCAAAATACGCAGAATAATATACTGATTATGAACTCACAAATCAAACAATGGCAGAATTATGTAGTCTCGTGTTCTGAGCGAATTAGTTTATATGTTCCGACAATCCATGGCATTGACTCTTTATATCTCATGTAGAGATGAGAAAGACAAATTGTATCAGCCAGTTAAATGTGTGTTCAAGAAAATGATAAGAAATGTGATAGTGATAAGCACGACTGCTTATCGCATCAATACCCTTTTTCATAAATATTTTTACATTGTAGTCCATTATGCTTTGTGATGTAAAAAATAGACTGAAAAATAATCGAAAATATGGAAGTGTTTTTTTGTAGTTTGTTGGATTTTGTGGAAATAATTTCTATCCACTTGAAATTTCAGATTGAACATGAGGCAGTAAAAATGGTGTTGGCAATTTAAAAGGAACTTCTAGGTCAGTGACTCTGTATCTGTGCTGTCACTTTCGGTCTTGTAGTAGGTGCATGTTTGATCCAAATAATTTTTTATCTTACAAATTGCCCTTTTTGTAACCTACAAATGATTAAGCAATAATTCAGCACTGCCTTGAAAGGCTGAAGGAGTTGCCTTGCAGTGGTCCTTTTCTTGGAGGTATTTTTCATCTGTTGGAAAAGTATTTGAATGGATATGCAGCTGTGGTGCTTTTGAGCTCAATCTTTGACACTACGGCTCCAGTAAACTACAGCAAAAATATTTTCCAGTGAACATCTTCAGTGGACTTTGGCATGCTTCATTGAAGAATGCAAGGGTGGTAGAGGCAGGAACCCTTGCAACATTTATAAAGCATTTAGATGAGCACTTGAAATGCCGTAGCTTACAACATGTGGACCAAGTGCTGGAAAAACAGATTAGAATAGATGGGCACTTGATGGTCGGCACAGACACGATGGGCCGAAGGGCCTCTTTGTGTGCTGTAAAACTCTATGACTTAAACACTACCTGTTTCTACACAGAGCCCTGAAACATTCATAGGCCAAATACAGTCTTCTCCTGATACCCCAGGGCATTTGTAAGGAGACATGTTAAGGTAATCTGTTGGGTGGGAAATTGATGCCTTCACGCCAGCAACTTGTTTCACACCTCGTCTGATTTTACTCTGCATTAACTCAAATGAGATTAACATCAAGCCGTTTATAAAATGGGCCATAATAATAATAATCTTTATGGCCACGAGTAGGCTTACAACAGTACAATGAAGTTGCTGTGAAAAGCCTCCAGTCGCCACATTCCGGCGCCTGTCGGGTACACAGAGGGAGAATTCAGAATGCCCAATTCACCAAACAGCACTTCATTCGGGACTTCTGGGAGGAAACCAGAGCACTTGGAGCAAACCCACGCAGACCTGGGGAAATTTGCAGACTACGTACAGACAGTGACCCAAGCGGGAATCGAACCTGGAATCCTGGCGCTGTGAAGCAACAGTGCTAACCACTGTGATACCGTGCTGTCCACGCCGCCAACCCATTTCAGACAGTTTCATCCTGAGTGGATTTGGTTCAAGTTGCTTTGGTGGTATTATTCTTCATATGAGCAGTTTCTGGAAAACTGAAATGGAGCACCTTTGACAACACCTTCTAAACACGTGACCTCTGCATTCACGAAGGATAAGTGAAGCAGATGCATGGAAACACTATCACCTGCAAGCCACTCACCATCCTGACATGGAATCGTATCGCTGTTCCTTCACTGTTGCTGGGTAAATTCCCTGGAATCACTTCCTGAGAACAATGTGTGTGTACCTGTACCACATGGTCTGCAGTGGTTCAGGAAGGCAGCGATGGGCAATAAATGTTGGCCTAGCTCACATTCTGGTGAACCAAAGCTGTTATTCAACCTTCTAAACAATTTCTTCCCTATCACAATATCTTCTACCTCTGTAACACCTCCACCCCTGTCTCGGTCTAGTTGCTGCTATAATGCCTATCATGGGGTACGATCTAATGGCCGTGTTACACCCAACTCGGGACGCAACACTGCCGGTAAATCTCACGAGATTTACCAGGCTTGCCATGCCTCACGAGATCTAAAGGGATCTCATAAGACACCGTGATCTGGATCCCACACACAATGGGCGGGAACTAAATTTGGATATTCATGTGTGCAGTTGTGCCAGAGATAAACAGCTTCCAAGATCTACTTGCCTCCGCAGGAAGACCCCAGCTGGGTGCCGTTTCGCATTGGTCTCCACAAACAGGGACCAGGCGGAACAGCACTTGGGAGGGTCTTCCAGGCGACTGGAGGCCCCTGGATGGTCAACCTCTGGACTAACTGGCACCCTGGGACTGCTGATGCCATTCAGGCACTGCCAAGTTGCCCGATGGCAATGCCAGGCAGGCGAAGTACCAGGGTGCCAGGATGGCAGTGCCACTGTGCCAAGGTGGCATTTTGTCCACACCGGGGATCAGGCCTGGGAGTGCCCTGCCCTTATGAGGTGAGATTTGGGGGGCTTGAGGGCCCCACCAATATATTGGTTGGGGCATTTGGTGGGTCCAGGGTCGCATTGGAGGATCGACATGGTGCTCCGATCTCTCAGTGCAGGAAATTAAGGTAAGTGCGGATTCAGTGGGGCGTTCCTCACGTCATACCTGCTTCCACAACCTCCTCCGGCAGCGGGTTCCAGGTACCTGCTACCCTCTGTGTAAAAATACGTCCCTCCTACATCTCCTCTAAACTTTGCCCCTCACAACTTAATCCTATGTCCCCAAGTAATTGACTCTTCCACCCTGGGAAAAAGTTATTGACTATCCACTTCGTCCATGCCCCATGTAATTTTGGAGACTTTATCAGGCCGCCCCTCAATCTCCGTCGTTCCAGTGAGAACAAACTGAGTTTATCCAACCTCTCCTCATAGCTAATGCCCTTCAAACTGGGCAACTTTCTGGTAAACCTCTTCTGTACCCTTTTCAAAGCCTCCACATTCTTCTGGTAGTGTAGTGACCAGTATTGAACACTATATTCCAAGTAAGGTCTAACTAAGGTTCTATAAAGCTGCAGCATGACTTGCCAATTTTTATATTCAATGCCCCGGCCAATGATTGGATTGGATTGGATTGGATTGGATTTGTTTATTGTCACGTGTACCCAGGTACAGTGAAAAGTATTTTTCTGCAAGCAGCTCAATAGATCATTCAGTACATGGGAAGAAAGGGGAATTAAACAGAATTCAAGAAAATACATGAGAATACATAATAGGGCAACACAATATATACAATGTACTACATAAGCATTGGCATCGGATGAAGCAGACACGGGTGTCGTGTTAATGAGGTCAGTCCATTAGAAGGTCATTTAGGAGTCTGGTGACAGTGGGGAAGAAGCTGTTTTTGAGTCTGTTCGTCCGTGTTCTCAGACTTCTGAATCTCCTGCCCGATGGAAGAAGTTGGAAAAGTGAGTAAGCCGGGTGGGAGGGATCCTTGATTATGCTGCCTGCTTTCCCCCGGCAGCGGGAGGTGTAGATGGGCTCAATGGATGGGAGGCAGGTTTGTGTGATGGACTGGGCGGTATTCACGACTCTCTGAAGTTCCTTGCGGTCCTGGGCCGAGCAGTTGCCATACCAGGCTGTGATGCAGCCCGATAGGATGCACTCTATAGTGCATCTGTAAAAGTTGGTAAGGGTTAATGTGGACATGCCGAATTTCCTTAGTTTCCTGAGGAAGTAAAGGCGCTGTTGTGCTTTCTTGGTGATAGCGTCGACATGAGTGGACCAGGATAGATTTTTGGTGATGTGCACCCCTAGGAATTTGAAACTGCTCACCATCTCTACCTCGGCTCCGTTGATGCTGACAGGGGTGTGCACAGTACTTTGCTTCCTGAAGTCGATGACCAGCTCTTTAGTTTTGCTGGCATTAAGGGAGAGATTGTTGTCGCTGCACCACTCCACTAGGTTCTCTATCGCCCTCCTGTATTCGGACTCGTCGTTATTCGAGATCCGGCCCACTATGGTCGTATCGCCAGCAAACTTGTAGATGGAGTTGGATGAAGGCAATGAAGGCAAGCATGCCATATGCCTGCTTGACTATCTTCTCCACCTGCATTGCCACTTTCAGTGACCTGTGGACCTTAACGGCCAGATCCCACTGCCTGTCAATACTCTTAAGGGCTCTGCCATTTACTGTATATTTCCCACCTATATTTGACCTTCCAAAGTGCATTACCTCACAGCTGTCTGGATTGAACGCTATCTGCCATCACTCCACTCAAGTCTCCAACCGATCGATATCCCATTGTATCGTCTAACAGTCCTCATCGCTATCCGTAATTCCACCAACCTTTGTGTCGTCTGCAAATTTTTCTCAAAATTATTTTGATACAACAAACAGCAAAGGTCGCAGCACTGAACCCAGCGGAACGCCACTAGTCACAGCCCTTCCATTGCTACCCTCTGTCTTCTATGACCGAGCTAGTTCTGTATCGATCTTGCCAGCTCACCTCTGATCCCATATAACTTCACCTTCTGTACTAGTCTGCCATGAGGACCTGGGGGGGGGGGGTCAATCCCAGTGTTACAAGCGCTGGGAAACACCCCACTAAACCTGCCCACAATGGGACATTGTTTTGTTAAATTGCACCCTTTAACTCATTTTTTTCCTATCTCTCCTCTTGCAGTTTGAACTCGTCATGTTCATGAGACCCACTTCCTGCTCTTGCAGTACTTGTCCCACTAAACCATAGGTCCTTCCCAACCCTTATGCTGGCTGTTATATGTAAACAGCTCCTTTTCTTAAGGTGCCGTTAGCCCCACCCTGCCCTCTGCCTTTGCAATCAGCTGTCAGCGCCACCTCCTCCTCCTAAAAACATACCCTTGACCCCTCAATCCTAACAAACTAAAGCACCATCTCCAACGCTCTTTTTCCCTCAAAGATACTTGAGTACGTTGTCACTTCCCAAACCAGCACTCTCCTTTCCTGTCCAGCTAGTTGGCACTGCCGCCATCTGGTACCATCCCCATCTGACTATTTTTGTGCAACAATTTCTCATCCCACCCCAGTACCATGAACCCTCATGTTTCCCCGAGCATCTGTTCATGACCTCTTCTATTCATCAACAATATGCTTCCCTTGAGCAACATGATCTGAAGTCAGTATGTCAGGTTCCATATGTACCTTATGATATTCAGCTCTACCTTACTAACACCACATTTCATAATTTAAAAAGTATTTGAAATTAATCTGAGATTTTAGAACAGGCTATTGCACAGCATGTAGGCAATGCTGCTGTGAAGTGGTGTGACATAATGTGGTTATGCACTTAAGAAGAGTGAACTTGATTTTGGCTAGTTTGTTCATTGTGTTAATTAAAAACTTTGAGACCAAAACAAAATAAGTACCGCTTCCCACCTATGGAAGGAAGATGCGAAAAATGGATTTTGTCTAGGCCTGGGGGCAGTGTTATTTAGCTTCCTATCTGATTTTGTTATCCGTAACTGAATTGATTTCAGTAACCCTAATTTGCCAATAATTTGTAGGTGACTTAATGAAATTACTTCTCTTTTTGTTTGACTTAAGCAATTAAAACTCTCCGTGGAGTAAAATTTCAGTAAACTCATTGGTGATTAATCCATTGAAGCATAACACACTCAAGACTCGTTCTTTGATACAATCACACTTGTAAAGATGGACACACAGTTCTTGCCTCGGGAGTCTTCAGTACATGGCTAGCAATGAATCCTTATGGAATTTCTACTTTGATGAACATTACGCCATGCCAGCGTCAGGTCACTGTTAGCTTAATGATTGGTTTCATCTGTTGTTAGGTAAATATAATTGGTCCTTAATTCTATCTTCTAATTGATTTCCTGGTCCAAATGGACAATGGTGGCCAGGATTTTCCACTCCCATTCATGTCGTGTGGGTTTGGCAATGAAAGGGAAAATATTGTGGGAAGGACTTGGTAATTTTTCATGTCGACATAAATGCAGGATGTGATCGTCCCCTCCCCTCTTTCCTCATCAGTGGTGGGCTGCATATCCCACCGTTCAAAGTCAGGAACCTCATGTTAACAAATTAGTATATGATTCTCGGGCCCATACTCCATAACCATAGCCCCACATCAAATAAAAGAGTCCATGGCGGCCTGATGTCAGAATGGTGTGCTGTCAGAATGACACAATGTACAACTGGTTTCAAAAGGCATGCAGCTAACGAGCAGAACCTCCAAGTGGGGCTCAGAGGGAGTACACTCAAGCTTGTGCAGTGCTTACAGAGCACCCTTGTGTCAACAGAGGAGGAGGGGTGCAGGGGTTGAGTGGGGGGTTGAACAGTGAGGGAAGGGGCAGCCAGGGGGTGAGTGGGGGGCAGGACAGAGTGGCAGGGGGTGAGTGGGGGCCAGGGGGTGAGTGGTTCCCCATAGAAATGGGAAGTGTGCTTGCAGTGTGCAGGGGCAGCTTTTAAATACAGCGCCTGGATCATTGAAGTGTTGAGGCGATGGCGGGGTGGGCAAATCAGATGCTGGTGATGTGGTGTGGAAGCCTTGCCTACCAATTTCAGTGTTCTAAGTGCCGCACAATATAGTGGGAAAACTGTCAACACTGTCGGCGGGCTCAATGCCGCTTTTCCCGCCCGTTAACGGACTATGCCAATTTCTGAGATAAGAGCATAAGAAGTAGCAGCAAATTAGGCCATTCAGCCATCGAGTCCGCTCCGCCATTCAATAAGATCATGACTGATCTGATGTGGAAATCCTAAACTCTATTTTTCCCACCTCATCCCCATAACTTTCAATTCCTTTACAAATTAAATACGTGTGTCTTAGCCTTGAACATTCTTAGTGACCCAGCCTTGTCAGCTCTCTGCATTAAACAATTCTACAGATTCACTGCCTTCTGAAAGAAGAAGTTCCTCCTCATCTCTGTCTTAAATAGGCAACTTGTTCCTCTTAAATTATGCCTTCTGGTCCTATACCCTCCCACAAGGGGAAACAACTTCTCAGCATGTACCCTGTCAACCCCCCGAATAATCCTATGTGTCCCAATAATGTCATCTCTCATTCTTCTAAACTGCAATGACTACAGGCCCAACCTACTCAATCTCTCCTCACAAATAAATCCCTCCATACACAGGATCAACTGAGTGAACCTTCACTGGACTGCCTTCAATATTTCCTGAGGTAAGGAGACCAAAATTGTTCAGAATTTTCCAGCTGTCGTCTAACTAGTGCCTTGTTTGGTTTTAGCTAGACTTCTCTATTTCTTTACTCCGTTCCCTTAGAAATAAAGGCCAACATTCCATTTGCTTTCCTATTACCTGTTGAGTTTCCATGCTAGCTTTTAATGCCCGGGGACCCCAAAATCCCTCTGTGCTGCAATCTTTCTCCAATCAAATAATATTCAGCCCCTTTATTCTTCCTACCAAAGTGCATAACTTCATATTTTCCAACATTGTGGGTGGGATTCTCCATTGTGAGTCCACCTTGCTGCCTCTACCAGCGAGAACGGGGAATTTGGTGCTCAGTCAAATCTCCATTCACAGCAGGGGCAACGGAGAATCCGGCCAGCATGAAGGAACGGATAATCAAAGTCGATATTCCATCTGCCAAGTTTTTTCCCATTCACTTAACCTGTAGATTCTGTGTCATCCTCACCACTTGCCTTCCCACCTAGTTTTGATCCGTCAGAAAACTTACCAAGAGTACATTCACTTCCCTCTTCCAAATCATTAATATATATTTTAAATAATTGTGGCCACAGCACTGATTCCTGTGGCACTCCACTAGTTACAGGAAATCGAATCTATTTACAACTGCTGGCTGAAATCGCCATCTCTGAGTGATTTACCCCACGGATTTGGGTACAATTCAAGAAATGTCCTATTGACCTGAAAAGAGCATTCATTTATTCATCTCCCTCAATAATCTCTGGCATCAGTCCTTCCACACTCTTAACACTTCTCCACTACTTTTTCTCCCTTTCATCAATTGTGCCCCCCCTTGGATAATGACTTTCTGTTGCTTGCCTCTTCCAAATGTAACACTCTCTATATTCCCATATTATGTGTCATCCAGCAGATTAAAATAACACTGTAACCTTGGCAGTTTCTGGGCCTATACAAGCAATCGAATACTTCAGTCAGCAATTGTGTGCTCAATGACGTTGATCGATTCCATGAGTAAGATCCACTGGTCGCATTGCGCTTGAAAAGCTGTGTGGCAGGGCTGGTAGATGCCGGGAGATCCTTCTTCTGGGATCTACTCGACTCTCCATGCCTCGCGAGATCTAACATGATCTCGCGACACGTCGCAATGTGCATCTTGCCCATTGTGGGTGGGATCATATCTGTCAAATCTGCATGTTAGAATGAGACTGTTAGCCTTACTCTAATATGTGTTCTGATATCTAACAAAGCTGTGGGATTCTCCCTTCTGGGGACTAAGTCCAGCTGGTGCCAAAGGGCTGGTGCGAGTTCGCGCATGTGCGGAACGGCCGGCGAGATTTTGCGCATGCGCGGAAAGGCTGGCGTGATTCTGCGCATGCGCAGGGGGTTCTCTTCTCCGCGCCGGCCCCCGGACAATATGGCGAAGCCCTACAGAGGCCCGGCGCGGAATAAAGAAGTGCCCCCACAGAACAAGCCCGCCCGCAGATCAGTGGGCCCTGATCGCGGGTCAGGCCACCGTGGGGGCACCCCCGGGGTCAGATCCCCCCGCGCCCCCTCCAAGGATCGTCCACGAATACTCACCTGCCAGGTACAGCCAGTGCGTGAGTTGAGTGATTCGTGCCGGCGGGGCGGCCACTTGGCCCATCGGGTCCCCGGTGAATCGCCGGGGGGGCCGCTGCCAACGGCCCCCGATCGGCGTGGTGGGAATCCCGCCGCTACCTGAATAACGGTGCCGGTAATACTGAAGCCAGCGTTGTGGCGGCGGGGCGAGATTCGCAACTTCCCCCGGGGATTCTCCGACCCTGCAGGGGGCTGGAGAATCCCGCCCTTCGGATCTAACTCCCTCGCCTTGAAGACCTCGGGCAAGCGCCATTCAGTGTTGGTCTCCAGAAATGGGGACCAGATGGAACGGCACACGTGGTTGTCTCCAAGTGGATTGGAGATCCCGAGGTGCTTGCCGTCTGGGCATGGTGGCACCCTGGCACTGCTGGTGCCATCTGAGAACTTTGGCATTGCCTACCTTGGCACTACCAAGGTGCCCAGGCAGCACTGCTAGATGGCAGGGGCACTGCCAGGCTGTCAGGCTGGCATTGCAAAAGTGCCAAGCTGGCATTTCTTGTGTGGTGGGGATTGGGCTGGGGCAGTGGTGCCCTGTCCAAGAATGGGGGTTATGGGGTGGTGGGATTGAGGACCCCCTTATACATGAGTTGGGGCTTGGGGGGGCTTTGACTTTCACGTCAGAGGGTCAAGAGATTGGTATACCGTTTTTTATATGGCGTCCCGATCTCTCCCTGCGCTGAGGAGCTCTGCCGAATAGAGCTCCTCAGTGCAGGGAATGGGGCTAAGTATGGTCCCAGGCCCGCATTCCCCCTGTGGCTCTCGATCTACCTGGATGGGCATTAGATAGCGGGGAGTTTCTAGCGCTGAAAGACACCTGGCTAATTGCGCTAAAGAACTCTGTCCAGATTTGGGTAAATAGTGCTCCATAGCTTTGATTCTTTGGGAGGCAAGGGATGAGATTGCAGAGCCTTTGGCTTTGATCTTTGGGTCCTCACTGTCCACGAGGATAGGGCCAGAGGACTGGAGAGTGGTGAATATTGTTCCTCTGTTCAAGAAAGGGAATAGGAATGACCCTGTTAATTATAGGCCAGTTGGTCTTACTTCAGTGGTTGGTAAGTTAATTGAAAAGGTCCTGAAGGATTGGATTTATGACCATTTGGAAAGATGCAGCTTAATCCGGGATAGTCAACATTGATTTGTGAAGGGTAAGTCTTGCCTCACAAATTTGATTGAATTCTTTGAGGAGGTAACTAAGTGTGTAGATGAAGGTAGAGCAGTTGATGTTGTATACATGGATTTTAGTAAGGCGTTTGATAAGGTTCCCCATGGTCGGTTTATGAAGAAAGTAAGGAGGTGTGGGATAGAGAGAAATCTGGCCAATTGGATAAGTAACTGGCTATCACATAGAAGACAGAGGGTGATGGTGGATGGAAAATTTTCAGACTGGAGACCAGTTACCAGCGGTGTACCACAGGGACCAGTGCTGGGTCCTCTGTTATTTGTGATTTTTATCAATGACTTGGAAGAGGGGGCTGAAGGGTGGGTCAATAAATTTGCTGATGACACCAAGATTGGTGGAGTAGTGGATAAGGTGGAGGGCTGTTGTATGCTGCAAAGAGACATTGATAGGATGCAATGCTGGGCAGATGGAGTTTAACCCTGATAAGTGCGAGGTGATTAATTTTGGTAGAAAAAATTTGAATGCTGATTACAGGGTCAACGGCAGGGTTCTGAGGAATGTGGAGGAACAGAGAGACCTTGGGGTTCATGTCCACAGATCTCTGAAGGTTGCCACTCAAGTGGATAGAGCCGTGTAGAAGGCTTATAGTGTGTTAGCGTTTATTAACAGGGGGCTTGAGTTTAAGAGCCGCAGGGTTATGCTGCAACTATACATGACCCTGGTGAGATCACATTTGGATTATTGTGTGCAATTCTGATCACTTCATTATAGGAAGGATGTGGAAGCATTGGAAAGTGTGCAAAGGAGATTTACCAGGATGCTGCCTAGTTTGCAGGATAGGTCTTATGAGGAAAGGTTGAGGGAGCTAGGGCTTTTCTCTTTGGAGCGGAGGAGGATGAGAGGCGACTTAATAGAGGTTTATAAGATGATAAGGGGGATAGTTAGAGTGGACGTTCAGAGATTATTTCCTTGGGTGGATGTAGCTGTTACAAGGGGGCATAACTATAAGATTCAGGGTGGGAGATATAGGAGGGATGTCCGAGGTAGGTTCTTTACTCAGAGAGTGGTTAGGGTGTGGAATGGACTGCCTGCTGTGATAGTGGAGTCGGACACTTTAGAAACTTTCAAGCGGTTATTGGATAGGCACATGGAGCACACCAGAATGACAGGGAGTGGGATAGCTTGATCTTGGTTTTGGACAATGCTCGGCATATCATCGAGGGCCAAAGGGCCTGTTCTGTGCTGTACAGTTCTATGTTCTATGATTCTGCCTGAACAGTTCAAAAAAGGTCAAATTACATTGTCATCAGTTATGTATAGAGGGAGATGTCTTTATTCCCAATAAGCCACTCTCTTACATCCTTGGAATAGTAGTATGGTGACCTATAATAGGTGTTATAACTGCCTACAAGTCTGAAACAAACTAGTGTGATTCTTCAGTGGCGATCAGACACCAGATGAAATGAAATGAAATGAAAATCGCTTATTGTCACGAGTAGGCTTCAATGAAGTTACTGTGAAAAGCCCCTATTCGCCACATTCCGGCGCCTGTCCAGGGAGGCTGGTACGGGAACATCTATTGAGCTATATCCCTTTCTTTTGATAACAGTTCTGTTATTAGATGGAGGAGCAGTTGGGGAAAGGAACAGCAGCAGCCTCAACAAGCAGTCTGTGCAGCAAGTATTATGCATTGCGGGTCATAACCCCTCTAATTTTTCTTTGTTGTGCACATCCTGTTTGTTGCACTGCATCGTTACTTTAAGAATGCTGCACACACATCTTAAAGGGAACATTGTTTAAGTGTGGCCTGTTGTTGAATTGCACAATATGTTCCAGATTGCTGCATGGCTGTGCACCCGTACAGTTGACAGGGAACAGTGGGAGGGTTTCTTGTCGGAAGATTATTCAGACATAGGACAAGGGGCAATTTCTTGCAGCACTGCCACACGTGTCTGTGCTTCACAAGGCTGACTGTTGCTAATCTTTGTAGCCTCTCACTACATAACCTGCTGCCAGCTGGCTCAACTACCCATTTTTCTGCCTGTGGCTTTAAAAGTACCAACCCCTTTTTAATTATTGTTGCTTTGGAGTCGTTCCAAGCTTTTGCAGGAGCTATCACTGACATCTCCCAGTATGCAGTCCATAGTCTCATTAATGTGGTCATGAAATCCCTATTTCCTAGTGCTGGTCAACAGGCCCTTTCTTATGGATGCCAACATATAGAACATGAAACATACAGTGCAGAAGGAGGCCATTCGGTCCATCCAGTCTACACCGACCCACTTAAGCCCTCACTTCCACCCTGTCCCCGTAACTCCATAACCCAATAACCCCTTTTAACCTTTTTTTTGGTCACTAAGGGCAATTTATCATGGCCAGTCCACCTAATCTGCATGTCTTTGGAGTGTGGGAGGAAACCGGAGCACCCGGAGGAAACCCACGCAGACACGGGGAAAATGTGCAGGCTCCGCACAGACAGTGATCCAACGGGGAATCGAACCTGGGACCCTGGCGCTGTGAAGCCACAGTGCCATCCACTTGTGCTACCGTGCTGCCCCATATAAAATGAGTGAGCGCTGGGATTTGCAGCAGTGACTGGATTTCTACTTGTCATGTAGCAATAGATTGCAACCAGGCATCTATCATGTCACCAGAAAGTGTCAACAATTTGTGTGTATTTATTCATGGTGAATTAAGCAAAGTAAATCAAAACAGAAACAAATATTTTCCAATGGGAAGGATTTTTCGCTCCCATTTTCAGGGGGTGTGAACGGAGGAGGGGCGTAAAATCCCATGCAAGACCCAAAATGGCTTTTACGCTGTTAGGAGTTCCCTGATAAATAATTGTTCCTTACCCCCACCTCCCAACTCCCACCCTTGCCAATAACGTAACAGGAATCCCTACTTTTAAGTTCGGGATCCCAATTTGCATTGTGTGATGGCTCAAGACATACTCTGGGGGCCTCCAGTAATGAACAAAAGGTTTATTGATGAAAGGCAAAGCCAGTTCGATAACAGGCACAGAGCACTTTGCAACATGTCTTTACATATCAGCTCTCTGGTCCACACTTCCAGGGGGGCCCCATGTAAACTCCCCAGAGGCTGGGAGTTTTCACGCGCTCCCACGTAATTGACCCCAAGCTGGTCACGTGGTCAATAGAGCCTGCCCCTTAAAGGGGCCTCGCTACCATACATAGAGTTAAATATCATTAGTCAATCTGTATTCCTGATACTTTCCCCTACCCTGTTGGATTGCCCATGTGAGAGCACATCAACATAAATCAAGACAGGTCCATCACGATGTGCACCTTATGAGCAGAACCTGCCAGAGGCACACAGCGTGCACAGCTCCCTGCGGTGGAGAGTTATGCCCCGGCAGTACCTGATACTGTCCCCAGCTCTTGGGAGTGGATGGGAGGAAGTGCAGGGAAGTTCCGTGCAGAGACAGCGTTTATATTTTCATTTTTTAAAATTGGAGCACCCTTTTTAAAGGGCACCATGGTCTTTTTAAAACCTAAGTTGCTGGAGTCCACCCCACCAGTGTTATGTCAAGGGACCCGCCCCTTCACGCCTTTTGCACTGAGTGGCTAAAAATACAGTAGAGGAAGCTGTCCTTGAAGTTGGCTGCTCCCTCCCCCCACCCACCGTCCCTGTTTTTCCCGCTTGCTGTGCCATTTTGCACAATAAGCAAAACAAAATAAGCAAAACACTTCACCTAATGTTACAAAGTCCCTTTGAAATGTGCTAGGTACAATGGATATGACTGCCTGCAGCCCGAGTGCCCCTTTAAATAATGTTTTCAGTGGACCAGTTAATTATTTAACTAAATCTCCCATTTGTTTCAAGCATGAGCACCAGTCACGAGTATTGAAATCCTTGGGCCTCTTTTTATTTGAAAAAATATATATTGTTTGTCCACAGCCTTGGGATGGTAGGTGTCATTGTTTTAAGTGTGGAGAGTTGTCAACAGGGTTGTTAATGTGCAAATCCTATTTCTGAATTTTCCAAAAAGCATTTGATGAAGCATGTTCCATAAAGAAGTCGAAAGGTGATGTGGCAGACATATTAGATGTCCTCGAGGGACTTCTTTTTATTAAGATTGTTGAAGAACATTTATATTTCGTGACAGAAGCAAGTATATCTGTGTTGCACAATCTCTCTTAATCTCTTAACTTTTGATGAAGATAGATTGAAAAATAGATTTCTTGAGGACTTGGTCACGCACAGCTATTTTCTTCACTGTTAAGGCACATGAGTTATTAATACTCGGTGCACAGAATCCTAGTGGCCAATGCTAAGCTTTCAGACAGGCTTAGTTCCTCAAACAGTTGCCTATGAATTCTGCTTCAGTTTCCTCCTGATGTGGTTGTGCTCAGCAATCACTGTATCTATTGTGGCATGAATTTTTTCCTTGAGGAATGCCTCCTCAAATTTGCACCCTTATTAATCAAAGACAAAAATATAACATATTGGAAGGATGTACAACATACAGGAAATGCATGAAGCTCTTTGAATTACTGTGGGATTACTGAGCATCTTTCATACAAATGGCTGCAATTGACTACAAATCTTAATTTATTTATTTTATGATAAACAGATGTTTATTAACATTATAACATGCTAACAGACTATTTTATTTATTTAACGAATGTGACCAAAAACGTTAGAGGAAGAAAGCTGACTCATTTGTTTACATCTTAATGTTCTGCAGGATTGATCAGTTGCAGAACCATATAGTTTAAACTTATTCCAGATCCAAAATGGCATTTGCATGGTTAACAAGTGGAAAGATCTTGGAAAATTGTTACAGAAGTCAATGAGTAGACAGTTGGGAGCGGTAATGAACCTGTTCTACTGGTAAATGTTTGAGTTTGAAATGGCAGCTGTAACCAGCACTCTTACAGATTTGAGGTGCAGTGACTTGACATGTTTCATCAGAGAGAAGTAGGTGCTGCAGGAATTAGAGCAGTGATATATCTGAGACCTCTGTTCAAGAGCAACGGCGTGTGGAGTTTGAATTAAAAAAATAACAATGCAGATAGATTGAGAAAAGGAAATCCACTGTAAAAATGTGGTACATGAATATACTGCCATCAACAATCCTGAAAGGAGACATTCAGTGGAGGATGTATGTTGGAATAGAAACCTGGCGAAGATTGTAAAATTCATAAAGGGATTTTAAAGGAAATAATGAAGATTTTGAAATTACTCACTCGGAGCCCGTCTCACCAACATGACATCGTGAACCCGCTCTTTGAACTTTCTTTGGTAGAGTGTCTAAAAATGTGATGGAAAAGCTGGCAGTGCAGCTGTCAGTCTACTCTTCACTTTTCCAGCCGAAGATGACACTTTGGCAAAAAATGGCAACATTCCACCCAGGGTACTTGTTTAATATCTGCTTTTTCCTCATTGCCTGGAATAATTTTACCTGTCTCTGACTGTATGGGATCCATATTTCCAATCGCTAATCTATTCCTATCTGCAATACTATAGAAACATTATAATCTGTCTCCTCTCATATTCTCTCTTCTCTTTCCTTATCAATTTCTTGCTTCCCCTTTGCTGAAAACCTCCCATACGTAGGATTTCTACTCTTTTTTTGACAATATTTAAAGCTTCATCCGTTGATCTAAGACTAATTCCTTATGTTATCCATGGTTGGACCATTTTTTCAGTGAAATTTTTACACCTTAAAGGAATGTATGTTTGTAGCAAATTATTTATTAATTCTTTAAATTTCAGCCAATGCTTGTCCACCATCATATATTTTTAATGTCATTTTTCAATATAACTGAGTCAACTCTACCTGCAGACCTATGAATTTGGTAATTTTAGAGTTCAGACACTAGTTTCAGATTTTGCTTAATTACTTTCTAACTCAATATAAAATGCTTTTATGTTATGGTCACTCTTTCCTCGAGGTCCATTTACTAAAACATTATTGATGAACCCTTTCTCCAAAATAGTTTGCTCTCGAGTCTTAGATGTACTGAACTAGAAAATCATCTTGCATACATTTCATGAACACACTATTAATGTATTATCATGCTGATACTGAACTAAAAAAAGATGCCTGTCATCCAGGATTTAATGATGGATTGGCACTTAAATAATAGCTGCATAATCAAGCATAGAAACAGAGTGGTATTTAGCTATCATTCTGACAAATGCAAAACAGTCTTGTTTTGATTTTGTTTCTGCTCGTGTAAATCAAGCAAAATAATATGAGATTTGAATAAAACTTCCCATAGTCTCAAATCTATTTTTGTTGAATGTGTTGCAAAGTTTGCTGTTTATTTCCTTGGTTTACTTTAAGAAAAAGTCCAGCACTAAATTACCAGATATATTTGGGGGCAGCACGGTAGCATGGTGGTTAGCATAAATGCTTCACAGCTCCAGGGTCCCAGGTTCGATTCCCGGCTGGGTCACTGTCTGTGTGGAGTCTGCACGTCCTCCCCGTGTGTGCGTGGGTTTCCTCCGGGTGCTCCGGTTTCCTCCCACAGTCCAAAGATGTGCGGGTTAGGTGGATTGGCCATGCTAAATTGCCCGTAGTGTCCTAAAAAGTAAGGATAAGGGGGGGGGGGGGGTTGTTGGGTTACGGGTATAGGATGGATACGTGGGTTTGAGTAGGGTGATCATTGCTTGGCACAACATCGAGGGCCGAAGGGCCTGTTCTGTGCTGTACTGTTCTATGTTCTATCCTAATTTAGACTCCTGGACATAACACTGAATTCAACAATTTCAGGCCATGACATTTCTCCTCCATCTTGACATCCGTTTTAAATACAATTTTGTTTTGTCCCAGTGTCACCCCAGCCCCACCCCCGCTAAGGCCATCTGTCGCTTGTTTTTCTGTCAAGTTTTCACAGAGTGCTGACCCATGTTCTGTTATTAACACATTCTGCTATCTTTCCTTCACACCACTCTGAACACCTTCTTTAGTCTTTAACTCTACCATTAACACTCCCCTTGCCTCATGTCCTATGTCATCTTTGTCAAATCTCTCCTCGTTCTTTCTTGTCTGTAATCTATTTTGCTCGACCTTCTCCATCCCTCTTTAAAATCATATTTTTCCCTCTCTTTAACTCCAAGGAAGAGTCACACAGACTTGAAATGTTCACTCTGTTTCTGTCTCCACAGTTCTGCCATACCTATTGAAATTTTTCCAGCATTTTCTGTTTTTATTTCAGATTTGCATCATCACAGTATTTTGCTTTTATGCTAACTTAGTGATTGGTTCAGTTATACTGTGATACCACTTTTCTTAACAAGGCTT
Source organism: Scyliorhinus canicula (assembly GCF_902713615.1). Lineage (NCBI taxonomy): Eukaryota > Metazoa > Chordata > Chondrichthyes > Carcharhiniformes > Scyliorhinidae > Scyliorhinus > Scyliorhinus canicula. The sequence goes on along the minus strand of NC_052156.1, from coordinate 66,746,227 downwards.
GTAGTTAACCTTTTGCTGAACACTTGATAATTTGGTATGAGCTGTCAAAGAAATGGATGGATAATAGTTAAAATTAACAAACTGAGATCTTCACTAAGGGGTAGAAAGATTGTAAGGTAACAAGAAGGAGATAGGTTGTTTTGTAACAGTTGCTTATGGAGAGCCAAGTTATTTAAATTATGCTCCTTTGCTTTTTACCTTTCAGAAAAATGGTGATTCGGGCGTGATTCTCCGAAATGGAGACAAAGTCCCGACGCCGGAGTGAAAACCAGAGTGTTTCACTCTGGCATCGGAACCCGCTCCCAGCCCCCTATTTTCCCGCCCCCGGGGGAGAGGAGCTGGGCCTTGGCGCCACATAAAAAGTGGCGCCGCGTAAATGACGCGGCCGGCGTCGTGTAAATGAAGTCACCCGCGCGTGCACGAGTTGGCCGGCGCCAACCCGCGCATGCGCGGTTGTTGTCCTTCCCGAGGCTGGCGGAGGAAAGGAGGTCCTTCTTTGAAAAGGTCAGCCTGCTGATCGGTGGGCCCTGATCGCAGGCCAGAGCCCATCTGGCGCCCCCCCCTGCCCGGTGCAGGAACCCCCCTCCCCCCCACAGGATACCCCCCCTCCAGCATTCATGCGCAGTTCCCACCGGCAGCGACCAGGTGTGGATGGCGCCGGCGGGAACCTGTCGTGTTGGGGCGGCCGCACGGCTCATCCGGGCCGGAGAATCGCCGCTCGCCTTTTGCAAACGGCAAGTGGCGATTCTCCAAGCGGCCAGCCATGATTCTCGCCGCGCTGGTTTGGGGGGGGTGGGAGAATCGCGTGCGGGTGCCCGGGCGCGTGGCGGGACTCGCGTGGCACCCCGGCGATTCTCCCACCTGGCGTGGGGGGGGGGGAGAGAATTCCGCCCATTATTTCTTGCAAATGGACAATTGTAGTTACATATGCATTTGTGCATTGTTAATGTAATAAATGGAGTTATTTTATAACTGGACCAAGGTTAGTTATGTGGCTGGATTCTCCGGTGCCCCAGCCGCGGGTTTCTCGCCAGTGGGAAGCAGTGCGCTGTTCACTGGTGGCAGGATTCCCATTCCCGCTGCTGTCAATGGGATTTCCCATTGAAGCCACCTGATGTCACCGAGAAACCCATGGGCGGGGTGCATGTTGGCGGGACCAGGGAATCCCTCCAACTGCGAACGGCGGGAAAATCCCAGCCATGATTTTCCTTTGCTTATAGACTCTGGAGGCATAAGAATAATTATTTTAAAAATAATGAACAGATCATTTATGACCATTGTCCAAGGTGTGTTGAAAACATTTTGTTCCAATACAACTCCAGCAAAATTACTTTTGAAAGTATAGGGAATTGGGCTTCACCCAGAAAAATCATTTAAGATAAAAGAGGTGATAAATGAAATGTTAGAGAATCTGAATACAGAACACATGCACTGATTTATTTTTGATACTAGATAAGTGAGAAACAAAAGTTTTAAGTTGTGAAAAGGAGTCACGTTTCCTGAAATGAGACATGAAGCCCTATTAAATCCAATATATAAAGATACTAAACAATTGGGAACCGTACGTGTGAACGTAAGTCCAGGGTTCTTCAAAGGCTGTTTTTTGTCGACATTGCCCATTTAAATTCTACACCTCATGGGCTGGATTCCCCAATGTTGCAGCTAAGGCCTACGCCGGCATGGGAACAGTGGCGATTTTCGATGCCAAAATCGGCGCCGAATCCTCACTAATTCCGGGACCGTTGAGGGGCTAGCAGCGGCGCCGGGTAAAACCCCCAGCTCCCAGGCGGAGAATGGTCGGGCCCTGCAGTGGCCGCCCCGTTGTACATGGCGCCGACCAAACGCAGACTGGACCTGCCGGAGAGTGCCCCCTGGACCAAACCCTCGTCAACTCAGGACCACCCCCCACCAGTACCCCCAGCCCTCGTCAATGCTCTTCCGGCCAGCAGCACGAGGTCCTCCCTCCCCCGACTGTGGCGCCGTTGGACACAGTCCACAGCAGCCACGTGAGGTTGGTGAAAACTGAGAGCACAAGTGATCCCCCGCCTTGAACTCGGCCCATCGGGGACGGAGCATCGGGGGAGGGCAATCAGGTGACGTCCTGAGGCCGTCCTAACGGCGTGCCGCTTACTCCCCTTTGAGGCCGTTTTGGAGGGGACGGAGTATCTGATCACAGGCACCCTCCCCCACCCCCGATTCGGTCGTAAAAAGGTATTCTCTGCCCGATCCCGGATTACGATATCGACATCGGGCAACGGAGAATCCCACCCCACATCTGCTTAACTTAGATCTATTTTATACCTCACAAAAATGAAACACTTGGTTCAATTATACTTTTTCATAGTCTGGGTGAATGTGAATGTGACCAAGATTGGAATATCAGTTTTTAGTTTTGTTCAGTTCAGATAGTTCAGATTTAAAATGCAGGTTGATGGTGAACAATGGTGAACCAGAAGCTCTGACACATTTTATCAAACAATTAACCCAGTTTGTTGCAGAGGCTAAATATACTTAAAATTATTGTGCCTATGCATTTCCTCAATTAATTACTTTATTGACAGCATTTTTCACTGTATAAATTATCAGATATCTGATTTGACAGGAGACCAGTGAGCATTCAAATCCGTTGATGGGGTAAATTGAGCTGGAGTTAACTAAATTTTGACAAATTTCAATTCATGAAAAGCTCAGAACCAAAATTTGTTGAAAAATATAACTGTGTGTGAATGATGTGTGCCAATATGAAAGCGGAAATCAGAATTAGGAGCCAGGCCAGAGGACAGAGATAGCCATGAATTACAAATCTTGAGAATTTGCTGGTCAATTTATACTGTTCTGTTGCTTGCATTGTTCAGGCGGCAACTTGCTCTTCGCCTCCCTGTTATTTTTAAAGACTTGTTGGATTTACACATCAGTTCTCCACTAAACATAGAACATAGAACATTACAGCGCAGTACGGGCTCTTCGGCCCTCGATGTTGCGCCGACCTGTGAAACCATCTGAAGCCTATCTGACCTACACTATTCCATTTTCATCCATATGTCTATCCAGTGACCACTTAAATGCCCTTAAAGTTGGCGAGTCTACTACTGTTGCAGGCAGGGCGTTCCACACCTCTACTACTCTCTGAGTAAAGAATCTGCCTCTGGCGTCTGCCCTATATCTACCAGCCCTCAATTTAAAGCTATGTCCCCTCGTGTTGGTCATCACCATCCGAGGAAAAGGACTCTCACTGTCCACCCTATCTAATCCTCTGGCTATCTTATATGTCTCTATTAAGTCACCTCTCAGCCTTCTCCTCTCTAACGAAAACAACCTCAAGTCCCTGAGCCTTTCCTCGTAAGACCTTCCCTCCATACCAGGCAACATCCTAGTACTCATGATAGAAAACGATTCTGGTAATTAACAGTGTAATTAATATTTTAATGATGAGATAATTGCAAACAATTATCAATCAACCTCGTTGGCATGGGAAGTGAACAATTTAAGCTTTGGAGCCTCACTCCATCAGGCAGCGAATTGTTGGAGATTTTATGAATATCAAATCTTAAAATATATTTCTCCACTTTTACTTGTCTCTTTTTCTCTCGTAATTTAATCTGTTTTTCGTTCTTTTTTTTCTCTTTTGTACCTAATTTGACTCTACTTCACATTCCTTACTTTCTCAGTTCTAAAACCTCAGTGGTTAGACAGCCACACTGTAATCCCATCATTCACTCGAAGGTCCCAGATGCACCATTGCCCTCGCTATCAGCTCTTATTTGCAGCAAGTCAGGGTAAAAAAAAACATTTTTGAGTTGGAGAATGGTAGAAAAACTTCCAATGTGATATACCTTGAGATATCCCACACCACCAAGTTCTGGCCTTAGCTGACATAAGGAAACTACTGAGAAGGAATTGTCACTGTCAAGATGTGAAGGAAAAAAAAGTTTTATATATATATATTCATCAGCTGGACAGTCGGTGTACTCCAGCCAACTTCGAATAAAGACAACCCTTCACAGACTCTAATTTCCAGTGACAGTGCTACTGGCCTAAAGAATGAACTGTTCTAATACAATGGGTTCAACAAGAGCAGCTAGTTTAACAACCCCGAACCAGTGTCTCCAATTAAACATTTCAAGATCCCAGCCATTGGAATATACTTCCTTTTTCCCACTCCGAGTAGGGGTGGTGGGAGGTATGACACATGCCCTCTCCCAAGCTTCGCTGTAGTATCTTCTGGTGGATCTGAACTCCAGGAGTAACTGTTTAACTTCCAACGAGAACAGAACTCCAAGCAACAGCCGGCATCCAAAAGAACTCATCTAAACTGCTGGAACCTTGGAACTCATGCATCCAGATTAACTCGCTCTACATGCCTTCCCTCATGGTGGAAATCTCGCGCTGGAAAGACAGATCATCCTACAATTCAGTCAACCTCCCGTGGGAAGAAATCTTCCATTAGATTTCTGATTCTGAACTCTGGACACATGTAAAAGCCAAGCTTTTATTTTATTGTGGTCATGTCCTGGCCTCTACTAAGCTAATCATAGAAGATTGCAACACTCCAAATTTAAGGGTTGGGGGAAAATATTCCCCTATTTAAAAAGGGGGAAAAGCAGAACTTTAAAAAACACCTTTCCATTTACAGGGCAGGTAGAGAGCGGGGAATTCAAGGCAGTTTAAATTGAACCCCCTCCCGTCCGTGACAGAATTGTCAGTGGCAAGAAGTTCTGAATGGTAATGGACCAGTTGGACACAAAAATTTATAACTGTACTGTTATGTTCTTGTACAGAGACAATTACTGAGTCAGCGTACTCAAGAACACTAGTTCAAGACTAGTTAATTTTATTATAGTATAATAAACTGTGAGTAGGAAACTACTGTTAACAAACTGGAACTAACACTAACACGACTGACCACGATGAATTCTCCTTCAGAGTCCTCCTAGGTTACAGTGTCATGTGCTATAACTTCCCTGATATCAATTAGCCGAAGGCTATATATATATTACCACATACACTTGTTAATGCATATCATTACATGAACCTTATATAAATTTTGCCTCGATTGTCGGTTGCACACTAACCAAGAAAGACAGTCGAGCTTTCACTTTGCATTGACGTGCATTAAAATAATCATGCATATGATGAAACATTGTGTTGATAATAATGTCCTCACTATTCAATGTGCCCATTTTACATATCTGTTGAAATTGCTGATTTTTTATTATTTGCATTTGTCCTGGATTGATATTGGTCACATTCATTCAATATCCTGCAGCTGGGTTTGAAGTGTTCTATCAAACAAGAACATTTCCTTTGCTATGACAAGGAACCAATAAAAATAGCCATCACAATCTAAGTGTAACAACATTTCTGATGTTATTTACACAATATTTTGAGTGTCATTGGCCGGTGTTACTATTATATATGTGTAGAAAGATCTCCCTATATATTTTTTCAATAAAACAGTTGTGATGTTTTCTTTACAATACAGATGTATTGGTCAATGCATTACTGCTTTCCTTACTTTAAAGGAACCATGCCCTTATTTTCCACCACTATTTTATTTGATTTGAGTGTTCCAATAATATTGTCCATGATGATTTTATAGATTCTGTGACAGCTAGCAAAGTCAGATGTTTCACTTTAATTTTTATGCTTGGCTATGCAATTTGTAATCAAACAAGGCACACTAGCTATTTAAAATTCTGAATAAGATATGGATGAAGTGATATTTTAAGTACATTTTTGTACAGTGCTGAGCGTATCATCCAGAGTAATGAACAAACAACAGAAATAAAAGGGAATAATTCCTGTATCTTTCCTGGGTATTGGTCTTTGCTGAGGGATGCACTGCACTGAACAGCAAATTCTCAAAGCTCAAATCATCCTCATCAACATTCATGATAATAGGATTTAGTGATTATATTCTAGATATTAACAATTTGCCATTGTGTAACAGAATTCCCTCTGGAGCCTGTTGTACATACACTTAACATAATCCAGACAAGTGTTCTTATTGTCAAAGCCTAAGACATACAAATTGGTCTATGGTACAGTAACTCATGTATTTATGCGAAGTATGCAGGAAAATGCCATATCACCTGATTCAACACAATGTGAGGGGTGATTTTGTTGAGATCAGGGCAGCATGGTAGCATAGTGGTTAGCACTGTGGCTTCACAGCGCCAGGGTCCCAGGTTCGATTCCTGGCTGGGTCACTGTCTGTGTGGAGTCTGCACATTCTCCCCATGTCTGCGTGGGTTTCCTTCGGGTGCTCCGGTTTCCTCCCACAAGTCCCGAAAGACGTGCTGTTAGGTGAATTGGACATTCTGAATTCTCCCTCCGTGTACCCAAACAGGCACAGGAATGTGGCGACTGGGGTCTTTTCACAGCAGCTTCATTGCAATGTAAGCCTACTTGTGACAATAAAGATTATTATTATTAGATTTACAAGATGAGCAGAATCCCCCATGATGTATTTGGTGGCAGGGGGTATTTAATCAGACAGGAGGATGGCAAATGGGGATGCCAGCACCTTCCGGATGTAGATTTCCTTCCTGCCCTGTTACCAACTGAAGTCCATATGGGTCACATTGCATTTCTGCTGGTATTAATCTTGTGGTGGGAGTGGGGACTCACCATGCAGCACTCACAACACACAGTCAAACCCTGGCATGTTTGCGTCCTGACTCCCTGTAGCGGACGGTGTGTAATTGGGTCACTTACTCAAAGTTCAAGGGAACTTTAGATAAGTGAACCTTGAACCCCGCCCCCCGCCTCATCCCTATTGGGAAGAAGTCCTGCTGAGAGTTGTTACCCAGCCTTGCTGCTGACTCCTCTACACCTACCTCCCTTCCGATCCCCACCCACAAACCCCCTCTCTCCATCACTCACCTATTTCCTGGGCCTCAGATCTAAAAGTCTCCAGGTTCACCGACCAGAGGCCCTGGCCGACGGTGGCACAAACATCCAGTCCCGGCAACCACCACCCCCCCATCCCCCAACCCATCCCCCCACACCCCCCCCTGACCGACCACCCCTCTCATGTCCACCCTCCCTGCACTACTTCACTTTCCGCACCAGCAACTCCCTCCATGATTCTTATCTGCCTAACTACAGGGTGGGAGCCCTGGGTTTGCAGTATCAGTGGGTCTGGTCCATGGGATGGAGAATGATGACAACCCGCTCTGTGGTAAGCACTGGTGCTCCGCATCGCTTGGCAACGTCTGACTCCTGCTCACGTTACCACTTTACACTGGCTGCCTGGGTGAGCTGGCCATTCCACCACACGGTCCCATTGAACCCTTGGGGTAGAGGAAGTGGGGATGGGGCCGGGGTCTGGAGTGGGGGCAACCGATGGGGGGGTGGAGAGTGAAGGGGCAGTTTTGGGGAACGCGGGGTACCGGGGTACCAGGGCGATGCACGGTGGCTGACCTGGGGGCCCTGGCCCATGCCCACCTCCAACTGCCTCCCATCTCCACCCACCCTACCCACAGCGCCCCCTTTGTACCCATCCCAACCCATCCCTCACACCCTTCTGAAAAGCACCAAGGCAGATTGGAACATTTATGAAGAGATGTTTATTGTGCACCGGTGAACATGTTTCTACAAGTTTGTGCCCTAGCCCTTATCGCTAGTCTGTGTGCTGCACCTGTGCCAACTTAATTGGCACCTAACTTTCTGGCCTTACTAACCCTAACCTTAACCCTAACTTTCCGTCTAGGAGGATCCCCATGCGGTAGTTCAGGGGTGGAGGCGGCCTGTTGCAATTCTCACCCTGTGACTGGGTCCTCTGGAGTGACTAGCCTGCATAGGCCCAGCAGTCTCTTGGGTGTCCCAGGAGTCGTGATGCCACCCTGTTGTGCCTGCTGCCCATCGGATGCACAAGGGACAAGAAGGGGGAGCCTGAGGCGCTTTGATGTTCTGGTACCTCCCCTGCAAGGGTCACTGGCATGGCCCCATCATCTTCTCTTCCCTCGTGGTACCCAATGGCCTCTGGGCTTCTCCTTGGGACTACAGTGCAGCCAAAATGAGCTGCAGGGGCTCCCCCGCCATTTGGCTCTGCCAGTCCTGGAGGCCCGCTCTCCTCTCAATGCACATGGACTGGGCCACCTCCCTCTGTGACTGGCTCAGCCAACGCCCGATCGATGCCGTTGACGGCCGCAACCATGAACCATTGTGACTGGGCCAAGCTCTGGAGCGCTGCTGCAACATCCTGGTGGCCCTGGTATATAGCTAACTGTGCTGCCCAGTCATGTGCTTCGCCCACCGCCCACACAGTGTCCCAGGCCTTGGACATTTTGACCCTTGGCCAATACCTACGCTCCCCAAAACCCACTGTGGAGGTACACATAGTCGGCACCGTTTCCTGTCCCTGCAGGCAGTTGAACTCCTCTAACTGCAGCCGCAGGATGATTGCTGACATTCCTCATGTAAGCCCTGGTTCTGTGTCTGCATCTCCAGCATCGATTGGACCAACCTTTCCAGAAGACCGAGACCCATCTGGGCGGCAGCTAGTCCCTGGGATCAGGCTACCCTCTGATCGTCCGCCCCCTCAGGAGTTCCGACCTCCACCTGATGTACTGCTGCACTTGTGTGGTGCACACCAGTTTGTGGTCCAGGAGCCCCTTCACTATTATGTCCAACCGAGATGATTGCCTCTGGAATTCTGCAGGGTGTTGGAGACAGCTGTGACGGAAAGTAGGTGTTGTCCCCGGAATGGTGCTCCGGGGCGTACCGGGCTGGCTGTCCTGGGATTGTGACCAGGGCGGTGACCAGAACTGCCCGCCCCATCACCAGGTGATTCTGCAAGACAGGCGACATGATGCATGGTTGGATCGCGGGTGGCGGTGATGGAGGGGTGGTGTGGAGGTGATGGGGTGCTGGTGTGGAAGTGGTGGAGGGGTGGTGGAGTGGTCGTGGGGTGCGGTGGGGTGGTTTTGGTGGGGTGGCGGGCATTGGGTGGTATAGAGGTGGTGCCACATCTGCCAGAGGGACACCATAACTCAGCGGGGGCTCACTTGGTTCCCCATTGTCAACCTCTACTTCGCGATTACCGCAGATCTGGCCCCTCTAGTCTGCTCTCTCTCTCTCTCTGCAGGTATGCTGTCTCCTCCTGGGGGGGGGTGCAATGCACAGTGTGAGGCAGTCAGAAGTGGGCAGCACAGGCGGTGAGCAGTTAGTGACCTGTATGTGCAGGGCACCCAGCCATTGTGAGCGCTATTGGTATTGACATATGGTTCAGGGTGGGTACAAGAAACTGCCGGCGTATGGGGTTCGGTTGCTCTCTGGGTGGGAGGTGGGGGGTTAGGGTATGTGGGGTGGGGTTTGATGCCAGGTCAGGGTGCTGGTTACTCACCCTGGCCACCCTGAGGAGGTTGGTGCAGCTTTTTCGGCATTGCTGGCTGGTCCAGGCGGTGTGGCCCACGGCACTCATGATCTCTGCCCCGTGCGCCCAGGCCCAGTGTATGGCACCAGGTGACAGCCTCCTTCCCACCCCGGGTAATAGGGTGTCCTGCTCTCATCCGCAGCATCCAGCCGGGTCTCCAGCCCGCGTCTGCAAAAAGGGGTGGCGCTCTTTGGGGTGCCTATTTCTTGGCTGGATTGAGTGTGTGTAGATGCAGCTGCAGCTTGTCAGCCTCTTGAGTGCTAATCCCGACCCAGGCGAATCGGCGCCATTTTGCACTAGAGTTGTACTAGTTCCACGCGGCGCTGATGCTAGCCTTTAACAGATCCTGAATTACTCCGGCACCTGCGCAGCTTTTGGGCCCATAGAGCACTACCACCTGGCATCAGCAAGTCTCTGAAACAGAGAATCCTGCCCTTTTCAACAGTTCTGTAAGTAGGTCATGAATTATGTTGAAGATCCCATTTCATCCAGTTTTCAAAGAAAGACAAAAATGCAGACTGAAATATCTTTGAAACCACTGTACTGTGCTGATGTTGTCCCTTTAAATTCATGTCAGGAAAATCAATTCACATTTCCAACAATAATGTTACTGCTGCATACACAAAACAAAAGCAGCTGAATCAGAAAAAAATGCTGTGATGGGAAATACACTGCTGTGATGCTTAAACTGTTCACCGTCATTTATTAAATCGTACGGTTTTTAGCAGGAATCTCTCTTGGAAGACAGACGGAAAATGTGGAGTCCGTGAAGGTGTAGACATTCAACTTTGTAATTATCACACAGCCTGCCCTTGAGGAATGAACAGGCTGCATTGGTGTTTGATCTCACCCATTCTTCAAAGTTTCTAAACAGCACACTCACCTGTGTCTTTACAATTCAAACACATATGTGCCTTCAAAGTCATGGAATGGAAGTATGGGCTGGATTCTCAGATTTTGAGGCTATGCCCTGAAGCCAGCGTGGGAACGGTGGTTTTTTACGACTGAAAATTCGGCGCGCAATGGCCACCGATCCTCCGTTTGGCTGGGGCTAGCAGCAAGGCAGCGTATAGCACCCGGCTCTCGCTGTCGATACGGCCTGGAGATTTTCCAGGTCCATGGCCGCGCTTGCGCACGGCGGTGGCCTGCAGCGGTTGCGCCATGCAACATGGCGCCCTCCGCGTGCGGGCCCGGCCTGTAAAATAGTGCTCCCCTTTGGCCGGCTCACCCCCCCAACAGTGCCCCCAGCCCCAGACTAAGTCCCCCCTGCCCACGGATCAGCCCTCCCCCGTCCGTGGCGGCGCTGGACTGAGTACGCAGTCGTCACGCTGAGTTCCCGATGGATGATAGCACACGCGACCGAAGGGAACGTGGCCGGTCAGGGGCAGAGCATCAGGGGGTGGGCCTCAGGCTACATCCTGAGGCCGTCGATATGGGGTAAAGTACGCTGCTTTGGAGGGGTCGGAGCATTGTGAAAGCAGCGCCATCCCCGATTTCGTCGAAAGCGGGTATTCTCCGGCCAAACGCCGAACACGATTTCGCCGTCAGCGACCGGAGAATCCCACCCTATATCTTTACAAGTCCTTGGGGTACAACAGAAATGGTTACATTGCAATTGGGATAGCACTGCCTCTCTAGTTCCCTGTCCATTCACCTTGGACACACTGACAGGCACCATGTTACTTTTGTCATCACATTATCACCAGTATCAGAACTGATTGCTGGCTGAGAAATGTTAAATGATCATTGAGTGTTCTTCTAACTGTGGTCAATAGATTTATGACAATTGAGAAAATACTTGCACCAAAATCTGCACAAACTCTTAAATGGGCATTGTGTTGGGTGAAGGGGTGATACACCATTTTATATGCATATAGTTCTGAGATAGTGCAGTAGGCAGGAAGAAGCATTACATTGTCAAGAAAATCCAGGTGCAGCATAGAGGCTATCTATCAATCCCTTGGTGACTTCTGTGGTTGCTTTTGCACATAAACTCAGTATCATTGGCAAGGAGCTTCTGTTCACTACGAACATACATGTCAATTATGAACCAATGTGGCAATGCAAATTAATTATGAGTCTGAACCGTCACAGTTGTTTACTATTTTCTCAAACAATAACGCAATAGATAAACAACTGCAGTTACTAACAGTGGAAAGCAAATTAACATTATGCAAGTTGAGAAACTGTATGAACTGAACAATCAGGAGAGGTAAATAATAAAGATTTCTTCCTGGCAGAGGGCATTAAAATCTAATGAATATTCATTTTTATGCAGAAACCCATTTGTACAATCAACTACAGGGACTGTTGGGTAGAAGAAACTCCTCTTGCAGAATTTACAGTTTGCATTCCACCAAAGTGTTTTTTTATAACTTTCTGATGTTCGAAGAAATCCACCTGGTTTGTCCCATAATGAAGCAACTCTTTCTTGTACTGATCTCCTAGATATCTTTGCAAAATTTTAATGACACCTGAGAAACAGCCATAGGATAACCAACACTGGAGATGTGAACATAGGTCAGGGCGGGATTCTCCAATAATGGGGCTAAGTGTTGACGCTGTCGTAAACGGCGGAGCATTTTACGACGGCATCATCTGGCCCCTAGGAGTAGTGTCCTGCGCCGCACAGAGGGCCAGCACTTCACTGAGCTCCAGCTGCTGATACAGGCGGCAACATGGGCGGCGAGGGTCCACGCATGTGCGCCACGGCCGGCGCAAGTCCACGCATGCACTTGGGTTTGCTGCTCCACGCCGGCCCCCGGGCGACATGGCAGAGCCTTACAGGGGCCTGGCGTGGAGCAACATAGAACCCCCCCTCCCCCGGGATTAGCCCGCCCGCCGATCGGTAAGACCCGATCACGGGTCTGGCCACTGTGGAGGACTACCCAGAGTCGGAGCCCCCCTACCCCACCAGGACAGCCCCCAGAGCATGAACGGCGAGGTGTCGCCGGGTAGGACCACATGTGAACGACGCCGGCGGGACTCGGTGGGCACTCGGCCCGTCAAGCATGGGGAATCGGCGGGGGGGGGGGGGTCCGCGTTGAGCCGTGGGGTTCACCTCTGGTTTACTGGCGACCGGAGAGTCGGCGGCCCGGCGTCGTAGCAGCGTCACGGGATTCGCGCCCATCCGGATAGAAGGATGGAAACAGAATATACATGGATTGAAAATTATAAGTTAAGAATAGATCATTCTAATAGCAGTATACTACAGACCACATAATAGTACAGGCTTGACGAACCTTTTTGGGCAGCGGGGGGCACGTTTCAATTTGTTTCTCACTCAAGGGGCTGAAGACTAAATTTCGAAAGGCGCAACATTATACATGAATTTCAATAAAACGTTGAGATGTGAAGAAAAGAAACAACTTGCTGAGCAAATGTGCTAATTAATTGCTAATTTAAAATGAGTAACTAATAAAGATCCATCAGCGTGTGAGGGTCCACTTGTGTTTTTCCAGCTCAGTCTTGTGGGGCGCGATTCTCCGCTGCCCATGACGGGCCGGAGAATAGCGGGAGGGCCTTCCCGACAATTTTCATGGCCTCCCTATTCTCCCCACCCTCCGGCCGCCCCCCGACACAAATCGCTGCTCGCCGTTTTTTACGGCGAACAGCGATTCTCCGCAGGCCGATGGGCCGAATACCACGGAGTTTACAGCCGTTTTCACGGCCGCGATCACACCTGCTTTCAGCGTTCGTGAAAACGGCCGCAAAGTGCCCGTCCCAGACAACCATGGCACCGATTGGCACGGCCGGGCATGGGCCTGCGATCGGTGGACACCGATCGCGGGCAGCGGGTCCGATACCCATGCACAATTTGTCCTTCCGCCGCCCCGCAGGATCAGTCCTGCGCATGGCCAAACTTGCGCATGCGCGGGTTTTGACGTGTCTGCGTTATGACGTCATCCGCGCATGCGCGGGTTGGAGCCGTCCAACCCGCGCATGCGCGGCTGACGTCATTATGTGCGTCAGCTGGCGTGACGCTTGGCGCACGGACTTAGCGACTTAGCGGCCAGTTTCACGGCAGCCTTTACGACTCGCCGCATTTGCGGAGAATCGCGCCCGTGATATTTATTCACTCATCCTCACCCATACCAATTGTGTGAGTTGGCGTGAGTGTGTTAGTGTGTGGCAGTGAGGGTGAGTTCGAGTCCCGAGACTGAGCCACACTCTCTCACTCCCGCTCACTCACACACACACAAGCACTCGTTCACACACACAAACACAAACTCTCGTTCACACACCCAGGGCGCGATTCTCCGCTCCCCACGCCGGGTGGGAGAATCGCGGGAGGGCCGCTCTGGCACCCCCCGCGATTCTCCCACCCCTGCTCAGAGAATCGACGCTTGCCGTTTTTCCCGGCGACCGGCGATTCTCCGGCCCGGATGGGCCGAGCGGCCTGACGACCCCGACGGGTTCATGCCGGCGGCAACCACACCTGGTCGCTGCCCCCACTCTTTTGCTCAGATGCACACTCTCAGTCACACTCGCACACTTGCTCACACACACACAAACTCACTCATTCACTCAATCTCTCTTGCGCACACACATTCCCATTCACACAAAAACGCACTTGCGCAGACACACCCACTCACACTCTTAATCACACACACTCTCGCTCACACACATACATATGCACACTCTTGCTTGTGCACACACAGACTCACTCGCATTTATGCACACATACACCCTCTCTCTCTCTTTCAGACACAGCAGCAGCCAGTTTCTCCCCTCTACCAGTAGCCAGTCTCTTCTCCCATCCCGAACCAGCATTCAGTCTCTCCCACCTATCCCAACAACAGCCATTCTCTCCTTGCCCCCCTAGCCCACCACAAGACAAACTCTTCTCCTCTCACAACCAGCAAACAGTCTCTTTCCCAACCCCCAACAACAGCCATTCTCTCCTTGCCCCCCTAGCCCACCACAAGACAAACTCTTCTCCTCTCACAACCAGCAAACAGTCTCTTTCCCAACCCCCACCAGCAGCCGGTCTCTTCTCCCCCACAAACAGCAACCACATTCTCTCTTCCCCCACCCACCCCATCAGCAGCTAGTTTTTCTCCCCCCCCCCCCCCCCCCCCCCCCCATCATCTACAAGGCACAAGTCAATGTTGTGTGCAGTCAGCATGCATCTCACTTCATTTGGCCTTGCTTTACATGCTTATCACTTCAGTTATAATGGTAGGAAAAATATCTACGCTGACAGACATTGACGGAATGTGGCAACCAGTGCATGGGTTCAATGATCAAGGAAGCCAGCAGTATGAAGCAAAAGATTTACTTAACTTTTAACAATAATCTGCCAACGGCAATAACTACCTACAACCCCAGTACCCGTTGGGAAAAGCAACTTGCCAGTTTCTGCTCGGGCCAGCTTTTATGCTCCGTTCTGATAAGCCCCAATTGGGTGACCTCTGCTCCCTACCTGGGATATTTGTACTCCACGAGCTCCATGGGGAGTTTTAGAAGTTGCTACTAACTGTAAACGATGTTGAAGAATACACCAGTCCTCGAAGTAAGTTGAAAGTATTTATTTAGTAATGACAAATCTAATAAATGTGTTCGACACTCTGCCGGAGTCATCTTCTTAAGTGAGTCGGTGCAGACTCAATGGGCCAAATGGCCTTCTTCTGCACTGTCTGTTCTATGTTCTTCCTGCTGGTCCGGTCGATGGAACAGGCCTGCTGTGTTCCCTGGCTTAGGGGTGGTTCTTGGCATGGTGGAGGCATCAACGTCATTGGTTGGCTCCCACTACTTGAGCTGGACCATATGTTTTCGTTAGATTTTCCCTTGGATCTCTCCATCATGACTCCAGGAACCAAGAGTGCCCCGTCTCCAAAGTCACGGGCATAGACTGTATCCCCTGATTGTAACTTCCGCCCTGGTGTCCAATGGTAATGGATGGTGCCTTTTCCATGATTCTTGCTGCCCTTCCACTTTCCCACCCAGGTTCAGGAATGTCAGGCTTAACCAGGCCCTGAGCCTGCATACCATCAGCAGTTCTGCTGGTGCTACCCCTATTGTCAGGTGCATCGTCGTCCAGTAATTAAAAAAGAACCGTGCCTAGTTGTGTGTGTATGGATTCTGTAATCAGCTTCTTTCTGCCACTTTTGAACTTTTGAACTACCCTTTCTGCCAGGCTGTTAGATGAGAGATGGTATGGGGTAGTATTGAGTCTGATACGGAGGGCGGGCCTAACTATGGACCCTATAGGCCAATGGACCCCTGAAGCTTCTGTATCACTTTCTCTGCATTTCCGTGGGACAGTGACAACTCAATGGCCTATTTCACGTCTAAAATGGGCTCTGCAACAGCTTTCTTTCCGTGGCCGTATTAATTATTTCATAAACCACCTTATCCCTCAACATTTCCGATAGGGATGGCCCAAGCTCGCAGTGCTCCACCAGCCATCGAAGGCAGGTCAAAAAGCCGGTGACCAACTCGTCTGGAGATCGCACAGTCATGTTGAAACTATAATGCTGCATTATAACGGAAGGTTTTGGATCATGTTTAACCACTATTGTAGCCAACTCATCAAATGACTTAGGAGTCCAATGCATTTGGGTAAGTACGACTCTTAATAATTCCAAAATTCGGGACCCCACAGGCGGTCAGGAGGATCACTTTCTGACGGTCTTCCCGCAAGATACTGTTGGACTGAAAGAAGTACTTCATACAGTCTGCGTATTGTCTCTAATTTTCCAGGCGTGCGTCAAAGATCTTTAGCTTACCAAATAATGACATTTGCAAAACTTTATACCCTTACTTTCCTTCATGGTAGTTGCCTGGGGTGGTTGGGTGTTTTAGCAAACACGTCTGGAGTCTCCTTTGTCCTTGGTGCCAGTTTAATGATCAAGGAAACCAGCAGTAATAAGCAAAAGATTTATTTAACTTTTAACAATAAACTGCCCATGGCAGTAACTCTCTACAATCCCAGAACCCATTAGAACAACCAACATGGCAGTCCCTGCTTGGGTTGGCCCTCATACCAGCCTCCCCGGACAGGCGCCGGAATGTGGCGACTAGGGGCTTTTCACAGTAACTTAATTGAAGCCTACTCGTGACAATAAGCGATTTTCATTTCATTTCATTTCATGCTCGGTTATAACGAGCCCCAGCTTGGTGACCTCCGCCCCCTACCTGGGAAGCTCGTACTCCACGAGGTGCACGGGGAAATCAATAATAGTTTCCCTGTGGGCCTCGTGGGAGTTATAACAATGCGTAATGGTCAACAAAATTTCTTGTGGCCCACATTCAGAGCTCAGATGGGTCACATAAGGTGCATGGCCACAGATAGCCCACCACTGACTTAGAAGGTAACTTTCAGGTAGTGACGTTTCCTTCGGTCTGCTACCTTTTTCTTTCCAGGTGGAAGAGGCCACGGATTTGGAAGGTATTGTTGAAGAAGATTTTCCACGTTGCTTCAGTGGATTCTTTGAATTTTAGGGAGGGAACTTTGAACCACTGACAGAAACGGAACAGCGCTATTGTTCCAAGTCAAGATGGTGTGTGGTTTGGAGGGGAACCTGCAGGTGGTGGTGTTCCCATGCATCTTCTGTGCTTGTTCTTCTGGGTGGTAGAGGTTGTGGGTTTGGAAAATGCTGTGGTAGGAGCCTTGGTGGGTTGCCACAGCGCACCTTACCGATGGTACACACTGCTGCAACTGTGCATCAGTTTTGGAGAGAGTGAATGTTTCAGTGGATGGATAGGGTAATAATCAAGTTGGCTGCCTTGTCCTGGATAGTTTTGAGCTTCTTGTGTGTTGTTGGGCTGCGTTCATCCACAAAAATGTAGAGTATTCCATTAAACTCCTGCCTTTGGATTGTAGACGGTGGAGAGGTTTTCTGGAATAAAGAGATGGGTTATCACAACAGAATATTTAGCTTTAGACCTGCTCAACTAGCCAGAGTATGGTTGATCTAGTTACATTCTGGTCAATGATGACTCTCAGGACATTAATGGGGAGGCAGTTAGAATCTCTCTTATAGAGAAGTTAATTGCCTGGAATTTGTGTGGTGCAAGTGTTACTTGCCACTTAACAGCCCAAGTCTAAATTTTGTCCAGGCCTCGCTGCATGTAAGCATGGATTGTTTCATTCCCCGAGGAATTGTAAATAGAGTGATATGCTATAATCATCGGAGAACATCTCATAGAACATAGAACATAGAACATTACAGTTCCACTCCTGACCTTACGCGGAAAGCTATTGATGCATGTTATGATGTTTGAACAATGCCTTGAGGAACTCTTTCAGCAATGTCCGGGATCTGAAATAATTGGCTTCCAACATCCAACAAATACCTACCTTTACTTCATATCAGTGAAAGGGATACAGGGAATGGAGATTTTACAATGTATGCAGGTCTATTTTCTTCCCCAATATGCAAATATAAAAGTGAAAGAGGGAGAATTGCTGGATGAAGTAGTAATGGAAATAATGCAGAACAGATGAACAAAGCAAGTGCAGGGAAATATCATAATGAGTTACAACGTAATAAAGTTCAAGAGAAAGATCATGAAGGACATAAGGAAGTCAAAGCATAAAGTAATACATTGATGGAAGAAGGTTAATTTTAAGGCGTTGACAATGGAACGGTGAAAAATAAACTGAGAACAAGATTCTTGACAAAGAAATAGAACAGTAGTGAGAAGTATTTGAAACAGTGATCAAGAGAGCCCAAGAGAAATATTTCCCACTAAAAAGCAAGTACGAACTAACCAGTAATGATGCAGCATGGATGAATAAAGAAATATGGGAAGGTTGAAACGAAAGACTAAGATTTAATGTGAATCCAACACAAATCAAGAAAGGGTGACAATGGAAATACAGAAAGTTTGGGATTGAAGTTTGAATAATCATTGGCAAGACAAAGAGAAAATACAATGCTAAATGATCAATGTAATAAGAACATATAAATAAGAACTGGGAACAGGAGTAGGCAATTCAGCCTTTGAGCTCACTCTGCCATTTAATACGATCATGGCTGATCTCCTCTTGGCCTCAACTCCACTTTCCTGCCCATTCTCCATAACCCTTTAACCCATTACTAATTAAAACTCTGCCTATCTCCTACTGGTTTCCCTTTGTGAAACCAATATAACATCGTAGGGTCTGCTTTAAGTTGGAAGCAACCAGTTTTCAACAGGACTGGCCTCATGGAAAAATACCAAACTCTTGATGCATCATTCAATCCACCAACACACTGGTTTAATTTCCACAATTTTCCTTCTATGTCACAGGCTTCTTTGGGTGGTTTAAAAAATACTTCCCTTTGACATTTCTCACCCTGAAAAATTACGGCCGGGATTCTACAAAATCCCGGCCAAGTGTTGATGCCGGCGTAAACGCTGGAGTGTTGCACTCCGGCGTCAACAGGCCTCTTGGCCCAATGATTCAGGGGGCCAGCACAGCGGCGGAGAGCCGCGCGCTGCTCCGGCACCAACATGTGGCCCTGCACTGCCGGCACGGGTCCACGCATGTCCGTGGTTGCTGTTTCCGCCCGGCGCATGCATGGTGGCCGTTTCTGCGCCAGCGTATGCGCGTGGTGGCAGTTCCCGTGCCAGCACCGCGCAACATGGTGGAGCCACAGAGCGGGGCCACGCGGAAGAAAGCCGATCTGTAGCCCCAGATCGCGGGCCTGTCCGTCGTGCAGGCCCCCCGGAGTCTGATTCCCCCGACGGCCACCGCGGCCACGGGTCGGTACCCAATTGGAACCACACCGGCGGAACTTGGCTGGTCGACCATGAGAATCGCCACGGGGGCCGTTTTCAATGGCCCCCAACCAGTGCCTCGACGACCGCGCGCGTGCGACTGGCGACGATTCTCCGGTCGCCAGAGAACCGCATCCCAGCGTCGAAGCGGCCTGGCGGAAATTTCCGTATTGACCGGCACCCGGCATGGGCTCGGAGAATCCCGACCTACAGCTTTTAAATCTATGGATTTTCACTACCGGGAGTATGTTGCCAGCATGGCCATAACACCTTCAAGCTTACTATCTCCAAAGTAGGGGAGCCCACTCCGACATCTTGATCCCCAAGTCTTTCCTCAGAGCCGCAACCTACCAGGCTAGCTTCAGCCTTGTGTGTGCTGTCAGGGAGCACCTTTTCTGTGTACACCCCACCTTGTGACGAGACTGGCTAGCCCATCTCGTATTTCAATATATACACCAAATTCTTTCCAACTTTTTTTGTTTTGCTCCTTTTTAATCTGTTTATCTTCCAATTTATTAGCAGCTACAAAAATGTAACTATCATGAGTGCTGCTACTTATGGTGATATTCCCAGGTTGCTTTGTAGTTCTCTCTCTGGACATGTTCCACCCTCCACTGACCCCCGTTTCTCTTCCTGGGCAACGTCTACATACATGATCTTTCCCACATGTGATCAGAGTAATGTTTGAAAGTCCAAGATTTTTTCCTGGGATCACAACTCCTTTCCAGTTCACTGCCAGAACCTACACTGTGCTTTCTGGCCTTACACATCTTTGCCTCATTTTGCCAATCCGTGGGGTTTAACTCCTGACTTTCATCCTGCACGTTTAACCAATATTTATATTTACCAATGTCCTTTCCTACCCTTCCTCTATGTTATGTGGATAGAGCAGGGTGGACATCGGTAGAGTGCACATTCGAAGGGCTGGTGCAGACTTGATGGGCTGAATGGCCTCCTTCTGCACTGTAGAGATTCTATGACTCTATGAAAGTGGAGTGAGGCCAAGAGGCGATTAGCCATGATCGTATTGGATGTCAGAGCGGACTTGAGGAGCTGAATTGCCTACTCCTGCTCCGAGTTCTTATGTTCTTATGTTCAATAGCCTGACCTTGAGTCATATTCTACAGGTGATGTTCTAGACTACGTAATCACTAACATTGAGTCAGGACAGACCCAGCCAGAGCTGGCAGTAAAGTTGTTTATATTTGGGACAGAGTTCCCTGGAAGAACCTCTCAGCATTGAGTCTGGACCCCATGAATTTTCATGGCATTAGGTCAAACATGGGCCTGTTATAGTCCTCACCCTGACATCATCATCACGCCAGGGAATCAACACAGGTTCAATGAGGAGTTAGGGAGATTATGCTCAGAGCAAAATCTTATGTGCCAATAAATAAAGTGTCAACTTAGTGAAGTTACAACACAGGCCTATATGTGTTCTAACCAGTGGAAGAAGATCCCCATTCTCAATGATGAGACAGCCCCAGCATGTCAGTGCAAGAATATACATAGAATTTACATAGAATTTACAGTGCAGAAGGAGGCCATTCAGCCCATCGAGTCTGCACCGGCTCTTGGAATGAGCACCCTACCCAAGGTCATCACTTCCACCCTATCCCCATAACCCAGTAACCCCACCCAACACTAACGGCAATTTTGGACACTAAGGGCAATTTATCATGGCCAATCCACCTAACCTGCACATCTTTGGACTGTGGGAGGAAACAGGAGCACCCGGACGAAACCCAGACGGGGAGGATGTGCAGACTCCGCACAGACAGTGACCCAAGCCGGAATCGAACCTGGTTCCCTGGAGCTGTGAAGCGATTGTGCTATCCACAATGCTACCGTGCTTCCCTCAAGAGACAAACATTGAAACATATATACCTATTTTCCGCCAGAAGTGCTGACTATGTGATGCATCTCGGCCTTTTCCTGAGGTTCCCAGCATCACAGATGCCAGCCTTCAGCAAATTCTGTTCACTCCATATGCTATCACAAAACGGCTGAATGCACTGGATACAACAAAGGCTGTGATCGTTACGACATCCTGGAAGTACGATCGCAGACTTGTGCTCCAGCCATGGTGTTAACCAAGATATTCCTCTTCAGCTACACAGCCTACCAGACTACCAGACGACAATGTGGATAAATTGCCAGGTGTGTTCTGTCTTCAAAAAGCAATAGAATCCAATCGGCTCAATTACTGCCTCATCAGTCTTCTCTTGATCTTCAGCAATGTTATGGGACGTGTCACTGACAATATTATTAAGTGGCACTTATGCAGCAACAACCTGCTCATAGATTTAGGATCTATCAGCACCACTGGCTCCTACCATGGCCAAAGAGCTGAATTACAGAAGTGAGAGTGATTGCCCTTAACATCAATGCAGCATTTGACTGAGTGTGGTATCATGGAACCCTGACATAATTGAAGTCATGAGAAATGAAGGACGAAACACTCCACTGGTTGGGGTCAATCTTCGTGTTATAGACAGGGGAGGAGTGATAAACTGAAACTCCACTTTCCTTAATGTCTGCAATCAGTGTGGTTGTATTGGAGAGAAATGTATGTGATTCTCTGAGTCCCCAATAGTATGTGGGCTCACAAAAGTTTGCTGCTGGTCACTTAAACTATGATCCATCAACCGCCAACACAGTGACAGCAGTGTGTCCCATCTAGCAGATGAACTTTAGCAACTCGCCAAACCGCCTTTGACTGCACCTCCCAAACTTGCAACCTGTACAGCCGTGAAGGGCAATGGCGGCAGGTGCATAGAGGCACCACCATCGGCCAGCATGTTCCCCTCCAATCCGCACACCATTCTGATTTACAACTATATCGCTGTTCCTTCATTGCCACTGTGTCACAATCCTGGAACTACCTTCCTGACAGCACTGTGGGTGGACCTACAACACACAAACTGCAGCATTTCATGAGGGTGGCTCACAACCATGTTTTAAGGGCAATTAGGAATGCACAACAAATGCTGACCGAGCCAGGGTGCTTTCACCCTCTGAACAAATACAAAATAACTCAGGGAAATAAGGTTGGAATTTGCCGTAGCACTGGCCAAAATCTTGCAATCGAACTTCAGGAAAAGCAGGTTCCAGAGGACTGGAAAATTAACATTGGCAGTGGGACAAATAATGGAATCCCAACTAAAGGAGATAATATAGCAGAACATCCAGAAACAAAAAAAGTCACATTGAGTAGTCAGTATTGATTTGAAAAGGGAAAATCCTGTTTGAGAAGCTTGATTGAATTTTTGGGAAAGTAACAAAGTGAGTAAACAGCAATAATGCAGTTAATGTAATTTATTTGGATTTTCAAAAGGCCTTCAATAAGTTGTCATATAATCGACAAATGAATAGTGTCAGAGAATGTGGAATTAGAGAATGTGAGGTGGATTTTAAACCCGTATCAGCCACCAGCGTAGACGGCGATGCGGGCCCAAAATCACGCAAGTTGGAAAATAAGATTCTCGCCATCAAGAGCTTGTTTCCCGATTTTCCCTGCCTCTCGTCGGTGGTGCAACGAGGACGAGAACCTTAGCCCAATACATTTGAATACATTTTCATATCATTAAAGGGCATCCCAGTCATATGATCCCCTCAGTGAGGTTTACAAGAACTAGATAAACAGGAAATCAGTTGAGGGGAACCTGCCAGAGATGCCATGGTAAATATAGCCCCCAGGAGGAGAGGAACATGTCTGAGAATTCCCTGGCACTACTCATGTCACAGGTTGGCAGTACCCACCTGGCACAGGTTGGCAGTGCCCTGGCACTGGTGGGCAGTGCTCCGCTACTTGTTGGAGGGTCCTCTGTGCCCATGGGGCCTGTGAGGTGAGTTAATTTGCAATGCTGAATTGGGAGCCCTTTAACGATGGCACTCTAATCTCTGTGGAGCCATAGCTGGTGGCTCTATCAGGCTCCGGTCCCACTAGAATAATGGTGCAAAACCTGCCCCCAGATTTCCTGCGCAATGAGTGCCAGAAAATCTGGTCTGAAAACTCAGATGTGCATCTGGCGAGATACACCCAGTTTTCAATCTGAACATGTCGCTTTGACAAATTTTGGCAAATCTCTGCCCCAAGTGGCAAAATGATTTGCCAGCTGGCGTCAAAGCTGTCAACCTAGAATGTTCACTAGGTTGATTCCTGGTATGGAGGGAGTTTTTTTATGAGGCGAGGCTGAGTACGTTGGGACTGTAATCATTAAAATTCTCCACTGCCAGGCCGGGTGGGAGAATCGCGGGAGGGCTACTCTGGTCCCCCCCCGCGATTCTCACACCCCCCCAAAATGGCGTGTCGCAAAACGCGATACGCCGCTCGGAGAATGGCGGGTTGCCTTTTTTCACGGCGTCCCGCGATTCTCCGGCCCGGATGGGCCGAGTGGCCTGCCGTTCCCGACCTGTTCACGCCGGTGGCAACCACACCTGGTCGCTGCCGGCGTGAAAAGTGCGCCAAAGGTAAGTTTGTGGCTTTTGGGGGGCGGAGAGGGGATCGAGCACCACGGCCGTGCTCGGGAGGGGACTGGCCCGCGATCGGTGCCCACCGATCGTCGGGCCGGCGTCTCCAAGGGACACACTCTTTCCCCTCCGCTGCCCCGCAAGATCAAGCCGCCACGTCTTGCGGGGCAGCGGAGGGGAAGACGCCAACCGCGCATGCACGGGTTGGCGCCGGCCAACCCGCGCATGCGCGGCTGACGTCATTAGGCGCCGCCGGCCGCGTCATTCTCGGCGGCCGAGATTTACGGAACACCACTCCTAGCCCCCCGGTGGGCGGGAGAATAGGGGGCGAGGAGCGGCCTCCAACGCCATCGTGAAACACTCCAGGTTTCACAACGGTGTCGGGCCTTGCGGAGAATTCCGCCCGTTGTTTCCCCTTATGGGACAGTCAAGAACCAAAGGTAATAATCTCAGAGTAAGGGGTCGCCTATTTAAGACAGTGATGAGGAGGAATGTTTTCTCTCAGAGGGAGTTCTTTACCAGAGGCCTGCAGAGGCTAGGTCATTAAATATGTTCAAGGCTGAGGTAGGCAGATTTTTAATCAATAAAGGAATCAAGGGTTATGGGAATAACATGGGAAAGTGGAGTTGAGAATTATTATTTCAGATCAGTCATGATCTCATTGAATGTTGGAGCAAACTTGATGGGCCGAATGGCCTACTTCTGCTCTTGCATCTTATGATCGTATGGGAATAAAGGTTAGTTATTGAGAATGGCAGAAGCTGGGAAGTGGCATTCTGAAAGGATCAGTGCTGGGACCATTGCTGTTCGCAATTTACATTAACGATTTGTGCTGATTCAGAAACACAATTTCATGGCACCAAATAGTCAATACTGAGAGGGACTGCAACAAATTAAATTCAGGCATTAATAAACTTGCAGAATGGGAAACAATGGCAAATTAAGTTCAATACAGATAAATGTGAGGTGATACATTTTGGTGGAAGGTTACTTATTCCTTGGAAGGTTTTTGTATAATTGGGGCGGACGTGTAAAGGGAGGTGCAAATACAGCCATCCCTAAAGGTTAGCAAGGCAGTAATAAATGTGAAGCAAGCACCAGATTTTATTTCTGGAGAAAGAGAATTGAAAAGTCAGGTTATGCAAAACCTGTATTGAACAATGGTTTATACCACACGTACTGCATTCATTTCTAGTTGGCATGTTTGCTGCAAACAAGGAATACGTTCATCAAAAAGAAAAAAGGAAGAAAATAATGGGGAATAAGAATGTGTTCATCAGCATATATAAAATATGTGATACAAGTTGAGACAGTTTGGATGAGACTGCCATAAAATGATGTATCTAGCTTCAGTCTGCATATTGCACAATGGACCTAAAGTTTCCCTCGATTAGAAAGAAGAGAATTATCCAGGTTTCCTGCTCCTGATTGCCTACTGGGTGAGTGTGAGGGTAGGATCTGATTTTCCCCCTCCATACTGCACTCAGGCAGACTGTTCAAATTCAATATTAAGGCTGATACAGGAATAACAGTCACATCAGCAAGGTACCAGCAGTGCATAGCGCCCAAGGAACTGTATTTCAATGAATCATTAACACCTTTCTTTGAGGCAAGTGGGGGAGGGGAGAACTTTGGGGAAAAAGAATAACTGGGTCGAGGTGTATTAAATTGCTTTCTTTTTGCACTGTTAGCTGTTTCTTCAAAAGTAGCTTTTCACTGCATTTTACAATGTACTGTCCTGAGTTGGATATGTTGCTTTCTGACAGTTTCAAATAAATTGATCTTCCCATTCGATGAATAATTAGAGATGCATCCAAGTATATGAAGAAAATATTGATTCGCACGGAAATAATCTTTAAGAGGTGGAGTGTTTGAATGTTGTCGGCCAACACGAATGCAAACACTGCATCTCGGACAGCATTTAACGACTATGCAATGTGTCACTGAAAGGGCTTCGTGAAGAAGTTTGTAAATACATGTTCTGAGGCCTTGGGCTCCTGGTGGGGGACTCGTACATATCTATCCCTCATTGGAAAATCACAGTGAGCAATCCACTGTGTTCCCATCTATTGAAATAACAGGAAAGCAGAAGCTCATATTTTGAGCTTTTCTGTCCAGGAGTGTGCCCATTATTTTCTTGTGTGCTGGCTGTGAAAGGCTGTGCCAATGATGCAGAACCTGGTAGCATTTACAGGAAGCATAAATCTGGAGCCAGGGTCTGATATGACTGTACAGTAGATTGAACTGAGACTGCCTCCTCTGTTTGTAGCATAAATGATATCGAATAAATGCAGAGAATACCAGGGGGAAGCTGCAGCTTAAATATTTTGCACCTTTTAAATTAAGAGGTAGCACCTACTGGATGGATTTCAATTTCATAAAGGCCAAAAACCTGACCTTGGAAGTTGGAGGCACGATAGTTTCACAGCTTTAACAGGAAACATTCTATTGGAAAAGAAGCGTTTAGAACACTGCAGATTTTGTTAATTAATCACATTTAATTGTAAATAGTTCAAATGGTTCCACTTAATTTTCAATTTCTTTCAATGCATTTGACTGGGAAAATATCCTGTTCTTCTTCTCTGGTAGAAAGTTGCTTAGGTGGAGAGTCATAATGTAAGTGCATGTTAAAAAAGAAACAATCTTGAGAAGTACGTGACGAACAAATAATCGCCCCTTACATGGAACAATCTTTGGTAAACCATCTCTAATCAGTAACGAATTGAGTGGGTGATGGAGTGGGTAAGCTTTTTACAAAGTAGTTGGGTTGACTCATTGGATGAAGGTCATCCTTAGAACGGTGTTCATCTCTGGGACTAATACTTCACCAATTAATAGAGGAGGAATGATAATACTATAACTTTCTCAAAAGCTTTGGGGCTGGATTCTCCGACCAGGATCCTCCAAAATCCCAACTAAGTGTTGACGCTGGCGTAAGCACTGGAGTGTTTCACGCCGGCATCAACGGGCCTCTTGGGCTAGCGATTCAGTGGCTCACAGGGGGCCAGCATGGCGCCGGAGTGCTGCACGCAGCTCTGGCGACGATACGCGACCCTGCACTGTCGGCGCAGAAAGGGCCGCCGCGCGCATGTGCGGACCGGCACCGACAGTGCATGTGCGTGGTGACCGTTTCCACGCTGCCGCAGTGTAACATGGCACAGCAACACAGCGCCGAAGAAGGTAGGCCCCCCCAGACCACATGCGCCCGCCGATCAGTAGCCCCCAATCGCGGACCTGGCCCCATCGTGGAGCCCCCCCCCGGAGTAAAATCCCCCCCACCCCGCCACCAGGATGTGTGTCTGAGCTCCCGACAGGAGGAACCAGGTTGGAACCACGCCGGCGGAACTCGGCGGGAACATGGCCAGTTGATCACAGAGAATCGGTGCGGGGGCCCACCGGTGCCGCGTCGACTACGCACGTGTGACTGCCGCCAATCCTCCGGTCGCCGCAGAATCGCATCCCGGTGTTGGAGCGACGTGGCGGGATGGCACTGGTTGTGCTGGGGGGTGTCCATACAGCTGATGGGTTGGCTGGGGCTAGAGGGCACACAGTGGGCTGGCCTGGGGGGACACCTTTACGACCCATGGCCCTATGTTCACAGTGGGCTGTCAACGCCATGTTACACTGTGCAGGTATCCTTGTTGTCTGCGTCAATGGTGTTCCATGTCCGTTCCCACCGACCCCACAGCCCACCTCCTGGCCACAGTCTGCTACTCCTCCAGCCCTGCCAGAAGACCCCCGACAAGCGGCACAACTGTCAGCAAACTATGGCAATGTTGGACACCTTCCTTCCCCTCACTCCCTCCCTCAGCAGCCACGATGCCGGTTTCACAATTTTTAAAAGCACGTGAACCGCTCCATTAGGAACTCAGCCCATCAGAGGAGGAGAATCGCCGAGACCCGGGAGAATACCGGGTCGGAAATACTAATGATATGTAAACGGTGTTTTCTGTATGTGCGTTCCAGTAGGCATTGACCCCTCTGTCGAGATGACAAAAAATTGCGATTTGGCATCAAATTGGTGCCCACCACGATTTTGGCATATTAACCAATTCTCCGCCCTGTCGTGTTTCGCGATTCCGGCTTCGGCCAACGGAAAATCCCACCCTTTATGTTTTGATTTGCACTTTGGGAGTGGAGGTAGAAGGGGAGAGGCCCTTTTGCTTCTTGATTTTAACATCTAGTTGTCCATCTCCTCAGGTTTGGATGCCTCATCTAATGATTAATGATGTGAACATATTCTGAAAATAGACTGGCTTCTGAAGGTGCTGGTGCAGAATTGAGCCCAAGTCTACAAGGCCTAAAAATGAAGAAAGTACGGTTACTTAATGAAAATTCTTGTTCCTGTGCACACTTTACAATTGTAAGTGAAGACAGTAATTCAGATACACAGCCCAGGCACTTGAAATAGACTGATATTGAGGGTTAAGAGAGGAGCCAACTCTGCCATGAGATGTATGCACATGAATGCCTGAAGCATTGTGAGCAAAATGCCTGAGGCCTTTGTTGCAGTAGCGTACTAAACCTGTGTGAAACATTGCTGTCTGGTAATAAATGCAACATATCTGTCATGATATGCAGGCACACACACACCAATAATGATATACAGGGAAACAGCTAATGGGCACATAGAACAGGACATGATCAATAAGCAGGCAGGACACTCAGGGGTGGGATGTGACTATAAAAGACACAAGGCACTCACACTCCACCTCTTTCCACTGATGAACATCTAGAGAGTCAGTCAAGGATGTTGTTACAATCTCACACCTCCACCACGTGGCTGAGAACTAGTCTGGTTCAGTCAGACAGAGTACCCACACTTAATTTAGCAGAGAGTCGAACTCACAGAGAACTGTGCTAATTGTGCTATTAGTTCAATAAACCTGATTGAACTAACTTCAAGGTCTGGAGTATCTTTCTGATCTAATCTGCATCCATTTGCAGCCAGTGTTATACCAGTGTACCTAGCACGACAATATCATGTTGTAGAATGCTCAGGAAAGGCCAGTCCTTTATGGTGGAGTACCAGCAAGGATGTTAAAATTTACAATGAAAAATAACCCATATTTTCTAATGCCTTCAACGTAATGAAATGTCCCAAGGTGCCCTACATCGCCACTGAGTCACAGAAGGAAATTGTAGGTCAGGACACCAAATGCTTGGACACAGAAGTAGGTTTTAAGGAGTGTCCTAATGAAGGAAAGTGAGGTGGAGAGGTGTTGGGAAGGTAGTCCAGAGTTTGGGGCCTAAGCAACTGAAGCCATGGTTCCACCAATGGTGGAACAAAT
This sequence comes from Scyliorhinus canicula, assembly GCF_902713615.1. Taxonomy (NCBI): domain Eukaryota; kingdom Metazoa; phylum Chordata; class Chondrichthyes; order Carcharhiniformes; family Scyliorhinidae; genus Scyliorhinus; species Scyliorhinus canicula. The sequence continues at coordinate 66,717,373 of NC_052156.1, read as the reverse complement.
AAAATTGGCGATGCATAAGAGGTCAGAGTTAGCGGAATGTAGATATTTTGGAGGGTTGTGAAGGTGAAGGAGATTACAAAGTTAGAGGCCATGGAGAGATTTGAAAACAAGGTTAGGATCAAACGTGACAAGAAGTTGTGAACAGACTAGTTTGATCTCACTGTTCTTGACAAACAAACTGCTCAACACATGGAATAGAGTTCTGAGTTAATGGTGGAGATGAAGACCCTCAAATTCAATTTGTAAAATATAAATGGCATAATATGGAGGGTTTTCTGGCAGGCTGTGCTGTGATGGCTGCATGTCCTTCCACCTCTGTATTCTTCTTAACAATGTTTCCATTTCTGTAACATTGCCTGACACCTCGTGCTGAAACTCTGATTTGTACCTTTGTTAGCTGTATTATCAACTATTCCAACAGACTCCTGTCTAGTCTCCCACAATTTACCCTTTGTAAATTTGAAGTCATCCAAAACTTTTAACTCGCAGCAAGTCCCATCTCCCTATTACCCGTGCTTGCTGACCTACACTTGCTGGTCCAGCAACATCTTAATATTAAAGGTGGAATTCACCCTTCCCCCTCAAACCTATGAGGCCCCTTCATACCCGCCCTTTTACGCTTCTCCCTTCAATGAGCATGGCCCCCTCAAACTTTGATCCTTGGCAATGTCACCCTCGCAATAGAGCACCCTGGTACTGCTCCCCAGGTATCCTGGCATTGCCCCTGCCAAACTGTAAGTGCCCAGGTGGCAGTGCCATTGCACCAGGCTGGCAGTGTCAAGATGCCTCGGTGCCAGCGGGAGTGCCAGGGTGTCACCATGCCCTGTCCCGAGCACCCAGGCTTCCCCAATAGCCTGGGAAACCCCTCAGGTGCTGTTACGCCTGGTCCATGTTTGTGTGGACCAGTACTAAATGCGCCCGTTTGAGGTCTCGCTGAGGAGGCCGTTAGTTCCCAGGAGCCCAGAGTATCCAATGTGGCTTATTTAAAAATGCTGATCTGGATCTCAACCACCATGGGCAAGATCCAGATTGTGTAGTTCGGTTGAATATCCTGAAGCGTCTCAAGCGTTGCGATTCATCGTCCTCATTGCAACACCAAGTCGGCATGACTAGGATGGCAAATTGCCCCCTAAAACTCTCATCCTTGTTTTCAAATCTCTCCAAGGTCCTTACCCTTCCCTGTCCTGTAATGTTCTTCAGCTCCATAAACCTCTGAGATAGTTGCAAATTCTGGCCTGTTGCGCATCCGTGATTTTAATTATTTGTATAATGGAGGCATGCCTTCAGTTACCTAGGCCCTAGGCTCTGTATTCCCTTCCCAACACCATTTTTTCTCTCTACCTCACTTTCTTCCTTTGAGACACTTCATAACACCTACCTCTTCAACCAAGCTCCTTATGTGGCTCAGTGTCATACTATGTTTCATGATGCTCCTGTGAAGTGCTTTGGACATTTTTAATTACGTAAAGAAACCGTCAAATATAATGGGTGGAATTCTCCGTTCCAGCGGCTAAGAGCCGGCGACGATGGAGAATCCGCGGGTGGATCATTACGGGAAAATTGGCACGATCCCCTCACCAATTCTGGTACCAGTGAGGGGCTAGCACCGTCGCCACGTGAACCACCCGTGGAAAATAGCTGGAGCATCACTGAGTCCCGGGCCGTGCATGCGCAGGTCTCGCTGGAAACATGGCGCCGGCCATGCTGGAACCCTAACTCGCCCACTCCAACCCCACAGATGTTTATGAGAACGAGGAGGGGGCCAAAGATAGCTTCTTGGGGAACCCTAGAGGTAATGGTGTGGGAGTAAAAAGAGATGCAGCAGGCTCACCCTGATGGAAGACCAAGAAGAATTCTGACATTGCAGCGGGACTTGTTCTGGAAATCACTGGCAGAACATTTGCCTGAGTCTCCTTCTCCTTAAAATGTTAATATACGAGAGATCTTTAAAATTGTGAGAATTTCCGATTGAGTTGACAGAGAGAGAGAGAATATTTCCACTTGTGGGGGAAGAAAAAAACTGGAGGTCATCAATATAAGTTAATCACCAAGAACTCAAATGGAAATTCAGAAGAATCTTTTTTATCCAAAGAGTGGTGAGAATCTGGAAGCACAAGTGTGTACTGAGCTGTATTGATGCATTTAAGGGTAAATTGCATATGTATGAGGGAGAAGGGAACAGTGGATTATGCTGAAAGAGTTAGTTGAGTAGAGATGAGAAGAGACTCTAGTGAAGCATAAACACTGGCTTGGGCTTGTTGAGCCAAATATTCTGTTCCTCTGCAAGCGTATTCTACGGAAATCCATGTAAGGTGTCAGCCTGTCAAACCTGAAGAGATTGTACCAATGTGCATTTTTTTGATTTGGAATTATGTCCTTGATCAAATTCATCATTTTTTCATATTTCAAGAAGCACAATTCCTGAAAGACTTTGTCTAACAGCTTGCTCATCTTTTATTTATAGAATCTCTCCTTGCAGTAGGCTATATCCAAGCATTTTGGTTTTCTTGTATATGGGACACACTGCTGCCATTGCGCATTGGTGGTGAATATTTATGTTGGTTGATGGGCTGCTTTGTTTGGATGATGTCGAGCTTCTTCAATGTAGTTGGATCCAAACTCACCCAAGCAAGCGGCAAGCATTTCATCCTCCGCGACTTGTGCTTTGTAGAAACCGCGGAATCCTAGCCTTTGTGGATTACCGAATGACAATTCTGATTAAGTTCAGGCATTTTGCAAATCATTTTAGTGAATGGCCTTCCCAGAGAGAACTTGTTCTGCTCCTGACTCACCTCCTTTAAAACTGGAAGAGAGAGGGTTTGGGACAGATCCAGCATTTTAAAGTCTTTGCCCAACCTTCCTTGGGGTTTGCAATTGTCTCCATACTCTCCTCAAACTTCTGACATGTTCCAAGAAATGTATTTTCCAACTCGGAGACAATAATCTGGAAGTTCAGGTACCATATCTCACCCTTTCAGAACAGCTGCTTAGGAATGTATTACAGGTGACAGCAGATCGTTTGTACTCTTTCCGGCTCACTGAAATACCCAGCCTACAGATTGCTATTCCAGTGAGCTGTGAGATGTGACATTTTGGTCGAGTTGCTGAGTCTGAAATGTTGGCTAAGTGAATGCTGATAGATGGGAAAGATTTCTGAAAGCACAAAGCAGGTCCACAGTCAAACATTGGATTCAGCTCTGTTGTCTTCCCCAAATCAGTCACCTTCCGAAATTTGAAACAGTTGTGCAACCAGAACTGAAACAGCACCGTTACTTTCTAATCGTGCTGATTCCATTTCACCTCCTCCCAACAAAGCCAGCATTCTGCCAGCCCCTGCTCAGTGCTGTATTTTTTCTTTATCAACTTTGTGCTGAAGAAGCTTAGACGGCGCCAAGTCTGATGAATGAATGAAAAGATGGTTTGAGTTGAGAAGAGTTAAATGTAAATAATATAATAATAATAATCGCTTATTGTCTCAAGTAGGCTACAATGGCGTTACTGTGAAAAGCCCCTAGTCACCACATTCCGGCACCTGTTCGGGGAGGCCGGTATGGGAATTGAACCCGCGCTGCTGGCACTGTTCTGCTTCACAAACCAGTTGTTTAGCCCACAGTGCTAAACCAGTCCCTGTGGGGTGGGCTATGGAAGCGCTTGGGCGCTGGCATCAATGGTGTCCCTGGACCAACAATTCACGCGTCAACATGGTTCCGTGAAACAAGATGATGTAAAGATGGAGTATGGTGACTGCTAAAACTGGGCCATGCCTGCTGTGAGGAGCATAACCATTTAGATAATAGCAATTTGCAGCAAATACACAGCAATAAGCTTACTGTACTTTATGATGTTGACGTAAATAGGGTGAGCTGTTTTTAGAACTTAAGGCATCATATGTACAACAGCTGCCTGCTGCACTGAGAAGGAATCCTGCATGTGAAGCAATTGCACATTCCTTTGTGAATCTGAGCTGACCGAGTCTGCAGCATCATCCATCAACCCTTCAGTTTGCAATCCCCATTGAGCGGGATTTCAGAGATAGAGAGCTTTACACATACACCAATATTTATTATCTGGTGATTTGTCAATTTAACCTGCGAATGAGCACTTCCATGCCAGTCATTTCACGATCACACACCCCGAGTTAGTCTCTTCAGCAACTCCCTTTAATTTCACGCATTTTTGCTGCTTTTCCCACTGTCACCATTTATAATCCGTGGAATAATAAAAACCTTATCTGTAAATTATGGGGAAATCAAAATCCGGCAAGATGTTATTTTGATGTACAAGCACAAGAAATTGCTTCTATGTTTAATGGCTTTAAAAGAAACACCGCTGCTCAGGGAAGTATTTTAAAATATTTCACAGTGTCAGGTTTGAAAGAAGCATCCATTGGAAAAATGAGCAGAATTTGACGGGCTGCTCCACAGAGGCAGACTAGAAATAGCATTATCTGCTGGTGGTATGAACTGGCGTATTCTTCTTCATATACGACTATGACCGAGCTGCCATTTTCTTTTCATTATTGAACCTTTTCCTGCTGAACCTTGCTGCCCTCTCATTGTGAAGAGGGACGTTTTGGTGTAATAAGCAACATCCATCCTCACAATTCACAGTTGCACACCTGTGAAAATGCATAAGAAGATCATTGGTTTATCTAGTCCAGTGCTGTTCAATGCGTTCGTTGATGTAGTCCGGCCATACATGATGCATGCTTGATGCATGTATCATACCCTGAACCCTAATTGTTGAACACGGCATGTTGAGATCAGACTTGCCCAATAAGATTTCAATGTTTGTCAACCTTGTGCCAATCAGGTCACCATATCAACAAGATGACACAAATCTATGGAATGATAATAAACAAAAGCTACATATTTTGAAAACAGATTTGAAATTTTAAACTGCCGGCTATCAAGACTAATACGCTCACTGCTAGAGGCAGGAGAACTGCTTCAAAAGGGTTTTGTAATCCAACTTTTTTTGCAAAGCAAGCTCTCTGTGTACATTTTCAAAGGGTGGTGACAATCCATTAACTGCTGTATTCAGTTTCTGATACCATACTTCAGTTTATTTTTAAAAACTGATTTTTTTCAAGAATAAACTGTCTGTACTTTATCAGAATTGATGTATTAGGAGACTGAGGGAGAGAAAGGAAGTTACAAATCTCTACGTATTGGTTTCTGCATTCTGATACATTGCTAATGATCTATCACCTACCATTTCCAAACAGTGTATCCAGGCACTAAATATGCTCGTCGCTCATGGCAAACCTCTTGAAACCTCTCCTTTTATGTCCATAGTACCCTATTCCTTTCAATCGCTCACTTCAAAAACGTCATTAAGTTGAAGGCTGAACCCATTTGTATGTAGCTTCACTGGTCCTGCTTGCCAAAACTTTTACACTTCTTTTCTTTAATAAATTTAGAGTACCCAATTACCTTTTTCCAATTAAGGGGCAATTTAGTGTGGCCAATCCACCTACCCTGCACATCTTTTGAGTTGTGAGGGTGAAACCCATGTAGACATGGGGAGAATGCGCAAACTCCAGATTTGACTTCGCAGGAGGGTGCCAGTGTTCAGGTAGGTGGTTTGAAGTGTGTCTACTTCAATGCCAGGAGTATACGAAATAAGGTAGGGGAATTGGCAGCATGGGTTGGTACCTGGGACTTCGATGTTGTGGCCATTTCAGAGACATGGATAGAGCAGGGACAGGAATGGTTGTTGCAGGTTCCTGGGTTTAGGTGTTTTAGTAAGCTCAGAGAAGGGGGCAAAAGAGGGGGAGGTGTGGCGCTGCTAGTCAAGGACAGTATTACGGTGGCGGAAAGGATGCTAGATGGGGACTCTTCTTCTGAGGTAGTATGGGCTGAGGTTAGAAACAGGAAAGGAGAGGTCACCCTGTTGGGAGTTTTCTATAGGCCACCTAATAGTTCTAGGGATGTAGAGGAAAGGATGGCGAAGATGATTCTGGAAAAGAGCGAAAGTAACAGGGTAGTTGTTATGGGAGACTTTAACTTTCCAAATATTGACTGGAAAAGATATAGTTCGAGTACATTAGATGGGTCGTTCTTTGTACAATGTGTGCAGGAGGGTTTCCTGACACAATATGTTGACAGGCCAACAAGAGGCGAGGCCACATTGGATTTGGTTTTGGGTAATGAACCAGGCCAGGTGTTAGATCTGGAGGTAGGTGAGCACTTTGGAAACAGTGACCACATTTCGGTGACCTTTACATTAGTGATGGAAAGGGATAAGTATACCCCGCAGGGCAAGAGTTATAGCTGGGGGAAGGGCAATTATGATGCCATTAGACATGACTTAGGATGTGTTGGTTGGAGAAGTAGGCTGCAAGGGTTGGGCACACTGGATATGTGGAGCTTGTTCAAGGAACAGCTATTGCATGTTCTTGATAAGTACGTACCAGTCAGGCAGGGAGGAAGAGGTCGAGCGAGGGAACCGTGGTTTACCAAAGAAGTGGAATCTCTTGTTAAGAGGAAGAAGGAGGCCTATGTGAAGATGAGGCGTGAAGTTTCAGTTGGGGCGCTTGATATTTACAAGGAAGCGAGGAAGGATCTAAAGAGAGAGCTGAGACGAGCAAGGGGACATGAGAAGTCTTTGGCAGGTAGGATCAAGGAAACCCAAAAGCTTTCTATAGGTATGTCAGGAATAAAAGAATGACTAGGGTAAGAGTAGGGCCAGTCAAGGACAGTGGTGGGAAGTTGTGTGTGGAGGCTGAGGAGATAAGCGAGATACTAAATGAATACTTTTCGTCAGTATTCACTCAAGAAAAAGATAATATTGTGGAGGAGAATGCTGAGACCCAGGCTATTAGAATAGATGGCATTGAGGTGCGTAGGGAAGAAGTGTTGGCAATTCTGGACAAGGTGAAAATAGATAAGTCCCCGGGGCCGGATGGGATTTATCCTAGGATTCTCTGGGAAGCCAGGGAAGAGATTGCTGAGCCTTTGGCTTTGATTTTTAGGTCATCATTGGCTATAGGAATAGTGCCAGAGGACTGGAGGATAGCAAATGTGGTCCCTTTGTTCAAGAAGGGGAGTAGAGATAACCCACGTAACTATAGGCCGGTGAGCCTAACGTCTGTGGTGGGTAAAGTCTTGGAGAGGATTATAAAAGATACGATTTATAATCATCTAGATAGGAATAATATGATTAGGGACAGTCAGCATGGTTTTGTGAAGGGTAGGTCATGCCTCACAAACCTTATCGAGTTCTTTGAGAAGGTAACTGAACAGGTAGACGAGGGTAGAGCAGTTGATGTGGTGTATATGGATTTCAGTAAAGCGTTTGATAAGGTTCCCCACGGTCGTCTATTGCAGAAAATACGGAGGCTGGGGATTGAGAGTGATTTAGAGATGTGGATCAGAAATTGGCTAGTTGAAAGAAGACAGAGAGTGGTAGTTGATGGGAAATGTTCAGAATGGAGTTCAGTTACGAGTGGCGTACCACAAGGATCTGTTCTGGGGCCGTTGCTGTTTGTCATTTTTATAAATGACCTAGAGGAGGGCGCAGAAGGATGGGTGAGTAAATTTGCAGACGACACTAAAGTCGGTGGAGTTGTAGACAGTGCGGAAGTATGTTGCAGGTTACAGAGGGACATAGATAAGCTGCAGAGCTGGGCTGAGAGGTGGCAAATGGAGTTTAATGTGGAGAAGTATGAGGTGATTCACTTTGGAAAGAATAACAGAAATGCGGAATATTTGGCTAATGGTAAAATTCTTGGTAGTGTGGATGAGCAGAGGGATCTCGGTGTCCATGTACATAGATCCCTGAAAGTTGCCACCCAGGTTGATAGGGTTGTGAAGAAGGCCTATGGTGTGTTGGCCTTTATTGGTAGAGGGATTGAGTTCCGGAGCAATGAGGTCATGTTGCAGTTGTACAAAACTCTAGTACGGCCGCATTTGGAGTATTGCGTACAGTTCTGGTCGCCTCATTATAGGAAGGACGTGGAAGCTTTGGAACAGGTGCAGAGGAGATTTACCAGGATGTTGCCTGGTATGGAGGGAAAATCTTATGAGGAAAGGCTGATGGACTTGAGGTTGTTTTCGTTAGAGAGAAGAAGGTTAAGAGGTGACTTAATAGAGGCATACAAAATGATCAGAGGGTTAGATAGGGTGGACAGCGAGAGCCTTCTCCCGTGGATGGAGGTGGCTAGCACGAGGGGACATAGACTTAAATTGAGGGGTAATAGATATAGGACAGAGGTCAGAGGTGGGTTTTTTACGCAAAGAGTGGTGAGGCCGTGGAATGCCCTACCTGCAACAGTAGTGAACACGCCAACATTGAGGGCATTTAAAAGTTTATTGGATAAGCATATGGATGATAAGGGCATAGTGTAGGTTAGATGGCCTTTAGTTTTTTTTTTCCATGTCGGTGCAACATCGAGGGCCGAAGGGCCTGTACTGCGCTGTATCGTTCTATGTTCTATGTTCTATGTTCCACATAGACAGTGCCCCTGAGCCGGGATCGAACCTGGGTCCTCAGCGTCGTAGACAGCAGTGCTAACCACTGCACCACTGTGCTGCCCAGCTTTTACACTTGAACTCTCAATGGCAGACATGCAACATTGTTCATTGCTCACACAACTCAACTGTATTTAGGAAACTAGCAAAACAAAATTATTAAGTTCTTTAGTTAGCTCCTCTGTCACAAAATTCTCCTAGAAAATTTCAATAGCAATTGGGCCACTGTTCTTCCAAAAGCCAGCTTTGTTTTTACAGGATTTCACAGAGCAGATCTGAATATATCATCATCCAAAGGCATGCAAACGGAACAGGAACAGTGAAGGTAACAAACGGTGGAAGATTTTTCTCATTTCGTTGAACAAATGGCCTGAGGTATCTAGATCACTAGAAACATGATGACAGCTATATCCTGATAAAAGCAAAAAATGCTGGAAACATTTGGCAGTTCAGGCAGCATCTGTGGAGAGAGAAAATAGTGGTAATGGTTCAAATTCATATGACTCTTCTTCAGAGATGGGTCTGATGCTGCTAGACATGCCAGGTTTTTCCAGAATTTTCTGTTCATGTTTCAAATTCCAACATCCGCGATATTTTGCTTTTATATCCTGTTAAATACAGTTACAGTCTGACCAATATAACCTGTCTAAAAATATCATGGTTGATTCTTCCTTGCTCAATTCAGGACCCATAACAAGAGTCAAGCAAATGACATCCATCCTCTTATATAATGCTGTCATTTTAACATAACTCAATATTGTGTGGCTCTAAAAATGAACAGCATTAATTTGCTACGTATCTGGGCCAATTTACCACACATGTATTGAACATTGCTAGTCTAAATCCTTCTGAAAATCGTTCAGGTCCATCATTCACCAATCACCTTAATAAGTGAATGTCAAGGCAAATTTGATGTACATCCTGCATAATAATGAGAAAATTGTAGTATATTGGAGGAAATTACCAGGCATACATATAAATATAAGCCTAGGCTTTCTATCCAACTCGTTTCACTGTATTTATGACAAAACAGGGTTTCCTTTGAAGTTGCATGACCCAGTTTAAATCCAGGATTGTGGTCACTTACACAGATTTGATGTGCTCCCTAGTTTCCTGAAGGGAATCATCAGAGGGGAGCATTTCTGATTAAACATTTAGTTGTCTTGAGCCATACACTTGCTGAACCGAGACCCACTCCATCTTTTGTTCTGAAGTCCCTATCCTGAACCACCTTTGGACACTAGGGCCCAACAAGAAACCCCTGCTTTCAGTGTGGGATCAATCACATCAGGGCCGTGAATTTGCGCCCACGTCTGCCACAAGTGCAAGCAGCGATTGGGGCGCAAAATCTCAACAGATTTGGAAGTGGAATCTCGCCGGTGATATCTCGTTTTTGCAATTTCCCCGCCCCTCGCCAGTGACGTGACAAGATTCCCGCCCTCAACTCCATACGTTTTACACATTTTTATATAATTAGTGGACTTCCCTGCCACATAGCTTCCCCTACCACCTTTGGAAATATTCCCTCACTGATGTCATATCAATGAGGGTTACAATGCTTTTGCCATCAAAGGGAACCCACGGGAGTGGGCGGTGGAAGGGGATATGCTCGAGCAGTGCCAGTGGCAGGTCCTGTGGAGAGCTCCATTGCGGGAGGTTCCCCTTGAATTTCCTTTTCTTTATATTGGAGATTTAAAAATTTCCAACTGCTGGTTTTTCCGTCCCCACCCCACCATTGCGAAAGCTTGGACCATACTTGCGGCATTTTATTTTCAAAGTGTTTAAAAAAATGGCGGGAAAAGTTGTCAGTGCAGCTGACGAGCTTCACACTGCTTTTCTGGCATGAGCCAACACTTTAGAAAGAAAAATGGAAAATACCACCCCAGGAAACCAAATGGAGGCTTAGCCAATGTACATATGGCTACATATGGGTGGTCATGGGTGTTGCTACAGGAATAAGCCCAGAAAAATGGCAGACATGCAGTAAAGGGCATCACTGAATTACATTTTGCAACCGCAGATCTGCGAATGGGGAAACAGAGCCTCGGTCACTAGGTTGGCTACAGATGGGTTTTGAAGTGACATGCAACTCGGAAATAAAAGTTTTTAAATTGATAGATATTTGGAAGGTAGACTTCAATTACCTACAAATCATTCCAATTTGGAGTTTGTCTTATTTTCGCTGAGAAAACAACTTTGAACAGTGGACATGTGATAATTAGTTTCAAACACATTACAAGATGCACATGATGGTACATGGCGAACGACGTAAACATATGCAAACCCAACACCATCCCCCACACGCATGACAGATGGAAGAGGAAGAGGGTCGGTGTGGGGTCAGCGGTAAATCCATGAAATCTGACCCAAATGTTACTTTGTTTAACCCCATATACTCTGGAAAGGGACTATCTGCAAATAGACTCTGTTCCAGCAGCTGGCCAATGGGGTTTGCCATTGTGGCCACCCACGCCGTCGGGAAATCCGTGGGCATTGGTGCACTGCTGGCAAGATGGAGGATTCCGCTGACGGAGAATCCCGCAGATAATATTTAAGATCCTTCCTCAGATTTAGTCAACAATTCTAAGTGTAACTGGTCAGGTTTCCCAGAGGATGGGAATCCCAGTAGCTAAAGGGAAGTGTAAGCTGCCAAATCCAATAGGCAAACCGTTTTTGATAGCACTACCCATGGGCCAGGAGTCGCAGAAATGTTTCCCCAGGTTCTCCACATTTTTGCGAGATTCTTATGTTCCCCTTCATCCACACAATCTGCTGACCACACCCTTCCCCCCACCACTGCCACCTCCATCCTGCTTTATCCCTCCATGTTGCTGCCATGTTCTGAGCCCCTCCAAAATGCTAGAGGGTGGAATTCTCCGGCCTCCTAGCCGCGTGTTTCTTGGCGGGTTGAGGCAGTGCACCATTCGTTGGTAGTGGAATTCTCTGTTCCTGCCACTGTCAATGGGTGGAATTCCCAATAAAGCCATCCCATGCCTCCAGGAAACCCGGGATGGAGGTGGGGACCAGAGAATTCCACCTCTAGCAATTTTTTGACATTCTACCATCGTGGTTTTGTTATTTGAAATCTCCAAAAATGAATGATCTAGGGTGCGATTTAACGGAAAAATTTTGAAGTTGTAATTGTGGGTGTGATTGGTGGGGTGTTTCTTAACAGCCACATTGGTGAGATCGAGACCTGTATTTAATGTCACCTCGTGCCTAAAATCAGCCACCACAAACATTTCAGTCACTGGCTGTCTCATCTTCTGATTCACCAGACTCATGCCTTAACGTCTGACTACTCACTCCCAGTCAAAACACAAGCAGGGCAGCAGGTAGAACTGCTCCTCGTTTTGGGGATGCCGACCTGGGCAGGCTTCTTGACGCTGTGAATGAGCCGAGGGGGTTGGAGTGGCAGCAGCAGGGTCACCTATACCGCCAGTGGGAGGCAGTGACAGAAGCTGTCAGTGCGAGTAGCATGACAAGGGGTATCAGAATTCAATTTCGGAAGAAGACCAATGACCTCCACAGAGCTGTAAGGGTAAGCTACTACCTCTGTCCAGGCATCAGTTCCGCCTGTCAACCCTCAAAGTGGCATGGTGGAAAGCACTGCTGACTCACAGTACCAGGGACCTGGGTTCAATTCCGGCCTTGGATGACTGTTTGGAGCAGGGGTGGGCAAACTATGGCCCGCCAAAGGTCTTTATGCGGCCCACCAAGGTCAAGTCATAAAAAAAAAAAATTTTTTTTTATGTTTTTTTTTAAATTTTTATTTTTTAATTTTTTTATTAAGGTTAATGGGGGGTGCTGTTGGGTTACTGGTATAGGGTGGATACGTTGACTTGAGTAGGGTGATCATTGCTCGGCACAACATGTGTTTCATGTGAAGTTTCTACTTTAAAATATTAATTAATAAAAATGAATTGCTTTTTTTTCTTTAAACTGAGTTACTTTGTTTTTCAAATAAATGTGTTTCATGTAAAGTTTCTACTTTAAAATATTAATTAATAAAAATTAATTGCTTTTTTTTTCTTTAAAAACCTTTTATTTTGGCTATTTTAAATATTAATTATTTTACTTAATATACTATGCGGCCCTTTAAAATTGTGAATTTCTGAATGTGGCCCTTGCACAGAAAAGCTTGCCCACCCCTGGTTTGGAGTTTGCACTTTTCTCCCCTTGTGTGCTCCGGTTTCCTCCCACAGTCCAAAGATGTGCATGTTAGGTGGAGTAGCGATGCTAAATTTCCCCTTAGTATCCAGGAATGTGTAGGTTAGGTTACGGGGTTATTGGGGTAGGGCGGGGAAGGGGACTTGGGTGGGGTGCTCTTTCAGAGGGTTGATGCAGACTTAATGGGCTGAATGCCCTCCTTCTGCACTGTAGGAATTCTATGATTCTATGAATTTGCATCATCACACATTGGATACAAACCTATTTCCCATCTCCTTTCCAGTTCATGAAGCTTGCCAGCATTTTATTGCAACAGATTTTCTATTCCTCAAATGAGTTATAAATACCCTCATCACAAAATTAGTTGATGGTATGTTTCAATTTATTTTAATAAAAATACCTATAGACTTTGATGTAATTCCATCATTTGTCTACTGGTAAACTATAGGCAGTAGAGTGGTGCTCTGAATTTAAGGACCAATATATTGCTCCCATACAAGAGTTTAAATCCTTTCCAATAATAATGTCCAACCCAAACCTGGAATAATGTGGTTTTCCAAGTATACTCAATTAGTCCAATTTGAACCTGAGGTTTTCTTTAAATTATTCCATATTTAATAAGCCCACCCAGTGAACTTTGATTTTAGGACAGTGTTTCTTGCATCTGAAGATGCTGTTGAACACCATCCAATATTCATCCCTGGACTCATGACCTGGTATATTTCAATCATTCCCAGAGCAATCTGTTATCAGGTTTTTATTTTCGCTGTCAGATTCTTGGTCACGGGAAGCCAGCTTTCTTGAATGAGAAGGTCAATCTGTTGTCACTAAACCAACAGTCAGACTGTGCAACCTTTGCAGAAGACAGCATCTGTGCATTAACATTAAATTATGTATCATTTATTTGTGATTGTGATTCATATCTTTAATTTATGTAAGGATGCTGTTTGGGCAATGCATTTGTGTTCTAATTTTGGCAAATAACAATGCTCAGAAGAGATTTGTTTAATTAAATATATATGGAGGTTGTTGTTTACTTAAAAAACAAATTAGAATTTGTTTTCTTTCACCCAGAAACAGAAAAGACTTTTAAAAATCATACAGCTGATTTCCACATGAAAACCGCTGCTGGTTTTCATATTTGCAGTTTCTGTTTTTCTGCAGTTTAATGTTGATATGAATTCATTGGCTCTCTTAAGTAAAGGCTTTGAGAATTCTTTTGAAAAAACAAAGACACGGACACATCCTTACAGGATTATACATGTGCCTTTTGAATGGAAATACAAGCCATTCTATTTTTAATACTGTATAAATCTGCACCAAACGCAATTCTCCAAAGACTCGGCTGCATTCAGACGCATGATTCAGTGGCCTCATTGCGCTCGACTTGAATCTTGCAGGAGGCCACTCAAAACATCCCCTCTCATGTGGTGCCGCGATTTGGTTCTTTCTGGGTGAGATCCAGGTGTACATAGTTAAATGAGCGATCAGGCTCAATTAAATATGCATTTGCTGAATTCACCCAGGGCCCGGGATTCACCCAGGGCCTGAGATTCACCAGTTGCGTCTGGGAGACCTCGCCAGGGCGCCATTTACTGCTGGTCCACACAAATGTGGAACAGTCGTAACGGCACCTGATGGTGTCTCCCAGGACATTGGAAGCTCTTGAGTGGTCAGGGACAGGGCAGGGTGGCATCCTGGCACTTCCTCTGGCACCTGGGCACCTTAGCACTTCCATCCAGGCACCCTGGCAGGATGCCTGGATGGCACTGCCAGGCTGGCAAGGGAACTGCCGGAGTGCCAGGCTGGCAGTGTCAAGGTGCCCATGTTGCCCTTTTTAATGAGTGGGATACTATCCCGCCAGCGTTGCCAATTAGTAATGATGATATTGCTTTTCAGAGTCACCAGGTATCAAATGATACCACCACAAGGTTCAACCGGATGTTGATCAAAGACCCAATAACCAGTCAGTTAGTTCAAGTTCAAGATTAACTCACACATGCAACATAAAAATACTGCAAGCTAAATTATACCTCACACTACAACAACCTGTACTTAACTTCAGGCACCCGAGGAACAAGGCCTTTGTTTGGATCTGGAGTGGCTGGGTCTGGAGAAGTAACTTCGGTTCCACTGGGCTCATCCATTTGGTAGCAATCGTTGAGCTTGAACTTGCATCTGGTCATGGTGCTGCAGTTGGCTTCAGGTATAGGCCAGGCCAAAGAGTGCCGGTGTGCCAGGGCCAAAAGAGATCGAACACGTGGCAGTGTCTCTCTTTATCCTTTGGGGATTCGCACTCTTTTGGGCAGTCCTTAGGTTTGGACCCAATAATTCTGCAGGCTTCGATTACTGCCTTTGATTTGAGCCAATAAAGGGGTGGCTGGGCGTGTCCTGAGCAGTCATTGACCTTGGCTGTTTGGGCTTCTTGAGTGAAGGGAGTGGTGCCAATGTGTCTGGAATTGTATCTGATACCTGAGTACCAGTCCTTTGTCGTGGAGAAATGGGCCATTAGAATGCAAATCGGCTAGGGATTTCGATACTGTCTGGTTCTCTGTTAGCAAATATACGTTTAGGCTCTGAGTTTGCCTGAATCCTGTATTGGCCATATTTCCCTTAAGTCTTTGCAAGTGTCCATGTTTCCATTGTAAGTGGCCATCCCAGATGGCTACACCCAGTTGCCAGATTGCCCATGCCAGGGAATGGGCCTTGGGGATCATGGCCCATAAGAGGTGAGGTGAGGGGAGGGGTCTCAAGGACCCCAGAAGAGGCAAATCGAGTGAAGTGGGGATATCTGAAGACTGCAATGGGGCGCTGAGGGAGATCGAAAGATTGGGCTGCATTTAAAAATGGTGCCCCAATCCGCGAACAGTCTTGCCGCCAGTGCAATGATTTAAAGTGCGGCCTTGACAGGGAGTTCCTCACGGGGAGTTCCTCACCCGTGGTCAAAAAAACGACATAGTGCCATTAAATAGCTGGGTCTTTCTCAGCGATAAAGGCTCCTTTCATTTAAAATAAAAATGTTCATATTAAGAGGCAATTTTGCATTGCCGATCCACCTACCCTGTACATCTTTGGGTGTGGGGGTGAGACCTACGCATACATGGGGAGAATGTGCAAACTCCACACAGACAGTGACCCGGGGCGGGGATCGAACCATCGTCCCCAGCGCCGTGAGGCAGCAGTGCTAATCACTGCGTCACCATGCTGCCATGCAGGCTTCTTTCATGCCCACTTCACTTAAAGTCTGCTACCCTGCAGCTCTTTCTTGAATTCAGAGCCTATTACTCTGCTCCTTTCTTCAACCTCATTTAGAGGAACTAATTATTGTCCCCTTGCTTTGTCCCTTACCTGGAAATTCTTTTTTGGGATCTCTCCCTGTCTCCCTCTTTGGTTTTGGATGTTTTCCGTGTCCCCAACAGGAAGGTGGACTTGTGAAGGAAATTAAATTGGAAATAAAACACTTGCAATGCAGAAGTAAATAATTAAGCAACAAGAAAACATGAATGTATAGAAACCCAGTCATTAAGAAACCCATTTGCACAGGTCTAGCATTTACACATTACTGTGTCTGTTTCATCAGGGAGAGAAATGCCATTGGTAAAGAGATAGTGAGAGCATTTGAAGTGCAACAAAATGTGTACACTCTCCACCAATTCTATATTTGAAATATAGCTTTATTCCAGTATTGTATCATGCATAATGTTTACTTTTGCCAAAAACGAATCTGGGGCTGGATTTTATGGGGCATCGTACTCCCCACACCCCTGATCGAAAAAGTCTGTTGTCAGCTTGCCTACCCGAATCTCTGCTGACCCGCGCGGCATTCAGAGCAGCAATGATTGTTTCAGAGTGGGACTTCTGCTGTCACCTGACTGCAGGCCAATCTGTCTCATCCCAACAGCACCGTGATCGAGTCGTGCCCACTGCTGGGACCACAGGCAGACCTGAGGAAGAAACAGACTGATGCAGCCCAAATTTAAAGGTTAATCTGGGATTTTGGACAGCATCTATTTTATGCCTTAACACATACTTCCTCCTCACTTCACTTTGACTGACTCTTGTGCAGGCAATCACCTTTGAGTGGGCACATCCCATTTAATTTGAGCTGTTTCACCACCTGCTGACCAATTAAATTGCCTGCTGACACAAGGCGGTGTATGTACTGAGAGCTTATGCTAATTACCTAAATGATCTGATCTTTGCAGTCAGCACAGTGTGCAAGCAGACAGCAATCATTCTACACATATCTGTTTTCAGTGCAAGAAAATTAGAACTAAAATGGAAACATTAAATTAAATACTTCTAAGATTTAAGATAGTGTATTTGAGATCGTATTTACACCATTTTAATTTAAAATTTTCTTTAAGACAGTGCACAAAATATCTTAATCGAATTTTTTCGAGCGATGAAGATGATTGTTGAGGGTAGGGCGGTGGATGTTGTACACATGCACTTCAGTAAGGCTTTGACAAGGTTCCTCATGGCAGCCTAGCACAGAAGATGAAGTTGCACGGGATCAGAAGTGAGCTGGCAAGATGGATACAGAACTGGCTTGGTCATAGAGATAGAGGGTAGCAGTGAAAGGATGCATTTCTGAATGGAGGGCTGTGACGACTACTGGCATTCCTCAGGGATCAGTGCTGGAACCTTTGCTCTTTGTAATTTACATAAATGATTTCGAGGAAAATACAACTGGTTTGATTAGTAAGTTTGAGGGCGACACAAAGGTTGGTGTAATTGCGGATAGTGATGAGGACTGTCCTAGGATACAGCAGGATATAGATCGGTTGAAGATTTGGGCAGAGAGATGGCAGATAGAGTTCAACCCAGACAAGTGTGCGGTAATGCATTTTGGAAAGTCTAATACAGATGGGAAATTTACAGTAAATGGCAGAACCCCAAAGAGAACTGATAAGCAGTGAGATCTGGGTATACAGGTACACAGGTCACTGAAAGAGGCAACGCAGGTGTTGAAGGTAGTCAAGAAGGCATACTTGCTTGCCTTCATCAGCCGGGGTGTTTAGGTTAAAAATTGGCAAGTCATGTTGAAGCTTTATAGAACCTTAGTTAGGCCATACTTGGAATATTGTGTTTAATTCTGGTCGCCACACGACCAGAAGGATGTGGAGGCTTTGGAGAGGAAAAAGATTTATCAGGATGTTGCCTGGTATAGAGGGCATTAGCTATGATGAGAGGTTGGAGAAACCTGTTTTTTTCCCAGGGTGGAAGAGTCAATTACTAGGTTTAAGGTGCTGGAGCAAGGTTTAAAGGAGATGTATGAGGTTTTTTACACAGAAGGTGGTGGGAGCCTGGAACCAGCTGCCAGGGAGGTAATGGAAGCAGATACGATAGTGACTTTAAGGGGGTCTTGACAAATACATGAATAGGATGGGATATGGGGGCGATTCTCCCAGTCCTGCGCCGGGCCGGAGAATCGCCGCAACCATGCCACAATGCCCCGACACCGGTGCGTGACTTTCCGAGGCCGCGGGCTGCTGGAATCGGCGGGGCCACCGATTCTCCGGCCCGATTGGGCCGAGCGGCCGCGTTGATACAACAGAGTCCCACCAGCGCCGTTCACCCCTGGTCGGGAGGGGCAGCCTGTGTGGGGGGGGGGGGGGGGGGGGGGGGGGGGGGCTTCTTCACCGGAGGGGGGGGTGCTCCGATGGGGTCTGGCCCCGATTGGGGCCAACCGATTGGCATGCGGGCCCCCCTCCCCCCCCCCCCCCCACGCCTACTTTCTGGTGCAGCCGGCCCCTGAACACCAACACCATATTGAGTCGGGGCCGGCGCGCTAAAGAAGTCCCCCATGCATGCGCAGGATGGTGCGGCCCAACTGCGCATGCATAGGATGTAGCTGGCCCAACTGCGCATACGTGGGTTGGCGCAACACTCAGTTGGCGCCGTGTAAGGAGGCTGGAGCGGCATGAACTGCTCCAGCGCTGTGCTGCCCCCTATGGGGGCCAGAATCGGACGTAACCGGGCCTGGTTCACGCCATCGTGAACCGTGACGGCATTCACGACTGCGCGAACACTTGGGCCCAATATTGGAGAATCGCCCCCATAGTTCCTGGAAGGGTAAGGGGTTTTAGTTCAGATGGTCAGCATGGCCGGTGCAGGCTGAGAGGGCCGGAGGGCCTGTTCCTGGGCTGTAATTTTCTTTGTTCTATGTTCTTATATGTAAAACAAGCAGAAAATAATTGGGCAAAGCAAGGGTCTGGTGATTGCTGGTGACACATAATTAGAGGAAAAGGTGAAAGAAAACTGGCTTAAAATGAAAATAAAGTGTCAGTCATTTTAGTGAGCTATTCACATTTTAGTGATAAACGTAGGTTTTGCAACAGTTGCTTAGCAATACATGAAAACGCATTTAAAAGCAATTTTGACAAGTTCAAGCACAATTATGTTACCAGAAACGTTAAAGATTCTGCCACATCTTCACACTTAGTATCTTCCAATCCAATGCATGTGGCTGTCCAAATGTCATGGATAGAATGTTTATATTCCCTTTCTGCCCCTGATAGGTATCTTTTGTGAAGGAGGAAATACGTTTTTAGTCTTGGAGAATTAAATAATTCCAGGAGCAAGCTTTTGTGAATTTTAAATAAAGAAGATTATTCAATCTCTCACCTTTACCCCAAAATAAATGTGACATCTCACACACACATAGATTAGATACAGCTGAAAAAATGAATTGTACTGTTATGGTTTACAGTTATTTCAGTCTCTAGTTTATGATATCCAACTCCCACATGGCAGGCCATGTTTCTTGGATGGTTTTGATGCTTAAATTTGAAGCAGGGGTGTTGTAAAGCAAAGTATTGGAGGTTTTTTGAAGTTGAATTTCAAGGAGTTTGGTTCTTGGTTGAACTCAAAGTATGAACAGGTCAGGAAAGTGCTTTTCTCTGGTGGGACCTCCCTGTTACAATTAAGGTACTGTTGGTAATTGCCTTGGCTGTTTGATTTACTTGCAATTAGTTTGACGGCTATAGGTAGAGTGATCTGTTAACAACTTCTGTTGATTTTTTAAAAGGAGACAGGCAATATGGCTGACTCATGTTAACTTTCTGCAAGTCCAAGTCATTTCCAAATAAGAGTTGCGTTAATGTTGATTCCAACATCCT
Organism: Scyliorhinus canicula; assembly: GCF_902713615.1. Taxonomy (NCBI): domain Eukaryota; kingdom Metazoa; phylum Chordata; class Chondrichthyes; order Carcharhiniformes; family Scyliorhinidae; genus Scyliorhinus; species Scyliorhinus canicula. Next base: position 66,697,605 of record NC_052156.1, on the reverse strand, counting down.
GTGCTATGGTTTAATACCATGAAGATTTGATAAATTTGTTTTTGAATGATTCAATTTCATAGCACTTTTGGAATGGCTTCAAGGAGAGGTATTGATTCAATCAGTCTGGAATGTTCCTTTGCCCTCTTGAGACAAGCGGCGGGATTCTCTGAAAATGGGGCTATGTCTCCACGCCGGCAGGAAAACTGCCGCCAACCATTCCGGCATCAGCAGCCCCCGAAAGTGCGGAATTATCCACTTTCCTCCACTTTCTCGGTGGGGATGTTGATGCCGGAGTGGTTGGCACCGCTCCAGCCGGTGCCGAAGGGCCGGCGCGAGTTCGCACATGCGCGGAACGGCCAGCGTGATGCCGCACAACCGCGGACCAGCCAGCGTATTTCCGCACATGCACGGGGGTTCCCTTCTCCGCGCCGGCCCCCAGGCAATATGGCGGAGCCCTACAGTTGCCAGGCGCGGAGGAAAGAAGGCCCTCCCACGGAACCAGCGCACCCGCCGATCGGTGGGCCCCGATCGCGGGCCAGGCCACCGTGGGGGCACTCCCTAGGGTCGGATTCCCCCCGCCCTCTCCCCCCCCACCCTCCCCGAGGACCGCCCCCGCACACTTACCTGCCAGGTCCTGACGTGTGTGAGGTGAGTAACTAACGCCGGCGGGACCGGGGAAAAGTTGACGGCCACTCAGCCATCGGGGCCCGGAGAATCGCCGGGGGGGGGGGTGCTGTCAACGACCCATGACTGACATGGCGGGAATCCTGCTGACCCCTGAAAAACGGCGCCGGAAAATAGGGAAACCGCCGTCGATGCGGGATTCGCGCCGACCCCCGGGATTCTCTGACCCGGCGGTGGGTCGAAAAAACCCGGCCAAGGTTTTAATCAATAAAAGGAGTCATGTGACTCTTGGGCGACCACCTTCTCAGCCTTTAGATCCAGTTTTAAAATGTAGAAATTAGTCTGAAGTTCAGAATAGGACATGCTGGATCTAGGCATAACATTATCTTTCCAGGGGAAAATGTGTCCCCTAAACCCAGCTTCCGAACGTATCTTGAATTAATCCAGGATTTCACTTCGTTTCCCTATCTGCCATTCCTATTCAAATGATGAACACTGGTCAAAGGTACAGAATCTTCCTGATGTGAGTCCTAAATTGGCCTTCCTCCAATAGCTTCTTCTTAGGTCTAGTTTTTCTAACCTTTTGTCTTAGTTCAATTCTCCAATGGTAGCGCACAGCCTTTTTAAAATAATAATCTTTATTGTCACAAGTAGGCTTACATTAACACTGCAATGAAGTTACTGTGAAATGCCCCGAGTCGCCACATTCCGGCACCTGTTCGGGTACATGGAGGGAGAATTCAGAATGTCCAAATTACCTAACAGCACGTTTTCGGGACTTGTGGGAGGAAACCAGAGAACCCGAAGGAAACTCACGCAGACACAAGGAGAACATGCAGACTCGGCTCAGACAGTGACCCAAGCCGGGAATCGAACCTGGGACCCTGTGAAGCAACAGTGCTAACCACTGTGCTACTCGTGCTGTCTTCAGTAGGCTGTGAAAGCTTTCTATCTGTTTGCCTTTTGTTGTTGTGTATTGTGATTTTCAGAAAGCTTTGGATAAGACCCCACACAGGAGGTGAGTAAATAAAATTCAAGCACATGGGATTGGGGATCATATGCTGGCACAGATTCAAAATTGGTTAACAGACAGAAAACAAAGAGTAGAAATAAATGAGTCATTCTCAGGATGGCAGGCTTTCACTAGTGGGATATTGTAAGGATCAATGCAAGGGCCACAGCTGATCATAATCTATATAGATAATATGGACTTGTGAACAAAATGGAATGGGCAGGATACTCTGAGCCCCGCGCCGGACCGGAGAATTGCCACAACCATGCCATGCCGCCCCAACGGCGGCACTCGATTCTCCACAGAGCGGAGAATCAGCGCCATTTGCGACGGCGCGTTTGGCGCGTCGCCGGTCGCGGGCCCGTGGCCGGGCTGCCGATTCTCCGGCCTTGATGGGCTGAGCGGCCGCACGGATAAGGCAGAGTCCCACCCGCGCCGTCCACACCTGCTCGCAGCCAGCAGGAACGCTGCGTGCAGTGTCAGGGGCGGCCTGTTGGGGGCGGGAGGGGGGGCTGCTTCACCGGGGGGGCCTCCAATGGGGTCTGGCAAGCGATCGGGGCCCACCGATTGGCGGGCCAGCCTCTCCAGTCCCTGCCCTATTTTGTTACGTGACCGGCCTCTGAACCCCCATGCCATGTTGCGTTGGGGCCGGCGCGTTGAGGAAGTCCACCGCTCATGCGCGAGTTGGCGCGTGCGCCCGGTTGGCACCGGGAAGGGAGGCTGGAGTGGCGTGAACTGCTCCAGCGCCACGTTGGTCCCCTGTGGAGGCCAGAATCGGTAGCGCCGTCATGAAACGTGACTGCGTTCACGATGGCGCGGACACTCTGCCTCCATTTCGGAGAATCCTGCCCAACATTTCCCAGTTAGCTGATGACACAAAATTAGGTGGGAATGTAAAATTTGCGGAGGGTATAAAAGGCTTCAAATGGATTTTGGACAGGCTAAGTGATAACAGATGGAATATAATATGAATTTGTGTGAAATTGTCCACGAATGTACAGAAAACAGAAAGGCAGTTGATCCACCATGATCTGTTTGAATGTGGAGCAGGCGCGATGGGTCAAATGGACTTGCTCCTATGTTCTGATTCTGATTCTATGATGGCTGCTGTTATCTAGAATATTACACGGGTAATGTTAAAGATTGGTCTTCATACCTAAATCTAATGATTTAGCAGCTAATAATATTAGAGCGTTGTGTCTATAACTGACTGAATTAGATGCGTCCCCTTCTTGCAATATGAATGCCATATTAGCTTGGTTTTATTCTTGCAATACATGCTCAGCACTCAGTGATTCTGTCAACGTGATTATCAGCATGTCATAAATCTCACCTCTGTCACATGAGTACACTGGGGATAGATAACATCTCTCCCGCAAGATTTGTTTTATTTAGACCTGTAAATTTACTTGGATTATCATTGTTGATGGAAATCATGTTACTATCGTCCTCTGTAGTAATTACTTGGAGGATGTATTCACTAAGTATATCAACTATTTGATCTTTATCATCTATTTTATTCCATTGGCACCTTTTTAAGACTCTTGCCACTTACCTCACAATTTGCTTACTGTCACAAACTGAAAGTTTGTTTTACTGTCATATTTAGTGCTTGATGCAATGCTCATTTTCAGTTACCTCCTCAATCCTCTGACCATCTGTTCCATCTGTAACTGAAATTTCCGCTATGTATGCCCTTTTCTTTGCAGTCTTTGGAATTTTTTTTACTTCATTTAATTTCATGCTCTTTGTAAACTATTCAGGATCCTATGTTTTAAATTCACTCTTGCACACACTAGCTATATATCTATTCTGCATTGTGCTTTGGATACCTAATTGTCCTCAGTTGGGATTCTCTGATTTTGGACATATCATGGAAGGACAAAACCAGGGTCGGGATTCTCCGTTGGCTGACGGCGGAATCGCGAAATGCATTTGGGCGAAGAATAGGTTTCACACTAAAATCACATCGGGCACCGATCTGATGCCAAATCGCAATTCTCCGTCATCTCGACAGAGGCATCAATGCGGTCGGAACACACATACAGTAAACACCGTTTGCATGTCATTAGTGGGCCCGACCTGGTATTCTCTGGGGCCTCTGCGATGCTCCACCTCCGATGGGCCGAATGCCCAACAGCGTGGTTCACTTGTGCTTTTAAACATTGGGAAACCAGCATCATGGCTGCTGAGGGCAAAACAGGGGGCATGGAAAGTGTCCAACATTACCATAGTTTGCTGACATTTGTGCCGCTGGCCGGGGGGGGGGGTTCTTCCAGAGCCGGGGGAGTAGCGGGGCGTGGCCAGGAGGTGGGCTGTGGGGTTGGGCTGGATGGGCAGGGAACAACAGCTGCACTAGCTGCTAACAGCCCACTTTGAACTTAAGGCCACGGGTCGTATAAGTGTCCCCCCAGGCCACCCCCCAAGGTGCCCTCTGGCCCAGCCCACTCATCAGTTGTATGGGTGTGCTCCTGCACAACCAGTGCCATCTTGTTGGCTGGGATGAATGTGGGTGGGGATTGTAGTTTGTACATGTGGCTGCAACTTGTCAGCCTCCCGAGTCAATCACTAACCCGGTGAATTCCACAACGCTTTTCATTGGAATCGATTGTGTTCCATGTGGCGCCGGTGCTATCCCCTCCACAGTTGATCCAGATTTGGCGCCAGTTTTGCTGTCGTGAAAGTCCACGAATTCTGCGTTGGCATCAACACTGAGTTTCAGAAAAGGAGAAACCCCCCCAAATATTTGCCAGTCCTCTGAAAGGACAAGCTCCCAAATATGTTGGCACTCATCAAGGCGGTCTTGCTACCTTGGGCATGTTCACCAGATACTCATCCAACAGAGGTGACCTCACTGGCTCAGGCACATTCACAGGGTGGAGGATGGTCGCATATCGAAGGATTTCCTCTGTGGCATGGTCACTGGTGCCAGACAACCAGCAGGACATTCAAAGCACCACGTCAACACTGCTTGCAAGTGTTGACATGGATGCCTGAATATGATCTGCCTGTTTTCAGATATTCTTCTATTTTCTTTCGATTTTTCAATGGTCTTTCACACCTCCAGTGTTCTTTTTGCTTTCTTGAAGTGTGTAAGCAACACCTGTGTCACTCTTTTTAGGCACCATCCTTCCCTCTGATCGTGCTCTCAATTTAAGCTACAGTGTTGAAACCAAATGCGTGTTGAAAAATTATACGATTACCCTCTGTTCATCCGTCTTTCTGTTTAGCCTTTAACAGTAAATTAGAGGTTGTCTGTCCAGTGTGACAGCATGGTGGCTCACAGCACCAGAGACCCGGGTTCGATTCCGATCTTGGGTGCTTGTCTGTGTGGAGTTTGCACAGTCTTCCTGTATCTGCGTGAGTTTCCTCCAGGCGCCCTGGTTTCCTCCCACAGTCCAAAGATGTGCAGGTTAGGTGGATTGGTCATGCTAAATTGCCCCTAGGTGGAGTTAAAGGGACAAGGTGGGGATTGTGCCTGGATTAGAGGATCGGTGCAGACTCGATGGGCCGCATGCCCTCCTTCTCCACTGTCAGGATTCTATAATTCTATGTCCAATTCCTGATATAATAATTTTGTCTGTTCTCTGCCTGATCAACATTTGCAGTAAAATTTGAGCATTGGTGAATTCACCAAAATGGCCTTGTTACTGTAATATGAGGAACTCTTTGGGAGTAATTGTGAAACCAAGTTCCTCACAGTGTTGATAGTGGAAGTACACGGTGCACAAATTTTCTACTATGTTTGTCAACAAACAATAGTGACTGGACCTTCAAAGTAATTCATTAGTTTTGCAACACAGCATGTGAAAGGTATTAAAAATGCAAGTTCTTTTTTAATGTTAACATGATGGCAAGAGAGATTCTGCTGGGATGTTTGACAAGTTCCTTTTAAAAATACATTATAGTGCTGTTTGATTAGGTCTTCACCAAACATCATGTCGTAATTCTCACCAGGATGTGCGCTTATTATTGTCAAATAAATGAAAAACTAATTCAAAACTGTCAAGCGTGACTGATTTAATTACTGAATTTACAAAGTGGAACAAATTGGTTTCATTTATTCTGTACAGTGAAGTTTTCCTTTTTTATAAATTGACACTGTTTGCGCCCAAACTCTTACTACATTGACAAAGTCATAGAAATTTAAACTGATAAACTGTTGAAATAGTGCTGAAAAATGTATGTATTTGATCTGCATCATTTTACTGACACAGAAAAAGGTAATGTGAAAATGCTTTCAGAAATACGTTACTTTATGATTTAATTTGTAGACCTTCCTTGGTTTAAGAACAACAGAAATGAGATGAGTATTTTCTTCTCAAGTAGAGGACATAACCTCATGCTTCAGCTGACAATATTAAGAGTATATTTCTAGCCTCAACAAATTCCCAAGGTTTCCCTACCACTCTGCTCCTTTATGCTAATACATTATTCATGTTGGAATTAATATATTTTTGGCAAATGTTTTTCTTTAAAGTTCTGCAGAAATAAATGCTCTTATGCTGAATATTTCAACTGCACTGATTTTGCATGTTTGACAAAACTGATATTTGAATTGGTCATTTATACTTGGTGCACTACTTTTTCTGACTGATTTTATTAACTCTCTCTCTTAAATCTGTTACCAATTTCCTGAAACAGCATGGATGAACCCCTCCACGGTGGTACAATGGTTAGCACTGTCGTCTCAGCGCCAGGGACCAGGGTTCGATCTGGCCTTGGGTAACTGTGTGGCATTTACACTTTCTCCCTATGTTTATGTGCGATTCATTTGGGTGATTCGGTTTCCTCCCACAGTCCAAAGATGTGCAGGTTAGGTGGATTGGCCATCATAAATTGCCCCTTAGTGTCCAGGAATGTGCAGATTAGGTTACATGGGGTTCGGGGGATAGGGCGGGAGAGTGGGTTTAAGAGGGATGGTATTTCGGATAGCCAGTGCAGACTTGATGGGCCAAATGGCACTTTGGGATCCCATGGAATTTGGTCTCCACCCCTGACCGGACCGAAACTGCTATCATCAAAGTTGCATTATTTTATGTGCGATTGTGTAAATTGTCCCTCCTTGTCTCTCTCAAACTGTCTGTAGCCTTCAACATGGTTGGCCACAATACTCTCCTCTAAAGTTCACTCTCCTTTGTCCAGCTGGGTTTGGACTGCATTCACATGATTCCATTCTTTTCTTCCTATTATGATGAGACATTCGCTGGCAATGGCTTTTCTTCCTGCACCCAATCCCGCACCATTAACTCTGGTATCTCTAAAGGAGATCCTTCCCTCTTTCTCATCTGCACATTGCTTTTTGGCAATATCATCCGAAAACACATCAGGTTCCACATGGAGACTGATGATACCAAGCTCTATACCACCGCATTCGCCACTTCTCCACTGTCTCTGAATTTTCAAATTGTTCATCTGACAGAGTACAAACATAAGAAATCTGAACGTGGATAGGCCAGACGGGCCTTCGGCCCTGCTGCACCATTCAGCAAGATTATGGCTGATCTGACGTTGGCCTCCACTTTCTTGTCTGTTACCCATAACCTTTGGTCGAATACCTCAGCCTTAAATATATTGATTGATTGAGTCTCTGCAGGTCCCTGTGGTAGAGAATTCCAAAGATGCATCACCCTACTGTCATGTGAGAGTACCTTTAAGAAATGTGTGTTTAAGAAATGTACCTTTAAGAAATGGGTGTTTATCAGTGATGTCAGAGTGTGGGTGGACCTGGGCTGTCTGTCAGCGTCTTACTTTCATTTTAGGCTGTTTGCTGCAGGGTGTGTTTTAGTTTCGTTTTCAGTGTTGGAGCTGAAGCCAGACAGAGCAGGTGTACTGTTGATCTCTCTGCCATGAAAAGACTATCTCTTGATCATTTGGTGAATTTAGAATTACAAATGTTCTCAGTAGTGAATGTAAATCTAATGTGCTTCTGTTAAAAGGTGTTTCTTTTGTCTTCTGGATGTTATTTGGGAACTTATTAAGGATTACTTAGTGTTGCATTCTTTGGGGGTTGTATTTGAATTGATGGTTGCTAAGATGTTCACTGTATGTTTCAAAAAGGTTAACTTGAGATCATAGAATAAACATTGTTTTAATTTAAAAGTACTGTAAAGTTATGTTTGCACCATACCTGCAGAGTGAAAAATATTGTTTTCCTCTCCAAAAAAAAAGCTGAAGCACTACAGAGGTTATTTTCGGTGTGAAATCAAAGCTTTAACCTTAAAAGCGAACATTCTGAATTCTGGGTATAATTAATCAAAGAGTTAGGGTACGATTTAATGGAAATGTGTCTAAGTGTATAGTGAGCAGGAACTGCCGTGTGCTTCCTGAAGCTCGACCCACCGAGGCTCTCACCGGTATCAGACTTGAATTTGTCCACTTAACGAGCTCCACGGGATTCACACCGGAGCAGCATTTAAACCGACCCCACAGAGCAAACCCTACACAGCATGCAGCCATGCCATTGAGGAGACCAGCCCCATGATTCGTTGATGCTGACCTGGCCAGATTGTTGGATGCATTGAATCCCAGATGGGATTCCCTGTTCCCCCAAGGAACACAGAGGGTCAGCCACAGGGCATCGTGTTGTCTGGGAGGAGGTGGCAGCACAGTCTCTCAGGGAGCGTCACCAGGAAGACAGGCTCCAAGTTCCGTAAGAAGATCAACAAACTCCAAAGGGCTGCCTGCCACCACACAACCATGCCAGCCCCCATGACCAAGTGCCTGGCACTGCTCTCGCCCAGCACCCTACCATGCCCCAACCCACCAATTTCCAGCAGTACTGCCCATGCCTGCCACTCCCCCATCCCCGCAAATTCCACCCCCCCATCCTCTCCCACCCCACTCCCTCCATGATGAACGGAGTGTGCGGTTCACAATCCCCCCTCTGTGTCTCTGCAGAATAGGTTGGCCCACAACAGTTGGGAGAGGGCCCAGACTGGAGGAGGGGTGCCAGACATCAGTGTCCTTACCCCCTATGATTATCAGGCCCACGAGGTTGCGGGGCTGGCCGAGGACAATCGGTCGCTGAAGTAGAGGTTGGAGTATGGCGCAGAGCTGAAGATCCACTGGCTGCCACCCAGGTGACCTATCACATGTGAGTTGTTAATGCCATACTGTTGCACGTTTTACTATGGGCGTAAAACGCGTTTATTGGAGTGTATTAACACGCCTCCGAGTTCGACGTGTGCTTAACACTGCTAGGCTCTGTTCTATGTAATTATTTAAGCTCTGGAGTCGCCAGCTGCCGTATAGGCAACGTCACAAGTATTCCAAGGTCAAATTCAAAGTAATAAAGACGATACACCGATTAGTCAAGTTCAAACGATCAATATTTATTATACAGTTAATAATAAATACTCATGCACACACACTAAGAGACTAAGCTACAACTAAACATAAGCAAACAGAATACTTATCTAACAGGAACAGGCAAGGTCAGAGAACGAGGCCTTCGTCCTGGTTTTGTCTGCAGCCTTCAGCAAGCGTTCTGGCACTTGGGAGTCTAGCGGGCTTGGATCGCGTAGCGAGCGTTGAACTTACGGTTTCGGCGGCTGGTGCTCAACGGCTGGAGTCAGGATACCAGGTGTCAGTCGGGGCCGGAGCACAGGTTTAACAGACCGGACAACACGAGGTCCCTATCTTTTATAGGGGTTCCGTTGTCCTTCCCTCTTCTCGGGCGGGCTCTACCTATTGGATCAATTTCTTATCGATACTGGATTAATTCCCCAATGCGAGGGGGTCTCCGTGATGGAGGGGGCGTTTCTTATGTCCTTTTGTTCGGAGGTTTCTGGTGCCTCGATGTCTGGGTCTTGATTGGAATGTGTCCATTCAGAACCAAATGTATCTATTGTGTGGGTGTTCAAGTCTGATGGCCTCATTAGCATGCAAAGCGTTTTGCCATTTGCACCTAGCTAAGGTCTCTTCACCTGAGCCCAAACTGGTTTCTGCTGCTGCAGAATGCAAACTGCTCTTTGCAGACTGCTGTTCTGGCTGAACTGTCTGTTTCTCAGCAGCCTTCCATTTTAGTTTGGCTCAGTGTCCATTTTGCGTGGCCAGCATGGCTACATTCCCTCCTTGTGATCCTCACAATCATACTATTGTGAAGGATCACCTATGTACTTTGCCTCCTTGTGTTCTGACCTCTTGCCAGTTCCTGTTCTACTCTGTTCTAAACTATGGGAAGAAGAGAAAAAAAAATTTAACTAACATTTCTACTTGGCCCTATGTCAAAGGGACATGCATTACTACAATTGGGAACCTCTACCTATCACTATTAACCTTAACCTTAACTTAAACATTTAATCACTCTAAAATCTTAACCATTCACACCATAACATAACACTTCCCAACTCGGCAGTCGAGTATGGAACAATATAATACATGGCTGAATTTTATTTACAGAGTGTTGTAATCAGTGAGGGGTTGAGGGGTTTGGTGGAATCCGAAGATGGGGGATTGCACTCTATAGATGGGTGAGGTGCTGGAACGAGAGGCTCTCCTCTTCCATTTCCTCAACCTGAGGGTCTGCACTAGGATGGTGAGGATCGCAATCACCAACAGTGATTCGATTATGTAGGACATGGAGTACCACGTCATGAATTTAGTACACCAGGTCTGAACCTCGCTGATCAGAGCTGAGCACTGGGGGTTTGCTGTACTAGAAACATTTACGGTGGGGGTTGTGGGGGAAACGTGTCTTGTTTCCACACATATACATATGACATTAAATAGTAATAAGTGGGCTTCCATCATTTTGCTGTTCTTCTTCTTTCTCTTCCTTCTTCCTCCGGTATTGACAATCCTGGCTTCGACCTCTGTCTCGTCCTTTGAAACCTTTGGGATCAAGCACAGTATCTGTCAATACACAGTTTAAGACCTTTACTTGTTAGTGCATCTGTCTTTCAAAACCCAATTGACCCTTTAAAATGACTGGCTAAGTCACACCCTGTGACTCCCCTCATTTTTTTTTCAAAAAGCGAATTTAAAGACCAGCATACACCTAACAATCCTTCCTTCTGCGAGCCGTCTCGCAGGCTTTGCTGATTTACCATCCGAATGTTTCCGGATGTAAATAGCATGTGGGATGGCGGCCGAAGGGCTACCTAACCTAAAATGAAAACAAATTTGGAAAGAAACATCCGAATGAGTTGCGTATGGGCCGCTACGGGTACGAGTTGGATGGGATCCCCGGGTAGGGCGTGCTGTGCCATACCCGAGCTTGGCTGACCAAGGGTTGGTTCTCAGACAGGGCGGGTCCTCAGTGCCGTTTGTCCACTGCCTGAGTAACCTGGAAAGAAACGGGTACGAATGTGTTTACCATGACTTGCAGCCTCTATTTCGCCGAATAGAGGGGCACCTAAAAAAACCAAGGGAGCCAAGATGCTCCGTTCTGAGGACATCACTGAAGTTCTCAGAGATATCTGCAGATAAACTATTTGGCGTGTGGCCTTACAACTTTGGAAAGGATCTCCAATCAAACCGAAGTTCTCAAAAGTTTCGGCAGACAAGCTAACGTGTATGTGAGGTGGTCACAATCTTTTCAGCTGAAAAGAAGATGTCCATCCTCCAACTGAAACATTTACATTCCTGGAAACAAACAAACATAAAACGAAGACAAACATACGTGCAGGTTCCATCAGAAAGGACATCGTTTCCCTCAAACGATTCCTATCTTACATCATCTGGACACCTCACTTTGATTCTGCCTCTGTGAACAGGGTCACAAAGGGGTTGCCGTGTCGGGAGTCAGACACCGTGTCGTCCTGCTCTCCCGGATCCCACACCCTTGTGTGGATCAGGCATGCAATTTTGGAGTTGTGTGACCGGGGGTCACTTTCGTCATTGCGGACAAGTCTGTAGGAATTGTCCCTGTGCCATTGTGTGGCGTCGAGTGTGTTGTCGGGGTAGTCGGGGTCGGGTGGTGGTTCTGGGTTTTTAAGGTAAGTGACTTCCATGGGGTCACTGGAGTCGGGGTCGTAGTTGGTGCAGTGTGGGCTGTATGGCTGTGTGGTGTCGCTGTCTTCAGAGTCAGTGTCTGTCCTACTGTCTCTGCTGTGGCAGCTTGTGGGCGTGTCGGGGCGTGGTCTGTGGTGGTCTGTGGGCGGAGTCGTGGGCGAGTCCGTTGATGTACTGGTCTGTGAGGGGGATGGTGGAAAAGTGTCTCTGGTGGGCGGGGTGAAGTGTTCTGCTGCGTCTAGCAGGACATGGTGGGCATGGTTGGCCTGTGTTCCATATGCCTTTAACTGGTTTATATGGAACCACGCGGTCTTCCCATTAGGATATTTGATCCTGTAAACGGAGGGGCTAATTTTGTCCGAAATTGAGTAGGGACCGGAATATTTTGGAGCCAAAAAACTGCTGGGGTTATAAACAGATAACATTACCTGTTGCCCAACCTGGAATTCTGTGGTGTGTACGGTCTTATTGAAACAGGCAGTCCGTTGCTGTCGGCGTTTCCCTAGCTGGGCTGCGGCTGCGAGCTGTGCAGACCTCACAGTCTCAACTAGTTCTTTAACTGCCTTTTCATGTGTGAGGGCCGTCACTTCGGGGCTTGTCATGTCCAGTCCTAAAAGGAATTCTGTACCTTTCATAGGGCGTCCGGTCATGAGTGTGTGTGGTGTGTATCCTGTCGATGTGGAGACAGTGTTCCTTATGAACATAAGTGCAAAGGGGAGCACTGAATCCCATGTGGAATTGTTCTCTTGAACCATTTTCCTAAGGGTAGTTTTTAGGGTCCAATTCATGCGCTCCACAATCCCGCTGGACTGTGGATGATACGCAATGTGGAAGTTCTGTTTGATTCCGAATATTGTCAGGACGTTCCTCATGACCCGTCCTGTAAAGTGAGATCCCTGGTCCGAATCGATACTTCGGGGTAAACCCCATCTCGTGAAGATGTGGTGGGTCAGGATCTTTGCAGCTGTCTTTGCTGTATTTGTTCGTGAGGGAAATGCCTCTACCCACTTGGTAAAGGTGTCTATCACCACCAGAACGTATTTATAGCCATTCCGACAAGGGGGCAATGGACCTATAAAGTCGACCTGGAGGTTTGTCCAAGGGCCGTTAACTGGGCGAGTATGCCGAAGTTGTGCCTTCTTAGAATACCGCTCCGGGTTATTCTGAGCACAAATCAGGCAATTCTCAATGTAGTGCGTTACATCAGTCCTGAGATTAGGCCACCAACAGAGTTGCCTGAGGTGCCTCGTTGTTGCATCAATTCCCTGATGCCCGTGTCCGTCATGGAACAAGGCAATCATCTGATTCCTGTCCTGCTGTGGGACCACATAAAGTCGGTCCTTAATGATCACACCCTCATGTGTGGTCAGTGCGTGTTTAAAGTGCTCGTAAGCAGGCACAAAGTTTCCCTTGAAAACCTCCCTGAGGTCTCCGTCCTGTTTTTGTGCTGCCACGAGATCTTTAATATCAGTCTGTGAGACTTGGACTGCGCTCACAGGGGCGCTAGCTGGTGCGCTAGCTGGGGGGGTCCATAAGTGTCCTCTCCTGGAACCTGCCTTAGCCAATGCGTCGGCTTTTACATTCCCAGGTGGTGATGACCTATGGTGGCTGCGAACTTTTATAATGCCGAAGGTCCTGTCCTTCGCTTTCGCTAAAATATGCTGGAGTAGAGGGGCTGATGGAAGGGGTTTCCCGTCTGCGGAGACAAAACCTCGTGTCCTCCACAGGGGCAGAAAATCGGTTAAACTGTTACAGACATATAAGCTGTCTGAATATATGTCTGCTGGGCTGGGGAAAGAATCGGGGTGGTCCACTATGTACGCTATGGCTGCTAGCTCTGCTGCCTGCGCGCCTAAGTGACCTGGTAACTTAAGAGCGATTTCTTCGAGAGCGCGCCCCTGCGCGTCCTCTACATAGATGCCGCATCCTGTGATACGCTCACCATTTAAAACTGTGGAGGAACCGTCTACATAAATCCTCAAGGGTCCACACGTGTCTGTGGGCTGGGGGCTTTGTTTCGGGTTCCCTATCTTCCTGGGGGGTGTTTTGGCTAAAAAGGGTCCTGTGTTATGCAGGGGAGCTACAATTTCACAGTCATGGGGCTGTCCGGGGTATTGGAGGTTGTCTGCTAAGTATGTGTGGGTGCGTGTCCGTTTCACTGTAATGTCCCGTCCTTGTAAAAGTAGGGTCCACCTAGCTGCCCTAATCTGGCTAACTGAACCGTCCTTCAGTCGACCGTCTAGTAGTAGCTGTGTGGGTGTGTGTTCGGTTAGAATGGTGATGGGGTTGAGTCCGGTGATGTATGAGAAATACTGCACTGCCCAGAAGACAGCAAGGAGGTGCCTCTCACAGGCTGAAAATCCTTGTTCTACTGGGTCTAACAGTCGGGAGGCATAAGCCACTGGTCTTAGCTGCTCGTGCCGTTCTTGAAGCAACACGGCCGAGAGGGTCAGATCGGTGCTCGCTACCTCTATTGCGAAAGGGGAAAGTGGGTCGGGGACTAGCAGCGCGGGTGCTGCACTAAGGGCTCGTTTCAACTCTTCCACAGCGCCTGTATGCTGCGGAAGCCATTCCCAGGGGGCTCCTTTCTTAAGGAGGTCTGAAAGTGGGGCGGCTTTTGTCGCGAATCCGTCGATGTGGTTCCGACAATAGCCAACCAGTCCTAAAAACGACCGGAGGGCTGATACATTCTGGGGAAGGGGCAATTTGACGATCGAATCAATTCTTTTGAATTCGATCTCGCGTTTGCCGTGCGTGATGACTGATCCCAAATACATCACTTTACTTTCCAATATTTGGGCCTTTTTCGGGTTAACTTTACAGCCAATTTCAGTTAAGAGTTCTAGGAGTTCGGCCAGAAGCGAAATGTGCTCTGCCTTTGTGTCTGTCTGCAGTAGTAGGTCGTCTACATACTGTACCAGACATTCGGGTCGGGAAAATTTCTCTAATCCACTTGCCAGCTGTCGGTGGAAAATGGAGGGTGAATTGTGGAATCCTTGTGGGAGGCATGTCCACGTGTACTGCTGTGTTTTAAAAGTGAATGCGAATTTGTATTGGCACGCTTTTGCCAATGGTATTGACCAGAATCCATTACTGATGTCCAATACCGTGAAGTACTTGGCGTTGAGACGCTGCCTGAGCATGGTCTCGGGACTAGTAGCTACCGTTGGGGCTACTGCGGGGGTTACTTTGTTGAGTTCCCGATAATCGATGGTCAGACGCCATGATCCATCGGGCTTCCTCACTGGCCAAATAGGGGCATTGTTGGTGGAGGCTACCGTTCTCAGTACACCTTGGTCCAACAAGCTGCCTATAACCTTTTCTATTTCCACCTCTGCCTCGAGGGGAAATCTATATTGCTTTTGCGGTCGGGGGTCCTGTCCGGTAACATGAACTTGTCCAGTCATTCTGCCACAGTCATGACGGTGACTTGCAAATGCTGTCCTGTGTTTGTTTAGTAGGGCCTTAATTTGTCGGTCGGTGTGGAGTGTAGTCAGGTCGAATGAGTACTCTCCCACTGCGCTAATCCGATTAGCGTAGTCTCCTACTGTGAGGGTGGCTGGGGCTCTGTCTGATCTCGCCATTCGCCAGACACACTGGTTCACTGGGTCGAACGACAAGCTGTGAGCGTTCATAAAATCTATCCCCAGGATGTGCTCTGCTGTCCGGGGAAGATTTACTAAAACTACGGGGTGTCTTGTGGAAATGTTCCCTAGCTGGATCGCTACGGGTGCTGTGATATGTCCCTGCTGCGAGTGTCCGGTGAACCCGCTAAGTGTGATGGTGGAGGTGGTCGGCCACGTGTCTGCGTGTGCCGTGGTTGTGGAGTTAATGGTGGTGCGGGATCCTCCTGTGTCCCACAATAACTCTATGGGCTTCCCTTTGACTTTTGCCGTGACTACGGGCCTCCCTGATGAGTCCCATAGTGTGTCACAGACCCAAGTGGGGGAGCCCGAACACCGTCAGTTCGTCTCGTCCACATTGGTGGGTCCTGACTGTACTACTACATTGTGGATGGGTTTTGCCTTGTTGCGGTTCAGAGTGCCTGTCTGCTGGCCTCTCTGAGATCGCTGGGGTGCATTACACTCTTTTGCCCAATGCCCTAACTGTCCACAGTTATAGCATTCCTGTCCTTTCTGTTGAGGGCTGCTCTTGCCTTCATTTACCCATGCGGGCTTCTGGTGCTCTCTGACTGCTTGGATGTCTGCAGCAGCCTGAGCCTCTTCTGGGGATCTAACCTTTGCTTTTGCCTGAAGCGATTGCTCCCAAGCGCGGGACAATCTTTTGAGGACCCATTTCTCGTTATGGGCCTCTTCTGAGGGGTCGTAATTATTGCAAGCGCTCTGTCCTGCTTCTGTTGCGTGTGAGATAATTGTGCGCGTCCACTTAACCATGTTTTCGCGGGTTAAATGCGCTCTATCTAGCTGTCCGAAAACTGCGCTGAAGTGAATCCACAGCCTTCCTGCGAATGCTGTGGGGTGTTCAGATCTCTTCTGCCTGCACTTATTCAAGCCTTCTACGGGGTCACCTCTATTGTACCCGATGGCATCTAAAATAGCAGTGTGCATCTCCTCTAGGCTGCCTCCTGCCACGTTTTGTGGGTCGGGGAGGGCTGCCACTACACTCTGGTCTAAGCTCAGCACGGTGAGCTTAACCTGCTCTCTCTCATCCAGGCCGTACATGGTAGCCTGCTGTTTTACTTTCGCGAAGAACTGGTGGGGGTCTGCGGTGGGGAGGAACGGAGTGATCTTTTCACAAGCGTCCCTTAGCTGGGTTACTGTTAAAGGGGTGGTGTAAGTTATGTCTGGGGCGCCTTCTGATTCGGCTTTCCTCTGTGTGGTTACGGGATTCATGGGTGCGGTTATGATCTGAGCTGTGGGGGGTTGGGGTGCCTGTCGTTTCTGCTGAGCTGCGGGCGCACATGTTCCCTGAACATACCGCTGCGCTGTCTCGCTTAATTCCTGCCAATCTGGGGCATTTTCCCCATCTAACTGAGCTCCAAAGGTGCTTTGGAAGCCATTCTGCACCGAAAGCAGAGATTGCAGTTCCGCAATCTGTTTTCTGCATTTCGCGTGGTCAACTGTGCTTTGTCTTTGTTCGGTCGTTGCAGCGTGGAGTGCTCTCAAAGCTGCTTTGAGATCCGAACATTGCCTCTGCAATGCCTCCACCTGCTTCTCCGATTCCTGTCTTATCAGAACGGCACGTTGCACGTCCTGATAGGCTTTCTCATACTGGGTCTGGGAACTGTTCAGATGAGCTAGACAAGACTGGTGAGCCCTCTTGGCATCATCCACCTCTCTACCCTTCTCTGCCAACTTCCCTTTAAGATCCAGGTTTTCTTTCTCGATGTCCCTGACATCGACCTTACTCATTCGGTTCCTTTCCTCTAAATCTGCCCGGAGCGTCCTGATGACCTCCTCTGCGCCTCGCAACTGTGCCAAGCAGGACACAATCGCCATCGGCTTGCGTGCTTTACTCAAACTCTTTTTGTGTATCTGAGAGAGGTTCTCCCACCAAGTATGACCTATACTTCCGGGACCTGTCTCCTCATTTGCACAAAACTCTTTCCAAAGGGGCCATCCCTTTCCTTGTAAATATTTGCGGAGTTCCAGCTCCCACGTGGGACACTGGCCTACTCTGCTACTGCTGCTGGTCGCTGCGACCACAAACTTTGCTGGATCCATCAGGCGTTCCATTGCCTGCATGGCCATTTCCTCTGACTCTCTTTTTATAATTTGGAACAGGGGGTTGCTGGGGTGGTGTTTCGAAAAAGGGTACGGCTTACGCTATTTTCCGATTACAAAACTACCGAAAGTTTGTCGCAACAAAAAGCTTTCAGTTTTACCTTACAGCCCTGTTAGTACGCATGCACTAAACACACTTCCGAATTTCGCTTATTATTTTGAACACCTTGAATACTTGTGATCTCTTTCTTTCTCTGCAATTTGGAGTTCTAATTCAAATTTCAGGGTCCTGGACACTGTGGTGTTTCCACTTACAACAGGGTCCCGGCGGATGTCGCCACTAAATGTTGCACGTTTTACTATGGGCGTAAAACGCGTTTATTGGAGTGTATTAACACGCCTCCGAGTTCGACGTGTGCTTAACACTGCTAGGCTCTGTTCTATGTAATTATTTAAGCTCTGGAGTCGCCAGCTGCCGTATAGGCAACGTCACAAGTATTCCAAGGTCAAATTCAAAGTAATAAAGACGATACACCGATTAGTCAAGTTCAAACGATCAATATTTATTATACAGTTAATAATAAATACTCATGCACACACACTAAGAGACTAAGCTACAACTAAACATAAGCAAACAGAATACTTATCTAACAGGAACAGGCAAGGTCAGAGAACGAGGCCTTCGTCCTGGTTTTGTCTGCAGCCTTCAGCAAGCGTTCTGGCACTTGGGAGTCTAGCGGGCTTGGATCGCGTAGCGAGCGTTGAACTTACGGTTTCGGCGGCTGGTGCTCAACGGCTGGAGTCAGGATACCAGGTGTCAGTCGGGGCCGGAGCACAGGTTTAACAGACCGGACAACACGAGGTCCCTATCTTTTATAGGGGTTCCGTTGTCCTTCCCTCTTCTCGGGCGGGCTCTACCTATTGGATCAATTTCTTATCGATACTGGATTAATTCCCCAATGCGAGGGGGTCTCCGTGATGGAGGGGGCGTTTCTTATGTCCTTTTGTTCGGAGGTTTCTGGTGCCTCGATGTCTGGGTCTTGATTGGAATGTGTCCATTCAGAACCAAATGTATCTATTGTGTGGGTGTTCAAGTCTGATGGCCTCATTAGCATGCAAAGCGTTTTGCCATTTGCACCTAGCTAAGGTCTCTTCACCTGAGCCCAAACTGGTTTCTGCTGCTGCAGAATGCAAACTGCTCTTTGCAGACTGCTGTTCTGGCTGAACTGTCTGTTTCTCAGCAGCCTTCCATTTTAGTTTGGCTCAGTGTCCATTTTGCGTGGCCAGCATGGCTACATTACATAATGATCCATCCCTCCCACTGACCACATGTCCATTCCGCAGAATCTCCATCCGACAGTGCCGGCCCATTCGGGGTGCACTCGTCTCCCATGAGAACACCTCGCAGGGGAGCTCCGAGGAGACCACCATATTCGCGGCACAGCTATCATCCCCAACCTCCACCAGCACAAAGACATGCGTCTTGGTGGGCGACGTAATGTTCAGGCTTCCAGTGCACATTCTGGTGAGCACTACAGTGTTGCTGATGCAAATCAGGTGGAGGAAGGAACGTGCAGGCAAGACAGCAGTTGGAGGTCTGCTGGGTCCTAGTCGGATGGTGTGGCTTTGGACCAGCTTTACCTGGAGCTGATGCAGTCGATAGGCTGCAGAGGGGGATGTCAGCGACACTCCAGCAAGTCCATAGCAGATTGGGGGAGTCCCAGAGGCTATGGGTACAGGATATAGCGCTGGCAATACGTGGCACCGACGCCAACACTGAGTGGCGACTGCCGTGGAGAGCCTGGTGCATGACATCAGCAGCATGAATGGAGGTGTCCTAAGCATTGCTCAGTCAGTGACGACCATGGCTGAGTAACTCGACAGCACGTCCGACGTGAGGATGTGTCCCAGTCACAGGTGGTCATTTCAGGGGCCTTATAGAGCATGTCCCAGTCACTGAGGAGCATTGCCGAGGGTGTCAATGCCAAGCTGCAGGCATCAGGGAGCCACTCGAGCTGGCAGAGCCACTTGTCGCAGGGGCAGTCAAAACTCAATCCATCGGCCCCCGTCACAATGGGCACTGACCAGGAGGAAGGGGTGCTGGGTGCCAACCCGGAACCACCATATGGAGTAGCAACGATGACCATAGCTCCCCAGAGCCCCCCCCCTTTCAGAGCCAGCACTTGGAACAGGTGGCACAGTGAGGCATATGCCGCCAGCAAGCGAGCTGGACCCTCCGGCCGCAGGGCCACCAGAGGACACCCGCCAGGGCATTGAAGGCCATGGGAATGCCTCCACCTCTGGGGCACACATAGACGCAACAGTAGAGCTCGGATGTGAACTGCTCCATTACCCACAGTTGCTTTCTTGACTCAAATAGGCATTGGAGATAGCTGCTGACTTAGTTTAAGTCACACTCAGCCATACAAAATACCAAAATAATCATTCAACCTGAAATTCACAAAGATTCTATTGACTGAAAATGAGCACACTTCTTGTGCAGGTCAGACTCATGACACAACAATTTGCACCAGTTCTATGGCAGGGAATGGATGCAAAGCCAAGGAGTTTTGTACTGAATTGAGACACAGGTGGTATAATGGAATGTGCTGCTAGATGCTATTATATTCATCATCAAAGGGTGAATGTGATGACACCTGGTCTCTGTTTAGCTTTTTTCCTCAACAACTTTCAAAGATTGACCATGACAACTTCATGGGGATGACAATCAACAAGATTAATGTGAAAGTTCTTGTGAAATTGAAAGCCTTCAGCAGTCAAGTGCTGTTATGATTCTATTCTATTATACCCAAGAAGCATTTAGATGCTTCAGAGGTATTATTTACCCTGTGAGGTTGTCAATAGAACGTAATAAAGATGGGTTCTTAGTGTAGCTTTACGTGGTATTTGCTCTGTAGTTGAAGGTTTTAACATCCTCTGAAATGTCCTGATTTTCACATATGAAGTTTATAGATTCAAAGACTCAATTCTTAAGAGAACTCAGCAGTTAAAGTTCAATATTTTACTATCTTTTTGCACAGTGGCTTGGCATGCCTGAAGAAAAATTACAGAGTGGCCAGTTTATGTGAAGGCTTTAACAAACAATCTTATTTTAAGACACACTTTCAGAATTAGGGATTTTATACTGCAATCCTTTTCCAAGGTTTCTAGTATTGTAACAATCGAATGCATCACTCTCAAATTGATTTCTCTATTTAGATCCATACAATGATGCAGTGCAGAAGGAGGCCATTTGGCTCACCGTTCTAAGACTGGCTCCTTTGTGGAGCTACTTAATGAGCCCTACTCTCCTGCGACTTCCCTGTAATGCTTCCTCTTCCAAGTATGTCTCCCCCTTCTGAAAGTTACCATTGAATCTTTTTAATGTCGTAATTTGGCAGGACGCGGCTGGTAAATCACATCCTACAAATTACGACATAAAAAAGTTATGTTCCCTCAAGTTATTTTGCCAATTGTTGTTATGTCTTGTGGTTCCCAGAATTTCAAATGAATCAAACTTTTAGTTGCAAATACTGGAGTATATTAAGTGTATTTCTCCAGATCTCACCATGTCCAGCAAAATTATACATTGTTGCTTTGATACAATGACTGCAGTGTAGTAGTGAGTGATTTGGTACCCTGACTCCACTTTTGCATAATTGTACAATTCCACAATTATTTTGGAATAATATAACAAAATACACCTGTATCCTCTGGTTATTGACACCCTGCAATTAATGATGGTTTAACATTACTTTATCAAGACTGTACATATTTTTGGACAGCTTTATCAATCGTCCTCTTAAACTTTTCTGTTCCAAGAGCAAATTGTATCTCTCCGCAAGTTCCTTAATTCTAGTACCATTTGAGTAAATCTCTCTTTAATATTATTTCTCTTTTTAGATCTCCTTTGCACTTGCTATATTCAGCTTGACTGGCGACCATATTATGAGTCTCCAATTTGTCATGAGCCTCCTTTTTCTGTATAATTTTAATCCCTATATTTTTGGTCATCCAGGGAGCTCTAGCTTTCAATGCTTTTCTTTCACCCTTACGGGAATGTGTTGCCTAAATACCCAAGCAGTTACCCAATGAAGTCCTCCCATTGTTCAATTCTATTTTTGCAACCAATTTTTAATTCAAATACACCTGGGCCGTATTCTTTGTCAGCTCATTAAAATTAACCCTCCTCCAGATAAGTGTTTTTACCCTTGAGTGTTCTTTATCCTTTTCCGCACCTATTCTAAACATGATAGTATTATCCCTCTTTTCCAAATATTCCCCAAATATAAAACACTCTTCTTCATTGCCCAGAACTAAATCTTCTTCCTTTCTCTTTTAGCTAGAAACACTCGGACCAAGAAAGTTCCATTGCACATATTACAGGAATTCCTCCTCCTTTTTATTGCAACAGTCTATTTGACAATCCCTCACATTGTCCATGATCACTACTCTGCCGTTTCTTCATGTTTCTGTAAATTGCCTTCAAATTTTCCCCTCTATCTTCTTCCCACTATTTTGTAGTCTATGGTATACATCCATTATGTAATAGCCCCTCTATCATTCCTTCACTCCAACCAGATAGACCCGATTATTGACCTCTCAACAACCTGATTTCACTCCAGTGCTCTATTTATTTCCTTAGTCAGTACAGATAACCCTGTCCACAATGGCAAGATTCTCTGTTGGCAGACGCTGAAATCGCAAAACGCGATTGGCGGAGAATCGGTTCCGATGCTAAAATCATGGTGGCTGCCAATTTGACGCCAAATCACCGACACCTCAACAGTGGCAACAATGTGGTCCGGAACGCACGTACAGTAAGCACCATTTACATGTCATTCGCGGGCCCGACCCGGTATTCTCCGGGGCCTCTGCCTCCAATGGCCTGAGTTCCCGACGGCACAGTTCATTTATGCTTTTAAAAATCATTAAACCGGCGTTATGGCTGCTGAGGGAGAGAGAGGGGGTACGAAAAGTGCTCAACATTGCCATCGTTTGCTGACAGTTGTGTTGCTGGCCGGGGGGCTTTTGCCAGGGCCAGGGGGAGTAGTGGGGTGTGGGCAGGAGGTGGGCTGTGAGGTCACGGTGGATGGACATGGAACACCATTTCCTCAGTCGTCAAGGCAGCTATGCAGCTACACATGCCGTTAACAGTCCACTGTGAACTTAGGGCCATGGGTCGTAGGACCCAAGGCCACCCCCCGAGGTGCCCTCTGGCCCCAGCTGACCCATCAGCTGTATAGATGTGCTCCAGCACAACCAGTGCCATCTTGTTGGCTGGGATGAGTGTGTGTGGGTGATTGTGATGTGTATATGCGGCTGCAGCTTGTCAGCCTCCCGAGTGTCAATCACGGACCCGGCAAATCCCGTACCGTTTTTCATTGGAATCTCTTGTATTCCACGTGGTGCCAGTGCTAGCCCCTCCACAGTTGCTGACTCAATCCAAAATGGCACCAATTTTGCTGCCGTGAAAGTTCACAAATTCTGAGTCGGCGTCAACACTTCGTCTTAGAGGCGGAGAATCCCACCCCATATCTTTCTTGAATGCCTTGTCACCAGGAATATTATTTCCCAATCTTCCCCTTCTTTGAGCTGTCTCAATCATTGCCCTGATATAATTTCTATGAATATAAAAAATAATTAAAATCACATGTTATATTGAAGGATTGGTTCAACCAAATAGTCTTTTATTCATATAGAAGCAAATGTATTCACATAGAAGCAAATTATTGGCTAATACTGATACAGACAAATAGATCTATTCGAATAGTGATACTTACTTTTTTGTAACTAGCATAATGCTCACGCATTGATAGAAGAGGCTTCTGAAAAGCATATATACATCAGAGGAGCATTGCTTCTCCATGGAAGAAAACCATTTGAGAAGAGACAGCCTAAATTAATTAACTTTGGAAATTATAAAAACTTACATTTATATATTGCATTCATAACCCAGGGGACCATTGTATAGATAACGAAGTACTTTTAAAATGGAGTCACTGTTGTAATATAGGAATGATGGCAGTCAATTTGCACACAGCAAGCTCCCTCAAACAGCAATGAGATGATGACCAGATAATTTGTCTTTTTTCAATCATGTAAAATGAGGAATAAGCATTGGCCAGGACACCAAGGAAATGTCCCTGCTCTATTTTCTAAACAATCCCATGGAATCTTTTACATCCACCCAGGAAAACAGATGGAGCCAAGATTTAACGTTGCATTTGAGAATGCAGCATTCTCTTGGTACTGTAATGGAGTATCGGTTGAAACTTTGATATTCATTGAAACTTTGATATTCAAGTCTCTGGAGTGGGACTTGAACCCAAGCAAGCCTTCTGACTCAGATTATTCCCAGCTAAGCCACAAGTGGTAAACTGATTAGATTTATAGGGGCAAACATAGATTTTAGCGTATATACAACTGTGCATCAGCGTATTTTAGAAAAAAACATTTTCAATCGTTACCATTTATTTATTAGGTCATGTGATGTGAACCAAGGTCAGCATTTATTGTCCAACCGTAATTGTGCTTATAACGGTGATGGTGAGTCGTCTTCTTGAACCACTGCAGTCTATGTGATGTAAGAACACCCACAGTGCTGTTTGGAAGATAGTTCCAGGTGTTTTTCCCGGTGACTGTAAAGGAACAAAGATATAGTTCCAAGTCAGCATGGTATGTAGTTTGAGGGGAACTTGCAGATGGTAATGTTCTTGCTGCACGTGGGCATGGACTGCTCTAGTGTTTGAGGAGTTTGGAGTGGCACTGGACACAGTGCAATAGTGAACATTTTTACTTTTGACCTTCAGATGTAGGGCCAGCCATTGACAAATCCGATGGAAATGGGTGAGCCTAGGACCTGAAGACCTCCTGGAGCTGAGATGATTTGCCTCCAACAACCACAACATCTTCCTTTGCGATTGGTGTGACCCATATTGAATCCCATTGACCTCAATTGTGTTAGGATAATTTGATGCCACACTTGGTCAAATGCTTCTTTGATGTCAAGGGCAGTCATTCTCACTTCACCTCTCAAATTCAGCTATTTTATCCCTGTTTGGACAAAGGATGTAATCAGGCATGGAGCCAAGTGGCCCTGGCAGAATTCAAACTGAGTATTGGTGATCAGATTAAGGCTCTGTAAGTGCAGCTTGATAGTCTGTCAATGATACTTTCCATCACCTTGCTGATTATTGAGAGTATAGACTGAGAGGCAGTAATTGAGCAGATTAAATTTGTCCTGCTTTTTGTGGACAGGACGTAACTGGTCAATGTTCCACATTGTCAGCTTGATGCTAGTATTGTAGCTGAACAGGAACAACTTGACTAAGGACACAGTTAATACCAGAGCAAAGGTCTTCAGTACTCTTGGTGAGTGTCAGACCCCATAGCCATTGCTTTATTCAATATATTCAGCCATTTCTTCCCATCATGTGGAGTGAATAGATTGTCCGAAGAGCAGCATCTATCATATCTGGAATCTCAGGAGGAGGCTGGTATGGATCATCCACTTGGCACTTCTGGCTGAAGATGGTTGCAAATGTTTCAATCGCATCTTTTGCACTGTTGGGATCTCTCAACATTAAGGATGGTGATACTTGTGGAGCCTCCTTCTCCTATTAGTTGTTGAATTATTCACTATTCACAATTGGATGTGGGAGGACTGCAGAGCTTTGACCTGATCTGCTGATTATGGAATCAGGTAGTTCTGCAGATAGCATGCTGCATCTGTTGTTATTTGCAGGCATGTAGTCCTGTGTTTTAGCTTCGCCAGGTCGGCACCTCATTTTTAGGTATGCCTGGTGCTACTCCTGGCATGCTCTTTTGCATGATTCATGAACTAAGGTTGATCTCCTGGTTTTTAATGATAGTGTGACAGATATGCCAGGCCATGAGGTTACACGTTGCAGTTAAATATAGTTCTGCTGCCACTGATGGCTTGCAGTACCTTATAGATTGGTTATACCTGAGGTCCCTTTCCAAATAAACTGGTGTGCTGATTAATGTATTTGATATGATAACTTTCCCAGTAATTTAGATGAACGATTTCCTTCTTCTTATTTCTTTGTATTTTCCAACCATAAAAAAATCCTCTCACAGCTGGCCTTACATTGTTCATGTAGAATAATTTGTTTACTTTGGTAGTAGGCTAGTCAAAGGAATTGCTTGCACGTCCTTCCCTTTCTTTAGTCATTTTACAATAACAACCCTTAACGTATGAAAACATTTTGAAGTTCATTTATTCAACAAAAGAAACTCCCAAACTTATTGTCTGGTTATTGGCTGAGCCGACATAACAATGCAATGTGATTCCTGGGAGGATTGAGATGGGGCTAACTTGCAGGTTAGATTTACTTTTCAGGTTAGATTTACATTGCAGGTTAGATTTGCATTGTTCCTAAAACAAAAGGTCAAATTAAAATATTTACTTTTCAACATTTTACAAGATGTGATAAATAACATGTTACAAAATATTGGGACTTAGCGGAAACGTAATGGGCTGCACTGGGGAGGTGGTGGTGTAGTGGTATTGTCAATAGACTAGTAAACCAGAGACCCACTGTAGATGGTGAAATTTGAATTAGAACATACAGTGCAAAAGGAGGCCATTCGGCCCATCAAGTCTGCACCGACCCGCATTAAGCCCTCACTTCCACCCTATCCCGTAACCCAATAACCCCTTCTAACCTTTTTGGACACTAAGGGCAATTTAGAATGGCCAATCCACCTAACCTACATGCCTTTGGACTGTGGGAGGAAACCAGAGCACCCGGAGGAAACCCACGCAGACACGGGGAGAACATGCAGACTCCGCACAGACAGTGACCCAGCAGGGAATCGAACCTGGACCCTGGCGCTGTGAAGTCACAGTGCTACCCACTTGTGCTACCGTGCTGCCAAAGTTCAATAGAAATCTGGAATTAAAAGTCTAAGGATGGCCATGAAACTATTGTTGATTGTCGGAAAAACCCATCTGGTTCATTAATGTCCTTTAGAGATGGAAATCTGTTGTCCTTACTTGGTCTGGCCGACATGTGACTCCAGGTCCACAGCAATGTGGTTGACTCTTAACTGTCCCCTCAAGCGCAATGAGGGATGAGCAATAAATGCTGGCAGACCACATCCCATGAACAAATGAAAAAAAATCTCCGATGCCTGCTGCCGGAAGTAGAGTTCCTGATTCGGTGGAGAATCCAGCGTCTGGGATAAATCGGGATTAGCGCCAATCATTTTCTGATGCTGCAGCTCCCCCGCTGGCAGCGGGTTCGAGGTTGCACCAGTGGGCCAGCCACCTTATTCTCCAGGCCAGCGTGATTCTCTGATCTTTTGGGCTGGAAATTAAGTGGGTGTGGATCATTACAAGAGTGAGCATGGCCCTGACATGGTGGACCTCATGATGGGCCAAGGGGGAAACTCCCGAGGGAGGTCACTCGAAGCTCAATCCGAGGGCCACCCTCCCTCACCCACAATGCAAGACCTGCCAACCCCACGCCGAACAGATGCCCTCACTGCTCCCCCAGAGACCCCATAAATAAAGAGACCCCCCCCCCCGAGACCACCTGAATAGAGGAACTCCCACAGACTCCCTAGAAAAGAGACTACTGCCAGGAAGGCCCCAGAAAAGAGACCCTTGTCAGGCAGCCACCCAGAAAATGGACCCCAGTCTGGAAGCTGGTGAGTAGTCTAGTCAGAGACAGTGAAATAATTACTGTTATAACATAAATTACTGTTGTAACAAAAGTGAACACCTGCTGGCTCAGGCACCGAAAGCACCACATATCAATTCCTGGAAAGAGAAACCAGACAGCTGTCATTTTGAAGTGGTGAGCTGGAAATTGGCAGCACTTGCCTCTCTTTGAAGTAGTTGATGTTTATAAACATTGTAGTTAGAGCACTCTGAGTAACTCAACCGTTAAGGAAGATGAATGAAGCAAGGTTGACAGTTGTGAGTGTGTGGAAGCTGTCAATTACAGCCTAGTAAGGGAAATGAACGAATTGCATGCAGCTTAAGTATCTGGGTTTAAAAACAGATGTTTGGCTTCTCTTTACATGAATTAACACTTGGTGCTTTCTGTGACTGCCAGCATTGGTATGCCCAGGTGAGTGTTACAACAGTAATTTTTTTCACTGCCCCTGTCTGGACTGCTCACTAGCTTCCAGGCATGGGTGTTGATGTGTTGGGTAAGCTGGGTCTGCGAGAACTGAGTTTACTGTAGCAGTGAGAGAGACAGGCTTCCAACACTTGAAGAAATGTAACCTTATTTTATTGAACTCTTAACTATTAAACATACTTTAACTGTGGGTTGACACCATGCTGAGTTCACTGGAGACCTGAGGCTAACCTGACCAGACTATCTTGCTACCACATGGTGGATGTTCTAGTTGTTGCTCACGGGCTCTGACTGTCTCAGAGGCTGCATCCCAAGAGAGCAGGAAAACTAGTGCCCTCTGGCATTATAGTGGCATTGTCCTGTCTGGTGATTGGCTGCTGTGTTCTGTGTGTTCATTAGTTATCCTGTGTGTCAATCAATGTCTGTCTGTGCACCATCATATACTTGTGTGTATATTATAACAGGTGTCTTTTCTGGGGGGCTTTGAGATAGGGTTCTCTTTTCTGGATGGCCACTAGGGATCCCTATAATTAGGGGTCTCTGGTAAGGGGGTTAACTGTACTGGGGGATGTGGGTTGTGATCCAGAAAACCCCATGAGAGGGGCAGAATTGTGCTGCCGGGGAGGGAGGCGTGCAGCCGTGGGTCCTCACTGTAGGGTTGACCGCTCAAAATGGTGGCCCGATAGTGGGATACCCTAGGTAATCCATTGCAATCGTCACCTCCCCATTCAAAAATTTGCGTGATTAAGGATTGGGAATCACTTCCTATTTTGCAGTCCCATTATGAATATAAATCAGGTGCAATTCAACTCTGGTGTGAGAACATGGGGCGGGATTCTCCCGTACCGGCGGGGCGGGTGGTGGCGTGAACTACTCCGGCGTTGGGCCGCCCCAAAGGCGCGGAATGCTCCGCCCTGCTGGCCAGCGGGATAGGGGCTTGGCATCACACCAACCGGTACCGAAGGGCCTTCGCGGCTGGCGTGAGTCGGCGCATGCGCGGGAGCGCCAGCGCATGCTGGCGTTATCCCCGTGCATGCGCAGGAGGGTTTGTCTCCACATCAGCCATTGCGGGGGACCGCAATGGCCGATGCGGAGAAATAGAGTGCCCCCACGGAACAGGCCCACCCGCGGATCGGTGGGCCTGACCACGGGCCAGGCCATCGTGGGGGTACCTTCCGGGGCCAGATGCCCCCGTGATCCCCCAGGAACCGTGGAGCCCGCCCGCGCTGCCAGGTCCTGCCCATCGTGGGCCGGAGAATTCAGGCGCCCCCGGCGCCCATTGAGTCAGCTGGACCCCGCCATTCTCCGAGGCGGGCGGCCGACTCAAGCCCGGCTGGTTTTTGGGGGGGTGGTTGGGAGAATTGGGAGGACGGCGGGGGCGGGATTCACACCGACCCCCGGTGATTCTCTCACCCGGCGGGGGGGTCGGAGAATCCCGCCCATGGATTCCGAAACAGAGAATCCTGCCCAATGTATTGTATTAAATAGTTGGAGGAAACACCATGAAACTTCTTGTGGCATTATATACACAGCTATTGGAACAAATGGAGTTGACTTGCAGTCCTTAAAACAGCAATTAGATGTGAACATACTTGTTGAGGCTAAAAGAAATTGAGAAAACATTGTCACTGATATAAAATCAAACAGTTAAAGACTGGACTTCATGCTACCAAATAGCCAGCGACATTTATTAAGGCTTCCCAGAATTGATCAATATTTTTTAGAAAAAGATTAAATATAAATATTTGCACATTATCCCACGTAGACATTTTGCATTACAATGCTATAGGGTTAACATCACATTATTTTGGTATAATAAAACTAACTGTCACCTGAGCTGATCTTTAACCCAACAAAACTGACAACATAAAGTTTGCGAAAATAACAACTTTGCTTTGTTTATGCCAGAATGAACAGTGAAGTAAAATAGAAGTGCACATCCTCTTGAAACAAATTTTCATCATAACATGAAATGTAGTTACTTTGATTAACTGTAGACACAAAATCAGCAAAACAAATAAACCTTCAATTGATTGTTGGTCACTGCAGTTTAGGCTATTAACACTGGAATCTTGTAACCACAGGTACATCTGCGTCCCAGCCACCCACCATCCCTTCCCCCAGAATGAGAACGTACGGCAGAACCTTTCCTCTTTATGTCTGTTAATGACCGAGACATGGATGTACAGGGCACAATTTCAAAATTTGCAAATCAAGTCCTGTGAAGCGTGGGAAGGATGGTGAAAAATTACAATTTATTATTGGTGGTAGTAGGCAGACAAGTGGCAAATGAACTTTAATGCAGAGAAATGTGAAATAATTTCTTTTGGTCGGAATAACAAAGAAAGGCAATATAAAATTCTAAAAGGGGTGCAGGAGCAGAGGGACCAGAGGATATATGTACTCGAAACCGTCTACACTTATGGAGTCCGTATCTTTCCATTCCCACGCTATTCGTATACTTGTCTAGATGTCCCTTAAATGCCGCTATCGTACCTGCTTCCACCACCTCCACATGCAGCGCGTTCCATATATTTACCACCCTCTGTGTCAAAAACATGTGCCGCACATCTGTTCTAAACTTTTTCCCACGCACTTTAAACCTAGTACTTGACTGTCCTACTCTAGGAAAGAGCATCTGACCATCCACTCTGTCAATGCCACTCATAATCTTGTAGATCTCATTAAGTCACCTCTCAACCTCCGTCGTTCCAGTGAGAACAGACTGAGTTTATCTAACCTGACCTTTGAGAGATGATCAGTAAAGCGCACAGGACCCTGGGCTTAATATAGAGGGACATTGAGATGGAGCAAGAAGCTATGATAACCCTTTAAATATTGCACTCGCTTGGCTTGAACTGGAGTGCTGTGTCCACTTCTGGTCATCACACCAAGGAGGACGTGAAGACGTTAGTCGGAGTGAAAAAAGAGAATGTTTCCAGGGATGAGGGACTTCAGTTATGTGGAAAGATTGAAGAAGCTGGAGTTGATCTCATTAGAGAAGGGAAAATTGAGAGCAGATTTGAAAGAAGTGTTCAAAATGAGGAGTCTAGACAGAGTAGTTAGGAAGGATGGAATTCTCCCATCCCGCCTGCGGCAGGTTTTGTGGCAGGTGGGAGTGGAGAATCTAATGGCCAGCAGAAAGTGAAAACACACCGGTGTAAAAGCAGTTTGCAATTTTAATATTTGGTGAGTTAATGGTGGGTTGTTTACCCCGCAGCCTGGTTGCGCGAGCATGATTTGCATTCATTTGAATCACATGGTATGCTCGTTGAAACAACTGTTCGCCGGAATCGCCCCACACCTTCCAATCGTGTAGGAAATTGCATCAGTCTCATATCCCTTTGAAAATGAGTGGTGTGCACATGTCAAACCCCGCTATCCGACGGGGCTCTATTGTTTCTTCTGGCCTCGTTTGGGAATGGCCTGCCAAGGCTGCACTTATCTCACTTCCTGCACTGACGATTTTTAAATGGCACCCAAATCTCTTGATCCCTTTCCATCAACCCACCGCAGAATCTCGACCCCCACTGCCCAATTCACCTCTTAGGGGATCGTTAAGCACCCCCACCGCCACCCCACCTGTTAAGGGCAGGGCACCTACAGGCCCGGTCCATGGCATGGGTATCCTAGCACCTGGGCACCTTGGCACTGTCACCTAGCACTGGCAGTGCCCCTTCCAGCCTGGATGTGCCACCCAGGCACCCTAGCAGTACCGGGGTGGCAGCTCCAGGGTAGCACTGCCAAAGTACCCAGGTGGCAGTGCCAAGGTGCAAGGATGGCAGTGCCAAAGTGCAAGTGCGAGTGTCAGGGTAACACCATGCCCAGTGCCTGACTGGCTGGAAGCCTTTAATTGCCTGGATGAGCTCCCCCAAGTGCCGTTACACCTGATTCATGTTTGTGTGGACCAGTGCTAAATGATGGCATGCCGAAGTCTCCCAGGTGTGGGCGTCCGTTCCCGGGCCTCGGGAAAATCGAGCAGCAACATGTTTAAATGAACCTAATGGCTCACTTAAACATGTAAATCTGGATCACACTCAGCGAGGGCAAGATCCAGGTCACGACATCTTGCATAATCTCATTAGAGCTCATGAGCGGTTTTGAGCATTGCAAATCTCGTGAGATTTAATGGCCGCATTGCGTCACCAAATATAATGTGACAAGGCCGTTCGATCGTGCCCAAAGTGTTTTTACTCTTTGGAGGGAAACTGTAAAAGTGGAGCTATTTGCTTCAAAAGGTTTTAAGGTTGAGAGAAAATGTGCACCGCTAGAAGATCAGTGGAGAGCAACATTGTCCTTAAATTTAAGGAGTAGTCATAAAGTAGTCAACTTAATCGTGAGTGTAGGAAAAATAATGAAATCTTACAGAAGGAGAAAATAAAATAAACCCATTAACTAAAAACATAATAATGAAGAGCCAGGATAGATTTCAAAAAGGGGAAGTTTTGAATATTATTTGAATATTATTTCAGGAGATAACAGAGAGAATGAACAGGGTTAACACAGTGGATGTAATTTCTCTAGATCCAGGGGGCGGATGATTTGGCACTCCATAAAAGACTAATAAATAAGTGTATGTGGAGCATGGGACAAATAGAATGGATGGCTGCAAGATAGAAACCAGACATCAGGAGGAAAAGGATAGCTGTGCAGAGCATCAGAATGCGGGAATAAAGTCCCATAAAGATTAGTGTTGGAATCACTGTTGTTTGCAATTTATATTAATGTTTATACTTGGAAATCAAAAGCAAATCTAGCACTGGGATCCATTTCTAGAGAGATAGAATTGAAAATAGATAAGTTAATCTCAGCTTGTTTTGAATCTTGGCTGGACCGCACTGCGCACAGTTCTGCTTGCCATATTATCCAAGAATATCAAAACACTGGAGAAGGTGCAAAGAAGATTTACAAGAATGATACCAGAACAGAGGGAAGGATGAATACGCTGGGTAATTTTTAATCTTGAAAAGTGAAGGCTAAGGTGTGGCCTGAAGGCTTGAAATAAAAGGTATTTTCACTAATGGAATGGAGCAAAACCCAAAGCCATGAATGTAAGATAATCATCAAGAAATCAAAATAGGAGATGAAACCTCTTCACCCAGAGAGTGGTGAGAATGTTGAACTCGCTACCATGGGGAGCAATGAGACAAATATTATAGAAGAGCAAATGAGGGAGTAGGGAGTGTAGGGTTAGGCTAATAGAGTGAGATGAAAAGTGGCTGGAGTGGATTATTTGGACCAAATGGCCTGCTTCTGTGTTGTATATTGAATGTAATTCAATGCATATTCATGTGTTTTGAGCCAGGGTTTAGAGAACCCCAAAGTGTATTATGGAGTTCACCTGACCCACAACTTTTAATAGATTGGCGTATAGGGAGCACATGGTCCACTCTACAGGTGTGATACGGCAGAAATGGAAACATAATTTTAAAAGTAAAACAATGTTTATTCTATGAACTCAAGTTAACCTTTTTAAAACATACAATGTTAGCAACCATCAATTCAAATACACCCAAAGAATACAAAGTAATCCTTAATTACTTCCCAAACAACATCCAGAAGACAAAGGAAACATCTTTTTAACAGAAGCACATTAGGTTTACATTCACTGCTGAGAACATTTAATTCTGAATTCACCAAATGATCAAGAGATAGTCTTTTCATGCCAAAGAGAACAGCAGTACACCTGCTCTGTCTGGCTTCAGCTCCAACACTGAAAACGAAATAAAACACTCTGTGCAGAAAATAGCCTAAAACAAAAGTAAAAAGCTGGCAGACAGCCCAGCTCCACCCACACTCTGACATCACTGATAAACACCATTTTGTAAAGGTACATTTCTTAAACACCCATTTCTTAAAGATACTCTCACATGTCATACGTACAGGAGTAGAAATGAAAGGGTCATTGGAGAGCTGATTCTGAACTGTAAAGGCATGTTGATTAATTAAGAACGGTGATGCCTGAATCATGAAATTGAGATGTTGTATAAAATTGTATCTCACTGTGTTATAATTCTGAAACAAAATTGTGACTCTTTTTGTGGTGATTTAATCGATCATGGTGTTATATTTACTGCTTAGAAGTCATAAGCTTAATCAATGAGTCATTTGTGGCAAGTCCAATTCTATGCCTAAGCTAAAATTTGAATTATTGGACGAATGCTGGATGATGTTTGTGCTCGTATTGAATTGTGGCAAAACCTTTTGATTTGAATTTGTTCTAATGAGCAGTTTGAGTCAATTCAAATATCACATATAAGCCCCTAGACATGCACATCCTGATCTTGCTTGCACTGATGGGTTCAAATTAGTCCAACGAATATGGGAATTAATTTTGTGAAAATATTTGTCCAATAGTATCTCAGCCATTGATTAGGAATTATGCATTTGTAGGGCAGAATGTGGTGCAATGGTTAGCATTGGGACTGCGACGCCAAGGACCCGTGTTCGAATCCCGGTCCTGGGTCACTGGCCTTGTGGAGTTTGCATTCTCCCCATGTCTGCGTGGGTTTTACCCCCACAACCCAAAGATGTGCAGGTTTGGTGGCTTGGCCATACTAAATTGCCCTTAATTGGAGAAAAAATAATTGGGTACTTTTGAAAAAAAATTATGCATTTGTTATTCTTTGCTTAACAGAGCCTTTAGAAAGCAGTGCCGTATTTTGTGACAAAGGACGAATGGAGAAAAAATTGAATACTTCAAGGAGCCATTGGAAAGTCCAATTGGTAAGTAATTTACTGAACAATTATAATTGCTTGATTGATTCATGTTAAGTTATGTGATTTATTTCTTTTAACCTGAATGGCAGAATGCAGTTGCCTCCAGGGTTTCAGTTCTTGATGCTCTGACCGCACATTATGTTGGTTGCAGATTGTAGTAGAATGGCATCATTGTTCTCCATCCACACTGGGATGAAGTGTTTTCATACAGCTAAATGCAATAAACGTCGGTGCAATATGTTTTGTCAATAAACATAAGTTGGAGATACTTTGGCCCTTTGAGATGTAAATATCCTTTTTTGTGTCCTGTTATTAAATTGAAACAAATTAACTTCATGTCTCTTTCTCTCCAAAGATATTAAACATATAGAATTTGTGATTACACAAAGTATTAAGAGTCACAATATGCTTGATCCCACTTAGTTTTAGATCTTCACAAACAGCAAAACCATTTCAGAAACAAAAAATATACCATCTGATTATGCAGAAGGGTTCCTTGCATAAGTAGCCCCTGTATTAGATATACAAGTTCAACTGTGAAAACTCTACCTTACAGCTGAAGGCAGTACTCCCTTTTTGTCCAAAGTGGGTGTGGGAAGCTATTGAGAAAGATATCCATAAATTAAAAAAATTCAAGCCTGTATTCTTATGCAATAATGGTGATTAGCCCACACTCATTGATTGCAATGTATGCAGCCCATCAAATTTTGTGCTGTATGCTCTTTGAATGATCTCTCAACCCAACCAGTATTTATCAAACATACTGAGCTTCTCAGCAGGGGCGAGTAAGGTAATAGGGGAGGAACATTGTGGTTGGAACAGGTGCTGGGGGTCATGGTTGAAGAGACTCTGATCTGGAAAATAATGAAGAATCACACCATCTGGGAAGCATGGGTCCCAAGGCTTTTGGAAGTTGCTCTGGAGGCCATGATGAAGGACGTGGGAAATAGTAGAAATGTCTTGAATTGTTAAAGGGGAAGAAGGCCCCCGAGATACATAGTGAAAAGGTAGTGTGAGCAGTTATCAATGCTAAGAGTCAAATCTTTAGAACTAGGATCGAGTGGATAATGGCCTCTCCACAGCTTTGATTTACCAGGACATTGATTCCAATCCGGTTTAAATCGACACCCATTAAAAAATAATTCTTTGCACACCATTCTTTGAACTGCACTCAACCTGTTTGACGGTATGCCAATTTGCAGATGGTAATCTCGTGAGCGTTTACTTTGGACTGCACATTTTAATTTAGAACCCAGTTTCTCAAAATCCCCTATTCTTAGTTTCCATCTTTGTTGCTGACTCTAACTTGGAGCACAGCAGATTAACCTTCCCCACCCCTTTACTCCAAGTCCTTCTCCAGCAGGAGGAGATGTCCGAAACCCCAGCACTAGGCAAGCAACATAACCATGAGAAAATTCAATGCTCAGGGGGGGTCTGGCCCGTGATTGGTGCCCACCGATCATTGGGCTGGCGTCTCTGAAAGACGCACTCTTTTCCCTCCGCCGCCCTGCAAGATCAATCCTCCATGTCTCGTGGGGCAGCGAAGGGGAAGACGGCAAACACGCATGCGCAGGTTGGCGCCGGCCAACCTGCGCATGGTCGGGTGACGTTATTTAGGCGCCGCCGGCCATGGCATTCAGGCCGCGCCGCTTTTACGCAAGCGCAAGGCCCGGCGCGCGAGATTGACGCGCCGCCGCTCCCAGCCCCACACGGGGGGGGGGGGGGGGGGGGGGAAGAATAGGGGGCGAGGAGCGGCCTCTGACGCCGGAGTGAAACACTCCGGGTTTCACTCCGGCGTCAGCACTTTGTCTCCCTTTGGGAGAATTTTGCCCTGTGTCTATGGCATACCCCCTGATCTGCATTGTCCTTTTAATTTCCATAGTTTACTAATTTAATGAAGTAATTGTAAGTTAAAGATTTCTAGCTCGAAATTTGACTCACCTCCTCAGCTTAAAGGGCAAAATTAAAACTGCTATACTCACCAACCAATCACCTACCTGCTTCCCCCTTGATTTTTGCTCAGTGATGGTTCATTTTTCAGTCCTCTCAATCCTCCAGCCTGTCCTATTATTGCGACTTTATTTAGATCTTCAGCTCCCTCCCTTAATGCTCCTGCCTCTGACCCTGCCACAGCACTATTCATATATCCAGAGGCCTCTCCCAGACCATTTATATGTCCTCAGCCTTATCAAGCAATTCTCTGGGGTCTATAAGAATGCAGAAAGGTGATTAGTTGGCTTTTGTATGATGATTTCATTTATAAATTTTGGTTTGACATGTTTATGCCGTGATGGCGTTGATACTTGCATTATGGCCAGGTGAACATTTTGATAGTCAGTGACAGAAGGAAGGCAAGGGGTAGGCTTGTTGGTGAATGGGAAATTGTGTTGTGGTTACTGATATTGCACTTGGATGAGTTCTATTAAATGGAGCCTAATTTAAGAGCCCATCAAATAAAATTACCTTGGGGAATGCAAGTGGATGACATCTCTTTGTCCCCATGCATACGACATCCAGACTCAGCTGTGTTGGGCACCAGCATTAGACATAATCACTTCAGACAAAGGCCTTTGGCTCAGAGAGAAATGCCTTGCCACTATGAAAAGAAAATGAAATGAAAATCGCTTATTGTCACAAGTAGGCTTCAAATGAAGTTACTGTGAAAAGCCCCTAGTCACCACATTCCAACTAACCATTTGTTTGGGGAGGCTGGTACAGGAATTGAACCGTGCTGCTGGCCTGCCTTGGTCTGCTTTCAAAGCCAGCGATTTAGCCCTGTGCTTATCTAATCAAATTACAAGTGAAATATATGCACCATGCTCAGATTTACGTCACTGGTTAGTTGGAGAGAGAGGGTCATGAGACAAGTCAGCCAACCATTTGTGTGCGTA
This sequence comes from Scyliorhinus canicula, assembly GCF_902713615.1. Taxonomy (NCBI): domain Eukaryota; kingdom Metazoa; phylum Chordata; class Chondrichthyes; order Carcharhiniformes; family Scyliorhinidae; genus Scyliorhinus; species Scyliorhinus canicula. The sequence continues at coordinate 66,660,620 of NC_052156.1, read as the reverse complement.
AGCATCTGTTTACGCTGCACACCAACACAAACACATGAGTAGCTGAAGACGTAAAGTTACTGTGTGAGTGTCTCTCTCTATCTCTTTCCAAACAAGATGCAAATTTCAAACCCTTTCTGTTGTTTGATTCTTCATGTGCATCAGACAGAGATTTGAAAAGAAAAAAGAACTCAAACTTGCAGCTGCTATCTTCAAGAGAGCAGATGAATTGTCCACCTATATCTTCACACTGCCTCGGCATCAACCCAGGAGGACCACTAAGCTCAGCCTGAAGCCATTAAAGCAACTAACTTTCAGAAAGCATATACCCCTTTAACTTTATTGGAATTTAAATTGCTTGTTCTATTTTCCCGCTCTAAAGTCTATCTGGATGTGTGTGAACTTTGAGTGTGTGAGCATGTAAGTTGGAGTGTTTATTATATTTCTTAGCCAGGGTTAAATACATTAAAAGCTATTCTCTTTAGGACTAAAGGAAGTCTCTCTGTGTGTGGCATTTACAGTCACAACACATAAACATTAACTGTGGATAACAAAATGTGAGATATTCCAAATACCTCCTGCCCTCGCCTGGAAGGAAGCATTCATTGCCCAGTCATACTCCCAGTCATTGTCAATGCAGACCTCACTCTGCTCTGGAGGTTGCAAATTGTGGTTGTAGCAGCTAGTGGCAGATTTCAATTAAGTCATCCTTACTGAAGAGCAGGAACCTCACTCATTGTTCCCCAATAATCTTCAGAACTGCTATGAGCAGAAATGGCTTTCTGCTGAAAACCCTTCTTCTCAGCCTCCTATTTAAGAGAGAGATGAGGAGAATTATTTTCTCTCCTAGGGTTACACGTCTCTGGATTCACTTCCTTAAAAGGCAGTGGAGGCAGAATATGTTTGAATATTTTTAAGGCAGAGCTAGATAGATTCTTGATTAACAAAAGCGGGTGGAAGGTTATTGGGTGTAGGCATAAATGTGGGATTGAAGTTACAACCAGATCAGCCATGATCTTATTGAATGGCAGAGCAGGCTCAAGAAGCCGAGTGGCCTACTCCTGCTCCTAATTCATATGTCCGCATTTTCATATGTTCCTTTTCCAGCACATGCTCTGCATGACTGCTTTTTATTCTCCGAGTTTCACTGTATTCCAAGGGGAGTGTCCATTCCTGCACACGTGTCTGAGAGTGACATGTCTGTGCAGAAACCTTGACGTCAACAAAAAGCCCTTCAGAACCTGCCACACTACTCCCTGTACATTTTTGCATCTTGAAATAATTAGAACAAGCACCAAACTTTTGTACAATTGTAGCAACAGCTAAAATAAATAAACAAGCAACTATTCCATAAGCAGTTAATGATCCCTAAAATATCACTGGCCATGGGTCCTTCCTGCAGCTATAAATGTGCTCAATTGTTCAGATTGATAGGAAAGTAAGTAGTGAAGAGGCCATAAGGATTTTATGCAAGGGGATATAGGTTGGTTCTGGGGTCAGTTAACTCAGTTGTCTCGATGAATGGTTTGTGATACAGAGCGACGCCAAGAGCACGGGTTCAATTCTCGTACCAACTGAAGTTATTCATGAAGACCCTACCTTCTCAACCTTGCCCCTCGCCTGAGGTGTGGTGATCCTCAGGTTAAATCACCACCAGTGAGCTCTCAAAGGGGAGAGCAGTCTATGGTCCTCCAGCGACATTTACAATGGGAGGTCGGTTCACTCAGTTGGCTGGTTTGTGATGCAGAGCAACACCAACAGCATGGGTTCAATTCCCATTCCAGCTGAGGTTAGTATGAAGGCCCTGCCTTCTCAACCTGTCCCTCACTTGAGGTGTTGTGACCCTTAGGTTAAATCACCACGAGTCAGCTCTCTCGCTCTCAAAGTGGGGACAGCAACCTATGGTCCTCTGGGACTATGGCAACTTTCATTTCATAGACCATTATAGCAAATGCAGAAGACTTAGCACATGGAATATAATGTGGGAAAACGTGAACTTATCCGTTTTGACAGAAAGCGTATGGAATATAATGTGGGAAAACGTGAACTTATCCATTTTGACAGAAAGAACAAAAAAGCAGAATATTATTTCAAATGGGGGGGGGGTGGGGTGGGGGTTGTACAACATTTGAGATACAGAGGGATTTAGGAGTCCTGGTACATGATTCACAAAAAATTTGTATGTAGGTACAGAAAGTGGTTGGGAAGACAATTGGAATGTTGTCGTTTATTTCAAGGAAAAGGAATATAGAAGACAATTGGAATACTGTTGTTTATTGCAAGGGAATGGAATATACAAGGGGGGTTGTGCTGCTGCAGTTGAATAGGGCATTTATAAAACCATACCTTGAGTGCTGTGCACAGTTTTGAACTCCACATTTAAGAAAGGAGATAATTGCATTTGAAGCAGTTCAGAGAAGGTTCACTTGACTGACTCTTGGAATGAGGAGGTTATCCGCTGAGGGAAGGTTTGAAAGGTTAGACATGCATCCATTGGAGTTTAGATGAGTGAGAGGCAATTTTAATGAAACCAGAGGCCAATTTACACTTGGTGAGTCTCTGTGCTCACCGTCAGTGCTGCGTCCATTCGAACCTCACCCTTCCCCACTCATCCTTGCCTTACAGAACGCAAAGGTGGTAGATACATTGATCTCTGCTTTTTCACATGTAAAAACATGCCTGTATGAATAATTGCTGAAATCCAAGCCTAACTCCTTTCAGAACGACGGTAAAGGTGGTCAATATTGCGATGTGAGTTTTGAGGCAGGCAAACATGGAACTTGCCGATGAGCTATGAGATAGAAAAATCAGCTGATTACATCACTGCAGCACAGACCTGTTCAACAAGTAAAACATTACCGGGCAACTCTTTATTGAAAAAAATCATCACAATTAGAATTTATTCAGAATGAGCCAGTGCAGGAGCAAATACTCCAATCAACAAGGTTCATACTGCCATTCAGTAGATTTCACAGAGTGTCATTTAGTTTCAAATATAAACATTAACTGCCTCACAAAATCAGAAAAAGTTACAATAAATTCGCCTGAGAGGACTCCAGTGACTCCAAGTCCAATACAAAGGTGGCTTTGTCTGGCTAGATTCCATTTTTCTTTCTCAGAGACTTTCTGCAGGCCAGATTTGAGAATGATGCTGGTTAGAACTATCAGCATGTGACCATCTGTAGCCAGTATATCAGCCCTGCAATGGTCCATTTTGAACAACAGGGGCGGGATTCTCCAACCCCCCGCCGGATTGGAGAATCACCCAGGGCCGGCGTCAATCCCGCCCCCGCTGTGTCCCGAATTCTCCGCCCCCCGAGAATCGCGCCGTGCTGGTCAGCGGGACCCCCACGCCGGTCGGCGGGCCTCCTGCAGCGATTCTCCGGCCCGCGAAGTCCCGCCGCTGCCAGGCCTCTCCCGCTGGCGTGGATTAAACCACCTACCTAACCGGTGGGATTGGCGGCGTGGGCGGGTGCTGGGATCCTGGGGAGGGGGGGGGGGGATGTGGGGCGATCTGACCCAGAGGGTGCCCCCACGGTGCCCTGGCCCGCGATCGGGGCCCACCGATTGGCGGGCGGGACTGTGCCGTGGGGGGACCCCCTCCCCCGCGCATGCCCCAGTATGACGTATGCAGCCGCTGACGCTCCGGCGCATGCGCGGACATACGCCGGCCAGCGAAGTCCTTTTGGCCCCGGCTGGCGTGGGGCCAGAGGCCGTTCACGCCAGCCGGCGGAGTGGGAACCACTCTGGCGTGGGCCTAGCCCCTCAATGTGAGGGCTTGGCCCCTAAAGGTGCGGAGACTTCCTTTGGGGCGGCTCGACGCCGCAGTGGTTCACCCCACTCCAACACGCCGGGACCCCCCCGCCCCGCCGGGTAGGGGAGCATCCTGGGCAGTTTCTGGGCAGCACGGTAGCATTGTGGATAGCACAATTGCTTCACAGCTCCAGGGTCCCAGGTTCAATTCCAGCTTGGGTCACTGTCTGTGTGGAGTCTGCACATCCTCCCCGTGGTGCGTGGGTTTCCTCCGGGTGCTCCGGTTTCCTCCCACAGTCCAAAGATGTGCAGGTTAGGTGGATTGGCCATGATAAATTGCCCTTAAGTGTCCAAAATTGCCCTTAGTGTTGGGTGGGGTTACTGGGTTATGGTGTGGAGGTGTGGGCTTGGGTAGGGTGCTCTTTCCAAGAGCCGATGCAGACTTGATGAGCCGAATGGCCTCCTTCGGCACTGTAAATTCTATGATAAACAAGAGAATATGGAATAGGGACAGATTTTCTTGCCTCATCCCTTTTTGACATGGTAATTTAGATAGCCTTTTTTCTCTATACTTTGTCTTTACAATATCAATTACATCATTGTAGCTGATGTCTTGTAAAGACACACTTTCAATGATCAATATTGCTGACCTTGTCAAATGTTCCTGACTTTACGTCACGAATAATTTTTAACTCTTTGCAATATATGCTGTCAGTGTGACGTTTGCACATTCTTCCTGTGTCTGCGTGGGTCTCACCCCCACACCAAGCTTGTGCAGGGTAGGTAGATTGGCCACACGAAATAGCCCCTTAATTGAAAATAAACAAAAACTGTTTTCGATGCAGAAAAAGCACGTTCACCGGAACCATTTGTGACAGATATTGTTAAAATATTTTCAGAATGGTTTCCTGCAAACCATCACATACAGGTTTGTACAAATCAGCTGGTGAACTCAAAGCACAAATCTCACTATTATCGATGAAGTCAATGAATTGTTTCATTTTAACTTCAAAAGGATTTTGTCCATGCCCTCGCCGTAGAATTTACTTAATTTCTTGCTGCAGTCGTTTTTAGCATTTTCGTTCATATCTCTGTCAAAAAGCACACAAAGAGAATCAAGTATTTTTTCAGAGATTCATGCCTGCTCTGCAATTGCACCTTTATTGTGCCACAATTAACATAAAACAGAGAACATACAGTGCAGAAGGAGGCCTTTCGGCCCATCGGGTCTGCACCGACCCACTTAATCCCTCACTTCCACCCTTTCCACGTCACCCAATACCCCTCCTAAACATTTTGGACACTAAGGGCAACTTAGCATGGCCAATCCATCTAACCTGCACATCTTTATACTGTGGATGGAAACCGGAGCACCCGGGGAAAACCCACGCAGACACGGGGAGAACGTGCAGACTCCGCACAGACAGTGATCCAAGCCGGGAATCAAACCCTGGTCCCTGGCACTGTGAAGCAACAGTGCTAACCACTGTGCTACCGTGCCACCAATTCTTTCCTAATGATTTTGCTTCAGTCTTCACATGTGTTTTTTCTGAATTTGATGTGGCTCTGTCTAATAAGATTTCCTTTATATCAACAAAGTTCATTTGCTATGTCTAATAGAATTTCCTTTATATCAACAAAGTTCATTTTTCAAAGCCAAAACTACATCTAAACAAGCAGACTGCTTGATGTCCCAAATTCCTTTCACTGTCAAAGGTTTCCCACTTGCCACTGATGCGTGGAAACCCAAAGAAAGGCATACACGTTTTGAACATAGTCAAAAAAATGTCCAGCTCCCTCTTGGATTTAGATGCAGTATTGCAGATTAAATTCAAGGAGTAACTGGAATACAGGATCAATAATGCAAAGGGGCATGCATTGTTCAGTCTTGCTTGTAGACCTGAATATTTTACTGCCATATTTGTGGCATTACCAAAGTTTTGCCCATGACAATTTTTGATATCCAAACGTAACTTTGCAATGATTTACAAAATGGTTGTCTCCAGACATTCAAAAAAGTGTAGGATTTTAATTGGACAAAACAAAGAAATCACTCTGCACCTTCACTATCGCTAGTCACATATCTTAAAATTAATAGGTCCACATAACTCACATATGGTGTTGAATCAACTACAATGGAATAGTACTCAGCGTATTTTACTTTATTAGTGAACTGGTTTCTGAGCCACTCTGCCATTACAGTGATGAGGTCATTATGGGTTTGGTGGATTAAAATGTTGGTCTTCCCTGAACGCAATATTGATAACTTTCCAAATGCTCTTTGGCTGGTTTAGCTCACTTGGCTAAATCACTGGTTTTTAAAGCAGACCAAGCAGGCCAGCAGCACGGTTCGATTCCCGTACCAGCCTCCCCGAACAGGCGCCGGAATGTAGCGACTAGGGGCTTTTCACAGTAATTTCATTGAAGCCTACTCGTGACAATAAGCGGTTTTCATTTTAATGGGGCTGTTTAGCTCACTGGGCTAAATCGCTGGCTTTGAAAGCAGACCCAGGCAAGCCCGGTTCGATTCCCGTAACAGCCTCCCCGAACAGGCGCCAAAATGTGGCGACTAGGGGCTTTTCACAGTAACTTCATTCGAAGCCTACTCATGACAATAAGCGATTTTCATTTTCGAGAAGTTAATCAAATTCAGAGATATTCAAGGCAGGCTAAAAAAAATTACCTCTTCGATTTGACGATGGTGACTCATCATGTCTTCTTATAGGTAGTCCCAAGGAAGACAGAGTTTGACTGTGGCAACAGCACATCTCAGCACTTCTCCTCCAATAAGAATACTCCTTTTCATACTGGAGTGATAACGCAGATTTACATCTTTGAACAAACGCATACACAACCTTAATATAAGCTTTGGAAGTTTCATGATCAGCAATACCTCTTCCAACATTTCTCCAGTTAGAGTATCTGTCGATGAATGCTTGTTTCCCTTAATCAGGGTTACGGAATAATTTGAAAACACAACAGTAGACTGCCTTAGATGCTTCCAAAAAAAAATCAATCAATTCCTGATTTCCCATTTCTCTTTACCCTCAGAAAATGAGACTGATGAAGACTTCTAACCTTCTTCGGCCTCCAACCTCAAACTTTTTTCCCAAATTTTCCATATTACCCATGTTTTCTGGTTTATTTAGTCCAAAATATTCTATCATACCCAGCGTAATGTATTTTGGCCATAAGGCAATGTCTTCAGGGCAAGTTTTTTTTCCCCCTCACTTGACCACAATGGGCAATGTCCTGAAGTTACATTGGAATTTCAGAGTCCACTTGTTTAACTTTTGCAGACTATGTGGTATCACCGGAAATTGACACGTCATCAGATAATTGGCCATACTTTTGGATGAATGTGCACAGTACAATACTTTGAGCTTTTTAAAATAAAATGACAAACTCTCTCTTTGCTTAGCTTCGTACTCTTGCTTCACCTTAACCTTTTCTGCATATTTGACTGCCAGATTGATAGCGTTGCTTCATTTTGCGAAGGAAATTAATCTTGATTTTAGGCAGCTGAAAGTGTCTAAAAGAGCAGGCGCTCACATAGTCAATCCCACTTTTTTTTATCAGTTTCTAGCTCTGCAAAAAAATGGGATTCATCTTTTAACGGTGAAGCTGTAAATCTGATCATGGATTTCAAACAACATTCATTCTACTCTCTCACTACTCATTCTCACCTCGCAAAATCTCCCTCCCTGAAACTCCCTAAAAAACCCTCCCTCGCCGCAAACCCCCCAAAAATGCCCTCCCCCCACACCTTCAGAATCTTCACCTCCCCCCCTCCCACCCCACACAGCAGCCCCTCAAACTCCCATTCTCACCTGGGGTCCTCAAGACATCCTGCCTCACCCAAGCTGTGCCTCATCATGGCCATCGCACCTCTCTCTTAGACTTGTGAGCCTGCTGCTGGACTGGGCGGAGTCGGGTCTATTTTGTTCCCATGCAGACCGCGACTCCTCCACACCATTCTGTTTCTTCTTCATTGCCTTGGGGCCTTGCTGGCCTGGGAGGGGTGTCCGCTCTGCTGCCAGCCCAGACTTCTGTTTCCCCCACACTGTCCTTATCATGGCCAACTGTGGCGCTTCTCTATCACCTCGTGAGCTTGCGCACACGCACCTGCTTCCAACTGTTATTTACCTTCCGCTCTTTGGTGCTCATCCAATCAGTCAGCGGCAAATGCAGGGAGTAATTAGCCGCTGATTGGATGCCCTGCTGACAACTCTGGCCATGTTGATGTGCGCTCCAGCTGAGCTGACTCTGAGTGTTCTAGCATTGGGTCTGGCAGCACAACCGTTGTTCAGGGCCTTGTGGCTTAGCAGTGTGTTTCATTGTAAACAACCTGATTGAAACAAAAGCGAGCACTTTTCCAGGAGACTCATCCGGAGTGAGACTCATACAGAGTGGGGATTGAAACTTGGTAATTTGGTGCAGTGAGGTAATTCGGTGCAGAGTGTGAGGAGGTGCTTTTTAACCCTGGTAAGTGACTGGTAAGTAGTCTCTCTTTTTCTTTTCATTGTCTAATTTATTTATTTTTATTTTGAGATTCTAGTTGTTTAAGTTTACCAAGGGTTTAAGACATGGCAGGAGATCCCAGACCCGTGTCATGCTCCTCGTGTGCGATGTGGGAGCTCAGGGACACGTCCACTGTCCCTGGCTCCTTCACGTGCAAGAAGTGTGTTCAGTTGCAGCTCTTGTTAGACCGCTTGACGGCTCTGGAGCTGCGGATGGACTCACTTTGGAGCATCCGCGATGCTGAGGAGGTCGTGGATAGCACGTTTAGCGAGTTGGTCACACCGCAGGTGAAGGTTACTGAGGGAGATAGAAAATGGGTGACCAAAAGAAAGAGCAAGAGTAGGAAGGCAGTGCAGGTGTCCCCTGCGGTCATCTCCCTGCAAAACAGATATACCGCTTTGGATACTGTTGAGGAAGATGGCTCACCAGGGGAAGGCAGCAGCAGCCAGGTTCATGGCACCGTGGCTGGCTCTGCTGCACAGCAGGGCAGGAAGAAAAATGGCAGGGCTATAGTGATAGGGGACTCGATCATAAGGGGAATAGACAGGTGGTTCTGTGGACGCAATCGAGACTCCAGGATGGTATGTTGCCTCCCTGGTGCAAGGGTCAAGGATGTCTCGGAGCGGCTGCAGGACATTCTGGGGGGGAGGGTGAACAGCCAGCTGTCGTGGTGCACATAGGCACCAACGATATAGGTAAAAAACGGGATGAGGTCCTACAAGCGGAATTCAGGGAGTTAGGAGTTAAACTAAAAAGTAGGACCTCAAAGGTAGTAATCTCAGGATTGCTACCAGTGCCACGAGCTAGTCAGAGTAGGAATGTCAGGATAGATAGGATGAATGCGTGGCTTGAGAGATGGTGCAAGAGGGAGGGATTCAAATTCTTGGGGCATTGGGACCGGTTCTGGGGGAGGTGGGACCAGTACAAACCGGATGGTCTGCACTTAGGCAGGACTGGAACCGATGTCCTAGGGGGGGTGTTTTCTAGAGCTGTTGGGGAGGGTTTAAACTAATGTGGCAGGGGGATGGGAACCAATGCTGGAAGTTGGAAGGTAGTAAAACAGGGACAGAAACAAAAGGAAGTAAGGGGAAAAGTGCAAGGCAGGGAAGACACAGTCAGAAATCCATAAGGGCGACAGTACAAGGTACAGTGACTGAGGGGAGCACAGTGAATAGGCCCAGTAATAACAAAAGGAATAAAACTGGAGATGTTAAGATTCAAAACAGAGGTAAAAAAACCAACATAAGTGTACTTTACCTGAATGCTCGTAGTATTCGGAATAAAGCAAATGAGTTGGTGGCACAAATCATCGTAAATGACTATGATTTAGTGGCCATTACTGAAACATGGTTAAAGGATGGTCACGACTGGGAGTTAAATATCCGAGGGTATCAAACTATTCGGAAGGACAGAGTGGATGGTAAGGGAGGTGGTGTTGCTCTGTTATTTAAGGATGACATCCGGGCAATAGTAAGGGATGACATCGGTGCTATGGAGGATAAGGTTGAATCCATTTGGGTGGAAATCAGGAATAGTAAGGCGAAAAAGTCACTGATAGGAGTAGTCTATCGGCCACCAAATAGTAACGAGATGGTGGGGCAGGCAATAAACAAAGAAATAACTGATGCATGTAGAAATGGTACAGCAGTTATCATGGGGGATTTTAATCTACATGTCGATTGGTTTAACCAGGTCGGTCAAGACAACCGTGAGGAGGAGTTTATAGAATGTATCCGCGATAGTTTCCTAGAACAGTATGTAATGGAACCTACGAGGGAACAAGCGGTCCTAGATCTTGTCCTGTGTAATGAGACAGGATTGATTCATGATCTCATAGTTAGGGATCCTCTCGGAAGGAGCGATCACAATATGGTGGAATTTAAAATACAGATGGAGGGTGAGAAAGTAAAATCAAATACTAGTGTTTTGTGTTTAAACAAAGGAGATTACAAGGGGATGAGAGAAGAACTAGCTAAGGTAGACTGGGAGCTAAGACTTTATGGTGGAACAGTTGAGGAACAGTGGAGAACCTTCCAAGCGATTTTTCACAGTGCTCAGCAAAGGTTTATACCAACAAAAAGGAAGGACGGAAGAAAGAGGGAAAATCGACCGTGGATATCTAAGGAAATAAGGGAGAGTATCAAATTGAAGGAAAAAGCATATAAAGTGGCATAGATTGCTGGGAGATTAGAGGACTGGGAAATCTTTAGGGGGCAACAGAAAGCTACTAAAAAAGCTATAAAGAAGAGTAAGATAGAGTATGAGAGTAAACTTGCTCAGAATATAAAAACAGACAGTAAAAGTTTTTACAAATATATAAGACAAAAAAGAGTGGCTAAGGTAAATATTGGTCCTTTAGAGGATGAGAAGGGAGTTTGAATAATGGGAAATGAGGAAATGGCTGAGGAACTGAACAGGTTTTTTGGGTCGGTCTTCACAGTGGAAGACACAAATAACATGCCAGCGACTGATAGAAATGAGGCTATGACAGGTGAGGACCTTGAGAGGATTGTTATCACTAAGGAGGGAGTGATGGGCAAGCTAATGGGGCTAAAGGTAGACAAGTCTCCTGGCCCTGATGGAATGCATCCCAGAGTGCTAAAAGAGATGGCTAGGGAAATTGCAGATGCACTAGTGATAATTTACCGAAATTCACTAGACTCTGGGGTGGTCCCGGTGGATTGGAAATTAGCAAACGTGACGCCACTGTTTAAAAAAGGAGGTAGGCAGAAAGCAGGAAATTATAGGCCAGTGAGTTTAACTTCGGTAATAGGGAAGATGCTGGAATCTATCATCAAGGAAGAAATTGCGAGGCATCTGGATAGAAATTGTCCCATTGGGCAGACGCAGCATGGGTTCGTAAAAGGCAGGTCATGCCTAACTAATTTAGTGGAATTTTTTGAGGACATTACCAGTGCAGTAGATAATGGGGAGCCGATGGATGTGGTATATCTGGATTTCCAGAAAGCCTTTGACAAGGTGCCACACAAAAGGTTGCTGCATAAGATAAAGATGCATGGCATTAAGGGTAAAGTAGTAGCATGGATAGAGGATTGGTTAATTAATAGAAAGCAAAGAGTTGGGATAAATGGGTGTTTCTCTGGTTGGCAATCAGTAGCTAGTGGTGTCCCTCAGGGATCCGTGTTGGGCCCACAATTGTTCACAATTTACATTGATGATTTGGAGTTGGGGACCAAGGGCAATGTGTCCAAGTTTGCAGATGACACTAAGATGAGTGGTAAAGCAAAAAGTGAAGAGGATACTGGAAGTCTGCAGAGGGATTTGGATAGGCTAAGTGAATGGGCTCGGGTCTGGCAGATGGAATACAATGTTGAGAAATGTGAGGTTATCCATTTTGGTAGGAATAACAGCAAACGGGATTATTATTTAAACGATAAAATATTAAAGCATGCCGCTGTTCAGAGAGACTTGGGTGTGCTAGTGCATGAGTCACAGAAGGTTGGTTTACAAGTGCAACAGGTGATTAAGAAGGCAAATGGAATTTTGTCCTTCATTGCTAGAGGGATGGAGTTTAAGACTAGGGAGGTTATGTTGCAATTGTATAAGGTGTTAGTGCGGCCACACCTGGAGTATTGTGTTCAGTTTTGGTCTCCTTACTTGAGAAAGGACGTACTGGCGCTGGAGGGTGTGCAGAGGAGATTCACTAGGTTAATCCCAGAGCTGAAGGGGTTGGATTATGAGGAGAGGTTGAGTAGACTGGGACTGTACTCGTTGGAATTTAGAAGGATGAGGGGGGATCTTATAGAAACATTTAAAATTATGAAGGGAATAGATAGGATAGATGCGGGCAGGTTGTTTCCACTGGCGGGTGACAGCAGAACTAGGGGGCATAGCCTCAAAATAAGGGGAAGTAGATTTAGGACTGAGTTTAGGAGGAACTTCTTCACCCAAAGGGTTGTGAATCTATGGAATTCCTTGCCCAGTGAAGCAGTTGAGGCTCCTTCATTACATGTTTTTAAGGTAAAGATAGATAGTTTTTTGAAGAATAAAGGGATTAAGGGTTATGGTGTTCGGGCCGGAAAGTGGAGCTGAGTCCACAAAAGATCAGCCATGATCTAATTGAATGGTGGAGCAGGCTCGAGGGGCCAGATGGCCTACTCCTGCTCCTAGTTCTTATGTTCTTATATTCTATGTTTGAAGGACCCCTATATAGACTACAATCTGACTGGTCATGGTAGCTCTCAGAATTTCATCTTGCCACTCAGTGATAAATTTGACCCTGGAACCGAGGAGCAGCATCCTGGAATCACATATATGGCCACAGAACAGGTTGTCCGTTCCCCTGACTACAGAACCCCAGATCACGTTTGCTTGTCCAACCTTTCAGCATCCACGCATAGCGGAACCAGCTGTGGTTCCATAGAATTGACACCAGTTGCACCCCCGAGGAGAAATATCACTCAATTGAATATTCAGAACTGAGTATCAATTCAAGAACGCAATGCATTTAGGGGACTACTTGTCTGGTTCTTCTTGAATCATCATAGATTCATCATGGAATTTACAGTGCTGAAGGAGGCCATTCAGCCCATCGAGTCTGCATCGTCCCTTGGAAAGAGAACCCTACTCAAGGTCATGCCCCCACCCTATCCCTGTAAACCAGTAACCCCACTAAACTTTTTGGACACGGAGGGCAAATTTAGTATGGCCAATCCACCTAACCCACGCACCTTTGGACTGTGGGAGGAAACCAGAGCACCAGGAGGAAACCCACGCAGACACAGGGAGAACGTGAGACTCCGCACAGACCGTGACCCAAACCGGGAATCGAACCTGGGACCCTGGAGTTGTGAAGCAACTGTGCTAACCACTGTGCTACCATGCTGCCCACAATGGCAGGCATTCATTCATTCCTTGCTTGAGCTGCATGGTGGCCATTTCTAGAACTGTAGAACCCATGTAGCTCACAGCTTCACAATGCAGCGCAGAGTCACCAGCCGCTGCTCAAACTCCAAAACCCAGAGTCTGGGCTCCTCCAGTTGATAACACTTCCTCCATCTGCAGTTGTCCAGGGGTTCTGCAGATTCTCGGACAATTATTAAGTGATTGCCTGCTAGGGCTCAGTAAAGAAGCTGAACAGCATTCTGGTGGATAGCAAAAAATAATGAAAAAATAACCTCTCTGAACAGTGATTGGCTGATTTGAGAGTAAACAAATAGTTGGAGAGGAAGTGAAGCATTCACCTTCTACTGTTCACTTGCTGCTGGAGAGGATTTTGGATGACATTCTGGTACTTTATTAACTGTTTAACTCAGTTGGTTGAACTGTTGGTCCATAATGCAGAGCGAGGCCAACAGCAGGGGTTCAATTCCCACACCTGCTTAAGTTATTAATGAAGGCTCTGCCTGCTCAACCTTGCCCCTCAATGAAGGTGTGGTGATCCTCAGCTTAAACCATAACCAGTCAGCTCTCCCCCTTAAATGGAAAAGCAGTCAATGATTATCTGAGTCTATAGCAATTTTACTTACTTTTACTTTATTTAGACTAAACCAACAGCCTATTAACATTTGTTCTGAAATTCTCCAATGACTTCACCTAAAAAGAGTGTTCCTTTGCATTATTTGACACCATTAATGGAACCAGCAAGAAGCAAATGCTTGGTAAAAGGCATCCTCTGGCAGTCTGTCTCAGTCAGCAGGAGGAATTGGAGGAGGACTTGAGACTAGACAGAACAGTACCATGCAAGAGAGAGATAAACATATAGGTGAGGTGAACCCTTTCCCTCTGCGTTTACAGCACATCTCTCCTCCACCAGGACTTGCAATGCTTTGTCCAAAAATATACACGTCCTCTTTCTTAGCCCCCAAGCAATTCTGTAACAAGCTGCTGCAGCACTCCATACCTTTAACTTAAGTGGGTGAGTAGAACCTACATATATTGCTTCATGAAAATTGTCTAATCAGCACTTGAATACTGAAACTGCATGTGTCTCTGAGCACCTCCAGTGCAAGTTGAAATTATAGTAATTAGCAATTAGGGCCAGAGTTGTATTGGGATGTTACCAAGGGCTGGGGATTGTGATAGGTGGGTGGAGTTCTCATAGTTTAATAACTCAGTTGCCCAGGTACAATATAAAAGTAAATTATTATTTACAGGTCTTCAGACACTTAGCAGAGAGAAAAAGTGAAATTTATACTTAGCCCTTCCTTGGGCCAAACCTTACACATCGGTCTGCGCACAGAAAGTCTCAGCCCCACCCTCGCTCCCCCCAAACATCCTGACTTGGAAATATCCTGGAATTCCATCCCTAACAGCACTGCGGATGTACCTACATGCATAGACTGCAACAAATCAAGAAGGCAGCTCAACACCACCACCTCAATGACAATAATGAATGTGAAGTAAATGCTGGCCTAGCCACATCCCTGAAATGAATAAAGAAAAACAATTGCCAACCTAACCATCTGTCATTTAATCCACCTGCTAATTAATAAACCTCCACCTTTGCTCCCTGCCACCTTACTGACCTACCACCTCATTTATCTGCCACCTCACCCATTCTCTCAGTTATCCACCCTTGCACTTATCTCACCCACTCTACATGTCCTTCCCACTTATCTCACCCACTGACCCATCCTGCCACTCTATCCATTTACTCATTCATCCACTCAGTTACTCATCCACTCACCTATTGACCAGCATTTGCACCACCAGCCTTTTAAATGTACTGTATGGCAGATAATGCCATAAAACGGAGGCAGATCCTGTTTTCCCACTGACTCTGCAATACTTCCATTAGTGCTCCCAGGTGGACTCTGCACTGTTCATTTCTGGCAAAGCCCTGCTCGGAAGATCAGGCAAGAAATGCAGAGCAGCTATGCGGTGGGGGAAAAGTTCGGGTGGATCAGCAATCCAATGAAGATTGCTATTCCCGGCAATATTCCATTGTGTTGTTTTCATATTAACATTATCTCCAAATGTTCACTCCCTCGCACAAATGTTGTGAATTTTCAAACTGCTGTCTTCAGGCGACTAATGTATGTAAATTAGCAGAACTCTTATGTATTGCAATGCAGGTCAAAAAGTAATAGCTTCCACCTTTAACAGACTTGAATCTCGATTAGCAATCATACTTAGCCAATTAATGTGATCTTTTACCATAGCGATGAAATATAATGAACCTGAACATCAATTTGAACCCTCAAAAATCATCAGACATAAATCCTATTCTATAAAATGCTTGTTAAGCAACTTCATCTGTAAAAGTATAAAAATAGTTCACTAATTCCTGACCTAGAATTTAGTGAATTCAGTTTCCCCATAGTCAATGGCAATACATAGGGATATGCCAGATATGCATTTCACAGGCAATTTGATAGAGGCAGATGATTAATGTTTATAATATTTTAATTTGTGAAATTCTAATCATTTCCCATTCAGAGACTTGTAATTTCAGCACAGTTTGACCTTTCTGAAGAAGAAGAAAAGCAAAAACAAAAGCAAATTGGCAGCACACTTGCACAGTGGTTAGCAAAGATGTGCAGGTTAGGTGGCTTGACCTTGCTAATTTTGTCCCTTTCATGTCCAAAAGGTTAGGTGGGGTAACTGTGTTACGGGGTTAGGGACTAACCCGAGGTAGAGTGCTCATTCAAAGGGTCGGTGCAGACTCGATGGGCCAAATTGCCTCCTTCTGCAGTGTAGGGACTCGATGATTCTGTGAAATGTGATAGTTTAATTTTACTCGTGTCACAAACCATCTAATGAAAAGAAAAAAAAGCTCATATTTTAACTTTTGTAAATCCTGCTGGGTTGCTATATAGTGAATCTATTGTGTCCTGATAAATTTGGAATTGGGTTCCTATAGTTTTTGTTGAAAGTAAGATAAATGCCATGAAATGTGGATCCATAGTTTCCCGTGCCAGCACCACAGAAGCCCCAAAGGCCTCAAATGGCATCAGTCGTGTTCCAAATCAATTTTAGTGTGGCCTATGTGTAACATCCATGTTGTGTAGGAGACTAATGTGGACGAACAATGTTGGTCGGGGCCCATTTATGTTGTCAAACAGATGCTCCAATGGAGCTGATGCTTGTCACCTAATTTGGTCTGAGCGTGTGCACTGAATGCTTCTGCTAATTACTCACAAATGAACAACTGTTCAGTTTGAGAAACCCCTACTGGTCCAGCTATCAGCTTGAAGGCAATTTCTTTTTTATGTACTTCTGCTTAGGCAACTATGATCCAACTTTGCAGAAGGTATGAGGGCTGGGGACGCAGTGGCTCTGACTCTGCAAAATAACTGAAATGGAATGAAGGCCACAGCAGGGAAACTCTGTGAAGAGGGAGAAGGAAGGGAGCTCTACACAGGTGGGCGCTACCCACCGTGGGTTTTTGAGGTCACTTCCCTTACCTCCACCTCACTGAGAAGCAGTGCCTGCGATGACTTCAACCTTCAACCCAACATGGGTCCTCACAACAGGGCAAAGACTGTGCCTGTAGTGGCCATAAAGGTCACTGTGGCATTGAATATTTAAATGTCTGAATATTTCCAGACAGGAACATCCTGACATTTCAAACATTTCCCGGTATTCTGTCCATCGATGAATGCAGGAGGTGACAGAAGCCATCTGTGCAACGAGAGGTGAATACATTCTTTCCTCCCTCAGCTGGAAGAAGCAGAATGAGCAGGCATATGGTTTTGTCAGGACATCAGAATTCCAGATGGTGCAAATGTCAATGGTAAGGTGTACAGGAAGCTCAAGGGCTACCATTCTATCAACATGGAGCTGATGTATGATCATCCCCAATGCATAATGTCATTAAATGCTTGTTATCCTGACTGAATCCACTGTGCCTTCATTGTGAGGCTGTCTTCTATTTCTGTCCTCTTTACGCCTTCATGGGGAGCCAGAGGTTGGCTTCTCAACAACAAAGGCCCCCTTACACATGATCCTGACCCTCCACTCTGTCACATGACCAAGAGTGAATGATGCATGCCGAATGAGAGCCTAGAAGCACCTGAGAACATCATGGTGCAGACATTCTGCATGCTCAAGCAATGCTCCGAGTCCTCAACCATTTGGCGGGGACTCTCCAGTACATTAGGGTGAGCGATGTTTATTTTCACTCACCACTCCTCAGATACTGAAGTATTCTGTGCTTGCATACAGTAAGACCTGGATAAAATTCAGGTTTGGATTGTATTTTGAGGTGGGTTAGCTGAGAGAGAACAGCATGGTCACTGACTTTGGTGGAAGCATGAAAGCTGCGATCTGGAGAGTGAATGGCTGCTTGTTCCCCACAGAGCCAATTCCACACCAAGATGGTGGCACCTCAGTAATCCTAGTGATTTGACGAATGACAGATTGCTGCACTGCCATGAGTGCTTGCAAGCTGCTTGGCACACTGAGATCCACAGCCATTATAGCAGGGTGAGCCTGCATGAGGCAATGTTGATCACACTGGCGTGATCGGAACTCCCACCATGGCACTGGGATGTTGCAATCATAGAATCTATAGTGCAGAAGGCGGCCATTTGGCCCATCGAGTCTGCACAGGCCCTTGGAAAGAACAGCGCCTACCCCAGCCCGCACTTCCACCCTAACCTCCACCCGATCTCTGTACCCTGCCCATCCTTTTTGGACACTCAGGGCAATTTAGCACGGTCAATCCACCTGAATTTCACATCTTTGGACTGTGGGAGGAAACCGGAGCTCCCGGAGGAAACCCATACAGACATGGGGAGAACGTGCAGACAGTGACCCAAGTCGGGAATCGGACCTGGGACACTGGAGCTGTGAAGCAATTGTGCTAACCAATGTGCTATTGTGCCGCTCGACTGTGAGGTGACTGTCGCCTCTGCTGCTGAATGGCAACTTTGAGGGATCTATGTACATGGACCCCAAGATCCCTCTGCTCCTCCACACTTCCAAGAATCCTGGGCCGGATTCTCCCGTACCCAACGGGGCGGGGGGTCCAGGCGGGAAGGTGGTGTAAACCACTCCGGCGTCGGGCCGCCCCAGAGGTGTGGAATCCTTCGCAGTAGTTTGCGCCCCGCCGGCCGGCGTGTGTCCGCGCATGCGCGGGCGCATCAGTGGCTGCTGACGTCATCCCCGTGCAGGCGCGGGGGGGGGGGGGTTCGGGGGGGTTCACCTCCGCGTTGGCCATCGAGGAGGGTGACACGGCCGGGGGAAATAGGAAAAGAGTGCACCCATGGCACAGGCCCACCCGCGGATCGGTGGGCCCCGACAACGGGCCAGGCCACCGTGGGGGCACCGCCCGGCACCAGAATGCCCCACGCCCCCCCCCCCCCCGGTGCCCGCCCGCGCCGCCAGGTCCCGCCGGTAAGGTATCTAGTCTAATTTACGCCGGCGGGACCTGCATATTACGAGCGGGACATCGACCCGTTGCGGGTCGGAGAATCTCCGGGGGGGCCGCTGTGAGCGGCCACCGACTGGCGCGGCGTGATTCCCGCCCTTGCTGAATCTCCGACGTCGGAGATTCGGCGGCCAGCGAGGGCGGGGTTCACGCTGCCCCCCCCCCCCCCCCCCCCGGCCATTCTCCGACCCGGCCCGTCGGAGATCCCGTCCCCTGTCTTTAACCGTGTATTTGGCATTCAAATTCAACCTTCCAAAATGAATCACACCACATTTATCTCGGTTGAACTCCATCTGCCACTTCTCAGCCCAGCTCTGCATCGTGTCAATGTCCTGTTGTAACCTGCAACAGCCCTCAACACTATCTCCAACTCCACCAACCTGCGTGCCATCGGCAAACTTTCTAACTCACCCTTTCACTTCGTCATTCAAGTCATTTATAAAAGCCACAAAGAGCAGAGTTCACAGAAGTCCAAAGATGTGCAGGTTAGGTGGGTTGGCCATGATAAATTGCCCTTAGTGTCCAAAATTGCCCTTAGTGTTGGATGGGGTTACTGGATTATGGGGATAGGGTGGAGGTGTTGACCTTGGGTAGGGTGCTCTTTCCAGGAGCCGGTGCAGACTCGATGGGCTGAATGGCCTCCTTCTGCACTGTAAATTCTATGACAACAGATCCCTGCGGGACACCACTGTTCACCAGGCGGAATATTTTCCATCCACTAACGCGCGCTGTCTTCTTTCGGCCAGCCAATTCTGTAACTAGACAGCCAATTTTCCCTGTATCTCATGCCCCCTGACTTTCTGAATGAGCACTGAATGAGCCAATCCCACAACCAAAGCAGTAACTCCTTCATCAGACTCAACAAAATGGAAGTATCCTGGCCCCATGCCAGTTTTCTGCTGCATCCTCCTATTCCTTTTTTTTCTAAATTTAGGGTACCCAATTCATTTTTTTCAATTAAGGGGCAATTTAGCGTGTTCAATCTATCCACTTTGCACATCTTTAGGTTGTGGGGACGAAACCCACGCAAACATGGAGAGAATGTGCAAACTCCACACGGACAGTGACCCAGAGCCGGGATCGAACTTGGGACCTCGGTGCCGTGAGACTGCAGTGCTAACACTGCGCAACCATGATGTCATCATCCTTCTATTCCTAATGGCATTGTCCTGCAAAGGAGAGGGAAGAATGTCAATATTGTACTGTACTATGCTTCATGTGCTGCTGTAGTTGAGTAGGTGGTGTAACAAGAGATGGGTGTGAGACTGGCATCATTGAAAGATTTGTGAGGGTAAGGTCAAGTATTTTAATGTTCGGTGTGAGTTCTGAATGCTTCCCTTTAAAAGGGATAGACTGCCTTTAAGAGCTGGAGGCTGGCTGAAACGTATGCTAACCATGGTATTTGTAACCTCTCTTTTGAGCATGTAACTGTCTATAAATACGGGTTGTGATGGGCTACATGTAGAGACCGTGGAAATCAAGAGGCAGCACAAAGATTCTGAACTGAATGCCACATAAGGAGTGAGTGTGGGTGCGAGCACAGGCAGATATCAAATTTTTTTCTCGTGTCCGAAATCAGACCACAGTAATTTTTCCCAAAAAGTTCTTCATTGGAAAGTTTGCCATGATAGTAACAATTTAATCAGTTCAGTAAATTTAATTTCAGCTTACAGATTGTTAATGCTGGAAACATTAATATTTTCTGAGAAATGAAAAACATAAATGTCTCAGTCTTTTAACACTGGAAGGCAAACAGTAATACCTTGGGCAATCTGTGCTTGATTCATTCGGTTTTATTCATGGATTTCATGCTGAATTATTGTGAGTTTATTTTTTTGGTGGAGAAACTTCTAGAGGGGAAACGATAAATACTTCAGGATCTCCTTGCGTTTGCTTAATTTGTAGTACACAATTCAGCTTTAATGCGGTATGAGTATCTTACAGTGATCCTTAGAGAATGGGACTTTTCAGTTAAAATTGGAACAATAAGATCAGCGAAAGTCGTAGAAATCCATTGTTCAAAAAAGGGTGCAGGACAAGCCCAACAATGGCAGGCTTGTCAGTTTAACCACTGTAGTAGGAATTGAGGAAGCTTATAGAAACAATTATTCGAGACAAAAATAACAGTCACATTAGCAAATTCAGGTTAATTGGGGAAAGCTACCTTAGAAGTGGTCAGGGAAAATCCTGTTTAACTAACTTGCTTGAGTTTCTCAGTCTTATTCATGAAGGTTCGCCTTCTCAACCTTGCATTTTCATGAAGTAGGCTGAATGGCCTACTCCTGCTCTGATTTCTTATGTGGTGATGTGCTGGGCTTGAGTTTCCAAAATTAAGTGTCAAATAACAGGCTTGTGAGCAAAGTTAAAGCTCATGGAATAAAAGAACAATTTCTGTCTGGATACAGAATTAGCTAATTGAAGGAAATAGAGAGTAATGCTGAATAGTTGGTTACACGAGAGGAAGGGATATAGTGGGATTCCTCAGAGGGCTAACGTTAGTCGTCTGCTTTTCTTGATAAATATTAATGACCTAGACCAGGGTGTATAGGACACTGTTTCAAAATTTGTGGATGACACTGTTATAACCCACACAAGACATTAACCTCCCTGTGAGCCTTGTTGAATATGAGTTTCCCCGCTGAGCGGCGGAGCCCATCATCAGAGTAATGGACACTGTGAATAAAAGCCAGTCCAGATGGCAGCCGAGCATGAGTAATACCTGCTGGGACTTGGTGTATAGGTGTAATTAGTTTGTTTTGCAATAAAATAAGTTTAGTTACGCCTCTTGTTTTGGATTCTTCTGTGGCCACTAAATTGGTGATGAGGGTAAAAGTGGAGTTACAGTCGGTGCTGCTAACGTTTGGAAGAACGGTCATCTTCCACCGCACTGCCAGAAGAAGGTTGCACTGTTTTCAAAATACCGCTCTTTGGGAGACTAGATGTGTTTGATGCTAGTGTGGAAGATTGGACATTCTGAATTCTCCCTTAGTGTACCAAACAGGCGCTGGAATGTGGGGCTTTGCACAGTAACTTCATAGTAGTGTTAATGTAAGTCTACTTGTGCGGTTTTCCCACAGCATGGGGTGGATTCAATGGGAAATCCATTGTTAGCGGCAGGGCCAGAAGTACACGCAGGCGGCCAAGGTCGGGTTACCTCCCGCCATCGAGAAACACGGCACAGGGAGGCCAGAGAAACTTTCCCATGGTATTTAAAGGGCTCCTCGCATTCCTCACTCTCCGGAGTCTCAGGATCATCATTTTAGGCTGTTAGTGTGCTTTTGAGCCAAGCTTTTGACTGTTTGATCAAGTCTTTCTATCTTTTGAATAATATGTATGTCGATATTAAGGACTGTTTCACAGAACTTGTTTGTTCTAAATGACTGAATGGGGGAATGCTGCTGGACTGACTGCTAAGCCTCCCAATTCAGGTGGCAGGGTAGCAGCAAGAAAGGCAGCCAAGATCTCCACAGGCTGCATGGTGAGGATGTAGGAGGTCGTATGTCATGCTGATTTGCAGGAACAGAACATTCTAACTGAATCTTAGCAGAGGTTTAAAGCAACTGCATTTCAATAGAATGTCAGTCACAAACCTGTGCCACCTGCTGCAGTGAGATTTGGAGCTTAACACTGGGACGTATACTCATTATCTGTGTTGGTGAAGGTCCCTGTGCCTCTCAATCTCTCCAAACCACTTCTGATGACATAATTGACGTCAGTAAGCTTACTCTGCAGACAGCCATCTGGCAAGTCACCGATGCTCTGTGAGACGTCAGCAATTCATTACCTTTCCTATGGAGACTGACAAGCAGGATGAAAGATATGTTACCATTTTCTGCAAGCTCCACAATTTTACCATCCAATAAGAAGCCTCTTTGGAGCCGCCATGGGAGGAGGAAGTGGTCAGGAAGAAGAAAATGTGGACAAGGAGCCGATTTGATGCAAAGGAAGACCAATCCCAGTAGGACAGTGAGCTACCAAAGCTGTAAATCAGCAAATTATTATGAGATTCTCCTGAATAATTCTGCTCCTGCCCAGAGCATCAACACCCTCTCTTTTCATTAGGTCCAGTCTTGACATTCATCGCATCAATACCCTCAATCCATACAATTTATGATGATCCAATTACATCAGCAAGATTATGAAGACCAACAGTTATGCCACAGCTTCTCTTGTACCTGTCATCACACAGAATCTTTACTGGCTCGCAATTGCCTATAGGCAAAGTGCACCTTTAAGGAATGTAGGCTGCCTTGAAATGGCATCAGCAGTGTGCAAAATTAACAGCCCCAATTAGGTAAACTTGAACAGAGCTGGCATTTATTTAAATTAATGAGGTAGGCATGAATTTTGTGCCTATCTTGTTTATGTGATCAGACAGGTGGTCCAACATGGCATCCATTCCCAGCACAAAATCTGCTTGCTGCAATATACACATCTGTATTCACGTAGCATTGTCAAAGTAGAAGACATCCTTCAAAGCATATATTCACCTTGCAATATTAAAGCTCAACTTTATCTTCACAAGGTCAAGAGTGAAAATAATGCATGTTTTTGAAGTTTTGTGGGTTTGAGTGTACCAACAAGGTCAGTTGAATTATCTGATAGCTAAATAACATCAGGTTGACTAAAAATGACAAACTGTTTTAATGGGTTTAAATATTCAAAATGCTATTTTTGATACGTGTTCATGGCTATATTTAAATATTGCAATTTTTGCATGTCATAAGATGGCACCTTTTTTATCTTTGCAAATGATTTGCCGACTTTTCAAAAATAGTTTTCACATCAGTGCTTATGTAAAATGGTAAATGTGGTACCTAAAAGACCTTTGCAGTTTTCAGGAAAATGACCTCTGTATAGTGGTCCAGGTGATGGTGCCAAAATGAATAGATAGTCTGGCCTTTCATGATAACTCAAACCTTAAATCTCACCAACAGAGAAGAATTTGATTTATGGTACTGCTGCTGTTAATGACTTTCTTTCGGCTAGCATTGGAAATTTCTCTCAGTCCTCCACTGTCAGTTTGTTCAGCTTCACATACATTTTACAGGCACAAGAGATTCTATTGGGAATTCCAGACCTTTTTGTTAATGGGGGAATTTCTGTTACTGGCAAAATGTTAGATGTTGTGCCAAACAGTTAATTGCTTGCTTGCTGTTAACTTGTTAGGAAATGGGCTGCATAATTATTTGAGTTGATTTAAATTCGCTGTGACTATTTTTCATTTTGTTTTATATTTTGAGCTGCAGTTAAACTATCGGATTAAAGAATAGCAACAAGAATAGCACCAAGGAAGAAGAGCTGATGTCCTTCCCAAACACCATAAACCAGTGGAAATAAGCCCGATTTTGATTTTTAAAAATTAGGACTGCGATATTAATAAATGGATGCCTCTGCTTTGATCATCAAATCAACCGAGCCAGATTTCACATCTATGCAAACACTGAAAGCTACCAAAGTCAGGTTTGAATTAATAAGTTCATCAGCCTTGAAGATGCATTTAAGGGGAAGCTGTATAAGTGCATGAGGGAGAAAGAATATGCTGATATGGTTAGCTGAAATAGAAGAGGAGATTTGTGTGGAGCATAAACACAGCAAATTTGATCAGTGGGGCCAAAAGGTCTGTTCTTGTGCAGCAAATCTATGTAAAGATAAATTAATCCTCAGGCATTTAGGGGCAACCCAAAAACTGGATTATATTTTACATTTAGAATTTCGGTTTGAATGCCACGTTATAGAATCGTATTACGTGCAAGAAATTTGATAGAAATAATAGCTGAATGAAACCTAACCTGTGCAACTTTTTATCAGACAGATTGCATCTTAACTATCTGTAGAAGGAAAAATGGAAAGTATCATCAGGGAAGTGCTTACACTGAAGCTCAGTTTGAACAAAATACACAAAAAAGAAAATATTCCAATACTTTGCACAAGCAATGGCAACATAGCACCCATGTATACTATCCACAAGTGGATGTAATGGGCAACTGAAGCTTTGTCACAAAAGTTGGTCATATGCTGCCCTGAACCCATGAACAATCAGCAGTAAAATCATTGTGTGGTGAAAATCTTGCAGATAACATGATTAAACCCAACCCAGAGAGTCAACATGTGGCCCTACTGCAACTGGCATACAACCTTTATGCCAAATTGGACAGAAAGCATGCAACTCTGCCACTGTGCAGCTTTCAAGTGAGGGTAGAATTATGCTTATCAATGCCTCCTGTGCAACAATCAAAATAAATTCAGCTAAATTTCAGCTAAATATAATGCAGGGTTCTTCTGTTTACTTGATCAACCAAGAAGGTCACCTTGATCTGAAATGTTCGAGTCTCTTTCTTTTCACAGATGGTGCCTCACGTCTTGAGTATTTCCAGCAATTCCTGTTTTTATTTCATATTTTCAGCATCTGCAGTGTTTCATTTTTGGATACCATATATGTTGCTACATCACTTTAGTTTTAAGCAAGTTCACGAAGATTTTAAATTTGTTTTGTAATCATGTTTGTACAACCTGATGCTGGACGCACTTTTGACAAAGAGGAAGTTGGTACGTTTAGGAGCAGCAGTTGAAATTGATTCCCCAACAAGTTGGAACAACAAGGAAATTTGTTTTCTTGTACAGATTATTCCAGTCATTTCCTCTTGAAGTTGGGGCTAAGGGGATGAATGGGGAGGGGGCGGGGAGTGGGGGGGGGGGGGGGGGGGTGCGCGGGTAGGCTCCACATAGAGTAATGGAAAGAGAAGTGCAATAATTGGTTAACTGGAAGCTCTACTGACCAACTCCTGGATGATGGAATGGTTGAAGTTCAAAACCGACCCCACATCTTTAGATATACAGCTAAACAAGAGTAAAATCCATTCTGGAGTGAACTACAGCCAAAGTTATCAACTCAGGTAAGAAAAGGCAAATTTCCTTCAAGACGGAAAACAAGCTGTTCAATTGCAGGGAAGAACACTCAGTAAAGTTACATTTTCTTAATTGGCTGATGCATGTCATGTTTTTAATTTTATGATTTATGAGAGACAGAAAGGTATATCATGGAGTTCACCTGACCCACGACTTTTACTAGATTGTGGTATGGGGAGCACACGGCCCACTCTGCAGGAGTGGTACAGCAGAAATGGAAAAGTATTTTTTAAAGCAAAACAATGTTTATTCTATAAACTCAAGTTAAGCTTTTTAAAACATGCAGTGAACATCTTAGCAACCATTAATTCAAATACAACCTCCAAAGAATACAACACTAAGTAATGCGTACGCTGTCCTTTTAACATCCAGAAGACTTACAAAAAACATAACCTTTAATAGAAGCACATCAGGTTAATGTCACTACTCATAAAATTTATAATTCTGAATTCACCAAATGATCAATAGACAGCTTTTCATGGCAGAGAGAACAGCAGTACAGCTGTTTTGTCTGGCTTCAGCTCCAACACTGAAAATGAAATCAAAAAGACACAGACACACCCAAGCTTTTCTCAAAGTGAAACTAAAAAGCAGAGCCAGAGCTCAGCTCCACCCACACTCTGACATCATGGCAGTAACATGAGCAGCCAAACATTTCTTGAAGCGACATCCTCATGACAGTGTTCATTTACTGACAGTAAAATATGAATAATTCCTAAACTGCTAGCATGTCCAACCTTTCCCAGAAACAGACCAGTATAATCATGATCAAGATTTACATTCAAGACCCCACACTTAAATACATGATACCATGTCCTGGGGGTTGCAACAAGGAGAGACTTTGTTAAATCAATTAGACCATGATATCCAACCAACTGAACAACTGAGGTTGTATTAAAATGTGTAACGTATTCTGTCAATTAATTAATGTAATGTTGCTTTTGTGAGAGAAACAAAAAAGATGGTTAAAATATGAACATAGTGTGTTCCATAAGAATTTGTCACGTGTTTCTGTTTAATTGTTTTCCAGAAACACTCTGAGGCACTGATTGTTTTTGTGACACAGGCAGCATCATTTAATAGGACCTATAATTCAACAGTTCAACTTTCCTGCTTAGCCTATTTCGAACCCTGATTTTACAACAATGCTTCCTCTTTCAAGAAGAATAGTTGGAAATATGAGTTGCATCATTCTGGGTATCAGTGGTTTCTGATGTATGTTGGTCACATGGTTTCATTCCTGGCTATTTACAATTAGCATATTTTATCTTAAAGCAATACCACAACCTTAGTTGGAGTGTTCATATTTCATCTGACATATTCAAACTGACAACCCTGGACCACATAGATTTTGTGAAAAAAATCCTATGGATCCTTGGGGTCACCAGATATTTGTGTTTTTATATTCATGTTGACAAACTGGCATGTTATTTCCCTTGGTATGAAATCATAAAACACATTTTCTGCATTACAGCCCTATTTTCCTTTTGGCCAACACCTTGTTTTTTTGAGATAGGTTCAAATCTGCAATTGTTTCTGTCAATATTTGAAGATCTTCCATGAAATATTAAAGCCTGGTTGAGGTGGTTGCCTTTTGAGACAAGAAGATAATCTTGTTCATAATTATTGGAACTTGTCACTCTCCTACTGGAAGCTCAGTACTGTACTGCTCCTGGTATCGAGATACTGAAAATGTTCATTTTTATTCTTCTCCCATATGTAGAACGCCAACTGAAAGTCAATTGACCTATCTGGTATATGAATTCAAAGAGGACGGAATTCACCAAGTCAGAGCAAATGAGAATGTTTGGGACATACATTTGGCAACTGATGATTGAAATCTATTTCACGGGTCCATGTACTGCACCCGCACAAAACTCTGTGAGAATAATCTGCATTAACTAAATGTAAGCCAACATAACTGTAAATGGATTTTGGATATCCACCAGTCATATTTAGAAAGGTAATTCTCAACAATTGAAACTTTTCAGGTGTGTTTTATTTTCCACGTGTGCCAGCTATCCATATTAGTGAACCAAATGAAATAGCACTGGTGCTGCCTACTAGCACCACTGTTCTGCACCGTTTACATACAGCTTGATGTCTACTTCCAGGCAACCGTTGGTTTACTGTCTGTGCGGTATCTGCACTTTCTCCCCTTGTCTGCGTGGGTTTCCTTCGGGTGCTATGGTTTCCTCCCACAGTCCAAAGATGTGCAGGTTAGGTGGATTGGTCACGCTAAATTGCCCCATAGTGGCCAAAAGTTAGGTGGGTTGCGGGGGTAGGGTGGCGGTGTGGACGTAGGTAGGGCGCTCTTTCAGGGCCGGTGTAGTCTTGATGGGCCGAATGGCGTCCTTCTGCATTGTAAATTCTATGATTCTACTAATAGGCTGAAGTGATTTGCAAGCATTTTCACTTCCAGATGTCCCAAATGTCAGATGGAGGGTCAAACCTGAAAATCTAAGGATGAGTTCCCTGATTATTTTAATATTGAAGAAACCTTATTTTTTAAATAGGAATTACTCTGAAGTGATTGTTGAATTTTTATCATAAAGTTTTTTTTTCAAGAAATACAAACAGCTCCTTTCTAAGTAAAAGGCATTTTAAGTTTTTTCTTTTCCAGTTCCTTGATTTTCTCGTGGGCATAAAGTAAGTCAGTGGAGCTGGAAAACAGCTTGCATTTTAAATATTTTAAAAGATTGAGTTCACTGGGATTTCATACTGCAAATTAAAAAATTCTTCTTCTAAATAATGGATTTCATTTTTTCCTCATCGTTCATGGGATGTGAGTGTTTCTGGCAAGGCCAGCATTTGTTGTCCATCCTTAATTGCTCTTGAGATGGTGGTGAGCTTCCTCCTTGAACTGTTGCAGTCCATACGGTAATTGTCGGAGATAGTTACAGAAATGCAATTCACATGCCATGTTTGTGATACATTTTTGAAGAGTATTAAAGCACAGCCTAGCCTGGAGAATTCAAAAATGTGGGTACCTTACAACTTAAACTAGCATTCGTAACAATCACAGCACCATCAATTTACCCCAACTTTCCTAGTGGTCTAGTGTACATTTTTCTTTTAGATTTGTCCAAGTCTCATTAATGACAATACAAAGCATCTATATTCAACACAAAAGTTTCAGTTGTTGAGAATTACCTCTCTAAATATTACTGGTAGATATCCAAAATCCATTTACAGTTCTATTGGCTTACATTTAGTTTATATGGGTCATTTTCAAAGAATTTTATGCAGGTGAAGTATATTTTATTCCAGTGTTAGGATACCGGACCAAATGACATCTTGTGTTAGGATACCGAATGAGAACACCAGCATTTTTTTCTAATTTGGAAAACAGTGAGGAAAGGCTATTTCAGCCCAGGAGTGATGACTCTGACCAACAGGCATATTTTATGTTAAAGCAAACTTTAATTTGAATACAGTATTAACCACATTAACATCAAGGAAAATAGCTTTCCAATTATTGGTTAAACAGTTCTTAAACACAAGGAAAAACTTCAACTTACTATCCACACCTGCCACTAATACCAATTAAGTAATCCAGTACCTTCCAAATGCCACTTATGAATAAAGTTAACACAACAGGTTTACTTGAAGTCTTCTGTGTAGATACCTTTAGAGAGAGGCCCTTTCAAGAACAGATCCAGTACACTTCTGTCTTGTCATACTCAAATCCTATGGCAGACTGCTGAGCAACTTAAAATATTATAGTAGGTGCAATACTACAGACAAACCTGGCTCCTCCCATTAATTATATCATCTGTATCTCATTAATTACATCATCTGTATCCCACTAAGTCCTTTACCTGCTTAGTGAGGACTGAGCACAATACATCAAATTATCTATACTCCAAGGAATTTCCTGCAATAAAAACAATGTTCTATTAGTAATAACCTTGTCTTTTACGACACCCTGATTACAGCTTTAGCAGACATACTGCCTGTTAATAACATTACTGCCACAGATATGAAATATAATCCATAACAATTGCTACATCAATCACACTAAACATAGATTGCACTGTAGACAGGTTTTCGTCACTGTTTTCCAGAATGTAAGTTTTGCAAACATAAACACAGGCTTATAGGAAATTGTTTAAGCTTGATAAGCTGGATATACACAAGAAAATGATATGAATGATACATTTACTTACAAACAATGGCAAATTCACCCTGATAGGTTATTGGTTTTTCACACCTCACAACTGTAGTTCCCAGAACACAGATTCCAAATGGGGTTTTAAACTTTATCTTAACACTGCTCCTCCTGCCTATAGTATAATGGGTTTATAGAATAGTTATGCTAATGAGTGATGCCAATGACATCAGCAGTCATGTGCGAAAGAGGAAGAGAGGATGGAACAGTCTGCATTCATGAGAGAGACGTATCTACTCTGTAACCTCTCTAATGTATGGTGCTAGTAAACCAGTTTGAAGTAACTGCTTGAGTTGCACTAGCATCACTCTGGATAAGATAGGCCACGCCACCAGTATGCGAAACACCACGCTCTAATTTGAAATACATTTCCCACCTTTTTAGGTTACTGTCCACCATTCACCAAATTGAGCATATTTTGTTACTCTGTGAATGGATGCGTAGGATAAAAGTACAAATAAAGTTATTACCTATTTTTTCCTCCTGTAACACCTTAGCTCTCTGTTTGTCACTTCAGTGGATGGTCCAGCTGGGGCTCAGAAATGACTGCAATGGGTTGCAAAGAATATTCTTTTTTGAACTAGAGAAATGTGGAGAATCTAAATTTGCAATCTATTAATCATTTTACATACAGCACATAATTGCTTCACACTTCACTTACTGTGTCATGATTTGTCTAAAACACTACTTATATCAGATCTGGGTGTCATAACTCTTTTCCATACTTTAATATGTGTTTTCAATCTTTTTTTTATATCTGCCAGAGAGTGACTTGTCCAAAGGTACTCAGTGCTTGATTGACAGACCCAGCCTGGGGAATGGGGGGAGGGGGGGGGGCTGCTGAGAGCCATCCTGCCCTTGCTGCTACCTCTGTCCCCACCCCCACCATATGCCCCCCCTCAATCACCTATGTCTAGGTCGATGCCGATCCTAGTTGTCGGACGGGTACAGTAGTGGTGGTAACCACTGCCTCCAATACCTATCTGAGCAACTGGCAGGTCTCAGCAGACAGAATGTTTTCCCCTGGGCTGGGAGGTCCTTGATCCTGGGTAAAACTAGCCACTGCCTACTGTTATAAATAAAACCCCCAGAGACTACAACACTAAGTAAACCTTTAAGATTTCCTTTTTAACATCCATACTACTTAAAAACAAAACCTTTAACAGAAGCACATCAAGTTAAAGTCACTCCTGAAAACATTTCTAATTCTAAATTCACTAAATGATCAAGAGATAGTCTTTTGATGGCAGAGAGAACAGCTGCTGTACTCCTGCTTGGTCTGGCTTCAGCTCCAACACTCAAAACAAAACGAAAACACGCCCTGCAGCCTGCTCAAAAACAAAAGTAAAAAGCTGACAGACAGCCCAGCTCCACCCAATCTCTGACATCACTGCAGTAGTAAACACCTATTTCTTAAAGGTACTCTCACTACAAATATTTATATATACACCCATTTAGAAACACCCATTTCTTAAAGGTACTCTCACATGACACCATCAACTTCCGTAACACAGTGGGATTCCCCAGAGGAGGTGACACACGACTCTTGGCAGCTCTCCAGAGCCTGCTGTCTCAGTATGTATAGTGCCATTGAATACCAGCTTCAGCTGATGTGGTGTTTGAGGAAATCGAGTTTTATGAAAGGGGTTTAATCTTTCTTGGTTATAGTATTCAGACAAATCACGTTAACTTGATATTTTCACATGAAGACAAAATGGCAATAGATAACAATCAAACCCAAACACAATGAAGGATTCTTCATTGAGCCTTCCATCTTGGATTAAGACTCGAAAGCACAGAGTTTTTTGACTGAAGGTACTCCAAAGGAATCATGCTGAGTCTGTTATCAGAATTTAATATGGGATCTTGCTTCACTTCTTTCAGTTACAACTTTCAAATACATGTCTTGAGTGCCATTTTAGAAATGAGTCTGTGGAACATTGTTGATTGATTCGGCTAACTCATAGCATTCCGTTTCTAGTTGCTCAAGATATTTAGGGATCTATCGGTCATAAGGCGGCGCGGCTAGTCAATGCCGGGAGATCCCTCTTCCGGGATCTTTCCAGCTTGCATGCCTCGCAAACTAAATCCTGCCCATTGTGGGGGTGCCCCGCACGTGTGAGGTAGGGTGCAGGGAGCTCCGAGGGCCCTTTCATAGATGAATTGGGCCTTTGGAGGGGTTTGGGAGTTGGTTCAGGGAGTCGGGAAATCAGGACGCCGTTTAAAAATGGTGTCCCGATCTCTTCCTGCACTAAGAAGTTCCGGTGAGCAGAGTTCCTCAGTGCAGGAAATGGGACTAAGTGC
The DNA here is from genome assembly GCF_902713615.1 of Scyliorhinus canicula. Taxonomy (NCBI): domain Eukaryota; kingdom Metazoa; phylum Chordata; class Chondrichthyes; order Carcharhiniformes; family Scyliorhinidae; genus Scyliorhinus; species Scyliorhinus canicula. The sequence continues at coordinate 66,628,647 of NC_052156.1, read as the reverse complement.
AGCCTTGGCAGGGAATTTCCCACTGAGGCCCCGAATTGCAACAGAGACCTGATAGATAGCATGTGAGCATGAGGAAACACGTGGCTAAACACGCTTGTCACGGGACTCTGTTCCAATTTGGTTAGAATGTGCCCTTACGTGTTCAACTGTTTTGACCAATGCATTTTACTTTTGGAGAATCCGCTTCACCTTTCTGTTCCATCGGATATTAAGGCAGTTTTTGTTGCACGAGTCTTACTTACGGAGAAAAAACTATCGTCAGTACAGATGCTTGCAGTGGGTGATTATTCACATATCTTCAAAAGGCACTGACCAATATCAGAGCTGATAGCATCAGGAAGGAGACCAGAGCCACAAAATCTACAAATGGGCTGTTGGGGAGGGGGGGGGGGGGGGGGGGGGGGGGTGCAGGGAGGGGAGGATAGATAAATCAAATTCTCGAGTGTCCAGAGAAATAAAAGGGGTAAACAGTCTGTAGTTTTTGACTCGGGCAGAATTCAGGAACATTCCCACCGTGGTCTTGATGTATCCGATTTATAGACACAGACAGCTGATTTGGCTGTTCTCCTCGATCACTATTACAGGGATGATTTTCTTCAAGGAATCTCTGTCTGCAGCAGGGATTTTCTTGGGTGGTCAGAATTAGTGTACCGGGCTCAAAGCTTTCAAGGTGGAAAGAGAAGGAGGAAGAAGGGACCCCCCTCCATTCAGTTCTTCACTCATCACCATCTCAACTGCTGGTCCTCTTGGTGCAAAGAAAGCAAACGCTTAACAAACACAATGGATGGGATTTTACGGCCCCTCCCGCCATCAGGATCTTGCGATCCTGCCAATGACAATGGACTTCTGAATGGCTCACCCCATTTTCAGCACCGTCCCCGTCGTAATGGGGAGCTACAATTCTGTCCAATGTGTGGGTCGCTCACATGACCAGCGCCCAGTGATTTAAATGTGTTCAGTATTGGTGTATTCCCTCTTGCTACTTCAATTGGTTCATGCCTGGGAATCCCTCTCACAGCGTGGCTTTCCTTGTTCACATGATTAGGTTCAAGGCATTACCAGGAGAGCTCAACGAGTTCATGTCTGCTGGCCCTTCTCAGCCAGGTTCCTATTGCCCAAGTGATGGTTTTTGCTTAATGGTTTGTCTCCACAAGTTGCACATCTCAGGTGATTGCCTTGGTGCATTGTTAATGGGGGACAGGATATGTGGTTCATTTATATTCATCAAGTCTTTGTCCTTGACAGCTCTTTGCAGAAATGTTGTCTCTATCCCAATGGATTGGAATGTGGAATTTACAGTGATGCAAGTTTGGGTAGCCATTAAAAAAAAAATTATTTAATAAATTTAAAGTACCTAATTCTGTTTTTTTCCAATTAAGGGGCAATTTAGAATGGATCAGATTTGCTTTTATCCAGTGACTACTGGGGTACCGCAGGGATCTGTGCTCGGAGCCCAAATGTTCACATCATATATTCATGATATGGATGAGAAGGCAGCATGGTGGCCTAGTGGTTAGCACAACCGCCTCACGGCGCTGAGGTCCCAGGTTCAATCCCGGCTCTGGGTCACTGTCCGTGTGGAGTTTGCACATTCTCCCCGTGTCTGCGTGGGTTTCGCCCCCACAACCCAAAAATATGCAGAGTAGGTGGATTGGCCACGCTAAATTGCCCCTTAATAGAAAAAATAATTGGGTAATCTAAATTTAAAAAAAAAAGTATGATATGGATGAGGGAGCTAAATGTATTATTTCCAAATTTGCAGATGATAAAACATTGGGTGGGAGAGTGAGCTGTGTGGAGGATGCAAAGATGCTTCAGCGGGATTTGGACAGACTGCGTGAGTGGGCATATGCATGGCAGATGCACTATAATGTGGATAAATGTGAGATTATTTGCTTCGTTAACATAAATAGGAAGGGGTGTAAATTGAGAGAGGTGGCTACTCAGCGAGACCTTGGTGTCCTTGTGCATCAGTCTTTGAAAGTAAGCGCGCAGGTAGAGCAGGCAGTAAAGAAGGCAAATAATATGTTGGCCTCCATAGCGAGAGGATTTGAGAATAGGAATAGAGATGTTTTACTGCAATTTTATTGGGCATTGGTGAGGCCACACCTGGAGTATTATGTTGTCCTTATCTGAGGAAGGATGTTCTTGCTATGGAGGGAGTGCTCCAAGGGTTTACAAGGCTGAATCCTGGGATGGCGAGACTGTCATATGAGGAGGGACTAAGTCAATCAGGACTATATTCATTACAGTTGAAAAGAGTGTGAGGGGATCTCATAGAAACTTACAAAATTCCAACAGGATGAGGCTGAGTAGATTCAGAAAGACTGTTCCCGATGGTGGGGGAGTCCAGAACTAGGGGTCATAGTTTGAGGACAAGGGGTCAACCTTTTAAGACTGAAGTGAGGGAGATTTCTTCACCCAGAGAGTGGTGAATCTGTAGAATTCACTCCCACAGAAAGTAGTTGAGACCAAAACGTGAAATTTCAAGAAGGAATTACATATAGCTCTTGGGGCTGTCATAATATCCACTCATGTATATCATGAGATGCAGACAGGCAGTGATTGACACATAGGATAACCAATGAACACACACGACACAGAACAACCAATCACCAGACAGGACACCACCACTATAAAGCCCACAGGGCATTAAGGCTCTCCCTCTCTCACAGGACATGGCTAAGGAGATAGTCGCAGTGCATAGGCCAATGAACATCATCACCATGTGATGGAGAGCTAGTCTGGTCAAGCCAGTAGGAGGTTATCAGTTAGGTTAATAGAGTGTCAACCCACAGCAGATTATGTACAGCAATCAACAGGTTCAATAAAACAGTGTTGGACCATCTCCTGTGTGGGAAGCCTGTTTCTCGTTTTACTGCATCCAGTTGCAGTCGATGTTAGACCAACACAGATAACACATCAGGGGTGGATTGGCCATGACAAATTGTCCAAAATTCTATGATTAACCTAGGACAAAAGTTCGGCGCAACATCGTGGGCCGAAGGGCCTGTTCTGTGCTGTATTTCTCTATCTATCTCTATCTAAAGAGTTTAAGGGATATCGGGGTAGGGCAGCACGGTGGCGCAGTGGTTAGTATTGCTGGCTCATGGAGCTGAGGACCCAGGTTCGATCCCGGCCCTGGGTCACTGTCCGTGTGGAGTTTGCACATTCTCCCTGTGTCTGCGTGGGTTTCGCCCCCACAATCCAAAGATGTGCAGGCTAGGTGGATTGGTCACTCTAAATTGCCCCTTAATTGGAAAAAATGAATTGGGCACTCAAAATTTTTTTAAAAAGGGATATCAGGGAAGGCGGGATCAGGGTATTGAATTTGATGATCAGCCATGATAATAATGAATGGTGGAGCAGGCTTGAATTAATTAATTCCAGGCAGCTGGGCTTCTGGGGCCTTGGGGACCACAGTAACTGAAAGGAGCCAAGAGAAATTGAGTCCATAAGATAAAACATCTTCACAATGCCTTTATAGAGTTTTCTCCAGGCCCAACAAGCTACTTAATAAATTCACCCTTCATTGTGATCTGTCTGCTTCTTCATCACAAACCACTGCTTCTCTTCTGAACCAACATCTGACCACCTCCAAGCACAATCTCACCACCCACTCCCTCACTGCAGACTGCACACTGCTCGATCCACCTCCTGATCTTCATCAGGTCTATCTTTAACCTCTGATGAGAAAGAAGAAGTGCTGCACTCGCAACACCACCAGCAGCTACTGTCTTCTTCTCAGCCATCTAGTCCAAAGGGCAGAGGATGGACATAGAGCTCCAGTTTGAAGGAGGCTATTCTGTGAGCACAAAGTGCAGAGATTCCAGCCTTCCCGAACAGGCGCTGGAATGTGGCGACTCGGGGCTTTTCACAGTAACTTCATTTGAAGCCTACTTGTGACAATAAGCGACTTTCATTTCATTTCAGATAGAGATCAACATGATTGAGGAACAGTATCTCAGGAGACTCAGGCTTTCACGGAATCTGAAGCTTCCTGCAACTAGGCCTCCTCCCAAGTGGGCCAGGTGGACATGCATTGCCATTGTGAAGTTCATTGTTAGCATTCCTTCACCACTGGCTCCTTCCCTCCATTATAAGGTCAGAGGTGGGGAAGTTTGCTGTTGCAATATTCAGCACCATTCACGACTCCTCAGATACTGAGGCAGTCCCTACCCTTACAACACTCAAACTTGTGGTTATATGTGGAGAAAATCCAAACTTAACACTCAATGGCATTACCATCGCTAATCCTCCTCTATCAACATCCTGGGGAGGGGGTGTGGGCTCACTGTATTTATGTGGATAGTCCAGTTCAGTTTCTGGCCAAAGGTAATCGCCTCTCAGGGTGTGGGGGTGCTGAGAGGTGATTACCTTTGGCCAGAAACTGAACTGGACTATCCACATAAATACAGTGACCACAAAAGTAGGTTAGAGGTTCATACTCACCTCCTGACTCCTCAAAGTTTAACCACCATCTACAGGGCACAAGTTAGGAGCGAGATACTTGCCTGGGTGAATGCAACTCCAACAACATATAAGAAGCTTGATACTATCCTGGCAAGGCAGCCCACTTGATTGGCACCCCATCAACCATCATAAACATTCACTCCCTCTACCACTGATGTACAGTGGCAGCAGTGTGTGCCATCTACAAGATGTATTGCAGTAACCCACCAAGGCTCCTTCAACAGCGAGGCAATGAGAGCACCCGGAGAAAGCCCATGCAGACATGGGGAGAATGTGCAAAATCCACACAGACTGTCACCCAAGGCCAGAATTGAAGCCGGGTCCTTAGCGCTGTGAGGCAGCAGCGCTAACCACTGTGCTGTCCACATAGCAGTAGACTGCAGTGGTCCAGGAAGGCAGCTCACTACCCAGCTTCTCAAGGGCAATTAAGAATGTGTTGGTGAAGAAGAAAAATTAACTGCTGATGAGGCCAGTCAGAATGAGAGAGCTCTGGGATTTGCTGTTCTGACTGGATTCCAGCAAATCCAACATTCTTAGATTGCATCCATCTTGCAATGAAGGTAGCCTCAGATCATCCAGGAGCGTAGTCAATCACAGAATCATTGAATTTACAGTGCAGATGGAGGCCACTCAGCCCATCAAGTCTGCACCGGCCCTTGGAAAGAGCACTCTATTTAAGTCCACACCTCCACCTATCCCCGTAAATACACCTATCCTTTTTCGACACAAAGGGCAATTTATAATGGCCAATCCACCTCGCCTGCACATCTTTGGACTGTGGGAGTAAAGCGCAGCACCCGGAGGAAACCCACGCAGCCACGGAGAGAACTTGCAGACTCCGCACAGACAGTGACCCAAGCCGGGAATCGAACCTGGGACCTCGGGGCTGTGAAGGAACCGTGCTAACCACTCTGCTACCGTGCTGCCCTCAATGGGATCCTACTCAATCAGTGGTGGGCATGTGTGCAACCATTGGAATCTATTCACACACGTCTGTGCAAGATTTCTTGAAAGCTTCTTTGTTTTACGTCAGCTACATCTCATATAGATATTTGCATATCCAAACAGATTTAGCGATGACTCCTTGGCGATCATGGCCTACCCTGTGAAGACATGGCTGATAGTACCTGTGGAAAATAGCTACTAATAATGCAGGAGAAAGTTAGAACAAGAGCCCCATATGCACAAGAACAGTTATCGAGCGAGCCGTTGGATTGCTGAGGATGCTGTTCAGCTGCCTGTACAGATCTGTGGGCACTCTTCAATATAGTACCAACAAGGATGTCCAGAATTGGTAGCATGACTAGTCCTACATAAGTGCAAGCCCTACTTTATTTTGTCTGCTATGCCTTGCACAACATAATACTGCAGAGGGGTATGCAGGAGAGAACCGACGGATGTTTTGCCTCAACCTCAGCAAAGGAAAGCGAGATGTAGCATGAGGTGTTGGAGGAGGAGGAGTCTGATATGTCATAGACTAATTTATGCGTGTTTCATATAACCTGAGTATATGAAGCAGTGACATCCTAACTCAAAACCAACCAACCCCCCCCCCCCCCGCCCCATTCGTCCCACCACAAAGCAATCCCACTGTCAAATAGTTCTTCTCATTGACACTCATTGCTCATATCCCACACTGGCCATGCTATTTTCCATGAGGCTGATCGCCATTTGGCAGGTGAAAAGCAACAATTAAGGTGACTGGATAATGGAGACTTATAATAAAGTTTATGGTTCATTCCCATTTTTTATACAATGGAAACTGTGACAGACTTGTAAACACCCAAGCGATTCCACTTGTGAAACTACAAAGGCTTTCTCTGCCTTTTCATGTTATTCCTACCCGGTGTTACCCCTGTGACTTCCGGAGCTTTGACAGCCGAGATGTTCATGCCGGCCGGTTGGACTGTTTTCTTGTTCTATTTTCTTCCATTAAACACAGAAATCTGGTAACAACTGCAAAATCCGTTCCTTGTCTTTAATGAGCTAATTTTACAAAATCCAACATTAACGCTCAATCAAATGATACAATCTGATTCCATTCATATTATTCTTTGTTATTGAGACCAGTATTCACTGCAGAACTCAGTTACTAACCGTTACCATTTCAGACTGACCACAGGAAAAAATGGTTCATTTGAAGCACTTACACCAGTTTCACCTTTTGATCCCTACATTCCAAGCACACTAACTTACAATACACTAAGTGACATACAATGCCGAGTGCAATAAGCAAGGAGTGAAGAAGATACATTCACATTCATCAATCTCTCCCAGTGATTCCATTACCATGGTTACAGATCCACCAAGCACTTTATTACAATGAACAGTGACCAACAAATATCCGAGAGCCTGAAGACATGGCTGACTGACTTTTCTACCTTTTCAGCATCACATATTTACCAAGCATCCCTGTTCAGCAGAACTGAAAGATGTTTTAACCCATTCTGTGCTGATGTCACAGTGAGGTACATTGAAATACATGGGTAGTGTAGGCCCACATTCATGTACACTTGTATAGGGATGGCAGGCCATGTCATTGGGCAGCACGGTAGCATTGTGGATAGCACAATCGCTTCACAGCTCCAAGGTCCCAGGTTCGATTCCGACTTAGGTCACTGTCTGTGCGGAGTCTGCACATCCTCCCCGTGTGTGGGTGGGTTTCCTCCGGGTGCTCCGGTTTCCTCCCACAGTCCAATGATGTGCAGGTTAGGTCAATTTGGCCATGCTAAATTGCCCTTAATGTCCAAAATTGCCCTTTGTGTTGGATGGAGTTACTGGGTTATGGGGATAGGGTGGAGGTGTGGACCTTGGGTGGGGTGCTCTTTCCAAGAACCGGTGCAGACTCGATGGGCCGAATGGCCTCCTTCTGCACTGTAAATTCTATGTCTATGTCTAACTGGAGGCAGCTGTGGGATTCTGACCAAGGGGGCGAAATGGAAGTTCCTTGAGAAAAGTCTTCATTTCCACATGTCCTTGCTTCATTTTCTTTCTCATGGCCCCACTTTTCTGTCAGCCAAGAGCTGGAGGACACTTGACTACAATTCAGTTTGGTGCTGAATATCCAAGGTAACATGTCCCTCCATTCTTTAAACTGGCATTGTTAGTATGCAGGCCTCAACATGTATTCAGTTGTTGCATCTGACTCTCCATGCAGGTGTTCATTATTTTCATGAAAGTGGACATCGGGATGTAACAACTTTGGAGTGGCAATGTGGTAGTCACCACTGTTGTATATATATTGCATATGAGGTGTATTATGGTAAGGCTCCTGTACTACAGGTACGGGGGTAGATCCCTGCCCACTGGCTCCGCCCAGTAGGCGGAGTATAAATGTGTGGGCTCCCCGAGCTGCAGCCATTTCGGCAGCAGCTGCGGGAGGCTACACATCTCTGCGTAATAAAGCCTCAATTACTCTCTACTCTCGACTCATCGTAATTGATAGTGCATGAATTTATTACGCAGAGATTTTACAACGATGGATCTCCGCATCAAACCTTATCGCCTGCAGCTGCACCCTCAAGCAGACAATGCCAAGTCGGCCTTCGCACATTGGCTAGCTTGCTTTGAAGCACACATTGGATCTGCGACAGAACCACCCTCAGAGGCACAGAAGCTCCAGATCCTGTACACGCGGCTGAGCTCTGGTATCATTCCCCTCATCCGAGACACGCCTACCTACGCTGAGGCCATGGCGCTACTGAAGGAGAACTACACTCAGCAGACCAACAAAATCTACGCCAGGCACCTCCTGTCCACACGGCATCAACTCCCCGGTGAGTCTGTGGAAGATTTCTGGCATGCCCTGCACGCCTTAGCGAGGAACTGCGATTGCCAGGCCGTTTCGGCCGCTGAACATTCTGAACTCCTAATTAGAGATGCTTTCATTACGGGCATACAGTCAGCGTACATCCACCAGCGCCTCTTAGAAGAAGTTACCCTCAACCTCACGGTGACCAAGAAACTCGCAATTTCACAGTCGCCTCCCGCAATGTACAAGCGTACGTCCCCGACCGCACGCCCATCCCCCTCCTGGACATCGTGGACCCCGCCAGCGAACACCCCATCGTGGACCCCACCAGTGACCGCTCCGAGCCAACCCCAAGCCTGTGCCGTGCGGCAGCCAACCAACCCCGGGGGACCCAAGTGCTACTTCTGCAGACAGACAAAACACCCCCGGCAGCGCTGCCCGGCGCGGAGTGCACTCTGCAAGGCATGCGGGAAGAAAGGACATTTCGCTGCTGTGTGCCAGGCCTGCCCAATCGCCGCTTGAGACCCGTCGGCGCCGCCATCTTCCTCGCCTCAGACTTCGTGCGGCCCGTGTGCTCCGCCATCTACCTCGCCTCAGACCACGTGCGGCCCCTGGGCGCCACCATCTTGCTTGCCTCAGGACATGTACGGCCCGTGGGCGCCGCCATCCTTAACGCCGTCTGCCGTGATCGCCGCCATCTTCCCCGCCCCAGGCCCCTGTTCGTAGGGCACCTCACGGGCTGCTCATCGCCTGCAACCGCCACCAACCAGCCAGGTGCCTTCCAACACCAGCCGCGTCTCGCCTCCATCACGATCGACCAGTCCCGACCACACAACCTCGCGACCACGTCGACGACAGTGAAGGTCGATGGGGACAAGACATCATGCCTTCTGGACTCCGGAGCACTGAGAGCTTCATCCACCCCGATACGGTAAGGCGCTGCTCCCTCACAGTGCACCCCATTAACCAAAAAATCGCCCTGGCCTCTGGATCCCACTCCGTCGCGATCCGGGGGTACTGCACCGCCACCCTCACCATCCACGGCGTAGAGTTCAGCGGCTTCTGGCTCTATGGCCTCCCAAACCTCTGCGCTGCCTTGCTACTCGGCCTGGACTTCCCCTGCAACCTCCAGAGCCTAACGCTGAAATCTGGCGGGCCCCTATCACCCCTTATTGTCTGCGGTCTCATAACCCTTCAGGGCGACCCGCCTTCTTTGTTTGCAAACCTCACCCCGGATTGCAAACCCGTCACCACCAGGAGCAGACAGTACAGCGCCATCAGGTCTGAGGTCCAGCGGCTGCTACGGGAAGGTTTTATCGTGGCCAGCAACAGCCCCTGAAGAGCCCAATTTGTAGTTGTGAAAACTGGGGCGAAAAACAGGATGGTCGTTGACTACAGTCAGACCATTAATCGGTACACACACTTCGACACGTACCCCCTCGCATGCATATCTGATATGGTCAATCAGATTGCACAGTTCCGGGTCTTCTCAACAGTGGACCTGAAATCTGCCTACCACCAGCTCCCCATTCGCAAGGGGACCACCCGTACACCGCGTTTGAAGTGGACGGCCGCCTTTACTACTTCCTTAGGCTTCCCTTCAGCGTCACTAACGGGGTCCCGGTCTTCCAACGGGAGATGGACCGAATGGTTGACCGGTACAGACTGCAGGCCACCTTCTCGAACCTGGATAACGTCACAATCAGCGGCCATGACCAGTAGGACCACAACGCTAACCTTTACAAATTCCTCCTCACCGCCAAACTCCTCAACCGAACCTACAACAAGGAGAAGTGCTCAGCACTAACCGATTAGCCATCCTCGGCTATGTGGTTCAAAATGAAGTTCTAGGGCCCAGCCCCGATCGCATGCACCCCCTCTCCCTTCCCCACTGCCCCAAGGCCCTGAAACGATGCCGGGGGTTCTTCTAATACTATGCCCAGTGGGTCTCTAACTATGCGGACAAGGCCCGCCCACTCATTCACTCCACCGTTTTCCCACTGACGGCTGAGACTCACCAGGCCTTCAACCATATCAAGGCCGACATCGCCAAGGCCGCGATACACGCGGTCAACGAGACGCTCCCCTTCCAAGACGAGAGCGATGCATCAGATGTCGCTCTGGCCGCCATCCTCAACCAGGGAGGCAGGCCCGTGGCATTCTTTTCACTCATCCGCCATGCCTCTGAAATTCAGCACTCCTCCGTCGAGAAGGAGGTCCAAGCCATAGTAGAAGCTGTGCGACATAGGAGGCATTAACTGGCCGGCAGGAGATTCACTCTTCTCACTGACCAACGGTTGGTTGCCTTCACGTTCAACAACACACAGTGGGGCAAGATCAAAAATGATAAGATCTTGAGGTGGAGGCTCGAGCTCGCCACCTACAATTACGAGATTTTTTATTGCCCTGGTAAGCTCAACGAGCCCCCTGATGCCCTGTCCTGAGGTACATGTGCCAGCGCACAAATGGACCGACTCTGGACCCTGCACGACGATCTCTGCCACTCAGGGGTCACCCGGTTATTTCACTTCATAAAGGCCCGCAATCTGCCCTACTCCATCGAGGAGGTCAGGGCTATCACCAGAGACTACCAGGTCTGCGCAGAGTGTAAACCGCACTTCTACCGGCCAGACTGAGCGCACTTGGTGAAGGTCTCCCGCCCCTTTGAATGCCTCAGCGTGGACTTCAAAGGGCCCTTCCCCTCCACCGACCGAAACACGTACTTTCTTAACGTGGACGACGAATACTCCAGATTCCCCTTTGTTGTCCCATGCCCCGATAAGACATCTGCCACCATCATCAAAGCCCTCAACACCATCTTTGCTCTGTTCTGTTTCCCCGCCTACGTCCACAGTGACCGGGGATCCTCATTTATGAGCGTTGAGCTGCGCCAGTACCTGCTCAGCAAGGGCATTGCCTCGAGCAGGATGACCAGCTACAACCCCCGGGGGAAACGGGCAGGTGGAGCGGGAGAATGGGACGGTCTGGAAGGCCATCCAGTTGGCCCTACAGTCCAGGAATCTCCCGACCTCCCGCTGGCAGGAGGTCCTCCCCGACGCCCTTCACTCCATTCGGTCGCTGCTTTGCACTGCGACTAATCAAACCCCCCATGAATGTCTCTTTGCCTTTCCCAGGAAGTCCACCTCCGGGGTTTCGATCCCAACGTGGCTGGCAGCCCCAGGACCCGTTCTCCTCCGCAAACACGTGCGGCTCCACAATGCGGACACGTTGGTTGAGAGGGTATAGCTACTCCATGCGAACCCGTAGTACTCCTACGTGGCGTACCCCTCAGGGCGTCTCCCTCTAGGACCTGGCGCCAGCTGGGTCCCCACAACCCCCCCCCCCCCCCCCCCCGCCCCGGCACCACCCTTCCTCCCCCAGCGCACCCCACCACAACCCCCGCTCCAGGACAATCCGTCCTCCCCTTGGTCCCACCCGGGGATGAAGATAAGGTCGACACACTCCAGGAGTCACCGGCAACCGAACCGAAGCCTGCATCGCCACCGGGATTGCGGCGCTCGCAATGAAGGATCAAGATGCCTGATCGTCTGAATTTGTAAACCTTTCCTAAAATGTTAAACCCCTGCATGTAAATAGTCTTCCACCACCCCTGCTGGACTCTTTTTTAACAGGGGGTGAATGTAGTAGTCACCACTGTTGTATATATATATATAACATATGAGGTGTATTACGGTAAGTGTCCTGTACTACAGGTACGGGGATAGATCCCTGCCTGCTGGCTCTGCCCAGTAGGCGGCGTATAAATGTGTGGGCTCTCCGAGCTGCAGCCATTTCGGCAGCAGCTGAGGGAGGCTACACATCTCTGCTTAATAAAGCCTCGATTACACTCTACTCTCGACTCATCGTAATTGATAGTGCATCAGGCAACCAGCGTTGGATTGCCACGCTGTGCCCAATTACTTCTGTTAATTTTCTTCTGAGTCTGTCTCGCCCGACCTTCCAGCTCAGGCCACAAGATCCAAGTCGTGCAGCTTGTCCCCGAGGCCCAGATCACAGTTCAGCTCCATCATTATGAAGGAGGACACACCCTTTCATTACAGTACTGGCTTTAGCAAACAAGGTAAATTAAAGGTCCATGAAATTTAAAGGTCCTTGACAGTTGAAGGAGAAGGCAAGTAAACGTCTAATTTAAGTGGCTCAGATTTCTGGTATTGGGAGGGGTTCGGAATGAGAGGATCTGAGGCCGGATGGGTTTCAGGGGTCATGCCCCATGGCGGGGGGGGGGGGGGGGGGGGGGGGGGGGGGGGGGGGAAGTAGGGTGAGGAGGAATTGGACTGTGAGGGGGTGGGGTCAACTGAGGAGGTGGTTGGGTTGTGGGGAAAATTGGGTCCAGCTGGGCCTATTGGTAAGAGGCAGAGGTTGGGCAGCAGGGTAGCATGGTGGTTAGCATAAATGCTTCACAGCTCCAGGGTCCCAGGTTCGATTCCCGGCTGGGTCACTGTCTGTGTGGAGTCTGCACGTCCTCCCCCTGTGTGCGTGGGTTTCCTCCGGGTGCTCCGGTTTCCTCCCACAGTCCAAAGATGTGCGGGTTAGGTGGATTGGCCATGCTAAATTGCCCGTAGTGTCCTAATAAAAGTAAGGTTAAGAGGGGGGTTGTTGGGTTACGGGTATAGGGTGGATACGTGGGTTTGAGTAGGGTGATCATGGCTCGGCACAACATTGAGGGCCGAAGGGCCTGTTCTGTGCTGTACTGTTTTATGTTCTATGTTTTGTGCAGGTGGGGTATCTTGTAGGGGGGGGGGGCAATAACTGGGGTGTTGTCAGGGGGCTGAGGGTGTCCTGTGAGTTTGGTTAGTCAGGTAGTGGGGGGAATTCCGTGGGAGTTCGGTCTGGGTCTGTACAATAGTTATCCAGAAGTTAGGAGCAGTTTTAATTCATGGCGCCGAGGTCCTAGGTTCGATCCTGGCCCCGGATCACTGTCTGTGTGGTGTTTACACATTCTTCCCGTATCTGCGTGGGTTTCACCCCCACAACCGAAAGATGTGCAGGGTAGGTGAATTTACCATGCTAAATTGCCCCTTAATTGGATTTTTAAAAAAAGTTGTTTTAATTCTTCCAAATTTTCCTGGGCAACAATTGGTGTAACACTGTTTATGATTTAAATCACATTTTTGCATGGTTTCCAGGGCAGGGTATTTGCCCAGATTAGTTAATACTTCTGGTAATTGCTGTGCAAACCATACCTGTGAAGATCATAAAATCCCTGCAGTCTGGAAGGAGGCCATTTGGCCCATCAATTCTGTATTGACACTTCGAAAGACAGCTCTACCTAGACTCAATCCCCCACCTAATTCCAACAAGCCTGTAACCTAATCGACACATTTTTGGACACTAAGGGGCAATTTAGCATGGCTAATCCAACTACCCAGCACATCTTTGGAACTTAGACAGGGATTCCCGAATTCACCTTTGGGGAACTGCTCCCCCGCCCCCCACAATCCAAAACTGGGAGCTCAGATGTTATGAAGCACCATGTTTGAGACCGACTCCCCCAATCTCTCTCCACTGACCATTGCACCTTGGGAAATGCTGAGAGAGCCTCACACATTTTTTGCTGCTGCCTCATAATAATCCTCTTAGTCAATCACCGCAAGGCTCAGCATCCACATTCAACTGAGCAGAACATGTGGTGATCTGCAAAATCTCTTTCTCCAGCACCTATTTCCACTCATCAGTATGATTCACCATGTGATGATGTAGCTATCTCTAATGGAGTTCGCATTGAGATGTGTGTATCTGACCTGGTGGTAGCTGTGCATGAGTCATGTAACTGTGCTTCTGGGAATGTGGAAGCTCTTCCGAGGCCTCCTCCTGTAGCATTTCTTTCATGATTCTTTAAGTAGCTGTGGGAGGTGAAAGGCACAAATTCGAACTGACAAGCGGTAAGGTTTACATATTTTAGTCAGTGGTTACAGCAAATCAGCATGAGTGAGTGTGTGCATTATGTGGCTGTGTGATATCTAATTTTGTCATCTGGGGCGTGATTCTCACCCCCGGCGTTACGCCCAGCACATCTCCCGCTATTCCCGGTGAACAGTGGGAGATCCCTTAGATGGGATTCTTGCTGGGCACCAAACCAATTGTGATGCTCCCGAGCCACAGCGCACAATGCGATCTGAAAACCAGAGGTGATGACCATGCTGGGGGGGTTTGGAGGCCATTGGAGCCTCCATGTGTTTGGGTACAGGCAGGCTACTCGCCCTTGCACCCGGGCTGTGCCAACATGACATTAGGCACTCTGGCAATGCCAGGGCCCAACTAAACTTTGAGATCAGGGCCTTCTTAAAAAAAAAGGGCACCCCAATCTCGAAGGAACTAGCATCTTAATTCCCCATTACAGAAAAAATTCAAAGTGTGGGATATTTCAGTGAAAATCTCTCCAAGCTCCAAACAAATTACTTAAGTGTGTGTGAATTGCGATCTGGATCGTGCCCACACACCCCAGCGGAAATCACCCCACGATTTCTGCCAAAATGCCACTTAGTTATTTTTTGGGAGAATTTTGCCCAGATATCTGGGACACCTCCAATTTTCCATTGCATTCCATCATTCTCCTGACCTTCATGACCCCTTTTAGGTAGTACGGTAGCACAGTGGTTTGCAAAGTTGTTTCACAGCTCCAGGGTCCCTGGTTCGATTCCCGGCTTGGGTGACTGCGCGGAGTCTGCACGTTCTCCCCGTGTCTGCGTGCGTTTCCTCCGGGTGCTCCGGTTTTCTCCCACAGTCCAAAGATGCGCAGGTCAGGTAGATTGGCCATGATAAATTGTCCTTAGTGTCCAAAAAAGGTTGGGTAGGGATGAGATAGGCTTAAGTGGGGTGCTCTTTCCAAGGGTTGGTGCAGACTCGATGGGCCAAAGAGCCTCCTTCTGCACTGTAAATTCTATTATTCATCTGCTGTGGTCAGTGTGGATTTTCCTCGAGGGTCACCCACCCCTCTTTCTCTCATTCTTAAGTACTGCACTCTCCTGCAAGGAGAGAAATAGAGTTATGAGGGTGAGAAATTAATATTTTGCAGGAATAGAATGATATTTGTGGAGAATTAGGGATGATGTACAATGATAATAAGATGGTGGTGAGTGTCAGTGTTGACTGTTCAGGCCGGGATGTGAGGAAGTCCTTTGAGAGGGAGGAATGGGTGGATCTGCAAGGTGCGTTGATATGAGGAGTGCTGTGCTGGACAATGTTGGGTTGGTCAGTATGAGGGAATTAGCACTTGAACGTGGCATGATACTCTCCTTTGTTTCCCCAATGAGGTAATTGGACAACTCGTGGCACTGTTTCCATTGGCAAGGTACAGTACCATACTTCTGCTGCTGGCCTCCTCAGCCATTTCCAGTCATACCTGTTTTGATTCTGAGGCTGCCTTCTTGCTCCCACTTGCTGGGACCAATGTTTCTCTGCAGGCTTTTAAAGTCCAAAGCATGATTTCCAGAATTATCTCAGAGGACCGGGGCAGGGACAGCCTTCCCATGTTGAGCCTCCATCATTACGCTTGCTCTCTCTATCCTCATGGTTCAGCAACAGAACCACTCTGACCTGTGTCACACTCCCTTTCAATAGAGAGCCTTCAACTGACAGGTGCAACTTGACATCGTATCTGTCCACTCTGATTGATGAGGAAGTTCACAAGTGGAATGTTAATGCCATGACTGAGTTTAAAAAGTACTAGCCACATCCTGTGAGAGGGCCAAATATTCTGCCTCATGTGTCTGCCTTGGTGTTTGACATTCTGGAATGTAAAAATGCAATAGTACTTTGCTCACTGATGTTCTTTCCCTGATACTGACTGATTTGGTGTGGTTATTAATCAACGTGTCAAAGTTGGGTCATAATGCGATGGATGCCTTTTTTAACACAGACTACATTAATGTTTGAATGCAATGCTCTGGGATTTGCTGAAAATTTGCATGATAATAATGGCTTGTTTATTATGTGACATTAACAAAGGTTCCATGAGATTTTCTTCTGAGTATCATATTGTGCCATTCCAGAATATCTTGGAATATTTGCACCGCTCTGCCATCAATTCTCATAGAAAATAACAAGGCAATTATAATAGCTCTGCCCCCATTAAAAATCGATTGCTATATTTAAGACAATCTTCATGCCGCTATCACTTAGAATGAGAAATAATGGAGACAGAGATTTGGAAGTGGCACAATGTATTTGTTGATTCAAGGTGGATGTAGCAGAGGTTTCTGTTCTCTACATACCTCATTATCCACATTCAGTATTCACAAAAAATACCCAGGACCATTACCGTAAATGAATCATAGTTAACACTTCTCTTTTACAGGAGCGTAGAGTTCATCTTAGCAGCTAGTAAGTCACCAATGAAGTACTCTAAGTAAGATGCATCATTTTGCATCTTAATCATTCCCACTGTAATAAGCATTAGGTGTAACTGACTAATTCATGTTGCTTTATTCCTAACAGGAACTGCACCAAAACAAAATAATATGATTTGATGTATAAGCTTCAATTAATTCTATATTGATATAAAGATATGTTGGTAAGCATTGGTTTGAATTGGTCATGCTTATGGCCTTATTACTGACCTCTGAATACAGCACATACAAGCACGTGAGCAGAGAACATTAGTTGAGTTCCAGTTGTATAGAATAAAACAGTGTCACCCTTGAAAAAGTAACTGTGGCCTCAATGCAGCGTTACTGAATAATAAAAAGTGCGTGTTTGCAGATCCTCATAAACATCTCCATTCCACTGAGCCATGAAATCTGCCTCATAATTCTCTGATAGCTTTTAAACACACATTCATACCTGAATACTGCATTGACTTATTAAGATTAAGATTAGGCTATCACAACATGTTCTTTTACGGGTGGTTTTGACATGGGTGTAACATTAAAGAATTAACAGTAACTGAAGAATCTTTGCAGTAATTTAGGAAACTAAACGTGAATGTAGGTTAAATATAATGATCTGAAAAAAAATAATGAATAAGAAAAAATCTCCAAGCTTGCCAAAGCTTGAGTGAAGAATCTGATTGACCCATGCTGAGACATATAACATTGTGGAATTTTGGAGAATTGCAGACACAAGATGCTAATTAGGAACACTTCCTGCTAACGGAGGCGATTAAGGTGGGAAACATATGCACATCAAGGCCAGGCTTCTCAGGATCGCCAAGACCAGAAGTTAAAAACAAACAATCAAAAGCATAGGCATTGATTTTGTAAGTATGTCCCATTGTGAAATATACAAGTATTTATTTCAACCATAGTTGTTTAAGTTTGAGAGAACAGAACATTAGTACATGAGGTTTTCAGAAACAGCCCTTTAGCAATTTGATTGTTTCGCATTTTCATTTATCTCATTGGGCCATCTTCATAATTAATTTCATTCCTGTTTTCCAATTGCCAAGTGGTTCCTTGTGATCTGTCACCTTTTTATGAATACAGCATATCAGTCAACGTGCACACGATACAGAAATTTGAATATGTTACAGAAAGATAGGCAAAATGTGAAATAAGCATTATATATGACAACAGGAAATACGGGTAATTATATCACCATACAAATATTTCAGGATGTCCGATGGCATTGAGAGTGAAGTCAATTGAAAGTCACCATAGTCCAAGAGGACTATAGGCTCGCCTCCTTTGAGAAAGGAGGCTGACTGGTGGTGATTTAACCTGAGGGTTATCACACCTCAGGCAAGGTTGAGAAGATGGGGCCTTCATGGATAATCTTAGCTGGAAGAGAATTTAACCCGTGTTGTTGGCGTTGTTGTATTTTATATTTTCCCCGCGTCTTGACTGTGATCGAGAAATTCAAACAGCATTCATTAGATAAGCAAAACTGAACTTTATTCACTAATTAGAACTGCTAGCAGAAAATGGCTGATACTTGGATCGGAAGGCAGTCAATTACAAACTGCGGAGTCCGTCCCAAGTCTGCGATAGTACAGAAAAGAAGGCGATTCTTATACATTATAGGATCAAGATAACATGAATACAGCTTGGTCAGGAATTTGATTGAAAGTAAAACATAAGTAATAATCGTTACAATGGCGTCACCTTCTGACCTTTAGGGGACTTGAGTTTCATATCATTATCTTGTCTTTGTTTTAAGAAAGGGAAGAAGTTGTTTACATACAGAAAGAGACAGTTGTTCAGCTTGTTATGTATAAAGACTACTTCTAGCTCCAAGCCTTATCTAGACTCTCAGATTCACCCAGTTCCCAAGACATGCTGACCTCGGCTGTCTCTGTATTCTGGGCCTTAGGTTATATGAAAATCAGTTTAAATTCACTTGTACCAAGAAGACTTGACTAGTTTTCCCATCATGCCATTATTTGCTTCACACAATACTACAGCGTGGCTTTGCATTACAAATCAGCCGTCCAGCCGACTGAGCTAACTGACCCCCAGCATCGTGAGTACTCGGATTTGCCAAGGTATTGCTTTGGGCAGTCTGGTTCAGGAGCATAGTTCCACTGACCAGATGGCTGCTTGGTGAACTACATTAAGGTCATTGACCTAAATAGTAAATCCAGGTACTTATAAGTTGCCTGGTGAGTCCTTTAGCAAAATATGTGTTTGGCAGAGTATTGGAAGGACCTCCTTTATGGAAAAATAATTGGTGCAAAGCCTTGTTAGGCCACAGATTTAATACCTCTTCAAAACTATAATCAGTGGACAGAGGAGATTCACCAGAATGATGCTGCGAATCAAAACCAATATCAAGGACAGACTTAAGATAATGGAAATAAGTCTATTTCCAATGAAGTTGAGAGGCTGTAAGTGGAGTTTTATTAGAGGTTTTAAAATTGTGAAAGGTTTTGATAGCATGAATAAGGAAAGACCATTTTTTCTGGTTGGGGAGATTTGATGACACGGGAGCATAAATTGAAAATCCTCATGGAGTGAGCAACGCGTCTAGGACATATCCTTTATTGGAAGGAGTGTTATTGGAGCATGAAATGTTTTGCCACAGGGATTGATTGAGGCAGACCATTGTACATTTTAAGGAGAAAGTGGACAACATGTGAAACTGAAGAAGATACAAGGTCGTGCTGAGGGGCAGTGTAATCATTTTTATTTGCTCTACCAAAGAGCCGGTGCAGCCATGATAGACTTGAGTGACCTGCTTCCGTGCTGTAAGTTTCTGGGATGCCATGGAACTGTTAACATAATGTCAAATTGGCATAAACGTGACCATGAGGATTTTCACCACAGATATGACTTCAATTTTCACCTCTTGAATTTGTGAAGATATGTTTCACGCATCCACATCTTGGATATTTCAAAAGCAAAAATCTTAAATTTTAAACTGCCAGCAGCTTTGTGACCTAACAGTTTCCTATAGGGCTGATACATTTCAAAACATTTTTAACTTGTGTTCTATGATGCTAAAATAATTTGAGCCAATTAAGTGCCTGGAATCGAGAGCTTGACATTGACAATCAATGTGATCAGGTAAACATTATGATTTTTCAGCATTAATTGCAAATAAGCACGACTGCTGGCTACCTTTTCTGTGGTACCATCAACTTAAGCATGCCTGGGATAAGATAACTTTGTCTCTGTGGGTCTAGGAGTTGATATATTGTTGCACAAAATACTGAATAAGGTGAAAATAAAATGTTTCAGGAGCATAGACACGTGCCAAACGTTGGATTTGTCAGGGGCAACAATGAGATGTAATAAATCTCCCCATTCTTGAGTAATCTGGTGAACCTCATCTGTGGTGATATGCTGACCATGTCAGATCATCGATTTTTTCCCAACTTGTGGTTTCTGGATCTGCCACAACTATCAGCCAGATTTAGTACACATGTGCAATACTAACACAGTAAATTACAGATTGCAGTGATTGTCTCATGCAATCTATTTACTGTCCCTACCAGAAAATGTTGACATATGTTTTGCATTCAAAAGCATTCAACAATGATCAGCAATCATTTTATATCGAATGTTCTAATTTATAACAAGTTTTTTGTGCAGTTTGCAGCGTTTTGCCATCTTTGACTTCAAATAAGAATAATGGCATCAAAGGCACTGAAAGGCATTAAAATTAAATGCTCAAAGACATCAAACATGCTGATTGATATTGAGGTTTTTCTGGTGCTTTCCTGCTCACCACCCCACCGTACTGCCGATCTCCTCTCAGTGTTCACTGGCGGTTCCCTTCACCCCCAATTTCCTACCCGTAGACGACTCCCCATAACTTCTTGAAAACTCTCTACACCCCACCTTCAATTCAACAACACTCCTCTCCCCTTCCCCCAAAATGGCTACTTCCTTTCACCCCTCCCAAAATGGCTACTTCCTCTCACCCCTCCCAACTCTCCCATCTCCGACAACCACCCGCACCCTTACTCCCAGTTGGTTCTCTTGTCTCACACAGTCTTGAACCTCCACCCCAATTTCCCAGTCCTGGGCCTATCCGCTTCTGAACTTCAAAGTAGCCCCCAGTCACCGGTGGCCCAGATGCTCAAAGACTCTTCTCCCCTCTGTTGGAACCAACAATTCTATGGACATGTGCTTGTAGGATTAGAATAGAGGTTTTAATATACTCACAACAGAGCCAGCCTATTAGCCATTGAACTTTCGGTGAACTGGCCGGCTGACCATGTGGCACTGATCTTTTATACAGCAGCTTCCGGGGGAGGAGTCCTGGGCAGAGCCAAGGGAGAAGCCCCTTACAACTCGAGCATTCCCAGAGCTACTCCCCCTGGAGGACAGGTAGTGCAACTGCACTTACAATACAGATACATGTATATACAGATTACAATCCGGTGTGAATCACATTCACCACATTCACCCCCTGTGAAAAAATCGAGTCCAGTGGGGGTGGTGGCTCACAGAGTTAGTCTGTCCGGTGGATGAATTGTTCTTTTCGATCTGCGGAGCACCGGGGTTGCAGCCTCTTGCGGTGGCTGTGTGGGTGTTGAGAGCTGGGGTACGATGGCAAACTCCGGGGCGGGTCTCGTCCGAACTTCATACACCTCTGGCTCGACCGGAGACTGGGGGCACTAGGGGCGGGCTGGTTCTGGCGCGTGGAACCGGTGGGGTGAGCTTGCGGAATCGGGGGTGCGAGGGGGCGGCAGCATAGGGAACGGGGTAAGGGGTTCGTCAGCGGGGGTGGGGGGGGGCTGGATCCAGCGGGTGCCAGGTTGCGAAGGGATACTGTGTCCTGGCGACCGTCCGGGAACTCCACAAATACATACTGGGGGTTGGAATGGAGGAGGTGCACCTTTTCAACAAGGGGGTCAGTTTTGTGCCCCCTGACGTGCTTCCTCAGGAGGACTGGGCCTGGTGTCCTCAGCCACGCCGCAAGTGAGACTCCCGTGGTAGTGCCCCTAGAAAATATGAAGAGTCGCTCGTGAGGCGTTTGATTTGTAGCTGTACAGAGGAGGGATCTGATTGTGTGGAGCGCGTCTGGGAGGACTTCTTGCCATTGGGAGACTTGGAGTTTTCTAGACCGGAGGGTCAGTAGGACGGTCTTGCAGACCATCGCGTTCTCCCTCTCCACCTGCCCGTTCCCCCCGGGGTTGTAACTGGTAGTCCTGCTTGAGGCGATGCCCTTGTCGAGCAGGTACTGACGCAGCTCGTCGTCATAAAGGACGAACCCCGGTCGCTGTGCACATAGCTGGGGAAACCGAACAGGGTGAAGACACTATGCAGGGCACTAATGACTGTGTGGGAGGTCATATCAGGGCATGGAATGGCAAAAGGGAATTGGGAGAACTCGTCGATGATGTTGAGGAAATAAATGTTCTTGTTAGTGGAGGGGAGTGGCCCTTTGAAATCGATCGCAAGGCGTTCAAAGGGCCTAGAAGCCTTGACCAGGTGGGTCCTGTCTGGTCTATAGAAGTGCGGTTTGCACTCTGCACAGATCGGGCAGTCCCTGGTGACCGCTTTTACCTCCTCGTTGGAGAAAGGCAGGTTTCGGGCTCTGATGTAGTGGGCGAGCCGGGTGACCCCTGGATGGCAGAGATCAATGTGGATGGCTTTCAGATGGCTGATATGCGCGCTGGCGTATGTCCTGCGGGATAGGGCATCCGAGGACTCGTTGAGCTTCCCCGGTCGATATTTAATATCTTAACTATAGGTGGAGAGTTCGATCCTCCACCGAAGGATTTTATCATTTTTTATTTTGCCCCTTTGCGAGTTGTCAAACATAAAGGCAACCGATCGTTGGTTGGTGATGAGGGTGAACCTCCTACCTGCGAGGTAGTGCCTCCAGTGACGAACAGCCTCCACGATGGCTTGTGCTTCCTTCTCGACTGAGGAGTGTCGGAGTTCTGAAGCGGATAGGGTACGGGAGAAAAATGCAACGGGCCTCCCTGCTTGGTTTAAAGTGGCTGCCAGAGCTACCTCTGAGGCGTCACTCTCAACCTGAAAGGGAGTGCATTCATCCACCGCCCGCATGGCTGCTTTGGCGATGTCCTCCTTGATGCAGCTGAAGGCCTGGCGCGCCTCAGCTGACAGGGGAAATTGTGTGGCCTTAAAGAGTGGGCGGGCTTTGTCCGCATATTGAGGGACCCACTGGGCGTAGTATGAGAAGAACCCCAAGCACCATTTGAGGGCCTTGGGGCAAAGAGGGAGGGGGAGGCATGCGGTCCGGGTCTGAGCCCAGGACTCCGTTCTCCACGATGTAGCCAAGGATGGCCAGTCTGTTTGTGCGGAAAACGCATTTCTCCTTGTTATAAGTGAGATTTAATTTCTGTGCCGTTTGGAGAAAACGGTGGAGGTTGGCGTCGTGGTCCTGCTGGTCATAGCCGCAGATGGTAACATTGTCCAGATACGTAAATGTGGCCCACAGCCCGTACTGGTCTACCATTCGGTCCATTGCTCGTTGGAACACCAAAACCCCGTTAGTGACGCCGAAAGGGACCTGGAGGAAATGGAAGAAGCGGCCATCGGCCTCGAATGCCGTGTAGTGGCGGTCCTCCAGGCGGATTGGGAGCTGGTGGTATGCAGACTTCAGATCCACCATGGAAAATAGCCGATATTGGGCGATCTTATTAACCATGTCTGCAATTCTGGGGAGGGGATACGCGTCTAGGAGCGTTAACGATTTATGGTCTGGCTATAGTTGACGACCATGCAAAATTTTTCCCCGGTCTTGACGACCACCACCTGAGCTCTCCAGGGATTATTACTGGCCTCTATGATCCCCTCACTGAGCAGCCGTCGGACCTCCGATCGGTTAAAGACCCTATCCTGTAGGCTGTATCGCCTGCTGCGAGTTGCTACTGGCTTGCAATCTGGAGTCAGATTGGCGAAGAGCGGAGGGGGGGGGAGATGCGCAGCGTGGTTAGGCTGCAGATAGTGAGTGGGGGCAGGGGCCCGCCGAAGCTGAGGGTGAGGCTCTTGAAGTTGCACTGGAAATCCAGGCCTAATAAGAGTGGCGCGCAGAGGTCGGGCAGGACATAAAGTTTAAATTTAGAATAAATAGTGCCTCAAATTGTGAGCGTAGCAACGGTGTGTCCTTGGATTTGGACTGAATGGGAGCCCGAAGCGAGGGTGATAGTTTGGCTCACCGGAAAAATAGAAAGCGAACAGCGTCTTACCAGCTCTGGATGTATAAAGCTCTCGGTGCTCCCGGAGTCAAAGAGGCACGGCGTGCTGTACCCGTTGATCTGGACCTCCGCCATCGAACTTCGTAGGTGCTTGGGGCGGGATTGATCCAGGGTGACTGCGCTGAGTTGCGGGTAGTCGGCGGCTCGATCAGCTGTGCTGGAGTGGCCCCGTGATGACTGCCCTCTGAGTTCGTAGTCGTCGAGGTGAGTTTCAGAGTTTGAAGGGGATGGATCCCAAGATGGCCGCCCCCATGAGTCGCACATGGCCGGCCGCATGGAGGAGGATTGCCAAGATGGCCGCCCCATGAGTCGCACATGTCGGGTGGGGGCGGAGTCGGCATACAGGCTGCAGCATTTCGGGGCCTGCAGGCCTGTGAATTCAGGGAACGAGTGCTTTGAGCCATGGGAGGGTTAGAGGCTGGGGCTTTCTTCGCCAGACACATTCTGGCATAGTGTCCTTTTCGCCCGCAGCTGCTGCAGGTCGCATTACAGGCCGGGCAGTGCTGCCGTGGGTGCTGGCTTTGGCCACAGAAATGGCAGGCTGGAGCAGCCGAGTAGCTGGCTGGGGAAGCAGAGTAACTGGTTTTGGCAGCACGGTAGCTGGGGGGCCGTGCGGCACAGGCTTGGGGGGGACTGTTGGTCGGGGGTCCACGATGAGGTCGCGGGGTCCGCGGGAAACGAGGTGAGGCTGCGGAAGGAAACTTCCATAGTGGTAGCAGCCTCCACAGTAGCGTCTAAGTCCTGGGCCCCCTTTTCTAGCAGTCTTTGGCGCACATAGTTAGATCTAAGGCCCGCCACGAAAACGTCCCGCACAGCAAGCTCCCTATGTTCAGCCACGGTAACGGCTTGATAATTACAGTCATTGGAAAGATTGTTCAATTCCCTTACAAACTCGGCTAGCATTTCTGTAGGCCACTGATGGCGGGTCGTAAACACGTGATGTGCATAAACCTCATTAATGGGTCTAACGTACATTTTGTCCAATATTGCCAGCGCTGCGGTGTAAGAACCTGCCAGATTTAGCTGTGTGGAGATTCTGTGGCTTACCCTCGCGTGCAGTAGGCTGAGTTTTTGTTCCTCCATTGTTCCAGCGGTGCTGGCTTCTGCCAGGTAGGCTTTAAAACATCTCAGCCAGTGGGAAAAAATTTCCTTAGCCTCTGCATCCTCTGGGTCGAGTTCTAGACGTCCGGGCTTGAGGGCTGCTTCCATGATTTCTTCTACCGTTTCCTGAGTATATTAAATTGTTGGAACCAACAATTCTACGGACACGTGCTTGTAGGATTAGAATAGCGGTTTTAATATACTCACAACAGAGCCAGCCTATTAGCCATTGAACTTTCGGTGAACTGGCCGGCTGACCATGTGGCACTGATCTTTTATACAGCAGCTTCCGGGGGAGGAGTCCTGGGCAGAGCCAAGGGAGAAGCCCCTTACAACTCGAGCATTCCCAGAGCTACTCCCCCTGGAGGACAGGTAGTGCAACTGCACTTACAATACAGACACATGTATATACAGATTACAATCCGGTGTGAATCACATTCAACACACCCTCCAACTCGCCCCACCGGCTTCCTCAACCCAAACACTCTCCTCTTTCTGCAGCAGAACAAGCCTTCACTGTCACTTCCAATTCCAGCCAGTCTTTGTAGTTGTGGCAGGTGGGAAGGAGAGAGGAAGGGGTGAATGGGGAAAAGAGGAGAGGGGGAGAAAAGAATTGGAGAACAGAGGGAGGAGAGGAATGGAAAGGGGAGGAGAGGGAGGAGGAAGAGTGGGAGGAAGGCATGGGAGAAGAGGGAAAGCAGAGGAAGGGGAAGGAGAGAGTGGGAGAAGTGAGGTGGAAGAGTGTGGTTGGAGGAAGAGAAGGTGGAAGTAGCAAGGAAGAGAGGCATTAAAGAGGGTGGAAGAAGGAATGTGGAGAGGGGGGGTGAGGTGAGGAGAGTTAAGAGATGAAGAGGGAGCGAGAAAGCTGCTGCAATACAGATTGGGAAGAGATGGATAGACAGAGCTGTATGTTATAGTAGTTATATGTTATGAAGAAAAACATAAAACACTTGTCAAAACATATGCAAAAACAGAGTGTGATATTTCTAAAGTTGGCTTAGCTTTAGGATGTTTGAAGCTATACAGAAATATAATAAACACATTTCATGATAATTTTTGGTGTGAGAATGGTTCAGGTAAATAATTTTTTGCTGATCATAAATATTTCAGCACCGCAGTTTGTTGGCAATTGATAATAATGATCTCAGTTGATCACTGCTTGTGATACGAACTGAAAGATAAATGATTACTTCTGAGCGCGAATCACATCAAATGATGGCTAAATGATTGATTTTGAGCACAATTGATGTGAAATGAATGCAAATTAACGTGTCGAAACGTAATAGGTGGGATGTTCTGCTCCCCCTCCCCCCTCGCCACCCAGCATGTTTTCTGGTAGCAAAGATGGCTCACCATTGGCCACCTGTGGAACCTTCCGGTCCCGTCAATGTCTATTGAGTTTTACATAACTCAGACCCTACGCTGCCATGGAGCGCACTACGGTGGGGAGGGCACCATCGGCGGGACTGGAAGATCCCACCAGTGGGAAGGGCTGCAAAATCCCACTCAATGTCGGAAATTATGTTGAAGAGTTCTGGTGGGCTATCAGTGCTATTTTCACTCGTGAAACTGTTTGTCCACTGTGCACCTAAAGGCACTGTCGAGTGATTCCATTCCTGACTGTATATTTATCAGAATGTATAACTCATGCCAATCTGCTTCTAATGTTTCTAATTCTTGTTCTGGTGTTTTTGCAAAGCTCATAAAATAGCAAATTACCTGCACTGAAACTAGTTACGTTACCTTGGAATCTGCTGAGAAGCTCTATTTCCACAAAAGTGGGCAAAAATAATCAACGGAAGTCATTATTTTCTATGCCATGCATAAACATTGTTGAATTAATATTTTTGAACCTATGAAGGAAAACAAAAGTAACACAATTGTCTTTCACACTCTTTCTACCAATCCATTAATTGTTAACATTCTTGTTAATTGGAAAACCAATATCTATTAATTTCTGCATGGCTTAATTCTTTGCTTACTCCTTAACCACAAGAAGGGGTTTGAACACATTATGAATACAACATACATAATTTTAATTTTCTAATAATAGGATCAGTGTGAGCCTTCATGTAATTAAAGCATAACTGATATTAGACAAAGGAAAATACTTTTTAAGATATCAGCCAGAATTCTCTGGTCATTGGGATTCTCTTTTTTTTTACAGGCCACAAATTAATTTGAACCGAGTTAACAAAAAGGAAACTTGATTTATTGCAAAACAGTTATATTTACCATATACATTAGATCTCAGCCGGGTCTGCTCTGTCGGTTCCATACCTAGTCGACTCTATACAGATCTTAACCATGGATGGTCTCTGCTCCCCTCCCCTTTTAGCAAGACAGTTCTTATTCGGTGAGATTCACGGGGAGACTGATTGCTCGAACCCCGTAGGTCTTGTGTGGGTTATAACACTTTTCCTGCTGGCAGTGCACCCCTGTCCGCGCGATTCCAAGTGGCAAGTGGAGGCTTCAGTGGGAAATTGCTCTAACAAGCAGTGGGAAGCGAGAATGCCGCCACCAGCAAACAGCGCGCCAACGAGATACCGGAGAATCCTGCCCATCATCTTCTCTACAATGGAAAACATATTTCAATAGCTGGTACATTCAAAGTTGTAGACTTAAGCAAACTTTTACATTTTCACAATGGAGTCCCATTCATTTATATGGAGCCATTTCTCCCAAGACAAAACTAAACAAGGCTTGTTTATATAAAGAAATATTACTTGAAAGCATAATGTGCAGAGCCAGTTATCTAAATAAGTTTGTAGACATGTCCAGACCATTAGCTGCGGCATTGACTACTTAATTAACATCAGTTAGAATTTAGTGGGTAACTTACAACAGGATAAATTTACTAAACATAATCGGGAATCCTTAAATAAATGCAAGCATGCATTTAGCATTGTTTTGTATAACTTATTTGAAATTGGATGCTATGGTATTTTGGATATGTATTTTGGATCATAAAATGTGGTATTTATGACATGTATTAACATTGAAACAGTCTACTTCACCTCCAAATATAAAGGCTGGAATTTGAACAGTGATGAGTCTTACCACTGTGAGGACCCATGGAGAGCTTTAAGTGGTGGTGGGAAATTATGAAGCCATCCCCGGGATGGCCATCCAATCAATCATGGTAGCCTGTGTCTCTGAGCTGCTGATCCAATCAGACCACCAGCAGCTCCGCTGCCTCAGCAGCAGCACCAATAGAGGTAGCCGCTGCAAAGGAAAGGGACCCAGGTAGTGTAGGTAAAATGTATTTTTAATATACTGGAGCCAATGGGCTGAGTCATGGCAATTTCCCCCAGGGTCCTTTCTCTGGGATGTGGAGCCGCTGCGCTGCCTCAATATACCTGGCAGTGTTCCCAGTGGTGCATGGTGATTGTGATGCCAGTGGGGTGTAAAATGAATGTTAATGGGTTAGTTAATTGGATTAATTGGTGTAAGGATTTGAGGGCTTTCAAAGTATAAAACCCTTTTAATTCAAATATTGTCAATTCCAGCCCCACTTGATCCAGAGTCGCATCACAGGTGGAAAATTAGATTTTATATTAATACCCGTAGCTTTGATTGAGTTAAATTGACTACAGTCACCAGGTTTGTAAAATTTAAATAACCTGTAATTAATCACAGTAAATATAATTAAACTGACAGAAAAATATTACTGTCTATCTCATATCCCTTTCTCAAACCCCCCTTTCCAACTAACCCTACTCTCTACACACAAACGCGGACAAAGAAGACAGGGGGAAAGGGTTGCTTAAAGGTAAAGTAAATATTAGTAAAATAATAAGATAAAGGATCTTTGTTCAGATGGCTGTCTTCCAGTTAGTTTCTTGCTCAAGGTTAGGCCTTCAGTTGTGTACTTTCTTTTCCTTCAGCTTGAAACTATCTTCACTGCAGACACACAGAGATGGCGAGCACAGCAGAGAGAGGAGAAATATAGCTCTTCTCCCTTTGAGGGCCTAGAAACATCTGTCCAGTTACCTCAGAAAACATCACGCAGGAACCAATCATTGACTTGTCAGGCAGAACACTCTTCTGGCCAACCCATAGGCTGCCAGTGAACCAATCGAACCGACTTCATCCAAAACTGGATCCCAAGATTCACTTGGCACTGATAGCTTCTCTCCAAAATATAAAACCGAGGAACACACTGTCCTGGAGAACACACTCTTCTGCTTAAAAGCACATTACAATTATGAGTCTATCAACGAATAATAATTAACAAAATTAAATGGGAGCAAATGAAATAAACAGGAAGGACTCATATCTAGATTCCAAATTCTTAATTTTAACAGTTATGCCTGACCTGACAAATACTCACTTCCAATATTTATGAATCAAGTAAAATTTATTAAGCCAGGTATTATCTATACTTACCAAAAGCAATGAACACAGCATTAATCTTTTCTATTTCTGAAAACCCAGGCTTCGTTGAGTGCCGCTAGCACAGACCATGGGCTTAATTCTCCATTTGGGAGACTATGGGCGGGATTCTCCGATTGCCGATGCCGAAATCGCATTCAGCGATTGGGCGGAGAATCCCTTTTGACCCCGAAATCGGGGGCGGCGCCTGTTTTCGGATGGACCGTCCCTCATCAAAACAGCATCATCGGTGAGTACGCCGCACGCCGTACGGACGGACTCACAACGTCACCTGAAGGCCCTCCACCGATGCTCTGCCTCGATGGGCTGACTTCCCGACGGCGTGGATCACTTGTGGTCTGAGGTTTTGTCCAGTGCCGCAACAGTCGGGGGGGGGGGGGAGCCGTTTCGCTGGCCGGGGGGGGGGGGGGGGGGGGGGGGGGGGTTAGGCGGGGACTGGTGGGAGGTGTTCCGGGGGTAGTGAGTGGGATTACAAGGGGGGCGCTATCTGGCAGGCCGGGTCCGCACACGGCCAGTGCCAAGTTGTACGGCACGACCGCTGCAGGTTACCGCCGCGCGCATACGTGGCCATGGACGCGGCAATTCTCCAGCCATTTCTGTCGGGAATACCGGGGGTTTTAGGTGGCGCAGCTGCTAGTCCCCCACCGGGCAGAGCATCGCCGTCTTTTTCGTCGTAAGACTAGACACATGCTCCGGACATAGCCTCAAAATTGGAGAATCCAGCCCCATGTTCTCGCGTCGGAGGTGAAGCGCTTCTCGTTTGTGCTGGTGTTGGAGTGGCTCTCAGAAGTGATTCACCCTCCCTTACCATGCAAGTTTATGCATGGCAGGGATAGCATGGTATTCTGTCATGCATCCCGCTATCGGGCCAGCGTTTTGAGTGGGTGACCCCATCGTGAGGTCCAGTGACTGGCCCTCCTACCACCACAAAACAAATTGGCCTTCTCCTGCCCCGCTGACAAGTAGGACCATTGCCACCTCCCAATATGGGAATTGCTGGGTCAAACCCCCCCACCAGAGACCCAGAAGAGACTCCCATCAGACCACCCTATTAGACCCTCAGAAATGACCCCTTCCGCCAGACCCTCCCATCAGACCGCCCCACCAGAATCCTGCACCAGAGACCCAAACCAGAATCCACCTCCAGACTACCCCATCAGATCCCCAACCAGAGACCCCATCAATCGGTGCTGCTTGCAGCAGATGTGTAATATCAGAGTGCGTGAGGCTGTAACTCTTATTTTCTTTGAAGGTGATCATCACCCGGAATTTCTTCATATCAGGCTCTTTCGAATGTGGAGCAGACGATGTCACTAACGTCTCGCAGTCGTAAACTATTTTGTAAAGTAGATGACTGTTATACGTTGTCTTCTCCCTTTCCAGAAATAGGTACATTAAGATGTCTTACAACACCAGGTTAAAGTCTAACAGGTTTGTTTCGAATCACTAGCTTTCGGAGCACTGCTCCTCCCTCATGTGAATGAAGAGGTGGGTTCCAGAAACATATATATAGACAAAGTCAAAGATGCAAGACAATATCTTGTCTACTTTCCTGCATCTTTGTAAAAACTTAATGTCAGTGTCTATATGCGCAATGTTCTTGGAGATCCTCTCCACTTTGAGCCGGCAGTTAGCCTGTCAGTTAGCCCCGCCCTCCCTCACCTCCCCCTGTCAGCTGCCCACATTCCCCCTTCTCCTCTTCCTCCTCACCCTGACAGTTATCCCCGACCTCCCTCTCGTCTCCCTGACAGTTAGCCACGTCCACCCTCTCCTACCCCTGTCGGTTAGCCCCACCCTCCCCCCTTCTCCTGACAGTTAGCCCTGCCCTCCCTCTCTCCCTGTCAATTAGCCATATGGCTAACCGTCAGGGTGAGGAGGGGGAATGTGGGCAGCTGACGGGGGAGGTGAGGGATGGCGGGGCTAACTGACAGGGGGAGGAGACGGAGGGTGGGGCTAATTGACAGGGGGAGGAGGGGGAGGGTGCGGCTAACTGTCAGGGGAGAAAAGGGATGTTGGAACTAACTGACATTGGAGGGGACGGAGGACGGGGCTAACTGACAGGAAAGGAGAGGGAGGGCCATGTTAACTGACAGGGGCAGGGAGGGAGCGTGGGGCTAACCAAATGGGGGATAGGAGGGACGGCGGGACTAACTGACAGGGGAGAGGGAGAGCGGGGCTAACGTCGCGTTCCTTGATGGTGCCAACATAGCCTCAGGATCAGCAATTCTGGCCCCTACAGGGGGCCAGCACGGCACTGGAGCGATCCACAGCGCAGTGGGACCGGCGCCAATGCTCGCATGCGCAGTGGGACCGGCGCCAATCCTCGCATGCGCTGTGGGACCGGCGCCAATGCTCGCATGCGCTGTGGGACCGGCGCCAATGCTCGCATGCACAGTGGCTCCCTTCTCTGTGCCGGCCCCGACGCAACATGGCACAGGGCTACAGGGGCCGGTGGGAAAGAAAGGAGGCCCCCAGCCCGAGAGGCCAGCCCTCTGATCGTTGGGCCCCGATCATGGACCAGGCCACATCGGAGGCCCCCCCCCGGAGTCGGACACCACCTTCCCCCCCCCCCCCCCCTGCCCCCCCCCCCCCACAGGCCGCCCCGGACCCTTCCATGCCGAGGTCCCGCCGGCTGAGAGCAGGCGTGAATGGCGTCGCGGGACTCGGGTTTTTTACGACGACCGTGTAGACCGGCCCCGGCGTGGCGCCACGCCAACCACGCCAACGCCAATGGCGCCAATTGGGAATTGCATCCCACCGTCGGGGCAGCGCAATTCGCGCCAGTCACGGGGATCCTCCGGCCCGGCCCCGGGCTGAGAGAATCCCGCCCAGGATATTCCAGTCCCCCTGGTGGCGAACGCCTGCTACAGGTTTCCCAATGGTGTGCAAACACTTCTTCAGCGCGCCGGCCCCGACTCAACATGGTGTTGGTGTTCAGGAGCCGGCCGTGCAGGAAAGCCCCCCTACCCCCCCCCCCCCCCCCCCCACCCACAGGCCACCCCCAACTTTTCATGCAGTGTTCCCCCCCGCAGCAACCAGGGGTTAACAGCTCCGACGGGACTCTGTCGTATCCGCCCGGCCCATCTGGGCCGGAGAATTGGCGGCCCCACCAATTCCAGCAGCCAGCGCCGCGTCAAATGCGCCGGCGCAAATGGCGCCGATTCTCCGCACTTCGGAGAATTGCGCGCCGGCGTCGGGGTGCGGTTGCGGCGATTCTCCGGCCCAGCACGGGGCTCGGAGAATTGCCCCCGTTATGTCTTCAGATTCCTATAAATTGGAATCAATCACACTTTAGACTCAAAATGCTCAAGCTTCATTGAACGTATTTCTTACATCTTGTAGCTTAGGGACTGATGAGCTGATACATTGTAACTTTGGACATGACTGCATGCTACAGTGAATGCGGCATCCTGGGCTATATATATATTCAGAATAATTAGTTTCTAGCTCTTTACAAATAATATAAGAATATGATAGAAGATTTACAACATGGTTACAGGAAATAGGGGATGAAAGCGCTTTGCGCTTAAACCCGCTGCTGCTCTCATAAATCAGAAAAGATTGTGAGATGTGTTGGAAAGGTGAAGTGGAATATAGTTTCAGCTCCGCCAATGGTCACAACTTCAATCATGGCCGTTTCCAGGATGGCGTGCACCGTCTCCTCCACTGGGCTGAGGACACGCAGCCTGCCTTATCCCTGCCTGTTTTGTCTGTGGAAAGCGCCACCATGTCCTGCAAGAGAGAGGGATGTGTATTCATGAATGTGGTTCATTCAATATGTATTATGTGTGGATAGGCTTGCAGACGACCCTGACCTATACAAGAAATCCAGGTACGATCTCCACAAAGCCATCAGGGATGCCAAGAGATAATACCAGATTAAGCTAGAGTCACAGACTAATGACATGGACTCTCGTTGGTTGTGGCAAGGCATAAACAACATAACGGGGTACAAAGCAAAGCCAAGTAGAATCACCGGCAGCAGCGCATCCCTCCCTGATCAACGCAATGCATTCTATGCTCGTTTTGAGCAGGAAACCAACAAACCGTTGTCAACTGCCCCAACAGCCTCGGACACACCTATACCTACAGTCACAGGTTCCAAAGTGATATCAGCTTTCTTCAAAGTGAACCCTCGGAAAGCAATGGGTCTTGACCATGTCCCTGGTTGTGCACTCAGATTCTGCACGGACCAACTGACGGGTGTGTTTGTGGACATCTTCAACCTCTCCCTACCCCATTCTGAGATTACCACCTGCTCCAAGAAGACCACATCATGCAGATACCAAAGAAGAACCTGGCATCCAGCCTAAATGACTACTGTCCGGTGGCCTTAACGTCTATCATTGTCAAGTGCTTTGAAAGGTTGGTCTTGAGACACATCATTTCCATACCATACTCCACTGCAATTTGCATACCGCCACAACCGGTCCACAGCAGACACCATCTCCCTGGCCCTACACTCATCTCTGAAGCATCTCGACAACAAGTACTCTTACGTCAGACTCCTATTCATTGACTACAGCTCCATCTCCAACACCATAATCCCAGCCAAGCTTATATCAAAACTCCAAAACCTCAGACTTGGCTACTCCCTTTGCAACTGGATCCTCAACTTCCTGATCCATGGTCCACAATCAGTAAGGATAAACAAAAACACTTCATCCATGGTAGTCCTCAATACTGGTGCCCGCAAGGCTGTGTATTTAGCCTCCAACTGTACTACCTGTACACACATGACTGTGTGACAAAATGTGGCTCCAACTCCATCCACAAGTTTGCTGATGACACGACCGTAGTGGGTCAGATCCCAAATAAGGATGAGTCAGAGTACAGGGGGAGATAGAGAACCTAGTGGCATAGTGTAATGACAACAATCTCTCCCTCAGCAAAACAAAGGACCTGGTCATTAACCAGAAATTAGAGTGCAACACAGCTCTGTCTGCATCAATGGTGCCGAGGTGGAGATGGTTGACAGCTTCAAATACCTAGGTGTGCACATCACCAACAATCTGTCCTAGCCTCCCCACATTGATGCTACATACAAGAATGCACAACAGTGCCTATACTTCCACAGAAAACTATGGAAATTCGGCATTCCCACATTGACTCTTTACAATTTTTACAGATGCACCATAGAAAGCATCCTATCTGGCTGCATCACAGTCTGGTATGGTGACTGCTCAGCCCAAAAACATAAGAAACTGCAGAGAGTCATGAACACAGCCCAGTCCACCTCCTCCTGTCTACACTACACCCAGCTGCCCTGGGAAAGCGGGCAGCACAATCAAAGTCCCTTTCCACCCTGACTATTCTCTCTTCCAACCTCTTCCATCGGGCAAGAGATACAAAAGTCTGAGAACATGGACTGACAGGTTCAAAAATAGCTTCTTCCCCGCTGTTACCAGATTCCTGAATGACCCTTTTGTGGACTGAACTGATCTCTCCACACATCTTCTCTGCTGAGTAGTACTATACTCGGTATGCTTCACCCTGTGTCTATGTATTTACATTGTATATTTATCATATGTCCTATGTTTTTTCATGTATGGAATGATCTGTCTGGACTGTACGCAGAACAATACTTTTCACTCTGCCTCGGTACACGTAACAATAGATCAAATCAAATCAGACCATGAAGTTACAAACAAGAGATTTATTGGAAAGGTGTTTACTTACCAGGCTTTAAAGTTAGGCTGCCCATTTGCCTGTCCATGTGGCTGATGATGTCATTAATACATCACATGATCAGAGTCTTAAAGTGACCTTGTTCCAACTAGGAACAACCATGAATACACAACACTATGTGGCTGTGACATTTGAATAGTTGTGAGTGTGTGCAAGCTGTAAGATATCATTGTGAGGCTTGAAACATTGCTAAATGTGTGAAGGTGAGTCAAAGCTATGGATATGAAGGTTCATAGGTTCTATGGTTGATAGAGATTTTGGGGAGGTGAGTTGAAATGTGGTGAATTGACCAGCAAGTGAGAATAGTGCATCAGTTTCGAGGATATGGCATTTATTATCATTGACTTCTTTTTTTAATGTATTGAAACTTCTTCCTGCACTGTAGACATTTCCTTCAAACAGTGCTTGCATTGACCAGGATGGCTATCTGGTTCAAATAGCTTCGCAACTTTTCTCAGGAATGGCATCTGGTCCCGTATGGGTTGGGGTCCTTTCTCCTCTTGACCAACTTATGCACCACAATCTCCGGTATTGAAGAAGAGAAACCTGGAGAGTGTTGTCTGCTCTATTATTCCACATTATTTTATTTCTCGAGGCAAACATTTTTTTCCAGACAATTCCAGCTTTTGCTTCAATACATCTCCTCTTTAAAAGACTTTAGGTTGGCCAGCTTTAAGTGATGCTAGCCTTGCAAAAAAAATGGTGCTCTTGCTGAGGCGTGCACTCTATTAGCAGGATCTTCAGCACCGGGCTGCAAGTTATTATTTAAATTAGCAGGCAGCATAGAGAGTGTGGAATGGATGCAGGTTAATTTTGCATTGCAATTCCTACACACATTCTCAGAAGCCATCAAATTTTTGCCTGAAAAGTTGACCCAAAAAAGTAACTGTGGCGATTGTCCCTTCAAGGGTAAGGCATCAGGAAAGGGTCACCTGGCTTGAGTGGCCAATTGGAACTCAGAGTGAGCCATCACCCAGGGTGAGAAATTCTCTCAGGCAAGAGACATGTCGGGAGCTAGGTGCAGCCATGCAGTTGCTGTAGGCTGCTGTAAAATTCTTCTTAGTAATAAATCCTTTTGTGTTTTTAATGAAGTATGTGGAAGTGCATCATTACATTTCTTCATGAGGATAAAATTATGACACTGCCTCTGGCCTGATACCAGATTTTAAAAAAACAAGAGACAATGACCCTGTGAAGCAAGAGCAATGGCTTTAAGTTTTAAAAAAGAGAACTTAAGTTTAAAAAAAAGAGTTGCCACAAAGTGTTTTATTGGGTAAAAGAGCGGACAGAAAGCAACGCTTTATGTCGGGCTTAAATCAAAGGACGAGAAGTTTTCCACCTTCTTAAAAAAAACATGTTGACTACTTTTAAAATTTGGACCTCGAGAATGTCAGGTCGCCAAGTAGAATCGACAAAAACCGGCTCATCAAAAAACAGACAAAGGAAAACAATGGGCTCTCCGAATGGCCAGGAGAAAATAACATCTCCAGAGATCGCTAAAAGGGCTTTCCTTCACTGAAAGTGGAAGTTTTAAACATTCAAAAACGAGCAGCCAAATTCACACGGGAAAAACACAGAGTAAGTCAACAGCTGCTGACAGTTGAGTGAAAACAAATGACATTCTTAAAATGCATTTAAAATGGCAATGCACTTAGCATGCCAACCACAAGAAGGAATAGCAGTCACAGACAGGAAAATTGAAGAAGACCTCAAAAAAGTGCAACTCTCAAAAAAAGGTCCAAACGCAATTAAAGTCAAGAAAGAGGCAATGGAAGATCTCTGGGGAGACAATGAAGGCCTCAAGGAAGAAGCAATGGTGGACATCAGAGCAGACAATGAAGACCTCAAGAAAGAGGTAACTGAAGTCCCCAGAGGAGGCAATGAAAACCTCAGAAGAGGAGATACAAGACTCCAGAAGGATGGCAATGAAAGACTCTGAAAGGCTGGCAATGAAAGATCCTGGAAGTAGGGTAATGAAAGATCCCAGAAGAATGGCAATGAAAGACCTGACAAGAAGGGAAACAAGTCAGCGCTTCACTAGAGACAGAGCTTGTAGTAATCTCTATATCTGCTGGTATGTAAATGGTTAACAACTGTATCATAGGGCTAGATGACCACTAGATGGCAGCACCAGATCCATGTATATAAACTGAACTCAGGACATACCCTGCCTCTTCGTATCAGGAGTGATTAGATAGCAGAGTTTTAGAGAGATACATTAGTTGGCACGTGTAGTTAAACATTTTCTATACTTCTAATTCACTTACTCATCAGTTATAGTTGTAGAAGAGTGAACAAACTCATTGATATTTATAATTGTTATTCATTAAATGTTATTTGAAAACTGATAGTTTAATTGAACTACAACCATCAGACCATTCTGGAAGTAAGCAATAGAGTAACTGCGTATTACAACCACGTAATATAACAGCTGACCAACAGTGAAGCCAAAATGGTTTGGCTGAAGTTAAGGCAAGCAGAAATGATAGCTCCATTTGTGAAGTGTATATGTCCAATAATAACATGGTGGATTCCCCTTGGACGAAATGCAGAAATTAAAGACTTCAGCAGAAACTAGGAACTATTGAACATAAAGAGGGATCAGCAAAAATAATTAAAGCTCAAGAGAAGATATTAAAACAATAAGAAAAAATGACTGACAGCAAACTTGGAAAAAAACAATTGCAAAAATTTACAAAATGAAGTGAAGAGGGAGAAATTGAGACAGTGTCGAATAAGCTGAACTTCATGAAAAACAACGAGAAAATAATAACCAGTCCCGTGAAGAACAGAATTAGAGGAATAAGAGCTTGAAGAAGAGAAGCTTGGCAAGGTGAAATTAACTGAAGTGGTAAAAACAATGATATTGGCGGCAGAATCAACGATTCAGACTGAGAAAGAAACTGAGATTACAGAGCAAAACAAGATTGTGAAACTGTGACATGAATGGAAAAGCACAAGAAGCAATAGGATAAAAAGGCGATGGAAAAAGATACTGAATTGTAATGCTTGAAAGAGAAGAAACTTTATCGCATGACCGAAGTACCAGAAACAGAGCACCTGGTTATTCCTTCACACATGACAGACAAAGATGGTGAAAGAACCATTAAGGCATAAGACATTTATGTGCCTGCATGTATTATAATGTAAGGTACTTGGCAAACATTGGGCCAACATGGGACTGGAGAATGGCACCCCCAAAGAGTGATGAATGTAGTCACCTGATCAGAGAACAGTCTAGAATTGAACTCAGCAAGCAGCATGCCTACATGGAACAACTCAATGCAAGACCATATTTGGAACTGTACATAGGTAAACATACAAGTTACAAAATCTTATCACTGAGCAATCATCACGGCAACATTAAAAATCCCATATTAAGTGCATAATATGACATGGTATCAGAAACATTGGCAATCAGTCAAGTTGGATCTCTGGAATTATTATCTCAAAGACCGGATCCCTGTTTTGTCAAATGAGCATGAAGAGACAGATTGTTCATAAACATATGGACGACTTGAGGAATAGATAGGCACTCCAGCAGTGAATGTTGCCATAAAGAAATGTTTCAAACCCGTAAGCATCAAAATACCTAATCAACCTGTTATAGATATAACTGATATCTCCACAAAAGCTGATATCTCCACAGAAGCAAGTTGCAGTGAACTGCCTGTGCTAAAGGAGTATTTTTATTGCAGTTCCTGTTAATGTCAATCCTGTGGAAGCAACTCAGACTACAGAATTATGCCACTCTACAGGAACAGGAACACTTCTCAAAAGACTTGATTTATAATTGTCCAACTCATGTATATAATATTTAGTTCGAATTTAGGACTGAGTAAATTAGTTCTTGAAGATTGTATAAAGGAGTTAAAGGGGAAGAAATGTGGTGATTGTCCCTTTAAGGACAACACAGCAGAAAAGAGTCCCCTGACTTGGGTGACCAATTGGGACTCAGAGAATGTAATCACCCCAGGGGGTGGAGTCCTGTTAGGCAAGAGACATGTAGGGGGCTAGGTACAGCAATGTGGTTACTGTACAATTCTTATTAATAAATCCTTTGGTGTTGCAAATTAAGTCTATGAAGTGCATCATAACAGTAACTGAACACCGAAAAAGCATGTACTCAGTCTTTATCTTTGATTCTTGAGAATAAGTAACAAAAATGACTTGAACATAAAATTTTATCTTAAATTTACTAATCCAGATTAAATTGGTAATAAACCGAACATCAACTATTGAAAATGAGCATCCACAGATCAACAAAAACAGTATTTTCCTTTCCTCATGCACGTTCATTCCATTGTGGAATTTTGAAAGAAAATGTCAGTAATTTACAGAAAATCATTTAGAGGTTAGAGTTTGGATGTTGATGAAAAGCTAACAATGTATTGTCTATTCTGTGTTAATCTAAAATTGATACCACTCAAAATTTATCGACAAACGTGAAAGTTTGGAGAATGGAACAATACCATACAGCCATGCAATAAACTGGTAAATGGAAAATTAATCTAAACAAGCCAACTGCTCCGTCGATTATCTTAAATCCTTTCTTATACTTTTAAACTTTTAAGATTTGCATTGTGTGCTGGGTATTTGATGGAGTGTCTGGTGCCTCAGTGGGTTAATGATTTTTAGTCTTGGTTGCAACCCACCTTAGAGAATGCACTCTGAAGACAAAATCAGTGAGAAGACAATGGGAAGTCATTTTGGTCCATTTCCTCAAGGGTTTAATGTTTGAAACTTGAGTTAGATACGGCATTAGCGCAGGAAACAATGTATGATTGAATACCCATATCTGTCTCCTTTACCTATTGAACATATCTTCTGTCTGTTGTTAGGCACATATGCTCATCATACCAATAATATTTCCTCAGATTCTAACTGCCACTATTTTAATGGCAGAAATTAATATCTTTCTCTTTGATTTAATTTGTCAGATCAGTTCGGAATGTAATTTGTCACTACAGTTACAAAGCTAAATTGATTCTGACCAAAAAGAAAAGAATGGGTCAGTAAATTAAAACAGTTAATGTATAAACAAATTCACCTAACAATTATTGCAGGCTCTAATTGTATCAGTTTGCCCATCCCAGCTGATGCATTTTTATGATTTTCGACACCATCTCTAGGATGTTGTTAAGAGTGTTAATATTATCCAGTTGATTACCTTCACCTGATGACTGGCCTTCATGCAAATGTCTATTTTTAAAGGATTATAAATGCAATCTGGAACATTTCTGGCTTGTTGGCATTTTGGTTTGTCATGTTTTGTGGAGGGGGTTAAACTAAGCTGCATAAAATAATGCATGACAAATTGAGGCCAAAATTGTATTCTCTTCTTGTGGAGGAACAATATTACTTATTTCCATCTCAAAATACTTAATTTTGAGTTTTGTTAAAAGAATCAAAATAGTCTTATTGACTTCTTTTGATTCAGCCTTTTGGCTCGTCACGTCTGACTTGATGATGCGACGAGGCCACTGAATCTTGCGAGAGGCCTCATGAGATTTAATGGAACCTTGCGAGATGTCACAATCTGGATCTCGCCCTTGCTGATCAAGCCATTCGGCTCATTTAAATATGTCTGAACTGTCTTCTTCCAGGATCCGGGAGCTAATTGCCTCACCTGGGAGACCTCGGCAGGGTGCCGCTTTGTACTGGTCCATACAAATGTGGACCAGGTGTAATAGCATAGGGATAGGGGGTCTCCCAGGCCAATGGTGACCCCCGGGTAATCGGGCTCTGGGATGGGTGGTACCCCAACACTCCCGTTAGCACTTGGGAAACTTGGTACTGCCAGCCTTGCACATTAGCACTGTCACCTGACCAGGGTGGCTCTGCCGGGGTGGCACTGACACTGTCAGGCTGTCAGTGGAATTGCCATGGTGCCAGGTTGGCAGTGCCAAGGTGCCCAGGTGCCAGGTTTCCCGTGCCAGGGATCAGGTCCGGGAGTGCCTTGCCCTTATGAGGTAGGGTGAGGGTTTGAGGATCCGTAAGAGGTAGGTTGGGTGCAATGAGGGGTCTGGAGGCTGAGGGGGATTGAAAGATTGAGGAAGCATTTAAAAATGATGCCCGATCCGCGAATACAAATGATTGGAATTTTGGCCTCGGCGGAGTATTCCTCACAGAGGCCAACAAAAAAGCAACGTGCCGTTAAATAGCAGTATCTTTCTTGGTGCTGCAGGCTTACACACACCCCACTAAACATGCCCAAAATGGGACACTGTTTCTCCCGTTAAATCACGCCCATAGTCTTAATCAGCCTTTGCAAGAGGCAATCTTGCTGGCAATTTTTTTTTGGTAAGAGCAAAATGACATTTTTATCAAAAAGTCTTTAATTCATTCTCTTACTTGAATTTAACTGCATTTATGCGTTGGTTAAAAAAAGAAGTTGGAAACCTACGGATTGCACCAACCTTTGTGATCACTGGAGGAAGGCCATTGCGGAAAATGATTATTTTAGAAAGGCGAGCAGGCAAGCCAAATGGATTGACAGAACAGATTGTACTTTTAGACTTATCTTTTTTCCTCCAAAAAGGTCAAAAACACGTTTTATAAAGAGTCCTTGTACATTTAATGCATTCTTATTTCTCAGTAACATAAATGAGGTAAGATAATTCCTAGTTTTTGTGTTCAAGCTTCACTGAGCAGTATTCATTTGATTGTCCTTCAATTATAAAACTCTCTGATCTAATTACCATCTCAATGGCATTATCAAAGTTACAAGTGCAATTAGCCTTTTTCTTGCTGAAAGGTTATCTGAAAACAAAAGGGAAAAGAGCTCAAATTAAAATTATAGCAAAATTAAGAGGACCTGTGTTGCTCTAATGAGAGTGTTATCTCATCTCTTGCACCTGTCTTTAAAGGACTGATGAGGACAAAATCTTTTCCCCACTGATTATAAGTATTCTAAGTAAAATAGGTTAAAAGACTGTCTCAAAACTGTCTCAATCCAGAAACTAGCTGAAAAGCACATCATTGTCCATAATTTAGTAGAAAGGAGTGTTTAAATTGAAAATGATCAAAGATAGCCATTGATTGACTAGAATGCAAAATAGAAATATACCACTGCGGTAGTGGCTGATGCCTATTCGAGATCATGGTTCGAATGCATAAACGAGACAAATTAGGAGGACCTGTGTTCAACATCGATACTTGACTTGACATGGAGTGTCTTCTTGACAGTAGCTAGCTGCCAAAATGGAGGCTATCTTTCCCCCCCAGTCTACCATCCTGCTGAATACCCCAAAGGCTGTTCAAGGCATTCAGATATACTAACAGAGCGAAAAAGACATCACTATGTACAATGACGATAGAAACAAATTTGGAAAGAGGCACAGCAGAGAGATTAATGATTGTTTTTTTCCCCCAGTCTTATTGATAATGGGAAAATGTTGGATCGAAACTTGAGAGCCCTTTGCTCCTTTGCATAGTGCATGGAGCCTTTAATACTCATCCAAATGAGCAGATGCGTTCTGCAATGGATGCTACCTATGACAATACAGTACATGCTCAATACTCAGCTGGAATATCATTTGGATTATGTGCTGTTGGAACAGCATAACATATATAAAAGTACACCTTTACCAATGATCCTCTTCTTAAATAGTAAAGCCAGCTTAAGGGGTTGTATGGCCTCCTCCTGCTCCTGTTTCTTATGTTCTGATGTGTAAAACAGAACATTTTCTGAGTCATCATGAATAACATCATAAAACTTATTCTGGTAGTTGTTGAAACCTTTGATGACTGTCAATACTTTGTGTCTCTGCAGCATAACAACAACATACAATTATGCAACACAGTTAATATAGAAAAATCTTCCAAGGTTCAACACGGAGGCAAAATCAAACAAGAACTACAAGCTGAGCAAAAGAAGGACAAATTACCAAGAATGACTATTGGTTGGTCAAAGAGTTCATTTTTAAAGAGGGTTCTTTGAGGAAGAGAAGAAAAGTGAGGATAGGAAAGGGTTTAGAGAGGGTTTAGAGAAGTTCCAGAGTTTTGGGCCCAGGTAGTTGAAAGCAAGGCAGCCTGTATTCGGGTGATGGAAGTTAAGGGTGCACAAAAGAAGAAGAACGAAGAGTTCTGCAGGATTGTAAAGCTACACACACCAAAAAAGAATTTGTTAAGCACTTTTGTAGTGGTACATCTTATTTGCATTGATTGTATGTAGCTCAAAAAAAATCACAAATCCATTGCACAGCTAATACTGAAGCATCACTTAACGCCCTCAAGCTCAAAGAAAAGCAGATGGATTTTGTAAGTATTTAAAATTTCAGCGACGCAGTATTAGCTCACTGATTATGATATTCAACTTCTGAATTATTTCCAAAGTAGCTATCCTGAAATTTCAAAATCCATGGCATCTGAATATAATAGTTAAGTTTATTTTATTTCAACCCCTCAAAAAAAAGCAATGTATACTAATACATACACGAGAAAAGATTCAAATATTATGTACAACCTCTATAAACAGTGCATTCTCATTTAGTTCCATTCGTGCCATATTATTTTAATACATCGTTTAGTGATGCAAGTAATATTTCAAATTGCATGTATCACAATCATAACTTCAGCCTTCAATTTCTCTTTTATGTTTATTTATGATCGTAAAAGTCTCTGCTATTTTCTTTTATGGGCTATCCTTATTTCATACTCCTTTTTCAACTTACTATACTTTCCATAGTCATTTTGATTATCTTTTTGCAAGCAATCACAAATACATTATATGTATATATATATATATATATATATATAAATCTGATATTTTTGACATCATTTCAAAACCAACTCCTGTAATTTTATACATATATATATATATATATATAAGGAATACAGGATTTATTTTTAAAATGAAAAATATTACAATAACTTTAACTTCAGTTGCATAATGGCCCTCACTGAATTTTGTGGAAGCGCTCTTCATTCTTGATTTGCAAGAATGGTTCTTGAATCTCTGTTATTAAAACCAATATTTTGAAAACAGTCAATGATCCATCGGACCATAACATAACTTAATTACACTTCCAAACATGTTGGGTGGTATTCTCCGTTGGCCGACTCCGAAATCAGGGCGTGCGATCAGGCGGAAAATGGCTCCCGAAGTCGAAATCGTGGCAGACACCGGTTTGACCCCGAATCACGATGCTCTGCCTCCCTGAAAACAGGGTCAATATGACGCACGCTGCGCGTGGTTGAAACAACATTCTCATCTCATCAGTGTGCCCACCCGCGATGCTCCAACTCCGATGGGCCGAGTTCCCGACAGCATGGTCCATGTGTGCACTCACAAAACGTGAACCTGGCGTGGTGGCTGATGACAGAGAGAGAGAGAGAGGACGTGCAGATAGTGTCCAGTACCGCCATACTTCACCGACTGTCATGCAGCTGGCTGGGGCTTGGGGGGGTAATAGTGCGGGGTGGCCAGGAGGTGTGCTGTTGGGTCGAAGTGGACGGGAACACAACACCATTACCGAAGCCGGCTGGATAGCCATGTGGCTGCGCATGCCGCTGACAACTCACTATAAACCTGGTGCTCTGGGTCGTATAGGTGACCCCCCGGGGCACTCCCCTGGGTGCTCTCTGGCCCCAGCCAACCCATCAGCTGTATGGGCGCTCCAACGCAACCTGTCCCATCTTTTCAGCCCGATCAGTGTGTGTGTATGGGGGGTGTATTGTTTAAGCGCAGCTGCAGCTTGTCAGCCCTGAAAGTGTCCATCACAGACCTGCCGATTCCTGCACCGTTTCTCGTGGGTTTTATTGGCGTTCCACACGGCGCCGGTGCTAGCCCCTCACCGGTAATGGAAATGGTGCAGGTGTGGCGCTGATTTTTCTGACATGAATCTCCACGGATTCTCTGCTGGCATCAGCATTTAGACTCCAGCTCGTTACCTTTCTGCACATCGCCTTCCTCACATGAAACTGCTGTTAATAATCAAAAAGGGTATTGCA
Organism: Scyliorhinus canicula; assembly: GCF_902713615.1. NCBI lineage: Eukaryota > Metazoa > Chordata > Chondrichthyes > Carcharhiniformes > Scyliorhinidae > Scyliorhinus > Scyliorhinus canicula. Next base: position 66,583,711 of record NC_052156.1, on the reverse strand, counting down.
CATATTGAAGTGATCCAGAATGATTGGAGAGTCAGATTTTGAGGAATGATTATGTAAATTTGGCATGATCTAAATGGTTGAGAGGCTTTACAGTTGCTGTTTTTAGGATTCTAAAAGGATTAGGTTATGTAGATATGTAAAACTATTTCACCTTGGGCTCATGCAAAGTCAATTCCAGCCCCACCTGACTCCGAGTCGCGACACAATTAATACTAACAATTAATTCTCAGAAAATACCTGAAGTCTTTGGTCTCTGATGCCCAATAACTACAGTCGCCAGGTTTGTAAATTTAAACACAATTAATTATTATTAATTACAATAACTATGAGTAAATAGGCAGCAAATGCAACTGGTTAATTATTATCTAGGGGAAGCGCAGTAGCACAGTGATTAGCACAGTTGTTTCACAGTTCCAGGGTCCCAGGTTAGATTCCTGGCTTGGGTCACTGTCTGTGCAGAGTCTGCACGTTCTCCCTGTATCTGCGTGGGGTTCCTCCAGGTGCAAGGTTTCCTACCACAGTCCAAAGATGTGCAGGTTAGGTGGATTGGCCATGATAAATTGCCCTTAGTGTCCAAAAAGGATAGGTAGGGCTAATGGGTTTCCGTGGATAGGGTGGAGACACGGGCTTAAGTGGGGTGCTATTTCCAAGGGCCGGTGCAAAGTCCTTGGGCGAAATGGCCTCCTTTTGCACTATAAATTCTATGATCTAATCCCACCCCCCCCTTCCCTCTTTAACTCACCCCACCACGACACACATGCACACAAGAGAAACACAGAATGGGAAGAGGGGTATAAAGAAAGAAATAATACAAAAGTAAAGAGCTTAAAAGTCTATTTTCAGATGGATGCCTATCTATTTATCCTTCTTCATTCTCGACCCTCAGTTAGATGTTTTTACTTTTAGTCTGTAAGGGTTTTCATGATAGATTCATCAAGTTCTCATAGGTTCTCTGCATGTTCAGAAAACAGCAGAGAGGCTGCATTTCTGGAGAAAGAGAGAGTGACATTCCACTCACAGCTTCTTCTCTCTACATCCAGGGCTCAACTGTCCTTTCCTGGATTCTCTGAAAACCATCCCACAAGGGTAGGACCCAATCACCACCTGTCGCCCGGGCAGAATACGGCCTTTGGCCAATTCCTTGGTCACCAGCCAAGCAATCGAATCAAATCCCTCCCTTCTCTCAGGTGCCAAAAAAGCGGAACTTTTCAGTTCAAAAGCCAAACCTCCACAGCACAGTGTACTATTTTACAACTTTTGAGTTCCTCACTTCCTCTGCTTGGCTTAAAGGTATATGTTAATTAAATATCCATGGACCACAAACAATAATCGCAAAATAAAAGATATGGCAAACAATGAATCAACAGGAATGGCCCTTACAATCTGACCAAGTGGTCAACCTGCAGGAAAGATCCTCTGGGGAAACTCGGAAGCAGTTACCTTTGGTTAATTTAAATACAAATTAGATTCATTTCTTTCAGCAACTACATTTTGAGATGCAGCGTATGAGTAATTTGAGATATGGGGCGCGATTCTCCCAAAACGGGAGAAATCGTAAAGCTGGCGTCAAACCCGGGCGGGTTTGACGCCAGCGCGCCCCTTCCCGACCGGGAACCGATTCTGGTCCCCGGTCGGGGCTAGCAGCCCGACGCCGTAGGCTCCGGCATGACGGGTTTAACGAATATCGTTAAGCCCGCCTGCCGGAGTTAGCGCCGGCTGACACGTCATATGACGTCAGCCGCGCATGCGCGGATTGGAAGACTCCAACCCGCGCATACGCGGATGACGTCATCGCGTATTTGCGCGAAACCCGCGCATGCGCGGGCCGGGTTGCCCCTCAGCCACCCCGCGAATGGATACTGCGGGGCGGTGGAAGGAGAAAGAGTGCGCGGGCATCGGGCCCGCTGCCCGCGATCGGTGCCCACCGATCGCGGGCCCATGGCACCCTTGGCACGGCCGTGGTACTGCCGTGCCAATCGGTGCCATGGTTATGAAAAGCGAGTTTGTGACGCCGTTTTTACGAACGGCCAGACCAGGTGTGTTTGCCGTTCGTAAAAACGGCGTAAAGGGCTGGGACTTCGGCCCATCGAACAGCTGTGAATTGCTGCCGGCCGTAAAAAAACGGCGGCAGCGATTCGGGTCGGGAGTTGGGCGGGGGGTGGGGGAGAATAGCGGGAGGGCGGGAAAAATGTCAGGAAGGCCCTCCCGCTATTCTCCGGCCCGTCGTGGGGGTCGGAGAATTTCGCCCATGGTACTTCAAACATAGGTCCAAAAGTCACCCGTTCCTCCACATTTTCCAACACTGGAATTTCCCTTCTGTCATTTCTGCATCTGTTGACTAGAAATTGATAGTTATTATTCATCAGTATCTCCATCACCATTTTATCGTGTTCCAGGTTAGAAGACAAACTAGACGGAGTTTAAGCTTTTTTTTTCACCTCGCAATTCCTGTTCAATGAACGGTCAAATGAGATTTGATTTAATTCCAATTTGAATGAATGAACTAATGATTGTGGTTTTGATATACTGAATCTTGTTAAAATTCTTAAGTGGTCTACTGAAAGTGAGTTTGAGGATGAACCATTGTGAATGTAGCAGCTAAAGATGTTTAAACATCTGCAATAACTTTGTGGTTTACTTACGGCACGTGGATAAGTCTTCGACTGCAATTGACACAAACACACTACATTGGGCATGATTTATCGATGCGCACCCCCAGATTCGGGATGGGACATGACCGGTAGATCCTACGTGAGGCCTCTTGCGGGATTATTGACAGTCGTTACACCCCACAAGATCTAACAAGATCTTGCAAGGTTTTGTGATTTGCCTCCTGCCCACAATTGGCGGGATCCAGACTTGCATAGTTAAGTGAGCTTAACTGCCAGATCTAACGCCCCCCCCCCCCCCCCAAACCACCCTCCCCACAGGTTCCAGATCTAACCGCACCCCACCCCACCTCCAGGATCTAACGGCCTCGCTGAGGAGACCCCAGCCTGGTGCCGTTGAGCACTGGTCCCCACAAACTGGAACAGGCAAAATGGCAATTGGGGGGGTCTCCCACGTTATTTGAGGCCCCTGGGTGGTTGGAATCTACATAGGGTTGGCATCTTGGCACTGCTGATGCCACCTGAGTATTATGGCACTGCTGGCCTAGCAAACTGGCAGTGCCACGTGGGTGCCAGCCTGGCAGCACCAGCGTGCCCAGGTGACCCTGCCAGATGGCAATGGCATGGTCATGGTTCAGGCAGGTGGCATTTTGTCCTTGCTGGGGATTGTGCCGGGGGCTGCCCTACCCCTAATAGGTAGGGTGGAGGGAGGCTCAAGGACCCCCAACAGTGGGGTGGGGCATTGGGGCAATACCAGCCCCTAGGTATTAGCAGTACGCAGTTACAATGTGCTTCCTACCATTTGCATGAGTATGTTTATGCCAATCACAGTAAAGTAATAATTGGGTATATGTATGCGACGTTTCAGCACATTTCAGTTTCTCAAAATGTTTTCCACACAGCTAGCTTTCAAATCAATGACAATAATAGACAGACAAGCACAGTAGCCATCTTCTGCATAACATTGGCTGCAATAACTTGAACTCACAGCTAATTCTTCCTGTGATGATATTGGGTGAAAAAAGATAATTTGATAGGAAATCAAGAGAGTCACATGCTCTTCCTCAGTGCCATATATCTGAGATTGACTTGGACCATATGGCAGCACAGATTGTTTTACATCTCATCCAAAGGGTGGTATTTCTGATGGTGGAACAATCCTTCAGGGCTGTGCTGAGTATCAGCTCATATCATGACCTGTTGTTTATTTTATATAGCCTGCATGCATTGCCGATGATGGTTCACTCTTTGGTCCATTTGATCCATTCCAGGAAAATGATCTTTTTTAATAGGGCTTCATTAGCTCAAGCCTACTGCCTGCTTTTCATGAGAATAAATGTTTAGAACTATAAAAGATTGGTAGGCAAACCAAAAGAGAGCATTCATTAAATGCATAGCCTTGATCGTTAATTATGCAATAACTTCCTGAAAAGAAATTAAGTACTTTAAGTTACACACTACTTTGCATCCCATTTGAAGAGCATTTGACTGGATAATACTGCAGTAATATTATGCATAATTAGGTTTGGGGTTGGAATTTAAAATTTCTTAACCATCTCGTATTCATATCCTGCTTGTAATTAAGAAGGCAAGTTCTTCAAAGAGCGTTTCATGTCTAACTTTTTCATGCACTTCGCAAGCAGAAAAATTCAACATTAAGTTGCTTCAAAACTAATTAATTGAGTCAAGTTACCACTTCCTACCAATTCATTAACTAAATATCCAGTTGATTAAACATCAATAAATCTGAACATCAGGAGATAACAATGAAAAATGAGTACGACCAGAAAATAAACTAGCAGTCAAATCCTTAATTTTATTTTGCAAAGTTACCATTCATGAATCAAGTGGTGTGCCACAGAGTCAATTGTACAACTAACTCACTGATATAGATTCTGCATACACTTTCTGGTAGCTTTCTCCCTACTCGTGGCAATGCTACATATACTGCTAAAAATAGCAATCCGAATTTAAACACACAAGAAATACTTCTGAAAAAAATGTCATCTAATCTTATCCATACAAAAGTCATTAAACATTAGAAATTCCTACCAGAAGAATTCAATCAATGCTGTCAAGCTCCAGAATATAAACTGCTGAGAGATCCATACAAAAAAAATTACTACAATCATCAACAATGAGGTGTGACTAACAATTGAGATCATTTGGTTTGAAGTATTGAGGGAAGCTAACGCTGGATCTTAGGTCGGGGAGGTATGTTTGTGAGGTACTTTGATTCTGGTCTTGGACACTGTGGTCAAATCTATTTGGTCAGATAGGCCTAGATGATGGTTAATAATAATAATAATAATAATCTTCATTAGTGTCACAAGTAGGCTAACATTAACACCGTGATGAAGTTACTGTGGAAAGCCCCTGGTCGCCGCACTCCAGCGCCTGTTGGATGCACTGGGGATGAATTCAGAATGTCCAGATCACCTGTTAAGCATGTCTTTTGGCACTTGTGGGAGGAAACTGGAGCACCCGGAGGAAAACCCATGCAGACACGGGGAGAACGTGCAGACTCCGCACAGACAGTAACCAAGCCGGGAATCGAACCTGGGTTCCTGGCACTGTGAAGCAGCAATGTTAATGACTGTGCTACCGTGCCGCATTGACCACCTGTTCAAATGCTGGTTAATGAAAGTACAATAATAGAGCAGCACGGTGGCGCACTGGCTAGTATTGCTGCCTCAGAGCGCCAGAGACCAGTGTTCAATTGCAGCCTCGGGCGACTGTGTCTTTGGTGTTCGCACATTGTCCCCGTGACTGCGTGGGTTTCCTCTGGGTGCTCTTCCTTCCTCCTACAGTCCAAAGATGTGTAGGTTAGGTGGGTTTGCCATGCTAAATTGCCCCTTAGTGCCAAAAGATGTGCAGATTAGTTGGGGTTGTGGGGTAACATGGATAGGGTGGGCGAGTGGACCTGGATAGGGTGCTCTTTCAGTTGATCGGTGCAGACCCGATGGGCCGAATGGCCTCCTTCTGCACTGTCAGAATTCTATGATTCTATGTAAGAACATAAAAATTAGGAGCAGGAGTAGGCCATCTGGCCCTTCGAGGCTGCTCCGCCATTTAATGAGATCGTGGCTGATCTTTTGTGGACTCAGCTCCACTTTCCGGCCCGAACACCATAAACCTTAATCCCTTTATTCTTCAAAAAACTATCTATCTTTACCTTAAAAACAGTTAATAAAGGAGCCTCAACTGCTTCACTGGGCAAGGAATTCCATAGATTCACAACCCTTTGGGTGAAGAAGTTCCTCCTAAACACAGTCCTAAATCTACTTCCCCTTATTTTGAGGCTATGCCCCCTAGTTCTGCTTTCACCCACCAGTGGAAACAACCTGCCCGCATCTATCCTATCTATTCCCTTCATTATTTTATATGTTTCTATAACAGCCCCCACTCATCCTTCTAAATTCCAACGAGTACAGTCCCAGTCTACTCAACTCCTCATAATCCAACACCTTCAGCTCTGGGATTAACCTAGTGAATCTCCTCTGCACACCCTCCAGTGCCAGTACGTCCTTTCTCAAGTAAGGAGACCAAAACTGAACACAATACTCCAGGTGTGGCCTCACTAACACCTTTATACAATTGCAGCATTACCTCCCTAGTCTTAAACTCCATCCCTCCAGCAATGAAGGATAAAATTCCATTTGCCTTCTTAATCCCCTGTTGCACCTGTAAACATTCCAACATCAAGAGGTTCTACACCAGTATTTTCGGTTTGCAGAAAATATGTTATAACTAATCCTGTGACTAATTTAGATAAAAGAGGGTGATATGGGGAAAGGAAGGGAGATTGATATATGAGAGACTTCCCAATTCAGCAAGCCCTGTAATTGCACCATTGTTGTTCGACTAAAAATGTATTTTATAATGTAACTGAGAATAAAAGTTTTTTGAAGATAAAAGATCAACCTTAAGCAAATTTTTTAATTGATGGGGAAACGGTATTAAATATAAGGCTAGTATTATTCAGAATCTCTAACACATGTTAGCTTTCCTTGGCGCAATTCATATCTTTAGTGAATTTGAGGGTTCTGTGACATGCAGAACTCAACAGGATAACAGAAACTGTCAACTGGGAATTTCATTGGTGGTTCTGTTGATTGGCTACCATTTGGTGGAAACCCTGAATAACCATTATGGCAATCAATTGGGAGAACCTCCGTGAAAACTGGGCTACCATGAGCAATGCCACGGGAGCAATGTTAACATTTATTAATTGTATTTCCAACTGAATAAAATTCATCTCTACTTTTACTCCTTTCTCCTTAGAAGGCAAAGAGTACAGTTAATGGCCGGGATTTTCAGAAAATGGGGCTTTGTTGCCATTCCGGTGTCAACGGCCCCCCGAGATGAGGAATTCTCATCTTTCTCGGGGCTAGGTTGCTGCCAGAGTCTGTGGCGCCACTCCAGCCGGTGCCGAAGGGCCGGCACGGGTCTGCGCATGCGCGGAATGGCTGGCGTGATCTCGTGCATACGCGAAACGGCCGGCATATTTCCGCGCATGCGCGGGGGTTCTCTTCTCCGTGCCGACCCCCGGGCAATATGGCGGAGCCCTACAGGGACCCGGCGTGGAGGAAAGAAGTCCCCCCGTGGAACAAGCCCACCCGCAGATCGGTGGGCCCCGATCATGCACCAGGCCACCATGGGGGCCCTCCCCTAGGGTCGGATCCCCCTCTGCCCCCCCCCCCCCCCGAGGACTGCCCCCGCATACCCGCCATGTGTGAGGTGAGTAATTAGTAATTCACGCTGGCGGGACTGGCCAAAAATAGACGGCCGCTTGGCCCATTGGGGCCCGGAGAATTGCCGGGGGAGACGCGCTGTCAACGGCCCCTGACTGGCGTGGCGGGAATTCCATCCGAAAAACGGCGCCGAAGCATAGGGTTGACGGCATCGGGATGCAGGACAGGATTCACGCCTCCCCCCCCCGGAGATTCTCCAACGGAGAATCCCGGCCTCCATAATTTCAATTCAAGTTGCCATCATGAAATCATCAGATAACTGGTGGCCATTTACATCTTCAAACATGATTTTATGGCGTGGATGCTTGTAATGTTGGTTTAATGGGTCTATCGGGTATTCCTTGATGCTGAATCGACAATACGTTATTAAAATTCATCAGAGACATGTTGAAACTATTTTATAAGCATTGGGAAATGATATGAAAAAATGTAATTCACTATCACAAAAAAATCAATGCTGCAATTACATTCAATATTGTTCAATGTCATCCAGACAGAAAAATATGGAACATGATGATCATCCTGGCAGACTTTATTATAGCTCTGTGCACATGATATATTCTGATTGTATCTGTAAGTGGTAGAGGTGGTTAAGATTCCACTTATATTAGCTATATTAGCATGTATTACGTACAAATTATCGTGGCATGTTTTTTAAAAACTCTAAATTCCCATATATTGTATACATTTAAAGAAGTACACTGAGACCGTCAATCAAAGCAGTGATTAATTAGCAGCAGTGGACGTCCAAAGAGAATTAAAGTTTCTTCTAGCAGCAGCATTCAAGTTTCATGGACAGGTAGAAAAAAGTCCCAAAAGGCTTATGAAATGTTTTGTACTTGGAGTATTGAAGAATAAAAGACTAGAAATTATACTACAGTGAAGTAAATCCCTAATTAGACCACTGTTATGACCAGGTGAGAAGCAGTGATTTGTCTTCCCTTCTACTTATCTCACTGGGTGAGTTCGCAACAACGCTTTTCAACTTTTCTTTCCATGAAAATGCCTTTTTCAATTCAAATGTTTTTAGTTGTTAATAAGGGGCCAATCAAACCATGTTTTCTTGAGCCAAGTAAAGAATAATTTTATTAGTTACTAAATCCGAGAAAAAATAATAAAGACACGACAACACACGCACAGACATGCACACAGATACCAGTGTTAGAGTCAATAGAAAGTTAAAATAATGTACAATTTGTTTGTCTTTCAGGTGTAGTTTATTGAATATTATGGCCATTTGAAGTTAGGTGGTTTCTGTAGGATTCTGGAGCTGATTTTGTTTATACCTATTAAAGGCACCATTTTAACTTCCAGAGAGAGATCTTGCCTGCTCTTTCCCGGCAGTGTTTTTCAAGATGATTGTCATATTTATTTTCCCCCATCTTGTTCTTTCCCTGATTCTGCTCAGTTTTTTTCAAACCCTTCTCTGTGTATGACATGAAGGGAATTGATTTAGCCTGTCTTGCATTAATTGTTGTCGACCAAATAATTAAGTTTTTTGACCCATTCATCTCGTAAACCTTTGACATGTTTCAAGATATAAATCAACAAGAGATGGGGGTTATTTTTGCTTTTTCGACAGGTGGTTGTGAATGATTGATGAGTCTCTGATCAAAGTCCAGCATTTTACATCTTTAATGCCTTCCTTTCTACGCTGGGCATGTAGATCTTCCAGAGAAATGGTCAATTTAATGTGTCAGCCGACAGGTGACTTGTAGCAGCCATTTGTGATCAGTGTCTTTTCTTCTATTTCTTTAATTAAAGGTCTCCTTTGAACAGTTCAATATGTCTGTGGTTAGCTGGTGAAGTTGTAGGTAGCTCTCACCCAATCATATTTTCCTGTCATCATGGCCCTTCCCTCACACAAAGAATGCAACAAGATTAATTAACTAGTTCATTAATTAAAATAGATTTCAGCTTCTTGAAAACTGTCTGACATTTCTCAGTCCATGTCACTTTTGTTTTTTTCTGGGGTGAATTGTTATCTTTAAGTTCTGGACATTCGCCAACACTAACGACCTGCCCTCCAACACCCCCAAGACCATAACATATCTGTCCCCCTGATCCGCCGCCACCTTCTGCTTCTGGAACCAGACTCTTTTATTGCCACCCACTCGCCCATCTGTCAAAGGCTGAATGAAACACCTGGCTTGCCCAGTCCATATGAAACCTTACCTGGTCCTTCAGCTGCAATTGAGTCTCCTGCAACAGCACCACATTGGCTCTCAAGCTCTTCAGCTGAGCAAAACCTCTTGCCCATTTTACCAGGATCCTCAATTCTTGCAGCTTCCATATCACCAACCGGATTGGGGGTCTTTCCCCCTCCCTCCTCTTGGATCAGCTATCACCCCATGGGGGATGTACTCATCTCCCCAACATTCTCCAACCATTAGTCACCGCCCAAGATGGCACCTGGTCCCACCCATCGGATGGAACCAAAAAATAACCCCCAGTCACCATCAGCAAATGACCCCTCCCTCCCCCCCCCATCCAATAAATCCCAGAACCACCTCTTCTCGTAACTGCTCTGATCTCCCACATACCCCCACCATTCACATCCTTAGGCAGGTCGAAACCTGAACAAACCGGATCAACAGGCCACAGCCCCTCCCCCCACCTCGCTCCCACTTACTCGCGAATTGCACTTTGCTAGCAGGATACCTGCCCTCCGACTCCCACAAGACAAGAGTCTCCCTCACCCAGAAATCAAAAATAAGGCAATGGATCCTCCGCAGCCACTCCATCTTTCCAAATGCCATTGTCCCACTTCCCCTTTCCATATGCCCATACCTGTTCCTAAAAACCGCAGAAGATGAAAGGGGAAAGAAGCAACCCAATCCATCGAACTGTTCCCCAAAACAATTTTCAATTAATGACAAACAATACCAAAACACAAAGAAAATACATGGTACCAGATGCAACAAAGAAAATACTAAACACATAGGGCGCGATTCTCCCATCCCTGCACCGGGCCGGAGAATCGCCGCAACCACGCCATGCCGCCTCGGCGTGGCGCACGATTCTCCGAAGTGCGGACAATCGCCGCCTTTGGCACAGCGCTGGTCGTGGGCCGCTGTACGAGGCCGGGCCGCCGATTCTGCGGCCCAGATGGGCAGAGCGGAAAAAGCAGAGTCCCGCTGGCGCCGTCCACACCTGCTGGCGGGAACTCTGTACGATGGGTCGGGGGGGGGGGGGCCTGTGGGGGGGGCGTGGGGGGGGGGGAGAGGCGCTCCTTCACTGGGGGGGGGGGGTGGGGGGGCCTCTGATGGGGTCTGGCCCGCAATCGGGGCCCACCGATCGGCGGGCTGGCCTCTCCTGCGCCAGACCTATTTTATTACACAGCCGCCCCCTGAACCCCCATGCCATGTTGGGTCGGGCCGGCGCGTTGAAGAAGTCCCTGGCGCATGCGCGGTTTGGTGCAGCGCTCAGTTGCTGCCAGGAAGGGAGGCTGGAGCAGCGTGAACTGCTCCAGCACCGTGCTGACCCCTGTGGAGCCAGGATCGGTAGGGCCTGCGCCTGTTTCGCGCCGCCGTGAAACGCGACGACGTTCACGACGGCGCGAACACTTTTACTCCATTTCGGAGAATCGCGCCCTTAGCTCTCCAACACCTCCCCCTTCACAACAAAATCCTCCTTCCGCCATTCTCAGTTCAGTCCAATACCCTCTGTCTTTATGAACACCGCTGCCTCCTCGGCCGTCTCAAAGGAGCGATCCCTCGAATAGTGCCTGACCCTCAACCTTGCTGGATAGACCACTCCAAAATGTACTCCACTTTTGTAAAGTGCTGCCTTCACCTTGTTGATGGTCACCCGCCTTCTCACCATCTCCACCATGACATCTTGGTATATCCGAATATCACTTGCTTTCCACCTCACCTCACGATTCTGCATGGCCCATTGCAACACCTTCTCCTCCATCTGGTAGCTGTGGAAGCAAATTATCACCGCTCTAGGTTTCTTGTCAGTCTGTGGCTTTGGACGGAGTGACCAATGCGCCCTCTCCAGCTTGAAGAGGGAATGTTCTTCTGCCTCCCCCAACTGCTTCCCAAATATTGTCAAAAAGTACTCCGTTGGCCTTGGCCCGCCCATATCCTCAGGCAGGCCCCTGATCCACAAGTTCAACCGCCGGGACCTGTTTTCCAGGTCCTTAACCTTTGCTCTCAGGCCCTTATTACTGTCCTCCACATTCAAGAGCTCGGCTTCCAGAGAAGTAAACTGGTTGCTGTACGTCAAGATCACTGCCTCCACCCCCTTCAATATCTCACCATTCTCCTGCACCGTCTCCAACGTCTTCCCAATCCTTCCTTCATTGGGGCCAATGATTGTTCCACCAACAGCTTAAGATCTCCAGCATTTTCCTCCCATGCCACTCTAAATGCGTGCTGAACTGCTTCTCAAACTCACCCGCCATCAGTCTGCCAGCGCTTCCATTGTTACCATAGTGGCCCCATTGAAGGACTCGCCTCCGCCATCTTTCCTCCTACCACACTTCTCATCGAACTCGACCCTGCCGGCGGACTCGCGCTCACACCTTCCTTCAATGTATTCTCCTTTGGCATTTACACATCCTTTCATAAGCAACATTCAACTGGAAAAGGTGGAAAATCTCCGCAAAAAGTGTGTGAAGTAGGAAAAAATAAGAGGGCTCAGGCGGGAGCTACCCAACGTGCGATCTCCTATATATCGACACCAGAAGCCCCCATGGAATCATATCTAATGGAAGATGCATTTTTGATCAAATGTGCCCAAACCTCCTGCCCCATGCATATTTCTGATTCATAGAAGATGATTTCCAATCTTTGAATTTGAAACTGCATGTAATGACTCCTTACCCATTTTAATATGCTCCATCCTCCACTCAAACTCACTTTTGAGATGGAGCAGGCTGATGTGCTTCCCTTCTTTGATGTGTTAATTGAGAAATTAACTACCAGGTTTTCCATTACTGCCCATTGCAAACCTGCACTCACCATTCAAGATGTATGTAGCATAAGATTGACCTTTTCAGCAATAGTACAATTAGGGTCCAAGCTATTTGCTCACCTTGTAGGTTTGATGCAGATATAGAGTGCAGCAACATTATCCTGAAAATCAATGAATATCCTGATATAATTATGGTTCACTGTGTATCATGCAAACTCTCAAATGGACCAATGGTTTTACAGATCTGGGAAATGCCATGAAAAATTATGATGCCATGAAAGGCAAAGTATCTAAAAAATGTGAACAACAGGTTAAGTGAGCCATTTCACGTTGCCACGGTGTAGAGGCTATGGGATCAGTATTTACTACAAACAGGATGCTGCTATCAGTCCACAAACACATTTTACACATAATTCAGCAATTCTGTGTATGGATTTCAGTGTCAGTGATGCCAGGTCCAGAGGACGTACTTCCAAACAAATTGGCTGATTGAAACAAACAGCATGTTCTTTCAATTGTTTGCAATAGGCAGAGTATAGAACGTACTTAACCAGCCTATACTTGCAAAATCCAAAACAAAATGTCTACTGTCAGATGTGATTCCATGATTGGGCAGCACTTGATAAACAATCCTGAGTGTGCTGATATCTACACTGATCGCCAATTTAAAATAAGCAGCCAATTTAAAATCAGCAGTCAAGCTCAGAGTGTGGTTCATTTACACTTGCCAGAAGTGCATTACCTTCATGCACAATGACACATTGTTTGCAAACAAGTGGAATATGTTCAAGCCTTGTGCCTTTTCTGAATGACCCAGGAGTTTGGGAAGTATACATGCCTTTACTATGACAATATATCAGCCAATCAGTATTGACTTGCCAACCAATCATTTCCCTTTTCTCCTGTAAAATTAGTTCTTCTGAATGTTTGACATTTGGTAATCTTGCCTTTTTCCTGATGAGTCCAAGATGTAAAGCTTTGACAACATGACAACATGGCTATCTTTTCATCAATATTCAAGTGCAGTACATCTACCTCCTGCCACCTTATATATGTTTTTTAAAAAAGGACCGATAGGTTAGTTAACCGAGCATGTAAAAGAACTTGTTGATTATGAAGTTAGAAATACCTTTGAAAGCACAGGTCCACTTGCTATCATCTAAACTGTCATAGCTACAACAACCTGTCCAATTTCTCTGAACCTATCATTGGCCAAAGCTGATGTCTTAACCAATGCCCAATTAAACTCCTCACACTCCCACTTTGTGTGCCTAAAGCCGCCTGACAAGAATTCAAGCACCCTATCATCAAGTTGTCATAATGCTGCAGAATCAGTACATGACTCAATGTATATAAATGCCATACAACCTATTCAGCATCGTATGGTTTGACAAAGAGTGTGAAGATTTTCGATAAAACAGTGATAAAATATATTTATATAAATGTGTATATATACATTATGTGATGTGTATAATTCCTTCATTAATAGAGAGACTGTAGGAAGTGACCTCAACTGACAACCCATGCACTTCAATTGTAAAAAAAACCAACAACAGATATAGTTTGATATTAATTGTTCTGTCAGCCTTTCCCACATTCTTACAGCTGGTTTCACACAATTATATGCCTCTTGCATCTGCATTGGATTTTTTTTGATAGTTCTGGTCGCTTTGTTTTAATCTTGGCAAGGAGTGAATTATTATGCCAAGTGCTGAGACAAGCAGTGCACAGTACAGAAATATTTCCAAAATTTGACGGAAAGTTAATTTGTTGGGCGTTAACATTTGAATGTGTCTTGAGAAAGCTTGGGAAATTATTTTTTTAAAGTATCACATCACACAGATTGATCGATGACTAGATGAACTGCAAACATACGCATAAATCAAAGTTGTGTATGGGCCAGTGTATGCTGCCTTCATATCACTCAGGCAACAGAACAATTCTTTCTATTATCCCGTGGCCATTAGTTCTGTATTCAATTGTATCAGTATTTGCATTTCTTCATGAGGAATAGATGCAATGTAATTCAGTCTGTTGGTTATGCATATTGACTTTCTGTGAAAATAACTCTCAGGAAAATAGGAGTAGTGATTGGTCTTACTTGAAGGTATTGTAAGCTATGATAGGAGCTATCAAAAGGGCAATGAAAAAAAGTATCGTTTCTTGGTGTGACAGTGATAACCAAGGGTGGGGCTCTCCGTTTCTGAGACTAAGTGTTGACGCCTACGCAGAATTCATGGACTTCAAAACTGGCATCACACCTGATTCCGCTACTGTTAAGGGGCTAGCACCCGTGCAACGTGGAATACAATTGATTCCAATGAGAAACGGTGCCGGATTCGCCAGTTTTGCGATTGACACTCAGGAGGCTGACAAGCTGCAGCCACATATACACACTGTACTCCCCACCCACACCCATCCCAGCCAACAAGATGGCAGCAAGGAGAGCAGCTCCACACTTCACCGACGCCGAGCTAGAGATCCTCCTGGATGCCGTGGAGGAGAGGAGGGTGACCCTGTATCCTGGCCTGGGAAGGCAGCTGCCAGCTGTCGTCGATCGTCATGCCTGGACGCAGGTGGCAGAGGCTGTCAGCACCACCAGCAATACCGTCCGGACCGGCCAGTAGTGCCGGAAGAAACTGCACACTCTCCTCAGGATGGCCAGGCTGAGTAGGCAGCAATGTGCCCCTGGCACCAACCCCCGTCCGCACACCCATAACCCGATTTCCCCCCCCCCCCCCCCCCCCCCCAATCGGACGGCGGCTGAACCCCCACCGTGCCCCACATGCCTGCTGCGATTGACCACCGAGGCCACCAACTACCCATCTTCTGGGCTGGATGCATCTGACTGTCCAACACTGTCATCTTCTGTTTCTCCCCGCTTCAGGAGAAGGCTACGCACAACTGCCGGGAGCATGAGAAGACAGGAGAGGGACCGCCGGACCTGCACCCCTCACTGCGGCCGAACAGAGGGCCCTGGGTGTGGTCGGCTGCCTGGGAGAAAGGGAGGTCGCCGAGGCGGAGCTCAGTCATGGGCGAGGAAGTGAGACCTCACTTAGTTGCGGTTCCCATGATACATTTGTCAGCACCTCCCTAACTCCACTCTCACACTACCCTCACCCCCAATCAACCTCATCCTACACCACCCGCACCCCTATCCTCACCCCCACACCACCGTCACCCTACACTACCGGCACCCCTACTCACACCCCTAGATCACCCTCATCCTACACCACCAGCACCCCTATCCTCACCCCCAAACTACCCTCACCCCCATATTACCACCCCCCCCCCCCACCCTCAGCCCAACCAACCCCACTCCACTTACATCCCGTGGTCTAATCATGTATCTTGCCTTGTGTCGAGCAGGACCTGCTGGAGAGGGGAGCGGGTCAATCTGCCCCATCCATAGTGGAGATGCATATGCAGAGCCAGGGACTACATGGGGGGTTGTCGGCGAGCATACTGTACCTGCAGGTGCAGCAGCAGGAGGCGGAGCCGCCCATGCATGCTGCCCAGGCCAACACCGCACACGTGGCGTCAATGATGGAGGCATTGGGACAACCATTTTGGCTATGGATCAGCATGCCCAAGTCCTGGGGCATTCTGTGCAGGCGCAGGCCGAGGCCCAAGACAGGGTTACCGCCTCATAGGCGACCATGCCCCAGAGCCACCTGGAAATCACATTGGCGCTCCTGAGCATGGTCCAGTCACAGCAGGCCATTGCTGGGAATGTCGTCGGCATTGCCCAGATGCTGGCCAATGTGGCTCAGGAAAAGAGGGAGGTGGCCCAGTCCGAGAGAGGCAGAGGCACTGATTGAGTGCCAAAAGGTGGTGGCGCACTCGTAGTGTGATGTGGCACAGTCCAAAATGGCAATGGTCCACTCCCTGAGCTCCATGGCCACAAGCGTCCAGACCCTGGTTGAGACCAGAGCAGGCCTCCAGGACTGGTAGCGGCAGGTGGCAGGTGAGCCTCAGGGGATAGCTCTGCTTGCACCCCCATCTCTTGGAGCAGCCCGTGGGCCATTGGGCACCCCAAGGGAAGTGATGGGGCCCGTGTGGTGACTCCGGCAGGGGAGGTCCCGGAACATCGCAGCACCTCAGACACCCCATCTCCTGCCCTTGGTTCATCTGGTGGGCAGAATAGGGCAGCACCACGCCACCCAGGATACCCAATAGCAGCCGTCCCATGCAGGCCCGGTCGCCCCAGAAGGCATCCATCAACAGGGACCCAGGTCGCAGGGCAGGAATCCCAGCAAGCCATCTCCACTCCTGCTGTACTGTCTGGGGAACCACCTCGGAGTAGCATTAGGGCCCATAAGGCCAGAAAGTTAGACACCAGTTAAGTTCGAGTGGGTGCAGGGCACAGTTTAGTTATTGGGACCAGGGAACAAATCTGTACATATTTGTTGACATGTTACAATCGTTACAAACTACCTCGGAGCTCCGTCCGATGGGTGTGAAGGGTGAGCTGGTCTGGGCTGGCTGGGGGGGGGGATGCTGGGAAATGGGATTACCTGGTGGGGGGGGGGGGGGGGAATGGACAGACCCTATGTGTGGCCTGGGCAACCCCCACCCCCCAGCAGCGCCACCCCAGGGGAGTCAATGGGACAGTGTGACGGGATGCCCAGCTCGCATGCCAGGATCACCCAGGTGGGCAGTGGAAAGTGCTACCGTGGGCAGAGTCAGATGATGTCAAATGATATGGAGCACCAGGCCTCAGGGGGTTGTCATCATCCTCCACCTTATGGACCAGACCAGCTGTTGCTGCCAACCCAGGGCCTCCAACCTGTAGTGCAGCAGGTATATATCACAGAGGGAGTTGCAGGCGGAGATTATTGGGGAAGGGAGTGAGGGGTGTGGTGTTGGGATGCGGTGTCAGTGCTCCTGGCCAGTACCCTCCCTCCACCCCCCTCACCTCCCCCAGTCGGTGAACCTGGAGGCAATCAGAAACTCCCGTGCATGTTGGCCCTGGGGCAAATGTCGTACAACATCCCTGACCTGCGTGGGCCCCATGTCCTTCCCATCCTCGCCCTCCTTCACATCCTCCATATCGGATGAGGCCTGATGTTCCACCTCCTCCTCCAGCACATCACCCCTTTGCTGCGCGATGTTGTGGAGGATGCAGCAGGCCACCACGATGCAGGCGACCCTCTCTGCATCATACTGGAGAGCCCCTCCTGAACGGTCCTGCCACCTGAACCGCATCTTCAGGAGGCCGACGCTCGATCACTCTCCTGGTTGCTGTATGGGCATAGTTGTAGCGGGTCTCCGCATCGGTCTGTGGTCTCCAGATAGGGGTCATCTGACTGTAGAGGATACCCCCTGTCATCAAGGAGCCAACCCCCCCCCCCCCCCCCCCCCACCTAGGGGGGCATCTGAAACATCACGAATCATCGAGTGTGCCAGAATGAAAGCGTCATGCACACTGCCCGGGTATTGTGCGCAGACGTATATGATGCGCATCTGATAGTCACATGTCATGGGTACACGTTCATTGAGTGGTATCTCTTTTGGATTGTGTACAGTGCCCTGTTATCTGCAGGTGCTCGTATGGGGACATGCATCCCGTCGATCACACCCTGGACACTGGGCATTCTGTCAATGGTGGCGAATGCACTACCCAGGCATCATGGTGGGCTCAGTCCACATTGAAGTGGATGTATTGAGTTACCTGGGCATATATGCCTTCATGACGGCACGGATGCAGCTGTGCACCGAGATCTGTGAGATCCCGGACAAGTTCCCACTTGGCATCTGGAAGGAAACCCTGGCACAGATGTTTTGGGCAACGATCAGCTTAACCGCCAACAGGAGTGGCTGTCTTCCCCCATAATCCTCACAGTGTGAAGTATGCCATCAACTGGCAGATATGTCATACTGTCTCCCTGCACAGATAGTCTTCGACGGCATGCCCGGTCTGGCAGGGCCTTGAATGACGGGCGCTGCCGGCACACATGATGTCTCATGCAGCGCCTCTTTGGCACCTCCTCCTCCTCGGCCTGTTGGATGGCTCACTTCCCATACTGGGCGGCTGCCACAATTCCCTCTGCGTCACACTCCACTGCTGCACTTCCTGTTCCTCCTTGAGCAGTGCCCGCTTGTACAGCTACAGGGCATCCCCCAGGGCTGCGGCGACTGGCAGGAAGGTCACCATTACTGATTGAATTCCAATATCCATTGTCTGCAGGGGGTGAAAGGCCGACATGTTAGCATGGTGCATACCCCGTGCCCAACCAGGTCCACCAGGCTACATGGCGGCCCCGGTTGGCACTGCGACCTTTGCCCCTGCTGTCACTCACCTACACCTTTGGCCCCGCCGATGGCCGGGATCCTGTGGCTCTGGTGCTCATCCTTCATGACAGGGGTACCGTTGGCTGGCAATGGCCCCACCAGGGGTGTGCACTGCGGCCCCCATAGGGGCTACTGTGCGTGTTGCCTTGGATGGGCCGCCAGTGGGTGGCGGCGGGGTGGCGAGGATGTAGCAGAGGTGCGGGGATGGGAGTCAGTGGGGTGCAAGGGTGGGGGGTGGGGACAGTGACACAGCCGATATCCCTGCAGAACTAGGGCCGAGGTGGTTGATCAGTGTGTTGAGCAGCAAGGTGGCCATGGTAATGGTGGTCCGTGCCCAGGCACCATCCCAGTCCCATGGGGGTCACTCCGACCACTCAGCCTGTGCCCCTCCCCCCTCCCTTGGGTCTGGCAGGGGGCGCCCCCCCCCCCCCCCCCCGAATCCTGGCAAGCCCAGCTAGTGTCCGGTCCAACATCCTGCAGTCGCTCCGCTCTGTGTCCCACCTCCTCTCTCTCCCTCATTAGTCACAACGCTGGTTTCACAATGTTTAAAAGTACAACTGAACCCGTGCCGTAGGGAATTAGGCCCGTCGGAGGAGGAGAATCGCGGAGGCCCCGGAGAATACCGTGTAGGGCCATTTACGATTTTGACGTCAGAACCTAATCTCCTCCCAAGCGGGTTTTGCGATTTCACCGTTGGCAAATGGAGATTCCCGCGCTAGGATTTCTTTCAGTTTTCTTGGTTAATGACTGTTCCGGGCCATTGGGGAATTTTTCAGATTAGTGTCGGGTGAGTCACACAATATGGCAAAGGTTTTAATTGGTTACAACTGAAAACAATGCTGGATTATAAATTATACAATTAGGATTGTTTAATCTAATTAAGACTGTCAAATTACAGGGTTATTATGGTTCTTCTAAAATTGTGCAATCTGAAACAGGTAATCACAAATAAGGGGAAAGTGGGACCTGTGGCCCACCAGTCAATTGCTCATTTATTGAACAGCTTACCAGCAACTTGGCATGTCACAATAAATGGAAAGAACCCCCTGTAACTTACCAAGATTTATAAAGGACAGTATGTTAGAACTGGCTAACTATCGGCCTATTCGTTAGACCTTAACTGGAGTCAAATTACTGGAAAAGATCATCAGTAATTGACCGCTTTGAAATAAATGTATTTTTAAGAAATTCCTTTGTGGGATGTATGCACTGCTGATGAGGCCATCATTTCTTTCCCATCCCCATTCCTCCTGAGAAGCTGGTAGTTAGCACTGTTGCCTCACAACACCAGGGACCTGGGGTCAATTCCAACCTTGGGTTACTGTCTGTTAAGTTCGCACTTTCTCCCTGTATCTGCACGGGTTTCTTACAGATGCTCCGGTTTCCTCCCACACACGAAAGACGTGCAGGTTAGGTGGATTGGCTATCGAAATTGTCCCTTTGTGTCCAAAGGTTAGATGGGGTTATGGGGATTACAGGATAGGGCAGGGTGCTCTTTCAGCGGGTCAGTGTAAACGTGACAGGCCGAATAGCCTCCTTCTGCACTGCAGGGATTCCATCATTCTATGATTTTAAAGAAGAAAGAAATGTTCTACCTCATTAACCAAGTTAATTTGTGAGCAAGTTCCAAAGTTAGTAGATGTAGAAAGTTTGGCTGACATTGTGCATCTCTGAGATTTACCAAGGTTGAGTATGGTGGGCAGATTTTCTGTTAGATGAGACACTGGTTGTATTGAAAATAACTTTTGGAGATGTTGTAACACAGACGATGTTCAGCCTCCTGAGCATTTGACACCATTCAATGGATAAGAAAGTAGAGTGGGGTGAATAGCAGAGGATCCATCTGGTTTCATCTGTTTCACACCATTATTCCAAGTTAAAATCCACAATAATTATTAATAGTGGACATTCCTTGTGTTGCTGAAGTTCACCGCCTTTAACAACATCCAGGCAAAGACATTGGATTGGACTGGATTTGTTTATTGTCAAGTGTACCGATATACAGTGAAAAGTATTTTTCTGCGAGCAGCTCAACAGATCATTTCTTAACAATAAATTTAGAGTATCCAATTAATTTTTTCCAATTAAGGAGCAATTTAGTGTGGCCAATTCACGTACACTGCACATCTTTGGGTTGTGGGGCGAAACCCAGGCAAACACAGGGAGAATGTGCAACTCCACACAGAGAGTGACCCAGAGCTGGGATCGAACCTCGGACCTTGGCGCCATGAGGCAGCAGTGCAATCCACTTACAGATCATTAAATACATGAAAATAAAATACATCATGGGGCAACACAAGGTACAGAATGTAAATACATAGACACCGGCATTGGGTAAAGCATGCAGGGGTGTAGTGTTAATCAGGTCAGTCCATAAGAGGGTCGTTTAGGAGTCTGGTAACAGCGGGGAAGATGCTGTTTTTGAGTCTGTTCGTGCGTGCTCTCAGACTTCTGTATCTTCTGAACGATGGAAGAAGTTGAAAGAGTGAATAAGCCGGGTGGGAGGGATCCTTGATTATGCTGTCCGCTATCCCCAGGCAGTGGGAGGTGTAGATGGAGTCAATGGATGGGAGGCAGGTTCGTGTGATGGACTGGGCTGTGTCCTCTGAAGTTTCTTATGGTTTTGGGCCAAACACTTGCATACCAGGCTGTGATGTAGCCAGATAGGATGCTTTCTATGGTGCATCTGTAAAGTTGGTGAGAGTTAATGTGGACATGGCGAATGTCCTTAGTTTCCTGAGGAAGTATACGCGCTGTTGTGCTTTCTTGGTGGTAGCCAGATGATGTGTACCCCTAGGAATTTGAAGATGGCCGTCATCTCCACCTCGGCCCCGTTGATACTGACAGGGGTGTGTATAATACTTTGCTTCCTGAAGTCAATGACCAGCTCTTTAGTTTTGCTGGCATTGAGAGATATACTGTTGCTGCACCACTCCACTAGGTTCTCCATCTCCCTCCTGTATTCTGACTCGTCGCTTTTTCGAGATCCATTCCACAATGGTCGTATCATCAGCAAACTTGTAAATGGAGTTGGAACCAAATTTTGCCACGCAGTCGTGTGTGTACAGGGTGTATAGTAGGGGGCTAAGTACACAGCCTTGCGGGGGCCCGGTATTGAGGACTATTGTGGAGGAGGTGTTGCTGTTTATTCTTACTGATTGTGATCTGTGGGTCAGAATGTCAAGGATCCAGTTGCAGAGTGTAGAGCCAGGTCTGAGGTTTTGGAGCTTTGATATGAGCATGGCTGGGATTATAAGAACATAAGAACTAGGAGCAGGAGTAGGCCATATGGCCCCTCGAGCCTGCTCCGCCATTCAATGAGATCATGGCTGATCTTTTGTGGACTCAGCTCCACTTTCCGGCCCGAACGCCATAACCCTTAATCCCTTTATTCTTCAAAAAAAATCTATCTTTATCGTAAAAACATATAATGAAGGAGCATCAACTGCTTCACTGGGCAAGGAATTCCATAGATTCACAACCCTTTGGGTGAAGAAGTTCCTCCTAAACTCAGTCCTAAATCTACTTCCCCTTATTTTGAGCCTATGCCCCCTAGTTCTGCTTTCACCCGCCAGTGGAAACAACCTGCCCACATCTATCCTATCTATTCCCTTCATTATTTTATATGTTTCTATAAGATCCCCCCTCATCCTTCTAAATTCCAACGAGTACAGTCCCAGTCTACTCAACCTCTCCTCGTAATCCAGCCCCTTCAGCTCTGGGATTAATCTAGTGAATCTCCTCTGCACACCCTCCAGCGCAAGTACGTCCTTTCTAAGGTAAGGAGACCAAAACTGAACACAATACTCCAGGTGTCGCCTCACTAACGCCTTATACAATTGCAGCATAACCTCCCTAGTCTTAAACTCCATCCCTCTAGCAATGAAGGCAAAATTCCATTTACCTTCTTAATCACCTGTTGCACCTGTAAACCAACTTTTTGCGACTCATGCACTAGCACACCCAGGTCTCTCTGCACAGCAGCATGTTTTAATATTTTATCATTTAAATAATAGTCCCTTTTGCTGTTATTCGTACCAAAATGGATAACCTCACATTTGTCAACATTGTATTCCATCTGCCAGATCCTAGCCCATTCACTTAACCTATCCAAATCCCTCTGCAGACTTCTAGTATCGTCTGCACTTTTCGCTTTACCACTCATATTAGTGCCATCTGCAAACTTGGACACATTGCCCTTGGTCCCCAACTCCAAATCATCTATGTAAATTGTGAACAATTGTGGGCCCAACACTGATCCCTGAGGGACACCACTAGCTACTGATTGCCAACCAGAGAAACACCTATTAATCCCCAGTCTATATAGGTGTATGATGTAGGAGTCATTGTTGTCAAGATGCTCTCGTGATGAATGTAGGGCCAGGGAGATGGCATCTGCTGTGGACCGGTTACGACGGCATGCAAATTGCAGTGGATCAAGTCATTCTGGGAGAATGGTGTTGAAGCGCTTTATGACCAACCTCTCAAAGTACTTCATTACGACTGAAGTCAGGGCCACCGGACGGTAGTTATTGAGGCACGTTGCCTGGTTCTTCTTTGGCACCAATATGATGATGGTCTTTTTAAAGCATGTGGGGACCTCGGAGCGGAGTAGGGACAGGTTAAAGATGTCTGCGAACACATCTGCCAGCTGGTCCACACAGTCTCTGAGTGCACGACCAGGGATCCCATCCGGACCCATCGGCTTCCGAGGGTTCACTTTCAGGAAGGCTGATCTGACTTCAGAAGCTGTGATGGTGGGTGTGGGTGTGTTATGGGCTGCTGGGGCACTGGACAGTGGATCATTGGTTTCCTGCTCGAACTGAGCATAGAATGCATTGAGTTCATCGGGGAGGGGTGCGCTGCTGCTGGAGATACTGCTCGGCTTCACTTTGGATTGTGTAACGCTAGCTTGGTCTGATAGTCTCTTTTGGCATCTCGGATGGATTTGCGGAGGTCATACCTGGATTTCTTGTATAGGTCAGGGTCGCCTTACTTGAACGCCTCAGACCTGTCCTTCAGTAGGGAGTCAATCTCGCGATTGAGCCATGGAATCCGGTTGGGGAACGTACGTACTTTCTTTGGCACACAGTCATCCACAAATTTGCTGATGAAGTCTATGACGGTGGTGGTATACTCATTTAAGGTGGTTGCTGAGTTCTTAAATATGGACCAGTCGACTGTCTCTAAGCAGTCACGTAGGAGCTCTTGTGTTTCCTTGGACCAGTACTGCACAACCTTCTTAGCTGGATTCTCCCGCTTGAGTTTCTGCTTGTATGCCGGGTGAAGGAGCTACGCATCAAGCGGACTATTCACAGAATACATAAAGCAAAACATCAGTTTAAGGATCTCAGCTAAAACAAATACATAGCAGTGGATATATATACAATGAGGTAATATGCTCAGGTGATGTATTTTAACATAGGTAAATACACCATGATACTCTTGACCAAGGGAATGTTCTGCTTGTGCAAACCATGCAGCGTTGTGTGCCCAATTCTGCAAAATGGTCTGTATTTATCAAATTGGATTTAGCATTTTCTTTGTGGTTTAACACTAAAATTAATAGTTGGTGCCAACGGTGCCAAAGAGGCCCGGCCAACCACACCCACATGTTCTGGTCTTGCCCCAGACTTGTGGAGTACTGGACAGCCTTCTTCGAGGCTATGTCCAAAGTGGTGGGGGTGAGGGTGGAGCCATGCCCAATAGTGGCGGTCTTCGGGGTTTCAGACCAGCCAGATCTATTCATGGGGAGGAGGGCGGACGCCCTTGCCTTTGCCTCCCTGATCACCCGCCGCAGAATCCTGTGTGGCTGGTGGTCAGCAGCACCGCCCAGAGCTGCAGACTGGCTGTCCGACCTCTCGGAATCTCTCCAAATGGAGAAAATCAAATTCGCCATCCGAGGGTCGGACGACGGCTTCCACAGAACGTGGGAGCCATTCATGCAATTCTTCCGGGACCTGTTTGTGGCCATCGTACAAGAGGAAGAATAGTCGGGTGGCCAAGAATCGGGGGAAAATGGATGGGAATCGGGGGAAGGTTGCGGGGGGGGGGGGGGGGGGGGGGGGGGGAGGGGGGGTGCTACGGGTTCGTTATGGGGGTTGGACGGCTAGCTAAGGCCCAAAACCAAACTGTAAATAAATGCCAATAAACATGTGCCTCGGCCATATTGGGGAATGCAAAATATGTATGCCGGCTAAAGGGGGGAGACCACAGTTATTATTACGAAGATGCTTACCTGTAAATATATATGTTAATTTTTGCGTGTTCTTTTTTCTCTCTCTCTAACAATTTGTAATTTGTTCAATATAAAACATGAAAACTGAATAAAAAACATTTATAAAAAAATTAATAAACATTTCTTCAGTTACATGATAGGTCCAAGAAACCTTTTTTTTATCAAATAATCCAACCACTCTTAGCTTTTAGTGTTTCTCATTAAAACCAACTTGTCTTCTTATTAGAGATATGCCATGTCCAATTTATTTTCTCTGATTGCTCTTTTGACATTTGCCTTAATGTTGGAACAGATTTCAGTTTTCTGTTCACTTCGTATTCGCACTGAACATAACATAGATATTGCAAATCTTCTTAACCATTGAGTTCCAACAGATTTCCCTCAAGTGGTGTAATTTATTTGTAGTGTCAGCTATTTATGAAGAGCTGAATTTGATTTAAGAGCTTTGGGAACTTTCAAAATGATTGAATATGTCATCAAAACCTAGAATTTTCTGAAGGGATTTGGCGTGTTCAGTCACTTATAGATTATTTTATTGAGGAAAAAACAGGCAATTAAATCTTGAGAAATTAATTTTCACACGTTTTGGGTGGGTTTAAACTGTGGTGTATTGCTCTGGATGTTGGAAGAAGAAGTGCTTGCTTTTTGCTGCTTCCTATGCAATTCTAATTAAAATTTGAAGAGCTGACGGCATGCACGCGAGGCACATGCAAGCATGTGGTGGGAAATACTTTTCTGAGGTGAATTCTACATTGCCTGACAATTCAGCAGGTAGGAGTGGACTGCAAAAGAACATCTTGGACAACCAGGGAACTCGTTACATATTCTTCGCTAAGAGTCCAGGCTGTTATAAAAGTACTTTGTGAGTGAATTTGTTCACACAATTGCCATTGCTTGTTTGACATCTCTATGAAGTTATAATATGGGCCAAAATTCTACGTTGGGGACACTGATTTGCGTTCGCACTGGGAGCGGGAATACAAAGGCGATTCACTATCCCTTGCCATGCACGTTTATTCATGCCACAGATTGCAAGGGATTCCATTGTGAATCCTGCTATTGGGCAGCCATTTTGAGTGGGTGGTTCGATAGTGAGTTCCAGCGTCTGAGCCCCCTCCCCTCTTGCAATGTAATTCTGCCCCATTGAACCATATCAAAGCCAGGTAAGTGCTCACACTTCCGTTTTCTTTACAGAAAGTACTTAACTACCTTTGATGTGGTTAAAGAGCTGTCAATCATAGAAAGATGCTTATAAACTATGTGGTCAGTTTCACAGCAGGCTACTTGAAAACCACTCAAGCGTGAAGGGAAATTAGATTAAACAATCATGACAGCTGGCTCTGTGTGCAATCTGTCAATCACAGCCTAGTAAAATTAGTTTCACATAGATGTGAATGAAAGCCTTGAAGTTCAAAGATCTAAGGGGGTTTCAACCAAGATGATGTGGTTTGCCCTTTCTCTGCCTGAGCCAACAGGTGTATTGCACAGGTGAGAGTTTTAAAGCAATGATTTTTTTCACTGTCTCTGTCTGTACAGTTCTCTAGCTTCCAGGCCAGGGTCTCTGTAATGGAGGGCTTCCAGACAGAGGTCTCAATAATTGGGGGGATAGGCAGGATTGGCATTGTAGGGTGAGGGGCCCTCCGATTGACTTTTGAAGCCACTCCCTAAAAGAGTTAGCCCCTTGGCCCACTGCAGGATCCACAATGCCAGGGTCATGCTGAAAATACCGGCACCAATCCTCATTCATGTGAATCCTGGCCCAGAGGACCGAAGATTCACGTGGGCTTGAAGAATCCAGTGTCCAGCCAATTAATAGGATGCAAATGCAAACCTTGATTCCGCCGCCAGCGGGGAACCGGTGCAATGGAATGATCCTGTTTATGGCAGAAGCTGGATACTGTGCTGCTCGGGCAGTCTGCCCCTGGCTGCGGGCGGCAGAGAATCCAGTCTGTTATTTTTTCCATTATCTCTTTTGACAATGTCTCAATGCTTATTTGCACAAGATTAAGAGCTGTAAAGTGATAACATTTTGGTGATTAATACCTTAATGGTCTATTTCATTGACACTTGTATAGGATTGTAGGGACGAAACAAATTTCCACAAATTATGAATGGCTGTTTCTTCAAGCAGCTTAAACCCTGACATTGATATTATAGTTTCATTGGTTGTGTGCATAGTGCATATTTAGTGAATGGGCATGGAGGGGCCATAAATTGGCTTGGGGGCGATATGGGGGAGGGGTTTGAGTTAGCATTGAGTTGATATGGGGATGTAGAGGTGGCAGAGGAAGTAGGCAGGGGATCTGTTACCATTATTGTGGGTCTTAGCTTAGGCTGCCCTTGGTTAGGATAGAGAGAGACTGCTGGAGGTAAAGCTGTTGGTCAACGTTAATTTTATTAAATGTCGACAGGATCAGGCTGCGTGCAGGCAAAGCTTCACATAGAACTATCTCTCCACATACTCTGTTGTCATGTGACTTTACATCACTGATGTAGACGGTCTATTTACAGGAGCCCTTTACACTAAAGAGGTGGATAGGGTGTTGATGGGAGTGAGGGCTAAAGGGCCTAAAATGTTAGCAAACAAATGGGACAAAGTCCCTGAATACCTTTTAACCAACCCACTTGGCAATTGACTGCCTTCCCCGTGGAGGCATCTGTTCTGTTTCTGGGGGAAGCACATTGACTTAATCCTGCACTTAATGCACCTCGAAGATCGCACCATTCAGGGGCCTTTCTAGTGAGGCAGGTCTGAGCTACCCATCTTGGAAGCGATAATCTGCCTCATTATGTTTTTTGCCTGCCACTGACTCCCTACTGGCATTTGATTTTTGGTTTAGTAGAGACGATTTTGTTTATAGTTATTAACTTACTTAATCAGCATATGGCTAAAATATTTGATATTTACCTTACAACACTGAATATTGCAAAATGACAATAGATTCGCTGCAATATGTCTTTAATGTTGTGAACTATCTTCAAAGGTTACCAGGTGTGCATCTCCCAACTGACAGGCAATGTTATGCTGAATGCCTGTCATTTTCTCAGTTGGTTGAAAGACCTTATCGGTAACTGGCTGAAAACTGATGAATCCAATCATATTTATGGCAGACATGTTTAAATGTCAGACTCTATTGATTCAATGATGTGCAGCCATTGAACTGTGTGAGAAATATCTTACCAAGTCATCATTTGAGTGTCTTTCATTCCTTGTCATTAATTTGTGTGCTAAATTATATTGAATTTCAAATTGTATTTCAAGGATTGGAGACAAGTTGGTTGTAATTACCTTTTACAGATTTTGTGGTTTTATATTTGAGTGTAAAGTACACATGGACATATATTTTGCAACTGACAAGATTGTATATTTATTGTATTCCATCAATATTTCTATCTGAGGGCATTTGGAATTTGTTGCATTGTCAGGAAAAGAGAAATGGGATTAGGAAATGTAATTGGTTATTAAAACTGAGTGTGTTAATAAAAGTCAAATCAAAACGGGGTTCAATACCAACGATTTGTTTTTTGACTTAACAGTTGAGCATTTTCTTGGTTCTTTGGACTGTTCGCAGTTTGTTTTAGATGAATAATTTATAACTTTTGTCATGTGAGAGTACCTTTAAGAAATGGGTGTTTATAAATGGGTGTGTATATAAATATCTGTCATGAGAGTACCTTTACAAAATGGGTGTTTACTACTGCAGTGATGTCAGAGTGGTTGGAGCTGGGCTGTCTGTCAGCTTTTTACTTTTGTTTTTGAGCAGGCTGCAGAGTGTGTTTTAGTTTTGTTTTCAGTGTTGGAGCTGAAGCCAGACAGAGCAGATGACTGTTGATCTCTTTCTCATCAAAAGACTATCTGTTGATCATTTGGTGAATTCAGAATTATAAATGTTCTCAGTAGTGAATGTAAACCTAATGTGCTTCTGGTAAAAGGTGTTTTAAGTCTTATGGATGTTAAAAGGAAAGCTTAACTTTGGTAGTAGGGAAGAGGCTGGAATCTATCATCAAGGAAGAAATAGCAAGGCATCTGCATAGATATTGTCCTATTGGGCAGACACAGCATGGGTTCATAAAGGGCAGGTTGTGCCTAACTAATTTCGTGGAATTTTGTGAGGACATTACCAGTGCAGTAGATAACAGGGAGCCAATGGATGTGTTATATCTGGATTTCCAGAAAGCCTTTGACAAGGTGCCACACAAAAGATTGCTGCATAAGATAAAGATGCATGGCATTAAGGGTAAAATAGTAGCATGGATAGAGGATTGGTTAATTAATAGAAAGCAAAGAATGGGGATTAATGGGTGTTTCTGTGGTTGGCAATCAGTAGCTAATGGTGTCCCTCAGGGATCAGTGTTGGGCCCACAATTGTTCACAATTTACATAGATGATTTGGAGTTGGGGACCAAGGGCAATGTGTCCAAGTTTGCAGACGACACTAAGATGAGTGGTAAGGCAAAAAGTGCAGAGGATACTGGAAGTCTGCAGAGGGATTTGGATAGGTTAAGTGAATGGGCTCAGGTCTGGCAGATGGAATACAATACTGACAAATGTGAGGTTATCCATTTTGGTAGGAATAACAGCAAACGGGATTATTATTTAAACAATAAAATATTAAAGCATGCCGCTGTTCAGAGAGACTTGGGTGTGCTAGTGCATGAGTCACAGAAGGTTGGTTTACAAGTGCAACAGGTGATTAAGAAGGCAAATGGAATTTTGTCCTTCATTGCTAGAGGGATGGAGTTTAAGACTAGGGAGGTTATGCTGCAATTGTATAAGGTGTTAGTGAGGCCACATCTGGATATTGTGTTAAGTTTTGGTCTCCTTACTTGAGAAAGGACGTACTGGTACAGGAGGGTGTGCAGTGGAGATTCACTAGGTTAATCCCAGAGCTGAAGGGGTTGGATTACGAGGAGAGGTTGAGTAGACTGGGACTGTACTCGTTGGAATTTAGAAGGATGAGGGGGGATCTTATAGAAACATAAAATAATGAAGGGAATAGATAGGATAGATTCGGGCAGGTTATTTCCACTGGCGGGTGACAGCAGAACTAGGGGGCATAGCCTCAAAATAAGAGGAAGTAGATTTAGGACTGAGTTTAGGAGGAACTTCTTCACCCAAAGGGTTGTGAATCTATGGAATTCCTTGCCCAGTGAAGCAGTCGAGGCTCCTTCATTAAATGTTTTTAAGATAAAGATAGATAGTTTTTTGAAGAATAAAGGGATTAAGGATTATGGTGTTCGGGTCGGAAAGTGGAGCTCAGTCCACAAAAGATCAGCCATGATCTCATTGAATGGCGGAGCAGGCTCGAGGGGCCAGATGGCCTACTCCTGCTCCTAGTTCTTATGTTCTTAAAGGATGACTTTGTGTTGTAGTCTTTGGGGGTTGTATTTGAATTAATGTTTGCCAAGATGTTCACTGCATGTTTTAAAAAGGTTAACTTGAGTTAATAGTATAAACATTGTTTTGCTTTAAAAAATACTTTTCCATCTCTGTTGTACCACACCTGTAGAGTAGGCCGTGTGGTCCCCATACCACAATCTATTAAAAGTTGTGGGTCAGGGGAACTCCATGATACACTTTGGGGTTCTCTAAACTCTGGTCCATAACTCTTTCCTTCCTTTTTATCATTCTAAGTGTTTGCATTTTGTTTGATTATCTCAAAGGATTATTTCAGGGGCTGGTTTAGCTCACTCGGCTAAATTGCTGGTTTTTAAAGCAGACCAAGGCAGGCCAGCAGCACGGTTCGATTCCCGTACCAGCCTCCCTGGACAGGTGCCGGAATGTGGCGACTAGGGGCTTTTCACAGTAACTTCATTGAAGCCTACTCATGACAATAAGCGATTTTCATTTCATTTCATTTTCAAAGGATACTTGAGACATCCAGAACATGAGGAGCAGAAGTATCTCTGGTGGACATAAAAATAGGTTATAGATTTTAAACCATAATTAATGACTGAAGCTTTGAGTCTCACTAGAAAAGTGCATCCATTTTACTCTTGGAATAGATAAAATATTTGTTGCTGAGCTTGATGTTTTATGAAACTTAAGTTTAAATATCTACCTTTAGCTTTGTTAATTTAATTTATAAATGAATAATTGCCGTTTGTTACTTCATGTTGATGCAGGGATCTAACTTTAAATTCCACTTAACTAATATTTGTAATGTTCAAAGAGGATGACTTTTGAGAAGCTCAAAGAGGATAACTTTTGAGAAGTACATGACAACTAATATTCAGCCCGTTTGTTGTGTCTGTAAGTGTTTTCAACAAATAATTGTATGTGGGTTGTCTGTTGGAATTGGTGATCGTAATTGGATTTGCTTGGTTATAATTAGTCAAGAGCAGGAGTAAATGAACAGGAAATCACAATTAGAGTCAAAGATGGCTTTTTACCACTCATGTGTAAATGTTGTTTTGTTACCCTGGCTGAATTCTGCTTTGGTCTGTTTTGAGATTTGTGATGCATAGTCTCTTTGGTATGATGATTTCAGCGATTGAATTTGTTACCGTTTTGCTGTTATTGTTCTGTTAAAATACTGCTGACTTAGATGTCAGAGTTATCTCAGTGATGGTATAAACGATCTCACAAGGCATTGGAAGCCAAGTCGATCCCGGGAGCGTGGTTTCCTGGCTTTTATCCATAACACTGCATCCCGGCACACTGCTTTATGGGTGCAGCGTGCCTGTTGGATTGCGTCCTTAAACATGTCTGCCATAAATGTTATTGGATTTATCAGTTTTTAGCCAGCGACAAATAAGATATTTCAAACAACTGAGAAAGCGATGGCCATTCAGCATAACATTGCTTGTCGGGAACTGCAGAGCCAATTGGACTAGTCTTACTCATCCAGAAAGGTCTGAATAAAATTTCTAAGGTTTTTCTTCTCAATCCTAAATTTGTAATCAAAATTATTTGATGTCTACCAAGAGATAACACAGTTTTGGGTGGGGTGGGAAGTGTATCTAATTATCTATATTTCACAACTATGTGGGACATGCTGGATCGACCATGGGGATTACTTTATCCTTCATTGTCCAAATGTTAAATTCTAAGATCTTATTTACCCTCTTATGTGGTGAGACGATTAGATGAGGGGGCTCCCTTCTTTTCCCTCTTCTCGTTTGACCGCAGCAGTCTGTTTTTGAACAGTATATACTTAGCAATTCAATAAGTACTTAACTTTATGTGCGATATAGAAGAACTAATCTTGAGCTTTAACAAAGAAAGAGGTTACGTTTATTGTACTTAATTCGATCTGAGTAACAAAATATGCTCTGATGTTGGCACATGGACGGCGCACTTGAATTTCGCCCACACATACTTACAGGTGACAGAATGGGGAAGCATAGAGCTCAGAAAAATGAATAAGGTGGAAGGTGTGCGGATATTGGTGACTCAAGGATTTTCTTCAAGGAGTCTTTGTCTGCAGCAAAGGGTGACCTTGGATGCTCACAGTCAGCAACAAATGGAGTTTGAAGCTTGCACGGTGAGATTGGGAGAAGGAGGAATGAGGGACCCAACCCAACCTTATCTCATTAGTATCTTAGTCACTGCACTTTACTACAGAGAAAGTAGAAGCTGAAACAAACAAAGGGTGGGCCCATCACACGATCATTAGCCAGTGATTGAAACTTTGGCATTGTTACTGTATTCCCCCAGTAACTTAATCAGTTTTGGTTTGAGAATCCCCCTCTCAGTCAGGATTCCATTGTTCAAGAGATTGGGTGTAAAACGTATTGTTGCCCATTGTAGCTTGCTACATGTTCATGTATGGAGTTCATGTTGAATGTCCAGGTGATTGTCTTGGTGCCTTGCTAATGGGGACATGATATCTAGCTTATTCATATTCACTTGAAGTCATTGACCTTGATGGGTCCATGCAGACAATGTTTTTCCAATTCAGTGGATTGGAATGTGGAGGGAACAAGCAAACAGCAAGGGGGCCAGGGGACACCCTGTCTGAAGCCTAAGTTCTCGGACCCAAAACCATTTGTAGGCATTGCTGCCAAGGGTCTATCGTACAGCACCTTAACCCACTTAATATATTCCTCACCCAACCCAAATCTCCGCAGTGTATACGTCAGATAATTCCACACCACTCGATCAAAGACTTTCTCCGCATCCAAGGAGATCATGAGCAATTCCAGTGCCCGCTTCTGGAAAATGGGTATCACATTCAAGAACCTTTAATGTTGTTACTGGAAAACCTATCCTTTGGGCAGCACAGTAGCAAAAGTGATTAGCACTGTGGCTTCACAGCTTCATAGCGCCAGGGTCCCAGGTTCGATTCCCCGCTGGGTCACTGATAGATATTTAAACTTAAGTTAGACTCAGGGTTCCAGTCAATGGGGACGTCGGGGAGGGACATTTAATCCAGTAGGAAATATGTACGTGGGGACCCTTTCACTTTTTGGTCTCTCTTGCTAATTACATTTGTGGCAGGATGGTGAGTGGGCAGCCGTCATGCCATTTGATGTCTTTAAGTCACCAATTAATGCCCACTGATTGGTCTCAACATGAGAAAAGAGGCATTTTCTGTTGTCAACTCCTCCTTCCAATAACCCCAGCTACAACCCTCCCGCTACCATCATTTACCTGTGCCCTGCAATCCTGAGCCTCAGTTGAATGTTGTACCAGCATCAGCCACCTGCTCCCTACTGTCATGGTCTGTAGACTTGCCGAAGTGAATGATGAACTACAGAACATGTAGTTTAAAATAAGTTATTGTCGTACAACTGTGTGATAAGATAACTAGGATAAACTAAATAATGAACGACTAACACTAAACAACTACTATCGTGGAACTACTACAAATACGTCAATCTCCCAGCACGGCCTACTCTCAACTTCCAGATCACAGGGTCACGTGATGAGTTTACAATGCCACCTAGTGGTCGGAGGTTGTGCATTGCATTACATACAAACTTGCCTTATGCATATCATCACACCTACTGCTGTTTAGAACAGCTATTTGAAGTGTTGGCTAGTGTAGACTTGAGAGATGAACAGACACTTCCAACACTGATGAAGGTTCAACTCAATTTTATTGACTACTTCTAACTAACTAACACAAGATGATTGTGGGTCCATATGATGCTAACTTAAACTAGAGACCAAAGCCTTGTCCGAACCAGTTGATTCTCTCAGCATGTGGTGTGAGTCTGTGCTGGGCTGGATGAGTTCTTGTTACACTGAGAGGCAGCATCCAGAATGAGCAGGAACCGTGGTTTCCTCTGCCTTTATAGTGTGTGAATTCTAACTGGTAATTGGCTGCAGTGTTTGTACATGTTGATTGGTCCCTGTGTGTGTCCATCAGTGTGTGTCTGCACCATGATGTACTGGTGTGTATTATGACACTATTAATTAGCCATCAGTGACTTCCGGTTGCGGCTATGCAGAGCTAAGCCGCACGTTTGGCAGCTCCCGCTATTTAGGGACTTTTGGGCCGTTTCAAGGGCCCCAAACGGCACTGTTTTAACGCATCCCGGTGGGGGAAGGTGCCTGGAGGAACTTTCCCCACACTATATGGTGCTCACCCGGAGTGGGACGAAGAAAGAAGGTGCAGCAGCTCCCCAAAGAAAAGGGGGAAGGAAAACAAAATGGCGGCCGGCGCAACACCCGAGGACTGGTGGAAGTGGGCGCAGGAGCAGCAGGCCTCTCTCCTGCGTTGTTTTGCGGAGCTGAAGGCTGAGCTGCTGGACTCCATGAATGCAACTACGAACAAGCTGCTTGGGACCCAGGCGGCCCAGGAGGTGTCTATTCGGGAGTTGCAGCAGCAGGCCGTTGAAAGGGAGGAAGAGGCCGTGGTCCTCGTGGGGAAAGTGGAGTTGCACGAGGAACTTCATAAAAAGTGGCAGGACCGCTTGGAGGAGCTGGACGTTCGCACGAGGCGAAAGAATCTGAGGATCCTGGGCCTGGCGGAGGGGCTGGAGGGGTCGGATCTCCCGGCGTATGTGACCATGATGCTGAGCTCGTTGATGGGAGCGGGGTCCTTCCATTTGCCCCTGGAGCTTGAGGGAGCTCACAGAGTGATGGCCAGGAAGCCCAAGGCAAATGAGCCCCCGAGGGCAGTGCTGGTGCGGTTCCATCGATTCAGTGACCAGGAGTGTGTGCTGCGCTGGGCCAAGAAAGAGAGGAGCAGTAAATGGGAGAATTCGGTAGTGAGGAGCTACCAGGACTGGAGTGCGGAAGTGGCTAAGCGGCAGGCCGGGTTCAACCGGACGAAGGCGGTGCTTCATGCCAAGCAGGTCAGGTTTGGAATGTTGCAGCCTGCGTGCCTGTGGGTGACATACAAGGACCGGCACCATTACTTCGAGGCTCCGGAGGAGGCGTGGGCCTTTGTACAGGCGGAGAAGCTGGACTCGAACTAGGGTCTGGGGACATACTTTGGCCGTCGTTGTTTCCACTGTTGCTGTTTTGTTTCAATTTTTTTAACTTCGACATGTGTGTTATGTATGCTGGTTTGCTGTTTGCTCTGTTTACGGGTGGATTTGTCAGTTGGGTATGGTTGTGGGTTAGGTGGGGAATGTTGGGGGTTTGTGTTTTATATGTTCTCTTCTGTACTGGGCTGGGGATTGAGGGGAAACTGGATTTTGGGGAACTGCGTCAGAAGGGTGGGGTGTGGCAGTGTGAAAGCGCGGGCTTTCCTCTGGTTTCCCGCGCTGCGGGGCGGGGGGGTGGAGCTGGCGGTGGGGGCGGGGCCTTTACTGGTCTTCTTTCCTGCGCTGAAGCGGTGCCAAGGAGGAGTGGCAAGAGGGGGATGACCCCATGCCGGGAGGGGATAGGTTTTGGCGGGATGTCCGGGGTCAGCAGAAGTCAGCTGACTCACGGAAGTACCATGGAGGGTGCGTCGTGGCTAGGAGGGGTCCTAGCCTGGGGGGGGAGGGGGGGGGGGGATACCGGGTTGCTGCTGGAATGACTAGGAAGAGGAGAGGCGTTATCGCCATGGGGAACGGGTCGGGCGGGGTGTGCTGGCCTGGGGCGAACATCTGATAAGCTATGGCTAGTCGGCGGGGGAGGGAGGTGGGTTGCCCTCTGATCCGGCTGATTACCTGGAACGTGAGGGGGCTGAACCGGTTAAGAGAACCAGGGTATTTTCCCATCTGAGGGGGTTGAAGGCGGACGTGGCTATGCTCCAGGAGACCCACCTGAAGGTGGCGGTCCAGGTTCGTCTGAGGAAGGGGTGGGTGGGGCAGGTTTATCACTCAGGATTGGACGCGAAGAACCGGGGGGTGGCGATTCTGGTGGGGAAGAGGGTGGGGTTTGAGGCGGCTGAGGTGGTGTCGGACAAGGAGGGCAGATATATCATGGTGAAGGGTAGGCTGCAGGGAGAGAAGGTGGTGCTGGTGAACGTATATGCCCCGAATTGGGATGATGCTGGCTTCATGAGGCGATTGTTGGGCCGCATCCCGGACCTGGAGGCAGGGGGCCTGATCATGGGGAGAGATTTTAACACAGTGCTGGATCCCACACTGGACCGGTCCAGTTCAAGGATGGGCAGGAGACTGGCGGCGGCCAAAGTGCTGAGGGGATACATGGACCAGATGGGAGGGGTGGATCACTGGAGGTTTGGGAGACTGAGAGCACGGGAGTATTCCTTTTTCTCTCATGCCCATAGGGTTTATTCCCGGATAGACTTTTTTGTCCTGAGCAGGGGATTGATTCCGAGGGTGCAGGATGCCGAGTACTCGGCCATAGCGATTTCGGACCATGCCCCGCACTGGGTTGATCTGGAGATGGGAGAGGTGCGTGACCAACGCCCGCTCTGGCGCCTGGATGTGGGGATGCTGGCGGAGGAGGAGGTGTGTAAGAGGGTTCGGAGAAGCATTGAGGGGTATCTGGATACCAATGATACGGGGGAGGTCCAGGTGGGGATGGTCTGGGAGGCTCTGAAAGCAGTGATCCGGGGGGAGCTGATCTCCATCCGGGCCCACAGGGAAAGGAGGGAGAGGAAGGAGAGGGAGACTGGTGGGAGAGCTCCTGGATGTGGACAGGAGATATGCGGAGGCACCGGAGGAAGGGTTGCTGGGAGAACGGCGCAGTTTGCAGGCCAAATTTGACTTGTTGACCACCAGAAAGGCCGAGACACAGTGGAGGAGGGCGCAGGGCGCGGTATATGAGTATGGAGAGAAGGCAAGCAGGATGTTGGCACATCAGCTCCGTAGGCGAGATGCGGCTAGGGAAATTGGTGGAGTGAAGGATGGGGGTGGAAATGTAGTGCAGAAGGGGACAGAAGTAAACGGGGTCTTTAGGGACTTTTACGAGGAACTGTACCGGTCGGAACCTCCGAGGGGGAGAGAGGGGATGGAGAGCTTCATGAACAGGCTATGTTTCCCAAGGATTCAAGAGAGGCTGGTAGAGGGGCAGGGATCGCCGATAGAGCTGGAGGAGCTAGTCAGGGGGATCGGACAAATGCAGTCAGGTAAGGCCCCGGGGCCAGACGGGTTCCCGGTGGAATTTTACAAAAAGTATGCGGACCTGGTGCGAACCTTCAATGAGGCATGGGAGGGGGGGGCTTTG
Organism: Scyliorhinus canicula; assembly: GCF_902713615.1. Classification (NCBI taxonomy): domain Eukaryota; kingdom Metazoa; phylum Chordata; class Chondrichthyes; order Carcharhiniformes; family Scyliorhinidae; genus Scyliorhinus; species Scyliorhinus canicula. The sequence continues at coordinate 66,546,373 of NC_052156.1, read as the reverse complement.
ACCCCGATGATGTCGTGGGCACTGATCTCTTTGATCCTAAAGCGGGATAAGGACCACTTGCAGTGTGGAGCATACAGACCTATCTCGCTCCTTAACGTAGACGCTAAGTTGCTAGCGAAGATTCTGGCTACCAGGATAGAGGATTGTGTGCCAGAGGTGATTCACGAAGATCAGGCAGGATTTGTCAAGGGGCGGCAGCTCAACACGAATGTGCGGAGACTGCTCAATGTTATCATGATGCCGGCAGTGGAGGGGGAGGCGGAGATAGTGGTGGCGCTGGACGCAGAGAAAGCGTTTGATAGAGTTGAGTGGGGGTACCTGTGGGAGGTGCTGGAGAGGTTTGGATTTCGGGAGGGATTCATCAAATGGGTGAGGCTGCTTTACGCGGCTCCGATGGCGAGTGTAGTCACAAATGGAAGGAGATCGGAGTACTATAGGCTCTATCGTGGGACCAGGCAGGGGTGCCCCCTGTCCCCCCTGCTCTTTGCACTGGCGATTGAACCGCTGGCTATGGCGTTGAGGGAGTCAGGAAGATGGAGGGATCTGGTGCGGGGTGGGGAGGAACACCGGGTATCGCTGTATGCGGATGACCTGCTTTTATATGTGGCGGACCCAGAGGGGGGAATGCCAGGGGTGATGGAGCTGTTAGCGGAATTTGGGGGCTTTTCGGGCTATAAGCTAAATTTAGGAAAGAGCGAGGTATTTGTAGTGCACCCGGGAGATCAAGAGGAGGGAATTGGGAGGCTCCCTTTCAGGAGGGCAGTGAAGAGTTTCAGGTACCTGGGGGTGCAGGTGGCCAGGAGTTGGTGGACTCTCCATAAGCTTAACTTCACTAGTGGAGCAGATGGAGGAAGAATTTAAAAGGTGGGACATGGTGTCGCTGTCGTTGGCGGGCAGAGTGCAATCCGTCAAAATGACGGTTCTCCTGAAGTTCTTGTTCCTCTTCCTCTGCTTGCCCTAGGGCCTTTTTTAAAATGGTAACCAGCAAAATCATGGGATTTGTTTGGGCGCATGGCACCCCGAGGGTGAAGAGGGTCTTCTTGGAGCGGGGTAAAGATGGGGGTGGGCTGGCGTTGCCCAATCTCTCGGGGTACTACTGGGCGGCCAACGTGTCGATGGTGCGCAAGTGGGTGATGGATGGGGAGGGGGCAGCATGGAAATGGATGGAGAGAGCATCCTGTGGGGATACAAGCCTGGGGGCCCTGGTAACGGCGCCGTGGCCGCTCCCTCCCACGAGGTATACCACGAGTCCGGTGGTGGCGGCTACCCTCAAGATTTGGGGACAGTGGAGGCGACATTGGGGAGAAGTGGGGGGCTCGATGGAGGCTCCGTTAAGGGGGAACCATAGGTTCGTCCCGGGGAACATGGATGGGGGATTTCAGAGATGGTACAGAGCGGGCATTAGACAGCTGAGGGACCTGTTTATCGACGGGAGGTTTGCGAGCCTGGGGGAGTTGGAGGAGAAATTTGGGCTCCCCCGGGAAACATGTTTAGGTACCTGCAGGTAAAGGCATTTGCTAGACGGCAGGTGGAGGGATTCCCTGCGCTCCCCGCGAGGGGGGTGAGTGACAGGGTGCTTTCGGGGGTCTGGGTCGGGGAGGGGAAGATATCCAATATCTACAAGCTTATGCAGGAGGTGGAAGGGGCGTCAGTAGAGGAGCTGAAAACTAAGTGGGAGGGGGAACTGGGGGAACAGATCGAAGACGGGACATGGGCTGATGCCGTGGAGAGGGTTAACTCTTCCTCCTCGTGTGCGCGGCTTAGCCTCATTCAATTCAAGGTGCTGCATAGGGCCCACATGACTGGGACGAGGATGAGTAGGTTCTTTGGGGGTGAAGATAGGTGTGTCAGGTGCTCGGGGAGTCCAGCGAACCGGCACTCGAGGAGTTCTGGAAGGGGGTGGGGAGGACGGTGTCAAGAGTAATGGGATCCAGGGTCAAGCCAGGATGGGGACTCGCGATATTTGGGGTTGGGGTAGAGCCGGGAGTGCAGGAGGCGAAAGAGGCCGGTATGCTGGCCTTTGCGTCCCTAGTAGCCCGGCGAAGGATTTTGCTACAATGGAAGGATGCGAGGCCCCCAAGCGTGGAGACCTGGATCAATGACATGGCGGGTTTTATTAAGCTAGAGAAGGTCAAATTCGCCCTGAGAGGATCGTGTGCAAGGGTTCTTTAAGCGGTGGCAACCTTTCCTCGACTTTCTGGCTCAACGATAGGGTACTGGGACAGTAACAGCAGCAACCCGGGGGGGTGGGGGGGACGATGACTATGTTTGTTTATTTTATTTAAATTTGATTTATTTAATTTTAATTTATGGTTAAGTTCTCTTGTTGGGGTGGGGGGGGGGGGGGGTGGCGGGGATGGGATACATGTGTTGTTACGGTTTGGGAGGAGTTGCGGGTATTATGGGGCAGTTTGTTGCATATTATTACTTGTTATATTTTTATATTTTCTGTAAAAAATTCCAATAAAAATTATTTAAAAAAAAATAAAAAAATTAGCCATCAGCACTCGGTGGGTGTGACTTCCCCGCTCGGGGTCCTTGATCCCAGAGCAAGGCTTGCCAATAGCCTTCCAATTACTTGACTGGTATATACATAGAACAAAGAACAAAGAAAAGTACAGCACAGGAACAGGCCCTTCGGCCCTCCAAGCATGCGCCGACTATGCTGCCCATCTAAACTAAAATCCTATACACTTCCAGGGTCCGTATCACTCTATTCCCATCCTATTCATGTATTTGTCAAGATGCCCCTTAAACGTCACTGTCATCCCTATTTCCACCACCCTCTCCGGCTGCACTCACTACCCTCTGTGTAAAACACTTGCCTCGTACATCTCCTCTAACCTTACCACTCATACCTTAAACCTATGCCCCCTAGTAATTGACCCCTCTACCCTGGGAAAAAGCCTCTGACTATCCACTCTATCTATGCCCCTCATAGTTTTGTTGACCTCCATCAAGTTGCCCCTCAACCTCCGATGTTCCAGTGAGAACAAACTGAGTTTATTCAACCTCTCCTCATAGCTAATGCCCTCCATACCAGGCAACATCCTGGTAAATCTCTTCTGCACCCTCTCCCAAAGTTTCCACATCCTTCTGGCAGTGTGGCAACCAGAATTGAACACTATACTCCAAGTGTGGCCTAACTAAGGTTCTATACAGCTGCAACATGACTTGCCAATTTTTATACTCAATTATGTGATTTTTATACACATTTTTGTACACATGATGTGGCAGACCCTCCCAGCCAAGAACTTAGATCACTGTCATCTCCAATTCTTCACAAAAAGGAGGGTAGAAGTGTGGTACTCAGTCTCAAAGAAATACGAGTTTAAATAGGTTTGAATCAGAGATTCAGCATAGATTTTGCTGGACCAGGTTTTTAAAAAACGCATGAAAACAAAGCAGCTTGATGGAATGAATATAGCGTCACGATCTCCTACTCTAATTACAGTATCACCAAGGCTTTGTTCAGCTGTAGTAAAGCTTGCTCCCCTAATATTATAGCCCTCTTATTATCAAGGCCAACATTTCATTTGCCTTTGTGATTTTCTTTTTACGAATCAAGGTTTAGTCACCTGTATACTCAGACAGTAACCTCTTTGCATCTACACTTTCATTTTTTTAACCATTCAAATAATACTTGAATCTATGCTATTGATCTAAAATTGATGATTCCACATTTGAACCTTTAGAAGACATATAGTTTCCACCTGTTCCTATATTTCAATGTAAATGAAAATAAATAAATGACCCAGACAATCAAAGTTAAGACAATCAAGGGGTTGGAGATGGGGGTGGGGATGGGAGGTATCCTGTTCTGCATTTACATCTACTACAGAGGACATAATTTCATTTCCATCAATCTGCATGTATTGATGTTTAGATCCCAGATTTGAGAGGTTATTCCACCATTTTACTGTCTAATGTAAGTTCCACTTTGATGCACCGTAAACCTTTGATGTGATACCTCAGAAGATTGAAGACCTTATTTTGTTCTTCACAATGGGAGTGAGGAACGGTAATGGATTATGCTGGACATTTGCTTTTCATCTCTCTTGGGTTTTGATTCAATTTAAACTCAGACTGATGGGGTGATTGTCTCTTTTGTCTGTTCTCTCTAAGGCTCCTGAATGAAATTGACTAACTGGGGTCCTGTAGGGAGATGATGTGCACTCCATGGGGAAAATCGAAAATCACACTGAATGGTCCCTTTGGTTTGGTTTGAAGACTCCCAAGCTATTTTTACACTGCCTGTCTTTCAGATTTGATTTTGAAAGACCAGTATTTGTGAACTTGCTCTCTTACTAAAATTAGCTTTTTCCTCGGTTTGCAATTCTGCCACTCAGAAAGAGAACAGGATTTAGTAATGTGCGTAACCAGTTTTTGGATCCTAGTATTAATCTATCTGTGCTGTTGGGATGTAATCAGTTATATTCATGCTATTCAGTGCTACCATTGGTATTCATTGGCACAGCATTAAACTGAACTGCAATGAATAATATCTACTGCCGCTACTCTATTTCATTGCAATGCCCTTCAGTTTGATGGTGTTGTCAGCTTTTCAGTTAAACTACTAATTCTATGTGCTTTTTGTCAATATATACCGATGTTCTAAACTTTAATTTTCGCACTGCTCTAACACCAGTGATTGTAGTACATATATTGGTACTTGAAAGGCACAGGTAATAAAAAAACCTGTTGTCACCTTTCAGCCGTTACCTTGGAAATTCACATAAAGCTAAAATGAATTTTCATTATGTCGTATTTAATGGAAAAAACTCCATAATCTTAAAATTAAAGCATATATTTAGAAGTTAAACCTAGTTTGACATTCATTTTGAAGCTGTGACTGATTGATAGAAATTAATTGGCAGTCAACACTAGGGGTAGATAAATACAGACTTTACAGTCTATTTTTACTTTTCAGATGTGCCTGGCTTTCTGTGTGAGTGGTGTACAAAGTATTTCCTTCAATATAATGCTTTTTCCATTAGCTCCCAAGAATATCCCCATTTTGTGGGAGAGTTGGATTTCTTTAGCAAAGATTATTATTCTGACAAGCAATCTGGTCTTTTATACTTGCTTCTTGAAACATGATTACAGACGCATTTTACATTAAATCCTGATTAGCTGATGATTCATTTGAATCTACTTCACATTAGCAGAAGGTAGGAATGATGGGATATCAATTTGTCTTTGATTTCTTGCTAATTTTCTTTTCATCCTTTTACTCTCCTGCTGCTGCTGTTGAACCCTTCCTGGGTCCTGCATTTGGTATTTTCCCCATGTCCATTATTCATATGAAGTCCTTGACAGTTTACAGGCAAGCTATCTTAACTTGAAAGACATTGCAAGACACGAGCCAAGGACCACCATTTCCTGAAGGCTATCCACATGCATTTCCAATTGGAATCAATTAATACAGAATGTTTTTCTCCAGTGGAAACTTTGGACAACTTTTTCCTCCCTAACTTTGGAGTGCTAATTGTCCTCATTATCCTGGCTGTGATAACCTTACTCAGGATAGATAGAATGGAACTTGGAAAATTTAAGCCATGTGTGGTTCAGCTACTCAAACCAACTGAGCTATTGGAGAACTTGTACTATGATTTATAACCTTTGGGAGTCAACCCCTTCACCTCAGAGACCTTGGCACCATTTGGTACTGGGGCCAACAAACGAGGAACAGATGGAATGGCACTCGTGGGGGTCTCTGCGGGGATTGGAGGCCCCTAGCTGCATGCCCTTTGTGCAGGGTGGTGCCCTGGAATACTGGTGACACCTGGGCACCCTGACAGTACCAGCCTGGCACCCTGGCAGTGCCACATTGGTGCCAGCATGGCACTGCCAAGCTGGCATATTTTGGGTGTACAATCGGGCCTAGGTTGCCTGGTGGGCGGGGACCCTATGGGGACCCTCCTATTTTGCATTCAGGCTTGGGGAGGAGGTCGGAGATCGGGAAGTTTAAAAATGGCATCCCTATCTCTCGTTACAATTGGGGTGTTCCGGCGACTGGAGCTGTGCAGTCTCGACCGTGCGTTCCCCATTCAGGCCCCTTATTCAACGTGAGTTGCATTGAATAGCCATGTGTTTCTCGGCACTGTGAGTGCCGGAAAACACGCGGCAAAACATCCTCGCTCGGGGACTTTGATCCCTTTTGGGAGAATAGCGCCCAGTGTGTGAGATGTTGCACTACATCCTGCAGACCTGACAGTGCTGGAAGGAATCCATATTGAATTTAATGGCAGAGGTGACACCCTTGTAAATGGCTCTCTCCTGATCTTACTATGCTCCTTAAATGATGTAACAGCTACACCCACTGTTCATATGGCTAGTTCAAATCAGCTGTGATCAGTGGTGCCCCTCAAGATTGTATCAACATCTGGATCAAGGCTGTGATGAAGTTTGAAGCTGCATGATGCTGATCCAAAATGTATGGGTGAATAGGATAGCCCTGCTGGTGACTCCTCCACCACTCCAGTGATGACAGAGTACAGGTTGACATGTCAGTAATTGGACATGTTGATTAGGTATTTTATATCATTTGAGATCACATTAATGATGGCATTGTTTACGAGCTCCCACAACTTTTTCTCCAAGTAATTCAGTTGCTACATTTGTACCGTGCAAAGTTTAGGTTCTGATATCCTTGTTTAAGTAATAGAAGCAGAAAATGCTGGAAATACTCAACAGATTTGGCAGCATATCTTGAGAGAGAAACAAAATTCTTCAGTTGCTATAGGGCTGGATTCTCCGCACCCTGACGCAAAAATCGCGTTTGGCAATGGAGCGGAGAATCCATTTTCCTGCATGAAATCAGGACTGGCGCCGATTCCGCTATTCTCCACCCCACCCGAAAAGCAACATACTCTGGGAGTACGCCACGGTGAGCATCCACTGCCCGCCCCGTTATTCTCCATCCCCGACCGGCCGAATTCCTGACAGCATGGTGTTTGTCTGGTACTGCCATTCGGGAAACTCGCGAGACGGCTGCGGACTCAGTCCATGGACGCCACAGTTGGGGTAGGGCTGATTGGAGGGCAGCGGGGGCCTCATTCGGAACTGGGGGCTATGTGTGCGACCGCCGAGTCGGGTGAGCAGCCGATCGGGGGCATTATTTCGGCGGTCCAGGTCCACGGGCTGAGTCCGCCATGGAGCACGACGCGGCTGCTGGAGGCCGCCGCCGTGCGCATGCGCGGCCTCTGACCCGCAAGTGTGGGAGGCCATATCAGCAGCTGGAGCTGCCAGCTCCATGACAGCTACCTGCGAAGCCCACTGCAAGATGCTGAATCTGTGGCCTTTTGACGCCAGTTTTCCTGGTGTGAAAGACCATAGTTTTCACGACAGTGTGGGGGCATAGTCCCAAAAACAGAGAATCCAGCCCATGGTATTTGACAAATTAGCCAGAATTCTCTGGCTGTTGCAATTCACATTTACTGCTGACAGCGTACCCCCGCCCGTGGGTTTCCTGGCGGTGTGGGTTAGCTTCAATAGGAAATCCCATTGACAAGTGGCAGGAAGACAGAATCCTGCCGTGGGGCAGCACAGTAGCACAAGTGGTTAGCACTGTGGCTTCACAGCGCCAGGGTCCCACGTTCGATTCCCCGCTGGGTCACTATCTGGGCGGAGTCTGCATGTTCTCCCCGTGTGTGCGTGGGTTTTCTCTGGGTGCTCCGGTTTCCTCCCACAGTCCAAAGACATGCAGGTTAGGTGGATTGGCCATGCTAAATTGCCCTTCGTGACCAAAAAGTCTCAGAGGGGTTATTGGGTTACGGGAACAGGGTGGAAGTTAGGGCTTAGGTGGGTCGGTGCAGACTCGATGGGCCGAATGGCCCCCTTCTGCACTGCATGTTCTATGTTTACTGCCAGCAAACAGTGCATCACTGAGAAACATGCGGCTGGGGAATTGGAGAATCTAGCCATTTGAATACGTAATGTCTATTGTATAAAATTCCATTCAAATGGTTTCTAATTTCAAATAATTTGTCATTGAAATTGATTGGGACTCTCAAGAGGTGGTTTGTCAGTTCTTTTCATGAGGATTTGTGGTGTTTCCTCCCTTTTATTTCATACAGAACTTTAGTTGGACCGTTCCAATATTTCATATGCAAAATATTGCTTCACGAGAATCTCATAGAAAACATGAACAGGAGTTAGAACATAGAACATAGAAAAATACAGCACAGAACAGGCCCTTGGCCCACGATGTTATGCCAAACTTTTGTTCTAGATTAAGAACAAATCAATCTACACCCTATCATTCTACCATAAGCCATGTACCTATCCAACAGCTGCTTGAAGATGCTTAATGTTTCCGACTCAACTACTTCCACAGGCAGTGCATTCCATGCCCCCACTACTTTCTGGGTAAATAACTTAAATCTGACATCCCCCCTACATCTTCCACCATTCACCTTAAATTATGTCCCCTTGTTATGGTTTGTTCCACCCGGGGAAAAAGCCTCTGACTGTCTACTCTATCTATATTCCCCTGATCATCTTACAAACCTCTATCAAGTCGCCCCTCTTCCTTCTCCGTTCTAATGAGAACAGGCAGAGTACCCTCACCCTTTCCTCGTAAGACCTACTCTCCATTCCAGGCAACATCCTGGTAAATCTCCTTTACACCTTTTCCAAAGCTTCCACAACCTTCCTAAAATGAGGTGACCAGAACTGCACACAGTACTCCAAATGTGGCCTTACCAAGGTTTTGTACAGCTGCATCATCACCTCACAGCTCTTAAATTCAATCCTTCTGCTAAAGAATACTGGCACACCATAGGCCCTCTGCACAGCTCTATCCACATGAGTGGCAACTTTCAAAGATCTATGAACATAGACCCCAAGAGTTCATGTCCTTCAGTTGAAGGACTGCTGCAATTGTCGACTGGCTACTTTGTTTCAGGAACAGTGAATCCTCCAGTTCAAGATTAGCTGTTTTGCAAAATCTGCAAATCAGAATCTAACTGACAAGCTATGCAGCAAAGTTCAGTCAATATCTGCGGCATTAAGTCCTTCCCAATGCGTCAGCCACTTTGGTATTTGATGTGTACATTCTGTGGCTGGCTTCTGGTTAGACAGATAGATGGCTGCTGTTGATTGGAGCTTTGGCTTGTTTGCTTCTCTGGGCTGTCTGGCTTGGCTATTCAACAAAGTCAATAAGTCAAGAGGGGAGAGAGCAGATTCTGTGTGTTTTAATGTTTTTTTTCTTGCACATCATAAATTAAAAAATATTTGTTTGCAAATCAAAGTACTTCAAGCTGGAACAAATAAAATGCTAAAAATCAAGTTTTTGAATGTTACAGGCTCCAGATGTCCCAAGAAAGAAATACTGATGCATAATGTACAGAGAGCCCACTTCTAAAATTGTCATTACGCTGCAATTACTGTAATATTAGCATTTCAGAGATGGCATGTGCTGCCGGTTTGTAGCTGCCACTGAAATCAGAGGCCTCATCTCTCAGCGAGCATTAGCTGCAAGACACTCCTCAACATCTTTGCCAGAACACCCACCTCATCTTGTAGCTGCAGACAAAGATCAGAGAATCAAGAAATACAACACTGCATTCCTTAATAATGACAATACAATGCTTTCAGTGTGATATTGGTAAAATATCAGCTTATTCCAAAATGTTATTCACGGGTGAATTTCACAATTTGGTTGTAATGTAGATTTAGTTCAAATTTTAATCAGTTTATCTTCATTTCCCATGGAAATGATGCTGTCACTTGAGCTATCGAGCGAGAGAGTAAAAAAGCTGAAACAGGAATAAAAATAACCAAGAGAAATAGTCAGGAAAAATATAAAATTCTAATAGGATCGTAACTTATATCTTTGGTTTAAATTGGGTAGAAGAGATAAATTAAAGCAATATCTTATATTTTTACCATTAAAAGCAGTACCAAAGTTTTGAACCTACCTTCTAAAACAATTTGCAAATTGAGTTTGTAAACATGAGTGCAACAATTTCATATATATTAAGAACTGAATTAATTATTTTCATACAAAACGTAACAGAAGATAATCGTGTACTATATGGTTGATTGTGAATTGTTATTCAGTGTCCTCAAATATTTTATTTCTACTTTGCAGGATCCACTTGACTAGTATTAGATAACCTGAGGGCCAATGGTCAAATTGAGCAGAATCTCAAACCTTGATGCAATGCTACCACATCCAAAAACTATTATTTCAGTGGTGAATCAATATTCTTTGACAGTGGAGAAACTAAAGCTTGCTTTTCTGTCATGGTTTCTGCTGGTTTCAATAGAAACATATACAGGGCGGGATTTTCCGCTCCCCGCCACTAAGGTCGGGAATCCCTAGAGTGCGGAGAATCCCATGTTGTGCCAAAGACAGGATTGGCGTGGGTGTGGGGGATGGTGAGGGTAGCTGAGCAGTCAAATTCAGGATGACCGTTGATGCACTATCAATTACGACGAGACGAGAGTAGAGAGTAATCGAGGCTTTATTACGCAGAGATGTGTAGCCTCCTGCAGCTGCTGCCGAAATGGCTGCAGCTCGGTGAGCACACACATTTATACTCCGCCTACTGGGCAGAGCCAGCAGGCAGGGGTCTACCCCCGTACCTGTAGTACAGAGGCCTTATCGTAATACACCTTATATATGATATATACAATACAACAATACAACAATGGTGACTACCACAACAGTGTAATTTGAGGGATTAATGATCAAGGAAAGCATCACCTTGCTGACAGTCTCTGTCTCCCTCACCCCCCCCCCCCCCCCTTCCTCCTCATAGAATTGGAATTTGAAACTCAGCCTGCCATGCTAGCTATCTAATGGGCCACTGCAGCTGTAGTGGATGCACAGTGGTGAGAGCACCAGTGCCAGCCCAGGGAAGGCCCTACACAACAGGAGCCTTCCCCAGAACAGCACCGGCCAGCTACTGAGGCTCAATTGCCGGCTGTCCACCAGGTCGTGGAGGAGGTACGAAAGCATCATCAGACCACATTTCTACCATCAGCGCTCGTCCTTTGAAGAGCTGCTGGGCCGCATGTATCACCATAGGCTCAGCTTCACCAAGGGCACTGTGTGCCACCTCTGCCAGATAGTGGTGGACCTGGCACCACAACGGCCAGGAGGAGGATACCTGCTCCTGGTGGCCATCCAATTGACTGCTATCCTCAACTTCAATCTCTCTGGCTCATTCCAGGCCGAGAGGCAGGGATCTGTGTGGGGTTTTGCAAACTTCAGCACGCAGGTGCATCCGAGATGTTAGGATGTGCAAGTGCCAGGAAGCTGCCTATATCCACTTTAACCAGGATCAGACACACCAGGATGTCTAGACTGCTGAATTTGCTGCCACCACTTGCATGGTCGACGTCCAGGATATTTTGCATCAGAGCACTGACTTGGCAAGGGGTGCCCTTCGTTAACAGGAAGGCGTTCCACTCACTGAATGTGCAGTTGTTGTGTGATCACCAGCTGCGCATCCGTCATGTCTGTGCACGATACCCAGGCAGTGTGCACGATGCTTACACCCTGGCACATTCACAGGTTCCCGTCAGCTTTTGAGGCATTCCCTCGGGTGAGGGATTGGCTAGTGGGGGACAAGGCCCACCCACTGAGGTCATGGCAGATAACGCTTGTGCGAAAGCCCAAGACCAAGGTGGTGAGGCGTTATAACAATGCTCACTCCGCAACCAGGGGCATCGTCGAGTACAGCATGTGCGCTTCCGCTGCACGGACCACTCTGGTGGGGCTCTCCAATACAGTCCCCAGAGGATTGCATGCATTGTGGTGGCATGCTGAACAACATTACACAGCAGCGTGGCGACATGTTGGGGGGGGGTTAGAATGGCAGACCTCGCCGATGACGGTGTCCAGGATGATCCAGACGAGGACCCAGAGCTGGCTTGACAGGACGCAGAACAGGTCTTGCATGGCCGTAGAACCAGGGAGAACTTCTGACAAGGAGGCTAAAAGACCAACAGCTCCATCGCCCCCGCCCCACCTCCCCTTGCCCTCAGACCCTTCTGTCCGACAGCCTTCCCTCCCCCCCCCCCAATATGCCCCTTGGTCTTTCACACCAACTTCCTCTTATCTTTTCACCCCTTCCCTTGACCAGAGTTCTCCCTTCCCACTCCGAGGGTCATCTCAGAATCACAACAGGGTGTTGGGCCTGGACTTGCAGTAGCAGTGGGACAGAAGATGATGACAACTTGCTGTGAGATGAGATCTGATGCTCCTTATTGTTTGACAAAGTCTGACAGCTGTCTTTGAGATAACATGATGTGGAGATGCCGGCGTTGGACTGGGGTCAGCACAGTAAGAAGTCTCCTCAGGTCTGAGACCAGATAACATACCACTGACCACCTGGATAATCCCTGGTTGTACAATGAGAACTCCTTATCATTTGCCACATTATTTTGGGGGATGGAGAACAATGGGAGATGGAGCAAGCATTGGGCTTACAGACTGGGGATGCTGTCATACACTTTGGCCCCCATGGCCTGACACTTCTCAGTGAGGGTGGATACCTATGATACCTATGAGCTGCTCCAGCTTTTCACGTTCATAATGGGAATCCCAACCCAGCGAATCACATGCCTGGGGAATTGGGACTTGGGTGGGATGCACATCGGCAGCGTGCTGGCCCATTTGCATGGATGGAATTGTGCCTCCCTGGTACTCCTAGTGGCAGTGCGAAAATGTTCCGATTCTCTGCTGGCGGGAGCACTAGTCTCTGAAATAGATTCCCGCCCACACTCTTTGGTTTGTATTCACTGTTCAATTAAAATGAATAATGTATTCAGGAAAATCACACATCAGACTGATATTGAATGTGGTAAATTTGTACATTTACCAATTTTTTTAATGTTGCAAACCCAGTACCTAGTTGTATCATTAAACACCAACCTGGAATTACCTGGAACGAACTGAAAACGAAACCAAAAATCTCAGAGCCACAAAGTAGCTTCCAGCTCAAAACGAAAGTAAAAGACAGAATCACAGCCCATCTCCACCCACACAATGACATCACTGCAGCCATTTGATAAAAAACACTTTTCTTAAAGGGGCCCTCACATGACCAGAATGAAAGATGCAACCATCACTTTCCATTTTTTCCACATCTGCCTCACCCTCAGCGACAGGTTGCCCTGCCATGACCCATTCATGGCTGTTCCATCGCCTGTGTTTTGACCCTCCCCAGAATTATATGAGCGCACTTTCCCCGTAAACAAGGTTGAATGCAGAGACCCTCCTGTCTGATGACGCATTGTGCTGCTGAAGCAATGTAAATACACAGTACCCTACTCTGGAGCAGCGTGAAAGCATCCAGTCTGTCACCGATATACATTTCTCCTATTACTAACTATGGAGCTCAATTGCACATGAACTGGATGCCTCAATGTAGACTGTGCTTGGTGTAGCCCCATGAGTTTACCACTTAGCCTCATATTTCATGGGTATCTTTCCATTCTCGCTTGGTTTCCAGTTTGTAATCAGAAATCCGACTCAACTTTCCAGATGACATCAGGTCCTTAAATAATTTGCTGTACTGGATCCAGGGGCGGAATTCTCTCATCCCGCGGCAGAGTGTCTACGCAATCGTAAACGCTTTCGCGCAAAAGGGGCCAGCACGCTACTGGAGCGGTTTACGCCGCACGAGCTGCTGGACCCAGCGCGAACTGGGCGCTGTGGGATCCGCGCATGCGCAGTGCCTTCCTTCAACACGTTGGCCCTGATGCAACGTGGCACAGGGCTATAGGGGCCGGCACAGAAGAACCAAGGCCCCCAGCCAGAGAGGCCGACCCGCCGATCGGTAGGCCCCGATCGTGGGCCAGGCCACACTGGAGGCCCCCCTCGGGGTTGGACCCCCCCCTACCCCTCCACAGGCCACAAGCCAAGTTCCCGCCGGGCTGAGAGAATCGCGGTCCAGGTACTTGCAACCATAAGACCATAAGACCAAAAGACATAGAAGCAGAATTAGGTCACTCGGCCCATCGGGTCTGCTCCGCCATTCAATCATGGCTGATATTTTTCTCATCCCCATTCTCCTGCCTTCTCCCCATAACCCTTGACCCCTTTATTGATCACAAATCTATATATCTCTGTCTTAAAGACACTCAGTGATTTGGCTTCCACAGCCTTCTGCGGAAAAGTGTTCCACACATTAACCAAGCTCTGGCTGAAGAAATTCCTCCTCATCTCAGTTTTAAAGGATCGTCCCTTTAGTCTGAGATTATGCCCTCTGTTTCTAGCTTTTCCTACAAGTGAAAACATCCTTTCCACGTCCACTCTATCTAGGCCACGCAGTAGCCTGTTAGTTTCAATAAGATCCCCCTCATCCATCTAAACTCCGAGTACAGACCCAGAGTCCTCAACTATTCCTCTTATGACAATCTCTTCATTCCAGGGATCATTCTTGTGAACCTCCTCCTTGGCCCTTTCCTAGGCCAGCACATCTTCCTTAAATACGGGCCTAAAACAGCTCATAATACTCCAAATAGGATCTGACAAGAGCCTTATACAGCCTCAGAAGTACATCCCTGGTCTTGCATTCTAGCCCTCTCAACATGAATGCTAACTTTGCATATGCCTTCCTAACTGCCGACTGAACCTGCATATTAACCTTAAGAGAATCGTGAACAATGACTCCCAAGTCCCTTTGTTCTTCTGATTTCCTAAGCTTCTCTCCATTTAGAAAATAGTCTACACCTCTATTTCTCCTTCCAAAGTGCATAACCTCACAATTTTCCACATTGTATTCCATCTGCCACTTCTTTGCCTACTCTCCTAGTCCAAGTCCTTCTGCAGCCTACCTGCTTCCTCAATACTAACTGCCCCTCCACAGATCTTTGTATCATCTGCAAACTTAGCAACAGTGCCCTCAGTTCCTTCCTCCAGATCATTAATGTATATTATGAAAAGTTGTGGTCCCAGCACAGACCCCTGAGGCACACACTAGTCACCGGCTGCCATCCTGAAAAAGACCCCTTTATCCCCACTCTCTTTCTTCTGCCAGTCAGCCAATCCTCTATCCATGCCAGGATCTTACCCTTAACACCATAGGCTCTTAACTTATTTAACACTCTCCTATGCGGCACCTTGTCAAAGGCCTTCTGGAAATCTAAATAAATCATGTCCACTGGTCCGCCTTTGTCCAACTTCTCTGGTCTCCAACGCCAAAAACGCGTATGGCAATCAGCCGGAGAATCCTGGTTGGCACCGAAATCAGGGGCGATGCCGCTTTTGTGATGCTCCACCCCCTCCAAAACAGCGAACCCACAGGGTACGCTGTGTGGCAAATGGACGGCCTCAGGATGTTACCTGAGGCCCTCCCATGATGCTCCGCTCCCGATGGGCTGAGTTCCCGAGTTTACTTCCTCACAAGAACTCTAACAGATTTGTTAGACATGACTTCCCCTTGACGAAGCCGTGCTGACTCAGTGCTATTTTATCATGCACTTCCAAGTACTCCGCGATCTCATCTTTAATAATGGACTGTAAAATCTTACCAATGACCGAAGTCAGGCTAACTGACCTATTATTTCCCATCTTCTGCCTACCTCCCTTCGTAAACAGGGGAGTTACATTAGCCACTTTCCAATCTTCTGGGACCCTTCCTGCCTCCAGTGATTCCTGAAAGATCATCACCAATGCCTCCTCCACAATCTCCTCAGCTATCTCTTTTAGATCCCTGGGGTGTAGTCCATTTGGTCTAGGTGATTTATCCACCTTCAGACCTTTCAGTTTCCCCAGAACCTTCTCCTTAGTAATGGTCACTGCACTCCCCTCTGCCCCCTGGTTCTCCTGGAGTCCTGGCATCCCACTGGTGTCTTCCACCATGAAGACTGATGCAAAGTAACTATTCAGTTCATTTGCCATTTCTTTGTTTTTTATTATTCTCCAGCCACATTTTCCAGTGGTCCGATGTTTATTTTTGCCTCTCTCTTACATTTTATATATTGAAAAAAGCTCTTCCTATCTTCCTTTATATTACTAGCTAGCTTGCACTCATACTTCATCTTCTCCCCCTTTATTGCTTTTTTTGTTGTCCTCTGCTCGCTTTTAAAGGCTTCCCAATCCTCTGGCTTCCCACTAATCCTTGCCACTTTGTATGTTTTTTTTTAGCTTTTATGCTGTCCTTGACTTCTCTCATTAGCCATGGATGCTTTGTCCTCCCCTTAGCATGTTTCCTCCTCCTTGGGATGAATTTTTGTTTTGCCTCCTGAATAACTCCCATAAACTCCCATCATTGCTGTTCCACTGTATTCCCTGCTAGGCTCCTTTTCCAATCAATTCTGACCAGTTCCTCCCTCATGTCTTTGCAGTTACCCTTCTTTAATTGTAATACTGTTACATCTGATTGCAGGTTCTCCCTCTCAAACTGCAGGGTAAATTCTATCATATTGTGGTCACTGCTCCCGAAGGGTTCCTTCACCTTAAGTTCCCTAATCAAGCTTGCCTCATTACACATCACCAAATCCAGAATTGCCTGTTTCCTAATTGGCTCTGTCACAAGCTGCTCCAAAACAAATCTCTTAGACATTCCACAAATTCCTTTTCTTGGGATCCACTCCCACCCTGATTTTCCCAGTCAACCTGCATATTGAAGTACCACCCCTCAGCTGCTTACTCTCACTGGCCCCTAAAGCCATGGGCGTGATTCTCGACGCCATAACGCGTATGGTGATCGGCCGGAGAATCCTCGTTGGTGCGGAAATCGGGGATGGTGCCGCTTTTGTGATGCTCCGCCCCCTCCAAAACAGCGTACTCACAGTGTACACTGCACACCATACGGACGGCCTCAGGATGTCACGTGATCCTCTCCCAATGGGCCGAGTTCCCAACGGCGTGGGTCACTCAGACTCGTTTTTTTTTGGGAACCCGGCGTGGTGGGTGCCGATTGAGTCCAGTGCCACCATAGTCGGGAGGGGTAGCTGATCTTCGATCATGGGGGTCTTTGGCGGGAGCTACAGGCACTGGTGGAGATTGGTCCGGGGGTGGCAAGCCTGGCCAAAGGGGGGCGCTATTTGGCAGGCAGGGTCCACGCGCGGCTGGTGTGCGCACGGACCCGGCAATTCTCCGGCCAGGGGCTCTACGATTCATTCCTGCTAGCCCCCCACCAGATAGAAGAGATTTTGCACCGTTTTTCCGGGCATAAAGCGGCACTGTTCCCATGCCGGCGTCAGCTTAGTCTCAAAATCGAAGAATCTAGCCCTATGTCTTTTCCATTAGCCAAGCTGGCCTTTACCTTCCATCTGCTGGAAAAGGACAACTCTTCTCTGACAGTCTGCAGGGAGCACATCTCGGGAAACATTGCAGAATCATGGAGTAGCCCTCCTTCATGCTGAAGCCATTCCTCTGCTGCACCCATTAACATAAACTGCCTCCTGTGTGGCCTGTCACCACCGTCTGTCTGAGTACTGCACATATTCCTTCATAAAAGGTGCCTCAAAGTGAACTGCCACCACCCTTAATTAGATGGTTCCCATAATCAGCCCTTAATGAGCTCTTCCTTGTAAAATCGCTGAGGACATCCCACTTCCTCAAGCACACTGCTGACAAAATATCCCCCAATGTCAGATCACTTGTCAGATCGATAAAATTCAAGCCATTTTTTACTCTTCTGCGCTTTCTTGCTTAATTAGGAATCTACTCAATTACTTAGATCTGCAACATTTTCCAAGCTTCATTTCTTACCTAATTAGCATTTTTAATTTTTCCACTCTTCATACGTCCAATCTCTTTATGATTTATTGCTTGTAGAATGGAAAAAGACAATTACATTGATGCTGTATCCCACTTTTTAAAAGAAAGACAACAGCCACTTAAGTTCAAGTACATTTTGACTTATTTCATTGTGAAATGGATAATTCTTTAGAAGTACTTATTGTGGGAGGTCTGGGGTGGGATTCTTCATCCCCGGGAGGCCCAGAATGCGTATCCCGATGGCATGAAGAATCGGGCGTTGGGGAAAAATCAGGATCGGTGCGGGGTGCCGACCTGAAAGCCCTGCTTTGATCCCTCGCTGGCTGCACACGAGTTGAATGCCGCACACCAGCGGAAGCATGGACATAAATGCAAATGGGTCATAATTACTCGGTAACCTACGCACCGCCCTCCCATGATTCTCCAGTCCCTGCGGCCGGGAATCAGGTGGGCATGGTTCACTTTACAAAGTGGTCTTTACAATGGTGGTCCAGACGTGATGGACCTCGCGGTGGGCGAAGAGGGCAACCGTTGTCCCCTAGTACAGTGGTCCCTGGAGGGAGTGTGTCCTGCCCCCTCCCCGTACTTGGGGGTGGGGGGACAGCCAGGAAATCCGTGGATGGGGGTCTGCTGTGCATTGCGGGAGAGGCAGGGGGGTCGTGGTTGATTAGCGCTGCGGTGGGGGCGAATACTGGCCGCGGGACTCCGATATCTGGCCGCCCACTCAATCCTGATATTGGGGTTTCCTCAGGAATCCCCTGGTATTCCATGCCATGCTTACATTTGCATTTAAGAGCACAAAGGGATCGTAAAACTAGTGCAATCCAGCTCTGTCAGGAGAAAATTATCTTCCAAATAGAGAATCCTGGCTAACATTATTTTGGAAATTCATGTTGCAATTTTGGTTCACTCCCAGAATCCTTAGTTGACATTTGTAGAAGCAAATGGAAAGGAAGGTGGGACAGATGTGTCACAGGTGACCAATCCCCTACTGGAAGTTTTACACACGGCAATAAATTAAAATGTTGGGTGAAATTTTTTCAGAATTGCACAGAGTACTGGGTCAGGAGAGAAAAGCTGTGTGAAACTCACTGGTTTCTCTCACCTGATTAAATAGCATTTTGTGCAGTTTCAAATTGCTGGCGAGGATCCAGATCCATCTGAGAGGTGGGATCTAAACACAGCAACAAAGCTTGGATTCTGAGATAATTTCTAAAGGGTGCCTCAATCTCAAAGTTAAATTAAATGCCACCTCCCCAAAGGACATCTGGACCCCCTGGCGATCAAGGGGAGAAGCCCTGTCCTCATACGCAGAAGGGAAACCCCCCACCACTCAAAGATCTGCCACCCCTCCCCCCAATATTGCAAGCATCAAGGTGACCCAACATTACCCTCCCTCTGCTAACACTGAGGCACCCCCCTCACTGGTACTAACCCCACTCTCCCTTTTCTGACTATGCCCACCTCCCTTCATAATCTCTGGTTTCCCCAGTCCTACCAACCATCGGGGCCCCACCCCTACAGATAAGGGGATCTCCCCCAATGCTGTTTCCAGAGAACTAAGTTGGCAGTGCCAGGGGATGTGCCAGGGTGCCAGCAGAAAGTGTTTTTCGAAAACCAGGAGTGATTTGCGGCAGAGTGATGTCATGTTGCCGGGGAGAAGGGAGGATTGAATATGGTCAGACACTACTGCACAAAGATATTAAAATGTATTGAAATAATGCAAATCAGTTTTACGCATTTTCTGGACATCCTGAAATCTTGCTGCACAAATCCCATTGTGGCTCTCTCACAAAACTTTGAGGCCATAGTGGGATTTGTACCTGGAGTGAACAGCCGCTAAATTCTGCACCACGTCCCTGTTCTGAGACTGAGTCATGATGCTGCCTGCTGCGGCTCAGAGCGTGACCATAAATGCACCGTGCATGATATCCATCATAAACGGAGTAAGGAGCTGAGAGTTTTGCGACAGTTGGTCTGTCTGTTAAGTTGGCGAGTAGGTGAAACAGTACTTTTGGGTTGAATTTACTGGCTGTTCACGCCGGCGGGATATTCTGGTCCCACTGACGGCACACAGGTTTCCCGGCGATGAGGGGTGTAGTCAACGGGAAATCCTGTTGAAAACTGTGGGACCGGAAAATAACACTGACAGGATGCCCCCGCCGCCGAAAAACATGGGCAGGTCGGTCAGTAAATCCCATCTTAGTCATAACATTTAAAATTTAACTGAGAATTTAAAATTTCCAGGCAGTACGCATGAAGTAGCTGCCAGTCAATCATCTGTATGTGATTACCTGAACAGGGGGTAATTACTCTGAGCTGGAAGCTGAGTAAGCAGTTGTAACTTTAGTGTGGCAATGGTACGCAGAATTCTAAGTTGTCTCCTCAGGCGCAGTCTGTACTGCAAATGGGTTCGTAAACAAAGTGGGTTGTTGAGAATTTGGCGAGATGAGGGAATTTGATGCCGGGGGACGGGGAGAACGTTCTCTCTTCCGTTAAGCTCATTTTTTTAAAAAAGCAAATGAATTAATTACGTCACATTTTAATCCATAAAATGGTTTTGAAAAGTCGACACAGGGAAGGCAGTGGAGAGTATAGTGCACTTACTCCAGCTGGAAAAATAGGAACAGGTGTAGGCCCTTCAGCCTCTTGGGCCTTTTCTGCTATTCATCAACGTCATGGCTGACCTGAGACCTATCTCCATATACCTACTATCTCTTATATCATTTGACTAACAAAATTGTAGTAATTCACGTGAGGCAGGAGTTCCGTCACCACACCAATATTTATTTACAATAACGATATTACAGGAGCAGCTACAAACAGTGCTGCTGGCAGTCCAGTCAACTTAAGGCTGCTCACAAAGCCTACACAGGTGATTATATGGGCCCCCTCAATGAGCTATCATTGAGGGAGCTCATACTCCAATTGGCCAACCAATAAAGCCAATTGGAATTCATTACAAAAATATATCAATTTATGTTTTAAATTTAAAATTTGTATTTGACAATTAACAAATTGCAGCTGATGTAGTTGTGTTTCTTGATTTCATGCGTGAAGGACTTTAACCTAATTTTTAGATTACACTTCCTTGTAGTAGTCCTCCCATCCATTGGCAATAGTTTACAGAGCATAGCACAGTACAGGCCCTTCGGCCCACGATGTTGTACCAACCATTTATCCCAATCTAAGATCAACCTAATCTACACCCCTTTAATTTACTGCTGCCCATGTGCCTGTCCAAGAGTCGCTTAAATGCCCCGAATGACTCTGACTCCACCACCTCTGCTGGCAGTGCATTCCATGCACCCACCACTCTCTGTGCAGAGAATCTACCCTGACATCTCTCCTATACCTTCCTCCAAACACCTGAAAATGATGTCCCCCTCATGACAGCCATCTCCGCCCTGGGGAAAAGTCTCTGGATATCCACTCTATCCATGCCTCTCATCACCTTGTACACCTCTATCATGTTACCTCTCTTCCCTCTTCGCTCCAGTGAGAAAAGCCCTAGCTCACTCAACCTTTCTTCATAAGACATGCCCTCCAGTCCAGGCAGCATCCTGGTAAATCTCCTCTGTACCCTCTCCAAAACATCCACATCCTTCCTAAAATGAGGCGACCAGAACTGGATACAATATTCCAAGTGTGGTCTAATCAGGGTTTTATAAAGCTGCAGCAAAACCTTGCTGCTGTTAAACTCCATCCCCCCTTAATGAAAGCCAACACACCATACACCTTCTGAACAACCCTATCAACTTGGGTGACATATTTGAGGGAGTATGTACGTGGACCCCATGATCCCTCTGTTCCTCCACACTTCCAGGAATCCTGCCTTTAACCCTGTATTCAGCACTTAAATACGACCTTTCAAAATGAATCACTTCACATTTATCTAGGTTGAACTCCATATGCCACTTCTCAACCCAGCTCTGCAGCCTGTCAATGTCCTGTTGTAACTTGCAACAGCCTTCGACACTACCTACATCTCCACCAACCTTCGTGTCATTGGCAAATTTACTACCCCGCCCTTCCACTTTTTCATTCAAGTCATTTATAAAAACCACAAAGAACAGAGGTCCCAGGACTGATCCCTGCGGGACACCACTGGTCACCGACCTCCAGGCAGAATATTTTCCATCCACTACCACTCACTGTCTTCTTTCGGCCAGCCAATTCTGTATTCAGACAGCCACATTTCCCTGTAATCCATGCCCCTGACTTTCTGAATGAGCCTACCATGGAGAACCTCATCAAATGCCTTACTGAAATCCATATACACCACATCCACTGCCCGACCTTCATCAATGTGTCCCATCACATCCTCAAAGAATTCAATGAGTCTTGTGAGGCATGACCTGTCCCTAACAAATCCATGCTAACTATTTTTAATCAAACTATGTTTTTCTAAATAATCATAAATCCTATCTCTCAGAATCCTTTCCAGTATTTTGCTCACTACAGACGTAAGACTGACTGGTCTGTAATTCCCAGAGATTTCCCTATCCCTTTCTGAACAGGGGAACAACATTCGCCTTCCTCCAATCATCCGGCACTACTCCAGTGGAGAGTGAGGACGCAAAGATCATCGCCAACGGCGCAGCAATCTCCTCCCTCACTTCCTATCCTGATGTTTTTCAGAATTTCCACCACATCCTCATTCTTAGCAAGTGCTCCTTAAACAACCCCCACATTTCTGTTATGCATTTCTCTGAGAACAACTGTTCCCAATTTATGATCCTCAGCTCCTGTCTAAAAGCAGTATAATTTCCCCTCTCTCAATTAAATACCTTTCCATACTGTCTGTTCCTATCCCTCTCCATGACTATGATAAAGGTCAAGGCATTGTGGTCACTGCCACCGAAATGCTCTCCCACCGAGATATCTGACACCTGGCCTGGTTTGTTGCCAAGCACCAAATCCGATATGGCCTGCTACCAGTTGGTTATCTGCATATTGAGTCAAGAATCCTTCCTCTGATCCTGAGCTCTGGTTCCCATCCCCCTCCCAAACTAGTTTAAACCCTCCCAATGAGCTCTAGGAAGCCTTCCACCCAGGATATTGGTGCTCCTCCAGTTTAGGTGCAACCCACCCTTCATGTACAGGTCCCACCTTCCCCAGAAGGTATCCCAATGATCTACATATCTGAAGCCTTCCCTCTTGCACCAGCTCTGTAGCCATGTGTTCAGCTGTACTCGCTTTCTGTTCCTTGCCTCACTTGCATGTGGTACAGGTCGCAATCTTGATATTACTACTTTGCTCGTCCTGCTCTTTAGCTTCCAACCTAACTCCCTAAAATCACTTTTTAGATCCTCATCCCTTTTCCTAGCTATGTCGGTGGTGCCGATGTGAACCACGACTTCTGGTTGCTCACCCTCCTCTTTAAGAATCCTATAGGCTCGATCCGAGACATCCCTGACCCTGGCACCAGGGAGGCAACATATGTTACGGGAGTCTCGTTCGCGACCACAGAATCTCCGATCTGCTCCCCTAACCATTGAGTCTCCTAACACTATTGCTTTTCTATTCTCCCCCCCGTCCCTTCTGAGCCACAGAGCCAGGCTCAGTGCCAGAGACCTGGCCTTCCCCTGGTAGGTTGCTCCTCCCCACCAACAGCATCCAAAATGGTATACTTGTTTTGAAGGGGAATGGCCACGGGGAATCCCTGCACTGTCTGCCCATTCCCTTTCCTTCCCCTGATTGTAAGCCGGCTACTCTTGTCCTGAACCTTTGGTATGGCTACCTCCCTGTAACCTTCTCCATCACCCCCTCTGCCTCTCGGACGATCCGAAGTTCATCCAGCTCCAGCTCCAGTTCCCTAATGGGGCCACCGAGGAGCTGGTGTTGGGTGCACCTATCGCAGGTGTAGTCAGCGGGGAGATGAGTGGTGTCCCTCACCAACCACATCCTACAGGAGGAGCATGCAACTGCCCTAGCTTCCATCTCTTCTGAACTGAATTCCCAAAGAGATTTAAAAGGAGAAAACAAAATTAAAATTAAAGATTAAACACCCATTAGGCCCTAAAATATATATATATATATTGCTGCTACTCTCTCAAGTGAACCCTCTAAAATTGGTAATTCTGCTGAATGATACATATATAGCTTGCTACCTCCTCAAAAACAACAAACAAAAAAAAGCAATTCTTACCTTTCAGAATGTGCCTGAGATTCTGCCCTGTGAACTAGCTGGAACTACACCCTCCAACTCTGCTGCCAGTCAGCTGCACTCTTTTTAAACTCCTGGCCCCCTCACGCTCTTTGAGGAAATGTAGGAAATAAAAGGAGCACCTTGCTCCCTCAACTAACTCCCTCCGCCACTGAACTCCCAATTTAGCACTCTAATGCAGCCCAGTCAGAACTCCCCTTTATCCATCCCATCTGTATCTGTTTCGCTTAATATCTTAAAGATTTCAACCGTATCACCCTTTACCTTCTAAATTCCAGGAAATACAACCATAGATTGTGTAATCTCTCATTTTGATTTAAGTCTTGGTGTCCAGGTACCAGTCAAGTAAATCTGCTCTGCGTTTTCTCCAAGGTCAATCTACCTACCAAAGGTTTGATGCTCGGTGCAAAGATCAGTGCTTGTACCACAGCTAATCACAATCTTAGCAAGTGGCACAAATATGACTGATGTTAACTGCTCAGAACTGCTCCTAATATTCCAAGTGAGTTATGAGCAGGGCTTTATATTGCTGAAACACACCTTCTACCCTTGCATGCTATCCCCTAGATATATAAAAGCTGTTAATTCTCTGAAAGGCAGTTGGTGAAGAGTGTAACCAACGTCAATCTTTACTTGGAATAGATTTACATATAAATGTAAAGGGTGGCATGGTGGCACAGTGGTTGGCACTGCTTCCTCATTGCACCAGGTACCCAGGTTCAATTCTGGCCTTGGGTGATTGTGTGGAGTTTGTACGTTCTCCCCATGTCTGCATGGGTTTCCTTCGCTTTCCTCCCACAGTGTAGGCTAGGTGGATTGGCCATGCTAAATTCTCCCTTAGTGCAGGTTATGTGGGGTTTAGGGGTTACAGGATAAGTCAGTGCAGACTCGATGAACCAAATGGCCTCCTTCTGCACTGTAGCAGTTTCATGGATTTATTCAATCTTCTGATTCCACTCTACACTTATGTCAGTCAGAGTCACTTTATATGTGCTCAACTCACCATTTAATTAATGCCACTATGTACTTAACCCATTACGATACAATTACCACAGGCCAGAGTTCCATTATTCTTTTGATTATTTTCTATATATTCATGAGATTTTAACAGACAGAAAATACAGGTTTGAAGTAAAAGGGTCATTCTCAGGATGGCAGGCTGTAACGATTGGGGTATTGCAAAGATCAGTGCTTGTACCACAGCTATTCACAATCTTAGCAAGTGGGCAAGAACATGGCTGATGTTAACTGTTGTGCAGAATACGTCTGCTAGCAGGACCCAGACCTTCCTGTCACTTGGCATTTCAACTCACCATCCTGCTCTCACGTCCACATGTCCGTCCTCGGCCTGCTGCAATGTTCCAATGAAGCCCAGCATAAGCTGGAGGAACAGCACCTCATCTCCCGATTTAGGCACGCCACAACCTTCCGGATTTAACATTGAGTTCAACAACTTCAAACGGTAACTCTCTCCTCTACCTTCACCTCATTTTTATTTCTATCAATTTATTTTCATTTCTTCCATAGATATGTTTTCCCCTCAACATTGCCCCCTTCCCCCATTCTACTTGAGCACCTGTTCCTGTTCCGAGTTGCCCTTTGACATACTGCTTACCTTTGTCGTGTCATTCACACATTCTAATTAACCTCTTTATGTGCCATCATCAGCACCCTTCATGGCCTTAATCACCCTCATTTACATTCCTTTTGTCTCTCTGTCCACAACATTTTTGTCAATCTGCACTTATTGCTGGCCCCCTATCCAGCCCACCACTCCACGCCCACCCCTGAAGTTACCCACTTTGGAAGGAAAAGTAAAGACATGTATTTCTTAAATGGTGAGTGATTGGGAAGTGTGATGTCTAAAGGGACATGGATGCCTTTGATCATGGGTCACTGATAACTAACATGTAGGCAGTAAGCAATTAGGAAGGGAAATGATATGTTGACCTTTATTGCAGTAGGAATTCAGTGGAGGAGTAAATACATCTTGCTGCAATTGCACAGAGCATTGGTTAGATATTCTGGTCTTACCTGAGTGTAATGAAGGCTCACCAGACAGATCCCTGGGACGGATCCCAGTAACCCTTAACAGCTATCAAACAACAGAAACATCTCAGATCTCAATCCACTTTTAAATACAATTGACAGACCAAGGCATACTTGCTTGGCAGACATGTTCTTTGAAACTGTTTAGTAGAAAAGACTTGAATCCTGCCAGAACTGTGCAGAAATTCTGGATTCTGGGGCATATTCCTTCAGAAGCTGCTCCTCAGCTTGCTTCAGCTCACCTTGCAGACGCACAGTTCTGAACTGCTTGGAAAGAAACTGCTAATCTGTCTACAGACATATCTTTAACTGAACTGCAGTGAGAGCAGATGCTTGACTTCAGCTCACATTCAAACATAAAATTCAACTTAACTACATTTCTGCAAAATGTCTGGTACCTTAGCTCCTCCCATTAATTACATTAACTTACCGAGCTAAAACACTATCGGCTGGATTTTCCAATTTTGAGGCTAGGTCTGGAGGATCCATGGCATTTTATGTGGGAAAAATCGGCACCGCCCCAGCACAGATCCTCTGACCCGTGAGGGACTAGCAACCGCACCACATGGCGCCGGACGTGCATGTACCCGACCTGCCAGATAGAGCCCCCCCGACATCCCCTCGCCACCCCCTGGCCAACCCATACCAGTCCCCCAGCCCTTACTGAAGCCCCCCTGGCCAGCCGCACGGCTGCTGCCTGACTGTAGCTGCACTGGCACAGTCCGCAGCCACCATGTCAACCGCACGATTGGGAACTCGACCCACCGGGGGGCGAAGCATCGGGAGAGGGCCTTCAGGTGACGTCCTGAGCCGTTCCAATGCCATACGGCTCATGCCACGATGATGCCGTTTTGTAGGGGGCGCGCATGTGCAACCTGCATAAAACAGGTGCAGCCCCCGATTCGGTCCTAAAAATAGATTTTCCGCTGATCGCCAATTATGAAATCAGCATTGTGCAGAGGAGAAGCCCGCACAATGTATCTAATTAACTCCACAGGGAACCCCCTTGCTCAATAAAAAAACCCATTCACCCAAGCTTTTACAATGTCCTTATTGCACCCATGCCTCCTCAACCTTTCAAATCAGGATTCATGAAAAACACTACTGCTGCAGTCATACACACACTAACCCTGGCCTTTAACGCTTACTACACAAAATACCTACAATAAAATATATCTGAAATTCCCACATTCATCACAGGCACACACAAACAGATTTTCCGATATGTTTTTAAATGAAAGAGAGTAGTATTTATTGCACTTTACAACTAATCTAAATAAAAACAATAAAAACCTTTTGACACTCACACATGCACACACATTCAAGGTTCATACACGTACACACACAGTGGAAGGACAGGTTAAGTAGTTTAAAATTCTGAGCTAACAAAGTGTCTTGCAGATTGATGACATGGATTATTTCAGACTGGGCTCAAAGGTCCTTTTGGATTCTGCATTGAGATGATTTAAAGATGCTGATGGGTGATCTGTACTTTTTCTTCTGCAGCGATTGGCTGCTGGGCTGATTCTTAAAAAACTACGTGCAGCTTATAAATGGTCAAATGACATGCAGGGCTTAAGCTTGCAGGACAGATGAAGAGAGAGTGTTCCCACTTGACATTCTGCTTCTTCCTCATCTCTCTTCTCTGTTCTCTGGCCTGGAGCAAAGCAGTTTCTAAAGACATAGAAGAGGGTTAGATGGCCCACCACATGATCACTGTTCATAAACTGACCAGTTTCCCCAATATGGTCATAGCAAGTTGACTCCAAACTTGTGTTTTGGACCTGATTATATTATGGCTGGAAAAGTTCCTTTCTCAGTCAGGGTGCAGTCTTCAAAGTGACTGCATCTCAGGGTTTGCTCCATGCTCAGTTGAATACACAAATTATTGTCTGTATATTTTGTGAATGGTTCAGGAGATGGGGTTATTTACATTCATCTATAATGATTCGCTCTGATGGGTTCTTCTACACATTCTGGCTCAGTTACAATGGCTTTGTAATTTGCAAGGTACAGTGAGTCTTCACTTAACATTTTCTCACTTGACATTGTTCCATAGTAATGGCAACAATAAACGTAATGTCATTTCACGTTATCAGTTTCACCATAACATCACTTGCCAGAGACTTCCTCTTCTATGGCCTACCTACTCACACACCCTTTCCCACAGAGCTTCTGCTCTCATCATCAGTCCCTCTTTATGTCTCTGTCTGGCCTCGCCTCTGCCTGGCCTTGCCTTCTGGCCTCCATTCTTACTTTAACACCAGGGTCTGTTTTTACTGCTTTGCTCCTGGTTCCACTTCTGGCTCTGTAGGTGAAATCACACTGAAGTCCGGACTCTATCTTGAGAAAGACTTTGGTCGGTGCAGGTAATCAGGACTTCACCTGCTATCTGCACCGATAATTTCCCAGATGGAAGCAACTCTGTCTAAAACAGTGGTTCTCAAAATCTGGTTCACAAACCTCCCAGTGTTTAGGGGGTTTTCATGAAAAATGGCAGAAGCAGAAGTGCTGAAATCGCAGGAAAATTGCAAATGTCAGTTTGCTACGAAGCAAATGTCCAGGGTCATGGGCGAGATTCTCCCATCGGGAGACTAAGTCCTGATGCCGGAGTGAAAACCGGAATGTTTCACTCCGGCATCGTAGGCCACTCCTTGCCCCCTATTCTCCCACCCCCGGGGGGGGGCGAGGAGCGGCACTGCATCATTTACGCGCGCCAGGCCTTGGCGCCGCGTAAAAGCAGCACCGCGTAAATGACGTGGCCGGCGCCGCCTAAATGACGTCACCCGCACATGCGCAGGTTGGCCGGCGCCAACCCGCGCATGCGCAGTTGCCGTCTTGCCCGCGGGCGCACCGTACGAAATGTTGGATTGATCTTGCGTGGTGGCGGAGGAAAGGAAGTCCTCCTTCAGAGAGGCCCGCCTGCCAATTGGTGGGCACCGGTCGCAGGCCAGACCCCTTTTGAGCCCCCCACCCCCGCGGTGCTGGATTCCCCCCCCCCCCCCCCCCACCCCACAGGCCGCCCCCCTCCAGCGTTCCCGCGTTGTTCCCGCCGGCAGCAACCAGGTGTGGATGATGCCGGCGGGAACCCGTCGTATTGGGCAGGCCACTCAGCCCATGAGGGTCGGAGAATCGCCGCTCACCCGTTACAAACGGCGAGCGGCGATTCTCCGAGCGGCCAGCCGTAAATCTCACCGCGCCGGTTTGGGGAGGGGTGGGAGAATCGCGTTCGGGTGCCGGGGCGGCATGGCGGGACTCGCTCGGCGCCCCAGCGATTCTCCCATCCGGCGTGGGGGGGGGAGAATTGTGCCCCTAGTCTCTCAAATGGAGCCAATCAAGTATTCAGTACACCTGACAACAGCCATCATTGACCCTTTAGAACACGCCTTGTCTTGCACTTTGATTGGACTTGAAGTTGGAGAGTCATCAGATTTCCATACTAAGGTGAAATTAGGTGAAATTGATGTGGGCCACGAAACAGTTATTTTTCTCAAACATGATTTGAGTGGGACTGGTTTCTGTGTTATCTTCTTCAATTTCATTCTTTCATTTGACCACTGGTTCATACCTCAGACTATGGAAGAGTCCATTTTGATCTGAAAATTCTTTTCCATGCTGGCCACAGTCAACATGTGCCAGGGAACAGATCCCATTGCAGTGATATTACCAAACTGCACCTTAAAAGATAAACTCCCTTTTCAAATCTGTTCCTTTGTCTTTCCAGCCTATTTTCTGATAAGCTCTGTCCCTTTCTTGCAGGCTTCCCTTTGAGAAGCACAGAAGCATATTAAAGATATGGAGGCCATTCAGCCACAGTATATATTGCAATCAGGAAAGGCTCTCCATCCGAAGCCCACCTTCCAGCTCATGGTCTGTAGCACAGTTACACACTTCAAGTGCATATCCAAGGATATTTCAAATGGCATCAAGCTTTTGTGCTCCTCCATCCTTTCAGCCAGTGAGATCCAGAACCACGCCTCCCTCTAGTTGAAAAGGATTTTCCTCAACTCTTCACTGATCCACAGAATCACAGAATCCATGCAGTGCAGAAGGAGGCCATTTGGTCTATTGAATCTGCACTGGCTCGCTGAAAGAGCACCCTACCTAATCTAACACCCCTGCCTTATCCCCATAGTCTCACATGCTCGTTCTTTTCTGATAGCAATCTAATTCCCCTTTGAATACCTCTATCAAACCTGCCTCTATCACCCTCTCAGAGAGTTTGTTCCAGACTCCAACCACTCTCTGGGTGATACATTTTTTCTTACATCACTTCCTCTCCTATTGCCCATTACTTTTAATGTGTGTCCTTTAGTTCTTGATGTACTCTTGAGAGGGAACAATTTTTAACCTTTTACCCCATCCATACCTTTCAGGATCTTGAATACCGCAATCAAATATTTTTTCAGCTTTAATTTCTCAAATAAAAACCTCTCCAATCGGTCTTTATAGCTATTTGTTTATCCCTGGAATCATTCTTGTGAACTGCCTCTCTCCTCCCTCCAATGCCTTCACATCCTTTCTCAAGTATGGCACCAAGAACTGGACACAGTACTCCAGATAAGGCCTAACTAGTGTCTTATACAAGTTCAACATGTCCTTCTTACTCTTGCACTCAATGCCCCATTACTCAATGCCCAAATTAATAAAGCTGAGGATACTATATAATTTATTAATTGCTTTCACAACATACCCTGTCACATTCAATTATTATTTACACATACACCGACATACCTTTATTCCTGCACTTTTAGAGTTTCTTCCTTTATTTTATACTGTCTCGCCATACTCTACCTGCCAAAATGAATTCCCTCACACTTTTCTGCATTGAACCTCATGTGACTTGTCTAGCTAATTCACCAATATAGCTATGTCCTTTTGAAGTTCAAGACTGTCCTCCTCACATTTAACAACACTTTCAATCTTTGTGCCATCCTTTGACCAATTACTTTAAATACATTTCTCCTGATCTTTTCGTGAATTGTAATATCCTTCCTATCCACTCTATGTCGGCCTCTCATAATTTTATACACTTCAATTAAGTCTGCCTTAGGCCTGTGTTCCCAAAGAAAACAACACTAACCTATCCAATATTCTCCATTCCTGGCACATTCCCTATAAATCTCCTCTGTATGTATTCTCTCGTCTATTCTTTAATTGGATTATTTTCATTCCAGAATGATGAACTTTGTTATTTCTGCAGTGTAGCACAGGTGAAAAGATGTAACAATTGTGCACTTTATTATTGAACAATGCAAGCAGAATGGGACTGGTAGCAAACCAGCTAGTCTCCGAGTGATTAATTATTGCAACAGAACTGCTGATCCTTTCGAGGGCACACACGTCCAACATCACAGAATCAAAAAGGGTATTTTTTTCATTTCAATCAATTTTCTAGAGATTTCAGTTCCTGAACTTTGATCTTCCTTTCATGCAAACTGCCAAAGATGAAGTGAAGGATCAGTTTGTGGGTAGGATGGTCAAAGTTTATATTTGTGAAGTGAGACAAAGAAAATCATCAATCATATATTTTTTCATCAACTTGACAAACTTTACTGCAGACCATTGGGCAATCAAGTCCATGACCCCATCCAGAGTAAATAATATAATTGGAAGAAAATCCATTTCAGGGAACTTTATTGTGGTATCCCCTTGCTACATGCAAAAATAAGCCGTTTATTGTCCCACACTAATATCTCAGACTTCAATGAATCAATGTGACACTTAACTGAATTATTTATGCAGCAGGCAGAAAGATGAACAGGCTTCTTCCCAAGTGTTACTTTGGGAGGAGTGGGACAAACCTGAACCTGATGCGAACTGTATTAAAATGTCACACCAGTGTACTTTGTGCAAGCAAGTTCTCTCAAAGGGAGTAAAAACAAACTCAGTTTTCAGCAGTTCTGGCTTTTTCATAACAAGAGATATGGACTGAATTCCATTTAGATTTCATCAATATGGCATCCAATTTGTGTGGTCAAGTTGAGGGGGCAGCACGGTGGCGCAGTGGTTAGCATTGCTGCCTCACGGCGCCGAGGTCCCAGGTTCGATCCCGGCTCTGGGTCACTGTCTGTGTGGAGTTTGCGCATTCTCCCTTTGTCTGCATTAGTTTTGCCTGCCCCACAACCCAAAGATGTGCAGGGTAGGTGGATTGACCAGGCTAAATTGCCCTTTAATTGGAAAAAATGAATTGGGTACTCTAAAAAAACATTTTAATTAAAACATTTTAAAATGTTGAAAGAATGCTTTATGGCTTAAAATGTTTCCTCAGCCAAGATGCAAAATTGAGAGTCAAGCAAGCCATTAAATATGGTGCTGTAATCCAGCTGAGTAAAATTTACCAGATTGAGTCGATGCCCCATAATAATATATGATAACTGTTGAAAAGAAACGCAGTTGATGTCACAAAAAAGTGAACAATTTTAAATGGTCTTATTTTGTATAAGTTGCAACTAAATAAAAAGCTGTAAAAAGAAGAATAAAAGTAGTATAGTATGAGACGAAGCAGACAATATCACCTGATTCTTTTTAAAAATACACTTTCCAATCAGGTATTTTATAAACCCCTGTCAATTTTCTGCACCAATTTTCATCCTTTCTCTCATCCTGAAAGTGTTAGCTCCGACTCGGATAGAATTCTGCTGAAAAGTTATCTTGCACAGGTGGCCAATCTTCATGTGTTAACCCAGAGGGCAAGCATCAGTTATCTGCTCTATCTTCTGGGGAATCACAGCTAAAATTGGTTATATTTTAATTCAACTTCTGTGCGTGTATATTTTCCACGGTGGTTTTTTAGATAGTTATCAACAGACTGATCAGCCAACTCCACACACAGCAGGAATCAAGCTAGAAATCATCTATATGACTCAGTTACACACTCTGTTCGCATGACTAAAATATTACCCAACGTATGGACAGCAGTCATCTGAAGAATCCCACTTCAGAGCTTTTGCATGTATGTGATTATCCAAATTAACAATTCAAGAGCTTATTTAAAACTATGTTCAGCAGGAGTAAATTTGATTCGGGTGCACTTTTGTTTTCAAAATTTCCTAATGTTACACTGTTATGTTTTATACTCTTTGCCAAAAGAGCTTAAGAGTAAAGCATTGCCTTGTTCAACATTTGGCATCAACAGTAACATTCAATATGTGAATTGCTGTTGTAAGAAAATATGCGCTGGACATTTTATGTACCGTTGGCGAGAATTACCTCAGACAGAATAGACCAGTTGCAGATTTTAGTTTTAAACAAGGCTAATGATGTTACACAGCATACATGAAATCTATGTTTGTTTTAGTAGCACAACCTATGGTAAACTCTGCAGCAATATGAAATGGCTCCCAATGGCAAATCCATACATATCACTGTTTCAGCAGGAGGAGACAAAACCAAACTGAAAATGTCCAAAAGAAACTTCAAATGAAAATAGAACTGGCAGCTGAAAGAAAATTACAAAGAAAGCACCACAATTTATCAACTTTTTGATTTATGAATACCTACTTGCCTGAGATTTAACTTCTGTGGTGACAGTAATTTTGGTGAAATTTTTTATTTAATATTTTCAGATTTTTTTTCAAGACTTCTGGATCAAAACTCTGAGCCGGAGTTCCTTGGCCTACCAAAACTTGTCACAGATGTTGATTAGGAACCATAATGGGGTCTACCAGCTCCCACATCATGCAGGCAAAACACATGGCATGGCCCTGCGTCTCTATTGTATTTAATTAGTTTTAAATTTGTCCTTAATTGTTAATCTGTAAAATATTTTTCCTATTTAACTTTAATCTGAAAGCAAATGAGAATAGATCATTCAAATTTGCAATTATTAACTAGATAACGAACTTATGGTTTTCCTGTGATGTTGCTCTTGATTCTTTTTTCCACTCTGTTTATGGTCAGCTACTGCCCCGCAGCACATGTCCCGGATTGTTCTAACATGTCGGGTCCGTCTCTCTCCACGGTGTTTCTCACTCTGAAGCAGCTCTCCCTTCCCCCGCTTTTGCAACTCCCCGAGTCTGCCTCTTTCCACGCTGTCTCTCACTCAGTCAGACCAGCCATAATCTCTTTGAATGGTGGAACAGTCTCGATGGTCCAAATGACCTACTCCTGCTCCAAGTTCAGATGCCCGTATGTTGAAGCAGTCAAGAATCTGAAGGCACATGTCCCTCATTCGCTGATTACTTAATTGAAAATTTATACTTATTTCTGGAAAGGTCGCCTTTTAATGAGCAGATATGACATGCAATTATATTAAAAAGAGTTCCCTGGCTCTTGCCTTCAGGAAGATTGAACTGCTGTCAATCAGCCACTAACTTAATTCCGTAGTATCATCCCAAAAGCTGACTTTTGACCTCAAACATAAAAGTTAAGCCCCCTTACATACCTCATTCCCCGCACCTGAGAGTTCTACATGATTCTGCCCTATATTGCAAGTGAACTCAGTAAGAAATACATATTGTCCCATTACCTAACTATAGTAATTCAGGAGACATGAAGGTTTAAACAGATTTATTCTAAACTGAAAGTAAAGCCGCACTCGTGGTGCACAATACTCGTGCCCAACCCAGAACTAACAGAACACCTGGTACGGGTCTGGGGCAGCATTTAAAGTGCTCAGTAATGAGACCCTGCTGGGTGAGCCTCCGCCCGTACTCCACGAGTCTCACAGGGAGATCGATGAGTGATTTCCCGTGGTCCTCATCAGGGTTATCACAATAACCACAAATACTAAATAGTCACAATGAAATTCTTTACCTGATTTGTTCAAAGTCTTGTATGACATTTATTTTCAAATGGAGTTTGGAAGTGGGTCTAAAATTGAGGCCTGAAAGAAGCAGCCATGGTTGAGTCCAAGCCCTGTTAATTTCCAGAGCTAATGGAGGTCAAACTGGCCTTCACACTCTGAGACCATGTCAGAGTATTCAACTAAAAAAGCAGAGGCAGAATTTTCCAGTTTCGCAAACCGCGTGTTTCTCGGTTGCGTGCCATTCGCTGGCAGCGGGATTCTATCTTCCCGCCGCTCATCAATGGGATGTCCAATTGTGATCTCCCCACTCTGCTGGGAAACCCACAGGAGGTGGTGCGCACCCGGCAGGACAATTAAACAACCGGAGAATTCTGACCCAGTTGTCTAATTGCAGCCAATTTCATTTTTTCCCCCCAGTTCTGGTTGGTTGCCATCAAGTCTTTGCATTCTGATTGAGTTTTGTGATTATCCATATATGGGCATATTATTGAGTAAAGATAAAGGATTAATATAACAAAATGGGATCAATGTGTTTCCCTCAAAAATATGATATCTTCATCATGGGGACTATAACTCCAGGGTCTCTGGCACTGCTGCATAACAGGATGATGGGGCAGAGACTGCAGAAAGGGGAAGCTCTGCATAATGCATCTTTATCCAGTTGGAGATGGATTCCTCCATGCTAATGGTCAGTAACAGGAAGTTGTCTGCCAGTCCAGACAATGTTTCTATCATCTCAGTGTGCATCCTCAATACCTCCTACACACTGTCCAATAAGTTCATCAACTGAGTCCCCGGCAGCAGATCTCATCTCTAATCTGGTCCTTTGGTGAGCTGGTCCATGACTGTTCTTTTCTCCCAGGACTAGTTACAGCCCATTCAGCACAGTGTCTCACTACGTCTCTAAGGTACCTGTGGTGCCAATGTTTGAGCCAAAGAATTGACAGAGGCTCTTCAGTATCACTGTGGTGTTGCTCCTAGTCTTCGTTTTGGCTGGGCATGCAGTGATTCTTTGATGCCTGAAAGCAGGAAATTAGAAAGGGGAAATTTGGAGTGAGGGAGGAGTTAGAGATGTAAAAAGCCAATGGTCCCACCATCAGCAGCTTGCATAATCTGCTATACAGCAGCATGAGGGTGAGCTAACAATTGAAAAGTGGCATAAGGCAGGAACTTAGCATCATCCTGATTGTTCTCAGTGATCTGGCTGTTGCGCACCGTGTTACAGCTGACCCCATGATGCATTGAATGATCCCCTCAGGCTGAGGAGATATAGGTGACCTTGTTGCCACAGGCCCTACTCTGATCCCAATGGGTACAAGAGTCCTTATCCAGCAAGAGAGGGAGCAGAATACCAGTGATTGTGATGTGTCTGCCACAGTTGAATAATTGGAGCTGCGTGGAAGCAGTCGGAGGTGGATGTGAGGTTGACATTATTGTAATGTGTGCGAATCTTGAGGTCAAGCATCTTGCAAATGCAAGACAGCAGCTCTGAGTGGCAGGATGTGCTGCTGGTGGGTGATTGTGGTGTACTGAGAAATGTTCGGTGGTGTGATGGCAGGGGTTGTCATGTGAAGAAACATTAACTTTCTTTGTCCATCACCTGAGGCTGAATAACCTCCTGTAGCACTGCTGCAGTTCCTCAAGACCATACTTGTTGCATTGGCTTCTTTAACCACCTGCTTCAATTCCCTTCAGAGGACCTCTTGGTCGCCTGTGGAAACATGACCACTCTCCTCCTGTTATCTCCATGATTACAGCCTCACGGAACATATGTGCGAACCGAGGACCTCTCTTGTACCGATGCTGCATTGGTGCAGCTCCCTACATGCCATTAATATTTGAGTAACTGCAGCCAGCAACAGCTCCCCTTTAAGAGGGGCAGATTGCCTTGAAGAGAAGCAGGCTGGTTGCAGCACAAAAGATAAATGTCTGCTGTGTGGTCCTGTGCTAAGCAGTCAGGCAGCCAGCACCAAGGGTCTTGCTCAGATCAAACTATAGAATTCCTACAGTGCAGAATGAGGCCATCCGGCCCATCGGGTCTGCACTGACCCTCCGAAAGAGCATTCCACCTCGGCCCACTCCCCTGCCCTATCCACTTTAACCCTACCTAACTTGCACATCCTTGGAAACTCAGGGGAGAATTTGCATGGCCAATCCACCTAACCTGCATATCTTTGGGCTGTGGGAGGAAACCAAAGCACCCGGAGGAAACTCACGCAGGCACAGGGAGAAAGAACATGCAAACTCCACACAGACAGTCACCCAAGGCCAGAATCGAACCCATGTCACTGATGCTGTGAGGCAGCATCGCTGACCACTATGCCACACCTCCCATATATGTAAAGACTATAAATAATCAGGATAACTAACATATTTCCAATAAAAAATTAGGTCATCAAATCCATCGAGTCACTACAGTGCAAAAGGAGGACAGTCGGCCTATCGAGTCTGCACCGACCCTTCAAATGAGCACTGTACCATGTCTACCCCTCCCCCCGTCTACACCTTTTATCCCTGTAACCCATAACCTAACCTGCACATCCCTGGACACTGAGGGGCAATTAAGCATGGCCAAACCCCTTAGCCCGCACATCTTTGGACTGTGGGAGGAAAACAAAACTCCATGCACACAGTGACCTAAGGCCATAGTTGAATCTGGGACCCTGGTGCTGTGAGGCAGTAGTGCCACCATGCAACCCTGAACTCGCTATATTACAGAGTACTATAAAATAACCATAGTTGATGTCTAAGCAAGTTAACCTTTATCATGAATAGTTTAAAGAAAGATATTTACTTTAAAAAATAGGTATGAATGGTAAAGATGTTACAGGCTTTAACAAAATGACATTATAAGGAGACAAATGTTTGAGACATGAGAGAAAGAGCTCAACACATCTCTTCAAAAAACTGTTAATACATCACTATTTTCCTCCCGCACTTGAACAATCTCAAATATTTAATCAATTTGAACAGGATTATGCATCACATTCATAAGTGGGGGCAGCACGGTAGCATAGTGGTTTGCACAGTTGCTTCACAGCTCCAGGGTCCCAATTTCGATTCCCGGCTGGGTCACTGTGCGGAGTCTGCACGTTTGCCCCACATGGGTTTCCTCCGGGTGCTCTGGTTTCCTCCCACAGTCCAAAGATGTGCGGGTTAGGCGGATTGGCCATGATAAATTGCATTTAGTGTCCAAAAAATGTTAGGTGGGGTTACTGGGTTACGGGGATAGGTTAGATACGTGGGCTTTAGTAGGGTGCTCTCTGTAAGCGCCAGTGCAGATTCGCTGGGCCGAATGGCCTCCTTCTGCAATGTAAATTCTATGAAATAAGTGTAAAATAATACAATTTAAAATACTGACATAAAATTAAAGATAGGCAGGATTCACCGCAATCGGCGAATTGGCCCGATGCCGGTGCCAATAATGGCACGAACCACTCTGGCGTCGGGCCAACCGGAAGTTGTGGAATTCTCTGCACTTCCAGGGGCTAGGCCGGATTCGGAGGGGTTGGCGCCACGCCAGTCGGCGCCGACGGGACTGCGCGAGTTAGTGCATGCACAGAACCACCAGCGTTTAGCGCATGCGCAGAATGGCCAGCGTATTCTGGCGCATGCGCAGGTGTTGTCTTCTTCACGCTGGCCATGGCGGAGCCCTACAGGGGCTGATGCGGAAGGAAGGAGTGCCCCCACGGCACAGGCCCATGCGCAAGCCGGTGGGCCCCGATTGCAGGCCAGAACACCGTGGGGCGCCCCTGGAGCCAAATCCCCCCATGCCCCCTCCCTGCCCCATCCCCCCCGAGGACTACCAGCCAGGTCCCGCCGTGTAGGACCATGTCCAATCCACGCCGGCGGGACTGGCCAGAAACCGACGGCGGCTCGGCCCATCGGGGCCCAGATAATTGCTGGGGGGGTGGAGGGGGGGGGTGTGGAGGGGGGGGGGTGGAGGGGGGGGGCACTGCCAAAGGCCCCTGACCGGCATGGCATGAACCCCGCCCGAAAACCAGCACTGGAGAATACAGCAGCCGGCGTCGGAGTGGGATTCGCGCCGCCCCCCAGGGATTCTGAGGGGGGTCGGAGAATCCCGCCCATTATGCTGTTTGTTTTTCATGCACAATGGCACACCACTTGAGGCAAAAGGCGGACCCTGACGTTTCAGAATAATGCAAAGTGGGTTAAAATAACAATTAGTAGCAGTTGCAAGGCTCCTTAAAAGAAATGGCATTCCGTTGTTTTTACTCCATTTGCTGCTGTAGGGTGAACAGATAGTTAAATAGATCCTCCAAATTCCTCCTCAGTAATAACTGGGGAATTCTGCCAAAATTGGGAAGAGATATCCCTGTTGTGTTATGCACTCTGGGATAACACAGGCTGCAACCGGATGCAGCTTTAACCAAAAGATACTCCAGACCTTGAAGTTAGTTCAATCCGATTTATTGAACCAGTAGCACAGTTAGCACAGTTCTCTATGAGATCGACTCTCTGCTAACCTAAGTGTGGTTACTCTGTCTGACTAAACCAGACTGGCTCTTAGCCATGTGCTGGAGGTGCGATATTGTACATACACCCTGACTCACTCTGTAGATGTTCATCAGTGGAAAGAGGCGGAGTGTGAGTGCCTTGTGCCTGTTCTAGTGAGATACCACCCCTGAGTGTCCTGCCTGCACATTGGTCAGGTCCTGTTATCTGTGTTCATTAGCTGCCTGTCTGTGCCTGTCTGTATATCATTATCTGCATGTCTGCATATCATGACATCTCCCTTTTTTATATGTTTTGTTGACACATGGGAACGGACTTACATGTGGTGGCATATATTAACATATTTCCAAGCGGTGGCATATGTGAACATATTTACATGTGAAGACAGCTGTCTAATGTGAGAAAACAGAACATAGCAAACAAAACAAATGTCCATAAGTCCAGTCTCTGGGGCTTGCACCTGATCCTTGTCGACCGCCGGAGAGGTGGTGGTGGGGCGGATGGCGCCTTGACAGGCGGGATGGAAGCCTGACTGGTGGCCTCATAGTTCGAGGTATCAGGAGGTGGCAAAACAACGATGGAAACGAAGAAGAAAGCAGTTGCGGGCAGGCAGCTTTGCGCAGTGCCCGTCTGTTTTGTCACACAACAGAACCATCAGCCGTACATACAACAGCCTGTCGAATAACAGCTGGAGCAGACCAGCCACCATCAGGTATCTTGATCCTGACAGTGTCTACCGGGGATAACACGGGCAAATCGGTGGCATGAGCAGCTTTGTCCCTGCTTTTGCTGGTTTCGGAGCTGCTGCACCTTCTGCAGCACCGGGAGGTGATCCAGGTTGGGCAAGTGTATGGCTGGAAGTATCATCCACAGGTCCCTGTTCATCAGGAGTTGAGCCGTTGACATGCCAGTTGACAGTGGGTTCGCCCTGTATGCAAGCAGCGTGAGGTAGATGTCGGAAGCAGAATCCGCGGCCTTGCAGATGAGCTGTTTCACAATGTGCACCCCTTTTTCAACCTTCCCATTGGACTGCGGATTATGTGGGCTGGAAGTCTGGAAGTGACATGTTTGAAATGGTATGACTTGGCAAACATTGACCACTCGTGGCTGTTGAAGCACGGGCCATTGTCACTCATGC
The DNA here is from genome assembly GCF_902713615.1 of Scyliorhinus canicula. Classification (NCBI taxonomy): domain Eukaryota; kingdom Metazoa; phylum Chordata; class Chondrichthyes; order Carcharhiniformes; family Scyliorhinidae; genus Scyliorhinus; species Scyliorhinus canicula. Next base: position 66,506,103 of record NC_052156.1, on the reverse strand, counting down.
CAGTGAGTGGGATACCATGCCTGGAGCACCTGTCCTTACTGGCCTTGATGATGGTCCGAGATGTGAGGTCTGAGAGCTTCACGACTTCAGGGTAATTGGTGAAATAGTCAATAATCAACACGTAGTCATGACCATTTGCACGAAAGAGGTCGATGCCAACCTTGGACCAAGGGGAGGTCTCGATTTCATGCTGCTTGAGTGTCTCCTTGCTCTGCACTGGCTGGAAGCCTTGACAGGTCGCACAGTTGAGGACCATGTTCGAGATGTCCTGGCTAATACCGGGCCAGTAAACAGCCTGCCTGGTTCTGCGTCTGCACTTCTCGATGCCTCATGGATTTGGCGGAGCACCAAGCTCTGGAGACTGAGTGGAATGACAATCCGGTCCAGCTTGAGGAGTATGCCATCAATCACTGTCAGGCCATCGTTTACATTGTAAAATTGAGGGCAAATGCCCTTTCTGCCAGCCATCGGCGAGATAGTGCATGACATGCTACAAGAGGGGGTCTTTGGCTGTCTCCTCGTGGATACGGACCACCTTCTCATCAGCCGGGAGGGTGCCAGCACACAGCTGCACCTGTGATTCAATCTGTCGAATTATTTCCAGCGGTTCACTAGGCAATGTGATGGAGCGGGACAATGCATCAGCGATGATGAGCTCCTTGCCAGGTGTGTACACTAAGTCAAAGTCGTACGTTCTGAGTTTGACGAGAATGTGCTGCAGCCGAGGCGTCATGTTGTTCAGGTCCTTGTGGATAATGTGGACCAGAGGCCTATGATACTTCTCGACAGTGAATGTTGGCAGGTCGTAGACATACTCGTGAAACCTGAGAACGTTAGTGAGAAAACCCAGGAATTCCTTCTCTATTTGCGCATACCTTGTTTCGATGTTGAAGCAGCACTGCACCGACATCATCTTGGCTCGCATCTGTCGAGATCTTCGTCTCCCTGTCTGGGTCGAAAAATGCCAAGACGGGTGCAGTGGTGAGCTTGTCTTTCAGCTCCAACCACTCTGCCTGATCTGCTGCCTTCCACTCAAAGGCAGTTAACTTTTTCAGCAGGTTTCGTAGGGCCGTGGTTTGTGAGGCCAAGTTTGGGATGAAACTGCCCAGAAAAATGACCATGCCCAGGAAGCGCAATACCGCCTACTTGCCTTCAGGGACCTTCATGGCTTCGCTGGCCTTGACCTTGTCTGTGTCCGGGCACATGCCCTGCTGAGAGATCTGGTCACCTGGGAACTTGAGTGTCGACATGCCAAAGGAACAATGGGGCCTGTTCAGCTTCAAGCCATTTGCATGGACACGGTGTAATACCTGCTGGACTCGGGAAACATGCTCCTCAGGAGTCGTGGACCATATGATGATGTCGTCCACGTACACACGAACCCCTTCAATGCCCTCCATCATCTGCTCCATGATGCGATGGAAGATCTCTGATGTCGAGACAATGCCAAATGGCATGCGATTACAGCAGTATCTGCCAAATGGTGTGTAGAAGGGGCAGAGCCTTCTGCTGGACTCATCCAGCTGGATTTGCCAAAATCCATGTGACGCATCTAATTTGGTGAAAAAACTTGCGTGTGCCATCTCACTGGTGAGTTTCTCCTGCTTCGGGATGGGGTAGTGTTCACGCATTATATTCTTATTGAGATCCTTGGGATCAATGCAGATGCGCAGGTCTCCCGAAGCCTTTCTAACACATACCATCAGGCTGACCCAGTCAGTCGGTTCGGTTACCTTGGAAATGATGCCCTGTGCTGAAGATCCTTGAGCTGTGCCATCAGGCGCTCCCTCAGCGGAGCCGGGACCCAGCGTGGTGCATGGACCATGGGCTTGACATCAAGTCGTAGCAGAACTTGTATTGATAGGGCAGCTTGCCCACCCTGTTGAACACATCCGAATACTGAGCGAGAACGTCATCAATGTCGGCCTGAAGATCCACATTGGAGGATGTCGTTGTGTAAACCAGCTGCACGAGGTTCAGCTGCTTGCAGGCCTATGCGTCAAGTAGGAATGCCCTGTCTGGCTTGACAACTTCAAAACGTAACCGAGCATGGGTGCTCCGGTTGGAGCCAAGTAGATGGCAGGATCCCAGTGCCGTGATGGCATTACCATTATAGTCCAGGAGCCTGCAGGCTGCTGGAAGGACCTTGGGGGGCTTCTTGATGTGTTTGAAATCTGCCTGTGAGAGAAGGTTGGCAGAAGCACCTGTGTCCAGCTTAAACTGGATGGAGCAGTGGTTGACCTGCATCACCGCATGCCATTCGTCCACAGAATCCAGAGCGAGGATGGATTGAATTTGCGATGAGTTGGATGTGGCATATTCACATTTGGTAATGATGCCCGCACAGTAGGCCAAGTCCAGGCATTCTCCCTCTGGATCCGTTGTGCTGCCAGGATCAGAATCCTGTAATCGTTGTTGCATACTCTGAACGCGCCATTGTCGTAATTAGGAGCACTGGCCCCTGACTGGTGGTGCAGACCTGCACAAGGCTGCATAGTGTCCAGGCTTCCCGCAGTTTAAACATTGCCTGCCTCTTGCAGGTCAGTGTTTCTTTCAGTGGACGTTGCCGCAGTTCGAGCATGTCATGATGACGTTGGCGTCCTGACGCTCTGCGCGTCATCGCAAATGCGCAGTGTGGGTGTCAGCCGCTTTTTTATCCCGTTCGCATCGCGCATGCATGGGACCCTGGGAAAAGCGCGCAAAATGGCCGATTTCATCAATGCTGAGGCGCTGCACCCAGGAGATGGCCTGCACACTCTCTGCCTCGTGAGAGGCAGGTTTCTCATTTTCAGCCGATTTGTACTGGGCATAGCAATTTTTGGCGTGCTCATGCATTGTGCCTGTTTTGATCGCGACTGGCAGGGTCATATGCTTGATTTTCAGTAGCTGCTCTCTCAGAGGATCAGACTGAACTCCAAAAACTATTTGGTCTCTGATCATGGAGTTAGGAATATCACCGAAATTGCAGGACAGCGCTTGCAGGCGGAGGTTAGTTACGAAGGAGTTGAAAGATTCATCTTTATTTTGTAGATGCTGTTTGAATATGTAGCGCTCAAATATTTTATTGGTGTCCACTTCACAGTGACTGTCAAAGGATGGTCTGAAACGTTGTCTTGTCCTGGCCTTCGGTGAAGTGAAAAGAGTTGAAGAGTTCAATGGCTTGATCACCCGCTGTCGAGAGAAGCGCGATCTTCCTTGCATCAGACGCGCCCATGAGGTCTGAAGCTTCGATGTGCAGCAGAAACTTTTGCTTGAATGTCCGCCAGTTGGCACTGAGATTGCCGGAGGTCCTGAGCTCATGAAGAGCCTGAATCTTCTCCATGGTGCCAGAATACATTCGCTGATCATCACGGAATGGACTGAGGTAAACCACCTAGATTAAGCAGTCCCCTGGTAGCATGTTGTGTTATGTACACTGGGATAACACAGGCTGCAACTGGATGCAGCTTTAACCAAAAGATACTCCAGACCTTGAAGTTAGTTCAATCAGGTTTATTGAACCAGTAGCACAGTTAGCACAGTTCTCTATGAGTTCGACTCTCTGCTAACCTAAGCATGGTTACTCTGTCTGACTAAACCAGACTAGCTCTTAGCCACATGCTGGAGGTGTGATACTGTACATACACCCTGACTTACTCTATAGAGATTCATCAGTGGAAAGAGGCGGAGTGTGAGTGCCTCATGCCTTTTATAGTGCGATAGCACCACTGAGTGTCCTGCCTGCTCATTGGTCATGTCTTGTTCTCTGTGTTCATTAGCTGCCTGTCTGTGCCTGTCAGTATATCATTATCTGCATGTCTGCATTTCATGACAATCCCTAGACTAGCTAATACTATTAGACAAAAATTCTGGAACTCTTGACCTGCACTGCAAGGAATGTAATGATTCAAGAAGGCAGCTCACTATCACTTTCTGAAGGGCAGTTACAGGTGGGCAACAATTTTGGGCTTGTTAGATAGCAAGCCAATGCTGGAATCAGACCTGGGGTCCCTGGAGCTGTGAGGCAGCGGTACTAACCACTATGCCACCGTGCAACAGTAGATTTGCGTGCTGTTGCCCCAGTGACAACAGGCATGAACAAGTTGTGAACTGTGAGCATTGTGCCTGAAAATAGGCTATTTCAAATGTTTAGCCCTTTATGTTCATTTTCTCTATCATTACGTTCTATGACTTTAAAGATCTCCATAAATTTTCCGCTTAGCTTTCTTTGCTCTAGCGGGAACATCCCCAGCTTCTCCAGTCTATACACGTAACTGAAGATTCTCATCACTGGTGCCAATTTTGTAAATCTCCACTGCACCCACGACCTGGAAATCCTTCATAAAATATGCTGTCCAGAATTGCACACACTGTCCACACTGGAGCCTAACCAGCATTTTATAAAGGTTTGGCATAACATCCATGCTTTAGTATTCTGTGTCTCTTTTAATAAAGCCGAGGATCCTATTTGCTTCTTCAACAGCCTTCACAACTTTCAACACTTCCGAACTGCAACCTTTGAAGATATGTATACAAGTACACACCAAGGTCTCTGTTCCTGCAACCTATTTAAAATTGTATCATTTTAGTTTACATTGCTTTACCTCGGTCTGCCGACCAAAATGTGTTACTGCACAGTTTTCATCTGCCATTTGACTGCTTATTCACTTGTCTGTCGATGTCCTCCTGAAGTTTGTTACCATTCGCCTCATTATTTGCTACATTTCTGAGTTTTGTTTCATTTGCAAACTTTGAAATTGTGCCCTGTTAAGAGCACAGCTGATGATAAGTGCCAAGGTATTTCAAATCCCCAAATAAAAGGCAAATCCTGTAATAATTAACACACTCGGCAATTATATATTTTGTGGTTTCTTCAGACACAGGGCAGAACAATTGATAGTTCATACAGTCTCAGCCAGAAACAGCTTGCTTGTTCAAACAACTCTTCCTCTTGTTCAGACACAGCTTGCTAGGAGTTCAAACAACTCTTCCTGTTGTGGGCTGAGATCTCAGAAGAGCTAAGGGCATAGATTACAATTGCTCCAGGTGCACTGTTTTCCCTTTTGCCCTTCCCTTATCTAAATTAACCTCCTCAGAAGACAACCTAATCACCTCAATTTTAAGAATCCACCTTTTAGAATGTAATTGCAAAGTTCACACCGCGTCTCCTACTTTGAATCTCAAACATATTACTCAAACCCTTGACGTTCTCCTCTCTGTTGTTACCAACTTGCCTTGGATAAACATCTGTTTACAGTGTCGCTAGAGTCATCAATAAATCAAAAACACTAGTTCCATTAAGCTAGCCAAACCATCTCGACAGAGCTTCCAATTTTAAATAGTTTTTTAAAAACATATAACCAGTAGAACACATTCCAAATTCCTGGATTTTCTTGATTTTTCATTAAGAAATCTTACATCAGGTTAAAGTTCAAGACCTGATGAAGGAGCTGTGCTCCGAAATCTAATCATTCCATATAAACCTTTTGGATTTTAACCTGGTGTTGTAAGACTTCTTACTGTGCCCACCCCAGTCCAACACCGGCATCTCCACATCTTGATTTTTTGTGTTATCAAGATTTCCTGACAGCTTTGCAGACCGAAATGCAGACCGTTAAAAAGAACAATTCTCCTCATTCCAAGATCTAGGCAACGTCAATGCATAATTCCCTCTCATCTGAAAAACAACCATCCTGTCACCATTTTCACCTTCATGCTGGCAATTCAATTACAGGAGATGCATATTTGCTAATCAATCTGTTATATGGCTGGTGGTTATTTTATTCATATGGTTGTATGGTTTCAAATAAGAGATGAAGGTCTGGTGGTAATGCAAGATTGAGTTTTATTACAAAAACTTAGTACCCTTCAAAAACTACAAATATACAAAACAAAGACTTGCGGGGCATAAGGAAGAAAGCAATGGGAAGAGAACAAAGGTGAAGAGAGCGGGCAACATGTGAGCCAGTAACAATGTACCTTACGGTTCGATAACCCACCCCGCCCTCCCCCCCCCCCCCCCCCCCCCCCCTTTGCTCCCTATTGGCTTACAAGTTTTGAATTGGGACTTCTGAATAGTGGTCTCTACCATCACTCGCATTGATATCTGATTACTGGCTGTACTCACTTTGTTACATTGTCACATGTAATCTGGGTTCTGTAAAACTGATGTGTTCCCACAGCATACTTTCCCATAGACACAGGGTGGGATTTTCTGATCCTGAGGCTAAGTGTTGACGCCATCGTAAACACCGTCGAGTTTCACGACGGCGCCAGCATGCATTCATGAGCAGCGATTCTGACCCCTACAGGGGGGCAGCACGGCACTGGAGCGACCCACGCCGCTCCAGCTGCCGATGCCGGCGTCAGATGGGCGCCGCAGGTCTGCGCATCGCAGTTGGACCGGCGGCAATGCGCGCATGCGCAGTTCTCCGCGCCGGCCCCGACGCAACATGGCGTAGGGCTACAGGGGCCGGTGCGGAGTAAAAGAGGCCCCCAGCCCGAGAGGCCGGGCCGCCGATTGGTAGACCCCAATTGCGGGCCAGGCCACAGCGGAGGCCCCACCCAGCTCCATGGCCAGATTACCCTCCTCCCACCACCAGGCCACCCCCGGATGCATGCAGGCCGAGGTCCCGCCGGATAAGCCCACATGAGGACGGCGCCGGCAAGACTTGGATTTTTTGTGCGGCCGCACGGCCCATCCCGGGCGGAGAATTGCCGGGGAAGGGCCGCATAGAGCAGCCCCCGATCGCTCCGGCGCCGATTCTCCGCTCTCCAAAGAATCGGCGGACCGGCTTCAGGGCGACGTTGCGTGATTCGCGCCCAGCCCGGCGATTCTCCGGCCCAGCATGGGCTGAGAGAATCCCGCCTACAACATTTTGAAAATTTGGTTTTTAATTATTTCCCTATATGGCACTCTATTAAATGCACTTTGAAAGATCATATGCACAAAATCAACCTCTGTACCCTTATCAAACCTCTCCATGACTTTGTCAAACAATACAATTAAGCTGATCACACATTATTAAATCCGTGCTGGCTTCCTTATCAACCCCTAATTTTTCAAGTGTCAATTAATTTTCTTTTCGACCATTACCCCAAAGCTCCCCCAACCCCCCCCCCCCCCCCCCACCCCCCCCACCCCCCACCCCCGCCATTTGTTCAAGGAAGATGATAATCATTAATATTAGTAATTATATAACTCTTACATTTTAAAATCCTTAATCAGGGATGTTACATAATTCAAGCAGGAGCCAGGTGCAAGTATTGAATTGAGAAAGGGAATTGCTTTCTTTCAGTGATACTGGAATGTGTTTATATTAAAACATAGAGCCGAGGTGCTCTACACACGTCTAAATACTTGCTCTACAATTCGCAAAAGAATGGTTGAATTACCAATGAAGCATGTAATGAAATCAATAAATATTTAAAATGCCTTAGTGATTTTGTAAGTAATTTTTGGAAGGCATTACAAAATCAAATCATGGCTGCAAAGTGTAATTGGTTCTTACTATCTGTAGAAGCCGTTCTTTAAACCAGTAATCTGTAAGTTACCAGTTCGTGCAAACTGGAAAATTTATGTTGGCAACTGTATGCCGAGCAAATCATGCAAATTTCTAAGTTATTGAGTGATGCTGACAGAGAAAGGCAATATTTAGAAGATTGCCCATCATTCCTATGTATTATTTGCTAGGTGCTTTAAGCCAGTCCCCGGTAATGCGTTCCAAGTTCTAATAAATCAGCTGGGATGTGTTACTGATTTCTACAACTCCAGGATCGATTCTGCCCAGTAAAGCCACCGCTCAGCCCCGCGATCCATGCGCTACAGTACAATTGGCCGATCAGGTCACATGACCTTTCAAACTCTCACCCCCTTAAAGGGACCTGCCACTACGATCCTCAGTTCCCACTGGGGCATCACATGGTCCTTCTTCAGGCTGGCCCACCTCTTCATTTCCTTGACTAGCTGCCACATTACTGGCAGGTACAATCAGAGTGGACTGCCACACTGGTTCTCAAAGTGACTCCCATCTCCTCAAAAGATCCACATGCTTTTTTGGGATTTTGTCCTGTACCTCCACCTCATATGTTACCGGGCCCATTCTGGCCAACTCAACACTTGAGACACAATTCAGTTCACTTCCAAAGTTTTTGACAAACATTGGATAATCTACTTCAAATGTCCTCTCAACCCTTGATGTGTTGTGATTTTTCTTCTGAACACTTTCCCTTAACCCCACCCTCACAGCCAAATTTGCTAACACCAGGTCTAATCTAGTTCCTCACGGTAATGAGGAAATGCGCCAATTGTATCTCCAGCGATACTGGTGGTTGTTTTTTCATGGCTGCCTTAAAGGTCGGTACAGCAAGTTCAGCCAGTCCATTCAAGGAGGGGAGGTAAGGTAAATATGTGTTTCATCCCATTTCATGACATGAAGTGATGGAACTCAGCACTATTAAATGCTGTCCCATTGTCTGAAACTGGCACCTCAAGCAGACTGTAGAGAGCAAAGCAATGATGTAGCTGGACAACTGTTGCATAAGAAGTTGTGGACGTCACCTTCTAAATGTCTAATGACCTTCAATGTGTGTCTACTAATAGTAGGAACATTTTACCGATGAATGGTTCTATGTCAGCGACGTGAACTCTCACCCAAGGCCAACTTGGCCATTTCCAAGGGTGCATTAAGGCTGCAGGTGGTAATTTCTGTTGCTTTCGCATTCCTTTGATATCTGAGTCTACCCTGGTCACCAAACATAAATACGAGCCAACACCTTCACCTCTGACATTCCAGGGTGGCTACTGTGCAATTTATCAAGTAATCGCTTTCTTCTGTATGGGAGCAATTACTCTCACTTCCCACATGAAGAGGATACCATCCTCACAGGTAAGTTCATCGTTCCTGGTTCGACAAGGCATCAACTATTCTAACGTTCTGTCATGACACCGACCATGCAGATTCATATCCTGACTTTGGACAATATCTGATCTCTCTGGGTCTAGTACTTTCTCTGTTGTGCAGATAAAGGTAAAATATCAAGAAAAATTAAGGCTAAGGCAATTTCCTGAGGCACTGATGGGGGTGGCATACATTCTGGTAATGAAAGACGACTTAAGGTGTCTGCATTGGTGATGTGTGCTACAGTCGGTGTTGGAGGCAACCAATAACAATGCCCAACACTGAGCTGGATTCTCTAATTCTGCAGCTATATCTGCAGGATCCATCTGGTCTTATGACCACAAGGTTGGCGCTGCCCCCGCACCGATCCTCTGCCCGGTGGGAAGCTAGCAGCCGCGCCGCGTAAAGCCGCCGGCTTTGCATGAGAATATGGCCGCAGAATGGCCAGGTCCGTGGCTGCACATGTGCACACCGGCGGCCTGTGGCGGCCACGCCTTTCCACATGGCACCGGCCGCGTGCAGACCCGGCCTGCCAAAAACTGTCCCCCTGTAACCCCCGGACCACCCCCACCATTCCCTCTCATCCCAGCCGAAGCACCCCCCCCCCCCCCCACCATGCCAGCGGAACTGCTCCTCCCTCTGACTGTGGCGGCGCTGGACACTGTCAACAGCCGCCACGCGAGATCCCGAAAGTTGTGAGGACACGCACTCCATGCCGTCGGGGACTCGGCCAATCGAGGGGTGGAGAATTGGGGAGGGCCTTAGGTGGCGTCCTGAGGCTGTGCCGATGGCGTGCATCATTTTTGAGGGGGTGGTACATCGGAAAAACGCGCTGCTCCCGATTCCAGTGCAAAAACACATTCTCCGGTCGATCGCCGAATGCGATTTTGGCATCGGCGATCGGAGAATCTACCCCACTGTATCTTTGCAGACGCAATTGGGGTATTACTTTGTCTTCCTTGAAATGCTCAAGTAAAAGTTTATGTTTGGTGATGATTATGAAGTGCCTTCCATAAACATACTGGTGAAAGATTCTGATACCAAAGCTGGCGGCCAGGCCCTCCTTGATTTGTGAATATTCCATCTTTGCATCAGTCAGGGTCCTTGAAATATAGCCAATACTTCTTTCTGTTCCATCATTCATTGTATGTGACAAAACAGCACCAACTCCATATGAAGACGGTGCTTTCCAATACCATTTCTGGTGTTGTCTTAATAATGCATGCAGGGGTGCTAGCATTATTGATAAATTGGGAATAGACTGCCCATTGTAATTCACTATTGTGAGAAAAGATTTTGTGCATGACCCAGCAGCCTTCTGTAGCCACCCGGGTTGGCCACTTCCCGACTTTAAAATGGAGATCCGCTAAGAATGCAGGGAGAAATGGCCAAACGCAGGAAAACAAGCAGGTGCAAAGTCTCCTGTATATTAGAATTTGCAGAAATCCAGACAACACTGAAACTAACAACCATCTACATATTAATGAGCGATCCCCGGGAACAATTGGGAACATTTAAGATAATCGAGGCACCAACCAAGTAAGTGTCCAGTCAACACACACTACGAGATAGGCGCGCCTAACCATTAGTCCATACCAGCTGGAAGCCTGCAGACTCAGAATCGAACGAAAGGCCATTTGTTCCCCTGACCTGGTGGGCCATTTCCAAAGCTAAGTATTGGCCTTTTAGTGTTAGGGATAGTCTAGTAAGTAGAGTTTTATGCATGAGTAGCGATTGACTGTGTGTATAATAAATGTGTTTTGATTTGAAACTTACTAACTGGTGTATTGAGTTATTGATCAGCACTTGAACTTGAACCTCGTGGTGGTATCATAAAGATACCTGGCGACTCTAGAGCAAGGTGATTAAACAGAGCAAATTAAGTGTAAAGCACACTTTGCAAATTAGCAACACTTGGCGCACCTGATTTGCTGTCAGAACAAGGCTGTTGAATCTGACAAAAGGCCTTCATCTAGATTCGCGACACCTCACGAGATTCGACACAATCTAGATCTCGTTCTCACTGGCCAAGATCCATGCATGTATATTTCAATGATCCATTAGAGTAATTTAAATATGCATTCGCCAGACTCACCCGGGGCCCAGGATTCACCGACCTCGTCAGCAAGGCCTCAACTGGACCCCATTTGGTACTGGTTCTCAAAGTTGTGAATCAGTCATGATGGCACTTCGGTGGGTTATTGCGCTGGGGAGTTGAAGTCCCCTGGTGGTCAGGCACTGGGCAGGGTGGCACCTTGGCACTGTCAGACTGGCACTTTGGCACTTCCAGGCTGTCAGGGACAGTGTCAGGGATGGCATTGCAAAGGTGCCCGGGTTGCCCGTGTCAGTGGTTGGGTTGGAGGGGTGGGCGGGGCTGGGCTGGGGTTGTGGGGGGACGGGGACGTGCCCATAAGAGCTATGGTGAGGGGGCCCGAGGAAGAGGCAAGGTAGGTGAAGTGGGGAGGTCCAGAGGCCACAGTGGAGAGGGCGGGGTGGATGGAGAGGCAGACGGGGTTTGCGATATAGGTACTGTCTTTAAAAATGGCACCCCGATCTGTGAGTAGTCTTCCTTACTGGTCAGCTGAGCTCGTCAGCGAAGGAAATGGCTTCAAGAGTGGCCTTGTCAGGGAATTCCTTGCCGATGCCATGGAATAGTCCCCGCTAAAAGACTAAGTGGCCTTTAACTCAATCTCGCCCTTTAGCTCTGATATATTCCTTAGGACTGCTGCTTCCTTAATAGTTTTTACTTTATCTCCCTTTGGATGTAATCCTTGTGCATCCAATCTATAATCTCGAAAAGCCACCTCATTCACTTGAAAGGTACACTTCTCTATCTTTAACCAGACTCCAGTATTTTGGAATCTTTTTAAAACTGCCTACAGGTTAGATAAATGCTCCTCCTCTGTGGATCCCATTATTAACGTGTTGTCTAAGTAACTGACTATTTTTGGTACATTGTGCAGCAGACTCTCCATAGAGTATGTTCAAAAGTGGCACAAGCTTACGAGACCCCAAACGGTATTCATGTATACTGAAATTTTCCCTTATGCGACTTAATGGTGACAAATTCTCTGGAAGCATTATCCAGTTCCAGTTGCTGCCATGCGTGACTCATGTTGATGGCACGGTGGCATAGTAGTTAGCTCTGCTGCCTCACAGTGCCAGGGACCCGGGTTCAATTCCGGCCTTGGGTGACTGTGTGGAGTTTGTACCTTCTCCCTGTACCTGCGTGGGTTTCTTCCAGGTGCTCCAGTTTCCTCCCACTGCCCAAAGATGCTAAATTGCCTCTTAGTGCCCAAACTGTTAGGTGGGGTTACTGAGTTACAGGGATAGAGTGGGGGTGTGGGCCTAGGTAGGGTACTCTTTCGGAGGGTTGGTGCAGACTCGATTGGGCCGAATAGCCTCCCTCTGTATTGTAGTGATTCAATGTCTAACTTGTTATTTGTGAGACTCCCCAGCCAACTTCGCATACAGGTCCTCTATTTTGGGGGTGCGGGACTTGTCCAATTTTGCCACCTGGTTTATCACCAGCTTGTAGTCTCCACAGATGCGAATGGTCTTGTCAGGTTTGACAACAATACAATAGGTTCTGTTCACTTGACAAATTATACAGGCTTGATGAATCCCAAATCCTCTAATGGCCTCAACTCAGTCTCCACTTTTTCAAGCAATAAGTAAGGCATAGGTCTGGCCTTATAGAACCTCGGTGTAGCTTCACGATCTACATGAATCTTCGCTTTTACACCTCTGATTTTACCCTTGAATACCTCTTGGTGTTTCCATTAGACTCCATGCAAGCTTCCTTCATCTAAATTTAAAATTTTGAGCCAGTTTAACTTGATCTCTTGGAGCCAATCACACCCCATCAAACTTGATAACTATCTTGAAATTACGCTTAAAGGTAGTTGGGCATATTGCTGCCTGTAACTCACAGGGTTGTTGTGGTTCCCACGATCTTGATGGCCTCACCCACATATGTGGCCTGCCTGGTTGTAGTGTTCTTTAATCTCAGGAGTTGAACCCCTGCCTGGAGGTTACAGGAAATTTGTTCTCCAACTGCCGTAGTGGAGTCTCTTTGTGTTTATCTCCATCTTGAGTGAACAACCATTGACACTATTGTAACATATGGGCCTGGATTTTCCAATCCCTGATGGTGAAATCGCGTTCGGCGACGGGGCGGAGAATCCCCGATGATGCCAAAATTGGGGGCAGTGACGCTTTTGTAATGCTCTGCCCTCTGAAATGGGGCGTATCCATGGCCTCTATATATTGGCTGAGGCACGCCCCGCGATGCTCCGTCCTCGACCGGCCGAGTTCCCGACAGCGTGGGACACATGTGGTCTCACCCGTCAGTAACTCAGCATGGCGGCTGCGGACTCAGTCCAGCGCTGCCACAGTCAGGGGGTGAGCCAATCCGCGGGCAAGGGTGGACACATTCAGGGCTGGGGGCACTGTGTTGGGGTGGTCCAGGGCACGCGAGCCGCCCGAACTGGGGGACTATTCGCGGGCCGGGTCCATGAGCGGCATCCACCATGAAGCGCGGCGTGACCGCTGCGGGCCGCCCCTGTGCATATGCACGGCCACATCCCCGGCAACTCTCCAAAATTAGTTGACAGGAAAATTATTGCAAAGGTAAGTAATAAATTCTGATATCGATAAATAATGACTGAGGTCTTCCAACTGTTCATGCCAGCGTGATCCTCTGGTCCTGCCAATGACACATCCCCGCCATGGGTTTCCTGGTGGCATGGGGTGGATTCAGTGGGAAATCCCAGAGGATCTCGCCACCAGCTAACAGCACGCCACCTCCCACCATGAAGAAACACGCTGCAGGAAAAACCAGAGAATAGAACGTAGAACTTACAGTGCAGCCGGAGGCCATTCGGCCCATCCAGCCTGCACTGACCCACTTAAACCCTCACTTCCACCCGATCCCCGTAACCCAATAGCCCCTCCTAACCTTTCTGGTCACTATGCACAATGTATCATGGCCAATCGACCTAATCCGCACGTCTTTGGACTGTGGGAGGAAACCGGAGCACCTGGAGGAAACCCATACAGACACGGGGAGAACGTGCAGACTCCGCAGACAGGGACCCAGCGGGGAATCGAACCTGGGACTCTGGCATTGTGATGCCACAGTGCTAACCAATTGTGCTACCGTTCTACCCAAGAATCTCGCCCAATGTTCCAAGAGTCTCTTTCAAACTGATGTGGCAATTTAGTTGCATAGTGATTATAAAACTGTAATTGAGTGCTGTGAAGAAAAAAATCTATATTCTCAAGAATTAGAAATTAAGTTTTAAATGTCCACAAGTTGAGAGCTGTACTTTGCTCTAAGGGTCATTTCAGTAACCTGGGTGGTTAGTTAAAGCTTTTGGAGTGAAACCCTCAGCGATATTGTTTACATATTTAAAAAAATAATTTGGAACAGCAAGACATATTTTAGGTTATTTCGATGAGTTCTTAACTGTGTTTATGCCTTGTGGGATCAATGACCAATTGTCTTTCTTTTTGATGGATGTCACGTACATGCAGTTGCATGATATTTGGCAAAGGAGGATAAAAGATACATCAGAGAAAATGCTGGAAAATCTCAACAGGTCTGGCAGCATCTATAGGGAGAGAAAAGAGCTAACGTTTTGAGTCCGATGACTCTTTGTCAAAGCTAACGGACAGTCATTGAACTCGAAACATTAGCTCTTTTCTCTCCCTACAGATGCTGCCAGACCTGCTGAGATTTTCCAGCATTTTCTCTTTCGTTTCAGATTCCAGCATCTGCAGTAATTTGTTTTTATCTTAATACATCAGATTGGTCGCTGCATTTTTAAGCATTATGATCGAGGAGTATGATTGAAGACTTACAAAACAAAGATCTCATTTAACTTATAATAGCTGTCCTTGTGAAGAAAAGTATACATAATGAATGCTGATACATCTTTTGTCGGAGATCCACCGCAGTTAACTCTGCACTGTGAATTTTGTCAAATAAAAGTAGATGAATAGTTTTCCCTGTGGTCCAATTCTCAAGCTCATTTTTCTGAGTTACTGAATGCATCTACAGCACCCACAAGCTAGTGACCACAATGTCAAACTCTGCACAAGATTTATGATTTGTCAGAAGAATTAATGTCGCTTAAATTGTTGCAGTGGGCAATAACTTTTTTGACAGATGTCAGCCAAGGTTTTTCCACATTATTAATTGAATGTCTGCTGGCAGCCAGCCTCAAGAATTGAAAAGAGTTTATCGAACATTTCAAAGGGAAAAATATTAGAAAATAACTTCCAAAGTTACCAAAGAAACTAGCTTTTCACCAAGAAATTAGGATATAATTTTAGCAAAATAATAAAATACATTAGGTCACAATGCCTGTTGGAAAACGTTGGAAATCAGTACATTTTTTGTTTTGAAATATCTTAATCTTTTGAGGAATAGACTAGCTATTTCCCCCTTTATTACAACTATTATTTTAGATATTTTCTTTCTTGAACTTAACTGAACTCTTGTGTATTTCAATTTAAGATTTTTGTTTGAACTTAATTCCTTGCCTTTTGTTCGACCAAAAATATGATGGAAACAGGGATTCTTTTGCTTACTCAAAGCACACCATAAATATTTAATGAAAGATTTATCACATTCGCAGAAATGAAACCAGTATCAAAGATGAAAGGCCATGATGATTTACTACAGAAAAGGGGCTTGTGCTGATTGATAGTGGCAATTTTCCAACGGTTTTAATTAAGCGGAAGATGTCTTACCTATATCCTAAAAACAATAGCTCCGAGGAGAGTAAAATTTTGTTACAGTTACCATAATTGAAAATGGATATTCTGTGCAGCTTTTGTCAGTGGAAATTCACCAATCAGAGCCAGAAAATCCAAGTGGCAAAGCTTTATACATGGAGAAAAAACATTTAACTGCTGAAACAGCGGGGAATGACAGCGATAAAATTCATTTTATGTCACCTTAATTGTTGACTAGGTGCTTGTTTGAAAAGTTACTGTGACATAGCAATTGAAGATAACAAATGAAACCATAATCACCCTGGCAAGAGCATCTATTTGCGCTCTTCATTGCAGCAACAATTAGAGCTAGTGATAAATGTCCTCCTAAACTAATTGTTGATGTTTACAAGTAGCTGCATTTGACACTCTGCAGTTAACTATTGCTTTCATGATGGAAAGCCAGCCAACAATAAAGTAGACCTTTCTTCCTATTTACGAGAAAGTTGTTCAGTGACAATTGTACTTAAAAGCGGTCTGTCAGCTTTTCCTCAATGGCAATGTTAATCTTAGATTCAGCTTGATATCTTTGAAACATGACAACTCTGATGAAATTTGATGAAGATTGTGTGCAAACATACAAATAAAAAATGAAATGGCTGTTTGCAGCTTTAAGATTTAGTGTGATGGGCACCCCAATAATTCACCTATTCCAGCTGATGTGAAAGGATGAGTAGAGGACAAGTGGGTTGTGTGAAGAGTCGCAGAAACTTGGTGACAAAGCACACAACAGTTATGGGAAGTTGGGGGGGGGGGGGGGGGTGGTGGACATAATACAGTGAAAGCTGTACAAAGTACAGCCCCCAAAAATGGATACCTGCAAAAAAAACACTTTTTGACAGTCACTAGTAATTTCAATTGTCTTGCGACATCCATTCATGAATGGTAGTGGATAATCAAATAACTAAATAGAGGAGGTGGCTCAAAAAACATACCCATCTTCAATGATCCCAATGTATTAGTGCAAAGGAAGCATTTACAGCCACCTTGGTACAGAAGTGCAGCATGAACAATCCATTGCAGTCTCCTCCTGCGGTCCCAGCCATTATCGATGCCAATCTTCAAACAATTCAATTAATTCCATGCAATATTAAGTAATGACTGAATGTGCCCTGACAACATCCCAGTTGCAAATGTAAAAATGTGCATGGAGTGAGTAATCAAGTTCAAACCACTGAGTTATAAGTTGAATTAGAGTAGGTAGGAACAAGACCTCTGTGCATAGAAGGTTTCTCCCATGTGTAGCATATCAAATAAGGAGAACAGATCAAGAAATGAATCGAGGGATGCTGGTTTATCACTCTGTAAAATTGCATAATCATTTTGATGTCAGTTTAATAGGGAAAACAAATTAGATTTTAGGTTTTAAAGCTGGGAAAATGTGTACAAAACAGGTTAACTATATTTTGCCTCTTGATATTTGAAGTTCTGGAAAAGTGCAGAGGAAGGCAACTGGATTGATACTCCGTCTGAGGGATTTTAGTTATGTGGATAAGTTGCCAGAGTTAGGACTATTTAGTGCAGTGAAACGAAAACTAACAGGATATTTTTTACTAATTGTTAAGAGATTGGATTCAGTCTAGTTGCAAATTATATTTATGTGGATAGGGATAGTAAGTAAGGCCGTGTAGAGTGGTTGATGTTGCTCCTGGCATTTCTCTTGAAGTTGTCGAGTGAAAATCATCTCCATTGTTCCACAGTTTGATCGGAAGCCACACTGGCTTTCTGGAAGGATTTCTTTAGGGACTGGGAGAAGGTGACTCGTGAAGATTCAGGTGATGGAGAGTATCTGACCAAGACTCATTCAATCAGAAAGTGCTATGGAAGACCCTTCCAAAGGCCGGCTGTCCAGAGACATTCATCAACATCATCCATGACAAGATGTCAGCGGCAGTCCTCACTGACAAAAATCAGACAGAAACCTTTAAGGTCGACTGCCTTGTACATGAGGATCTTGGTATTAGCACGGATAAGGAGAAACAGGTCAAGACTGGAATCTTGCAGGGATGTATAATGCCCCCACCCTTTTCTCCATTCTTCATCTTGTCAATAACAAACTTTCCAGTGGAGTGGACATCATTTACTGGATGGATGGAAAGCTTTTCAAACTTAACCGATTGAAATCCTAGAAGAAAACAACATTCACCGTCCTCGTGAAACATCAGTATGTGGATGAAAATACCATCTCCACTGTCTCGGAAGGAAACCTCCCAGCTGTGCTTGATGCCTTCACAGAAGCAGGCCAATGAATCGGTCTCAGCCTCAAACTCAAGAAGAATCAAGTCCTTTACTAACCCGTCCCAGGGAAAGATCCTGTTTCTCCCTCCACCAAGATCAATGGAGAAACCCTCCCAAATATGGAACAGTTCCCCTAACTGTGGAGCCACCTCTCATCTAAAGCTGACACTGATGTGTAGATCCAACATCGTATCCAATCTGCAAACGCCGCCTTCAGACGCTGAAGGATGAGACTCTTCGATGACCAGGAACATCCGTGCTAATACCAAGATCCTCATGTACAAGTCAGTCATCCTGCCAATTCCTCTATATGGTTCAGAGGGCCTGGAGAGGTACCATCAATGTTGTCTGTGATGGATTCTCTGCATCAACTGGGAGGACAGGCATACCAACATCAGCACCCTTGAAGGAATCAAGAGCACCAGCATCAAGGTCATGATCATCCAAAACCAACTCTACTGAGCCGGCCACATTCTTAGGATGCCAGAGACCCGACTGTCAAAGCAAAACTTTTTCATCGAGCTCAAGAAAGTCACTCAAGCAAGAGGAGGACAAAGAAAGCGCTTCAAAGACACCCGAAGGCTTACCTCAAGAAATGCAACATAGATATCAATGCCTGAGAGACCTTGCTCAGAATAAACCTACCTGGAGGAGCCTCATGATTGACGGGTCACAATTCTTTAAGGACCGCCGACAGCAAGAGGAGGTCTGGAAAAGGAGCCCGAGAAAGGAATGCCAGCAATACCGAGTCCACGGACCAATCCCATCTCCCGGAAACACCTCCAAGTGTGCAGTCGGAGATGCAGCTCTCGGATGGGGCTCATCAACCATGCAAGGACCCCAGAACCCCGGACCAGTAACACAGAGTTTCTTTGGTGGACATTGATACTCATTAGCGAGTGTTTGCCGAAGAAGAAGAGTATGAAGGAAAAACATATGTAAGCAAAGAATTAGGCTCACTGCTCAGAAATGTTTCTTCTGGAATGAATTATTGAAACATTCTGGGCATTGATTTATTACTGTTCTTATTTAATAGGGAACTGAACACCTTCCTGAGAGAAGAGCACATTTTGAATTACAAAGGGTTAGTTGCCAGTTAATTGTAATATTCAATAAATTATGTGCTATTGAGATTTCTAAGGCCTTATTTCATTGCCTTCGAGAGCAGGAGGGGAATTTCGTAAAAAATTGATCACAGATGTTTCTACAGTTTATGCACGTCCTCGCAAGATTGGATGGTTTGAAGGTATTTGATATAAATCTGTATCCAATATGCCTAATAATCTTTTCACATTCACTTTGTCTGTTCATATATATGTTCACTAGATCTTGGTGCTGTCAGTCCTTTGTGAGCCCACAGCATGAGGAGAATAGTTTAGGGATACAAACAGCAATTCCTGGTATATTCGGGGAACGGTCATTTAAAAAATGGGCACCCCATGCACAATCCGATAGTCAGAAGGAGGCAGCCATGAACTGCATTTTGGGAGTTAAAGACAACAGAGTGATTGCACAGATTAACATCGGTGTATTTTGGAAGTCATAATTTTCATTCGGTGATCTCACACGTGTAGTAATAACCATAAAAAGAAATATAATTCAAACGAGGTGGTGGAGAACATTGCTGGAAGAATTTCAAATAGAAAAAGCAACTGTATTGCTCTGTTTTACTTTTCGTGTAAAATGCACTTGTTGCTCGTTCTGGGTGAGTATGCTTAACACTCAATTTGGCTCTGTTTCTTGTTCTAAGCTCTGGAGTCGCCAGGTGCCGTTAAGACACCGCCACAGGCTTCAAGGTGAAGTTCAAAGCAATAAAACCGTACACCAATTAGTAAGTCCAAACAACTAGAGTTTATTATAATACAATTATAATAACTACTCATGCACACGCTAAAAGGATTAAACTTACTCCTACCGCTAAACAACTAATACTTATCTCGAAGGAACTGCTGGGTCAGGGAACAAGGCCTCTTGCTCTGCTCTGGTCTGCAGACTTCAGGTTGGTATCAATTAAAAAGGGAGTCAGGAGTGCCTATCTCTGGTAGCGGTCGTTGAGAGGCACTTACTTGTTGGTGGCTGCTGTCCGAAGGCTGGATCAGGAGACAGGAGCCAGAAGACAGGAGACTGAACCATGTGTGGGACCTTTCTTTCATAGGTCCCCTTTGGGCGGACCCCTTTGGGCGGACTCCCTTACCTGCTTGGAATCGATTGGGTCTCCTCCCAATCGATTATGTTTCAATCATGGGGCAGTTTCTCGGTCGCTGGGGCGGTTCTTGGGACTTATTGTTTTGGGCTTCTCTGGCTTCAAAGGTCTGGCCTACCATAGAATGTATCGATCTGTGTTTAACTTGTTTTCATTGTATCTGGGGATCGCCCGGTATCGCCTCATTAGTATGTTAACTGGTTTCTTTTCACAGTGCTGTCTGGTTTCTACAAAAGTCAAAACTGGTTTCTGCAGTCGATCCAATATACAATCGCTTTGCAAGCTGTTTGCCTTACAACATGTCCATTTTCCCTGCATTCCTTGCAATCTTCAATTTTGTGTTGGGCAGTGGCCACCCCAGGTGGCTACACACTTATTTTCTTATGGTTGTCACCTTATATTTATTATAATCTTTGAGTTAAAAGCAGAAAAGGGGGTCACCAATAGCATTTTGGAAAATAATGCTTTTTATTTTATTGGTTTCTATGCTTCCTATTTTTGTAAGCTATTTTCAGAGGTGGGTGGAGAGTCGACACCTAATGATTCAGTTTATTTATATCTACCCTTTATCTTTACCCTCATTGTATCTTCACACAGGTAACTAATTCTAATACATCATGGAGAATAGGAACAGTAACAGGCACATTTGTCAATTTAGATCCAAACGGAGTCAAAGAGATCAGTAGTGGGATTTAGGGATGTGCAATGGGAAGTTTTGGTGAGCTTCATGTTGTGTAATTATTAGAATTGGCGAAGTAGGGGGCAGTAATGTGGCACAGTGGTTAGCACTCGGACTGGTGCGCTGAGGAGCCGGGTTCGAATCCCGGCCCCCGGATCACTGTCTATGTGGAGTTTGCACATTCTACCCATGTCTGCATGGGTTTCACCCCCACAACCCAAAGATGTGCAGGTTAGGTGGATTGGCCACGCTAAATTGCCCTTTAATTGGGAAAAAATAATTGGGTACTCTGAATTTATTTTTAAAAAAGAATCAGCGAAGTATGAAACTATGGCAACCATAGTCATTTTGAGTAGAAGTAATTGGTGACATTCAAGACTGAGTATTGTGGTTCATTTTCTCTTCCATCTTGCAGGGTTGCAGAAGCCAATTGTAGTACCGGTATAGTTGTTCAGATATAAATATGGATCGAGCCTAGGATAATCTTGGTCTACATGGTTCTGCTATTCACCAGTTAACCTCAGTGACCTGTCACAAGAAGAGATTTGATAATTTTCATGGGAATTTCCATGAACTTTATTTTGCATCAGCCACATTCATTCTCATCGCTTCTGAATTCTGTAATTGATCACCCTCTTTTCCCATTTTTGTACTTCCTCTCTCATCTCTGCTGAGACAGTTCATTTTCTTTGCTGTTATTTATATGCATTCGGCTTCAAGGAAATAGGGAGCCCACAGGCTGGAGTGCTGATTTTTTTCATTTAATTTTTAAAATCTTTTAATCACTGTTTTAAAAATTATGATGCACAGACTAGCATAGATAGTCTAGAAAAAATAACCTTTAGCCATAGCTTAAATAAGGAACCTGTCACACAGGGCATATCATTACATCAAAAAAGCGAAGCAATGATTTCTGAAGTTCGGCAATAAATCTTGTTCCTCATAAAAAAAAAGGCTCATTTAATTTCCATCAGGTGGATTTATGCATTTCTGGCTAGAAGACCAAATCTTCACAAACAGCAGAGTGATTTGATACAATGGAAATTTTTCTTTTTGAATTACTGAGATCTGAAACAAGGTCTGGGGATATAAAGATGATATCTAATCTTTAAGTTATGAGCTAAAGAGAGAAAAAAAAGAGAATCTGTGGCCCTTCTGAGTAAAGATGATGTGCTGTGAATCTAAAAGGCGCTTCTTCTCACTCCTAGATCAGTGTGGTATTGTGTACTTTTTATGGTTGCATATATGACATCTATCAAGAGCTGAGTCCAGTACTCAGCTTCATTGATAATAGTCTAAAATACTAAACTAACACAATGCTAAAATAATCTGTGCCCTCCGCCCTAAAATGTTTCATACAGAATGATTTACCTTTTATGATCTTGGAACCCCCCCCAACTCAACAGTACTGTGGATGTAACTAGAGCACACCAATGACAGTGGTTCAAGAAGGCGGCTGAACATCATAATGTTAAGAGCAGTCAGTGATGTGCAATAAATGCTGCTCTTGCCAGAAATGCGCACATCCACTGAACAAATAAAACCAAAATGCCGTTACTCTGAGGCAGGAAATGAAAAATAGCACTTAGGCTAGATTTTTCCCAGCCAAATAGAGGTGTGCTCCGATATGCATGACATGGCAAAGTCCCTGAAATTGACGCCTCATTCTATTTTTCCCTCAGGCAAGTTCAAGTACAGAGAGGAACCCTATTGCATCTAGTGGGAAAGCAATCAACCCAATTAAAAAGACAATTATGGGCATTTTTAACCATGGACTCCTGTGTTCCCAATGGCACATGGGTTCCACACTTTGGTTTCCCCTTGTAGGGTCGGCGAGGCAGGTACACAGGGCGCGATTCTCCCAAAACGGGAGAAATCGTAAAGCTGCCGTAAAACCCGGGCGGGTTTTACGACAGCGCGCCCCTTCCCGACCGGGGACCGATTCTGGTCCCCGGTCGGGGCTAGCAGCCCGACGCCGTAGGCTCCGGCAAGACGGGCTTAACGAAAATCGTTAAGCCCGCTTGCCGGAGTTAGCGCCGGCTGACGCGTCATATGACGTCAGCCGCGCATGCGCAGTTTGGAAGACTCCAACCCGTGCATGCACGGGTGACGTCATCGCGTTTTTGCGCAAAACCCGCGCATGCGCGGGCCGGGTTGCCCCTCAGCCGCCCCGCGAATGGATACTGCGGGGCGGCGGAAGGACAAGTAGTGCGCGGGCATCGGGCCTGCTGCCCGCGATCGGTGCCCACCGATCGCGGGCCCATGGCACCCTTGGCACGGCCGTGGTACTGCCGTGCCAATCGGTGCCATGGTTATTAATAGCGAGTTTGTGACGCCGTTTTTACGAACGGCAAGACCAGGTGTGTTTGCCGTTCGTAAAAACGGCGGAAAGGGCTGGGACTTCGGCCCATCTAACAGCTGAGAATCGCTGCCGGCCGTAAAAAAACGGCGGCAGCGATTCGGGTCGGGACTTCGGCGGGGGGCGGGGAGAATAGCGGGAGGGCGGCAAAAATGTCGGGATGGCCCTCCCGCTATTCTCCCACCCGTCGTGGGGGGCGGAGAATTTCGCCCACAGGGTTTCTGCAATGGGGAAGCGGAGGCAGAGTGGTCTAGCCTCTGGACTAGTGTTCCAGAGACTCCAATAATCTGGGGACCCTGTTCAATTTTAATCTCAATAAAATATCTGGAATCAAAAGTCTAATGATGACCATGAACCCATTGTTGATTTGTCTTAAAAACGCACCCTTTAAGGAAGAAAACCTGCTATCCTTACCTGGTCGGGCCTTCATGTGACTGCAGACCCACAGCAATGTGGTTGACTCTTAAAGCCCTCTGAAATGGCCTGGCAAACCACTCTGTTGTACTCAACTGCTACGAAAACACAAAAAAAGAATTAAACCAGACAGACTACCCGGCATCAAACCAGGCATCAGAAACAACAACGGCAAACCCAGCCTGTCGACCCTGCAAAGTCCTCCTGAATAACATCTGGGCGATTGTGCCAAGGTGGCTGTCTCACAGACTAGTTAAAGTCATACTCACAGATAATGTCCCAGACACCACTATTAACGTCCTTGGGTATGTTCTGTCTCACCGGCTGGACAGACCCAGCAGAGGTGGCGGCATAGTGGCATACAGCCAGGAGGGAGTTGTCCTTGGAGTCCTCAACATTGACTCTGGACCCTATGAAGTCTCATGGCTTATGATTAAACATGGGCAAGGAAACCTCCTGCTGATTACCACAGACCGGCCACCATCAGCTGATGAATCAATACTCCTCCATGTTGAACACCACCTGGAGGAAGCACTGAGGAGGCAAGGGCACAGAATATGCCCTGGGTGGGGAACTTCAATCTCCAAGACCAAGAGTGGCTTGGTAGCACACCGCAGACCGAGCTGGCCTGGTCCTAAAGGACATAGCTGCTAGACTGGGACTGCAGCAGGTGGTGAATAAATCAACAAGAGGGAAAAACATACTTGATCTATTCCTCACCAATCTGCCTGCTGCAGATGCATCTGTTCATGATATTATCAGAAGTGACCACCACACAGTCTTTCTGGAAACAAAGTCCCATCTTCACATTGAGGACACCCTCCATCACATTGTGTAGCACTACCACCATGCTAAATGGGATAGACTTCAAACAGATCAAACAAATCAAGACTGGGTATCTATGAGGTGCTGTGGGCCATCAGCAGCAGCAGTAATCAACCACAATCTGCAACATTATGGCCCGGCATATCCCTCACTCTACCATTACTACCAAGCCAATGGATCAATTGTGGTTCAATGAAGAGTGCAGGAGAGCATGCCAGGAGCAGGAGCAAAATTAGGAAAACCGAAAAATGAGGTGTCAACCTTATGAAGCAACAACAGGACTGCCTGTGTGCCAAACAGCATAAGCAGCAAGTTAAAGACAGAATTTAGTGATTGCACAATGAATGCATCAGATCTAAGCTCTGCAGTTCTGCCATCTCCAGCCGTGAATGGTGGTGAGCAATTAAACAACTTTCTGGAGGAGGAGGCTCCACAAATCTCCCCATCCTCAATGATGGAGGATTCCAGTACATATGTGCAAGACAAGGCTGAGGCATTCGCTACAATCTTCAGCTAAAAGTGCCGTGTGGATAATCCATTTTGGTCTCCTCAGAGGTCCCCAGTATCACAGATGTCAATCTTCAGCCAATATGATTCACTCCATGTGATGTTAAGAAATGGCTGAAGGCACTGGATACTGCAAAGGCGATGCGCTCTGACAATATCCTATCAATAGTACTGAAGATTGTGCTCCAGAATGGCCACTCCCATAGCCAATCTGTTCCAGCACAGCTACAACACTGGCATCTACCCGGAAATGTGGAACATTGCCCAGGTGTGTCCTGTACACAAGAATCAGGACAATTACTGCCCTATCAGTCTACTCTCCATCATCGGCAAAGTGATGGAAGGAGTCATCAACAGTGCTATCAGGCGGCACGTACTCAGCAATAACCTACTCATGGATGCTTAGTTTGGCTTCCGCCAGGGTCATTCAGCTCCTGACCTCATTACAGCCTTGGTTCAAACATGCACAAAAGAGCTGAATGACAGAGGTGAGGTGAGAGTGACTGCCCTTGACATCAAGGCATCATTTGAGCGAGTATGGCATCAAGGAGCCCTGGAGTCTGTTGCTCGTTCTGGGTGAGTGTGCTTTACCCTCAATTTGGCTCTGTTTCGTTCCTTAGCTCTAGAGTCGCCAGGTATCGTTAAGATACCGCCACAAGTTTCAAGTTCAAGTTCAGACCAAAATCTCCATACACCAGTTAGTAAGTTCAAACAAGACACATTTATTATAATACAGTTATCTACTAATTATGCATATAAAACTACAAGACTAGGCTAATCCTACCACTAACAGGCCAATACTTATCTGGATAAGGTAACTGTCGGATCAGGGAACAACGGCCTCTTGCTTTGTCCTGGATCCGCAGGCTTCCAGTTGGTGTGGACTAAAGGGGTCAGGAGTGTCTACTCCTGTAGCGTGCGATGTATGACACTTACTTGATGGCGGCTGCTGACCAGGCCTCTCCTTCTCAAGGTCTTCTGCTGCAACGGTGTTCTGCTGGGAGGGCTGGCTGGTCAAGGAGACGCTGGCTAAGAGAGCGAGCTGGGGTCGGGGTCTCTGTCTTATACCTCTCCCAGGGTCTCGCGCCCACCTGGGCGGACGCTTTATACACTCGCAATCGATTGGGTCTCTTCCCAATCGATTGATTTGAATTTCACCAATAACGGGGCCATTCTTTGATCACTGGGTCGTTCTTGGGGCTTATTGTTTTGGACTTCTCTTGGTGCCGAGAAGTCCGGCCTTCTATTTAATGTAGCGATTTGAGTTAACTTGTTCCCATTGTACCTGGGAATCACCGGGTATAGCCTCATTAGTATGCTAACTTGTTTTTTTTCACAGTGCTGTCTGCTTTCTGCAGCAGTCAGAATACACAAGCGCTTCTGTAAGCTGCTTGCTTTTGCGACATGTCCATTTTCCCTGCATTCTTTGTAATCTTCCATTTTGTGTTGGGCAGTGGCCACTCCAGGTGGCTACAAGTCAATGGGATTTGGGGAAAAACTCTCCATAGGTTGGAGTCATACCTGGCACAAAGGTGTTGTGGTGGTTGGAGGTTAATCATCTCAGCTCCAGGACATCACTGCATGAGTTCGTCAGAGTAGTGCCTTGGGCCCAACCATCTTCAGCTGCTTCATCAGTGATCCCCCTTAAGGTCAGAAGTGGGGTTGTTTGCGGATGGCTGCACAATGTTCAGCATCATTCACGACTCTCCAGATAATGAAGCAGTCTATGTCCAAATGCAGCAAGACCTGGACAATATCCAAACTTGTGCTGACAAGTGGCAAGTTACATTTGCACCACACAAGTGCCAGGTAATGACCATCTCCCACAAGAGAGGATCTAACCACCGCCCCTTGACGTTCAATGGCATTACCATCGCTGAATTCCCCACAATCAGCATCGGGGGGGGGGGGGGGGGGGGGGGGTTACCATTGATCAGAAACTGAACTGGACTAGCCTTATCAATACTGTGGCTACCAGGGCAGGTCAAAGGCTAAGAATCCTATGGCGAGTAACTCACCTCCTGACCCCCCAAAGCATGTCCACCAACTCACCACCACCTTCTGAAGGGCAACTAGGGATAAGCAACAAATGCTGGCTTAACCAGCGATGCCCACATCCCGTAAATTAATTTTTTAAAACTGCAAAGCTGGGAAGGTTCTGGTCAGTTGCGCTGAAAAGCTCCAGTCATGGTCATTGAGAAACAATTGTTCAAAGCATTTATTTCCCATCACTGCTGACAGGTAATTGTCAACTTATTGGATGGTACTTCACCTGTCAAACTCTTGACTCATATTCAGCTGCACTTCCCTCTGCCAACTTTCAACATGACATGGGAACAACTTAGGTGCTCCATCTTCCACCTCTACTGGTCCAAGAGCAGAAGTCATACCACTCCCAATTTCTCCAGAGCAACAACCCAGCAATATCAACTCACTCTCCTCAACAGGGGCTGTTTAGCACAGGGCTAAATTGCTGGCTTTGGAAGCAGACAAAGGCAGGCCAGCAGCACGGTTCGATTCCCGTATCAGCCTCCCCCAACAGGCGCTGGAATGTGGCGACTAGGGGCTTTTCACAGTAACTTCATTTGAAGCCTACTTGTGACATAAGCAATTTTCATTTCATTTCATATCATTCCACAAGGCAGATAGGATTCACACAGATTCAGCTGGAATGAAGCAAGATCCTCAACACAGGCTTTACAGGGAGAGAATGAACTCTCGCCATATCTGAGCACCAGTGTCATGTCAGGTCACTGCTGACACCTGCAGCCTGCTGGAATAATAACTGTTCCCAGTAGTCAAAGTGGGCAGCCATTGTCAGTGGCTGACAAAAAGCCTGTCACAGTTAACCATTGGAGAATCTTGAGCCTCACACATTTCATCGTGAAGTTTCTCCACCACATCTGGTCAGCCTATAATGCACTGATGATCTGTTACTATCGCGAGCCGAAGTTCTGACTCCACGGGTTATTTTTAATATTCCTTCATGGAATGTCAACACTCCTGGCAAGGTCAGCATGTATTGCCCAGCTCTAATTGCTCTGAAGAAGGTGAGGGTGAGGCACCTTCTTGAATCGCTACAGCTTGGAAAGGTGCTGCAGTTCATCTTGGAAAAAGGATGTGTATCGGTGGTGGAGGGAGTTAATGTTTAAGGTAGTGGATGGAGTGCTGATCAAGTGAGCTGCTTTATCCTGGATTATGTTGGGCTTCTTGAATGTTGTCGGGTCTGCACAGGCAAGTGAAAAATATCCCATCACACTCCAGACTTTTTGTTGATGGTGGACAGGCTTTGGGGAGACAGAAAGTGAGTTGCTCACTTCACAATTTGTAGCCTCTAGCCTGCTCCTGAAACCACAAATCAGCAAGTTTGGTGATTTAACCAAGTTAGCGCTAGTCCCCCGTGTCGTTTGATGATTGTGATTTGAGAATTTCATCACTTGTTCTTTGATAGGAAGGAGTAAACAATAGAGAAAAAAACAGAAACTAAAACTCTGGTTAAAATGCTTTCAGAAAACAGGGAGGGAAGATTCTCCAGAGATCGAGGGTAGATCTTTCACTCAAATAATTGATTTACTTTCTCGAGAGTGAACAATAACAGACAAGCACCTGGGGCTTTGATCATCACAATGCCGACTTTTCTGGAATGAGGAAAATCTACTTATGTTTCAGCTGTTCCACTGGAGCACTGTACTCGGATGCATCTTTTACAGCTTCAATTCAGGAATATATTTCAATTCAGTCTTGATCCACACAAGCAGCATTCTTTACAATTCATAAGTAATGTTATAGTGTGGATTTGCTGCACCAATTTTCTCACAGGTACTTGTTAAAATGATTCAATAGCCAATCAATTTAAATGTGGGTCTGATGACAAATCCCCAATCAGGAACTTTGCACATTTTCATCCAGGGTAGACAGGAGAGTTTGAGTTGGGTGGGATGTTGAAGTGTTATTGCTCCTTGTCCACTTTCAATTTCAACCCACAGAAGGTGGGCTTGCATTTTTAAATGTTATAATAAGGCTCTGAGCCTCATTGTTATTGAGCTGTGGGTGGGTGGGTTAGTGAAACTCAGGTGCGGAGTATCTGATTCTGAAGGTAAGTGCCTTTCCTTAAACATATCTGTTTGGGCCAATCCTACCTTGACTCTATGATCTGCTCTCAACTTTACACAGGGCCTCCAATGATCCCCGCGCAGACCTCCAATATCTCTTCCACAGCATTCCAATTTCTCCCCACCCGCTCCACATCCCTCAGCGCACAGTCTAGGATTGCCAAAACCTCCCACTATCAAGTCCTCATATCTATTCCCCTCCTCCTCTGAGAGTATGCGATCAATGACTGCCCCACCAACCTGCCTCCCCTCCAATCCCTGCATGCTCTAAATCACATCTCCTAATCTCCCCTCGAATGGGATCAACAATCCCACACCAATGCTCCCAGGCCCAATTGGTCACTCTCGCCTCTCCTCCCCCCCCAAAAAAAAACCCCTTCAAACTGAAGATCCATCCTGTGGTGAATTATAAATACTAATAATCCACACTGTATTGTACAACATGTGTTGAGCCTGTATATTGTATTGGATCACATGTAGTTGCGCGATCTCTGCGCCCCACTCTTACTGGGACTCGATTTTCAGTGCAACCTCAAGAGTCTCACCCTCAGCTTCAGAGGACCCCTACCCCCTCTCACCATCTGCAGCCTAGCCATTCTGCGAATCTCCCCCCCTCCTCTCTTTGCCAATCTCACTCCGGTCTGTAAACCTGTAGCCACTCGCAGCAGGCGGTACAGCCTACAGGACAGGGTGTTTATCCAAACCGAAGTCCGGAGACTCCTACGTGAGGGGATCATAGAGACCAGTAACAGCCCCTGCAGAGCTCAGGTGATGGTCGTCAAGACCGGGGAAAAATTCTGCATGGTTGTGGACTATTGTCAGACCATTAATCGGTTTACGCTCCTCAATGCGTACCCCCTCCCCAGGATAGCAGACATGGTGAATCAGATCGGCCAGTATCGTATTTTCTCCACGGTGGATCTGAAGTCTGCATACCACCAGCTCCCAATCCGCCCGGAGGACCGCCACTACACGGCGTTCAAGGCAGATGGCCGCCTCTTCCATTTCCTCCGGGTTCCCTTTGGCGTCACAAACGGGGTCTCGGTGTTCCAACGAGCAATGGACCGAATGGTGGACCTGTACGGGCTGCGGGCCACGTTTCCTAACTTGGATAACGTCACCATCTGCGGCTATGACCAGCAGGACCAAGATGCCAACCTCCATCGATTTCTCCAGACGGCCCAGAAACTCAACCTCACTTACAACATGGAGAAATAAGAACATAAGAACATAAGAACTAGGAGCAGGAGTAGGCCATCTGGCCCCTCGAGCCAGCTCCGCCATTCAATTAGATCATGGCTGATCTTTTGTGGACTCAGCTCCACTTTCCGGCCCGAACACCATAACCCTTAATCCCTTTATTCTTCAAAAAACTATCTATCTTTACCTTAAAAACATGTAATGAAGGAGCCTCAACTGCTTCACTGGGCAAGGAATTCCATAGATTCACAGCCCTTTGGGTGAAGAAGTTCCTCCTAAACTCAGTCCTAAATCTACTTCCCCTTATTTTGAGGCTATGCCCCCTAGTTCTGCTGTCACCCGCCAGTGGAAACAACCTGCCCGCATCTATCCTATCTATTCCCTTCATAATTTTAAATGTTTCTATAAGATCCCCCCTCATCCTTCTAAATTCCAACGAGTACAGTCCTAGTCTACTCAACCTCTCCTCATAATCCAACCCCTTCAGCTCTGGGATTAACCTAGTGAATCTCCTCTGCACACCCTCCAGCGCCAGTATGTCCTTTCTCAAGTAAGGAGACCAAAACTGAACACAATACTCCAGGTGTGGCCGCACTAACACCTTATACAATTGCAACATAACCTCCCTAGTCTTAAACTCCATCCCTCTAGCAATGAAGGACAAAATTCCATTTGCCTTCTTAATCACCTGTTGCACTTGTAAACCAACCTTCTGTGACTCATGCACTAGCACACCCAAGTCTCTCTGAACAGCGGCATGCTTTAATATTTTATCGTTTAAATAATAATCCCGTTTGCTGGTATTCCTACCAAAATGGATAACCTCACATTTGTCAACATTGTATTCCATCTGCCAGACCCGAGCCCATTCACTTAACCTATCCAAATCCCTCTGCAGACTTCCAGTATCCTCTGCACTTTTCGCTTTACCACTCATCTTAGTGTCATCTGCAAACTTGGACACATTGCCCTTGGTCCCCAACTCCAAATCATCAATGTAAATTGTGAACAATTGTGGGCCCAACACGGATCCCTGAGGGACACCACTAGCTACTGATTGCCAACCAGAGAAACACCCATTTATCCCAACTCTTTGCTTTCTATTAATTAACCAATCCTCTTATCCATGCTACTACTTTACCCTTAATGCCATGCATCTTTATCTTATGCAGCAACCTTTTGTGTGGCACCTTGTCAAAGGCTTTCTGGAAATCCAGATATACCACATCCATCGGCTCCCCGTTATCTACTGCACTGGTAATGTCCTCAAAAAATTCCACTAAATTAGTTAGGCATGACCTGCCTTTAACGAACCCATGCTGCGTCTGCCCAATGGGACAATTTCTATCCAGATGCCTCGCTATTTCTTCCTTGATGATAGATTCCAGCATCTTCCCTATTACCGAAGTTAAACTCACTGGCCTATAATTTCCTGCTTTCTGCCTACCTCCTTTTTTAAACAGTGGCGTCACGTTTGCTAATTTCCAATCCACCGGGACCACCCCAGAGTCTAGTGAATTTTGGTAAATTATCACTAGTGCATCTGCAATTTCCCTAGCCATCTCTTTTAGCACTCTGGGATGCATTCCATCAGGGCCAGGAGACTTGTCTACCTTTAGCCCCATTAGCTTGCCCATCACTCCCTCCTTAGTGATAACAATCCTCTCGAGGTCCTCACCTGTCATAGCCTCATTTCTATCAGTCGCTGGCATGTTATTTGTGTCTTCCACTGTGAAGACCGACCCAAAAAACCTGTTCAGTTCCTCAGCCATTTCCTCATTTCCCATTATTAAAACTCCCTTCTCATCCTCTAAAGGACCAATATTTACCTTAGCCACTCTTTTTTGTCTTATATATTTGTAAAAACTTTTACTGTCTGTTTTTATATTCTGTGCAAGTTTACTCTCATAATCTATCTTACTCTTTATAGCTTTTTTAGTTGCTTTCTGTTGCCCCCATAAAGATTTCCCAGTCCTCTAGTCTCCCACCAATCTTTGCCACTTTGTATGCTTTTTCCTTCAATTTGATACTCTCCCTTATTTCCTTAGATATCCACGGTTGATTTTCCCTCTTTCTACTGTCCTTCTTTTTTGTTGGTATAAACCTTTGCTGAGCACTGTGAAAAATCGCTTGGAAGGTTCTCCACTGTTCCTCAACTGTTCCACCATAAAGTCTTTGCTACCTGTCTACCTTAGCTAGTTCTTCTCTCATCCCATTGTAATCTCCTTTATTTAAGCAGAAAACACTAGTATTTGATTTTACCTTCTCACCCTCCATCTGTATTTTACATTCCACCATATTGTGATCGCTCCTTCCGAGAAGATCCCTCACTATGAGATCATGAATTAATCCTGTCTCATTACACAGAACAAGATCTTGGACCGCTTGTTCCCTCGTAGGTTCCATTACATACTGCTCTAGGAAACTATCGCGGATACATTCTATAAACTCCTCCTCAAGGCTGCCTTGACCGACCTGGTTAAACCAATCGACATGTAGATTAAAATCACCCATGATAACTGCTGTACCATTTCTACATGCATCATTTATTTCTTTGTTTATTGGCTGCCCCACCATAACGTTACTACTTGGTGCCCTATAGACTACTCCTATCAGTGACTTTTTTGCCTTATTATTCCTGATTTCCACCCAAATGGATTCAAGCTTATCCTCCATAGCACAGATGTCATCCCTGCCTGACCTGCTGAGTATTTCTAGCATTTTCTGTTTTTATTTAAATCAGGAATTGAATTCAGTTCTGTGGGAAGTGGCAGAGATGTGAAGCAATGATGATCGAACCAGTTAAGTCTCTTTTAACCACCACACCAAGTGAATGCATTTGTGAGCTTCGGGCTCTTGTCATTGATTTCGAATTTGAGCAGGTTGCCTGAATAGTCAAGCTAGCTTCAACTTATGCCCAGTTTGCTGATAGAAATCTTCATTACACGTAAATAAATTAATAAATTTACAGAATTTCTGTCTGCATTTCCCCAGACACATCTATCCTTGTCTGAAAACCATTATCCTAGTTTCAAGTCGGGCTTTTTGTGTCTAAAATTCTCTAACTTTTGTTTAATATCTACTCTACCAGAAGGAAAGGTAGCTGCACAAACCAATCAGGCAGAGACTGTGGGACTGGAATGTAGTGCTACGTTTTAACAGATCTGAAAAAGGTAAGAGGAAGTAGGCTAGGGGAAGTGGCAAAAATTCAGGAAGCGATGTGCTCCCCTGAAACCCTGACATTGTGATTGTGGTTTCACATTGTATGAGCTTCAGGAAAGATAGAGAGCAGAGTTGCTGCTACAATGGAGTAGATCAATTTAGCTCACTTATGAGGTAACTAAGATGAAATTTCATAGAACTGAATTTAATTTTTTTTAAAATAAATTTAGAGTACCCAATTCATTTTTTCCAATTAAGGTACAATTTAGCGTGGCCAATCCACCTAGCTTGCACATTTTTAGGTTGTGGGGGCGAAACCCACGCAAACACTGGGAGAATGTGCAAACTCCACACGGACAGTGACCCAGAGCCGGGATCGAACCTGGGACCTCGGCATCGTGGGGCAGCATGGATAACCCACTACGCCATCGTGCTGCCCTCTGAATTTAACTTTATGGAGTATTTTATATTTAATGAAAGGGGCAAACAGATCTTGGGCTTCAGATCACCAACCAGTTAAAGGCAGTGGCAATAAGGTGAGACCTCATTGTCAGCTCTGGAAGGCAGCTATTCTGAGAGTGCCAATTAGCGTGAAGGGAAAGACTTGAAAGCGGAGGTCATTGTCAGTGAAGGATGCGAGGCCTCTATGAGTGGGAGCTACATTAGGTGGCCGGCGATCTGTAAGGGATGCAGAGGGCATTGCACCATATTGAGGGGGGATTTGCAAGGTGAGGGTTCCGGGGAGGGTGACTTGCAAGGATAGTGCAATGAAAGGAAGAGAGATTGATTGGCCTGGGCCTTTCACACCAGTTTTCATGGACCGCCATGTGGAGGAAGAGCAATGCAAAAGTAGGGAGAACCAGGCACAAGCAACTCCCAGCAGCAAGAGGGTTGGCCTTCATGTGGGCACACATGTGAAGTGGTTACAGGCGAATGACAACAGGCCGTAGTGCGAAGAAGGACCTATTTGTGAAAGCGAGTGTACTGGTCAGGCCGCAATTATCTATAATAATAATAATTTTTATTAGTGTCACAAATAGACTTACATTAACACTGCAATGAAGTTACTGTGAAAATCCCCTAGTCGCCACACTAAGGCGCCTGTTCGGGTACACTGAGAGAGAATTCCGAATGTTCAATTCACCTAACAAGCAGATCTTTTGGGATTTATGGGAGGAAACTGGAGCACCCAGAGGAAACCCCGCAGATACGTGGAGAACTTGCAGACTCTGCACAGTGACCCAAGCAGGGAACCGAACTCGGGTCCCTGGCACTGTAAGGCAATAATGCTAACCACTGTGCTACCGTGCCGCCCACAAATGTCTAAGTGTAAGTGTCAGTGAAAACTATGCTCTCAAGGTAGTCTGTGACTGACCCAAGTCTCAGTATGCAGGAGAAGCTGAGATCCATGGGCTTTAGTGGAAACATTATGCCCATGAAGATCATCGTGACACTGAATCTGCACATTTGAATCTTTTCATGGACCCACAGGGGATGTACGTGGGATCACCCAGGCTGTGGCCCATTGCTGCATCAAGGAAGTGACCAAAGACCTGTTCAAGAGATTTCAAGACTCATGAACCAGACAATGACCTTGATTATCAGATAGGACTTCCATTCTATCAATATACAATTGGTCGGCAACCATTGAAAGTGGATCTTGCAGGTAAGTGCCTAGTTCCCAGGACGCAACCACAATGCCCCAGCTTTCCAAGTTCTTATGCACTTTCTGACATAGGTTATTGGGGACAAGGGTTACCCATTGAAGCCATGGCTACTCTTGTTGTGGCGTACCATTACAATGAAACAGAATGAATCCTGGGTCCACCTGAACAACCATTTACCAAGCCACCTGGCTTCTGAAGATGCAATCCAGGTGCTTGAGCAGTCTTGGGAGCACTTCAATTTTCTCCAGTAAGGATCTCTCATATTGTGATGATCTGCCGTGTTCTGCGCAATCTGTCACAGAAAAGGAGGGAAGCCTTATATTCTGAGGTCATCACTGATCACGACTTCTCACCAGTTGGCTCCCACTGAGAGAGGAATGTAGTGCGCTACTTTGTTTCAAAATATATACTTTATTCATAACATTTCTAAAAATTCAACATTACATTCAAACTTGGAGTTACATGAAGCCCAATACAAATCACTTTCTTTCAATAAAGTAATTGGCACTCTGAGGTTGTACTTCGAATTTCGGGTTATATTTAGAACATGGTGTTCATGTCAAATATACAGCCTGAGGGGTTTTACATGGATTCCAGTCTCTTGGTACATGAGAGCAGGAGGGCCTTTGATTTCTTGTCAGTCTCCATTGACCCATTGTGGCGGCTGCCTCAAGTTTTTGTGTATTCCTTCGAGCGTAGTCCTGGATGTTGGAGTGTATCACTCTGCAATACTCTTTGCACTGGAGGACCAACAAGATTTGTGCAGACCAAAGAGCATTTTTCATCAGGTTGATATTCTTCCAGCAGCAGTTGGTGTTTATCACAGTGTGCATCTCTGGAAACAAGCCATAAAGCAGAGAGTCCTGTGTTAGGGAGCTTCTTAGGATGAACCTTGTCAAAAGCTGCTGCATTTATTTCCGTATCTTGTTTGCAAAGGCAAATTACAGAAGGAGGTGAATGACAGTTTCTTTCCCATCACAGCCACGTCAAGGGCACTGTGCATTAGTGCATGAAAACCTGATGGGGGTCTCACCATTTTCCAAGTTACATCTTGGTGCTTGTTTGAAAGTTCCCAATGATTGTGGCAGCCTTCTTAGAGAAAAAACCGACAGGATCCACCATTTCTTTTTCCCACAGTGGCCTGAGGATGATGTGTGCAGATTACTGCCTGATAGACTTGTGGTCAAAGATGTTTCTCTGCACAGCTTCTCCACAGGTGACAAGTGCACTGCAGTCTAACTGAAAGAGGATTCCACTGAATCATGGCCAGACACATTCTCCAGGGCTCCGGGACAGATAGAACTTCGGGACATAGTGGCACTTGATATTTGTATACTGAGGGTACACACACAGCGTGTTGCATCTGCAGTGGTATGTAGTTTATCTGCAAGAATGGAACAGGGTATGAAAGTTGGCTCAATGTAATGTAATTGGAGCACTGTCAGGGGCATCTGTAAGCCCGAATATGCACTCCTGGCATCCAAGCAATGATCCATTCAAAAGCATATTTGGAACTCAATATTTGAAGTATGGATGACCAAATCAATTAATTCAAAATAGCTCAAATAGAAGAGATAGTCCCGAAAGACGTGCTGTTAGGTGAATTGCACATTCTGAATTCTCCCTCTATGTACCCGAACAGGCGCCGGAATGTGGAAGACGAGGATTTTCAGTCACTTCATTGCATTGTTAATGTAAGTCTACTTGTGACAATAATAAAGGTTATTATTATTATTAATTTAAACAAAAAGTGGTGTTCGCAATTTTCTTTCACTATTTCTGAAGTGGGGATATAATTCTATGTCAATGTTTCTACACTTGAGTTTAATCCTGTTTTGTACAGGGGAGAAATGATATGGATGGTTTCCCCTGTTTCCGCCTCGCAAATGATCGGACAGACAAGTATTTTAAAGAGAATAGGCATTTTCATGGAATCATAGAATCATAGAATTTACAGTGTAGAAAGAGGCCATTTGGGCCATTGAGTCTGCACTGGCCCTTGGAAAGAGCACCCTACTTAAACCCGCACCTCCATCCTATATATACCCATAACCCAGTAACCTCACCTAACCTCTGAGCTGCTATACCTCTTAAGAATAGACAAAATACAGGTTTTCTCATAATTTAAAGAAAAAAACATAAATGTTTATAACTCATCACCTGAATGTTTTCACAACAGCGTCCATTCAAACATGCACATAGACACACATATACACAAGAAAAGATACCTATCTGTGTATCTGTGTCACATAAATAGTTAAGCAGCAGACAGTGCAGCAACATTGCAATTTGGATGGGGAGAGAGAACCCACTCAGGGTCTTACATCACCGGTGTCTCATTGATGGTCCTCAGAAAGAAAACAATTCCTTCATCAGACTAAGGGTTAGTTGGCTTGTCACATAATCATCTCTTACAAACAGCGCAGTGACTCAAATATGGCCATGGCTAGTGGATTCCAATTGATTGTCTTACATGATTAGATTACGTCTAGGCATTTATTTTAATAGCTAGAGTTTTATTTTCTAGGTTTTTATGTCTAGATATTTGTCCCAGACAGTTGAGTATCCAGGAGATTGTGAGAATGCTTTGCTAATAGTACAGGGGATGTCCCCCATTTATACTCCTTCAAGGTAATTGTAAGGTAATTGTGAGGCTTTGCAGGCAAATTGTCTCCATCTAAATGGCTTTGTAAAATGTACAGTGTTGGAAATGTTTCGCCATCTTTGGTGAATTCAAGTCATTGGAATATGGGTTTAATCTTTTAAAAAATTCAATTTGTGGTTTCCCCCCAGTAAGTTCATAACATTTTTATAAATCTTAGAACCTCATTAATTATGCACAGGCGTGTTCCCCTCTTACTCTCCTGGCAGGCCAGCAGCTGATTCATCCACCTGCCATCATGATGGGTTTGAAGGTCATGGTGCCATATTTAAAATACAGTCTAGCACATTCATATCACTTTCTTGAGCCCACCTGGCTTCACCAAACTGTGCAGAATATCAGCAACCTAGAGAAAAAATCTAGCAACCTCAAGAGGAAGTCTGTTCCTCAATTCAACAACCCTCCCTCTGAGTCCATCACTTGTGAGGCACCCGGGCCCTACCTGGACTCTTACCACCGCATCTAGAGACTTGACACATCGCCTTCAAGTAAAGGATGTGGTATTCCTTTGACCCCCTTGTTTGTAAGCTTTTCATGCAGCTTGGCTAGGGTCCAGCTTCCCCATCCTTGGTCTTCCCTTAGCCTTCCATTGTTCATCTTCTTCATGCCCTCTGCCTGCCACCTTGAGCCTTAACCTACCCGGCACTTTGCACTGCCCTTCTTCCACATTGCTCCCCACGACTGATGGCTCCTAGGTAATCGGCCTCTGGGCAGGGTGGCACCCTGGCATGACTGGTGCCACCTGGATATCTTGGCACTGCCAGCCTGGCACCCTGGCAATGTCACCTGGGCACCCTGGCAATGTCACCCAATGCCAGCCTGCACTGCGAGGGTGCGCAGATAGTGCAGGCAGGAACATTGCCAGAGTGCCAGGATGGCAGTGCCAAGGTGCTATGCTGACATTGTGTTCATGTCAGGGATCAGGCCCAAGAGCGCCCTGTCCATATGTGGTGGGGTGCAGGAGGTCCAGGGACACCCGACAGGTGTGCTGGGGCATTGGTGGGGTCTGTGGGTTGCTTAGGGGGGTGTCATGAGATTGGGGCGCCATTGTCGGTGGGTGGCTCCCTGCTGGGGGACAAAAGCAAGTCAGAATGCCGATAGATAGCGGGGTGGTTCCCATCGCTACAAGTGCCGGGAACGTCCCCACTAATCCCGCACAGAATGTCATTCCATTTTATTTTGGTAGATCACGCCCTCTATCATTTTTCCACTTGATGATATAATAAACCCAGCAATGTAATGGTACCTTTTATTATTTCTTATCTCTAACCAACTAGACTCTGCTCAGGACATTCTCTCTGCTGTATTGTAATATTCTTCTTTGATCAATATTGTCACTCATCCTTTTTCTTTCCTTCATTATCTTTCCTGAAAAATTTGGGCTGGATTCTCCGATTGTGAGGCTATGTCCTGACTCCGGCGCGGAAACGGTGGTATTTTACAAAAATAATTTGGCGCAAAACAGCCACCGATCCTCCATTTGGCTGGAGACTAGCAGCCGAGCAGCGTAAGCACCCGGCTCTAGCTGCCGATACGACCCAGAGAATTGGCAGATCCGTAGCCACGCATGCGCACAGCAGCGGCCTGTAGAGGCTGCACCATGCAACATGGCACCGGCCGTGCGTGGACCCGGCCTCTAAAATAGTGCCCCCCCCCTTCCTTTGGCCGGCTCGCAAGCCCCAGACCACCCCCAACATTGCCCCCAGCCCCTGAAAATGTCCCCCCTGCCCGCGGATCGGTCCTCCCCCGACTGGACTGAGTCCGCAGCCGCCACACCGAGTTCCCGACAGGTAAGACCCACGCTGTCGGGAACACGGCTGGTCGGGGGCGGAGCATCAGGGGGTGGGCCTCAGGCAACGTCCTGAGACGTTCGATACGGTGTGCAGCGTGGCGTATTCCTGGAGCACGCCAATTTGGAGGGGCCGGAGCATCGTGAAAGCGGCGCTTACCCCAATTTTGTCCGAAATGGGTATTCTCCAGCCGAACGCCATTGTCACTACAATGTAATAATCCCACTTATGCCTGCAGTTCTCCAAATGTATTTATCATGTTTTATACTTTCACATACAAGAACTGCAAACGGAATTCAGACTTTGGCCCGTAACCTCTGCAAGAGTAGCAATCTTCGGTGGATTGCCACTCTCACCCGACTTACCCCGCTGAGATTCCTAAACCCCTGTCTCACCCAATCTTCCTCACTCAGGCTGGGTGAGCCAGGAGCAGTGAAGCTGTATCCTGGACTAACTGGGGCACCAAAATTTAAGTTACTCCCTTTTTCACAACAGTAGCTACTGTAAAGGGGAGGTTTAAAGGGACAATTTATGGAGAGCAGACAAGTTCTAAATTTTAGGGAACGGGGGGTGGTCAGACCCATGGGGGGTGGGGGGGGTACAACCAGGAGGGAGCAGCTTAGTCCAGGAGGGAGGAAGGCTGCTCAGCCGGGAGAGGGGAGTTAGGACTGCGTTGGGTTGGGTGGGACACAGGGCGACTGGGGGTAGGTGATCGGGAGGGGAGGGCCAGGAGACTGGGTTGAATGGGTTGCATGATGGTGGGTTAGGGGGTGGTCGGGTCAGGTTGAGCCGGAGTGGGAAGTTGGTTCAAGCCTGGGGGGAGGGGGGCAGGTGGTGCAGGGGTGATTGGCAGGTGGGACAGGGGTGGTTGGGTCTGGTCAGGCTGGTGTGAGGCGGTTGGTCTGGGTCAGGTAGGGTGGTGGTTCAGGGGTGGGGGTGATTTGTGGTTCCCCTGGGTGATTGTGTGCAGCTGTCTGCTGTGCAAGGCTGGATCTGGGTGTTTAAATACTTGCCTGGAGTTAGAAGTCTTTTTTGTCCTGTCTAACTCTTTCAGAGTAACTATCAGAGTAAAATTGACAGAACCATCCAAAGTTACCGATTTAAATCGAGTCTGTCAGGTGGTTCCCAGCTCAGCGCTATTATCCAGAGAAATTTAGCTCTTCTGGGCTATGGCTGGGTAAACCCTTAGGTGGGAACTTCCGAGAGGGAATCCCCTGTGCATTCAAGGGTTACCTCTCACTCTGACCTCACATTATACCTTACTATCTCTTTGTGTCGTGCTATTTGATTCTCACAAACCTTGCTGCATCTTGTTTCTCTTTTCCAATGCTACATCCTGGTTTCTATATCCACTTTCCAAGTTAAACACTCTCGAAGAGCACCAGAAAATTGCCCCATAATGTCCCAGTTCTGATGAGATGTGTCCCATCCAGGCTGACCAGATCAGCATCATACCACCTCAGAGACACCCCGCAACTGTTGCCATGGAACAGACAGTTTTAATTTTGGGACATACTGGCATAAACTTCATTTTTGCCAGAATGGAGTTTCTTGTAAAAAAAATTGAGACATCTGATACCAGGAATAATGAATTATTTTTGAATGACTGCTTTGTTTCTCCATTTGAACCAAAACAACAATTGGAAGGACTCTTTTATTTCGCTGCCTTTTTAGTGGCGTTCTTTAATTTTACATGGCTCTGATTGTGAACTTGATACTTGATTATAGAATGACGACAATGCAAGGAATTAAAATTAAACCAATTATACTGATTGCTTTGTTTCTCTGTAGAAATAAGTGCCTTTCTTTGTGAATAGCAGCTTACAGGACTCGACAAGTATAGTTCCCAAAACAGCAGTTTAGAAATAAGAAGGCTTTGTTCAATGTCTCTCATATAATCACATTATGCTAACATGTTATGATCTTTAGATGGAAGAGAGCTTCAAAAATTAAATAGGTGCAAGGGTAACTATTCAAAAATCCAAGTGAAAGATCTGAGCAAATTGTTATTACCCAACGATTTTTCCTGTTGAAGGGATCAGCTCAGTTTGTAAGCTTACTATTTATTTTGCCACATTTCCCAATGTAGCAAAACATGCATTTCCCATGATGAATAATCAAATTAAGTGGCATCAAAAATGCTGTGTCCTTTTATAGCTAAACGGGTGTGAATATATAACAATATGGGTGTGATCTAATGGCTGTGTTGGCTTAAGTGAGAGCGCGTCAAGGCCATTAGGTCATGGGAAGGGCCAAAATCAAGAACTGCGCAGGGCGCCAACCTGTTTGCGATTGAACTGGCCCATTCCCATTGGCAAAATCAGGATCTGGCAATAGCGTGGAAAGAAACCAATAATCAATACTTAAGGCCAATATCAAGACAATTAACAGAAGCGACCCCCTATCGAACAGCCTCCCGTGGTCTATCGGCATCCTCAGCAAGTGATCACATGGGTGCCGATTAGTGCACCTTTTTAAAAATGCAAAGCTAGTGGAATGGCTGCTGTGGGGGCTCAAGGAGGGAGGTATCCACCTGTGCTCCTGGGCAATGAGCACAGGTGCTCAGAGGAGAGTGGGAGAGCCCCGGGGGGGGGGGGGGGGGGGGGGGGGTCAGCCTCAGCCTCAGCCACCCTTGGCCTCGGCTTGGATGGTCATGTAGGGAAAGAAATGTGTGTCTCAGCACCTGTGGGTCTGCCATGCCCCTCCCGGATCGTGTGTCTCTGTTCCGGGGGTAACCCCAGCCTGCCAGCTCCACCCACCACCCATAACTCCAACTGACTGCGGAGTTCTCTGGCCGTGCGGCTGAAGGCTATTGCTAATTGGGATTTGGCAATCATAGTTAATAGAACAGTAGAACACAGAACAGTACAGCACAGAACAGGCCCTTCGGCCCTCGATGTTGTGCCGAGCAATGACCACCCTACTCAAACCCACGTATCCACCCTATACCCGTAACCCAACAATCCCCCCATTAACCTTACACTACGGGCAATTTAGCATGGCCAATCCACCTAACCCACACATCTTTGGACTGTGGGAGGAAACCGGAGCACCCGGAGGAAACCCACGCACACACAGGGAGGACGTGCAGACTCCACACAGACAGTGACCCAGCCGGGAATCGAACCTGGGACCCTGGAGCTGTGAAGCATTTATGCTAACCACCATGCTACCGTGCTGCCCCGTGTTAAGTGAGCACTTCACATCTCCCAATGGGTTCCTTTGGGTAGACGGGCCATGTAGCATGTGGGAGTTATTACCAAGCATCCCAATCCAGGTGATGCCTGGACACTGTGCCTGAACACTGCAGGAAGCAACACCACAGATGCAGCGGTCAACATCTGACCACCGAGAGGCTGGGCCACAGCACATTTTGTCAACCAGAGGGTGAAGGTGAGCATTGGGGAGGGGATCATCACCAGATTCAGGTAATGTTATGTGTGGGTGTCTGGGGTAGAGTGTGGTGAGCAGGGGCCCCTGCTGTGGCCGGGGTGTGTGGCCAGGATGTGCCTGATGGCATGTGGGGGAGGGGGGTGGGGTGAGGGGGGGAGCAATGGGCGAATCAGGTGGGGGGCTGGGTGAGCAATGGAGGTGTGGGCCTGGATTCTCCCCTACCCAGACGGGCGGGGGGTCCCGGCGTAGCGGAGTGGCGCCAACCACTCCGGAAGAAAAAGAGTGCCCCCACGGCACAGGCCCGCCCGCCGTTCGGTGGGCCCCGATCGCGGGCCAGGCCACCGTGGGAGCACCCCCCCGGGGTCCGATCGCCCCGCCAGGACCCCTGGGGCCCGCTCACGCCGCCAATCCCGCCACCACCAGAGGTGGTTGAAACCACGTCAGCGGGATTGGCCTGTCAGTGGCGGGACTTCGGGCCATCGCGGGCCGGAGAATCGCCGCGGGGGGCTCGCTGATCGGTGGGGCATGATTCCCACTCCCGCCGATTCCCAGGTGGTGGAGAATTCCGGCCACGGCGTGGGCGGGATTTACACCGGCTCCGGGCGATTCTCCGACCCTGCGGGGTTCGGAGAATTCCGCCCTTGGTGAGGGTCCGTGGTGGAAGACATTGCTGGTTGTCAGTCTCTCACCCTGTCCCAATTGCTTGCAGATATTACATGCAATGAATGATATCTTGGACCATCCAAATCTTCCCTCATGGGGCTGCTGGCAGGCTAGGCGGCCAGACACCAGAGATGGTAGCAGGGTCAACAGAGACTCAATGCGGAAGTCCATGTGCAGGGCCGTGCCCCACATATTGAGGATCCAGTGCATATCAGGCCAGGGAGGGACCCAGAGAGGGAAGTCAGCGACGACCCAAGGTGTACAGGCATCACTGGCCTTTCAGTCAGCGTGTGCCGCAGGAGGCTCTGGCACAACAAGGGCATGGTGCAGCACCTGTGCTGTCCTCGTGGACCTGGCACCACATGGAGCAGGAGGATACACACTCCCATTGGCCATAAAGGTCACCGCAGTCCTGAATTTCTATGCCTCAGGATCATTTCAGGGATGGAGGGGCACCTTGTGCTATCTCCGAGACCCGCTGTTGTCAAGGGGGTGGGTCTTGGGGGAGCTGGTGGGTGCTGTCGCCATTCCGTAGGGTGGCTCTGGGTTGGCATCCAGCGTTCCCTCCTCCCAATCGATGCCCACAGGCTCTGGGATTCATCTCAGGATGGAGAGGCAGCTGGATCGCGCCCTGGCTCCCATGAGTCATCAGGCTATGCTAGCCCTGGCAGTTCCCCGAATGTCTGCAGCACAGTGTCAATGCCCTCAGTGATGATCCTCAGTGACTGGCACATGCTCGGGAGCATTGCGACCTGGACATGTACCGCATGACCTTGGCTATACCCACATGAGACTGGGAAACCTCTGACAGCAACTGGGACATGCTCTGGAGGGCCTCAATAATGCCACTGCAATGCCCACCTGAGACCTGAAAATGCCCTGCAGCGCCACATCAAGGTCCAGATGGTACTGGGTCACATCACTCAATGACTGGGACACATAGTTGAGGTGCACAGCCATGGCTGTCACCGGCTGAGCAACATCTTGGACACCGCCACTCATGC
This sequence comes from Scyliorhinus canicula, assembly GCF_902713615.1. Taxonomy (NCBI): domain Eukaryota; kingdom Metazoa; phylum Chordata; class Chondrichthyes; order Carcharhiniformes; family Scyliorhinidae; genus Scyliorhinus; species Scyliorhinus canicula. Next base: position 66,461,563 of record NC_052156.1, on the reverse strand, counting down.
TGCGTCGTCATGCACAAGGATCTCCACTGCGGTCGCAACCCTAGTAATGCTGGCCTTGATTCCACATTTTACTGGCACCATCCCCTGCGCCCGCAGCCTCAGGGACTCCTCCAATCGGTTATGGACCTGCTGGAGTGTCACTGACATACCCTGCTGAATCTCCCGGCCGCACATTAGCGACTGTATCAGCTACGGGTAAACCTGATCCAGAGGCTCAGCATCTGACTGGGACCCAGCTGGGTCCTGCGATCCAGCAGACCTCTGACTACTGTCTCACCTGGGTGTTCCTGCCTTCACCTGATGTACATTAGCAACTGTGTGGTGCTCACCAGAATGTGCTCCAGAAGCCTGTCCACTGCTGTCGTCCATGACGGTATGTATCTCTGCATGGTGGAGGGTGGGGATGACAGCTGCATCACGAAAACAGTGGTGTCCTTAGAGCTCCCCACTCTAGGTGTTCTAATGGGAGGCTGGGGGGAACCACACTGGATGGGTTGGCAACGTTGGATGAGGATATTGCGGGAGAATGGACAAGTGGTCAGTGAGAGGGGTGGGTCAATCTGCATAGCATTAACAACTCATTTGTGACAGGTAGTGGGTGAGGGCCAGTGCATCCTCACCTCTGTGCCCTATGCCAAACTCTATGGCAATAGCTGACCTGTCCTCGGCCACCTCCGGGACATCCAGCTCCCGTTCCTCATAGCGGGTAAGGATTCTGATGTCCAGAACCCCGCCACCCCGAAACCGGAGCACCCAGAGGAAACCCACACAGACATGGGGAGAATGTGCAGACTCCGCACAGACAGTCTGGGTTCTCTCCTGTCCGTTGTGGCCAACTTCTCCTGCAGGGATAAAAGCAAATTACTGCGGATGCTGGAATCTGAAATGAAAGAGAAAATGCTGGAAAATCTCAGCAGGTCGGGCAGCATCTGTAGGGAGGGAAATGAGCTAACGTTTCGAGTCCAATGACTCTTTGTCAAAGCTTTGTCAAAGCGATGACGCTTTGACAAAGAGTCATTGGGCTGGAAATGTTCGCTCTCTTCTCCATTCATGCTGAGATTTTCCAGCATTTTCTCTTTCATTCTCCTGCAGGAACACAGATAGGGCTTAGTGAGCCACATGCGTCATTTATCGTAGGGGTGTGGTGTTGGGGGAGGAGATAACATAGAAAATAGAATAGTGTAGAAGGAGGCCATTTGGCCCATCGAGTCTGCACCGACCCACTTAAGCCCTCACTTCCACCCTATCCCCGTAACCCAATCACCCCCTCCTAACCTTTTTTGGTCACTAAAGGCAATTTATCATGGCCAATCCACCCAACTTGCACGTCTTTGGTCTGTGGGAGGAAACCGGAGCACCCGGAGGAAACCCACGCAGACACGGGGAGAATGTGCAGACTCCGCACAGACAGTGACCCAACGGGGAATCGAACCTGGGACCCTGGCGCTCTGAAGCCATAGTGCTAATCACTTGTGCTGTCCGTACACAGAACACACAGTGCAGAAGGAGGCCATTCGGCCCATTGAGTCTGCACCGACCCACTTTTACCCTAACCCAATAACCCCTCCTAACCTTTTTGGACACTAAGGACAATTTAGCGTGGCCAATCCACCTAACCTGCACGTCTTTGGACTGTGGGAGGAAACCGGAGCACCCGGAGGAAACCCATGCACACACGGGGAGAATGTGCAGACTCCGCACTATCCAGATAGTGACCCAGCAGGGTATCGAACCTGGGACCCTGGTGCTGTGAAGCCACAGTGCTAACCACTATCTGACCGTGTGTTAATTTAGAGTAGCCAATTATTTTACTTTTCCAATTAAGGGGTAATTTGGCGTGGCCAATCCATCTAACTAGTACATCTTTGGATTTTGGGGGTGAAAACCACACAGACACGGGGAGACATGTGGGCAGCACGGTAGCACAAGTGATTAGCACTGCGGCTTCACAGCGCCAGGGCCCCTGGTTCGATTCCCCGCTGGGTCACTGTTTGTGCGGAGTCTGCACATTCTCCTCGTGTCTGCGTGGGTTTCCTCCGGGTGCTCCAGTTCCCTCCCACAGTCCAAAGATGTGCAGTGGATCAATTAACATTTTATAGTAGTGATAGCCTCGCCGATCCAACCATCAGTAAGCTCGCGGCATCTCCACCTCACTAACACACTTAGAAACGTTTTGGTCAAATCGCGCCCCATGATTCTGTTTAGACTTCATTCAACCAGGTTTGTGGTTACATTCTAACAAACTACTCTGGACACTGCTCTGTAAGAAAGCTTAATTTTCATTCTGTCGAGCACTTCATGTCTGCTACTGATATAAGGACATTTCTACCAGCATTGTGTGCTGTAATTACTGTTCATCTTCGGGCCATACTGCTTGCCAAAGGTTGAGCTGAGCACCGGGAAACAGGGGACGGGATTCTCAGACACCCCCCCCCCATCGGGTTGGAGAATGGAGGATCGCCGGGGGGGGGACGGGGGGAGGGGGGGGGGCGGTGTGAATCCCGCCCCGATGCTCCGACGCCAGCTGTTGAATTCTCCGGCGCCGGTTTTTGGGCGGGGATCATGCCATGCCGGTCGGGGGCCGTTGGCAAAGGCACCCTTCTCCAAGCCCTGATGGGCCGAGTGGCCACCCGTTTTCAGCCAGTCCCGCCGGCGTGAAATGGACATGGTCCACCATGGCAGGACCTTGCTAGAAGGGCGTCTACCGGAGTCCTAGTGGGGTGGGGGTGGGGGGGGGCACGGGAGGATCCAGCCCCGGGAGGGGGGGGGGGGTGGCCCACACTGGCCTGGCCTGCGTTCGGGGCCCACCGATCTGCGGGCGGGCCTGTGCCGTGGGGGCACTCTTTTCCTCACCGCTGGCCTCTGTAGGGCTCCGCCATGGCCGGCGTGGAGAAGAAATCCCCTGCGCATGCGCCAGAACACGCTGGTGGTTCTGCGCATGCGTGGGACCATGGCAGCCCTTCCAGCGCCCGCCTAGCCTCCGGAAGTGCAGAAGATTCCGCAACTTCTGGGTGGCCAGACGTCGGAGTGGTTCGCGCCGTTTCTGGCGCCAGGGTCGGGCCATCCCGCCGATTGCAGGAGAATCTCGCCCAGGATTTCCCAAATTCAGTAGCTTGAGTTCAGAAAATAATTTCTCTTTGCTTACCCTATCAAATCCTTTAATAAGTTCCTTGATATTACAGAACATGAATATTGCTGAAAAGAGAGACATTTTGCCGACGCTTTTCACCTTGCCTCATTAGGGCAAGTGCAAGAATGCCAAATTTCAAACAATCGCAACAATGCATAACTTCAGGAGAAAAAGGCACTGATTGGTTGGCAAATTGACTCTGATTGGTCGCAGCATTACCATGGAGAAAGTAATGGGGAACTGTCGGCTTCCAATGCTACCAGGTCACTCAAAAATAGCTACAATAGCTAATAGCTACATTAATAACCAATTTAAGGAATCAATTGAGTTTGTAATGCAGCTCATTTATGCTTGCTGGAAGCGAAATACATTCATATATGCAGGAACCTGTTCTCTGAAAAATAAAATAAATTTGAATCTTGCGCATATTTTGATGTGCGCGGAATCTGTGCTATGAGGATTGTTGAAGAGATTCTACAAAAAGTGGAGAGACAGCAAGTCTAAACCTCTTTTCACAAATGACATATCGTTAATCTGTTCATCAATAACATTCATCGTCAATAAATTAGGAATCTATTCTGCTAATTTCCTGCAAGAAAGCAGGTCAATCAGTTTAAAAGTATAATTGCAGAGAACGTGATGCTGACCTGGGGCTCTTTCTGGGGAAGGTGGGACCTCTATAGACAGGATGGTCTACATCTGAACCTGAGGGGCACCAATATCCTGGGGGGGAGATTTGTTAGTGCTCTTTGGGGGGGTTTAAACTAATTCAGCAAGGGCATGGGAACCTGGATTGTAGTTTTGGGGTACGGGAGATTGAGAGTATAGAGGTCAGGAGCACAGATTTGACTTCGCAGGAGGGTGCCAGTGTTCAGGTAGGTGGTTTGAAGTGTGTCTACTTCAATGCCAGGAGTATACGAAATAAGGTAGGGGAACTGGCAGCATGGGTTGGTACCTGGGACTTCGATGTTGTGGCCATTTCAGAGACATGGATAGAGCAGGGACAGGAATGGTTGTTGCAGGTTCCGGGGTTTAGGTGTTTTAGTAAGCTCAGAGAAGGGGGCAAAAGAGGGGGAGGTGTGGCGCTGCTAGTCAAGGACAGTATTACGGTGGCGGAAAGGATGCTAGATGGAGACTCTTCTTCCGAGGTAGTATGGGCTGAGGTTAGAAACAGGAAAGGAGAGGTCACCCTGTTGGGAGTTTTCTATAGGCCACCTAATAGTTCTAGGGATGTAGAGGAAAGGATGGCGAAGATGATTCTGGAAAAGAGCGAAAGTAAAAGGGTAGTTGTTATGGGAGACTTTAACTTTCCAAATATTGACTGGAAAAGATATAGTTCGAGTACATTAGATGGGTCGTTCTTTGTACAATGTGTGCAGGAGGGTTTCCTGACACAATATGTTGACAGGCCAACAAGAGGCGAGGCCACATTGGATTTGGTTTTGGGTAATGAAGTGGAATCTCTTGTTAAGAGGAAGAAGGAGGCCTATGTGAAGATGAGGCGTGAAGTTTCAGTTGGGGCGCTTGATAGTTACAAGCTGGCGTTGCACTCCCGGGTTTCCTCAAAAAAATATTCACTTACCTTCAGGGGGCTAGCAGGGACCCGGAGTAATTCATGCAGCTTTAGCTGCAGATACGGGCCCCCGCACTTCTGGTTTTGCGTCCGTGTGTGCGAACAACGGCGGCCTACAGCAGCCACGCCGAGCGTCTTGCCAGACTCGGATCGCAGAAGCAGCTCCGTAATGGAGCCCCCCCCCCCCCCTCCAATGGGCCGTGTGCCCTTGCATCAGACAGGCCTGATCTATGGCCCGGCCATCCATAAGGCCCCCCCCCCGGCTGCCTGATCTCCCCCCCCCCCACCACCACCACCACCAGGGTGGCTGCTGACTGAGCCCGCAGTCACCATGTGAGTGTCCTGACCTGATACCATATTAGTTCCATGCCATCGGAAACTCGGCTGATCAAGAGCGCTGTATCGCTGGGCGGGCCTCTGGAAATGGCCCCCCCAGCTGCGGGGAGAAATTCGCAGAATCGAGGATATTCGGGTCCTGGAGAATCGGCGAACCTGCGCCGGGCCTGATTCCGCCATGTAAGCTGATTCTCTGCTCCCGCACCAAACACGATTTTGCCATGGGGCTGTGGAGAATCCAGGCTCCCGTCTTTTGGGACATGTGGGAGGAAACTGGAGCACCCGGAGGAATTTCACGCAGACACAGGAAGAACGTGCAAACTCCGCACAGACAGTCACCCAAGCCAGGAATCGAACCTGTGATCCTGGCACTGTGAAACAATCACTGTGCTACCGTGCCACCCAGATTGATTCCAGAGATGAGGGGTTAGCTCAATGAAGAGAGATTAAGAAATTTAGGCCCAGACTCTCAAGCTTATGATTTCTATTTATTGTCATGTGTACCGAGGTATAGTGAATAATATTGTTCTGCGTACAGTCCAAACAGATTGTTCCATACATGAAAAAACATAGGACTACGATAAATACACAATGTAAATACATAGACATAGACATCGGGTGAAGCATACAGAGTGTAGTGCTACTCAGTAGAGAAGATGCATAGAAAGTTTTGAAGAATCAGAGGAAAACTAATTGAGGTATATAAGATGATAAAAGGCATTAATAAAGTAGACATCAAGCGAACACATCTTCTTGTGGGGCACTCTCGAACAAGGTCATAGTTTTAGGATAAGGGGTAGCAGATTTAAAGCAGAGATGAGGACAATTTTTTATCTACAGGAGCTGGTTTAGCACAGGGCTAAAGAGCTGGCTTTTAAAAGCAGACCAAGGCAGGCCAGCAGCACGGTTCAATTCCCGTACCAGCCTCCTCGAACAGGCGCCTAAATGTGGTGACTAGGGGCTTTTCACGATAACTTCATTTGAAGCCTACTTGTGAGAATAAGCGATTTTCATTTCATTTCATTTTTTTCAAAGGGTTATGAATGTGTGGAATTCACTATCCCAGAGTGCAATGGATGCCGAGACTGCAAATAAATTGAAGGAGATAGATTTTTAATTCGTAATGGCTTGAAGGGTTATGGAGAATGGGCAGGAGAGTGGAGTTGACGCCGAGAGGAGATCAGCCACGATCGTATTGAATGGTGGAGTAGGCTCAAAGGGTTGAATTGCCTACTCCTGCTTCTAGTTCTTTTGTTCTTATTAGGAAAAAAATAAGGGCATGGAAAGGCTTGCAGCAAAACCTCTAGCCAGACACAATTTCTGTTGAGTTTGCAGTAAAGAAATGCCATTTCACTTTGGTCCTTGCTGACAACAACAGAAAAAAGTAGAACTTCATAAATTTCATCATTCGGGAAACTTGACACTATTTCTGAAGCTAAGTCTATTGGAACAAATTGTACCTGTGTTTTAAAAATCAAAATAAATAATATGTCAGTGTGATAACGTGGGACTCTCTACCACCAGCTGTTTTTTCTGTTGCATATTATTTCTCTCAATTCACTGTCAACATGATGGATAGTGAACAGTGTCTTGCTTCACTCAACCCCTGATGTAACTATTGCTTCTGCTCCACTTCTGGATCCTAGTTTTTTTTTATAAAGTAATCCTATGTTCATCTTGCCGACTGCTTCCTTTGATTTCCTGCTCTAGCTTCAAAGATGCAGAGATGGTAACAGGTCAGCATCACGTTCTCTGCAATTGTACTTTTAAACTGATTGACCTGCTTTCTTGCAGGAAATTAGCAGAATAGATTCCTAATTTATTGACGATGAATGTTATTGATGAATGTTGGCCTCAAAAATACATTATATGTACAAATATTTTCCTTGAAATGTTATATATTCTTCGTGATGATCTCTATGATCGGTATTTTCATTTGTTGGAAGTATTGTCCAAGATCTTGCATCACATCAAAATGGGATAAAATAAGAACAGAATTCTTGATTATAAGCTATTGAATTCCTTTGACCTTTTCACCATATTAACTGGCTTGGAGTCATCAAACTGGATTTGCATATGGCTGTGGAGGTAGGACCAGAGGTTGGTGGCCCACAATTTCCCACTATCTGTAAACATTCTGGCATCCTGCCATGGTTCCACCACCATACAATGGCAGCATCATTCTGAGGGAGGGGGGATGAGGTCTGGTGGCGCTACTGATGACAAGCTAAAAGGTCTACCAAATGCTTGCTGCATATGCTGACAGGAGGGGAGAGAGAGGGTACTTGCCGCCAGGTCCACATTCTTCTGGACTTGCACCAATTCACCCCAGTGCGACTCTTGGCTGGAGGTGGCTGAAGTAACTCAGCTGACAAATGAATGGGTCTTTTAGGGTTTATCAACTCGATAGAAGAACAGAAATGAACTCAGGTACAAATTAAAAGGGCCGCTCCTAGTCGGAGCACAGCCCAAAAATAACAAAAGAGAAACGGGAAACTTAAAAGCATCAAATCAGAATGTGAAAAGAGGGGTTGATAAAGCAATCCACCCCCTGCGCTCCCACAGAGCACGGAAGGCCTCAAGTGTTCCCGTGGACAGCGCATGCTCCCTCTGCGAATGAGGCCACGGAAGAGGGGCAGACAGTCCGGTCGGACGACCCCCCTCGGTCCTTTGTTGCCTCGACCTGTTTATGGCAAGTTTCGCCAGATCTAGGAGCAGGTTCATGAGGAGGTTGTCTACCTTGCCCGCCCCCCTCCACACCAGGTGCCCGTAGATCAGGAGCGTGAGGCTGAAGTGCAGACAAAACTTTAACAACAAGAAACTGAAAAGGGAGTGCAGCCCAGAACATTCAGTGTAGACGTGATTCATGGACTCCACAAGGCTGCAAAAAAGGCAGGATTCTTGGGAGTCCGTGAATCGGTGTAACCGATGATTGGACTGCACCGCCGCATGCATTATCCTCCGCACCAGGTACCCAGGATGCCTCCAGAGAAGAACTTCCACCCCCGGACAGCAAAGAGGCAAAGAGGCACACCAAGGCATGTCCAGATGAAATGAAAAAAAAGAAATGAAAATCGTTTATTGTCACAAGTAGGCTTCAAATGAAGTTACTGTGAAAAGGATGGCAGGCGAAGGCACTGAGGTGGAATGTGTGCAACAGCAGACTAGAGGAAACCCCTCCACGCAGTGCAAAAAGACACATAGGGTATTTCCACGAGGTGGCTAAGGCTGTGGGGCACTGGCTCCCAAGGGAGGTTCCGGCATTTGGGGCCAATGTGGAATTCTGTCCGAGCAGGGGTTCACTCATATGGGATGCCACCGTACACCTGCACCGCCTCGAGATCGAGAGTGCCCTCAGGTCACAGAACGACCATTTTGAAGCATTGAATGGCTTCGGCGGATTCCTGAGTAGTGGCTCGCTAACAACTACTCCTGATTTGGGAGAGCTGTGATGCATGGCGACCATGCTCCAAACATTGAGAAAGTCCTTGTACAAGACGGGCAGTGCCAGCAAAGAGTCCTGAAGACCATGCCGGTGAACAGGAGCTGCACAGCATAGTTCAGGCCGTGCACCTGGCGGAAGAAATAAGTCACTGGGGTGGCAAATTAATTTGATGTCCAGCCCGTCAATTGACTTAAACAGCCCTAATGAGATACTTGCATGTTTCCGCTGGTTCGGGGCGGGAAGCTAGTTGGGGACATCAGGAAACACATTATGGCCATGGGGGCAGCCGAGAGACTCACGACTGGTTTGACACCTGGCACAAATCCAGATTTAGGCTCAATGTGGGATTCAGCTAGGGGGGTGACCCTACAGAATTCCGGCCAGTGAGATTTGACAGACTATTTGCGTTGGCCTGTCATGATAGGTCCCCATGATGTGCATTTGGCAAGCAGAACCTGTGGGAGAGGCACAGGTGAGTGCAGCCCCCAGTGTCAAAGGGGCCATGCCTGGGAAGTACCCTAGTTCTGCCTGGGCAGTGCCAGGGGGCAATGCTGGGGTTTGCTGCGAGGATCGATGTCCTGTGGGGGGGGGGGGGGGGGGGGGGTTCTGTGTCTGTTGAGGGCATGCTCCGTGATAGCGGTCGTGGCGGATAGTTCCATGGGGGCAAAGGGTGGCAGAGTTGCACAGTAGTTAGCACTGTTACTTCACAGCGCCAGGGACCCGGGTTCGATTCCTGGCTGGTGTCTGCACGTTCTCCCTATATCTGCATGGGTTTGCTCCGGGTGCTCCGGTTTCCTCCCACAAGTCCCGAAAGACATGCTTGTAAGGTGAATTGGACATTCTGAATCCTCCCTCAGTGTTCCCAAACAGACTCTGGAGTGTGGCGACTAGGGGATTTTCACAGAAACTTCATTCAATTAATGCAGTATTATCGTCAGTCTACTTGTGACCCTAATAAAGATTATTATTATTATTCCTAGGGTTGAAGTTTCTGAGTTGGGGCAGAGATTACTTTAAAAAAGGCACCTTAATCTTTTAAAAACCGAACAGGGCGGTATTAAGGCCCACCCCTTAACCCTTTTTTGACTGTTTGGCTAAAAATACGGCGGAGGAAGCTGTCCTTGGAGCTGGCAGCTTCCATCCCATTTTCCCACCCGCTACGCCACTCTGCAGGAAAATATGTAAATTTCACCCCTTGTCTTCTTTCCCTTGTCACCTCTTCTTTCAGTGCAGGGAAGTAGAGGCACATTATTGGCATCCTTCTGTTTCCTGGTTAATCCAGACTTGGGCACCTTGCTCGTGTGTGTAAGTCATGCAGCACATTTACTAACTGAGTCATCATGCGATCTAAAGAAAGAAATTGAAACAGATGCTGAGTAAGTGGCTGAAAGATATCGGCATTGAATGCTCCATCGGAACTGCAACCTTCTTAAATCTAATCTTGAAATATGACAGTGGACTTATACTTCATTTAAGTTCAGTCAAGAAACCTTCACCACATAGACTTTCATAGAAGTTACAGGACAGAAGGAGGCCATTCGGCACATCGAGTCTGCACCAGCTCTTGGAAAGAGCACCCTACCCAAGCCCACCACCTCCATCCTATCTCCATATCCCAGTAACCTCACCCAACACTAAGGGCAATTTTGGACACTAAGGGCAATTTAGCATGGCCAATCCACCTAACCTGCACATTTTTGGATTGTGAGAGGAAACCGGAGCACCCGGAGGAAACCCACACACAGACAAGGAGAACATGCAGACTCCGCACAGACAGTGACCCAAGCCGGGAATCGAACCTGGGACCCTGCAGCTATGAAGCAATTGTGCTAACCACTATGCTACCGTGCTGCCCTAAATGGCCACATTACCTGCTGCTGTTATTTCTGCACTGGGAAATATTGGCTTTATTGTCCACAAGCACCTGCATTAGATACTGTGTTGTCGATAAATTAATTATGTGAAACTATTTGTAAGATGACAGACTGTGTGATTAAAACAGCATGTTTAAATGATATATGCTATAAATATTACCACATTGTTGGTGGGAAAAGGAATTAGGTGTTTGTTTTCCAAGTATTAAACAGTTTATGAATGTTTAAATTTAAATTAATATGATAGTACCTTCAACTGATCATGGAACAACCACATTTAGCTTCACATGGATTTCCAATTTGTGCTGGCAAGAAGTTTAGAACCTCTAAGTTACATCGAGCACCAATACTTAAAACAACAAAATCATTTATCTAATATCCTTCACTGTGACTGGAGTTGAAACCTCACGTCAGAGGTGTGTCCTGTGATGTCATCTTATGAGAGGCAGCCAATTATTGACCACCGCATGCTTACCATCCAATCAGGGATGGCAGGCAGCAGATGGACACGGGAGAGCCAATCAGAGGGGCCCAAAAGAGGGGCAGACAGCTCTCCCACTGGGAACGTTGACCACCGCAAAGGCTATCTGAGAATGAGAGGGTACTAGAATCATAGAATCCCTACAGGGCAGAAGGAGGCCATTCGGTCCATCAAGTCTGTACTGGCCCTTGGAAAGAGCACCCTACTTAAGCCCATGCCTCCACCCTATCCCTGTAACCCAGTAACCCCACCTAACCTTTTTGGACACTGAGGGACAATATAGCGTGGCCAATCCACCTAACCTGCACATCTTTGGAGGAAACTGGAGCACCCAGATGAAAGCCACGCAGACACGGGGAGAAGGTGCAAACTCCACTCAGTCATCGAAGCCGGAATTGAACCCGGGTCCCTGGAGCTGTGAGGCAGCAGTGCTAACCATTGTGCCACATTCCACCCCAGGGAGGTGGAAGTCCTCACCTAATAATAATCTTTATTAGTGTCACAAGTTGGCAATGAAGTTACTGTGAAAATCTGATGGTTCAAAAGACTTGCAAATGCTAATTACCAGAATTGTCAGGGGCATCAGTCTTATATCCTCCAAATGAATGCATCTGACAGTTGTGCTGTACTGAACCTTTCTACCATTTAAATATATGGATGTGCAGAATAATATGATGGCACTCCGATCTCTCATTGTGAAACCACTTCCAGTTTTGGGACACCTGATACAGAGTAGGCCCATGTGCTTTCTGAAGGGTTACACTTCTGTGCATAATTAAGGGTTAATGTCCCTTTTAAATATCTTGATTGGATACCCATTGGGGATGGACAAATAGCTGCTAGTGCAGAGAGCCTGCATCCATAAAAAGGCGATGGGCCACGTCGGGAAATGGGATTAGGTAGGTAGGTCAGGTGTTTATCGTGTGTCAGTGCAGACTCAATGGGCCAAAGAGCCTCTTCTGCAGTGTGTCTTTCTGTGATTCTGTGAAAATCTCCTTGAGGTAGGAGCAGATTTGATGCACCTTAATCAGAATTTCTTCACCTCCTTGGAGCCATGAAAATTCCAGCCTAAAGGACCTAAATAGGCTTTCCCTTGGCAAAGGCATGTATTTTATTATTTCGTACCAGTCTTATGATCGATTACAATATAGTCACTTGCCATTTTTGATTAACATATTAAGTGTTTCTATCACTGTGTCGAAGATGTTTGTGTTTTCACAAGTAGTGGTATCCACACATGTATAAACCATGACAGAGATAGAAACCACGCATTTGCTGCTGTTAAGTATGGAAAAGTTAAACATTCAGTCATAATTATAACCAGTGAGTGTGATATATTCCTCATCTCTACGTCCAGGTGCCCTCGCATATTACTGACAACTAATTTAAAGTTATACCATGTAATGCGCACTTGCATTATTTGGGTCTTTGGATCTGAAAAAGAGAAATTCTGGTTTTATTCCATGGCCATTTTAGATTTTTGCGTATTAATTTTTACAACACTTCCATTAATCTGTAAAGTCTATAAAATAGAGATCTTTATTGCTGATATATTTTATTTTGCAATCTCTTACATTTTGAAATTTTCGCACACAGCAAGGTGGTATGCAAAGGGGATATTTCATGTTCATCACTAGAAGATGAATCCATAGAATCCCCACTGTACAGAAGGAGGACATTCAGCCCATTGAGTCTGCACTGACCCTCCGGAAGAGCACTCGACCTAGATGTACTCCCCACCCGATCCCTGTAACCCCACTTAACATGAACATCTTTGGACTGTGGGAGGAAACCTTGGAGATTTGCAGCATTGTAATTTGCTGCTTCTGTAAAAGACAAATGATGCTTTTCTACATTTTCTTTCTCTTTTTCTCACTTTTTTCTCCCTGAGCAGGGTCTTTCATAGTAGCCCCATCACCAAGATGAACAGAAAGGGCTTTTATTCAGTTGCTGTTCAGGTTGTATTTAATCACAGGAACATTGGATGGGATTCTCCACCCCGCCGCACCGGCAGCGGGATTCTCCGACCCTCCAGCCGGTCAATGGGGTTTCCCATTGTGGGAAGCCCCACACTGTCGAGAAATCCTCGGGCATAGGTGCGCTGCTGACGCTACGGAGATTCCTGCCAGTGGAACATCAAGCCCATTATATATGGTGGTGGCTGATAATCAAGAAAATGCCTTCATTGTGCAGCCGTCCATGGGTGGTTGTATTATTTGAAAGAGAAGAATCATTGGATGATTGGCTCATGGGGAAATATTGTTATTCTCTAACTCCATGTCCTCTCCAGTCAGGAGGCCCCATCAGAAGATGAATGCTTCAACTGAAGATTTCAGCCTTCCTTGTTTACCTCCAACACCTTGAAGAAAATGCTGTGCACAATGCAAGGGTAGAAGTAAATATGGAATAATTGCGTGCATTGGTTCAAATCATTCCTTTCCAAAGGTTCAGCAGTTTCCAGCTTATGTTTGTGCCAATGGTTATTTGACCCGACAAGTAATATAACCACAGTTTTGAGCCCAGTTTCCTGTGCCTTCCTGTTGCCACCAGCAAGCGTTTGCCATTTTCTTTCTCTTGTATTCATTCAGTTAGTATCCCCCCTACAAATAAATTGCAATATTGTTTTTATACAAGAGTAGCCACTCACTTCTGATGCCTCTTCTACTTCAACCCTTTGCAATCAAAATGAACTATTTCCCCTGCATTTCTATTGTACATTGTGAACAATTAATCAACATTTCATTCCTCCATGCAACCTGCCATTGAACAGCTAATGGGCAGCCCTGTAAGAGCTGATGTCTTGCTGAATTTTCTACTGCCAGCCAAATGTATGACAAGCCATCCTCTTTGGGCCAGATTTTTAGATACCAATAACTCAATGACGAGAGACTGGCACTCAAACATTCAATCAGCCCATTCTCTGAATTACCACCTTGGGCCATTATGGTCCATTACATTATGGGTCAGCTCAGAACCATTTTGCTACTTTTTGGAAGTTTGGGGCTTTAATGCATTGGAGAAAATGACATGCATTGTCATAATTGCTTTACTACCTAGCTCCACCACGTGTGCATCTTTTAAAATGTAGCTTTCATCCATTTTTTTCAAATTTCAGGATGAATTCAGACACAAGTAAGAACTATGCAACAGTAGCTGCTTGCATTCTGCCTATCCAAGCATGTCACCAGTGCCCCAAAATCCAGTGGGGCATAGAGATGAAAAATGGTGCAAACAATTACACACAACAATTTATGAAGTATCCTAGTCAAATTATCAACCACAAAGGAAAAGGAACCATTCTATCATACATGGTATTTTTAAAAATCCCTTGATGGATACATTGAATTACTCAATATGAAAGGTAAAATCTTAGACATTGCATCTACTAATTGTCAATATTATTAATGCCATTATCCTTGACTTTTGTATCAGTCTATGCAACTCTCCATCATTATGTATGTTACAAGTTGAAAGTTCACATCATCGATTGAATAACCTTTGCAGTTGCAAGAATGTTGACACCTCTTTGCTTTGTGTTCCCTGGGACTACTGCATTCTACACTATGATGCTTTCACCTTCAAAGGTTTACTTCTCGGGAATGAAATAGAACAAAGTAGATTAAAATGAAAGGTGGTATTTACAACTGCCACGATTACTTACTCCACAGAAACTCACATTCATACCTGCCCTTGACATGTAGGTTGTAATTTATGATTTTGTTTTAAGTTGACATTGCAACATGTCTTGTTTTAGTAACAAGAGTTTTTTTGTGGTATTTTTGGGATGCATACTGTGCAACTGCAGTTTAACTTGGCTGAATTTGCATTCAGTGTTTCAAACATCAGTGGAGTTTAATTATGGTTGGTATAAAGATAAAATTGGTAATGTTAACATTCAAGTCTATAAAGAATAGATGTTCTAGTGATCCTTGTATAAAGTTTCTAATATTAGAAAAAAATTGACATTTTTCTCAGATCTTGTCAAACTTTAATACATGCAGATATCTGGAAGAAAGATGTATCCACATCTAGGTAAATATGAATTGGGCTGTGCCTTTTCTGGAGACAGTTAGGGATTGTTAAAATCAGAAAAATCTGAAATCCCATTTCATTCTGCCTCAAACATACCCAATTCTGATTTTATCCAAGGTGGATTGTGATGGTAATTAGTCTGATCTCAAGAAACACGTTTGTTATTTAAATGTTAATGAAGCGGTCGTGCCTCAGATTTTTGCTTCATTTAGATTTAACAGTTGCAGGCTGGGTTGCCAAAGGTTTCAGGCTAAAGGCAGAAACAAAAGGCTGATTCCAGAAGGTAACTGCTCTTCTCGTACTGCTTGTCGACCAGAAAGAGCAGAAATGCTCATCCACCAGACACTCCAATTAAGCTACTTCCATTCCCGCAATCTGAGGCAACCTACTCCCTGTGATCACCTCTTGATCTGCAATCGCCCTCAACCTACAACCAACCCCTTGCACTGCATGACTTTCCTCCTCACTCCTTTTTTTAAAAATAAATTTAGATTACCCAATTATTTTTTCCAATTAAGGGGCAATTTAGCGTGGCCAATCCACCTACTCTGCACATTTTTGGGTTGTGGGGGCGAAACCCACGCAGACACGGGGAGAATGTGCAAACTCCACACGGACAGTGACACAGAGCCGGGATCGAACCTGGGACCTCAGCGCCGTGAGGCAGCTGTGCTAACCACTAGGCCACCGTGCTGCCCCCTCCTCACTCCTAACATCCCCTGGACACATGATTACCTCCCTGACTTGTGATATCCTCTGACACATGTACTCCCTCAAACCATGATCTTGCCCAATCTGCAATTCCACATGACCCATAATATCGGCATCCAGTGATCTCTCTCCCTACACACAATACCTTGTCCTCCTCCAGGATGTCTCTGCCTCTCCCTCTCTGTCCTTTTTCCTCCTCTCCACTCGCCGGTTAAGGTTTGCCAGCACAGGCCTTCATGCCCGACAATCATCCAGCTTCTTGACCTGGCTACTGCTGGCTGGGAAACAGTAAAAATCAAGTTAAATTTAGCTGGATTGCCACAGTGCTGGCATTTCCCTGTTTCTTAGCCTACAATCATTGTCCTCTTCCTCTCCCTAAATATCAGAACCTTTGAATCCACATTGTACACTACATTATACCAAAATAGAGATAAGTACCATAACATCAATTTTGACAAAAAGAGTGAAGGAGATGTCAAGGCCGGGATTCTCCGAGCCCGCGCCAGGTCGGAATTCGGCGGGGGGCGGCGGGAATCCCGCCACATTGCCTTGACGACGGGCCGCCGATTCTCCGTGACCGGACGTCACGCGCATGCGCGGACCTGCGCCGGCCGTCGTGTGCATATACGTACCCGCGCCGGCAGTGCAGGGCTGGCTTTCGCCGGCGGAGCAGCACACAGCACTCCGGCGCCTTTCTAGCCCCCAAAGAAGTGGAGAATTACTGGGCCTGGAGGCCCGTTGACGCCGGCGTCACTCGCGCCGGTTTTGGTGCCGGCGCCAACACTTGACCGCGATATCGCTGAATCCCTGCCCAAATCTTGAGAGGAATTTGTATATTCTGCATCGGTTCAATGGTGGCACTCTAACTTTTGAGTTGGATTGGTGTCGGTTCAAGTCCCATTGAACCCAACCACATAATTCAGGGTGACACATTCATGCAGTAGTGAGGGAGTGCTGCACTGTCAGCGATGCCATCTTTTAGATGACTTGGTAAACTGTGATCCCATTTGTCCTCTCCAGTGCTTGTAAAAGATTCTCTGACACTATCTTGAAAAAGAGCAAGGAAGCTGTTATAGTTTCCTGGTCAATATTGATCCCTCAGCTACATTGAAATGGATGATAGATCATGGGCTGGATTCTCCGTAGCGCCGGCAGCGCACCCACACCCGGGGATTTCCCGACAGAGTGTGGCTGCCCATAATGGGAAACTCCATTGTCCAGCTTGCTGGATGGAGAATCCCGCTGCCGGCGGAGGCATGCTGCACCAGAAAACTAGTGCGACGGGATGGAGAATCCAGCCCCAAGTATTTGATTGCAGTTTGTGAGACTTCGCTGTGTGAAAATTAGATTGCTTATGTCCTACATTATAACAGTGACTGTGCTTCAATGATACTTAGTTGGCTGTATAGCAATTTGGGAGACCCTGATGTCCTGGAAGGCGCTATATACATGAAATTCTTTGTCAACAGTAGTTTGATTGATCTTTCTGGTGAATCCTTGGCCCTTCTGCGTAAAATATTATAAATATCACAAGAAAATGTATTTACCTTATTACCCCTTTGCTGGCACTACATAATTTCCTTGCCCTCCAATATTTCCTTTACCATTCTGCTGTTCACTATAAAAAATCAGATCATCTTTTACTTGAGCACGATTATCTACCATTAGTGCTCTCATGTTTCCCCTCCTTTGAGTTCGATGTAAGGAAAAAATACATGCTGCTCCTCAACCATTTTCACATATGGTTGTTTTGCTCCCTTGATCGGCTTTGCATTCAAATCATTGGTGCTCACCCGAGTCATAGTGTACGTTAGGCTTTTTATGTTCAGGAAGGTGCAGAACTGCAACCCTGCTGAACCCACTAAAGTTTCTGATATAATTTCTGCAGCAGGTTCAAGGCACACAGCCACACCATTGAAAGAAGATGTTGATTCCTTGATGGACTTTGAGCTTAGTTTGCACCATTCTGATTTGCTGACCAGATAACGATCCCCTGTGATGCCCAACAGATTTTATTTCCTTGTAACCTCTCTGCAGATGATGCTATGATTGGAAGAAACGCTACTCCGGTACAATCCTGCTGAACTGGGTTCTGAATATGGGGACCCTTTCATGGATGAGACTAGTTGATTTTTTTAAACCTTAACTTCCTTCTAGTAGAAATAGAAAACATTATAAATAAATCAACTTATTCAACATTTTGAACAGAAAAGCTCATTCCCTCAGTTTATTTTGAAGATGGAACTAACATCTAAAAAATGATTGAGGTTTCAAACTGGCTGCAAACATATCTTTTTGGACAAAAAACAGAACTGTGAATATTATTTTTAAATCCAGATTCTTGCACTGTTCTCAATATATAATATAGCTACTTATTTTTTAACAGAATAAGTCTGAACTGAATGGTTCCACACAACTGGTTGTTCAGAGTCTAATATTGCAGAAATAAACTAATCAAAAAAGAAAAGGAAGACTTATGTACAGACAGCTCTTTTCACAATCACTGGTTATCTGAAAGCACTTTGCATCCAGTAAATTACTTTTCTTGAAGTGTAGTCACTGTTGTAGGAAACATAGCAGCCAATTTGCTCACAGCAGCAATCACAAATAGCAATGTGATGATGACTAAAAGATCTGTTTTTGTTTGTGAGGTTGTGATTAATGGAGCGGGATTCTCTCAGCCCGACGCTCGGCCGGAGAATTCCTGCGACTGGCGTGAATTGCGCCACGCCGCCCTGAAGCCGGGATGCGATTCTCCACAGAGCGGAGAATTGGCGCCAGCGTGGTCGGCGTGGCGACGGTCGGGGGCCATTCTACACAGCCCCCCTGCCGATTCTCGGCTTGGATGGGCTGTGTAGCTGCAGAAAAAAACCTGTGTCTCGCCAGCGCCGTTCTAATTTCCTCTCAGCTGGAGGGATCTCGGCGTGGAAGGGTCCAGGGCCAGCCTGTGGGGGGAGGGGAGGGGGGGGGACATCCATTGTCACCTGGCCTGCGATCAGGGCCCCCTAATCGGCGGGCCGGCCTCTCTGGCTGGGGGCCTCCTTTCATCCGCGCCGGCCCCTGTAGCCCTACGCCATGTTGCGTCGGGGCCGCCACGGAGAAGGGAGCCACTGCGCATGCGCGCGTTGCCATCTGTGCCACTACACATGCGCGGACCCCACAGCACCCAGTTAACGCTGGGATCAGCAGCTGGAGCGGTGTGGGCCGCTTCAGTGCCGTGCTGGCCTCCTGTCGGGGCCAGGATTGCTGATCCTGAGGCCGTGTTGACGGCGTCGAGAAAAGCGACAGCGTTTCCAATGGCGTCAACACTTAGCCTCAGGGCCAAAGAATCCCGCCCATGGTTTTCAAATTAATAGAGTGGAGAGTGGCAAGGAGAAATTTATTTATGCAGAGGGGTTCCCTGTTAAAGGGAGCTGTTAAGTGAGACACCATTACACATACAGCACAAGCCTCCCCCTGTAGATCATACAACTGTATTGAATGTTTACCATTGTCTATAACGCTTCACTTATCTTACTTTCAAACCCTTGAAATAGCAACCCCTTACTTCAATAGATAATTCTGTTAATTCATTACACCCAACCATATGCCAGAGACGAGTGTTTCTGCAGATTTTGAAAGTCGCTGAAAGATAAAGGCACTTCAAAGATATTTTCCCTGCAAATCTTTAAAGTACAAGGATCTTACAGCAACCTTCAAAATCTGCAACAAGACTGGTCTTCGGCATATGGTTGGAGTGCACTCATAAATGTAATCCATGGTGTGTGGCTATTTATGAATGGGGATTGTTGGACACAAATCTTGTGCATCTGGAACTTACTTTTTTATCTGGCACTTGCTTGACTTTTCTGTTGCAGGAGTCGATTGGACTGTTGAGGGGAAAGTGAACAATTATCTCATTTTCACTGCGAACTATTTGGTTGTAATTGAATTAGTATTCAGGTCATTGTGGGAGCTGATCGGTAATATTAGGTTTGTAAACATTGCTAACACTTGAGCGCTTTTGGTAGCCTGATTTTAGCTTTGAAACTTAATTATTATTGACTTTGTCATATAAAATTAAAGGAAATTTAAAGTCCTTAAAAGCAAAGCTGTTAGAATTAAATCCAACATATTTTAGCCAAACATTAAAAAATCCTGGACAGAGGAATCGGGCACTGCTGGTGTACTTTTTAGTTAGATTTTCTTCTGCACTCTTCTGCTCAAATTTCCTTTCCTCAGAAAACGCTGGAAGTGTGAGTTGCTAACACCACTGTGAGAGCGACAGGGTCTGAGACATTAGTGACCAACAGAACAAACCATGCATTTCCTTAACCAGTGAGAATTAAAGATTGAGCTATAAATGAAGAAGGACCGAGGAGGTACACAAATTATAGTATATTCAATGTAAAATCAGGTGTTACTTTAAAATCAGGATTTTTTTTTTCCCTCTCCACATTTTCTTTATTTCAGCACCATATACCACTGCTGTTGCTGAACCCTTCTCTCCAAAGACAGGGAGCATCCATTTAATAACCTGTCCAATAATTTGTCAAACGTTCAGGAACTGGACAGGAATCCTTGGGTGCTTTTTAAATTTAATTCTTGAAATGTGGGTGTGGCTGGCTAGGTCATCCCTAATTGTCCATGAGAAGGTGGTGATGAGCCACCTTCTCGAATTGCTGCAGCCCATCTGGTGTTGGCACAACCACAGTGCTGTTAGGGACACTGGGATCAGTCACATCTTAGAATCATGGAAACTCTACAGTGCAGAAGGAGGCCACTCAGCCCAACCAGTCTGCACCTACCCACTGAAAGAGCACCCTACCTTGACACTATCCTTGAAACCCCAGCAAACCTGTACATCCCTTGCCACCAAGGAGCAAGTTTATCATAGCTAATCCATCTAACCTCTACATCTTTGGACTGCGGGAGGAAACGAGAGCTCCCGGAGGAAACCCATGCAGACACTGGCAGAAAGTGTATACTTCCACAAAAGGACATAATTGAACCTGGGTCCCTGGCACTGTAAGGCAGCAGTGCTAACCACCGTGACACTGTGCTGCCCATCAGCTGGGAGGATCAGGCTGGGAGTACCAGCATCAGAGTCCTAGAAGGGACCAAGAGAACCATCATCGAGGCCATGATAATCCTAAATCAGAATCCCCTGGGCCGGCCATGTGCTTAGGATGATAGAGTCCCGACTGCAAAAACAAAACTTCTTTGCTGAGCTCAAGGAAGGCTTCCAAACAAGAGGAGGACAAAGGAAGTGCTTCATAGAGCCCCTGTAGGCTTACCTCAAGAAATGCAACATCAACGTCAATGCCTGGGAGACCCTTGCTCAGAAGACACCTACTTGGACGAACCTCCTGATTGAAGGGACACAATTCTTCGAGGACACCCAACAGCAGGAGGAAGCCTAGAAAAGGAACCTGCAAAACGAATACCAGTGATCTGGAGTCCAAGGGCCGATCACTGATCCCACTTCCCGGAAATACGTGTCACGTGTGCGGTCGAAGATGCAGTTCCACAATTGGGCTCTTCAGCCATGCAAGAACCCACGAGCAGTAGCACGAAGATTCTTCAGTGGACAATCATACTCATTAGCGAGTGATTGCTGAACAAGATATCAATGGCACTTGTGATCTTTCTCAAATTTGGAAGGAAATAGAATCAATACTTTTCTGGATCATGACTTAGCTTCTCAACACCTTGTTAGAAATTCAGCTTATCCAGAGACATGTTCATGGTTCAGGAGTGTCAATTTCTCCCTCTCGACTTATCTGACCATCTTAACTTTGTGGCAGTTGACTCCAAATGTCTATATCTTACTGTACAGAAGCATAACATTTAACAAGAATACCCCATGTGGTCTGAAATTGACATTCATGTCTTTAAGAAATATACTTCTTCAATCTCCAATAACAATTCAAGCAAACACTTGCCAGGATGTGAACAAATCGACAAGCTGCTTTTCTTGTCAGCGCAACGAAAATTGCTGACCAGCAGTAATGATCAGACTCCATTAATTCAAATTATTTTCAGGTAAAATTAAAATGTAAAAAAAATACAGTGGGTCAAATCTTGCTGAATTGGCAGATGTTACTGCGCGCAAAGTTAGCAAGGCTTTTTCCTGTACCTTTCTGCTTCAATGTGCTTTGTTCAAAATCCAAGCAAATAAATCTGAGACATTGGTGAATGGCATGATCAACAGAATAATGTTATATTATATTACTACTCCTGGTAGCATGTTCTTTCGGGCAGGATTCTCCCGCACCCGGCTGGGCGGGGGGTCCCGGCGGGACGGAGTGGCATGAACCACTCCGGCATCAGCCCGCCCCAAAGGTGCGGAATCCTCCACACCTTCAGGGGCTAGGCCGGCGCCGGAGTGGTTTGCACCCCGCCGGCTGGCGTGGAAGGTCTTTGGCGCCGCGGCAGCTGGGGCCAAAGGGACTCCGCCGGCCAGCGAGAGTCCGCACATGCGCGGGAGCGTCAGCGGCTGCTGACGTCGTCCCTGCATATGCGCAGAGGGGGGTTCACCTATGCGTCGGCCATCGCGGAGGCCGACACGTAGGAAAAGAGTGCCCCCTCGGCACAGGCCCGCCCGCGTATCGGTGGGCCCCGATCGCGGGCCAGGCCACCGTGGGAGCACCCCCCGGAGCCAAGTCACCCCCCCCCGGACCCCGGAGCCCGCCCACACTGCCAGGTCCCGCCGGCAAGGGACCTAGTCTGATCTACGCCGGTGGGACTGGCAAAGAACCAACGGGAATTCGGCCCATCGCGGGCTGGAAAATCGCCAGAGGGGATGCTGCGAGCGCCCGCTGACCTGCGCGATTCCCGCCCCCGCCGAATCTCCGGTGCCGGAGAATTCGGCGGACGGCAGGGGCAGGATTCACGCTGCCCCCCGCCGATTCTCTGACCTGGCAGGTGGTCCGAGAATCCCGCCCTTCATGTTACTCATTTGCTTTATACCAAGATGCTCTGAAACTCAATGTTGATAATCACTCTTAGTTGTGCAATGAAAGCAAATAGTTTATTGAGAAACTAAACAATTAACTTGTGAGTTTGATTCTTCAATACTTTTACTAACTATTAAATTAAACAAGATAGAATAAGAATAAACTATGATTAACTCCACTTGCATTCTGAGCTAACTCACCATACCTCTGGGCCTGTATTCTCCCCTACCCGGTGGGGCAGGGGGTCCTGACGTAGCGGAGTGGCACCAACCACTCCGGCGTTGGGCCTCCCCAAAGGTGCGGAATTCTCCGCACCTGTAGGGGCTAGGCCCGCGCCGGAGTGGTTGGCGCCACACCGACTGGTGCCAAAACCGGTGCGAACGGCCTTTGACACCCGCTGCCCTGTGTCGAGGCTGGCCGAAAGGCCTTCGCTGGTTCGCGCATGCGCCGGTGCATCAGCTGCCGCTGACGTCACCACCGGAGCATGCGCGGTAGGGGGGGTTCTCTTCCCCCTCCGCCATGGTGGAGGCCGTGGCGGCGGCGGAAGAAAAAGAGTGCCCCCACGGCACTGGCCCGCCCGCCGCTCAGTGGGCCCCGATCGCGGGCCAGGCCACCGTGGGGGCACTCCCCAGTACCCCGGGGGCCTGCTCGCACCACCAATCCCACCGCCACCAGAGGTGGTTGAAACCACGTCGGTGGGGTTGGCCCCTCAGCGTCGGGACTTCGACCCATCGTGGGCTGGAGAATCGCCGCAGGGGGCACGCTGCTCGGCGCGGGGGGCCCGCCGATCGGCGCGGCGCAATTCTCACCCCCGCCAATTCCCGGGTGGTGGAGAATTCTGGCCACGGCGGGGGCGGGATTTACGCCGGCCCCGGACGGTCGGAGAATTTCGCCCCTGGTCTCTAATCCCAATACACATGAAGAGGCGGAAACTCAGATTGAGTCTGTCTTATGTACACCTTGTTAGTGCTGCCATCTAGTGATCACTTCGCTGTTATGACTATACATTAACCCCTTATGTATATACAGATATGCAGATCACTACAAGTAACTCTTTAACCACTGTGATTGAAGGATTGAGAAAGATGCAAAGTGACCAGGGAGAAAGAAGGGGCTAAGAGTCAAATTAGATGCAAAAAGAGAAGTAAAGGAAGATTGAATGAAGAGAAATACAAGAGACAAAGAAAATGTAAGAAAAATATTAGAAACCTAAATTTGAAAGGTCAGGAGATTTAGACACTGGCGGAGGGTTAGAAATTGGTGAGGTGGGGCTTTGACTCAGATTGACCCTGCCAGTTGCAAGGGAGGGGGGGGGGGGGAGTTGGGTATCAGGGAATGTTCGGGATTGGGGGTTGGGTTAGACTATCAGGAATGGGAGAGTTTTGATCAGCGAGGGGGTAGGAGGGGTTGTCCGTTCAATGAGGAGTCAGGACAGGGATTGAAGAACAGGGTAAGTCAGGTCTTATTGGATGATAGGTGGGGAGATTCTATGGGGGGGGGGGACAGGGAGTGCGGAATACTGTGGTGGGAGTCACTAACTGGGGGTAGGGGGAGTACTATGAGCAGTTATGTCTGGGTCTTCACTATAGTTACTCCGAGGTTAAAAGAGGGTTTAATTCTTCTAACTTTGCTTAGGTAACGCTTTGTCTAACCCTGTTGGAACTGTCCGAAGTTTGCGATTTAAATTACATCTTCAGGTGGTACCCAGCAGAGGCCAATTGCCCCGAGGAAGTCTGTGATTCTGGGCTATTGCTGTGCAAACCCTTACATGCCATGTTCCAAGAGGGATTCCCCAGAGCATCTTTGGGGTACCTCCAAATCTAACACTGGAAGCTAAGAGGGAATGGGCCAATAGCTTCATTGTTTCGAGCAGAGGTGGATAGATTCTTGGTAGGCAAGGAGGTGATAGGATATCGGAGGTAGGCAATATGCAGATTTGAGAGGTTATTATCAGGTTAGCCAGAACCTTATTTAGGTTTGGAGCAGGCTCGAGGGTATGAATGGCATAAACCTTTTCCTTGTTCATATGTTTGTGTTCCTATGTTCCCATTCTGAGCCAGAGAAATGGATTGGCATTGCAGTAACATTTATCAGGTTTCATGTTAGTCATGAGTCTTAGCTTCCTGCGACGTGTTTAATGACCAACTAATGTACAAAACCAATAAGTTCTCAAAGATAATGTTGGCAAGAGGCAGGTTCTGGAGATTCATTATTTTTGTCATATCCCTTAATTCATACATTAATAACAGCATGCGTGGTGAACCCACTGTTATTTTCCCAGGAAGACTTGACCAAATGTTTCCTCATCTGGCTGGAAAGATGATTTTGGATTACATTCTACATTCCAAATTTTTAGTAAATTTGTGGCTTTGGCTGCCTGACAGCATTCTGCTTCAGAAATGCTATGGGACCTAAGAGCATATGGAGCATTGTTCTTTGATTGCTACATGGCTGCATAAGGAATAATGGAGCCTGAGATGCAGGTGCTCACATCAGACAGGCAGAAAGCCATCTTGGTAAAGAGGTTTGTACAAACACCTGACAATCAGCAGCAGCATGTAGAACAGTGCGATGATGCCACAAATCAGTGTTTATATAATTTAATGGCACCATTGGTATTTTTGAGCTTTTCCTGCAGCCACTTTCTTAATTTCACACAGTTGAACACAACATTAAATAAAATGAAGACCCTCCACCAGTGCTACTTAATGAAATGATGAACAGCTTGTACGTGAGTCACTAGATTTTCCCCTGCTGGTGGAACTATAAATCCTTTGGAGCTTTCCTGCATGTGGTTAAAGTTTAAATACTTGAGATTGAATGGTGAGGCCAGTAGAGAAATGGGGCATGATCGAACAGCCTCATCGCGCCCGGCTCGGTGACGTGACTAGACTGTTAAATCTCACTGGAGGCCTCTCGCTAGATTTATGATGCTTAGAATTATGAAGATCTTGCAAGATGTCATGATCTGGATCTCGCCCTCAGAGAGTGTGATCCAGATTTACATATTCAATTGAACCATTAGGCTCATTTAAATATGTCAGCCCCGATTATGCCGAGGCCTGGGATCAAACATCATTTGCTGGGAGACCTTCTCCTTGTGCCGTTTAGCACTGATCCAACAAATGTGGACCAGGCCACTGGAGGCCCTTGGGTGGTCGAGTTCTGGTCAGGGTGGTACCCAGGTACCTTGGTGCAGCCTGGGCGGCACTGCCAGGATGCCAGGCTGCCAAGGTATCGTGCCTGGGTGTGAGGTTGCCCGGGATTGGACCCGATAGTGCCCTGCCCTTATGAGGTGGGGTGAGGGGGGTTCGAGATTCCCCAAGCGGTACTCTGGGGCAGTGTGGAGAGGTCCGGAGGCCACAGTGGGGATGCCAAGGGGTGGTCGAGAGATCGGGATGGCATTTAAAAATGGAAATGAAGTAAGTGCGGTCTCGGCACGGTGTTCCCCAGGGAGGCCAAAAAAACCCAACAGAGTCCCGTTCGATAGCAGGGTCAGTCTCGGTGCTACATGCCGTTTATTGGGTGTTAAATTGTACCCATGCTTTCTTGGTTGAAACCGTGTGCTGAAACACGTTGCTCCTACACATGAGTCACCTGGTAAGCCATTTTCCCTGATTTTAATATGACTGGGTGAATGAAGAGAGGACAAGCAAAGCAACACATGCTGAGAGAAGAGGAAGGAGGAGAAGGGAGAAAATGCAGAAAAGGCCACTCAGCAGGAGGCCATATCCAGCCAGGCTATTCAGGAAGAGGCACTCCTGTATCAATGTCAGCAAGGATCAATACTTCAGATACTTTTGTTTGAAAAAAAAAGAGGCTATCACTGAAATGTGCAATCTGCTGCAACCACGGCTACAATTTCAAGGCAGAGCAAGGATCGCATTGTCTTTGATTAACAAAATAAACATGGTTTGCAATTTTTGTATGTCTAACTCATTTAAAAGAGAAGACAGCACAAATTAAATGTGGTGTCTCCAACATTATCTAAGTTAGCACCCTATCCCCACTCCCCACCGCCATATATCTGCTATGTCTGTGTCTTGGTCACTGGCAAAAAAGGATCAATGATTTGGCAATACCATCAATGTTAGGGGTAGGATTTATCAAGGAACCTGCTGCAGGTTTCATGGTGTTGGGAGAGGGTCCACCACTGGCAGGTGGCAGGATCCTCGGGTCCCGCCGGTTTCAACTAGGTTTCCCATTGAATGCACCCCTCACTGCTGGGAAACTCAGCAAAAACCACAAACTGATTGGGCAGCAGGGTAGCATGGTGGTTAGCATAAATGCTTCACAGCTCCAGGGTCCCAGGTTCGATTCCCGGCTGGGTCACTGTCTGTGTGGAGTCTGCACGTCCTCCCCCTGTGTGCGTGGGTTTCCTCCGGGTGCTCCGGTTTCCTTGGGTTTGATGTTTGATCACAGTCCAAAGATGTGCGGGTTAGGTGGATTGACCATGCTAAATTGCCCGTAGTGTCCTAATAAAAAAAGTAAGGTTAAGCGGGGGGGTTGTTGGGTTATGGGTATAAGGTGGATACGTGGGTTTGAGTAGGGTGATCATGGCTCGGCGCAACATTGAGGGCCGAAGGGCCTGTTCTGTGCTGTACTGTTCTATGTTCTATTTTCTATATTGTATACATTACTCGATGGGAAGTGGTGTATGGATTGTGTGATTTGAGAACTGAACAGGTCAGACATATGTATACATTCTCCAAATTTGTAATACTACTACGAACCCCTCTCCACATCCACTTCAGCAGTGGGTGTGGAAGTTGCTACCATCAAAACAAGTTTGAAGCGTAAAGCTGAAGAAACTCTTGAAGTGCCGTCAACAATTATAAACGGATGTCTTGAAAATAGTTCTCAAGCTGCACAAGCATCACTTCCAAACTCAGAGGCTATGAAAAAAATCGTAAGAAGAAAACAAAATCTAATAAAGTCTGCTCCTCCAAACCCTGCAAATTCAAGAGAGTTGGTGATCCCTGATGAGTACAAATGCTATGTGACGAGCAATGGTCAAAGTGAGAACTTTTTAATTGCCGATGGTGGTCAAGAAGATGAGAGAATTTTAATTTTTGGGAGACAGAGCTGGGTAGTTTTTTTACGTGATTCAGAAGTGTGGTATGGAGATGGGACATTTAAGATGTCTCCTTTCCTATTAACCTATCATTACGTTCCTGGCAATATATTCAATACACAACAAAGGCGCCAAAACTGCTGGGCGCCAAAATAATGAGCGCCAAATCAATTTAGCGCCAAAATGGCGGTGTCAAATGATCGGTGCCAAAAGGGCGGCGCCAAAACGTACCCGACCCACCAGGTATCTGCCGCTCTTATCCTTCTAGATGGTAGCAGTTGTGGGTTGGGAAGGTGCTGTGTAAGGAACCTTGGTGAGTTACTGCAGTACATCTTGTAGATGTTATACATGGCTGCCATTGTTCATCAGTGGTGGAGGGCGTGAATGTTTATGGAAGGGGGAGCAATCAACTGGGTTGCTTTGTCCTGGATGGTGTCAAGCTTCTTGACTGTTGTTGGAGCTGCAGTCATCCAGACAAGTGGAGAGTATTGCATTAAAAAAAAAATTATTGACGGGATGTTGGCATCGCTGATTAGACCAGCATTTATTACCCATCCCTAGTTGCCCTTCAGAAGTTGGTGTTGAGTTGCCTTCTTGAACCGCTGCAGTCCTTCATGTGTAGGTACACCCACAGTGCTGTGAGGAAGGGAGTTCCAGGATTTTGTCCAAGCGACAGTGAAGGAATGGCAAAATATTTCCAAGTCAGGGTGATGAGTGACTTGGAGGGGACCCTCCAGGTGATGCTGTTCCCAGGTATCTGTGCTCTTGTCCTTCTCGATGGGAGTGGTCGTGGGTTTGGCAATGGTAATGACATTGAATGTCAAAAGACAATGGTTAGATCCTCTCTTGTAGGAGATGATCATTTCCTGGCACTTGTGTGGCACACATTTAACTTGTCACTTGTCGGCCCAAGCCTGGATATTGTTCTGGTCTTGCTGCATTTGGACATGAACTGCTTCATTATCTGAGGAGTCGCGAATGGTGCTGAACATTGTGCAGTCATCTGCGAACATCCCCACTTTTGACCTTATGATGGAAGACAGGTAATTGATGAAGCAGCTGAGGATTGTTGGGCCTAGGACTGAACCCTTAGGAACTCCTGCAGTGATGTCCTGGAGCTGACATGATTGACCTCCAACCACCATAAACATCTTCATTTGTGCGAGGTATGACTCCAACCAGCAGAGTTTTCCCTCTGATTCCCATTGACTCCAATTTATCTAGGGCTCCTTGATGCCATACTTGGTCAAATACTACCTTGATGTCAAAGGCAGTCACTCTCACATCCTCTCTGGTGTTCAGCTCTTTTGTCCATGTTTGAACCAAGGCTCTAATGTGGTCAGGAGCTGAGTGACCCTGGTGGAACCCAAACTGAGCATTTGTGAGCAGGTTATTGTTGAGTAAGTGCCACTTCTTAGCATTGTTGATGCCTCCTTCCATCACTTTGCTGATGATGGAGAATAGGCTGATTGGCTGGGTTGGATTTGTCCTGTTATGTATACAGGACACACCTGGACAATTTTCCACATTGCTCGGTAGATGCCAGTAAAGCTGTACTGGAACAGCTTGGCTAGGACGCAGCAAACTCTGGAGCACAAGTCATCAGCACTATTGCTGGAATATTGTCAGGGTCCATAGCCTTTGCAGGATTCAGTGCCTTCAGCTGTTTTTGATATCATGTGAAGTGAATTGTATTGGCTGAAGACTGATATCTGTGATGCTGGAGACGTCTGGAGGAGACCAAGATGGAGCATCCAGTCGGTACTTCTGGCTGTTCCAAATGCTTCAGCCTTGTCTTTTGCACGTATATGTAGGGTTCCTTCATCATTGAGGATAGGGATATTCGTGGAGCATCCTTCTGCAGTGATCAGTTTGATTGTCCACCACCATTCACAGCTGGATGTGTCAGGACTGCCGAGCTTAGATCTGATTTGTTTGTTGCGGAATCTCTTAGCTCAGCCCATTGACTGCTGCTTTTTGGCACACAAGTAGTCCTGTTTTGTAGCTTCACCAGATTGACATCTCTAATTCCGGTATGCCTGGTGTTGCTCCTGGCATGCGTTCCTGCAGTCTTCATTGAAGCCAGGTTGATCCCCTGGCTTGGTGGTAATTGTAGATTGGGGGATATGCCGAGCCATGAATTTGCAGATTGTGGTTGAATACAATTCTGCTGCTGCTGATGGCCCACAATGCTAGATCAGATCAGAGTTTATCCCATTGAGCACAGTGGTAGTGCCACACAACATGATGGAAGGTATCCTCAATGTGAAGATGGGACTTTGCGATGGTCACTTCTACTGATACTGTCATGGACAGAAGCATTTGCAGCAGGCAGGTTGGTGAGGATGAGGTCAAGTATGTTTTTTCCTCTTGTTGTTTCTCTCACCACCTGCTTTGGTACCATTCGAGCAGCTGTGTCCTTTAGGACCCAGCCAGCTCAGTCTGTGGTGGTACTACCAAGCCACTCTTGGTGATGGACATTGAAGTCCTCCACCCAGAGCATATTCTGCGACATTGCCACCCTTAGTGCTTCCTCCAAGTGGTTGTTGAACATGGAGGAATACTGATTCATCAGCTGATGGTGGCTGGTACGTGGTAATCAGCAGATGGTTGTTCCTTGCCCATGGGGTCCAGAGTTGATGTTGAAGGCTCCCCGGGCAACTCACTCTCTACTGTATACCACCGTGCCGCCACCTCTGCTTGGTCTGTCCTGCCAGTGAGACAGGACATACCCAGGAATGGTGATAGTGGTGTCTGGGACATTGTCTGGAAGGTATGATTCTGTGAGTATGACTATGTCAGGGTGTTGCTTGACTAGATTGTGAAATAGCTCTCCCAACTTTGGCACAAGCCCTCAGATGTTAGTAAGGAAGACTTTAAGGGAGACAGGGCTGGGTTTGCCGTTGTAATTTCCAGTGCCTGGTTCGATGCCGGTTGGTCCATGTGGTTTCATTCCTTTTTGTGTTTGCGTAGCATTTGAATACAACTAAGTAGCTTGCCAGACCATTTCAGAGGGCACTTAAGAGTCAATCACTGGCACTACCCACAGCTGCAGACTGGCTTGCAGACCTGTTGGAATTTTGCCATCTGGAGAAAATCAAGTACACCATCTGAGGGTCAAATGATGGCTTCCACAAAGCGTGGGGCAATTCATCAGCCTGTTCCAAGACTTGTTTGAAGTTAACAACGGATATGAAGGGAGGGAGCCAGGTGGACCAACAGGAACCACTCGGGCCACACAAAGCAGAAAAGAACGGGGGTGGGGTAGCAAGGGAGGGCTCCAAATAAAAACCAGGAGGGTACCCAGGGAAAGGCTGAAGAAGGGGCCAGAGGGCCCCCCCCCCCCACAAAGCCATAAGAACAAAAACAAGATGAACGATAGATAATAACATCTATGGCAGAGGAAAGAGCCTAAGACAGTGCTGGAATAGAAGAAAAGGGGAAGGGCGAACGGTGGGGTGGGGGGAGGGGTGGGAGTGCCAAAAAAAAAGGAAAACCTTGTAAATTGTAAATAATAACCCTTTCAATCATCTCCTGTATATTGTACAAATGTAAAATTCCCTAAAAATATTTGTAAAAACAGACGAGTCACCCACATTGCTGTGGATCTGGAGTCACATGTAGGCCAAACCAGATAAAAATGACATATTTTCTTTTATAAAGGACATTAGTGAATCTGATGGGTTTTTATGACAATTGACAATGGATTCATGATAATTATTAGACTTTTAATTTCAGATATTTTATTGAGTCCAAATACCACCACGTGCCAGGCAGGATTTGAACCCGGGTTCCAACCATCATTATCCTGGATCTCTGGCGTAGTGACAATACCATTATGCCAATGCTTCCCCCCACGTCCTTTATGCGTGGTTGGTGCCTTGATGCTTATTTTTTAGTAAGCACAAGGAGAGGAAACACGCAACATTGACATGAATAGAAAGTTTACCTTTTCAGATTTAAAAAAAATGCATCGATTTGTTTTATGTTACTTATGGCTGTGCAACATGTATTTTGTGGTGAACCAAGATAACTGTTCAAAGCAACTGAAGGCTAAGCTTTCAAGTTCTTGGTTGGTTTTGAGGTTGCACATTGGTAGCTTTAAAAAAATAGAATGAATTGATTGCTTGCCTTTCTGTTGGTTGCACACACCTGATTGATAGTGGCACCTGCTCAGCCTGATTTGCAAGTAAAGTCAAACAAATAACAGCAAATGTTGCCAATTAAATTACAGCACATAGCTTTTTTTTCTCCGCAGGATGTCTGTTTGGGAAAAAGTAACAGACACTCTGATCTTTTTGATTATCCTCATCACTTTGAACCTATCTCAAGCTTATACATGAGCTCAGACATTTGTGAATTGTTTCATTGGCCCCAGCCCATCAACAGCCTGAAGTACAGATTCACTGCAGAGCGCTGCTACAAAGCTGGATATACACTCTGATTTCAAATCTAAACCCATAAAAAAGATAGTTAAAGGTATATTTGACAATTAACTGCGAGTGTCATTGACAGTAGCTTTCATCAGACTGATGTGCAAGAAACTGAGTCCAGCTACTTCCTCCGTTTTGAGGACCAAGTCAGTGTCTGAGAGCCTGGTTTATAGGGCTCCAGATGATAAATGACTGAGGCCTGTTTCCTCTTCACAGCTCAGTAATTCCATTTTGTACGGTTGCATCTTTCTGGGCAGTAAGAATGTGGAAGTTGCTCACTTGTGCTCTAAACCTTTAACTGATTGGTTATTTTCTGCATCAAACAGAAGTTACTGCCAATGGACGTGCTACCAGCTTCTACAAAATATTGACTATTCCTAATACCTGGTTACGGTTTGTAAAGCCTTTGCATCTAACCTTCAAGTCACACAGTCGGCTTCCAGCAAGCAGTAACCCAAGAGGCAGCAATTCAAATCTCAAAGAAGTATTTAAAAACAAAGACACACAAGTTCAGTGAACCCATATCCCAGTTGGAAACTTTACTCAGTGGG
Organism: Scyliorhinus canicula; assembly: GCF_902713615.1. Classification (NCBI taxonomy): domain Eukaryota; kingdom Metazoa; phylum Chordata; class Chondrichthyes; order Carcharhiniformes; family Scyliorhinidae; genus Scyliorhinus; species Scyliorhinus canicula. The sequence goes on along the minus strand of NC_052156.1, from coordinate 66,428,985 downwards.
AGTGTGACAGGAATACAGTAACAACATTGTAGCAGCAATTCTCTGACCTACATTCCCGTCAATTCAAACTCCCACTGGTGGTGTATGTCACCACCTTTAATCCTTTCAATTTTGAAGTAAGACATGTCTTTAATTTGTCGCAATAATCACAACCAATTATTTCTTTTTCAATTATGCACTGCTTATTTTATAATAAAACTAAAAACTGGTATGTTATTTTACGAATGATTGTTTTTGACAGTATGAAGCTCAGACCAGGGTAAAAGTGAGCTGATTCAAGTTTCAATGTGAGATTCCTGCTTTGCTACACTTTTTTGTTTTTAACATGTTTTCTGAAGTTTACATGTTATGCGACAATGTCTTTGACTTTGAAACAAGTAACATCTAAATGTAGCCAATATGATGTATCACATATATAATCCAATTTTAGCCCATTGGATTTGGCTGAATCTTTTTCCCCCTTGCATTTTGATGTCTCACCCAAAGGTCCATTATTAAATTATCTTCAGTAAGCTGTTTGATTGTTAGAAGCATTACAGCTAATCCTATCCTCATTCTGATCTGTATAAACACACTCACTGGATAGTCATGAAAAATCCAAAGTGCGAACTCTGACTGATTCCCTCCACTAAGCTAGGGGTGCCAGTTCAGATGTAAAATCTTTACTCCAATCCTGACTGAGAACAGCTAATTCAGAACAAATTGAGGATAATAACTGAGATCTCAACATGGATAATAGCTATGCACCTTTTTGTTTATAAGGTATAAATTTACTGAGCTATCAAGAGAATAGTAGCATTTGTGGACAGGACAATTCAGTGTTTAATTATGTAGGTGCCAGCCTTGGCTCATCTATAACACCCTCACCTTTGAGTCAGAAGGTTGTGGGCTCAAGTTCCACTCCAGGGAATTGAGCACTTAATCCAGGCTGACACTGCAGGTTACTCTGAAGGTGTGCTCCACTGTTGGAGATACCAGGCGGGATTCTCCATCTCGTCAGCTGGTCAATGGGATTTTCCATTGTGGGCAGTCCCATGCCGTTGGGAAATCCCAGGGCATGGATGTGCTGCCAGTGCAACGGAGAATCCCGACAGCGGAGAATCCAGCCCACCGACTTTCATATGAGAAGTGAAACCCAGGTTGCATCTTCCTCCACAGATGAACATAAAAGATTTGATGGAACTATTTGAAAGAGGAACATGGAAGTTCACCTGGTACACTTGCAAACATTTGCCCACAATCAATATTAGTATTAAAAAAAATTGGAAACTTGATTTTTCTTTTATTCGTTCATGAGATGTGAGCATTTCTGGCCGAGCCAGCATTTGTTGTCTATCCCTGAGGGCGTTTAAGAGTCAATCACATTGCTGTGGGTCTGAAGTCACATGTAGGCTAGACCAGGTAAGGATGACAGGTTTCCTTCCCTAAAGTGAACCAGATGGGTTTTTACAACAATCGACAATGGTTTCATGGCCGTCATTAGACTTTATTACTGATTTTTATTGAATTCAAATTCCACCATCTGCCCTAGTGAGATTCAAACTCATTTTCCCAGAGAATTACCCTGGGTCTTTGGATTACTAGTTAAGTGACAATATCACTACGTCACTGCCTCTCCGTACAAGTAGACTGTTACATTTCCTTAAATTAATACAGTGGGTTAAACTGCAAGAGGAATTTGTTGAATTAAAAGCTTAGGAAATTCTGAGTTCAAGTGAAGCACGATTTAGATGCTTAATAACATATCTTTTGCAACCTGGTACACATTCTGTTAAAGTTCACGTGCTCCCGGTGTTGCATTTGGCATTTGAGAAACAGGTCACTGATAGCATTAATATTATCTCTTATCCATCAGATTCATCCAATATATTCAATTCTTTGAAAGCCATGGGGGGTCAGGGACATTTTATTTCAATTTCAGTTGAAAGGAAATAAATGTCTGATTCACTGAGCTTCTGCGCTGGCCTACTATGTGTCTGTCACCATCCAAGCAATCTATTGCTTTGATGGTGCTTTGATTCATATATGCTTGAGGTTTCCAATTCCCTTTAGGTCCGAGGGATGATCTGTCAAATGGGTGCGCTCGTTGGTTGGTTTGTACATGGGAGCAATGTAGGGCCGAGTTTTTGTCTTGGTGCAGTGCATGCTTCAGTGCCTGGATGGCTACACTTAGTTTTTTTTTACAGGTAATTCGAATGTCATGTGTCATTTTCCTGGGGCCTTGTTTGTGGGTTGGGAATGCCTGGTGTATAAAACGTACATTCACCACCGCTGTGATTGGATTCCTCATTTTAAAATCAGGGCCCAAAATCAGATTTCCTCCTGGGCATCATTTTTGTTTAGTGGTGTGGGGCTTTGGAAGCCTATTGTAGAAGGCCAGGTAGGATACCTAGGGTACTCTAGTGCAGGTTTGGCAAATGAGTGCAAGTAAGAAACTGAATGCATTACTTGGAGTTTGGTGAGTGGGGGAGCTTAAAATGTTAATTTTGTTCTTAAATTTTGCTCTTAGGATCTAACCTAGTTGTACTTATCAGTAATTGTGTGAGTAGACTAAGATTCTTTCTTTATTGCAGCTTAGACAGTGTAAACACACTCTGCTATGAGAGCTGAGTAGTTAATTAGCTACATGGTTGAATCGGGTTTCCTGAACCCCAGCTCAGTTGGCTATAAATACAGGGTTATTTTGTGCAGCTTTGGCAAATGTCTAATATCAAATGTTCTCTAGATTGATTACTGGAATGAACTGGCCACCTATAAGGACAGGTTGGAGAGGCTGAGATATTTTACATTGGTGTTTAGAAGTGTGAGTGTTGACCTGATCAAAGTATACAAGATTCTGAATGCTCTCGTCAAGGTGGATGTGGAAAGGAAGTTTCCTCTTGTGAGTGAGTCAAGAATTAGGGGGTACTGTTTTAAAATTATGGATTGCCTTTACGGGACAGAGATGAGGGAAAATAATTCTCTCAGAGAGTTGTGCAACTTTGGAACTCTGCCTCAGAAGGTGCTGGAAGTGAGATCATTGAATATGTTTAAGCCAGAGGTAGATAGAGTTTCAAAAGTTGTTGGGGTAGATGGGAATGTGGAACTCAAAACACAAACAGATCAGCCATGATCTTATTGAGGCCAAATATGTAATCCTGCTCTCATTCCATCTATTCTTAAATTCAATAGTTCGTGAAGAACTTAGAAAGTTTGCTGAAGAGTTGCAAATATTCTGAAAAATAAGTTTAAAATGTTTTTACACCTCAAGTGTCACTTTTAGGTGATGTGTTTTCATGCAATGGCTCATCATAAGGATGTGTCCTTTAACGTTAAGTTGGCCCTTGCATTGTTCAGCCTTGTGTATCTGTTCACATGCATTTCAATGCTTTTCCAATCGAGAAAGCAATATAATCCTGTGAAGAATGTTCCAAGATGTTATGTGCTGCCAATTCTTTTACAGTGATTTCAATCGATTTTTTGAAAATAATTTAACCACCTGTTCTGAAATTGAAATGTGCTCCTGCTGTTCCTTCCTCAAAATTTTTCGGGCAGGTGTGGCTGTTATCAATGTTTGGCTGAGTTTGAAGTGTTAATGGGTTTCAGCATAGTAGATGTTCCATCCATTTGAGAATTGATGACACTTTTAAGGAATTGTAAAATCACATTGTCCCTTTGATGGGCTTTCTGGTTTGTTGACACAAACTAATAGGATTACAAGTAATCTAAAATACTTTCCACATGGTAGAATTAATTTTTTCTGAGAATTAATGACATGGGGCTTTTATGAGATTGTACAAGGTTTAGTTTTCCCCAAAGAATGTATAATATAATCCATTAATATTGCATGGAATCTGAAGATTATACACAGTGCACATTGGGTGAGTGGGTATAGAAGATACACAGAAAGCATAGTGGAGGCATGAGGTAATCTGAGGGGATTTGGGATCTAAATGGGGGAATAGAGGTAGCATGGGTGATCTGAGGGTCATAGGGATGGAATGAATGCCCTGGAGCAGGTATGGGATAGCACAGGAGTGGATTGGGTTGGGGGGTGCAGGCTGGTGATGGAGGTGAGATTAGAGGGCCCTAAAACACTCTTGGAAGCTGGCATACTATGTTGGTGAACCAAGGAAGACCTTGGAACTGGCCTATCTCCACACCCACACTCCTCACACACTGTGGAATGGGTCGCCAAGTGCACCGCTAACCTGACCCCAATGTGAAAAGACCAAAATGGTGGCTGGGATTCTCCATTGAGAGCCTACCCCACTACCACTACTAGCCAGGATGGAGAGTTTGGCGCTCAGCTAAATCTCCCATTCACGGCAGCGGGACTTGAGAATCCCGCTGCCATGAACTGATGGAGAATTCCGCCCGGTGTGTGAAGTTACAAATGGGCCTGATGCACACTGTTTGAGCTATGAAAGTGCACAAGTCTAGAGTAATATGTCTCGGCCCCATGTCTCTTGGGGTCGGGGTGTATCTTTTCCCTTCCCCCAATTAACCTTGAGCAAAAAAATTATTGTCCATCAGAATAGACCATACATGTAAACTTAGAATACAGTGTTTGTCTGAAGCAGAAGTTGGGATTTCCTCTGTGTGCTCAGCTATGTAAGTAGAGATGTTCTCTTGCTCCTCTCAACCGTGCTGGTGATCATTTGCTTTTATGGTATATATTATTACCACAAATGGTTACAATGTTTACATCCCAAACGATTCTCCCTTTTCAGCAACATGACCAATAACCTTCAAAAGAAGGTAATTCTCACAAAGCCAATCAATGGGCATGATGACATTTATTTTTTAAACTTTTACTGTAACAATCCAGTTAAAATCGACATAATTCACATGTTAATCAGCAGATGAAGGATATTTAAAATTAAAAGGTAAATTTAACTTTAAACTGTTTTTACAACAAAGATACATCTCCTTTAGTTACAAGAACCCACATTATTTCCCATAGAAATGTAGGACCACGTATAATCTCACAGTCTTTTCAACTTGGCCCTGCTTTGTAGGATCGCTCACTTCCCATTCCATCATTTTAGCCATTGAGTCACATTCACCAACAGCCATATTCCATCCCATAATCCTGGACATGGTTACCACTGATCCAGGTACAAGTCTATGTACCCTTTTTCACTCAGATCACAACAGTTCTGATTGCACAGAATCCCAGAGACTCCCTTCTCTGATTCCTTCGAGTCTGGTGGCCTTTGGCAACACTGAAACAACAGCAATGGGTCTTGTCCAATTCGCAACGTTCCCTGTTATAAATTATACAATTTGGTGGGAAATGGTGCCAAATATTTGATTATTTAGCTATTAAAACATCAGATTGAAACCAACCAGTTACAATTCAAGGCCAATAATACACTACCAACCACAGGATGGATTGTTGGGCACAACAAGACAAAACAAATGCAGTTAATTCAAACATGATAAGTTGTCAATCAATATCCATGTGCCAAGTGCACATCAACCTTGACAATGCAGCCTGGCCTGTTTTAGTTGACTGCACTCTTCATTTATTTGTACAGAGTGACATCTTGAGTTACTAGCATTCAACTTGCTTGTTATAGATCTGTATATTCTTGCACCTGATAAATGATGAATTTACCTGAGGAAGGAGCTGCACTCCGAAAGCTTGTGTTCGAAACAAACCTGTTGGACTTTAACCTGGTGTTGTTAAGACTTCTTACTGAATTTACTTGTGCTATCTGATATAACTGAAAGGCGAAGGCGAGACAGAGAAAAGGAAAAACTGCATTTGGATTTGAAAAGTAAGAGATTGAGTTTGAAATTTTATTTGCAATTATTTTTGGATTTCTCGAATCAGCTTGTGTTTGTAGGTTTACAAGCTTGACAGGGCATTATAGTACCAGACATTCAGGCCCTTCCTCACCTCACCTCACCCATTTTAAAAAAAATGTGATGGCTTACATGGAAACCTTCCCTCCAGCTGAGGTCATCATTCTGTAGCCTTCAGATTTGGACATTTCTTTGCTATTTCTTTGTCAGTCGATGGTTGTTAACTTGATTCATCACAATTCTATCAATGTCTGATGGCCTAATAGGTAAACACACTGCTGGTGGAGCTGGGGTAGCTGGTTTAGCCTTTCACGATGGGTTAGACAGGGAGAGATACAAATGTTTCTGCCATTGATTACAGACATCCTTTCTGTAAGGTTGAACATTTTAGGGCGGGCTCAGGGTTGACCATGGTACCCCAAGAGTGGAATACCTGCCACACCTATGATCACATTGCTGAAGAATGGTGAATTGGTTTAGTGTCCACAAGCTTGTCAGTGATGAGAAACCAGCATGTGCCAGCACTGAAGGAAGTGAGAAAAGGGGAAAATTGGGGGAACAAAGGGCAACATTTACACTATAGCTTGAGAGAATGTGAATTCAGTTTCAAAAATTTCTTGACAAGCAGTCGTGAGCGTTCACAGCTAACATCATAAAATGTCAGCCCCAAGTGATCTTCTGAAAGCACTCTCAGGATTTTGGAAGTAAATTTGGTAAATAGGAAAATTAAGGTTCTTCGGTGGCTAAGTGGTAGTGCCATTGGACTGCAAATCCAGAAGACTAGGCTAATGCTTTGGGACATGAGTTCAAATCCAGCCACGGCAGCTGGTGTAATTTAAATTAATTTAATAAAATCTAGAATTGAAAAGCTAGTCTCAGTTGTAGCGTCGATTGTGACAAAAACCCATCTGGTCCACTCATGGCCCTTTTGGAAAGGAAATCTGCAGTCCTTACCTGGTCTGGCCTACATGTGACTCCAGACACACAGCACGTGATTGACTCTTAACTGCCTTCTGAAATGGCCTAACAAGCCACTCAGATCAAAGAGAACTAAGGATAGGCAACAAATGCCAGCGATATCCACATCCCACAACAGAATATATTTTCTAAAACTCTATCTGTGTGAAATCCACTTCTACAGACCCCCAGTTACCAGTAAAGGTGATCATGAAACAATTGCATTATTGCAAAAACCAACTGATAAACATTGTTCAGAGAAGGAAACTTGCTCTCATTGCCTGTTCTGGCCTACATGTAAAGGATAGATAGATAGATCAATAGTTGGGCATTGAAGTGGTGAAGTAATTAAAGACAGTCAGCACAGTTATGGAAAAAAAGGATACAGAAAAATTTGAAATTATGAGGTAGAATTACATGCACATACCCATTTGAAGCGAGTTTGGCACAAATGAGTCCGGTGGCATGGTGGCACTGTGGTTAACATTGCTGCCTCACAGCTTCAGGGACCCGGGTTCAATTCCGGCCTCAGGTGACTGTCTGTGTGGAATTGCACTTTCTCCACGTTTCTACGTAGGTTTCCTCCCACAGTTCAAAGATGTATAGATAAGGTGAATTGGCCATGCTAAACTGCCCCTTGGTAGCCAAAAGGTAAGATGGGGTTACGGGGATATGTGGAGCCTGACCCAAGGTAAGGTGCTCTTTTGGAGGGTCAATGCAGACTCAATGGGCCAAATGGCCTCCATCTGCACTGTAGGGGTTCTATGATTCTATGAGTCATGGTAGAAAGAGTACAGCAACCAACTCATTTGAAGCCTGCGATACCCATAACGAGACTTGTCAAAATCCAACATTTCTTGTGCCCATTAAGGGATATAGAAGGAGAAAAAGACCGAATGCAGCTGTTATAACCCTACAGTGGGCCCAGGGATCTGCAACCTCAGAGTCCCTGTGGCCTTACCTGAGTATGATTTACCCAGATGAGGGGGGCAGTTCTACCCCCCTTTTCCTAGGGCCGCTGAGACATAAATATACTAGCCCAGATGTGGGCCAGGCGTGGAAGACCTTTTGGGGAGTAGGAAGTGTAAATAGTAAGGAGAATAAATTGAACATTTTCGACAGTCATTGCTACCGAGTGGTCGCTTGCCTGAGCAAGCTCACTTTATAGCAGCTCATGGTAGAAACAAGAGGGAGAATTAAAGAGAGGTTTCAATTTATATAGTGCCTTTCGCAGATTTTGCTGCAGATATGGGCCGCCGCACTTCCCCCCTGGTCTCCGATCCGCCTGCCATGCGAGCATCCTGACCAGCAATAGCAGGTTAGTTTCATGCCGTCAGGAACTCAGCCGGTCAGGGGTGGAGGATTGCTGAGCGGGCCTCTGGCAATGGCCCCCTGGTGGCGCAGCGTACTCCACAGTAACGGCGATTTTTTGGTCCCCGGTGAATCGCCGAAACAGCGTCGGGCTCGCTTACGGCGTCAAACTGGATTCTCCGTCACGGCGCCGGCCACGATTTTGGCATCGGGGTGTGGAGAATCCAGCCCATTGTGTGCCACACACTAAGCCATGGCTGATGGGTAAATATTGAAGACTGATCAAATTTTGATCCCCATTTTTACTGAAGCATCTTTTTTATTTAAGATTATTCATAGAAAAAAACTTCTTTCAAAAAGTATCGTTCTGGAAATATTCAACAATCACAGTGATATTCTGCTATGATTAATCTTACAAAGACAATTTCCCAGTTTCCTTTATATACCAATCAAAAGCCCTTTGGTGTGTTTGCTTTCTATTTGAATATATTTCATCCCAAAAGATTGTGGTAAGAATTATGAATGCTGGGTATTAATGTTCCAAGAGCTTTGGATATTAAATCCTCCCTGACAAAGAATTTCATTGTTCACTACCGTATGACTTTTGTTGAGTAACATTATCGATCAAAGATGACTTGAGAAAGGTCAGTTGTCTTGTCATTTCTATGGTACTCCGTGCTTTCGGTTTTATCTAGGACTGATATATTTGCTTGATTTCCTGCTGTCTATTCCATTATCTGGTGGTCCAAATGCTAGCATTCAGCGTTCTTTTGTGCCAACTATTATGTTCAAGAAAAGTGGAATTTTCACACAGATTGCAGGCCATGCCTAATAAAGCATTATTCAAGAAATTATAATCTAATAACTGAAGTTGGGAGTTACTTATGAGGTCAGATTCATCTCTTTATATAACTTGTGTAGCCACAGACTGGCAATTAACCTGGAACGGAATGTGTTCTCTGACAGAAATACTGTGTAACCTTCCTCACACAAAATACACTTGAGTGTGACAGGTCAAAAAGGGAATAAAATGAGCAACAGCAAACACATAATTTTGCTTTACTATTAAGAGGAATATTGAGGCAATGATGAATTGTGTTTAGAAGTAGCAACTGTCTATCATTCTTTCCTGAGATTTGCAATGGAATAACATGATAGCAACCTTCTGGATTTAAAAAGCTAAATGGAGGAGCAGATATTTATCTTCTTGGCTTGTGGTTACATCTGCATCCAGGGACATCAGAGGGTGTTGGTTGAACCAGCCATACAGAATAACAACATGGTCCAGATTCTGTCTTTGTTGCTACTTTCATATTGCTGTAAAATGGGTCATGCACAGCATGAAGGCAAAGGAATTAACATCAGTATATAGTTGAATTCTCTCTCATTCAGAATGCCTGCTCAGTTATATAATTCTTAAGACAAGTAGGAACATTATACGCTCTTGAAATAAAGCTCTAGTCCTAGCATAACAACAGCTTTCAACTATCATATTAATCATTGGTGTCAATCCAGAACACTGTAGGGAGGAATTTCAAAGAAGAAAATGTGAATTATTTGTACTGAAAGTATGTTGATCCCTTGATTTTGACACCAGCAATTCATATGGCTCAATAAGTTAATATCAGAGATTGGCACAGTCTATGGTCAATCCAAGTTAGTATTTTGTATCCAATATGCTAAAGCCCAGGAACTCTACAGCTTCTCACAAATCTTTAACATAAGAAACTGCATTTCACCCCATCCAGTCTAACCGAGGATAGAGCCATTCACAGAGTATAATCTATAATACTGACCAGAAAAAGAGTGCAAACAGTCAAGCTAAAAATAATGGATTTTACAAGAATGCTAATGTTTCTGTATCATGAAGATACAAATTCACTTCACTTCAGACACTGCTTTATATACAGATAATACATTTTAAAGAAAGTTCCTGCAACACAATTACAATGTGGCAGCATGGTAGCACATTGGTTAGCACAGTTGCTTCACAGCTCTAGGGTCCCAGGTTCGATTCCCGGCTTGGGTCACTGTCTGTGCGGAGTCTGCATGTTCTCCCTGGGCCTGCGTGGGTTTCCTCCCAAAGTCCAAGAATGTGCAGGTTAGGTAGATTGGCCATGATAAATTGCCCTTTGTGTCCAAAAAGGTTGGGTGGGGTTACTGGGGTACGGAGTTGGGATGGAGGTGTGGGCTTGGTAGGGTGCCCTTTCCAATGGCTGGTGTAGACACGATGGGCCGAATGGCTTCCTTCTGCACTGTAAATTCTAAGATTCTATGATTCTAATAAACATGGGAAAATGTTAAATGCTTGCATATCGCAGAAAAAAACATTTTTCTTTCTCCCTTACAATTGTTTTCCCTTCGCCACACATTTTATCCTCAAAGATGATTACTTATATTTGGGATAAGGCATTGCTTATGTGGCCATTCTTCAAGCTGGGAATAGTATAATAGCTGCAGATTATTTGACCTGCAAGATCATGGCCGGGATTCTCCGACCCCTTTGCCGTGTCCGCCACCCCGACGCCGGCTGCCCTATTCTCCGGCGCCATTTTTTGGGGGCCGGCAGGATTCCCGCCACACCGGTTGGCCCCCAGGTAATTCTCCGGGCCCCGAAGGGCTGAGGGGCTGTCCAGTTTTGGCCAGTCACGCCGGTGTGAATTACTCACCTCATGCACGGCGGGATCTGGCAGGTCAGTGTGCGGGGGCGGTCCTGGGGGGCAGGAGGATCTGACCCCGCGGGGAGGGAGGGGAGCCACGGTGGCCTGGCCCACGATCGGGGCCCACCGATCCTGCAGGTGGGCTGTTTCCTTGGGGGCCTTCTTTCCTACACTCCCGGCCCCTGTAGGGCTCTGCCATATTGCCCGGGGGCCGGTGCGGAGAAGAGAATCCCCGCGCATGCGCGGAAATACGCGGCCGGTCTACACATACGCAGAAATACACCGGCCGGACTGCGCATGTGGAGACTCGCGCCAGCTGGAGCAGCGCCAACCACTCCGACATCAACCTAGACCCCGGAAATTTAGAGAATTCCTCACTTTCGGGGGCTGTTGACGCCGGAGTGGGTGGCGCCAGTTTTCCAGCCAGCATGGGGATTAGTCCCCAGAAGGGAGAATCTCGCCCAATCATTTTGTAAACCTTTTTCAAATGGAGTCACGGAACAGTGATGAGAAACAAGTGCTCTGACTGATTTTTCCTCCTTATCCCAGAGCATTTTAAACAGTTGTAATAATCTTGCTGCATTATTAGAGCCATAGCAGTTGTCTAAAGCACCTATGTAAACACCAACAAACTCAATCTATAATGGGACATCTGTCTCCGTATAATGCCCCGCGATGCCATTAACAGTGGCTGGTTTAGCACAGTGGATAAACAGCTGGCTTGTAATGCAGAATAATGCCAGCAGCGCGGGTTCAATTCCCGTACCGGCCTCCCCGAGCAGGTGCCGGAATGTGGCGACTAGTGGCTTTTCACAGCAACTTCATTGAAGCCTACTTGTGACAATAAGTGATTACTATTATTATTATTAGTTGAACTGTTAGAGGAAGGAGAACTGTCAAGCATCTCGTCATTCGCAAATCATGATACCCTAATTATTAGCATTAAAAAATTCCTTGACTAAGTGCAGGTTTTTTTTGTCAGACCGAAAATTAAGCCTTGAGTTTTCTCCCAACACAACTTGTGTTCACTGCAAAGTTAAAGGCAATAAGCAGACGGAGTCATGGAGACCCTGGAAATCCCACAATAAGATTATGTAAGATGCCATCTAAAGTTACTGCATAAAATAAAAGCTCATGGTGTAAGGGGTAACATGGGCACTGTCCAATGGCCATGCTGCACTGGAAAATCAGCTCATTGCGGCACAGTGTGGCCAATAAAAGCCAGGAGGCCCCACTCCCAGGATCTACTCGGCTCACAGTGCTTCGCAAGACCCAACACTCCCATTGTGCGTGGAATCACTTTTGGCAAATCTGCATATTAGAGCGAGACAGCTAGTCTCACTCTAATGTGCAGATTCCCAAGATACATGAAGCTTTGGGATTTACCCCGTTTGCCTTGGAGATCTCGGGTGACCACTGTTCAGCACTGATCCCCACATATGGGGACCTGACAGAATAGCACTCCTGGGGGTCTCCCAGGGGATTAGTGGCAAGCCCCCAGCTACATGCTCTTTGGGCAGGGTAGTGCCCTGGCACTTTGGCTTTGCCACCTAGATGCCAGACTGACACTGCCAAGGTGCCCAGTGACACTGCCAGGTTGGCACTGTGAAGGTGCCAAGCTGGCAATTTTTTTTTGCATGTGATCGGGCCAGTGGTGCCCTGTGTGGGAACTGCAGGGTGTGGGGGGACCCTCCCATAGTGTGTTCAGGAGGCGGGAGGTCGGGAATCGCTTTGGGAGCCTTGGAGATCGGGACGCCAGTTTAAAACAATGTCCCAATCTCTTGCTACACTGGGAAGTTCTGGAGAACGGTGCTCCCCACTGTACTAAATGTGACTATGTGTGGCCTCGGCCACGCATTCCCCATTCAGGTCCTTTATTCAATGTGAGTCGCGTCGAACAGCAATGTGTTTCTCGGCACTGTGAGCGCCGGGAAACACACGGCTAAACGCGCTCACTGTGGGACTTTGTTTTCTTTTGGGAGAATCACGCCCATGGTATCTTAAATAGAAGATTAGTTGCCTTATACCAAGCAGAGAGTAGAGAGGGATAAATTGGTCATTTTCAGGTTGTCAGGCTATAACTGATGGAGTGCCACAGGGATCAATGTTGGGGCCTCAACAATTTACAATCTCTATAACTAACTTGGGTGAAGGGACAAAATACATGGATGCTAAATTTGCTGATGACACTAAGATAGGTAGGCAAGTAAATTTTGAGGATGACAGTAAAGAATCTATAAAAGGGTTTATATAGGATAAATTAGATGGCACAAAATAGGCAGATGGAGCATTGTGTGGTAAAAAGTGAACTCTCCCACCCTGGTAAGCAAAATAGAAAAATGATATATTATTTCAGTGGAGAAAGCTTTCAAAACCCTGTGCTGCAGAGGGATCCGGGTGTTCTGGTACATGAACAATAAAAAAAACACGTGTAGGTACAACAAGTGATAAGGAAAGCAAATGGAATGCCATTTTATATTCCATTGAATGGAATATGAAAAGTGGGAAGTTTTGCTAAAATGATATTGGGTATTGGTGAGACCACTTCTGGACGACGCTGTACAATTTTGGTCTCCTTATTTGAGAAAAGATGTAATAACATTAGAAGCAGTTCAGAGACGATTCATTTGGCTGATTTCTGGAATGAAGGGGTAATCCTGTGAAGAAAGGTTGGACAGATTAGACCTGTATCTGCTGGAGCTCAGAAGAATGAGAGGGGATCTTATTGCAACAAAATAGATTCTGAAGGAAATTGACAGGGCGAATTCTGGGGGGATGTTTCTTGTGTAGGTGAGATGAGAATGAGGGGATACAGTTTAAAAATAAGGGGTTACCCATTTAAGACTGAAATGAGAATTTTTGTGCCTTTCAAGGTCATTGGTCTTTGGAAATTCTCTTCTCGGTGAGCAGTATAAGCTGGGGCGTTGAACATTTTTAAGGCAGAGTTATATATATTCTTGATCAACAAGAGAGAGTCAATGGGTATGGTGGGTAGACAGGAAAGTGGTGTGAGGCCACTGTCAGATCAGCCTAGATCTTATAAAATTGCAGAGCAGGTTCGAAGGGCTGAATCACCTACTCTTGTTCCTACTTCATAATTTTGTATGTTCAAATCTTTAATCACTTATAAAAACAAAAATATGTATTCATAACCCCACTTCAAAAACAGTTAATTCCTTAATAACCTCTTGAAACTGTCGATCAAATTGTGGAACATACAATTCTCCCCACCTCGGCCCTATTGTGATAACTCTTAGTCAACAAATAACTATTAAAATTGCAAGTAACATATTGTTTTCAACAGTAGGCTGTTTTGTCTTCAGAATATACAGAGCAAGGGATTTTTGAAAAATTAGCAGCTTGACTGTTCCACAGACTTTGGCCTGCATTTTGCGGCTGTTAAGCACGTGTACTCGATGGGTCCATAAGCAGAAACACACCTTTTAAAATGCTATTTCAGCCCTGAGATTTCGAGACTGTAGGTAAAATGTGAAAGTCGCCTGGCCAATCGACCAGCCCACCAAGTATAAAGGTAGACAGGTCACCTGAAATCACTTTAAATTGAGTCTTTAATATTACCTGCTTAATTGTCAGCAGGCATGCTTCTTACTCCCGCATGTTCCCACCTACTGAAATACCACACAAGTGTGCAATGACGTCGGGACATGCACCCACCATATTCTTGTGTGATTTCACCTGCTTCGGGGTTAGGCGCGCACCCTGCAGAACATAAAATGCTGGCCCTTATCTACCTTTTACATACATTCACATTGTTGCTCCTTATGCTTTCCCTTCATTTGCTCTGTTTTAATTACCTTTGCTCAAGAGTCGCCAGGTATCTTTCTGATACCACCACAGGGTTCAAAGCCAAGTACTGATCAATGACTCAATACACCAGTTAGTAAGTTTGAAATCAATACACATTTATTATACACACAGTCGATTATTACTCATGCATAAACTCTACTCGCTAAACTACAACTACTACTAAAAGCCTATACTTAGCTTCGAGTGGCCCAGCCAGTCAGAGGAACAATGGCCGTTGTCCCGTTCTGATACTGCTGGCTTCGACCTGGTATGGAATAGTAGCTAGGAGCATCTATCTCGTAGCGTACGTTGACCTTAGACTTACTTGGTTGGTGCAGCTGCTAAGCAGGTCTCTCCTCGCTGAGAGCCAAGGCCGAGAGAGCGAACTGAACTTGGGGACTCTGTTTTATAGTCCCCAGGGGTTTTGCGCCCTTCTGGGCGGACCCCGGACTTGGTCCCAATTAATTGGACCATGTCCCAATCGTTCGTATTGATTTTCTCCAATACCGGAGTTGTTCCCTGATCGTTGGGCGGGCCCTATGTGGCCGTTGGCCTGCCTTTGGTTTAGCTCCTGCTGGTGCCGGGGAGTCTGTCCTGGTCTCGATTGTTTCAATGTTTCCTTTTTGTCTCCAGGGATAGCTCATTAATATGTTAATGGCTATTGGTTTCAGTTCTGTCTGGGTTCTGCAAATCTTAATACACAGGAAACCTTGCACCTGCTTGTTTTCCCTAGTGCTGTCCAATTTTCCCTGCACTCTTTGCGGGCATCCATTTTGGAATCGGGACGTGGCCACCCCAGGTGGCTACAACATCTTCTCTCAAAAATCATAAATCATGCATAATGGGGAACAGACCTCGCACCAATGATAAAAAGTGTCTCTTTAAACTCAGCAGTGAATTTAAATGGCACTGCTAAGTATGGGATTCCCTCATGGGTGAATCAGATCCCAGCCTCTCAGCACCTTTTCCTCCCTTCCCACTTCACCATCCCAGATGAAAAGATCTGTTGCAAACATCCGGATGCAGGATTCCAGCATCATTTTGGCTAAGGTGCCAGTCTCCACAACTTCACAAAAAATCCAGGCCTAAGCCTGGCAAAGATTTCTTGGAATCTATTTAGATTGTTTGAAACATTTTCTCTGTTAAACTTTTAATTTTGTTTGAAAAATTCTTCTATTTAATTTTGAGAAGTGTGCAAACCAACCACAGGTGGATAATGTACAGTAACTGCAGGCGAATGGATAACATTAGATCCAGTCAGTGATATGGCCAGATTTTCATCTGACTTCAAGAGTGAATCTTAATATACAATCAGAAACTGAATCATTGTAGGGTGGCACAGTGTCTCACGGCGCCAAGGTCCCAGGTTCCATCCCAGCCCTGGGTCACTGTTCGTGTAGAGTTTGCACATTCTCCCCGTGTCTGCGTGGGTCTCCCCCCCCCCCAAAATGCAAAGATGTACAGGGTAGGTGGATTGGCCATGCTAAATAGACCCTTAATTGGAAAAAATTTAATTGGATACTCTAAAATTATATAAACAAAAATGAAACTGTATCATTGTGATGGAGGGAAGTCAAGGTGACATAGTTTCTGGATGGTTTTTTGAATAGTAAAAGTGAAGGGATGTAGGAAACTCTGCAAAAAAACCCAATTACATTAATGAACAGGTACCAGTCAACATCAAACAATGCAGCAGGAAACAATGTCCCAGTCCAGAAGTAACAATATTTCGAAAACTGATGAGTGCTGCCTTGACAAAGATGCGGTTTATTGGCCACAGTGATTGTAGCTGTAGGCGATTCTTTACTCTGGGAATTGAATAGATATGCATGTTGTAAGGGCAAAATCATAAGCATAATAAGATGTCCATCTGGAGTGGAAATCATAGTATATAATGAGAAAATATTAGACAGAGCGCAAGTGGGGACAGGTACAGACCCTGTGGCTCAAATCAAAGTAGCGAGTAAATAATACGGGCAGATTATATAAGGGCCCTGAAAGTCACAAATGTGAGAATTAGCTCAAAGCTGAAAGAAAGATTGTGCAATAGGCTGGTATAGTTTTGGTATTTTGGAAAGGCGGGGTCTCAATAACTTGCAAATACTTCCAGAATTAAAAGTACTGGTGCAGGAGAGACAGGCTATACTTAAAATAGGAACAAAGCAACTTGCATTGAACCATTTAGGTTGGGTGGAAGGCCAGGAGGAAGCAGGTTCTCAGACAGGACAGCTCGGAGGTTGCCAATAGGATTTAGATGTGGACAGAAGGACTGGAGGGAAGACACATGGACCAGAAATCGCGAATCAGCAGGCAGGGGATATTATGATAGAATGAGAATATTGGAAGTGTCTCTAAATTTACA
Organism: Scyliorhinus canicula; assembly: GCF_902713615.1. Classification (NCBI taxonomy): domain Eukaryota; kingdom Metazoa; phylum Chordata; class Chondrichthyes; order Carcharhiniformes; family Scyliorhinidae; genus Scyliorhinus; species Scyliorhinus canicula. The sequence continues at coordinate 66,412,095 of NC_052156.1, read as the reverse complement.
GATTAAAATTCATATTTGAGTAGAATGTTTACAGAAGTTTGGGGCAGCACGGTAGCATTGTGGATAGCGCAATTGCTTCACAGCTCCAGGGTCCCAGGTTCGATTCCGGCTTGGGTCACTGTCTGTGCGGAGTCTGCACATCCTCCCCGTGTGTGCGTGGGTTTCCTCCTGGTGCTCCGGTTTCCTCCCACAGTCCAAAGATGTGCAGGTTAGGTGGATTGGCCATGATAAATTGCCCTTAGTGTCCAAAATTGCCCTTAGTGTTGGGTGGGGTTACTGGGTTTTGGGGATAGGGTGGAGATGTTGACCTTGGGTAGGGTGCTCTTTCCAAGAGCCGGTGCAGACACAATGGGCCGAATGGCCTCATTCTGCACTGTAAATTCTATGATAATCAACATAAAAAGGTGTGGCATACCACTGAATGTCAGAGTTGCTTGACAAGTAAACTAGCTGCTTGTGTGGGAGGGAGAATTTGCTGAATGAGCTGGAAAAACTTGCACATAGAATAACGATAGATGAAAATTAAATAAGTGTTCAGTGGGATACATCGGAAGAAAAAAACATACTGTGTGAATACTGTAGAACTAGCTAAGGGTGAAGCTACCGTATGTCTTGGTGGACTAAGCAAAGACATTTGGATAATAAATTGCATCGGCACAGCAGTCACTGGATGCAATGACCAAACTTTACAGTGCTCTGATCAGGTTACATCTTGAACACTGCATTGAGTTTGAGTTAGCAAGGGGCAGCATGGTGGCGCAGTGGGTAGCACTGCAGCCTCACGGCGCCGAGGTCCCGGTTTTGATCCCGTCTCTGGGTCACTGTCCGTGTGAAGTTTGCACATTCAACCTGTGTTTGTGTGAGTTTCGTCCACACAACCCAAAAGATGTGCAGTGTAGGTGGATTGGCCACGCTAAATTGCCCCTTAATTGGCAAAATGAATTGGGTACTCTAAATTTATTTTAAAAAGAGTTTGAATTAGCAAGGAACAAAGGAGAAAATCAAGCATTAGAAGCATGTGAAGAAGGTCAAAAAGTTGATTCCCAATATCATATGGCTGAGTTATGAAAAACAAAACAGAGAAATTTGTGTCTGTCAGGAGAAGAAGTTATCTTATCAAAGTTTATAAGATAATTTGAGTCAAAGTAGGATTAAAAAACAGGACACGTGTTCAAAGTAGAAAGCAGACATATTTCAGGAAGTTTTTAACATTTAAAGGGATCAGTATGTTAAATAAACATCCAGGTGAAGTAATGGAGGCAAAAGCCGTTAAATGATTGTATACTACAGTGGGGACATATTAGGGGGCATTGATGAAGTAAAACAGGCTAAATGGCATTCTCATCTGTAACTTAGTGATTTGGGCCAAATGTGTGAATTTACGTTTGCACAGTTTCACACTGGTTTAATTAAAGCTGCAGTTATATCGCTACTTTGTGTTTTAGAATCTCTTGGACCGCCTGCACATTTAATTAATGTACCTTTCAGTGTTTTGTTGTTCATAGAGAACATACACACTCTCACATCTCACACACTCTATTTCAACAGTAACAAAATACAATAAGTTAGCAGGAACAAGCGCAGTACATATACTTGAGGAAACTCTGTGACTAATCTTGCTGCATCTCTCTACATGCTTCGCTGAGAATTCCAACTCCAATCTTTGCAGAGCAAATTGCACATACCATTTGCAGAATTACAGAATTGTTACAGCACAGGAGGAGACCATTCAGCCTATAGTCTGTCCACTTTCCGTTGGAGTAATTTATCTAGTGTCACTTTCTCCCCATTGCCTGCACATTCTTCTTTCAGATAATCCAATTCCCTTTGAGATGCCTCGATTGAAGCTGCCTTCACCATATTCTCAGGCAGCGCATTCTAGATGCTAACCATTCACTGCTTGAAAATGCTTTTCTTCATGTTGCCATTGCTTCTTTTGTTGTCTACCTTAAACCTGTGTCCTCTCCTCTCAATCCATCCACCAATAAGAACATTTTCTCCTCTCTACTTTGCCTAAGCCCTCATGATTTTGAATACTCTCATCAAATCTCCTCTCAATGTACTTTACTCCCATGAAAACAGTCCCAACTTTCCAAATCTGTCTACATAGCTGAAGTTCCTCATCCCGGGCCCATTCTCGTGACTCTTTCTTGCTCTTTCACTAATTCCATTTGCTAAATATGACACAAAAAACTGCATGTCATACTCCAGATGAAGCTGAACCAGTGTGCTATACAAGTTTAACATAACTTCCTTGCTTTTAAACTCTATATTGCAATAAGGTGCACATGTACTTTTAAGGAACATAGCTTAATCTGCAGTAAATTACTACTGGAAAGACAGGACATGATACAATCATGTATACTGTATACATATATATAAAATCATAAATCATACGGTCCCTTGACTCTGTACTCAGTATAATCAGCAGCCCTCCATAGTCTCTCTGTGAATGCTGTGTGTACATGATCTTATCTTCTAATAAAGAACCCACATTTTTGTTTTACCAACCCTTGTCATATGATTGGTATGTTTACAATGAATAGAAGAACCTCATCTGGTGGCAGCATGTTTTATGAAGATTTGACTGACAGCCATGTGCTTGACTTAACTGCCTCTGAAATGGCTGGGCAAGCCACTCAATTCAAAGGGCATTCAGGGATGGGCAAATAATATTGACATTGCCAACAACACCATTATTCCATGAAATAATACATTTTTTAAAAAGATACCTGACAATGAGGATCCCGCTTTAAGCAGAACTCTTAGAGAGAGGAATTACTGCTGTTTTCTATTCCTTAACGTCATAGGAGGTCAATTAAACACTGTTGATCAGGTCAAGGGAGAAGAGCCCATCCAGTCACAGCTCGTAACTGACTGCAATGAATGTTTTCTTACCTTTTAATTTTACCTTTCAAGTCTGCAGTCCATTTACTGCCAAAATCACTGCTTTGTGGATGGTAAACCCACAAAAACAGAAAAGACTCCTCAGCAGCACTATCATTGCAGTCAAGCAATGATCATTGACTCACTAAAGCTGTGGCTGCTTAAGGTACTGCAACTCAAGAAGCCAAGCTAAATTCTGAAGGTCTGTAAAAGGGCTTGAGGTTACGGATAATCTTAATAATCCTGCAAAAGCCACAGAATGACCACAGTTTTTCCAATACTCAATTAGAAGGCCAGAAATCTGCTGTCTGAGTTTACTTTGTTCCAACAACAACTGACAAATACCATTGATCAATTCATAAGTAGATGCAGAGAAAAGGGGCAGAATTCTCCGCTCCCGCGATAAATCGGGAAGGCCGTCGTGAACTCGGCCGACTTTAACGACGGCCTTGGAGGCCGCTCCTCTCACCTTATTCACCCCCACCCGGGGGGCTAGGAGCGGTGCTCCGTAACTCTCGGCCGCCGAGAATGACGTGACGGCGGCGCCTAAGTGACATCAGCCGTGCATGCACAGGTTGGCCGGCTCCAACCCGCGCATGCGCGGCTGACGTCACGACAGCTGACGGCTCAAACACGCTCATGCGCGGTTGCCGTCTTCCCCTCCGCTGCCCCGCAAGACGTGGCGGCTTGATCTTGGGGAAAGAGGGGAAAGAGTGCGACACTTTGAGATACCGGCCTGACGATGGGTGGGCACCGATCGCGGGCCAGTCCCCTCCCGAGCACGGCCGTGGTGCTCACTCCCCTCTCTGCCCCCCACAAGCTTCAAACGGCACTTTGGCGGCCATGTTCACGATGGCAGCGACCAGATGTGGTTGCCGCCGTTGTGAACCGGTCGGGAACGGCAGGCCGCTCGGCCCATCTGGGCTGGAGAATCACCGGTCGCCGTGAAAATCAGCGAGCGGCGATTCATGCGAGCGGGGGGTGGGAGAATTGTGGGGGGCGCCAGGGGGGCGTGTCATTAGTCAGCCGGCCCTCCCGCGATTCTCCCACCCGGCGTGGGGAGCGGAGAATCGCGCCCAAGGGGTATGGTTGCAATTTTACAACATCAGAGCAGGCTTGACAGAATATTCAAATTCATGGCAGCATCAACCCCAAGAGAAGTTCCAAAGGTTACAGTGTGGCAAGTAGGGCTGCTGCCTCACAGCGTGAGTGACATTGGTTCGATTCTGGCCTTGGGTGACTGTGTGGAGTTTCCACATTCTCCCTGGGTTTCCTCTGGGCGCACTGGCTTCCTCCCACAGTCCAAAGATGTGCAGGTTAGGTAGATTGGCCATGCTAAATTGCCCCTTAGTGTCCAAAGATGGGCAGGTTAGGTGGAGTTACGGTGTTTGGGTGGTGGAGTGGGCCTAGGTAGGGTACTCTTTCAGTGGGTCACTGGGGACTCAATGGACCAGATGGACTCCTTCTACACTGTAGAGATGCTATGGACTATGAATATGCGTGGCAATTTTGTTTTTCCCAATTAAGGGCCAATTTTTAGCGTGGCAAATAAACCTAGCCTGCGCATCTTTGGGCTGTGGGGGTGAGACCCATGCAGACATGAGAAGAATGTGGCTTTACGCCAGCTTCCGTGATACCAAAACCTTAACAATGTGAGGTCTGTCTCAATTAGCTCATTCCTCATGGAAATTGTCCACAGGTACTTCTTGCACTTAGCATGGGTCATATCTTAGTCTCTCTAAAGATTAAGTCCAAGGAATTGGAGTCACCGTATGTTATGTATCAGAGTAACACCATTGGCTGGTGTCATGTCACATGTTACAGAATGATGCAACCGGAGCGTTTTGCAAGCTTTTGTGGAGTTCACCATTGGAACCTGTTTCAGCAGCCTCTTGAAAATAAACCCCTTGCTCTATGTTATATGAACTCGATGTGCATCACCTCTGATTCTTTCTCTTTGTGGTACAACAAAGAATATAACCAATGAGAAACTGCTGACGAGATCTGGGCTGTAAAAAAAAAAGGAGAAAACCAACTTTTGTTAATTTGTGAGTCAGAAGAAGGAATCATCGATGGAGATCCAGGCCAATAACCAGGAGTGTGGTCGGTAAAAATATTGTTGATTCCCAAGTCGAAGACATCTTTGTGGCAAGTAGGAACAACTATCAAATAAAGATTTGGACACTGTACAGTTTGTAGCGTGACGTCGTCGAATCATCCGGTTGATTGCGACAGCTGCTAAGTGCAAGTAAAAGGGTTTTATTAAAGAAAAGCTATTGGACAATTGAGAATTATTGGGGCTTACTTCAAACGGAGGATCGAATTTTTCAGTACACTTGCCATTGTAGTGGGTAGAGCTGCGGAGCAATGCATGAGGCACTGAAACGGGCAACACAAATGTGAACCTACGGGGCTGTGCCTCTGTAACCTACTGCCCAGGAATTGATAGCGAGGCACAGAAACAGCTAGTCTGCTTGTGTGCTGTGGGTTTGTCTGCTTTAAACAGAGAGAAAATAAACGGCAGGGAAGACAAGCCGAAGGCTGGGTGGCACAGATCAGGGAGCTGCAATCCATAAATGGTGGGAGGAAAAGGGTCTATGGATGTGTTTGACGAGGAGATGGAGCCATGGAACTCTTATGAGGAAAGGTTTGCGTCCTTCCTTAAAGCCAATCAGACACCAGCAAACCTGTATAATACAACCTTTCTCAGCTCAGTTGGGAGGAAAGCATTCCTGTTGCTGCAGAATTTAGTACACCCAGCTAAACCTAGAGACAAGTCATATGATGAGTTAATGACTGTCTGGCAAGAACATTTCTCTCCCCGTCCACTATTAATAGCTGAAAGATTTAGCTTTCACCATTGTGCACAGGAGGAAGGGGAATACATTTCACAATTTGTTGCATTACTGCGAAAGCTCGCAAAGTACTATGAATTTGTCCAGACTTTGGATGATACACTTCGTGACTGATTAGTTTGTGGGCTCAGGAATTAACCCCAAAATCTGTGTAGAAATCACAACATCTATGGGACTTGCTGCGAGAGAAGCTTTGCTGCTTGGAGTTTAACTAAAGACCACAAGATGGAGTATGTGAGAAGCAGGTCCACCAAGAACATACCATGTTATCACTGCAAGTGGAACATATGGCTGGAGATGTTGGAGCAGCGAGAACAAATGCAAAATTGAATGAATAAAATGAAAATCGCTTCTTGTCACAAGTAGGCTTCAAATGAAGTTACTGTGAAAAGCCCCTAGTCGCCACATTTTGGCGCCTGTTTGGGGGGGTAGAGATAGTCACATTGTCAAGGCAATTGGTCACGCCAACCTTCATCAACACAAAAGAAGCGTACAAAGAAACATATACAGTCTACAGGGTGCGTTTACCAGTTAAGTGATCCAAGTGAAGACTCATCAAATACTAAACTGTCATGTCAGCTTAAGGAATTTAAGTTTGGTCTTCTGGCAGTACAAGGAGACCAGCAATGATTTTTCTCCATCCAAAATTAAATGGCAACATTATTAAGATGGAAGTGGACGTTGCAGTATCACTTATACTTGAACTGATTTGCCGTCAGAAATTGAAGTGTATCCCATTGCAACCATCTGATGTGGTCTTGAGGACATATACCGAGGAGGTTGTGCCACTGAAAGGATTCATCAAGGTGATTGTGGAAGTTAACAAGCAGAAAGTGGAGTTGCCTCTTCACATTCTATGGGAATGACTTACCAGACTGTGGAAAAGAATCCGCGTTGATTATATAGGACCAGATGACGGTCACATGTTTTTGGTCATGGTCGATGTGCATTTGCCGTGGCCAGAGGTTGCCATCATGAAATCGACAACTACGGAACAGGCCATAGAAAGGCTCGATGAGGTACTTGCAATTTCGGGCAATGTGACCAACCTGTGAGTGATAACGGTACTCAGTTCACATCTGTTGAATTCAATGACTATCTGAAGGGGTGTGGCATCCGCCATATCAAATCTGCTCCCTCCCATCTTGGCACCAATGGCTTAGCTGAACGTTTTGTACAATCACTCAAGCATGCCTTGACGGTTCCCAGGTAAAATGCCAGGATCAGTAAAGGAGTAAAGAGAGAGGAGTGTTCTGTATCAGAGTAACACCATTGGCTGGTGTAAAATCACGTCTTATGCAATGATGTCATTGCTAGGGATAAAGGCTCCCTACCTGAATGTGTCAATAGCTTTCTAATGACATACAGAAACACTGCGCATTCAACAACACAAAGTTCACCAGCTATATTGATGTTAAAAATGAAACTACGTACACAGTTCAACCTTTTGATTCCTCCTTCAACTTCGGAGACTGCCAGGTAACAACATCAGACACTAGGAGGGACCGCAGGGAATGTGTTCTTGTGAGAAATCACAGCTCAAGTGAAAAATGGACTTGAGCAATTGTATTAGCAAAAACGGGTCCGATTTCATAAACTGTGCTATCTGATGATGAATGAATTTGGCGTTGGTACGCTGACCAAATATTGTCTGCATGTGGTGAGTGATTAGAATCTGTGCCAGATGTTTTCACCACAGAGATTATGGACAATGATATGCCTAGTTTGACGACTACAACTACCGCAATTACGGAATATGCGAGGACAGAATCACCCACACAACCAGAAACAGTTCCTGAGTTGGTTTCACCAGATGTAACACTGACGAGTGTACAGGAAGACACTCCTACTATGCTTAAGAGCCAAATTCCTGAGTGGCATCTTCTGCAAAAGGAGATAAACGTCCACCCAACAGACTGTCTTAATAATAATAATCTTTTTTAGTGTCACAAGTAGCCGTACATTAACACTGCAATGAAGTTACTGAAAATCCCCTAGTTGCCACACTACGGCGCCTATTTTTACTAATGTACATATGTATCCGGAGCATAACAATGTTAGTTATGACATAAATGCGTTGGATCTGTGTTAAAGTGTTTGATTAAGTAAAATGCCGGGGCAAGTAAAGGAGTAAAGAGAGAGCGGTGTTGTGTATCAGACTAACACCATTGGCTGGTGTAAAATCACGTCTTATGCAATGATGTCATTGGAGCGTTTTGCGGGCTTTTGTGCAGTTTATCATTGCACCCTGTTTGAGCAGCATCTCATAACAAACCCCTTGTACTATGTTATACGAACTCACGTGTGCCCCCTCTGATTCTCTCCCTTTGCGGCTACAATAAAGAACATAACAAAATAATTTTTTATCAGGGCCGTAAAAAAAAAAACTGGGACATTTGATGGTCAGATCCTCCTTTCAACCTTTTCCTTCCCTGAATTGATGAATGACTGAACTACTTCAAAAAAATAGCAGCACCCAGATTTGGCAAAAACTGTTAGTACATCTTTTTCCACCTTTCTCACAATACATTTAATGATCATCTAATAATTGTTAATTGAGAATACAATATTTTCATCAAGTTATGTAGTCCTCCTGTGGACATTTTTTTTAGAATGGTACATATATTCTTTACCTGTAGCTTTCCCTGAATGTTGTATCAATCAGTGAACAGTTTGAAATGTGCTCCTTATGTTGGCTGGGATTTTCCAGCCAACTGGCGAGTAACTTGACATCTCCGTTCAGATCAGCAGGACCAGAAGATGCCACTGTCATGAAAGGTTGGAAAATTCCGACTGTTGTATCCAAAATGACTCCCTAATGTGACATGTACTTTTCTTCTATAGCTGATCATTTTTAACTGACATTTTAATTGTCCTTTTTGAGATTTACGGTTCTTGTATATTATTTCTCAAGTGCCATATAATTTTAAGACTATGCAGAAGCTGTAAGGTCACTACGTTTTGTCCAGTGGATTCCTGTCATTTTCACTTTGTAATTAACCCCCCTCCTGCCCCAGAAAAATAATAAAACTGACCATTGGTGTCTGATCACTTTTTTTCAATTGCAGAGACTCAAATCAATGTGACGTGTAAATTAGTCATTTATAACAAATTACTTTTCACTTTTAGTTCCAGAACTCTGTCAGTAAGTGCATTTTCAACCATTCTTCAAGCAATTCTTTGACTTTTGTTTGCTGTGAATAGTTGTAACCACTGGCAATAAGATGACAAATTTCTGCATTAATCCTACTTTTAATGGAAAGAAAAGAATTTCAATGGTATTGTTTCTTTTCCCACCTCTTTGAAATGTTTTTGCAAATTAGAGCAGTCAGCAAACACAACAGTCAGTTTTATATCAAGATTCTAAAGCACAGCAGGAAAACAATGAGCCAGATGTTTGGTTCTTTTTGAAATATTTTTATTCAGAAAGCTTTCAATTTATAACATACGAAAAGGTCAAATGGATTGTACAATTTTTATAAAACTATCTGCACAATCCAGCCCCACCATTCCTATATTTACACAGAACACCCTAGCCCCTCTCCCGCACCCCATTCCAACCCCCCCCCCCCCCACTCCCAATTGCTGACGACAACCAGCTCCTTGAAGAAGGTAATGAACAGCAGCCACCGGGATTAAAATCCCTCCCCCGATTGCCTTATGGCACAATTGATCTTTTCCAAATGCAGGAATTCCGACAAATACCACAACCATTCCGAAGCCTTAGGCGGCGCCAATGCCATTCATCTCAACAAGCCTTGACTCTGAGCTATTAGCGAAGCAAAGACCAAGACATCAGTCTTCTTCCTCTCCTGCAGCTCCGGTAATTCCGACACTCCAAAGGTCGCCACCATTGGACACGGCTTCACTTGAACTCCCAAAATCTCCGACATCATTTTGAAGAAAGAAGCCCAGAACTTAACCAACATGTGGCAGGACAAAAACATATGTGAGTTGTTCGCCAGCCCCCTCGGTCAACGCTTGCACTGTCCTTTACACCCGGAAAGAACCCACTCATACGTGACCTGGTCATGTGCACACACCGCACCACTTTAAACTGAATCAAACTCAGTTTTGTACATCGGGATGTAAAATTGACTCTACGCAGAGCCACATTCCACATACCCACCCTCCAAGCCAAACTAAACTCTTCCTCCCATTTCCCCTTTACTTCATCCAGCGAAGCCCTCTCCCTCAACCGCCCATATATATCTGATATCCTCCCTTCCCCTATCTCATCAAAAAGCAGCACCTTATCCATAAGCGAAGGCGCGGGCAATCGAGGAAATGAAGAGAGTTCCTTTCACACAAAGTTCTGTATTTGCAAATACCTAAAAACATTCCCTCCTGGTAGTTGGAACTTCTCCACCAACTCGTCAAGCCCAGCAAACCTACCCTCCATGAATAAATCCCTAAACCTCTTGGCCCCTTCCCTCTCCCAGATCTTATATGATGAATCCATCCCAGCCGGTATAAACCTACGGTTCCTACAGATCGACATCAGTAGCGGCATAGACTCTAATTTAAAATGCTGTCTGAATTGGTTCCTTATTCTTAGAGAAGGTGTTACCACTGGGTTTGCAGAGTACCTGGCTGGAGAGAATGGAAGAGGAGCAGTAACAACTGTCCCCAAACCTATACAAGGAGCCTCCTCCATCCACCCCAAATCCTTGACCCACCCCTGGCACTTTCTTAATGTTTACCACCCGGTAATAATGCATCAAATTAGGTAATGCCAAACCCCCATCCTCCCCCCCACCACTGACTATCCCTCTGCAGGAATTCCCTCCCTACCCGAGGGGGGTCGGGGGGACGGGTGGGCAGTAACACCCACCCAAACAAAAGTTGAAATTAAATTATTGACTCTACAAAAAAAAGATTTAAGAAGAAGGAATGGAAGACATTGAAACACACATAAGAACCTTTGAAGAATGTTCATCTTAACCTCTGAACCCTTCCCGCCAAGGACAATGGGAGTGCATCTCATCTCTTCAAGTCTGCCTTCGCCCCCTCTACCAGACTGGCCTGGCTTAACGTGTAAAACGAGGCCCAATCGGGAGCCAACTGTATTCCCAGGTGCCCAAAACTAGTCTTGGCCAACAAAAATGGTAGCCTCTCCAGATCAGCTCCCTTCCCCCAAAAAACTCACTCTTGCCCACATTCAATTTATATTCTGAGAAGAAATCACTCTTTCGAAGTACCTCCTCCATTATCTACCCCACTTTAGGGAGAGGGTCCGTGATATACAGCAATAAATCATCTGCGTACAGGGACACACGATGCTCCTATCTCCCCTCTCTATACCCTTCCACCTGGCTACCGACCCAAGTGCGATGACCAATCACCAAAGCAAAGTAATGGGGAAAGTGGACATTCCTATACAACCAAAAGTACCGCAAACTTAATGTATTAGTACGAACGGGCCCTATACAAAAGTCAAATCCACAAAATGAATTTAGACTCAGAGCCAAACTTTCCCAGTACCTCCAAAAAAGTACCCCCTCTCGATCTGGTCAAATGCTTTTTCTGTGTTCATCGAGATGATTACCTCTTGATCGACCTCGGACGAGGGTGACAGCACCACATTCAGGAGTCTCCTAATGTTGGCCGATAACTGCTGGCCCTTAACAAAATCTGCCTGATCCTCAGGCATTACCCCCAGCAGGCACCCCTCCAAATGAGTTGCCAACACTTTAGCCAACAGCTTTGCATCAGCATTCAAGAGAGAAATGGACTGATATGACCCACACTCCATAGGATTTATTTCTGTTTTCAAGATTAAGGAGGTTGATGCCTATGCCAATGTGACTGGTAACCACCCCCCCCACCCCCAAGTCAGAGAACCATTAAATATGTCCAACAAGGGCAGCATGGTGGTGCAGTGGTTAGCACAGCTGCTTCACGGCGCTGAGGTCCCAGGTTCAATCCCGGCTCTGGGTCACTGTCCGTGTGGAGTTTGCACATTCTCCCTGTGCTTGCGTGGGTTTCACCCCCACAACCCAAAGATGTGCAGGGTCGGTGGATTGGCCACACTAAATTGCCCCTTAATTGGAAAAACAGGTGGCTCCAACAAAGTCGAGAACTGTTTATAAAGTTCCAGAAGAATCCATCCGGGAGCCTGACTACGTTGAATGAATATAATTCATAATTTCCTCCAGCCAACAGTGCCTCCAGCTCCTGCCCTCTTTGCCTTTCCACCACCGGGAAGACCAACCCATGCAGAAACTGTGCCATAGTCGAGTCTTCCTCCAGGGGCTCAGTCTTGTATAACCCCCAGTAAAAGGTCTCAAACCTCATTGACATTCTTTGGAGAAGAAAGCAACTCTACCCATCTCGAGTCCTCAACCCGACCTATCTAAGGACAGGCTGCCCACCGCCTCAACTGGTGAGCAAGTAACCGGCTGGCCTTCTCCCCATACTCGTAAAACGTCCCTTTCGCACAACAAAGCTGGCTCACTGACTTCCCTGTTGATATCTACTCAAACGCCATCTGAAGTTTCTTCCTCTCCACTTGCAGCTCTGCTGTTGGGGCAGCAGAGTGTTGATGGTCCACCTCAAGCATGGAATCCACCAACATCCGCCTCTCCGTCCTACCAGTCTTATCTCTGTGGGTTTTTATTGCGATTAACTCCTCCCAATAACCGCCTTCAGTGCTTCTCAGAACGTAGAAGGTGAGACCTCCTCATTCTTATTGAACTCCACATAAGTTCCAATAACGGAAGCTATCTTCCAACAAAGCCCCTTGTCTGTGAGAAACGCCATATCCAACATCCGTGGGGGTCGCTGAGCACAGCCCGTCTCCAAACACAAATCCACATGGTGTGGAGTATGGTCAGATATTGCAATCGGGGAATATTGCAAACCCCGAGGAGTAATGACTTACCCACTGCAAAGAAATCTATGAGGAGTAGACCCTCAAATAGAAGGAAAACTCCTTCTACATCGGGTATCTGAATCTCCACGGGTTCAGCCCCCACCTAACCTGCTCCATAAACACAAGCATCTCCTTTGTCACCTCTGATGTCATAAGTTTTGACATTACAAGGGTAAGTACCTGGCAATTAAATGATAAGTGCTAACGACTGTCAATCAACTGCTCTGTCACGGAAAATTGACAATTTCATGTGTGGAACTTCAGTGCTTTCTTTGTGTCATGACCCTGGGCTAGTGCACCACTCCAGGCCCACTTGTTCTGGGGTTGCAACACAGGCCAGAAAATACTTGTTTACATTTTACTTCCATGTTCGCATCTGTATTGCAGAAAAAAAGGCGAGTCAACATTTTAAGAATACTTGGGGTTCCCTGATCCACTTGGAAGGTCACTGAAGGAATCCATGGCTCAATGTTTGGGAAGCCCTGTCATTGTATATTAAAGATGGCGGCTCAGAGATTATGGACACAATTGTTTTGACCTTCCAGATTTTAGAACTATCCCAGTGGATTGGACAACATTGGATGAAACCCGGCTGTTCAAAAAAACAGTAAAATGTATAGGAAACAATAGATCAGTCAACCTAGCAACAGCAATAAGGAAAAAAGTTAGAATCTACTATTAAAGGACATAGCAACGCGGCATTTGGAACTTCACAGTTTGACTAGGCAAACTCAACATGATTTTCTGAGATAAATCATGTTTGAGAAATGTACTGCAGTTTGTTGAGGGTCGAACTCGAAGGGCAGAGAAGGGGAGACCAGTGGTTAACAAACTTGAATTTTCAAAGGCTTTTGATTAATTGCTACATAATAGGCTGCGACAGACATTAGGATCCAGATGTACATGAACAAGGATTGAGGATTGGTTAACAGACAGAAAGTACAAATAAATCTGTAATTTATTGGACGTGAGGTGCAAATAGTTGAGTACTGCAAGGATCAATGCTGGAGCCTCAGCTATTTCAATAACTTAGATGAGGGGACTGAGTGCAATATATCTGAGTTTGCTGATGACTCAAGTTAAATGGGAAAATAAGCTGCGAGGAGGGTGGAAGGCAATTGTCAAGAAGTGTAGACCAGTTCAGTGGCTAGGTAAGGAAGTGGCAGATGGAGTATAATTTGTGCAAGTGTGAATTTATCCACTGTGATAGGAAAAATGGAAAAGGTGAGAAACTAAATGTTGGCATTCAAAGGGATTTGGGTGTCTTTGTAAATGAATCACAGCAAGTTAACTTGAAGGTACACCAAGAAACTAGAAAGTAAGTGGCACTTTAGCCATTATTGCAAAAGATTTGGGGTGGCATGGTGGTACAGTCATTAGCACTGCTGCCTCAGTGTCAGGGACTCGGGTTGTATTCCGACCTTGGGTCACTGCCTGTATGGAGGTTATACATTCTCCCAGTGTCTGCACGGTTTTCCTCCAAGTGCTCCAGTTTTCTTCCACAGTCTGAAGATGTGCGCATTAGGTGCATTGGCCATGATCAATTGCCTCAGCTATTTCAATTACTTAGATGAGGGGACTGAGTGTAATATATCTGAGTTTTCTGATGACTCAAGTTAAATGGTAAGTCCAAGTAAGTGCAGATTAGGTTATGAGGTTATGGGGATAGGGCAGGGTGGACATAGGTAAAGTGCCCTTTCGATGTGTCAGTGCAGACACGATGGGCCAAATGGCCTCCAGCACTGTAGGGATTCTATGATCCATAAGGATAAGGAAGTCTGCTGAATTTATTTGGTTTTGGTTTTGGTGTGACCATAGTTGGTCAACTGTGTACAGTTTGGATATCCAAATCAAGGTAAGGAGATGTTCATTTATTTTATTATTATTTTGTTAAATTTAGAGTGCCCAATTCATTTTTTCCAATAAAGGGTCAATTTAGTGTCGCCAATCCACCTAACCTGGGGCGCAACCCATGCAAACATGGGGAAAATGTGCAAACTCCGTACGAACAGTGACCTAGGGCCGGGATCGAACCTGGGACTTTGACGCTGTGGGACAGCAATGCTAACCACTGTGCCACCGCGCTGCCCAAGGATATATTCATTTATGAGAACACAACAAAGGTTCACTTGATCGATTCCGGGGATAAGAAAGCTGCCCTGTGAAGAGAGATTAAGTAGAATGGGCCTATATTCTCTTGAGTTTAAAACAGTGAGACGTGACCTCATTGAAATGAACAGAATTCTGAAGAGGCCATAGCAGGGTAAACGTTTGCCCTGACTGACGAGTTTGGATCTAGGGGATTATAATTTCAGGTGAAGGGTTGGCTATTTAAGACTGAGCTGAGGATAAATGTCATCACCAGAGGGTTTTATGTCTTAGAAGTGCTTTATTCAAGAAGGCTGTGGATTATCAGTTGATGAGTACATGTAAATTTCTGGCCACAAGAGAATTGAAGATATGGGACTGGGACAGGAAACTGAAGCTGAGGTGAAGTTTGTTTTATCTTCATGTGTTTGTTAGATGTCCTGCGATAAAAGAGGTTGGAATTCTCTGGCCTTTCACTGACAGCCGGATTCTCTGGTACTGCCGACAGCACACACCTTTCATGGGTTTCCCAGCGGCCTGGGGTAGCTTCAATGGGAATTCTCATTGACAACAGCGGGAGCAGATAATCCCGGCACAAGCGCACTGCCGAGAATCAAGTGGCGAGGGCCCCTTTAGTTAGGGGGTCTCTGGGGGACTCCCAATTCAGGGGGTTTCTGTGGGGGTCTCTTTATTGAGGGGTCTCTGGGGAGCGGCCTTGGGGGGAGTCTGGTAGGAGTGGAGTGGGCATGTGTGACATTGTGGATGGGAAGTGTGGCCCTCGGTAGACTTTGGATCAACCGCCTTGAGGGATTACCCTCTTGGCCCATGACAAGGTTCACCACATCAGGGCCATACCTGTTGTAATCTGCGCCCGTGTGATTCCCGGCCTGGAGAATCACGAGGGCCTGGAGAATCTGATGCCCGGCCGACTAAGTCCGGCTAATGACCCATTTCCATCCTCCCACTGGCGCGAGGCGAGGATCCCAATTCTGTTGCCAGCAGGGGGCAGGAGAATCGCACCAAGCGCAGGTTTTTACCCCTGACTCCGAATCTCTGCTGCATCGGCAACCCTTCTACCAGTAGAGGGCAGTGGAGAAGCCAGGCCAGGGAATCTATTTGCTCTTTCCGTTGCCACTTATTTTTCAATAAAACTCCTTTGGAAGAAAATGAGCAATTGCACAATTGATAACATAGTCAGACACAGTAAAAGGAGGTCCAACCGAAGATCTAAACAAACACCCCAGGGCACCTGTACGCTTTTGGATCAGGTGGACATTTATAATTCAGTGGCACTATTCAAAGTTCAATGAGTTCAAAGATTTCCCATTCCACATGCTGCCTCAGGAACAGTAATAACAACAAAAAAAATTAACAAAACATCTGGCTCGACTTCCGGTGGCGGTCATGAAGTGAACAGTCGTACATAGGTTCCTGCTTGGGGATTTGGTTTTTGGCTCAACCTCAAGAAATGCTCCAGGCACCAAACTTAACTTCTTATGGTTCATCCAATGGGAAGATTTGGTAAATTTCTAAAAAGAAATGGGGAGACTAAAGGTGAGATTATGTTTCCACAAAGCTAATAGCAGAGCAGCACAATTTGGACAGAAATCTTTTGAGATATTTATATATAACCATGAAGTTATTGTCACATTTAGCCATAAATAATGAACATCTCCATTAGCCTTCATGTTATTTTGACCGCAAGTTATGGCCCAAGTGATGAGTATTCCCAACTTAGTAAATCAGATGCTGTATTCATGATTAGTCTCCTTTTTCAGTGCCTCAGTAATGTCCTTTACTTGCCGAAAATAAATCGTTCTGCATCACCAGTATAACAATATCTGGATCAAATTGCCAATTAGTGTCAAATTGGGGCAGAGAATTTTGGTGCTTTTTGGCTGAGCCCACAATAATTGGAATGAGTTGTCAGAGCCTGGCTTAGTTGATAACTTGCTCTCATTGAAATCAGAGGCTGCTCGTTCAATATACTCTCCAGGACTTGAGTATCCTGTCTACCTTTGCCCAGTGCAGAAATCAGAAATGCTGCATTGTTGGGGCGTCATTTCAATGAGACATTAAATCAAAGCTATGATAATTTAGGCCATTGTTAAAAGACATGTGGTGTCATTCAAATGAAAGTAGGTCATTCTGTTGGCGGCCTTGCTAAATTGGTGTTCTCAACCCCCATCTGTGATTATTAATTCAGATATCTCTAAGATGTTGCACTGTGCTGATTAGCTGCTTTAATGGATGACTTAACTAACTGTTCTGCAACTGCACTTCAAAGTACTTTGCTGTCTCTGAAACATTTCGACAAATTTCTGAGAGTTGTGATTTTGGGATACATTATTATAAACCTGCCTCTCTGCTTTCTCATTTCACATGGAACCTTGGCAGACAGCCAGAATAAAGACTCGGATTCTGTCAATATAAAACTAGACCCTATTGCTAAAATGATAATATAAGAACCCAATGCAACGTACAGGCTCCTGAAAGGCCCAGTTTTTTTTCTACAATTGCTCTAAATGTTTTTATCAAAGTACAGTGAAAGAAATAATGGAAGCAGAAATCTTTGTTTGCTGCAGAAGAATGCCACAAGATTTCTTTGTTAAAACATCCTTGTCACAATGAAGGTCAATGGTTGTCATCTTGATTTTCTCAAACTTCAGTGGAATTGTATTGTCTGACACCATTAGATTTCCTTGTGTAAACAGGTAACAATTAGATTCCATGACATATGAGGCACAAAATTGGGATCATGGCAGTTTTCAGGAATGGGCAACGGTTCTGGTAAGGCAGGATTACCCTGCATCATGTATCAGAGTGATTGCAGTGTGCAGCTCAGTGCTAAACATGCTGCGACTGGCTGCACTCACAGCAGGGAGACCCGATGCATACATGATTAGCATGAGTCATCTGTGTCGGTTTCTTTTGGGTGCTCCACCTTCCTCCCACAGTCCAAAGATGTGTAGGTTATGTGAATTGGCCATGCTAAAATGGTCAGTTCGTGTCCAGGGTACTGGGATAGAGTGGCGGTGTAGGCCAAGGTAGGGTGCTCTTTCAGAAGGCTGGTACAGACTTGAAGGGTCGAATGGCTTCCTTCTGCACTTCAGGGATTCCATGGGATTCTAAAAGCTATATTTTCACTGCATAAACTGGTAAAACTGTGCCCAAAAATGTGTTTCAAACAAAATAAGATACCCATGGGAGCAGAAGACTAGAGGGAACATTGAAAATGACAGTATGCTCCTGTTTCATGCACCTTCAAAAATTTCACTTCACCCTTATCCCTCAGCCTAGCATGGAGTGCAAACACCAGATGGCGTGAACATGGATCTCTTACTTTCCAGATAATACTTCTTTCCCTACACCAGCCCTTGCCTTCTGCATTTATGCTTTCAGATAACCAAGGTCACTACTTTATACAAGGTACATATTTTAGAGGTGTTTAGAGGTTATCTTATGCCAAGAGGCAGGATCAGTCACTGGGGCAGCACTGTATAGGATGCCTAAGACAGGCAACGCCACGTGTCTGAGGAAATGGTGCCCATATACTCCTTCCTTCCTCTTCCTCTTTCCTAGGTATTAATTGAACTTCTGTTGGGAAGTGCGGGGGCCCTCATGAGAGCCCATTTAGCTAGAATGCAACAGATCACCATGAATTTGGAGCCATGTCTTCCTCTGGCACTCCAGGTAGAAGAATCAATATTTCATAATACTGATAACTTACTCCATGTATTCCTGGTTGCACCATGGTTCTCATTGCACATGCCCTGTCTGCATGTGGCAGAGTGGAAGAGGGAGTCTGAAGCCAAGTGGAGTGTGTTTTGTTATGCTCTTGATGGAGCATAAGTTGCTTCCTTGATGTGCACTCTGACAAAGGCAGGTTCAGACTTGGATATAGCTTTAACACATTTATTAAACTGTTAACAATTCACCTACTTGGATTCGACTCTCCTGTTAATCCTGCTATAGCTACTCAGACTGACAAACCAGTCTGCTACAATCCACGTGGTGGGTGTGATGTGTTTCAAATCAACCCTGTGTACTCACTGAGTGTCCCCACTGGAAAGAGCAAGATCATGTGTGCTGTGTCCTTTTGTATGGGTTGGTGTAATGCCCTCCTGTGGCAGTGTCACCTCTGTGTGTATCGTGAATGCCCATTGGTTGTGTCCTATTTTACTGACCTATTGGTTAAATGTCTGTGTGTCATGTCTCTGGTGCTCCCTCTAGTGTCTATCTAGTCTAAGCATATTTACATTAACCCCACGTGTATTTACAGTGATGCATATCACCACATCCCCCTTTTTCCGTGTTACATATTTTTTGTACAGTGTTAAAGAAAATTGAACAAACCAGGTAGATAAATGGTGCCATGTACAAGTTATGATAACAGTGATCATTAAACAATAAGTCCAAATCATATGCATGAGTCCAAAATTCATTAATTATTATGGTCGAGTGTCTTTCTTGTTTGGTTGGTGAGGTGGTAATGTTGATGGTGGCATTGCTTTGTAAACACCGTCAGTGTCCCTGTGCGTAAGGAACCAAGAAGTGGTCAAATCACTTTGTTGTCTGATTTGGAGTCTTTTTTTCTTCTGATGCTTGTGGTAGCGATGGATGCAATCTGTGTCGTCCTGCCATGGTATGTCATTGTACTGAGCTGAGCAGTATCAGTGTCCCTCATGGGCAGAGTTGGACCATGCCGTACCAGTCATAGTTCCATTGTTGTCGTCTTTGTCGTGCTTGTTGGCGACATTTTTGCCTCGGTACGCTTCTTGTTATTGTCTATTATGTTGTTGTTATGTTGGTGGTTTTGTTGTCGTGTTTGTTGTGCTCAAGGACCACACTCTGTGGATAATATGAGTCCTTCACGCAGTTACTCGTGTTGGTGTCCTTGGTGGCATCTGCTGTTTCCTTGAGCGTGCCGTCACTGAGTCCGCGCGCTCCCCGTCTGGAGTCATGTCCGGCTTACTTGAATCAGCTTTGGCTTGTCGATGCTTCCCATCTGGAGTCTGGTTTGTGTCACCTGAATCAGTTTTGGCTTGTCGATGCTCCCATTATGGAGCCCTTTCTGGTGCACCTGAATCAGCTTTGATTTCTTGACACTCCCCATCCGGAGTCATTGCAGGTTCACTTGAATCTTCTGACGTGTCTCAATGCTCCACGTCCGGAGTCAAAACGTTCAGGAATGCATTTGCTTGTCAGAGTCTCGAGCGAATGAGGTTTGAAGTAACGTGGTGTCACCGGAGTCACCAGTAGCCTCACTGTGATCGTCAAGTGCCTCTGTACACACTAAGAAGTCTTACAACACTTGGTGGGGGGTGAATGTAATGCGACATGAAGCCATGATCCCAGTTCTCATGCTCTCTCCCACTACATGCTTGTGGAAGCACTACGTGCTTTCGCACGCATGAGTGTGGCCTCAACCGGGATCTTGGATTCATGTCGCATTACATTCACCCCCCCACCATCTGGCCTGGACTTGCAAAATCCGACCAACTGTCCTGATTTGAGACAATTCACACCTCTTTAACCTGGGATTACCCCCTATCTCAGGATCTGTAATGATTTGATTACCCACAAGTGCTCGCATTCCAAGCATTGTCTGGTATTTCTGACTTTGTCTATATAAATGTTTCTGGAACATATCTCTTCATTCACCTGAGGAAGGAACTGCGCTCCGAAAGCTCATGTTTGAAACAAACCTGTTGGGCTTTAACCTGTTGTAAGACTTCTTACAATGAGGAAGGAGCAGTCACACTTGCTGAGGTCTATCACGTTGCACATCTGGTATGGGAAGTGGGATGCCGTCGTCGCTTGTCGCACATACAGTGGGTAGAGCCTCAGTGTCGTCTTGTCATTCACTTGAGCTGGGTAGACTGTCAGAGTCTTCTTCTTGTTCACTGGAGCGCGGTAGACTCATAGTCTTCTTGCTGTGCACTTGAGCATGGCAGACTGTCATAGTTTTTCTGTTGTTCACTTGAGCGTGGCAGACTTGCATCATCTGCCGTTGGTTGCTCAGAGGAGGTTGCTCGACCCTCATGGTCTTGTTCATGCAAGGACTGTGCACTGGAGTCTTGCGTTGCTTCTATCGTGGAGGCTGTCTCGCTGTGGAGTCTTTCATCGCTTTCTGTATGGAGGCTGGGACCCTTCGTGGTGTGTGGACCACTCTCTGTGTGGAGTCAGAGACTCTTCGCGGTGCGTGGACCACTCTCTGTGTGGCAGCAGGCTGCTCTCTGTGGGCTTGTACCACTCTCTGTCTCTTGGCGTCAGGCCGCAGCATAATCCTGCGCTCACGAGTCAGGATTTCATATATGCTGGGCTGAGGATTCCCCGATGCGAAGAACTCATCGTCGGGGTCGTCAATGTATAACACGTCTAGTTGCGGTTCGGATTTGGTACTGGGGTAGCCACCTCCCAAGGTGAAATCTTTGTCTGAGTCGTTGTCTTCAAGGATTGTATCATCTCTTTGGGTGGTGCTAACTGCTTGTTGCAGGGTTCTACGGAGGTTACTTTCAGCTACTGGTCGAATTTCAGGCACTGTGCTGTCGTTCCAGGTGAAAGAATCAGGTTTTACGGCTTTAAAACATTTTTTTCATGTTTTGGGATATTTCTCCTTTAAGTGGGCATGGTCCGAGGCCTCTGATGTCACGAAGCGCGCGACGTAGGTCGTAGGAAGCGATTGCGCATGCACATATCTCTATCCCTTTACTAGGAGCCTTTTTCACAATTGCTTCTCGCGCATGCGTAAACGGACCTTCCCGTTCTGTGCGCTCTTCGCGCAACTGCTCATGTGCAGCTCCTTTTTCAAGATGGCTGTAAATCAAAACTGCCGTTTTCTTCAATGGAAATCCTACCTTCACCTCGTGGTGAGTGTTGGCACCTCTTTTACTGGTTTTTCTTGTATGTTCCTCGCAGAATTCTTGGAATTTGTCCAGGAGTGCCTGGAAGTCGCTCTTGTTTTGCCCCTTTGAGTATTTGAAGATCTGGAAGATTTCAGCTGCTCTTGGACCCGCGATGGTAAGTTGAAGCTTTATTTTCTCTGCATCCTCCACGCCTGTTAGCATCGGACGCTACCAGGTAGATCGCGAATCTCTGCCTGAACGCACTCCACTTTTCATTGAGATTGCCGTGGTACCTGAGCTGCTGTTGAACCGGAATCTGAAACATCATCTTGCCTGGCTGCCGTCGCTGGTTGTCACTGTTTGCTGAGTTGTAACTATATGGATTTAAACAGGTCACTCCTGGGTACCATGTTTTGTTATGCTCTTGATGTAGTATAAGCTGCTTCCTTGATGTGCACTATGATAAAGAAGGTTCAGATTTGGAGATAGCTTTAACACATTTATTAAACTGTTAACAATTCTCCTACTTGGATTTGACTCTCCTGTTAATCCTGCTTTCGCTACTCAGACTGATGAACCAGTCTGCTACAATCCAAGTGGTGGGTGTGATGTGTTTCAAATAAACCCTGTCTACCCACTGAGTGTCTCCACTGAAAAGAGCAAGATCATGTGTGCTGTGTCCTCTTATATGGGTTGGTGTAATGCCCTCCTGTTGTAGTGTCACCTCTGTGTGTATCGTGAATGACCATTGGTAGTGTCCTATCTTACTAACCTATTGGTTGAGTGTCTGTGGGTCATGTCTCTGGTGCTCCCTCTAGTGTCTATCTAGTCTCAGTGTATTTACATTAACCCCTTGTGTATTTAAAGTGATGCATATCACCACAGAGTGGGTAGCCTTTGTCAGTCAGCAGCCACTCTCTGGTTCATCACAGTGTTTCAACATTGGTGAGAACGGCTGACTGGCGCAGGCTAACAGCTTGTGACAGCTGTGAGTATATCGGGCATTCTACAGCATGATACTGTGTCTGTCATTGTATACCAAGAACACAGAAAGTGGGAGCCTTTGAGGTTCTAGTACATCTCCCTGTCATTATTCTGTGTGAATTATGTATAATTAATAGCTTCCTTTACTCTGGAAAAGTCACATTGCCTGATTTTCCTGCTTGTCCCTAATTAGAGGGAAGGCTATGAAGTGGTCTCTCTTGAGAATAGGGTCCCTGTAACCTCCTTGATGCAGCAATGATGCATGATGAATTGTGAGATGTTAGTTATGTCACCAGATCCAGCCATGAAGGATGTTGAGGCATAAAACTTGAGGGTCATGATAATCTTCACGGCCGCAGGCATCACTGTCCTCACCCTAATTTGTAACTCTATACCTGGTCAGAGGAGATGACTACAGATTAATGACTACTAACTTTGGTGAATCATATCCTCCTCAAGGACTCCTCCTGGCTGACTTGGTGGCAAGAGAAGTACTCGCTTAATACCTTAGGTCAGTATGGCTTTCTGCCTTGAGCCCTCCTCCTTTCTCAATACACAGTTTGTCCTCTTTGTTCCTTGTGCTCCATCTGAAAATGAAACCGCTTATTGTCACGAGTAGGCTTCAATGAAGTTACTGCGAAAATCCCCTAGTCACCACATTGCGACGCCTGTTCGGGGAGGCTGGTAAGGGCTGGTATGTTACAATACAGGAGGGACTGCAATTATAGAACGAACGCAGGCTTTCTGCTGACAGAGTTCAAAACTTCACTAAGCTCCTTAGAAAAGTACAGTACAGGGGCGGCACAGACTCAGTGGTTAGCACTGCTGCCTCACGACACCGAGGACGCAGGTTCGATACCCGCCCCGGGTCATTGTCCACATGGACTTGTACATTCTCCCAGTGTCTGCGTGGGTCTCACCCCACAACCCAAATATGTGCAGGGTAGGTGGATTGGCCAAGCTAAATTGCCCCATGAATTGGAAAACCGTAACAAAAAATAATAAAAAGAAAAGTACAGCAACACACTCTCCTGACTGCAACAACCATTGAGTGCTCCCCCAGCAATATAGTCACATCAGCACTTCCATGAACACTGCAGCAGCAAAAGAATCTTATCCGAAAGTCCTTTGCTGATTGCTTTAAACAATGCAAGTGTGGGATCACTCTAGCAGTTGAATAAATGTTCAGCTGGAAGTGTTTAAGAAACAGTGTCAACAGGACATGCTTGCTCTGAACTTGCAGGTTGGATGCCAAAATCTATGAGATGCTAAATAACAGTACTATCCACCCACTCTACATACTGACAGCCCATTCAAGGAATTCCCATGTTCGCGCTCATGCAAGTATGGTGCGGCAGAAGTGAATCAACCATTTTCTGTACCTCCCTACCTCCGAAACAATGACACCATTGGTGTTACTGACCCAAATTTTGCAACCATGTACTTGCCAAGTGCACATTTAAGGTTCATTTACATTTAATATACCTTTATAGAAGCTAATGACTAATGAATATCTAATTATAACTCATGAATCTTGTTTTTCTATTATACTGTATTACGTCCTAGAGTATTTCAGTTTCTTTTAACAGACCTTGCTAGGTAGCTCCCTTAATGGCTCAGTGAGCATATGAGTAACGCAGACTACTTAGTTTCAAAGTTTCACCTCTGATCTGCAGGGGGTGGGATGGGCAACAAATGCTGGCCTTGCCAGTGAAGCTCTTATCCCATGGGGGAATAATTAAAACATAGTTCAATCCACAAAAAAAGATTCTGAGCAAAATGGATTGCTTGAAATAAGTTTTGTTGTGTCATCGACTGATTTCTTTTTCAAAATGAAGCTTGATATTTATAAGGCTCGTAGATGCTAGACTCTGGAATTTTCACTCAAGCCCATGAAATGTATTTTTCTTCCATTTGTTGAATTCACTCAAAAAGCAGGCATTCTATAAAGTAACAACCATGGCTATAAGCTCATGTCTTTTTCTTCTGGTAATTGTATTTGTACATGGCCATCTGGAAAACAAGCAAAAGCTTGAACATCTCCAAAACACTGACCACACAAGAGTGGACTTTATTGTAAGCATGAGGCTTTGTAAAGAAATATTTCTGCAAGCTTTGTAAGTTGAGCCTCAGGGACACCCAACACCCAGCATTAGTTTCCTTGGATCATGATAGATGATGGCTTGAAGGAAAATCCAAATGCTGAAAGCATAAAATTGTTGGCATATCTCCAATGGGTCTGGGAACATGGACTCCTGAAAGTTGTTAAATTTTGATGTCAAAATGAGGCATCTCCGTTAATTATACATATTTTATCCTTCAGAAATGAAAGATTCACAATCTTAAAAAGAAATAGTGATACCAAAATTTCTTATTAATTAATCAGACCTTCATTTCCCAAAAGTTATCCTCTCACATCGAACTGCCCCAATTCCACAGTTTAGTGTCGCCATGCCCAATTACTATTGCAGCCTTTTGTTTGAAGTGCTCTCGCCTTCCCTGACCATTAACAGTTTAAATTGGCACTCTTCCATCTCTCCTCGGTCATTCCCCTTCATTGTCACCATTCAAACTGACACTCTTTTTCCCTCATTAGTCTCTGCAGTTGAGAATTCTTCTCCTCTATACACAGTTATCGTTCACACCCTTCTCTTAAAGCTGGCCCTTTGTCCAATTTCGGCTCCAAAGTTTCTCCCCCAGTGTCCCCTTCCCTTTTTACTCTCCACTACATTGTCTCCTCCCTTTTGACCTCAGTGCCATTCCTACCTAAGTGGGTTGGTTATACTGCAAAGGGTTTCACAAGGCTTGCATTGACTGCTGTCCTGTATGTCCTGAGCTTTGACAGCATGACTGTACTGATAAGACTTCCACTCAATGCCAGTTTTACCTGCCCAGCCTTCAGGTTGTATGTGGGTAGGTTGTGTATCTTTGTGTTGCTGTTATTTTAGACACCTATTCGTTGCCCAAAAGTTTAAGAATAGAGGTGATCAGGAGTTAAATGTTGGTGCATTAATTGCACATTTGCACTTGATCCCCAAAGCAATAAATAAATAAATAGAGTGTGATTTTGGTTAGCTGCCATAGATCAGGGCAAAAATGGCTACCCCCAGAGTACAGATTTGTGCCATGAAGTCAGATATTCAGTTCAGGCTAGAAAGCAAGATTGATATGAAACTCCAGCTGGATTTAACCAAGAAAAATGTCATTGTGCACAGCAGGCAGGTAATTTAGTACCTTCACTCACATGGACTGACAAGAGAGGCAGCCCTCAGTGTAAAACTGAGGCAGTCACTTGCTGTTCATGTCATCTTAACCCTGTTTGAATCTGATCATGCATGTCTGGCTGCAAAACAGAATAAGCAAATACCTTGGACTAGATTCTCCGTCCCCAACGCTGAAATCGCGTTTGGCAACGGAGCGGAGAATCCGTTTTGGCGCACAAAATCCCAACCGGCGCCGATTTTGCAATTCTCCCACCCCCTGAAAATTGGCGTACTTATGGAGTACGCCGCGCCGAGTATCCACCACCTCAGACTGGGGCTGGCACAGTCGGGGGAGGGCCGACTAGCGGGCAGAGGGGCTTCATTCGGGGGCTGGGGGCAATGTGTGGGGGTGGTTCGGGGCGCGTGAGTGGCCGATGCGGGCACTATTTTACCGGTCCAGTTCCGCAGGCTGAGTCCGCCATGGAGCATGGAGCGGGCGCTGGAGGTTGCCGTCGCGCACATGCGCGGCCTCTGACCAGGACGTGTGAGGGGCTATATCGGTAGCTAGAGCTGTAAGCTCTACGACATCAGCCTGCTAGCCCCCAGCAAGATGGTGAATTTGGGACCTTTTAACATCTGTTGTCCTGGGGTAAAAGACCACAGTTTCCCCGACGGCATGAGGATATAGTCCTAAAAATGGAGAATCCAGCTCTTTGGATTTGAAGAGGAGAGTCAATTGAATACTGAACTTTTTGATCCATCTTTTCTGAAACCAAATTCAATAAATTAGCTTTCCATATCGGGCATACAGTCAGTATTACTCAGACTGGTTGAGGGCATGAATGGAGATTTGATCATATGACATCCTGACCACATGATTCCTGAACACATGATGTACATCTAATCAAATGACATTGACAAATGCCGATTGCATTTTTCCTACAATTGAGAATTTTTGACTCTGGTTTTGCATTTATAGCTGTTGTGCAATAATTTTCATGAATCAGGAGGCCATAGAAGCAGAGGAGATTCCATAGGCTGGGAAGAAGGGAATCTGAAGATGAGGGCTTCACATGGGGATACCAATAAATACAAATCTACTAATAACTAAAATAACTCAGTCAGATTGTGGTGATTACTAACAGTAAACTGGTAAACCTCAGATTCACATGTCGCTGACGGTAACTTAGTAATATATGCACTGCATAACAGCCTATCTATAACCAGTGGTAACATAATGATATTCATTCAGAAACTACAGCCAGTATTCCTCTGCACTACACAATGGGTATTAAGGCTACCTAGTCAATGAAATTTTTAACATGTCTAACCTCTCTCTCTCTCTCTCGAGTCAGATTTGGACTTTGGTGAAAAGATGATAACTCTGCATTGAACTTCAGTCACAGCTAATATATACAGAGAATTCAAGGCCAAGATTTTACGATGGACTGGGAGGCGGGAATGTTGGCAAAATAGTGTGTGAAGGCATCAGGGGAGGTATCTAATGGTTTTCCGCCACCATGCCATTTTGCCAGCAATGGGAAAGATAGCAGACAAGCTGTTTGTCTGGACCACAGTGGGGCCACGTAGGTGGCCAGTTAAGCACCACTTAGGGTTTCTGCAAACAATTGGCTAATGTAAAGGAGTCCCACTGTTGCATGGGGTGGCAGTCATGTGAAACCTGGCAATGGTACAGCTGCGGCTGCTAAGCTGCCAGCCCTCTTAATAGGGACATTAGTCAATTAATTAGCCACCATCAGGAATATGCCTCTCTGGGTCCCACCATCTACTTGAACAGCATTGCCTCCCACTTTCAGCCTCAGCCACAGGATTTAAGACACCTACCAAAGAATTTCAGCACCATGTTTGAAATGGCAGCATTGATAACCTGAATGAAACTGAGATATCACACATAGGGCAGAAGTGCCCTCAATGTTTGGGCACAACTCACAATAATCTTTGTCCTAAACTCATTACACTCCCTGGATTCAGACACGATAAAGGAAAATTTTCATAGATTTATAGAAACAACAACAAATGATGAGGCCATTCAACCCCTAGTGCAGGTGCTCCCTCCTGTAAACTTTTTTAAAAATTCCTCCTTTTAAAATATATATTGCATTATTTTTCGAATTAAGTTTTAGTCTGTACGTCAATATGACAAAGTATCCAATAGCTCTCAGTTCAAGATATTTCCTCCTCCAATTTTCCTGATTTCTTCCAGTTTGTTCCATTTTTTCTGTTCCATAATTCTTGCTGAGCCTTCCAGTGTTTCACGATTTACCTATGGTATTAGATTTGTTTGTGGGAGAGCACTTTGGAGATAGTGACCACAATTCGGTGTCTTTCACTATTGCAATGGGGAGGGATAGGACCATACGGCAGGGCAAGGTTTATAATTGGGGAAGGGGTAATTATGATGGGATTTGGCAAGATTAGGGAGCATAAGATGGGAACAGAAACTGTCAGGGAAAGGCACAAATGAAAAGCGGAGCTTGTTCAAGGAACAAATATTGCGTGTCCTTGATAGGTATGTCCCTGTCAGGCAGGGAGGAAATGGCAGTGTGAGGGAACCATGGTTCACAAAAGAGGTTGAATGTCTTGTCAAGAGGAAAAAAACTAAGAAGAGTATGTAAGGATGAGAAAACAAGGCTCAGTTGGGTCGCTTGAGGGTTACAAGGTAGCAAGGAATGAGCAAGGTCGGATCAAGGAAAACCCCAAGGCTTTTTCTCTTCTGTGAGAAATAAAAGAATGACCAAGGTGAGGGTAGGGCCGGTCAAGGACAGTAGTGGGATATTGTGCATGGAGTCAGAAGAAATAGGAGAGGCGTTGAATGAATACCTTTCTTCAGTGTTCACCAAAGAGAGGGGCCATGTTTTTGAGAATGAGAGTGTGATACAGGCTGGTAGGCTGGAGGAGGTAGATGTTCTGAAGAAGCATGTATTAGCAATTTTGAAAAACTTGAGGGTCCCCTGGGCCAGATGGGATAGATCCAAGGATTCTTTGGGAGGCAAGGGATGAGACTGCAGAGCCTTTGGCTTTGAACTTTGGGTCCTCACTGTCCATGGGGATAGTGCCAGAGGACTGGAGCGTGGCAAATGTTGTTCCTCTGTTCAAGAAAGGGAATAGGAATGACCCTGGTAATTATAGGCCAGTTAGTCTTACTTCGGTGGCCTGTAAATTAATGGAAAAGGTCCTGAAGGATAGGATTTATGACCATTTGGAAAGATGCAGCTTAATCCGGAGTAGTAAACACGGATTTGTGAAGGGTAAGTCTTGCCTCACAAATTTGATTGAATTCTTTGAGGAGGTAACTAAATGCGTAGATGAAGGTAGAGCAGTTGATGGCGTAAACATGGATTTTAGTAAGGCATTTGATAATGTTCTCCATAGTCGGCTCATGAAGAAAGTAAGGAGGTGTGGGATAGAGGGAAATTTGGCCAATTGGATAAGTAACTGGCTATCACATAGAAGACAGAGGGTGATGGTGGATTGAAAATTTTCAGACTGGAGACCAGTTACCGTGGGTGTGCCACAGGGATCAGTGCTGGGTCCTCTGTTATTTGTGATTTTTATCAATGACTTGGAGGAGGGGGCTGAAGGGTGGGTCAGCAAATTTGCTGATACCAAGATTGGTGGAGTAGTGGATGAGGTGGAGGGCTGTTGTAGGCTGCAAAGAGACATTGATTGGATGCAGAGCTGGGCCGAAAAATGGCAGATGGAGTTTAACCCTGATAAGTGCGAGATGATTCATTTTGGTAGAAAAAATATGAATGCAGATTACAGGGTCAACGGCAGGGTTCTGAGGAATGTGGAGGAACAGAGAGATCTTGGGGTTCATGGCTACAGATCTCTGAAGGTTGCCACTCAAGTGGATAGAGCCGTGAAGAAGGCTTATAGTGTGTTAGCGTTTATTAACAGGGGGCTTGAGTTTAAGAGCCGCAGGGTTATGCTGCAACTATACATGACCCTGGTGAGACCACATTTGGATTATTGTGTGCAGTTCTGGTCACCTCATTATAGGAAGGATGTGGAAACATTGGAAAGGGTGCAAAGGAGATTTACCAGGATGCTGCCTGGTTTGCAGGATAGGTCTTATGAGGAAAAGTTGAGGGAGCTAGGGCTTTTCTCTTTGGAGCGGAGGAGGATGAGAGGCGACTTAATAGAGGTTTATAAGGTGATAAGGGGGATAGATAGAGTGGACGTTCAGAGTCTATTTCCTCTGGTGGATGTAGCTGTTACAAGGGGGCATAACTATAAGATTCAGGGTGGGAGATATAGGAGGGATGTCCGACGTAGGTTCTTTACTCAGAGTGGTTAGGGTGTGGAATGGTCTGCCTGCTGTGATAGTGGAGTCGGACACTTGAGGAACTTTCAAGCGGTTATTGGATAGGCACATGGAGCACACTAGAATGACAGGGAGTGGGATAGCTTGATCTTGGTTTCGGACAATGCTCGGCACAACATCGAGGGCCGTAAGGGCCTGTTCTGTGCTGTACTGTTCTATGTTCCATGTTCAATGTGTGGTCTTTGAGTTTCACTTGCCCCTTAACTGGCTGCTCCTCTCTTGATTGACTTGTGCTCACGACTATTTTATCTCCTCACTCTGTGGAAAAGGCCAGCCCCGATGCCCACCTTCACGCCACTCTCCTTCAATTGCTTCAAGTCCAATACCCCAACGACTGTTCCCTTTCTCTTCCATAATTCCACATAATCTAATTACCTCCCTCCCAAGTCTGCATTGCCCTGTCTCTATTGTTCCCCTTTTCCTATTATCCCCCCCCCCCAAGCTCTAATTCCTTAGCATCCAGATTTCTCTTGGTTCCTATTTCCCAATCTCCCCATTGATTTCCTGTTATTTTTCTCTACCTGCTCATTTCAGAAACTGTCTAAGTGCCATCACTGTCAACTCCAAGCCTCCTGATATTCCATCTGCCTGCCAATAACGCTCTACATGGCATCAGCTCTCTGCGACAGTGATCATCGGGTTGTGTCACTGAGTCTGAGGTTTTAGCCACAACCAGTGTTGCTGGAGATGATGCGGTGTAGTAGATGCAAAGTGCAACAGGATATTTAAATAGTTTAACTCCTGGGCTTCTGCAATCACTGCTCAGGAGAGCTATCCCAGTCATTCCAATAGGTTTGGGAATAATGCATATGATAGGAAGGTTGAATCATTTTTTTATGGCTATGACTTATTATCATAGATTCAGTGAGCTTCCAGGACTAATGGCATTCCACGTGGATAGGTCACCAATTCAGAAAGTGCACATCAATGCTGATTAATGGAAAGTAACCTTCTAATACAGACGATTGCATGATTTTATTCAACTTAGAGTTGTTCACAGAGTAAGTGAGCCTCAGGAAGGATGTCTTTATACCTCCTTAAACATCATCCACCTCAATGCCAAATGTTTGTGGAGAAAATGGTGAAAATGTCTCGTCCAGCAAACATGACATCAGTCACCTGCTTAGTACAAGGTTGACTAGTGTTACTAATATTCGCTAAAGGAGCTTGGAAGGAGCCCGAGGCAAGTAAGGTGAAGGCTGCAACGACATTATTGCAACAGGCCACTCAGTTAGCAATGGCTGTTGGGAGCAGGTCTCATTATTGGAGGTGACAGAACACATTGACTCCTCATAAACTTTCAGCTGCATTGCCCTGAGCCAAAAAGATGTGTTGGGAGGATAAGGATTTCTGCAAGAATGCCACTTGTATCCCCGCAGCTCTCCCGGCACCTCTCGCCTGTTGCTGCTGCAGCTCTCCCTATCCTCCTCTTGCCTGATTGGAATTGCTAGCACGATCCTCAGAAAGAAAGACAATTGCATTGCCAGAATCCCCATAAGAGATCAGGACATTCTACAACCAGTGCAAACATCAACAACCACAACATGATTGTAGGAAAATGTTTTACTTGACAGCAGCTGAGGATCTCTTCAGTTCAAATACAGCTGGAAATGACTGCCTCCAAATGTGTACCACCCTTGGTTTGCCAGTGGATTGCGGATCTGGCGCGGGTAACATGAGCACATAGGAAAACAGTGTTGGGATTCTTGAAATAAACAAAAGACATTCTGCAAATACTCACAAAGTCTGGCAGTGTCTGTGGAGCGAGAGACAGTTAACTTTTCAGGTCAGTGACTTTGACATTATTTGACAGTGATCTGCATAGGCTGCCTGTCTATTTCAGGCAGAATCTTCCAGAGGGCCTGCCTGAAAGTCAGATTTGGTGGTCAATCAGTGCTTTTATTCCCCATGCAATTTTTGACTTTCTGCTACCCCACTTTTAAGCATAACTGCGGCAGTAGTGAAGAATATCTTCCCGTATAAATTCAACTAATGAGGAAAAATAGGTTAAACTTCCGAATTCACAACCTAGAAGGACAAGGGCATGGATGTATGGAAACACCACCACCTGCAAGCACCCCTCCAAGCTGGGTAAAAATCCTGGAAGTCCCTCCCTAACAGCACTGTGGATGTACCTGTACCAGATGGCGTTTCAAGAAGATAGCTCACCACTGCCTTCTCGAGGGAAATTTGTGGTGGGAAACAAATGTTGGCTTAGCCAGCAATGCACAAATCCTGTCAAACCATTTTTAAAAAACAAGCAAGGCTATTAAATATTGATGTTATCCCTCACTGTCGCCATTGTTATTTGCGCTGCTGATTGAGCCCTTGGTGATGGCCCTTCGAGGGTCGGCCGCGTGGCGAGGGATGTGAGGAAGGCAGGGAGCACGGGTGTCACTGTATGCAGACAACCTGCTGTGTTTGTGTCAGACTCGCTGGAGAGTATGGGCAGAATTATGGGCCTGTTGGAGTGGTTTGGCAACTTCTCCGGGTATAAGTTGAATGTAGGGATGAGTGAGGTGTTTCCAATGAATGCGGGAGGTGAGGGGCCAATTTGGAACACTACTGGTGGCAAGAGAGCGGGTTAGGTACTTGCGGATTCAGGTGATGCATGAGTGGGCCACGATTCATTGGTGGAACCTGACAACGTCAGTGGAGGAGGTTAAGGGAGATCTTAAGAGGTGGAATACCTTGTATTTGACGTTGGTAGAGAGGGTACAGGTGATAAAGATGAACAGGCTGTCAAGGTTCCTGTTTGTTTTTCACACCCTCCTGATCTTTCTCTGAGGCCATTTCCCTGAGGGTGGAGGCACCAATTTTGGATTTCATATTGGTGGGGGGAAGGGGGGTAATGTGCCGAGGGTGAAGGGGGCTGTGGTGCAGCGGCAGTGACAGAAAGGGAGTTGGCGCTGCTGAACCTGATGTACTATTACTGGGCTGCGAACGTGCAGAAGGTGAGGCATTGGGGACGGGGGAGGGAACGTGGGGGGGGGAGCATTGGGAAGGGGAGGAAATGGACTAGATTAGGCTGGAGAAGAAGTTTTACAGGGGGTCTTAGGGCCCTGGTGATGGCCCTGTTGCCTTTAGCCCAGGGGAAGTATATGGGGAGTCCTGGGGCACATTCGACAATCAGCATATGGAACCAGCTGAGGAAGTACTTCAGGTTCGATAAAATGTTGATTCGGCGCCACGATGTGGGAACCACAGGTTTACGCCCAGGTGGATGGACGGGATATATGGGAAGTGGAGGGAGGCGGGGCTGGAGCTGGTTAGGGATATTTTCTCAGAGAGGAGGATTTAAAAAAATATTTTTTATTCTCTTTTTTCAAATTTTCTCACAAATTTACATCCAACAATAAACAATAATCAGTAACAAATGTAATGTCAATCCCCATATCAATAACAACAAGCCCATCATCCCACCAAACCCCAGACATTAACCCTCATGTCAACATAAACAAATTACAAAAAGGAATCGGGAATCACCCAAAGTCATCATTAACACAGACAGACCCTCTCCCCCCAACCCTCCCTAATGTTCAATGTGATCCAATTCTCGAAAGTGCATAATGAATAATGCCCATGAATTGTAGAACCCCTCCATCCTTCCTCTCAGATCAATTTTGACCTTTTCAAACATCAAGAATTCCAGCAGGTCCCCCCGCCACTCCAGGGCATGGGGTGGAGAGGTTGTTCCCCACCTTAACAAGATCCGCCTTTGGGTGATCAATGAGGCGAAGGCTACAACATCTGCTCCGCACCCGTTTCCAACCCCGGTTGATCCGATACCCAGAATATGGGGCTAGCTTCTCCGACCCCCCCGCCGAGACATCACAAAATATTCACTCTTGTCTAGATTTAATTTGTACCCCGAGAAAGACCAAACACCTGAAACAGCTCCAGTATTTCCCCTATTGACACGCTGTGTTCCGACATGTATAATAACAAGTCATTGGCATATAAGGACACCCTATGCTCTATCTCCCACCACACTACCCCTTTCCATACCCCCAAACTTCTTAATGTGATGACAAATGGCTCAATCGCGAGTGCAAACAGCAGGGGGACATAGGACATCCCTCCCTAGTCCCACGGTGGAGAGGAAAGTATTCTGAGCTGATGTTATTTGTGTGGATGCTGGCCCTCGGCTCCTTATATAATAGCTTTAGCCAGTCCACAAATCAGGTCCAATTCCAAACCGCTCTAGAACTGCCATCAAGTGCCCCCATTCTATTGGGTCAAATGCTTTTGCGGCGTCCAATGCCACAAACCACCTCTGTTTCCTTCCCCTCCGCCGGTACCATAACAACGTTCAATACCCTCCTAATGTTTGACAAGAGCTGCCTCCCACTCACAAACCCGGTCTGATCTTCACCTATCACCTTCGGGAAGCACTCCTCCAGCTGACCTGCCAGTACCTTCGCCAATATCTTTGCGTCCACATTTAAAAGTGATATGGGCCTATACGTCGGATCCTTCTCTTTCTTAAGTAACAGGGAAATCGATGCCTGCCCCAAAGTTTGTGCTAACACCCCCTTCCCTATCACCTCCTCAAACATCCCCATCAGCGGTCCCAACTTATTTTTGAATTTTTTATAATATTCCACCGGAAACACATCCGGCCCTGCCACCCTCCCCGACTGCATCCTCCCAATCGCATCTTTTATCTCCTGCTCCACTATCACCCCTGCTAATGTAGCCCTGCCCCCCTCCCCTAACCTCGGGTACCCCATCCCATCTAGAAATTCCTGCATCTCCTGGCCTCCCCCAGGTGGCTCTGACCTGCACAACCTCTCATATAATTCCTTAAAGACCTCGTTAATCTGATCTGGAGCTACCACCAACTTCCCTGTCCCATACCTTGCCGCAGCCTCCCCACGGAGCTGACCCGTCAGCATATGCCTCACCTTCTCTCCATGCTTGTAAATTGCCCCCCTTGCTTGCCTCAATTGGCGTACCGCCTTCCTGGTAGATGGTCAGTCAAAGCTCTCCTGGAGTTCCTTCTTCTTTTCCAACTGTGTTGGGTCCCTATCTTTTGCATACTTCCTGTCTACCGTCGAAGAGGAGGTTTGTTGGACTGGATGAGCTGCGGGAGAGGTTTGAGCTGCTGAGGGGCTGCGAGTTTAGGTATATGCTGGTTCGGGACCTTGCAAGAAAGGACCGTCAGGCGTTCCCGCAGCTACCAGAATACACGTTGTTGCAGCAACTGCTGCTCTCTGACGATTTGGGGAGATTAGGGTTGGGGACATGTACGAGTGGTTGGGGGAGCAGGGCAAGGCACAGGTGGTGAGGATAAAGTGTAAGTGGGAGGAGCAGTTGGGGGGGGGATAGGTTGGGGATTCTGGAGTGAGGCGATGCGGTGGATGAACTCAAACTCCATCTGCGCAAGGATGAGCTTGATTCAGTTCAAGCTGGTGCATAAGGTGCACATGGCTCAGGTGGGGGCGAGTAGGTCCTTTCGGGATGTGACTGATGGATGTGAGAAGTGTGGGTAGTGACCGGCGAATGATGCCCACATGTTTTGGTGTTGCGAGAAGCTGGAAAGCTTCTGAGAGGGGGTGTTTGGGATGTTCTCCAGGATAGTGTGGGCTGAGGTCTGGCAGGACCCTATGGTGGTGATCTTTGGGGTTTCAGAGGGGAACGAGGCTGATGTAGTGACCTTCGCCTCTCTGATTACCCAGTGAAGGATCCTGTTGAATTGGAGGTCGGATACACTGCTGGGGGTGGCGGCCTGGTTGACGAACTTGTGCGACGTTCTCTGGCTGGAGAAGATTAAGTTCACGTTGAGGGGGTCAGAATAGGGTTTTGAGGCTTTGAGGAGCCTGTTCCTGACCTCATTTGAGGAGCTGTTCATTATGGGGGGTGAAAATTAAACGGGGAAAAAACTGTGCAAATTGTTGATTATGTTTTTATGGGCGGTGTATGCTGTTGATGCTGTGTTTGTGGAATAAAATATCTTTTTAAAAAATTGATGCTTTACCTTCCTCCTGTTCTTTTCAGTACATCAGATTTGAAAGTTATACAGCATATGTTGCACAGATTTAGAGTGCACACATTTCAAGATCTGCCTGTCTGAATGGATTAACACTTTATTTGATGCGAAGAGCAAATTCTGTGCATTG
Organism: Scyliorhinus canicula; assembly: GCF_902713615.1. Taxonomy (NCBI): domain Eukaryota; kingdom Metazoa; phylum Chordata; class Chondrichthyes; order Carcharhiniformes; family Scyliorhinidae; genus Scyliorhinus; species Scyliorhinus canicula. The sequence goes on along the minus strand of NC_052156.1, from coordinate 66,375,887 downwards.
TTATAATTTCCCTTTGATTTGATCTTGTTACTTTATTGCCAAGCACATGAAATCTTTTTTTTTTGTGGACTCATTCATTGCAGATGTCATTTTTAGGGAAACAGTCTTTAGATGAACAATTTGTATCTTGTAAAATGGTGAATGGAAGTGGCACTGATAGGAAAATCCATGTCACGTATGATCTTTAAATGTAATATATTAATGTCTAGTTTCAAAAACCGGTTGACATTTACACTGATAAAGTCATAGATCTGTGATTCTTTCACCGTTGTAAAGTGATAATGAAGACCTGTGGGAATTATGAGTAATTTGAATACATTGAAGAGTAGATAAGGGCTATAATGCAGACTATTTGTTCAGCAGATTAATATGCTCTTGTGCAATGGCTACAAAGGTGCAGAAGGAAGGCTAGTCATCTCAGTCACTATTTTAAAGGGACAGAAACATTCAACCTGCTCTTGGTGGTAACTTAATGCATTGCTGTAATCCTTACATTGCACTAATCTATCCAAACAATGAAAAGTTTAATCATTCTCTGATGTTTATGTCATTTTTAAATTATTAAGCATCTTTGCTTCACTGAATGTTTTCAGCAAGTTTCAACAGATTAAATTTTTTTAAATATCCACCTTCTGTTTATGGCACAAGTTCAGGTTGTACATTCTAATCAGCTGCAGAATAACCCAAAGACAGCTTGTTTCTTTTTTTGCTCCCCTGATGTACACATGGTACCATAGAAGACAAAGACCGCACATTCACCCAAGTGATTATTCTTCACCTGCAAATCTGGGCTGCCAGTGTCCTATCAGAGCATGCAAGTGTCCCAGATAAGGCTCATCCTGTTCTCAAATGTCTAACTTCCAACTGAAACCAATGGGTATGACAAGCAGCTGAGACAATTTCCTTTTAATTTTTCTGTGTCTTGTGGGATACTGAGGCTAATTATTCTTGGACTTATTATCACTGTAATGAAAGTCAGCTTGTTTAATGTCAATGATATCTAACCTGGAATCCTCCTAGCCCACTAGACCATGGAGAAAATAGTTTGGTCTTTTTGATTTCTGGTCCTTCCTAAACCTCTCTACATCTCTCTCCTTCTTTAAGATGCTCCTTAATCCCCTTTGACCAAGCTTTTGACCACCTCCTAATATCTCTATATGTGGCTCCCACTCAAACATTTTATTTCTGTGAAGGGTTTCAAGAGGTTTTAGTATATTAAAGAAACTGTGCAAATGAAAATTGGTGTTGTTGCAACCAAATTGATGTTAGAGGAACAGGAACATGCATTTAGCCCATCAAGCCTGCTCTGTCCTGTAATTAGAACATGGTTGATGATATCTCAACTCCAACCACCATTTTGGTTCCATATTCCTTGATACCCCATGTTCAATAAAGATCTAAAAGTCTTTAAAATGTCAACTCTTTCATAATCCCTGCCTTTTCAGGGAGAGGGTTTCTAAATTTCTATACCCTTTGTATGGGATAAAACGTTTCCAGATGTAATGTCTTAATGGATTAGTTCTACCTTCAAGATGTAATCGTCTTGATTTGGATTCCACCTCCAGAAGAAATAGTTCCTCTGTATTTACCCAAATAACTCCTTTTATATTTTTAAATACCTTAATTAGATAGCCCCCCAACTCCCAAACTCAAGTGAATCACCCTGCATTCATAATTTAACTAATTGAAGCCTTGTGTCAGGGGGTGGTGTGGCAGGGGTGTTGTCTCCAGTAATTTGGTGAGTATTTTTAAAAGAGAAGCTTGCAGACCACAAAAGTGAAAACAAACAAGAGCTTTATTGGGAAGGTGTTTTCTCACCAGACTGAATGTCAGCTCACCCAAACTGCTGATGATGTCATCAGTAGGCACGTGATCAAACTCTTAAAGTGACCTTGGGCGTAATTCTCCAACCCCCAGCAGGGCCGGAGAATCGCTCGGGGCCAGCGTAAATCCCACCCTCGCCGTGGCCGGAATTCTCCGCCACCCGGGAATCAGCCGGGGCGGGAATCGCGCCTCACCAGTCGGTGGGCCCCCCGCGGCGATTCTCCGGCCCACGATGGGCTGAAGTCCCGCTGCTGTCAGGCCTCTCCCGCCGACATGGTTTAAACCACCTCTGGTACCGGCGGGAGCAGGCGGCGCGAGCGGGCCCCGAGGTCCTGGAGGGGGCGCAGGGCAATCTGACCCCGGGGGGTGCCCCCATGTTGGCCTGGCCCGCGATCGGGGCCCACCGATCGGCGGGCGGGCCTGTGCCGTGGGGGCACTCTTTTTCTTCCGCCGCCGGAACAGCCTCCACCATGGCGGAGGCGGAAGAGACCCCTCCACCGCGCATGCGCCGGGGTGACATCAGCGGCCGCTGACGCTCCGGCACATGCGCGGACGCACAAATACACAACAGCGCTCTTGTTCTCAGTCTGAAAGTTTTGGGTTCAAGTCTCCCTGCAGAGATTTGATGCATAATCTAAGATAATGGCCGGGATTCTCCACTACCCGGCGGAGTGGTTGCCGCCCCGCTGACCGATGCTGACGTCACCCCGGCGCATGAACGGTGGAGGGGGTCTCTTCCGCCTCCGCCATGGTGAAGGCCATGGCGGTGGTGGAAGAAAAAGAGTGCCCCCACAGCACAGGCCAGCCCATCGATCGGTGGGCCCCGATCGCGGGCCAGGCCACCGTGGGGGCACCCCCCGGGGTCAGATTGCCCTGCGCCCCCCAAGGACACCGGGGACCGCTCGCGCCGCCTGCTCCCGCCGGCACCAGAGGTGGTTTAAACCACGTCGGCGGGAGAGGCCTGACAGCGGCGGGACTTCGGCCCATCACAGGCTGGAGAATCGCCACGGAGGGCCCGCCGACCGGCACGGTGTGATTCCCGCCTCCGCCGATTCCCGGGTGGCGGAGAATTCCACCCACGGCGGGGGTGGGATTTACGCCAGCCCCGGGTGATTCTCTGACTCCCCGGGGTGTCGGAGAATTCCACCCAATGCTTCAATGCAGAAGTGCTACACTGTCATTTACATATGATGTTAAGGCTCTGTCTCCCCTCTCAAAGGAATATTTTCTTTCTTCAAGTGTCTACACCTTAGAAGTTATGTTCACATGCCTGCACTGTGATCAGAAACATCAGGTCAGTAGTGACCCTTGAGATAATTTAAAAGGTAAACATGCCATTTTTAGAATTGCAAAGAAAATGTAGTCACATATTCTGGATCAATTTGGATCAATCATTCTTATTTTGATTATTTTTTTAATAAAAAGGTTTACTTGCCTCTCTCCTTTTACCAAAGTGGTGATTCATACTCGAGGAGAGTTCCACACACGCCAGCTATCCTTTGCTATCTCATACAAGTGGTCATTTTTCATGTGTGATTGGCAAAGGTGGAGTACAGGAGCCGGGATGTCTTGCTGCAATTATACAGGGCGTTGGTGAGGCCACACCAGGAGTATTGTGTGCAGTTTTGGTCTCCTTATCGGAGGAAGGATGTTCTTACTCTCGAGGGAGTGCAGCGAAGTTTTACCAGAATGATTCCTGGGATGGCGAGACGGACATATGAGGAGAGGGTGAATCGGTTAGGATTGTATTCGCTGGATTCAGAAGAAGGAGGGGCGATCTCATAGAAACTTATTGCATTCTAACAGGACTAGACAGGGGAGATGCAGGAAGCATGTTCCCGATGTTGGGTGTGTCCAGAACTAGGGATCACAGTCTGAGGATACAGGGTGGAGAATTTAGGACTGAGATGAGGAGAAATGTCTCCACCTAGAGAGGGGTGAGCCTGTGGAATTTGTTACCACAGGAAGTAATTGAGGCCAAAACATTGCGGGATTCTCCTTTGGCAAGATCCTCCGCCCTGCCAGCAGTGCATTCACACCTGTGCATTCCCCAATGCCGTGGGGTGGCCCACAATGGGAAACCCCATTAGCTGTCTGTGTGAATGGAGAATCCCGCTGCAGCTGGGGTGCGCCATGGTGGAAAATTGGGCTAGCAGGATGGGGAATCCTGCACTGTATGTTTTCAAGAGGCAGTTAGATATCACACTGAGGGTGAAGAGGATCAAAGGATGTGGGGGGAAAGCGGCAGTAGACTATTGAATTGGATGATCAGCCATGATCAAAATGAATGGTAGAGCATGCTCAAGGGACCAAATGGCCTCCACCTGCTCCTATTTTATGTTTCTATGCAAGTTATTTTCTTTATATACTAGCCCAATCCTGTTTCTCTTGGCATCCATGCACCAAAGATCCAGCAGGCACTGTGTACTGTGCACAAACACAATGATAGTTGTGTTTTATCCTACTGGGGCATATTCTATACTGAGATTCTATATACAGAGCATGTTAAATTAAGGTAAAGTAGATAAGGAATTGGATTTCCTACAAAATGTGCAGAATTATTTTCTAACCCAGTATGCAAGTTGCCTAGCAAGGAAGGTTCTGCTGTTGAATCTACTAATTAGGAATGAACCAGAGCAGATAAAATTAATAAAAGTAGTGGAACAACTCAGAAATGATGATTGTATAATATGCTTCCAGATATTCATGGGAAAGACCAGGAAAGTATGAAGAAGACCAGAAAATGGGGTGTGGGGGTGGAATTGGTAACAATATTAGCAAACAATGATGTAGAACAGCAATAAGTTACATTTAAACGATGGCCCATAAAGTCCAAGAAAAATGCAGTCCGCCTAAAACTGAAACGAGACTCTAACGAGATACCATGACGAGTAAAAACATGATGGGAAAAACGACGGTAAGAAAAGAGGCAAATATTAAGTATATGGATAGCAATAGGGAATATGACAAGGGGGAGTACAAAGCGATGAGGAGACAAGTCAAAATCTAATAGAAGGCAAATCAAACATAAAACAAAGATGAAATATTCTGTAGGCATTTGAATGAAATGGGAAGATAGGATGGAATAAGACTCTCAAGGGATGGACAGAATGAAATCACAGGCAGTGATAGTGACATTACAATTATTAAATAATTACTATTTTTTAAATTAATATAATTAAAAATGAATGATTTAGTTTAATTAATTTAAATAATTCAACAAGTATTAATCACAGAGACAGAGTAGGTGGACTTGACACCGGAAGATAAAATTAAAAATGTCATGCTGGACTTAAATATTAAATAAGTTAATTAAACGCAATTACGATAAAACCTCTGGCCCAGACAGGGGTTTTATCAATTCATTTTAAAAGAACCTAGGGAAGGGATCACAGAGGCATAATTCCACAAATGTCATAATTCATTCAAGGAAGGTATAGTGCCAGAGGGCTGATGGAAAGTCTTTTCCTTCTTCAACAATCAAGTATGATTATATACCTAAGAAACCGTGTGTCCCTGGTCATGGGTTCTGAGGGTCCTTGCATGGCTAAGAAGCCCAATCCTAGAGCTACATCTCCAACCGCAAACATCTCTGGTGCTGCTGGGAAGTGGAATTGGTCCTCAGACTCTAAATCACTGGTATTCTTTTCTCAGGCTCCTTTTCCAGACCTCCTCTTGCCGTCGAGTGTTCCCAATGAATTATATCCTGTTAATCAGGAGGTTCTTCCATCTAGGTTTCTTCTGAGCAAGGGTCTCCCAGGCGTTGACATGTCTGTAGCAATTCTTGAGGCAAACCTTCAAGGTGTCTTTGAAGCACATCCTTTGCCGTCCTCTTGTTTGGATGTCTTCCTTGAGCTGGGTGAAGAAAATTTGCTTTGGCAGTCGGGACTCTGACATCCTAAGCAAATGGCCGGCCCAGCAAAGTTGGTTTCGGATGATCATGGCCTCAATGCTGGTGCTCTTGGCTCCTTCAAGGATGTTGGTGTTAGTTCACCTATCCTCCCAACTGATGTGGAGAATCTATCACAGACAGGGCTGATGTTTCCTTTCCAGGTCCTTGAGCCGGCATCTGTACATTTCCAGGTTCCTGAGCCATACAGAAGAGTTGGGTAGACGACCACCTTATGCACCAGGAACGTAGTATCAGCACAGATGTCAGGGTTGTTGAAGACTTCTTGACTAATAAGGGGATCAGGGGTTATGGGGAGAAGGCAGGAACATGTGGATGAGAAACAAAGCAGCCATGCTGGGCCAAAGCAGACTTGATGGGCCAAATGGCCTAATTCCGCTCCTATTTCTTATGGACTTTCATTCTTAGACATCCAAAGGCAGTTGAATGCGATGTTGTATCTCCGTGTTGATGTCAGCCTCAGATGAGAAGCGAGTCCCCAGGCAGAGAACTGTTCCACATTTTGGTGGGTTTCCCCATTGATCTTGATGGAGGGAGAGACCGGATATTGCCCAGGGATGGGTTGTTAAAGGACTTGAGTCTAGGTTGAGATTGAGACTGACTCTTCGGTATGCTTCCGCAAATGTGTCAAGCATGGCTTGGAGATCAATTTCCTCGAGATCAGAGATGGTATTGTCATCCGCATACTGAAGTTCCACAAGCCATGTCAGTGTTGATTATTTTCTTTGATTTCAACTGGTTGAGGTTGAAAATATTTCCATCCATCCTGTTTATGATGTCTTCTCCACTGGGAAGTTTGTTCTTGACAAGGATGGTGGCAATGGAGATGGAGAAAAGTGTGGGTGCGATAGTCCATCCCTGCTTGACTCCAGGTTGACCTCGAAGGTTTCTGTCATATTTCCGTCAGTGCGGACTGTCACCGACATCTTGTCATGGAGGAGTCAGAGGATGTTGATGAATTTCTCTGAACAGCTGGCCTATGACAGGGTCTTTCATAGAGTTTCCTGATTGGCTTAGTCGAAAGCCTTGGTCAGATTGATGAAGGCCACATAGAGTGGTTGATGTTGCTCTTGGTACTTTTCTTGAGGTTGGCGAGCAGTGGAAATAATGTCCATGGTTCCACAGTTTGTTCCGAAGCCACATTGGCTTTAAAGAAGGATATCTTCAGAGACTGGAAGAAGGCAGCTAGTAAGGATTTGGGCAATGTGCTAAACAGTGATGGAGATTCCTCAGTAGTTCCCCCAGTCCACTTTGTCCCCTTGAAGATGGTGTCGATGATGACATCCCTGAGGTCGACAAAGATTCCTTCACTGTCCCAGATTTTCCGGATCAGCCAATGGAGGTAACTCTTCTCATCCGAGTTCAAAAATTTCCCTTGAAATCCCATCCATTCCTGCACCTTATTCATTCTTCATGCATTTAGCAGCTTCTACTTCATCCACACTTGGTGAGTGGCCAAGCTGATCTTTGATGGGGAATTGGGGAATGTCCTTAAACAAGATCTCATCCATGCTTGAATCACAGGTTAGTCAGTCTTTGAAGTGTTCGCTCCATAGTAGGCTGATGTTTTCTCTATCTCTAAATATGGTTCCGACCCTGCTCTGCACCGGTTTGATGTCGAGGGTGTTGGGCCCATATATTGCCTTGGGAACACTGAAGAAGCCCTGCGTGTTGTGCTTGTGGCGAGGAGTTTCAGCTCCTTCACTTTCTCAGTTCACCATTGTTTCTTGATTTTGCTAGTTCTTCTTTGTACCCCCTTCTTTCCTGTTGAATGAGTTCTCTTATTTGTCTTGCTGGTGATGTTGTTTTACCAGGTGAGGAAAGCCTCCCTCTGTGTGTCAATGAAATCTTGGATGATGTGGTCATTCTTGTCAAACCAATCTTGGTGTTTCTTGATGCTGTAGCCAATGATTTCTTCACAGCTTTAGATGCTGGCTGACTTCTTTTCTTTCCAGTTCTCCTCCTCCATTAGAATGAATGCCTTGGCGATTTTGGTGATAACACTGTTGGAAGTTCGCTTGCATCGCTCTCGTGATCAATGGAAAGCTCAAACATTTTCATCATGGCAAGGTGGCAATGCACAGAAAGGTGATGGACAGTACCTATATTTAAGAAGGAAGTTAGAACATGTCCAGGGAACTGATGGACCAATCAGCATAACATTGGTAGCAGGGAAAATTATGGAATTCCTACTGAAAGAGAAACTGGAAACATTTCTAGAAACTAAAAATATGATAATGAATAATCAACATGAATTTCAAAGATGACAGCTTTCGTTGGCAATTTGATTATTTGAAGAGATAAGAGAGACAGAGTAGATGGGGGAAGCATACTAGATGTAACGTATTGAGATTTCCAAAAGTTCTTCATTAAGGTATCATATCATAGGCTAATGAATAATGTGTCAGCATATGGAGTCAGGGACAAGCAGCAGAATGAAAAAGCTGACTTCAAGAGAGAAATCATAGAGTAGAGATAAATAGTAGCTTTTCAAAGTGACAGAAGAAAAAAAGTGGGGTCCCATAAGATTCAGTATTGGGACCACTGTTGTTCACTATTTATGTTAATGATTTAAACAAAAACAGAATTTCTAACTTTATGGTTGACACATTTTTTGTGGAGAGATGAGAGAGACAGGGAGAGAGGAGGACTGAGTAATTGATTTCTTACATTAATAAATAATTATTGCATTAAACTTGCAGAATAGGCATATCATTAGCAACATAAATTTGACACATGTGAAGTATTACATTTTGGTAAGAGAAATAAAAGAGGACACATATTACTTGGAAGTAATAATAATCTATATTGGAGAGAGGAACAAAGATCTCAGAGATCAAAATGCACAAATCATTGAATGTAGTGACACAGCTAGTAAGCCTTCATGTTGAGAGGGCTAGAGTACAAAACCAGGGATGTACTTCACAGGCTGTATATGGCACTGGTCAGACCACATTTGGTGTATTGTGAGCAGTTTTGGGCCCCGTATCTAAGAAAGGGTGTGCTGGCCTTGGAAAGGGTCCAGAGGAAGTTCACAAGAATGACCCCTGGAATTAAGAGCTTGTCGTATGAGGAACACTTGAGGACTCTGGGTCTGTACTCGGTGGAGTTCAGAAGGATGAGGGGGGATCTTATTGAAACTTACAGGATATTGCAAGGGCTGGATAGAGTGCATGTGGAGAAGATGTTTCCACTTGTAGGACAAACTAGAACTGGAGGACACAATCTCATACTAAAGGGACAATTCTTTCAAGCAGAGATGAGGGGAAATTCCTTAAGCCAGAGGGTGCTGAATCTGAGGAACTCTTTGCCGCAGAAGGCTGTAGAGGCCAAATCACTGAGTGTCTTTAAGACAGTGATAGACAGGTTCTTGATTAATAAAAGGATCAGGGGTTATTGGGAGAAGGCAGGAGAATAGGGATGAGAAAAATATCAGCCATGATTGAATGGCGGAGCAGACTCGATGGGCCAAGTGGCCTAATTCTGCTCTTGTGTCTTATGGATTTAAATAATGAGAAACAAGTTCTGAGATTTATTTCCAGAGGAATAGGATTGAATAGAGTAGTAATACTAAAATGAATTCCAAAACCTTTGTTCATCTTACACTTGGCATATTGTGCATAGTTTTGGTTGCCATATTATAAAAAGGATATTATAGAAGCACTGATGAGTGTGCAAGGATGTTACCAAAAATGTGAGTTTACATCTGTCAGGAATTGATGAACAGGTTGGATCTTTTGGCTGCGGGTTGACCAAAGGTCTTTAAAATTGTAAAATGTTTTGACATTGATGTCAGTTTGGGCTAAGAAGTGGCAAGTTATATTCACAAGTGCCAGGTAATGACATCTCCAACAAGAGAGAATCTAACCATTGCCCCATGAGATTCAATGACATTATGGCATTATCGTCGCTGAATCCTCTGCGATCAGTATCCTGGGGGTTACCATTGGCTAGAAGGTGAACTGGACTAGCCATGTAAATAATCTGGCTACAAGAGCAGGTCAGAGGCTAGGAATCCTGCAGTGAGTAACTCACCCTCTGACTCTGCAAAGCCTGTCTATCATTTACAGGCTTAAGTGAGGAGTGTGATGGAATATTCTCCCCTTGCCTGGATTAGTGTAGTTCTAATAACACTCAAGAGTTTAACACCATCTCGGACAAAGCAGTTGGTAAGGTTGGCACCCCGCCCACAAACATAGACTCCCTCCATCACTGAGGTACAGTGGCAGCAGTGTGCACCATCTACAAGACGCACTGCAGAAACTCAACAAGGCTCCTTGGACTGAACCTTCCAAACCCATAACTGTTACCATCTAGAAGGACAAGGACAGTATACACATGGGAGGACCACCACCTGGAAGTTCCTTTCAAAGCCACTCACTATCCTGACTTAGAAATCTATTGCTGTTCCTTTGCTTGTCGCCAGGTCAAAATCCTGTAACTCCCTCCATAACAGCACTAAGGGGGTACCTACAAGACATGGACTGTAGTGGTTCAAGAAGGGCTGCTCAATACCACCTTCTCAAGGGCAATTAGGGATGAGCAATAATGCTGGCCTAGCTGGTGATGTCATTTCTGATGAATGAATAATAAATTGAGATCGTCACCAAGAAATCAACAGGTAATTCAAAAGAATATTTTTCACACAGAGAGTGGTGGAATTGTAGAAGTTGCCACACAGTAGTTGAGCACTTAGACATGTGAAGGAGAAAGGAATAGAGGCTGATACTGATAAGAGTTAGATGAGAAACGACAGGAAAAGACTCACCTGGAGCATAGACTGGTTGTGCTGAAAGACTTATTTCTCTGTTGTTTAAACTATGTAAACATGCTGCTGAATGTGTATTGTATGCATCTCTTCCAAGGCCAATATACCTTTTCTGAAATAAAACAACATACTGCTGGAAGATGCTGTCAATTTGAAATAATGTTAGAACCATCCTGAACACGGGACAGCATCAGTTGAGACAGAATAATCGTGAATTTTTTAGGTTGATTACCATTCATTAGAACTGTTATAGTTGATCAGCTTTCAAGTAAGTGCAGAGCCAGGATCAAGGGGTCATTACTTGCTTGATAAAATGGAAACATACAATATGAATAAATCAGTAAAACATTTGAGGAAGAGCCACACAGAAATTATATGACATGTACAGAAGAGAAAAGAGACCAGGAATGGAGAATAAAATAATCTACTTGTTCTTTGATTTTTTTTCCCAATGGTAATCATTGAAGGCAGTCATTTGCAAAATGTATTTTCTATAATGACAACTGCTGTTATCTCATGGTCTGCTCTGCCTCAAACTGGTGTACCACTGTGTAACTTATGTCCCTCAAATTGCTTGTTCCAGGAGTAACTTGAATCTTAAATATACTCAAGTTACAGAACTAAACATTAATAAAGATCCAATTAGTTTCCTGTGAAGTATCAATTGGGACTCACACCTCTATAAACTATAAATAAAAGTAAGAAATTAGTATAGTTTAACATGATACTCTACTTGGTCACTCTTGTAAAGCTTGAGTGGCACCAACCTAAATTATTGAACAAAATATATATTTCACTAAGTATAGGCCTTAGGCTGTTAAAGTGAAATTTGGTAGACTGATTATCTTTAATGTTGTGAGCCTTCAGATTATATAATTGAGAGAATGCTGTCCTTGCATCAGGGTGTGGCACGGTCACTGCAATGCCGGTTGTGTTGATGAAGAAGTGTTCAGTACATTAAAATTCAATGCACAAACTGATCGGAAGTTGATGTTATACTGACCGCTTTAATTTTGTTTGGGAACACAATTTGAATTTGATTTGATTTATTGTCACATGTACCGAGGTACAGTGAAAAGTATTGTTCTGCGTACAGTCCAGACTGATCGTTCCACACATGAAAAAAACATAGGACACGCATAAATGCACAATGTAAATGCATAGCCACAGGCATCGGGTGAGCATATGGAGGGTAGTACTACTCAGTAAATAAGATACATCGATACATAGAAGATAGGAGCAGGAGAAGGCCTTTTGGCCTTTCGAGCCTGCTCCGCCATTCCTCACGATCAATGATGATCATCCAACTCAATAGCCTAATCCTGCTTTCTCCCCATAGCCATTGATCCCATTCTCCCCAAGTGCTATATCCAGCCGCCTCTTGAATATATTCAAAGTTTTAGCATCAACTACTTCCTGTGGCAATGAATTCCACAGGCTCACCACTCTTTGTGTGAAGAAATGTCTCCTTATCTCTGTCCGAAATGGTTTACCCTGAATCCTCAGACCCCTGGTTCTGGACACACCCATCATTGGTAACATCTTCCCTGCATCTAACCTGTCTAGTCCTGTTAGAAATTTATAAGTCTCTATGAGATCCCTCCTCATTCTTCTGAACTCCAGCGAGAACAATCCCAACGTAGTCAATCTCTCTTCATCTGACAGTCCCGCCATCCCTGGAATCAATCTGGTAGACCTTCGCTGCACTCCCTCGAGAGCAAGAACATCCGTCCTCAGAGAAGGAGACCAAAACTGCACACAATACTCCAAGTGTGGCCTCACCAAGGCCCTGTACAATTGCAGCAACACATCCCTGCTTCTATACTCAAAACCTCTTGCAATGAAGGCCAACATACCATTAGTCTTCTTTACCACCTGCAGCACCTGCATGTTTACCATCAGTGAATGGTGCACAAGGGCACCCAGGTCCCACTGCACACTCCCCTCTCCCAATTTACAACCATTCAGGTGGTAATCTGCCTTCCTGTTTTTGCTTCCAAAATGAATAACCTCACACTTATCCAAATTATACTGTATCTGCCATTGGTTTGCCCACTCGCCCAACCTGTCCAGGTCATGCTGTAGGATCCCTGCATCCTCGTCACAATTCACCCTCCCACCTAATTTGGTATCATCTGCAAACTTTGAGATGTTACATTTTGTTCCCTGATCCAAATCATTAATATATATATTGTGAAAAGCTGGGGTCCCAGCACCGATCCCTGTGGTACCCCACGAGTTACTGCCTGCCAATTTGAAAAGGACCCATTAATCCCTACTCTTTATTTCCTCTCTGCCAACCAGTTTTCTATCCCCCTCAATACATTTCCCCCAATCCCATGCACTTTAATTTTGCACAATAATCTCCTATGCGGGACTTTGTCAAACGCTTTCTGAAAGTCCAAATATACTCCATCGACTGGCTCCCCCTTGTCAACTGTACTGGTTACCTCTTCAAAGAATTCCAACAGATTTGTCAAGCATGATATTCCCTTCATAAATCCATGCTGACTCTGACTGATCCTGCCACTGCTTTCTCAATGTTCCGCTATCAAGTCCTTGACAACGGATTCAAGCATTTTCTCCACTACCGATGTTAGACTTACTGGTCTATAATTCCCTGCTTTCTCTCTACCTCCCTTTTTGAATATCAGAGTGATGTGAGCTACCCTCCAATCTGCAGGGACAGTTCCAGAGTCTATAGAATCCCAGAAGATGACCACCAATGCATCCACTATTTAAAGAGCCATCTTCTTAAGCACTCTGGGATGCAGATTCTCAGGCCCTGGGGATTTATCCGCCTTCAATCCCATCAGTTTTCTCAGCACCATTTCTCTACTAATGTTGATCGCCCTCAGTTCTTCCCTCTCACTAAACCTTTCATTCTCCAACATTTCTGGGATCTGATTTGTGTCCTCATTTGTGAAGACAGAACCAAAGTATGTCTTCAGTTGCTCAGTCATTTCTGTGTGAAGAGTCGTTTCAGTCCATAGGAGGGTCATTCAGGAGTCTGGTAACAGCGGGGAAACCTGTTAGTGCATGCTCTTAGACTTTTGCATCTCCTGCGCGATGGAAGAAGTTAGAAGAGGGAATGACCCGAGAGGGAGGGGTCTTTGATTTTGCTGCCAGCTTTCCGAAGGCAGCGGGAGGTGTCGACAGAGGCAATGGATGGGAGGCGGGTTTACGTGATCGACTGCGCTGTGTTCACGATTCTGTAGTTTTTTACGATCTTGGACCAACCAGTTGCCATACCAGGCTGTGATGCAGTCTTTTCAGATGCTTTCTATTGTACTTCTGTAAAAATTGATGAGTCAATGTGGACATGCCGAAACTGCTTAGTTTCCTGAGGCAGTATAGGCACTGTTGTGCTTTCTTGGTCCAAGTGTCAACATGTGTGGACCAGGACAGATTGTTGGTATTGTGCACACCTAGGAATTTGAAGCTGTCAACCATTTCCACCTTGGCACCATTGATGCAGAAGGGGTGTGTACGATACTTTGCTTCCTGAAGTCAATGACCAGCTCTTTAGTTTTGCTGACGTTGAGGGAGAGATTGTCGTCATTACACCGTGCCACTAGGTTCTCTATCTCCCTCCTGTATTCTGACACATCGTTGTTCAAGGTCTGACCCACTACGGTTGTGTCATCAGCAAACTTGTAGATGGAGTTGGAGCCATATTTTGCCACACAGTCATGTATGGGGAGTATAGCAAGGGGCTATGTATGCAGCCTTGTGGGATCCTGGTATTGAGGACTGTTGTGGAGGAGGTGTTGTTTATTGTTACTCATTGTGGTCTATGGTCAGGAAGTCAAAGATCCTGCTGCAGAGGGAGGAGCCGAGTCCTAGGTTTTGGAGCTTTGTATAAGCATGGCTGAGATTATGGTGTAGAAGGCGGAGCTGTCGTCAATGAATAGGAGTCTGACGTAGGAGTCCTTGTTCTTGAGATGCTCCAAGGATTGGTTGTGGCAGTATGGAGTTGATGTGCCTCATGATCAACCTCTGGAAGGACTTCAAAATGATAGATGTCAAGGCCATTGGTCGGTAGTCGTGGAGGCACATTGCTTGGTTCTTCTTTGGCACCGGATGGTGGTCTTCTTGAAGCAGGGGGGAATTTCAGAACAGAGTAGGGAGAGGTTGAAGATGTCTGTGATCACACCCACCAGTTGGTCTGCGCAGGATCTGACTGCGCGACCAGGGACACAATCAGGACCCATCGCTTTCCGAGGGTTCACTTTCAAGAAGGCCGATATGATTTTGGAAGCTGTAACGGTAGGTATGGTTGTGTCTGAGGCTGCTGGGGCAGTTGGCAGCAGTTTGATAGTTTTGTGCTCGAACTGGCATAGAATGCATGGAGTTCACCGGGGAGCGTTGCGCTGCGCCGCAGATTCTACTCGGCTTTGCTTTATAGCCCATTATGTTGTTTCAGCCTTGCCACAACTGGCGAGAGTCTATGTCATTAATCTGTGAGTCTAGCTTAGTCTGGTATTGTCTCTTGGCATCCCTGATGGCTTTAACTAAAATTCAGTGCACTTTCACACTCTAGAATTCCCCACTCACAGCAACAATTGAACATATCTGATTCCTCGCAGTAATTTGTTTCTTCAGTTCTTTCTTCCATGGGATTTTTTAGGAAGGAAAGTACTTTTATTTCTAAACAAATGTTCACAATTGCAGGATATCTCCAAATGTTTTGCAACCAATTAATTATTTTTGAAATGCAGTAACTATTATTTTGTAGGCAGATGAGGCATCCAATTTGCTGATATTGTGTTTCCACAAACAATGACATGAATGGTGAGAACTCCTCTGAATAATTTACATCCAGTTGAAATGTAAACAGAGCTTTGCTTTTACATTCCATTCAAAGGCAACTGTGACATGTCAGCAGTTTCAGTACTCCACATAATTCTGACTCAGAAATTAAAGTGTCTCTGTGTATTCAGGTAGGGGTATTAAAGCAGGCAGACTTGTCTGACGAATGTGGCAAGCAGGAAGGTTATGAGTTTCCTGAGGGAAGCGATGGTGTGATTGGATTGTTGAAAAACCAAACGTTACTTCTTATTCTGGTTTTAGATTAAGAACCAATCAGTTGTGAAGCAGAGAAATGTTTAAACATAAGTAACAATTCCTAGAATTAAGATTCCAATTTTCCAGAGCAGCATGCCATCATATTCCTTAGAAATAATCAAAACAATTTGTTGTCTATTTCCTGCCTGTACACAAAAGGTTAGACCCATGCAGATTTGGGTGTGTTGTCCCCAAAACTTGAATAGCCCACTGATATGCTCTTGCAAAGTTCACTTGAGTAAGCTGTTCGAGGCATCAGTGCTTGTCAAGCCAAATGCAAGTGGAAAGTTCAGGGAAAGAAGCTCCTATACTACAGGCAGTATGGATCGCAAAGTCACTTTCATCACTTTATGATCTTCTATCTCTGTGCAAACCTGCTATTACAAATATATAAATTTTATTTTGAGGCAATATAATAGATATATTAATGTCTGTTTGGAACACCATTGTAAATGGACTTTGCGTTATAGATTACTATTGAAGAGAAAATGTTTGCCTCCAGCAATATCAGCTTCAGGCTTACTTTGTATTCAGTTCAACTACATTTCACAAATTCTGCAGCAGCTCTAATCACCACCAGGCATTCACAAAAAATAGGAATTTACACATACAGTACAGAAGCCAAGCATGTATTGCAAATAGTTATTTAGTTCTTTATTAGTTGATTGCAGCACAGCGTCTGTTTAGGGAGCCCACGCTTCAGGCTGTGACTTTAAAGGAGATTTCAAAATAAGACGTCCTAATCCCAAAAGTTCCATCATGCTCAGAGCATTTCCATAATAGTAACAAAGTCCCATAGCTACAGTTCATCATGTA
The DNA here is from genome assembly GCF_902713615.1 of Scyliorhinus canicula. Classification (NCBI taxonomy): domain Eukaryota; kingdom Metazoa; phylum Chordata; class Chondrichthyes; order Carcharhiniformes; family Scyliorhinidae; genus Scyliorhinus; species Scyliorhinus canicula. The sequence continues at coordinate 66,359,502 of NC_052156.1, read as the reverse complement.
AATAGTCCACAGAGTGAACAAGATTTTTTGGGATTTAAATTATCTGTTGTTACCTGCCTAATAAAAGCAGCTCTTTGCAATTGATTCTTGGGAGACACAGGTAATGAAGTGTGATGCATCAATTCCCAGCCAAGAAATGTTCAATGTTATTTCAGATTTTAAAAGCAAAATTGGCGAGGATTCATCAAAAGACAATTGATACAATTCATAATGTCAGCCAGCCAATTCCATGAGATTATTTTGCAATTGCTCTTATCCAACTATTATTTTCATGTTAAACGTTAAACCATTTGAAATGAAACAAAATAAAGCAAAAAGCAACAGTTGTATTCTGGAAGCCCTGAGACCATTTTCAAGAATCTTAGAAAACACCTGCAGAATTTTTTTAATGAAGTGTACAGTTACAGAATTGTGATTATCAAGAAATACCAAGAACAAAAATTGATGAAGAGGTTCTAAAATGATAAATTCAGTTGAAATTTGCATCCTCTATACTTTCAGATCACTTGATTTTCCTTGTCTGATCAGTTTTACGCAATTAAAGTTATTTTAAAGTAAACATTGAGATTATTGAATGACTCGCAGATGTTGTTCTGTGCGGAGTCTGAACGTCCTCCCCGTGTGTGCGTGGGTTTCCTCCGGGTGCTCCGGTTTCCTCCCACAGTCCAAAGATGCGCGGGTTAGGTGGATTGGCCATGCTAAATTGCCCGTAGTGTCCTAAAAAGTATGGTTAAGGGAGGGGGGGTTGTTGGGTTACAGGTATAGGGTGGATACGTGGGTTTGAGTAGGGTGATCATGGCTCGGCACAACATCGAGGGCCGAAGGGCCTGTTCTGTGCTGTACTGTTCTATGTTCTATGGGTGATATGTATTGTTTTACATGGGGAATGTTCCAGAGTAGGCGATGAACAAATGATGCTAAAATCTATTGTTGAGAATTCAATTTTCAGAATAAGCAGAATCGGGCGTCTTTTAAAAAAAAATTACAAGGTTTTGTAAATAATCTAACATCTCTAAATTGTGATTCTCTGAATTTAACCAGCAAAATTAATGATTTCCAACAAGGGCAGCAGAGATATGGATATCACAGGTTTTTAACAATGGTATTCTTTTTTTTTCTTTTGTTTTATAAATTTAGATTAGCCAATTATTTTTTCCAATTAAGGGGCAATTTAGCGTGGCCAATCTACCTACTCTGCACATTTTTGGGCTGTGGGGGCGAAACCCACGCAGACACGGGGAGAATGTGCAAACTCCACACGGACAGTGACCCAGAGCCGGGATCGAACCTGGGACCTCAGCGCCGTGAGACGGTTGTGCTAACCACTAGGCCACCGTGCTGCCCCAACAATGGTATTCTTAAATGGGATGTGGAGCATTGCTGGCCATGCCAGCAGGCGCAATTAGGGGTGAAAAATTTTGCTAGCCTAGTTAACGATGCCCACGTCCCGTGAAAGAATAAATTTTAAAAACTGCAATGAAATCCCTTTGCCAATACAAAATGAGCAACATTGTTTCTGCAAAATATTGAGCAAATTTCTGCTTTCCAGTTCAAGGATGATGGACTGCAGCTGCTAAGTGGAAATGTGTGCTGTTTATTAATATCACAAGTAAGGGATTTTGAAGAAGTATTTATGTGCTACTAAATAAAATTCAGAGAAAAGTCATTTAAGTTCCGATTTGGAAGAGCTTCTGCAAGTCAATCTATTCACTGTAAACCTATTGTGATGCTCAGTAAGAAAATGAAAAAAAAAAGATACTGATGCATCACAAAACATTGAAAATACACAAATCAGCAGGTACTTTTTAAGAAGGAAGATTTTATATTTATTGTGTCCCATTCATCTTACTTCAGCAAAGTGACATCATTCCAATTCGTGCATAGGTACAAATTCGACAAGTTCATTTCCAACCGATGTATCTCCATCTACTGTTCATCCTTGTATACCTATTTTGAATAGGTCCAAGTATTTTTGCTTCTTGTGATGGATCATTTTGATGAGCACTCTTTTTAATTCTTACAATCACTGTAAGCAGCTCTCAAATTTCCGTTGATCCAGTGCTCCAGTCTCTCAGCTTTCTGCCCTTACAGCAACCTTATATTAAAAGTTTGCCACTGCATCCAGTCTCACACCACAGAATGGAAATACCAACTACACACAGACACACACACAATTCTTTCTCGGTCCTAAATTGAGTTACTGGCTTTATTTCCTGTACAACAAATAACAGCATGTATGGAGCAATACAGTTCTACACAAATGACCTAGTATTAAACCATGGATGCATCCTGGACTTCCACAGTAAATGCCATAAGAGGGTAGATTTTTTTAAACCTGACATACAGTGGATGGCTGGCGGGCAAATTGTCCACTTTGCCTGCCTGATGTCGATGGGAGGTGCAATTATATTTCGTGATTGGGTCTCCAGAGACTTGTTGCTTCTTAAAGTCAGCTTGCAATGCTTAAAGGAGAAGTGTGATTTTTATGTGGTCCAGATTTCCGCCTATGAAATGGTGCATAGTCAGGAGAATTACAAATCCAGCTTCTAAAAATGGTTGCTCAGATGTCGGATTTTCATTCTGGAGATTTGGGCTGGGGTGAAGTGGGGAGGGGGCTTGCTGAATTAGAGGTTGGTTGGGTGACCCCGTAAAAGGCGGTAACATAATGTTACTGGACCAGTAATGACTCCACCACCTCATACCCTCCATGCCAATGTATGTCACTGTGCCACCCCACGACCCTTTGAATCTTCGTGGCAGCTCATTTGAATCCATGCATTCCATCTAACAACCTTTTCGCTTTCATCTACTATGCCAACTCATCCAGTATCCACCATGGGCAGACGTCAGGGCCCATGCAGAGATGAGATAAGATAAAGTTCTACAACACAAAGTTCAAAGTGTTACTTTAGAACTATATGGAAAGAAAACACTATCATTCAGAAATATACATTTACTACCTTTACATTCCTTCAACTGCATAAAGCCTTATCACAATAAACATTCAAAATAACAATCCCTTATAACAACAAGCATTGAATTCATAGTCCCATTTCAAAGAGTCTGTAACCACTTGGAACCGAAAGGCCAGACACCCTACTTTGATAATGGATGATTGTGGAATCAATCATGCAGCAGTAATCCAGTAATGGAAGCTGCCAGGCTTATGTCAACTGACGGTGGAATAGCATACAAGGATTTATTTAAACACTCCAGATATCTTTCAAGGACATGACTTTTAAATGCCTTGGCAGCTTAACAGCTCCCTTTGACAGGTGGTTTTAACAGTTCATCTTGACACTTCTGACAGTTCCTCTCAACAGGTCCTCTTGACTGTTGACAATTCCAATGAGCTTCACAGTTAATTAGCTCATGGACTTTCACCCACATTTATGCCTACTTTTTGCAATTCCAAAATATACTTATCTCATCCAAAAGGCACCTGACCTTCAACAGAGGGCACATTACCTCCCCAAAAGTGTCCTGGAATCTGCTCCAAAGGGGCACTTTACCTCTACAAAAGGGTACACTGGCTATCCAAATAAATCCACAAAGTTAAGAGCAGGTCTAGTCAGCACACTTCTGGTTTCACTCTCCAAACCTCCCAAAATCTCACTTCAGTGGAGGCAGCTGATAATTCAGCAGGCTAGCAACTGCCTCTATGAAAGGTGCATTCACAAAATGCATCCCACCCCATAAAAAGAGGAAGTGCCATTTTTGGAACGGTCGATTTTCAGTGCTTCTGCCAGTTTCACCATGATAACAAAGCTCGCCGGCATGATGAAAATCTGGGCCTGTGTTTGTGAGGTTTGTGTTTGTACAAAGCTGGGAAATGGCTGTCACACCAGATTACATTTATAGTACAGGAGAAGGCAACTAGCCTGGCAACCTAGCAACTGCACTTCAAGAACATAGACAGTGCAGCAAATTATATGGCCTTACCTGGACTGCCATGTTAAGATTCCTCTTTACATTTTCTTACTCTTTGGAACACTTGCAAATATTATAATTATCTCTAGCGCCACACATCTACCCTTTGCCTGTCATATTGGGAAACTAGCGAACCTCTCTTTCCACTAACACAAACAGCATTTAGAACTACCCTCACAATCATTTTCCGTCTTATCTACACTTGCTACACCTTCCTCTCAGAATGTGCATAGTGAAAAGCTGTCTTGCATATCTTCAGAACACGTCCACAGAGCACTCACCACACATACCAAACCTGGAGGGTAGAAACGGGAACAACAGTCATGCAGTCATTGTCATTTTGGCATGGAAACATAGAAAATAGAAGTGGGAGGAGGCTATTCGGTCCTTCGAGCCTGCTCCTTCATTCATTTTTAAAAATAAATTTAGAATATCCAATTCATTTTTTCCAATTAAGGGGCAATTTAGGGGCAAAACCCTGCACAATATGTGGTTATGGGGGAGAAACCCACGCAAACACGGGGAGAATGTGCAAACTCCACACAGGCAGTGACCCAGAGCTGGGATCGAACCTGGGACCTCGGCGCTGTGAGGCAGCAGTGCTACTCACTGTGCCACCATGCTGCCCTCTCTGTCATTCATTATGATCATGGCTGATCGTCAAGTTCAATACACTGGTCCCGCCTTCCCCCCACATCCTTTGATCCCTTTAGCCCCAAGAACTATATCTAATTCCTTCTTGAAATTACACATTTTGGCCTCATATACTTTCTGTGGTAGCGAATTCCACAGATTCACCAATCTCTGGGTGAAGAAATTTCTCCTCACCTCAGTCCTGAAATGTTTACCCCTTATCCTCAAACTATGACCCCTGGTTCTGGACTCCCCCACCATCGGGAACATTCTTTCTGAATCTACCTTGTCTAACCCTGTTAGCATTTTGTAAGTTTCTATGAGATCCCCTCTCACTCTTCTGAACTCCAATTAATATAATCCTAACCAACTTAATCTCTCCTCATATGACAGTCCCACCAACCCTGAAACAACTCAAGTGAAGTAGCCATTTGAATAATTCCAGACAGAGTTTGAAGGGGTTCTCACAAGAGCCAGTATCTGCTTTGTAATACACTTTAGGCCTTGCTTGTTTCATCTGGATTGAGAGCTGTACATGTATTTTCATGTTGTTGAATGGGAAATTGAATAGTAGCTTTAAGGTGTTTGTGCAAGTGGTTCAAATTAAAACCTTTAATATTGCAGTCTTTGGAGGTATTTGGGCTGTATTCCATTTCAGCTCTCTGTGGAGCAATCCAATCAGTCCCATTCCCCTGCTGTATCCAAGTAACCCTACAATTTTATTTGCCTTAAGTGTCCATCCAGTTTCATTTTGAAATAATTAATCAACTTTTGAAAGTTCTGCCCCAAAAGTTAAAATTCTAAGTTGGGGCAAGGCCAATTTTAATGGTGTTAAGCAGGAATTTTCAAACATTGATGGGGGAGCCTATTTACAGGCAAGGGGACAGCTGGTAAGTGGGAGTCTTTCAAAAAGGTGTTAACTCGGGTTCAGGGTGAGCACAAACCTCTTGGAGTGAAGGGTAAGACTGGTAGAATTAGGGAACTCTGGATGACTCGGGATATTGAGGTCATGGTCAAATGGAAGAAGGAAGCATAAGACATGCATTGGCAGCTGGGATCAAGTGGATCCCTTGAAGAGCATAGGGCTTGTCGGTGTAGAGTTAAGAGATAAATCAAGAGAGCAAAAATGGGACATGAGATTGTCTTGGTAGATAAGACAACGGAAAATCCAAAGAGCTTTTTACAGATACATAGAAGAGTAACTAGGGAGAGGATAGGGCCTTTTAAGGATAAACAAGGTCATCTATGTGCGGATCCACAAGGGATGGGAGAGATCCTAAATGGGTATTTCTCATCAGTAGTTACTGTTGCGAAAGGCACAAATGTTAGGGAAATTGGGGAAATAAAAGTGATGTCTTGAGGAGTGTACATATTACAGAGAAGGAGGTGCTGGAGGTATTAAAGTGCATCAAGATAGACAAATCCACAGGATCTGATTAAATGTATCCCAGGACGTTGTGGGAGACTAGGGAAGAAATTGCCAGCCCCCTAGCTGAGATATTTGAATTATGGACAGCCACAGGAGAGGTGCCTGAAGATTGGAGGGTAAAAAATGTTGTGCCCTTATTTAAGAAGGGCTGTGGGGATAAGCTTGGGAACTACAGACTGGTGAGCCTTACTTCTGTAGTGGGTAAGTTGTTAGAAGGTATTCTGAGGGACAGGATCTACAGGCATTTAGACAGACAAGGCCTAATTAGGGAAAGTCAGCATGACTTTGTAAGGGGAAAGTCAAGTCTCACAAATTTGATTGAGTTTTTTGAAGGGGTAACCGAGAAGGTAGATGAGGGCAGTGCAGTCGACATTGTCTATATGGACTTTAACAAGGCCTTTATCAAGGTACCGCATGGTAGGTTGTTGCAAAAGTGAAATCTCACAGATTCCAGGGTGAGGTAGCCAATTGGATACAAAATTGGCTTGGCAACCAAAGCCAAAGGATGGTTATGAAACATTATTTTTCAAACTGGAGGCCTGTAACCAGCGGTGTGCCTCAGGGATCGGTGCTGGGTCCATTGTTATTTGTGATATATATCAATGATTTGGATGAGAATGGCATGGTTAGTAAGTTTGTAGATGACACCAAGATTGGTGGCATAGTGGATTATGAAGGTTATATAAGATTGTAACAAGATCTTGACCAATTGGGTTAGTGGTGCGATGAATGGCAGATGGAGTTTAATTTGGATAAATGTGAGGTGATGCATTTTGGTAGGTCAAATCAGGCAGGACTTGCTCAGTTAATGGTAAGGAGTTGGGGACAGTTACAGAACAAAGAGATCTAGGAATACAGGTTCATAGCTCCTTGTAAGTGGAGTTGCAGGTGGACAGGGTGGCAAAGAAGGCATTCAGCATGATAGGTTTTATTGGTCAGAATATTGAATACAGGAGTTGGGACATCTTGTTGAAATTGTGCAAGGCATTGGTAAGACCACACATGGAATACTGTGTTCAGTTCTGGTCACCCTATAATAGGAAGAATTGTGTTAAACTAGAAAGAGTGCAGAAGAGATTCACGAGGATGCTACCAGGACATGATGGTCTGAGTTATAAGGAGAAGCTCGATAGGCTTGGACTTTTTTCCCTGGAGCGCAGGAGGCTTAGCGGTGAACTTATAGAGGTCTATAAAATAATGAGGAGCATAGATAAGGTAGATAGTCAACATCTTTTCCCAAAGGTAGAGGATTCTAGAACTGGAAGGCATAGGTTTAAGGTGAAAGGAGAGAGATACAAAAGAGACCAAATGGGAAATTTCTTCACACAGAGGTTGGTGAGCATCTGGAACGGGCTGCCAGAGGCAGTGGTAGAGGCGGGTACAATTTTTTCCTTTAAAAAGCAGTTAACAGTTACATGGGCAGGGTAGGTATGGATGGATATGGGCTAAATGCGGGAAAGTGGGACGAGCTTTGTGATAGAAACTTGGCAGCATGGACAAGCTGGGCCGAAGGGCCTGTTTCCATGCTGTAAACATCTATGTCTCTATCTAAAAGGTGAATGTGCCATTGTCACGGATGACCAAAGGCTACTTTCCCTTTGAGAGTGACAGCTGACTGGTGGTGATTTAACCTGAGGATCAGCACACCTCAGGCAAGGGGGAAGGTTGAAAATGTAGGGCATTCATGAATAACCTCAGCCTGTAGGGGAATTGAAACCGCTCTGCTGACCTTGTTCTTCATCATAAACCAGCTATCCAGCGCACTGAGCCAAACCAGCCTCAAGTAAAGTAAATAAGCCCTTCTCATCCACACTATTCAGGCCCTCACAATTTTGTACATCTCAATCAAATCTTCCGTCAGCCTCCTCTGTTCCAAGTAGAACAACGCCAACCGACCCAATCGTTTCTCATAGCTGCAATTTTCCTGCCCTGGCAACATCCTTTGGAAATCTCCTCTGTCTTCTCATTAATGGAATGAGAGTTTTCTAATTGCTTTTGGGAGGTAGAAAATCAGCTGGCGGCCCCATTTCTGATACATCCTGAGCAATTGCAACCAAAATGTCTGTGGGCATTAAGTGAGAACGGGAGCAGTTGTGATGCATTCCTCAATTAAATACTCTGCTGACATTAATTGCTTAGGCTCACATATTAAGATTTAACACTTTAAATAAATACTGACAGATAATTAACACTTCTCAAAGAGTCAGCACATTCAGCAGAATAAAGAAGAAAACTAGCTGGCAAAGGGATAATTAGCTTAAGAAGAGTTGATTGGATAGACATGTGTTCCATTAGCCTTTCCATTGACTTGGTAAAGTAGATTTGATATAGATCTTCTGGTCTTCAGATAGTCAGAGACCGGAGGTCCCCAAGATACTCACTGGGGCTTCTCCGAAGTCCAAATTGACTGACTCTGCAGGAATTCCCCAGGAGGTTTGATGGGCAATTCTCCTGGTTCCTGGGACACCCCAAAACGTCTGCTACTCTGATTTAGAACCAGAGGGCGCGTTTCTCCGGAAACATTTCTAAGTATGGTAGCGAGTGGGAATTGCCACGGGCTTCTTGGCACTAAGCACAGTGGGGCCAGCAACGCAATTCAACGATAGTTGGTCCACTTAACGAGGCCTTATCGGCTTCTCGCCACAAATGAAGGCTCGCCAGCTGATTCACCGGCATAGCGCTGGCTAGCCCCCTGCTAACATGGTCGAGCAGCACTTAAGGTGCACTTGCTCAGCCAACCCAAGCCAGCTTGCAATAACGGCAACGAGGAAACTGCCCTCAAGATTCGGAGATGCTGACCTGGGGAGGCTGCCAGACATCGTGGAGACCAGAAAGGAAGTCCTGTTCCCCCGAGTGTGCCAGAGAGTCAGACACAGGGCATCCTGGGATGAGGTAGCAGCAGCTGTGAGCTCAGGAAATGTGACCAGGAGGACTAGACTCTGGTGCCGGAAAATGGCCAACGACCTACACCAGGCAGTACGAGTGAGTAGAAAGCAATATCTCTCTCCCCCCCTCCCCCAGGGAGCATCCTCACCACCAAACTACCCAGGTGATCCCCAACACTCTCTCCGCCACCCTCCCCCTTCAACCCTCCCTCCACTCCCCACCCTAACCCTCCTTCCACACCCCCCTCCCATCACTGTGAACCACGCTTGTGGCTAATGATGCCCTCTCTGTGTGTCCTCAGGTAATGCACTCCCATAATAGTCGGGAGATGGCCTGGACTGGTGGAGGGGCCCAGGCTTAAGAATCCTCACCACCTTCAAGGAGCATGCCCCGGAGGTGACTGGGGTGGCCGAGGACAGGGCGGTCACCCCCGCTGAGGATGATGGATACCGCAAAGATGAGGAACCACCAAACTCCACACGGGGCACCCGTCAAACATGAGTTGTTATTGCTTACTGCTGACCAACTCCTTCCACTGATCACATGTCCATTCTGCCACAGGTCCTCAAGCTGAAGGCCCTGGCCCAACTCGGGCGGCACCATCTCCAGCCTTTCAGGAGACCACCTCAGATGAGAGCTCTGAGGATTCAACCGTTATAGTCCCAGAAAAACTGTTATCCCCACCCTCTATCAGCGCCGATGCACACACCTCGGTGGAACATGTTAGAGCACAGGCTTCCGGGGCACAATCTGGTGAGCACAACACTGTTCCTGATGCACATCAGGTGGAGGCAGGAACCCTCAGGCGAGACAGCAGTCGGATCACTGCTGAATCCCAGGACCCAGCTGGGTCCCAGCCTCATGCTGAGCCTGTGCAATTGAATTACCCGGAGCTGATGGAGATGATAAGGAGTGGCCGGGAAATTCAGAGGGAGATGTCAGCATCACTCCAGCAGATCCACTGCCGCTTGGAGGAGTCCCAGAGGTTATGAGTGCAGGAGATGGCACCGGCAATGTGTGGCACAAAGGCCAACACTGCTAGGGTGGCGACCGCAGTGGAAAGCCTGGTGCACAACGTCGGCACCATGAGTGAAGGTGTCCAAGGTGATGCACATTTGGTGACTGAGGGTCTTGGCAGAATGTTCGCCTCACTGGGGGATTTCACCAGTATGAGGCTGACGTTGATGAGGTTCTGTGGGATATATCCTGCTTTTAGATGGACATGGCCGAGGCGCTGCAGAGCTTGTCCCAGTCGCAGGTGGGCATTGCCGAGGCGCTGCAGAGCATGTCTCAGTCACTGAGGAGCATTGCCAGGGGAGTTGACACGATGTTACAGATCGTGGGGAACTGACAGGGCTGGCAGAGCAAGATGATGCAGAGGCAACCAGGGCCTGAGGCCACCAGCTCCCCTAAGTTCCACCTCTCTGATGAGGCCTCATCTCACAGTCAGCACATGGGACAGGGCAGCATGGCTGTGCATGTGCTGGCGACAAGTGAGCTGGGGCCTTCCGGCCCCCAGAGGCCCCAGAGGCATTGAATGCCTCGGGACAAGTTAAGCAGTCGGCACCCTCCACGGCTGACGTGCATCCACAGAACACACCGAGATACAGAGGTAGAGATAGGAAGGCAAAGCACATCGAGGGCAATGGGGGAGGGAGAAACGGGGTGGGGTGATGGATAAGTAGGGGGTGAGGGGGTGTGGAGGGTGGGGGCTGGGAGGTTGGGGAGCAGCACCATTGCGGACGTGGGGACTTGTATAAAACATGAAACACAATTGTGCACAACCAGTATGATGCCTCTGTCACTTTCTCCTGCAATGCGGGCTCACCTCCGAACCGTTGCCCCATCTCTTCAGGCATCCTACTCCCGCCTGGGCCCACCCTTGCCGGTGATGGGTGTGACCGAGCACTCAGCAGACTGGTAGGGGTAAGACTATGGCATAGATTGAGGAGCAGCAGTGGTCAGCTCTCTGCGATTATCGTCACCTTCCTGCCCTCGACAGTGAATCGCTGACAGTACCGACACAGTCCCAGCACCCTGGAGTGATGTGACGCATACCCTCAGAGCGTGAGAAATGGGGGTGGGGTGGGGGGATGGGTAAGGTAGCGATGACGGTGAAATCAAGCGAGTATGAGGGCCTCACTGGCCTTCTGGGCTTGCTGGACCCTTGCCGCTGCCACCTGTCCTGCAGCCTCCGGCTGGGCCTCAGGTTCCTCCGTGGCCTCGTCCTCTAGTCCCTGCTGGTCCAGCACCTGCTCACCATCCTCATATTCCTTGAAGGTGGCCGCATGTTCCTCATCCCCAACCTCCAGCAAGTCGCCCTGCTGCTGTACGAGGTTGTGGAGGGCACGGCAGACGACTACGAAGCAGACAACGCTCTGAGCAGTGTACTGGAGTGCACCACTGTAGTGGTTGAAGCAGCGGAACCACATCTTGAGGAGTCTAATGCATCATTCAATCACCTGCCTTGCCCAAGCACACCCGGCCACAGCAGGTCCCCCACACAGGACTCCATACCATGTACCCCGGCATCCGCTTACAACGTCGACCGGGCACTGGTCCTCTCCCTGTGGCACTCACCCACCCTCCGGCCGTGGATATGTCCCCGGAGTCTCATCCCTGGGTGTTCGGATGTTGGCTGCTTTGTGTGTGGTGTTGCCTCCCGCAGTGTTCAAGCACAGTTTCCAGGCATCGTGGTCTCTTTGGGATGCTAGGCAATAATCCCATATGCTACGTGGCTGACCCACCCATTGGGATCCACGTGTGTTGTGTGAAGTGCTCACGATTGCCAATTCCATATTAGCAATAGTCTTCAGCTGCATAGCCAGAGGCCTCGACAGTCGGTGGGGATATGGGTGGGGCAGACAGGCAGGGACAAGGTCTGCTTCCGGAGCGGGTGCACACCATCCAGGGGTTGGCGAGATCCCGATTTCATCTATGGTAGCAGGTTGGTTGTATTGCAAACAGTTTGGCGCCTGGCGCGGTTCTCGCTTGAGCGGGAGTGTAACGAGGCTGAAAGATCGCGCCCAGAGACTTTGGATTTAGCTGAATGGTTACACAGGAAAAGTTAAATATAACAATCCGAGTCTAACTCCCAAGTATCTATACAACTGACCCCCAAACCGCTCACATTGGCGCCCCTCTAACTCCCACCTTGACCCTCTGCAACTCCCCCGGTAAACTCCTGACCACCTCTGGCCCAGCCTCATCACCCAACTTTCGCTCAACTGATCCAACCTCACCACCCTAACCACCCGCACCCCTACTCACTTGCCACCCTACCCACTTGCCACCATACTCACCTACAGACTTACCCAACTACCACCTCACCCACCTTCCCCCTTACCCACTTAACTCACCAACTGTAACCCCTTATCAATCGACACATTCACCCATTCACTCTGACACTCATATACCGAAACACTGTTTAATTACTCCAGCTTTTCAATATGTTTGCGAATACTTACCAGAATACAGCAGCTAGCGTCATCTCCCAACGATCCAATGCTATTAGGAAACAGCTCCAGCATGTATCAGAAAAGTGGCAGTGGAGTGGCAATCTGACATGTTTGACACTTCTTGAAAGATTCCGTTCATTGTAGCATTAAATAATCAAAATATAATGATGATGTGCAACATTATCACATGTCTGCACTTAATACATAAAATGGAAGTGTGCTCTGTAACCCGAATGGAGGCATTAATCCATTTAAACTGCCTCTACTAAAGTTATATAAAATCGAATTCCATGGAGTGGTTTGAACATTAATAAACTGTGTCATTTCAATGCTAAAGGCATTGCAGGAAAGTTTGGAAAGCCGTTGTGGAAATTTCGCCCCAAAATGTCTTATTTGAATGAATTGTCAGTATAAACAAATTGCTATGACAAGTGATGTAAGTTTGCTGCCTCCAATTAAAAATGATGACTAACAAAGAGTTTGATAAATACAACCACCTTGTGTATATTCCATCATAACAATAGTTTCCAATGCTGCGTGTTCTGTTATTAAAAGTCAGAGGTATAATTCAACTAAGATATGATATAATTGAAAATGCAGCAACAGTGGATTAAATATGTTCTGCAGTTTTTAATCATGAGACATTTTCGAATCAGTCTAATAGTCTGAGTAGCTTGACATTAAGGCACAGTTCATTTTCATACTTGTAGCAAAATGGTACGTAATTATTTGAGGTTCTGAGTAGAATTTCATTACCGTAGCAGATTCTCAAGAAAGAATACTGATTTTCAAATGGGTTGCAGAGAGAGAGAGAGAGCAGGGGAGTGGGACCCTATAACTTTTCCAAAATATCAGCACTACATAATGGACTGAATGGAATGACTTTTGCGCTGCAAGATTCTATCTTTTCCTTTTGTAATCTGTTACCATATAGTTAAAAATGGCCCCATGACCCCAAGCACAGAAAGAGAAGACTGCACCAGGTTTCTCAATTCATGTGGTTTCCACTGTGAAGTATCTGGGTGTTCCATGAGGGCCGTGTTAGGCTCAGCTGGAATGGCCACCTGAGCTCCTGATGGAGCCCGCTGCTGCCTTGCAGAAGAGAGGAGGCAGCAGACTTTTGCGGCCTTGTGTTTAACAAATTTTCTATACCCCCCCACCCCAGCCATTAACAAACTCCAAAAGGTGCTTAACAGGTCATTAATCGGAGGAGTGTGGGTTCCTAACTGATATTTCCCTCCCGGCTTCACTGTGCACATTTCACTCCATCCCAAAGGACACTGGCATGCAATCCGAGACTGATTTTCAAAGCACGCCCGCTCTTTAAAGAAACCTGTTCAGAACTACCAAACATTGATTTGAGTATAGTTGGGAGATAGCACATCTAGGAAGGTAGGGAAATCCAGACAAAAATCCCAGTTTTCTTTATCATTTTGGGAGCGAATCCCACGCGATAAAATTAAATGTATCTCCAAACTCTGATTTGATATTTCACAAACTGCAGGGCAGCTATTTTCATTTCCTTAGCTTCAGTGGTTCAATCTTAAAGTGTAGCAAAAGAAGCAAAATCAATGCCAAATTCTGTGGCTCAATGGTTTGTAAAACAAAACAAGACCATTTGTTGCAACACTGTTTAAGTGATCATTTGTAATGATTTCCTTAAGTTGTGTTCAAAGAATACAGTTCAAATGCAAGGACTAAAAGCAGACTTATTGGAGTATTTTCTTGGCACTTGCTAAACTTATTTAAGTTTACTGTAGAATGTGCACTGGATTTGCTGTTTGTCACTGAAATTGGATGCAGGATAAGTGTGAGGGTGCGGCAACTTGTTCGGTGAATTGGACATTCTGAATTCCCCTCAGTGTACCCGAACAGGCGCCGGAATGTGGCGACGAGGGGATTTTCACAGTCACTTTATTGCTGTTTTAAAGTAAGCCTACTTGTGACATTAATAAAGATCATTATTATTATTATGAGTGGTCCAGACTGGCCGGCCCCAGTGAGGCAGAGGCAAGGGGGATTAGAGTGGATGAGGGAAAACCTCGGTGTGGCCAGAATTTGGAGAAGGATTGCTGGATTCAATCAAAGCAGAGGGGCTGTAAAGGGGGCACCCACCCACCTCCCGTTCGAAGCCCAAGCCCTTTCACTTTTAGCAACCTGTTTGATGGCTCCTGTTTGGACTAGCCTTTTCAGTTTTTCTTCAACTTTTGGCCCAATGGCGTATGGTACAGTTCCAACTTTGAGACATTTTGGTGTACTGTTTGGCTTGATCTTTAGTTGCACTTCAACTGCAGTTTGAACCGAGTGAATCTTCAAACACCTTCTCATCCTTCTTAAGAATTTGTTGTAGGTCGCTCTTTGAATCCACTGTTGATTTGTTGCTCCCCAGTTGAGTTTTTGATTGATATCTCCTGGACCACTTCAAACAGAGTTGAGTGCAGTTAGTTTCACAGCTGACCACTTCAAAGTAACTTAACCTTAAAGGGAGATTAATAAAAAGCACTTAACTCTGTTTGAAGTGGTCCAGGAACATCCTCTGCCTAAGCCTGCAGGCATGTTGCCCAAATGAGTATTAAAGCAATGATATCTTTCTCTGCCTGTGTCTGGGCTACTCTAGATGTCTCTCCTCTGGGGGGCTTCCTCAGAGGGACCTTCTTCTGGGGGGCTTCCTAACAGGAGTTCTTCTTCTTATGGGTCTGTGGGGGTCTCTTTATTTAAAGGGTCTCTGAGAGGAGTCTTCTTATTTATGGGGTCCCTGTGGGGCTTCTCTTTATTAATAGGGTCCCTGTGGGGTTTTCCTTATTTAGGGGATCTCCATTGGGGTATCATTATTGATGGGGTCTCTGTGTGGCCTCCTTCTTCAGGGGGTCATTGGTGGGGGGTGGTGCTGGGATAAAGGGGGTGACCCAGAAAATCCTGGGGGGCAGCAGGTGTTTGCTGAATTGCATTCCGGGAGGGAGGGGTTGCTGAATTACATTGCTGGGGGGAGGAGGGCTCAGCCGTGGGACCTCACTATCATGCCACCCTCTTAAAATGAGGGCCCAGTGGCAGGATTCCCTTGGGAATCCTTCGCAATCCTCACCATACAAAAGTTTGCATGGCTAAGGATTGGGAATCACTTCCTGATTTATGCTCCCAGCAGGGGAGCAAATCAGGTGCAATTCAGTACTAGTGGGAGAACAGAGGGTCTGTTGCCCGACACGAATATCAAAATCAGCAATCTGGCGGAGAATCGACTCCGCGCCCACTTAGGGGCTGGCGGCAGTTTGACGCCGGTCAGCCATGCTCTGCCCCCTCAGTAATGGCATAATCACGTCGCCCGTCATTGCAACGACGTTAGTGCGTCATCGGCAGGCCCGCCTGTGATGCTCTGCCTCCAATAGGCCGAATTTCCGATGGCGCTGGACACGTGTGGTCTCAGTGGTTAGGAACCCGTCATGGCAGCTGCGGATTGCGTCCAGCGCCTCCGCACTCGGCCGGGGCCCGTGCCACTGGTCAGAGGGGTTTCCGTGAGGTCTGGGGGACTGGTGGGGGGCGGCCAGGTGGAGGCCTGTCTGGCGGGTTGGGTCTGCGTATGGCCTGCGCCATGTTGCATGGCACGACCGATGCAGGTCGTCAGCTGTGTGCATGTACGGCCAGGCACCCGGCCATTCTCCGGCCGTTTTTGGTGTGGAAGCCGAGAGTTTCACCCGGCGCTGCTGCTAGCCCCTCACCAGTCCTGGAATCGGTGAGGGGGTTGCTGCCAATTCTTTTGGTCGTAAAACCCCCGCGAATTCTCTGTTCGAGCCAGCAATTAGCCGGTGAAATGGAGAATTCAGCCCATAGTCTCCCAAACAGAGAATCCTGCCCCTTATGTCTGATCTTGATTCTGTTCCCACCTTCAAACCTGCTTTGTACGACAGGGAAAATTTCACCTACTTAGAATTATTCCTAATATGTTTAAAAAAGTGCAAAAAATTCTTCGGGCTGTTTTTATGGAATAATTCTTCAACACAGATATTTGCTCTCCTCATTTATCATACTATCTAGCCATACATCTGATAGTAAATATGGCTTTAATAACACACAGATATAATATTATTTCTGTTCAGACCCTGTAAGTGGCAGCTCCATAGGGTGATTTCCTGCTAAATGAGCATCTTGCCCTTTGTTAGTCACACCATCAGTTGCCCATTTACCACTAGATGGAGCTTCAGGAGCTCCAGTTCCTCGTACCTGAAGCAGTATAATTCAGAAAGTTTAAAACCTTCATAATTCCAGGATTGTGGAAACATTCCAACCTCCCTCTTTGATAACAAGAGGTTTGGAGCAATTACTCACCGTTATCTTCCTCCCTTGTATTAGTTTCCTCCTGTTCTATTTTTGATTTAAATGGTTTTTTATAATGATTTTCCAGTTTGGGCCTCCAGGGCTCTCCTTTCTGTCTGTTAGGCATATCCCTAATGGCTTTACTCCTCAGCCTGCGTTTGTTTCAGGAGACGCTTTATCAATGTTATTGTCTTAGATCAAAACCTGAACGAAATGTATACTGCCCTAATTATAGCCCACTGACATTTGTTTTCAAACTTGGGCATGTCACGGCCATTCGCTTCCTGAATGTCTGAGATCGAAGTTCATGCACCCAAGGTACACCTGCAACTCCTGTTGGCTGGAGAAGAAAGTATGTTTGTGTTGAATATTATTGAAAATCTATTGGCTTTCTGTGGACAGCACCAAGGGAAACACACCATATATAACAGATGCAGAGATCTAATGGATGTACTGCATTCAGCCAGAAACAAAGGTGATCATTTTCTCTAACTGCTGTCATATTCAATATTTTCCCCGCTTCTTGACTGTGATAGAGAAATTCAAACAGCATTCATTAGGTAAGCAAAACTGAACTTTATTTACGAATTAGAACTGACTGCTAGAAGTAATGGCTGAGAATTGAAGTCGGAAAGCAGTTAAGTACAAACTGCTGAGTCCGTCCCAAGTCTGCGATATTACAGAAGAATAAGGCGATTTTTATACATTATAGGATCAAGATAACATGAATACAACTTGGTCAGGAATTTGATCGAAAGTAAAACATAAGTAATAATCGTTACAATGGCGTCACCTTGCTGACCTTTAGGGGACTGGAGTTTCATATCATTATCTTGTCTTTGTTTTAAGAAAGGGACAAATTTGTTTACGAACAGGAAGAGACAGTTTTTCAGCTTGGTATTTATTGAGACTGCTTCTAGGTTCATGACGAACAAGCCTTATCTAGAATTTCAGAGTCATCCAGTTCTCAGGTCATGTTGACCTCGGCTGTATATGTGTATTTTGTATCTGTGCCTTAGGTTTAAATTCAATTGTACCAAGAAGACTTGACTAGTTTTCCCATCATGCCATTATTTGCTTCACACAATACCACACTGCAAAATGAAATATATCAATTTTTAATCAAGTCTTTGGGCTGGGGAGCAGCATTACAAGTAACAATGTTCAGAAATTGAGTGAATCCGCTGAGTTTCCATTCACTTAGGAGGTTTGGACAACATTTTCTATTTGTGAGGAATTAATAGCCTACTGTGGTTGTAACAGAAGCACGGACACTGAAATATTTTCAATGAGGATTTAATAAAATATATAACTCTGATCCAACTTTACAGTCAGATGACTGGTTTTCTGTGTCTCAAATTGTCAGTGCTCGTCACTTCTAATTTTTAAAATCAGATGGGCTTTGTCTAGCAGGGGCTCAATAGATCACAGTGACACCTCTGATTCAGAAGGCTGTGAGTTCAGGTCCCTTACCAGAGATTGAGCAAACAAAGATTAGACTTCCACTCTCGTGCAGTATTGAGAGAGTGTTAAACTTCCGGGGAACGCACATACTTGGTCCCATGTGATCTCTCAGGTGGATGCAAATGATTCCATGGCCAATACTTACACCTCATTGGAACAGAGTTCCCAATCACTGTCACATTGGCGTTTGTGGGAGCTGCCATGTTTCCCACAAAACAAAAGTGACTGGACTTCAAAAGTATTTTATTGACTGTAAAGCACTTTGGGATGTCATGAGGTCATGGAAGACATTATAGAAATTCAAATCTTGCTTCTTCTTCTTTCAATTCCCATCTCATTCTTCCTTCAGATGTTATACATCAGCTAATCAGCCTTGGAAATTTCAGCAACTTTCTGAATTCCCTGAGGAGCTAAACTTATCCCTCAAACAACATTAAAAGTCTTCCATCACATTGATTTTATTTCTGTTGATCTTGACGGAGGGATAAATGTAGATCTTGGAGATAACAGGTTACTGCTTCTTCACGAGTAGAAGGTTGATGTCCAAACTTTCAAAATAATCTGAAAATAAAAGTGTTTGAAGAGGATTTTATTGTTTTGATTCCTCCAAAACCCCTCCTGTGGTTATGGGCATTTGTAACATGAAAGCAAGGACACTGAAAATATTTTTGATGAAAACGTATCGAAGGCTCTTACAGCTTTTCAAACGTTTCATTTATTTTTGGGTCTCAGATTGTCAACGTTGGTGATGGATAATTCCTGAAATTTCTAATTAGGTTGAATAAGAGTGCGGCGTGCTTCATTTTTAAAAGAGGCTGTCATCATTGGAAGGACCAACTCACGAGGAAAATGGAGGAATGGGTTGAAATGTCATTCGGAAAGGTCTGTTTAGAATTGGCCGTTTGCTATTTTGAGAAGTGTCACATATACAACACCTGACAGAATGCTAAAATAATGGCCTGGATTTTGTTGTCAATGATGAAGGAATGGTGTTCATGTTCACCTGACTGACAGCTCTCTGCAATTTATTTTTTGCTGCCTTTAAAATGCAGACTTGTTCTAATCCGGTGTCCCATTGCCTTGGAGGCAACTGTGGTATCTACTAGTATGCCAAAAAATAGCAAGACCCTTCAACCAAATAGATTACAGAATCCTCACCGGAGGAAACCCAGGCAGACACAGGGAGAACGTGCAGACTCCGCACAGCGCACAGACAGTGACTCAAGCGGGAATTGAACCCAGGGCCTTAGTGCTGTGAAGCAACAGTGCTAACCACTCTGCTACCACGCCGCAAGTTCTATGATTTCTAAAGTTACATTTTTAGGGTAAGAGAGCAGGTTCAACCATAAAATTAAAACCCCACTTGCTCCGAAATACACTATTCTGAACTTTTAAACTGAGTTTGGTGGTACCAGTGGGTACTAGTGGGAAACTTCCTCAGGTTCACATTTCAGTGCTAAGTCAGTTGATAAGGACTGCAACAGCACACCTTGTGGAGGAGTATCTGCAACCTCTTGATTTGTACATTTAACTATGTATGTGTGAGCACTGGAAGTTGCTATCCAATTTGCCCATTATAGCGATAAACCCTTTTAACATTTTCATTACACTTACGGCAAAATTAATCAGCAGGCTAGTTGAGAGCTGTGGAGAGAACAGATGAGTTATTCTTTGGGTTTTAGCTGAACTGGTATCTGAAATGTTAACTCACCTGTGCTCTGAAGCAATGACACAGGAGCATTTCCAGCACCTTCTATTTCTGGATTATGGCACAATATAAAATGAAGCAATGCAGAGAAGCTGTAAGTGTATGAGGAAGAAGGGAATGGAAGGGTATGTTGATAGACTGAGATGAAGTAAGGTTGTGTGGTCTGTCAGAAACAGCATGATTGTGTTGGGCTGAATGGCCTGTTTCTGTGCTACAAAAACTGTGCAATTTCAGATTTCTGTCACTAAAGTTTCTTGCTTTCATAGAATCATAGAATCATAGAATTTACAGTGCAGAAGGAGGCCCTATGGCCCATCGAGTCTGCACTGGTCCTTAGAAAGTGCACCCCACTTGCCTATCCAAACCCTGTAACTCAGTAACCCCACCTAACCTTTTTTCGACACTAAGGACCATTTATCATGGCCATAACCTGCACATCTTTCGACTGTGGGACAAATCCGGAGCACCCGGTGGAAAGCCGCGCAGACACGGGGAGAACGTGCAGATGCCGCACAGTGACCCAGGCCGGGAATCGAACCTGGGACGCTGGAGCTGTGAAGCAACTGTGCTAACCACTGTGCTACCGTGCATTTACAAATGCACATTAATATATTTTCTATTATGTTAAGTGGGTCTGTTTCATTTTTGTTGAAAGAACATTTAAGTGTGGGTTGGATCTTAACTACCATACATAGGTGGGTGGGTTAGAATCTCAGGTTAAAATTCAACAAATATGATTTTCGAACAATTCCATTTTGGATTCAACATTTCTAAGGGCAGGCATCCAATCTGCTTGCAGTGAGATAGCTTGGTTATATAAATATTAAAATGAGGCAGTGTTCATAAATGTTAAGTTTTTTAAAAAACTTTTGTCAACAGCTTTGCAGGCAGATCTATAAAATAAGTGCCTTTCCTGCATTGCTTGTGTGTCAAAAGGAATATGCCCAATAAGCAACTTAGTAAATTAACCCTAAGCGCTGAGATCTCTCTTCTCCTCCTCACCCTCCCACCATCTGCCTCCCTAGCCTCTGACTATCATTTGCCTCCTGTCTATCCATCTCACTTCCCTCTTGAATGCCACTTGCAACCACTATTGGAGCCTTCCATTGTGACTGGATTCTTCCACCCCCCCCATACTGCCAACCCCGGTGATCAGTACCCTACCTCCCCTCATGATCTTTGATGATTTAGAACCCGCATCCCAACCCACCACATTTGAAACTCTCCGCAAACGAACCCCTCAATATCTTCCATCCTTTGCAATTGGATCACTACCCCCAAATATGTCTTCCAACCCAAGACTAGTCCTCCCTGCACCCAGGGATGTTTGGTTGCGACCTTCTGCTATTGGATTTTCCACCCAGCAGGTCTCGAGCATGACAATGAGACTTGAGGCTTGTGGGTGGGGTTGGAAGTTGGGGGTTGTCTCTGGGAACAAGACATTGATGTTTGGGAACGCGTACTTTTGATTTCTCGACCACATAGTATGCATCTACAGGCTAAAGCCCAGACCATCATGCCTGCGCAACATTTTCTGGCTGTTAATTGTTAAGTATTTATTCAATGCATAAGGTCCTTGGAGTTAAATGTTAAATGTAATAGATAAATACAGTATGCTAATTCTGTACTGGGGAGGCGGGGGCATAGTGGTATTGTCACAGGATGAATAAAACCAGAGGCCCAGAGTAATGCTCTGGGAACCCAGGTTTAAATCTCGCCACTGCAGATGGTGAAATTTGAATTCAATAAAAAATCTGGAATCAAAAATCTAATGATGTGCATGAAACCATTGACAATTAGTAAACCAGCTGGTTCACTAATGCCCTTTAGGGAAGGAAATCTGTCATCCTTATCTGGCCGACAGGTGACTCCAGATCCATAGCAATGTGATTGACTCTTAACTGCCCCTCAAGGGCAATTAGGGATGTGCAATAAATGCTGGCCCAGCCTGCAACACCCATATCCCATGTCCAAATAAAAAAATTGCTAAATTTATGTTTGGAAAGCCAACTGCAATTTGTTTGTAACTAGCAGCCTAAGAGGATAAATTTGCATTGGATTCCCCAAATTGACCATTGTTACTTCAGCAGAAGGACTGCAGTAAGTTTAGAGAGATCACAGAAATGGCCCACACAGAGCTCTCTCTGTTTAAATGTTGCCAAAGAACATGACTATATTTAATTCAAATCAATGGTTGGGATTAAGTAAATATTCCAAATATTTTTAAGATACCAACTGAGCCATTTTTGAAGGGTGGATCACCTCAATCCGAGAAGATTTGCATTTTAGTATTGAAATTTTAATTAGGTGTGCAAGTTACACTTGGATTTAGGATTGCATACACACTTGTTGAATAGTATGCTGGGATGAACTACTGTGTGAAATGAGTATTTAAATATGATTGGTGCTTTACAACACTTTTGAAAGCATGCTTTCTTATCAGTACATCATCTTCGTTTAAATTGGCAAGATGGGGGCAGCAGTGTGCCCAGGGAGCTGTGGTGTAGACTTCTTTGAAATAAATTATTTCAACATAGCCACAAGAAGAAAGATACCAAAGCTGGCTGATGATATTAAATTAGGAAACAAGGCAAACTGTGAGGAAGAATGCAGGAGATTGCCGAAGAATGTAGTGTATTGGTGAGCGCAGATAGGTGGCATATTTAGTTCAATGCAGAACAAGGGGAAGTGGAACTTTTTGGTGGGGAGGCGAGAGCGACAGAATATACAATGAATGGAAAATTGTTTGAAATACAAGATCTTTAACAAAATGTCAGAACAGACATATTGATCTTTAAAGCTGGGAGCACAGCTGGAAAGGGCTATTAAAAAGGCAAGTGGGAGTCTGGGTTATATAGTGACAGCACTGATTATAAAAGCACGGAAATGATGTTGAACTTGTGCAAGACACAATCGGATTGTATTATGTGAAGTTCTGAACATCTCATTGTAGGAAGGATATCAGAGCTTTGTAAAAAGTAAAAATAAGGGGCGGGATTCTCCCATCGGGCGGCTTAGTGTCGACACCGGCGTAAAAACGGGAGTGTTTTACTCCGGCGCGGCGTCCGTTCCTGGACCCCATTCTCCGGCCCACAGGTGGCTAGCACGACGCTGGAGTGGCCCACGCCACTCCAGCTGCCGATCTCAGCGTGAACCCGGTAATGTGGGGTCTGCGCGTGCGCAGTTGGGCTGGCGCCAGCTAGCGCATGCAAAGTGGCCTTCTTCCCCGCGCCGGCCCAGACGCCAAATGGCGCAGGGCTACAGGAGCCGACGAGGAGGAAAACAGCCCCCCACAGGCCGCCCCCGGACCCTTCAACACTGAGGTTCTCCCAGCTCAGAGGATGTTAGAACGGCGGCGGCGGGACTCAGATTTTTTGTGACTCCCGCTCAGCCCATCCTGGCTGTAGAATCGGCGCACCGGCCTCTGCCGGCCCGAGTCGGCGCATAAACCAACCGGTGCTGTGCCGACCAGGCTGGCGCCGATGGCGCTGAAACTCCCCTCTGCGGAGAATTGCATCCTGGTGTCAGGGTGGCGTGGCGAGATTCGCGTGGCGCTGCGCCGATTCTCAGACCCATCGGGGGGTCGGAGAATACCGCATAAGATTTATGAGTATTATACCAGGAGTAAGGAGTTATCGATAAGTCTAAAAATTGCAGCAGTTTCATTTGAAATCCAATCTTTTTTTTCAGCATTTTGAAAGATTTTGGGAGGGTAAACATTTTGAGAACAAAATGGCAAATTGTAACTGGTTATAGTCTGAGGATAGAAATGAGAACAAAACAAGAATTTTTTCACAAAGACATGTATGAAATGGATTTTGAGGAAGAGCCTAGAACAGTAAAATGAAGAGATTGAAGTGAAATGTCAGGATATGAAATGATTGTTAGATGGCTTTGGTTGACAAGCCAGCACCAACACTGCCATTGTGGATTCAGCGTATTCATCCTGGGCTTTGTTACTTTCTATAATTCTACAGGAATGGAGTACAGGAAATAGGGGAATTTTGGGAAGGATAGTAGACTTTGAATTAACATAACACCATATCACATCACCATGAAATATAGAAAAACAATAAACATCAGTAACATTGTGGTGATATGATCTGCATACTCGTCTGCCATTGGGCCAGAACGTCGGCTTACCATTGGCCCTGGTCGGTCATGTGCCTCTCGACCGATTGGCCGAGAGGCTGAGTTAACCACGCCTCTATTAACGAGGTATAAATGCTCAGACGCCTGACGATCGTCCCTTTCCACTGTAGACGATCGCAGAGCTGTGTTCTAGTCAATTAAAGCCAGACTTTGGTAAATCACCCGCCTCGCGTACAATCGATGGTACATCAAACATTTAACTGCGCACACTTTTGTTATGAAGGTAAACTGGCAAGCACTGATCCTGGGTTGAATTTCCATCTGAGTGTGGAGACATGATTTGGTGTGCGAATGGTGCGAACAGAAACCAATTTTTCTCCATATCCCTGACGCATGCCATTTTCCTCTGGACTTTTCTGTGTCAAGAATTCCAAGCATGAAAATTTTTATCGGCCCCCACTGAGATTAGGTTCCCAATTTTAAATGGGGGATAAAAATTGGATTTCCGCCTGCACGCTATTATTTTCATCTGTTGGCATGAGGTTTTGGAAACCCACTGAAAGCACACAAGGTTAAGAAAATAGAAAGTCTGTGAGGTGTTTGGCACACTGAAAGACATGTGTAAAGTATTTTCACACCTTCAAATGTAACTATCCTTTATTTTTTCCGAATGCACATCCCATAAATACTTATTTTTGGGATATATGTCTTGTACCTGGATATATGTCCCTGGATGATTCTGGTTAGATTTTAGCAATGAGGAACCGAGTTAAATAAAAAAAAAAAATCCTCATTTGATTTAACCGGTCGGAGGTGGTGGGGTTGAGGCCCAGCTTGCAGTGGCGGATTTGTTGGTAAGCAGGCCTATGCCTCGGCATTGCTGTTGGCATCAAGATGATAGCTGCTATTGCAAATTATGTTCTAGATGATGATCTCGGGTCCTTGGTGCAGATTTTTGGTGCTCACATTGATGAACTGCACAATATCCTTGAGAGAATAGTGAAGGGCAGAAGAGAATCCTGCTATTTGATAGATCAATTTCCCTGGTGACAGCTCGCCTTCAGCCCTTGGAAATCCTGCTGCACGGTATGTCTTCTATCCTGACCGACTTACGGAGTAGGGGCCCTGTAAGGAGTGTTCATGAGCATGGTCACTTTCAGGGAATAGAGGACAGATTTTCGACTGATTTTGAGAATTGGCTGCCATGCTTTCGCAATCTTGATTTGAAGGCTGGGCATTTCAGGTTCCAGACAGCATATCCAGTTTTCGAGGCCTGGGGTCAGTTGGAGGCCTCGACCACTGGTCCGATGTTGTCCTGTCCTCGATGTGAGGGGCAGGGCATGGCTGGTGATGTTGAGTCTTTCATACTATTGTCTTTTCTCCTGACAAGGGTGTGTGATATATGAGCAAGAGGGCAAGGGTTGCCGGTTATCTTATTGTGGCAAAACCATATTGAGTCAGTAATATGACATGTGGTTTGTGCCTAGTCTTACCTTTTTTATGTGCTCTAATCCTTGCATTTAGGAGTAGACACCCCTTATCGCTTTTAGAGAGAGGATGCGTAGATACATGGTGGGGGATGTCTGGGTGGTTGATGTGGGGGTGGGTGGTAGGGTTAGATAAGGGTTGGATTGAGGAAAGACCCCAGTTAGAGTTAGTTGTCTCAGGTTTTTATTTTGCCTTTCTGTACTTTGAATCTTGAGAATCTTTGCTTATCTCCTATGAAAGCCAGACAGATCATGCATCCTGGAGAGGATTGCGTACCTTATGATTCTTCCCTGTGGTTGGCGTTTTTGCGGCTGTTGGAATCGGGAAAATAAGTGGTATTGTGCACCTGGGAATGATCAGTTGATCTTTCCTTGATTTGTTGAGGTGAGAATCTGCATACTGTGGATCTGTGTTGTTGGAGCCCTTCTTCAGTTTGGGGGTCTGCTTGATGGGGGAGTTATTTGCTCACCTCCAAGTGGTCTTATACATTGGTTTCCTGAGTGCCCACCTCATTGTAGTTGTCTCTTCCATGGGGAGGCAGTGTTTTTGTCTATGTTGAGGCAGCATTGCTTTAGCCCCTAGTCCTCGTGTTTTTTCACAGAGAAAGTACATAATTAAGTGAAAAATGTCACAGCGCAGGACGCCATTCGGCCCATCAAATCTACACCGGCCCTTGGGAACAGCACCTGCCTTAAGTCCACACCGCTACCCTATCCCGTAACCCAGTAACCCCACCTAAGGTTTTTGGACACTAAGGGGCAATTTAGCATGGCCAATCCACCTAACCTGCACGCCTTTGGACTGTGGGAGGAAACCAGAGCACCCGGAGGAAACCAACAGACACAGGTAGAACGTGTGGACTCGGCACGCCGGGAATCGAACCTGGGACACTAGAGCTGTGAAGCAACAGTGCTAACCACTGTGTTACCATGCAACCCTAATTAGACCTTTTGAAATTATATTTTGCTTGGGAGCACTATTTGAGCTGATTAGACACATTTTTAACATCCCGTGATCTGAGTGCTGAAGGACTTTCTTTAACTTGAGACCACACTTTTCATAGAATTTACAGTGCAGAAGGAGGCCATTTGGCCCATCGCGTCAGCACCGGCCCTTGAAAGAGCATCCCATTTATGCCCACACTTCCAACCTATCCCCGTAACCTAGTAACCTCACCTCACCTTTTTGGACACGAATGGCAATTTAGCATGACAAATCCACCTAACCTGCACATCTTTGGATTGTGGGAGGAACCTGGAGCACCTGGAGGAAACCCACGCAGACACGAGGAGAACGTGCAGACTCCACACAGACAATGGCCCAAGCCGGGAATCGAACCTGGGACCCTGGAACTGTGAAGAAACTATGCTAACCACTGTGCTGCCCTACTGTCCCTACTTATAGTGACAAACTACAAAACCAGATTTATTGAACAGGAAACAAAAAAAATGAACGATAGTAAAAACAGATTCACTGTGGATTTCTGATAGTAGAGATAAACATGACTATTCTTGTTGTGCAACCACTCAAAACCACACCTCAAACATCGTTCAGGATCATCTGATTTCATAGTTCTTAGCTGACTTTTATCACCTCTGTGGCGCACCACTATCCCTGTTGGCTTCAGAATGGCTACCAATGTGGTGGAAATAGGCTGAAATTTAACTTCAGGACTTGTACCATTATATATATAAAAAAACAAATCAGAACTGTGGCATCTACCCAACCGACAGGGACCAATTTCATTATTTATTAACTTTTTTCAATACATTTCTTTCAATTTATTCATTTTTTGGAGTAATACTCAATTTGTTTTAAAAATTAACACATGTAAGTAGATTTTTTTGGTTATTTAAGATCATCATTTACCTTATATGGACATTTTATTAAAGATGACATGCATGAATCAATGTTAACTTAAAAACCCTCAGGGTTGAACATTAGGTGGTTGCTCAAAATGTAATATCTAATTAAATGTCAGATTCTGTATATATAGATAATAAATGTCTGAAACTTCACAATGGATTTTAAAAAAATTTAATGCAACTGCAAAGCTGATCTAATTGTTTTCCCACTGAGCTCCGCCTCGTATAACAGTTACAATGTTTGGTAAGGCTGCAGTAAGAGTAGAAATTGTGAGTGCAAACCGGATATTGTTTAAGAAGGGAAGAATGGATAAACCAGGGAACCAAAGGCCAGTCAGTCTAACCTCAGTGGTGGGGAATGTGTTGGAAGTAATTCTGAGAACCGGAATTGATCTGCATTTGGAGAGATTGGGATTAATCAAGGACAGTCAGCGTGGTGTTGTTAAGGGCAGGTCACAGGGCAGATTCTCCACCGGCCGCTGCTGGTTGCTGATGGGCGGAGAATCGAGTGCCAGGCTAAAAGCAGGATTGGTGCCGACAATGATCCCATTCCGATGCTCCAGTTCCCCACCGGTCGTGGTAGTGAACTACATGCCCCGTGACAGCGGAAGAATGCAAGTGGGTCATTTGACCCCATTTGCATCCGATTAATGGGTTGGAAGCCAAATTCTCCATGCCCCTATGATTCCACGGCCCTCTCAGCCAGGATTCACGCAGGCATAGATTGTTGCAAGTATTTTCAAGCCCCGTGGCCCTGACGGTGGGCCATGGTGGTAAGTATGTAATGTTGGTGCCCCCAAAGTCCACTGGGGGGTCCCTTCCCCTGACAATGCAAATCCTGCCCACCCCACCCCAGACACGCCTATCATACCCCCCATCAGAGACCCCCATTAAAGACCCCCATCTGAGACCCCCATCAGATCTCCAATAGAGACCCCCATATCAGAGACCCCTCATATCAGAGACTCTCCTAGATCAGATCAGAAACCTCCAAATCAAATAACCCCATCAGTGACCCCCATATCAGAGATCCCGCATCAAAGATCCCCTATACCCCTACCAGCCACCCCTGCCTGGAAGCTCTACCACTTTCCCTTGCACCTGCTGCCTCAGACAGAAGTGTTGAAAGCAACAGCTGTTACAAGTTTCCTAGGATTCAAAGAATGCCAAAACATATCACAAGCTTTAACACACCCCCCCCCCCCAATCCTTTTATGTGTGAAGCTTCTATTCATTTTCACAGAGAAATCAATTTTAATAGGCTGTAATTGACAGGGTAGTAGCTTCCAGACAGCAAAGTGTCTAGATTGTTTATTTTCATTTCCCTTCACACATGAATGCATCTCAAGTACCCTGCTTTGAATGTTTATAAATATCTAGCTATGATTGACTGCTCCTGTCCACATCAAAATAAGTTAAGTAGTTTCCGTTGAGAAAAAGGTGAAGTGAAAGCACTTATCTCCATTGTGCTTAGCTTCAAATCAAGATACCTGAGATGCATTAAAGCGTGAAGGGAAATGAACATACACAATCCAGACACCTGTCTATCTAGAAGAATCACCCTATGAATCACAGGGTTTGCACTATGAGGGGGAGGGAAACCCGCTGTCGGGTCTTGGCATTGGGTCACCCGCTCAAAATGGTGGCCTGATACCAGGATGCCAATGTAATCCTGTGAACTCCTTGCCATGCATACATTTGCATAGCAAGGGAGAGGGAATCACTCTTGGGTGCTGATCCAAACACCAGTGCAGACCTGGTCTACTTAGGCAGGAGAGCAATGGCTCCTGAACTTGTCCTGATCAAGTCTGGCCAACTTGATTGATTCTTGCGAAGAGGTAACCAAGTGTGTAGATGAAGGCAATGCATATGACAGAATCTACTTGGACTTCAGTAAAGCTTTTGATAAGGTCCCACATGGAGGACTGATAGCAAAGGTAAGAGCCCATGGGATCCAAGGAAAT
Organism: Scyliorhinus canicula; assembly: GCF_902713615.1. Taxonomy (NCBI): domain Eukaryota; kingdom Metazoa; phylum Chordata; class Chondrichthyes; order Carcharhiniformes; family Scyliorhinidae; genus Scyliorhinus; species Scyliorhinus canicula. The sequence continues at coordinate 66,330,277 of NC_052156.1, read as the reverse complement.
TTGGCAAATTGGATCCAGAATTGGTTGAGTGGCAGGAAGTGAAGGGTGATGGTCAAGGCCTATTTTTCTGACTGGAAGCCTGTGTCTAGTGGGGTCGCACAGGGATCCGTGTTAGGACCCTTGCTGTTTGTGGTTTATATGAATGATTTAAACTTGAATATAGGAGGATTGATCAGTAAGTTTGCGGTTGAAACAAAAATTGATTGGGTATGGTAAGTAGTGTGGAGGATAGCCTTAGACTACAGGAGGATATGATAGATTGGACAGATGAGCGGATCAGTGGCTAATGGAATGCAGTCCGGATAAGTGTGAGGTGATGCACTTCGGCAGCATAAACATAGCAAGAGAATACATAATGAATGGCAGGACCCTGGGATGCACCTGGATCTGAGGGACCTGGGTGTGCATATACACTGGTCCCTTAATGTTACAGGGCAGGTGGATAAAGTGGTATATGGTATACTTTCCATTATTATCCGAAGGAGAGAGTATAAGAGCAGGGAGGTTATGCCGGAATTGTGTAAAACGTTGGTTTGGCCGCAGCTAGATTACTGTGTGCAGTTTGGAAATTCACATTATAGGAGGGAAGTGATAGCACTGGAAACGATGCAGAGGAGGTTTACCGGGATTTTGCCTGGCTGGAGAGTTTTAGCTATGAAGAGAGTTTGGATATAAGGGGATTGTTTTCCTTGGAGCAGAGGAGACTGAGATGGGACATGATTGAGTTGTATAAAATTATGAGTGCATAGATAGAGTTATAGAAAATAGGAGCAGGAGAAGCCATTCGAGCCTGCTCAGCCATTCATTTATGACAATGGCTAATTGTCCAACTCAATAGCCTAATCCCGTTTTCCCTAAAGAGTAGACAAGAAGAAATCATAGAATCATAGAATCCCTACAGTGCAGAGGGAGGCCATTAAGCCCATTGAGTCAGCACTGACCCTCTGAAAGAGCACGCTAGCTGGGCCAAATCCCCCACTCTATTCCCGTAATCTGACCTGGGTGCAATTTTGCATAGCCAGTCCACCTAACCTGCACAGCTTTGGACTGTGGGAGGAAACCCCAGCACCTTGAGGAATGCAGACACGGGAAAAATTTAATCAGTCACCCAAGGTCAGAATCGAACCTAGGTCTCTGGTGCTGTGATGCACAAGTGCCAACCACTGTGTTGTCCCTTGACCAATGGCCAATGACCAGGGCCCATAGATTTAATGTCAGAGTAAGGAGGTTTAGAGGGGATGTGAGGTAAACCTTTTTCACGCAGAGGATGGCGGGAGTCTGGAACTCACTTTCTGAAAGGATGATGGAGACAGAGACCCTCAGAACATTTAAGAATGATAATGATTTAGATGTGCACTTGTGATGCCAAGGCATGCAAGACTGGCAAAGTGTTGGAAAATGGGATGAGAATACTTGGGTGGTTAGTTTTGATCAACACAGACACGATGGGCCGAGGACCTTTTCCTTACTGTAGGCCTCCATGACTCAATTATCGCTGGAACTCTCCCGCCTTTTGGATTCTCTGTTCCCGACTGCAGCGCATCCCCGCCCACGTGTTTCCCAGCGGTGTTAGGTGGCTTCAGTGGAGAGTCCCATGACAAGCGGCGGGAGCAAAGAATCCTACCACCAGTTAGTGGCGCACTATTGAGAAAAACGTGGCTGGGGAACCGGAGAATCCAGCCCCCACCCTGTCCAACTAGTGCTCCTTTCCCATTGTTGGTCCACATTTAGGGTTACCCAGATACATACTCACATCGGACATTATTAACAATTCGGTTCAAAAATAATTAGCCTGGTTCATTTCAATTATATTTTTCATCTTCACAATTGATTTTGTTGACCTAAAAATTGGGAAAATGTAACATTTAAAATGTTAAGATGACATTTCAGGTGACTTTTTAAAATCAAAATCATCTCTGAAAGAATGCTTCCCCTTCTATCTTTGACATTTTCCCTGTCCACCCCGCATTCAAGGGCAACGTTCCTATCCATATCCTCTATCTATGGCCGGAATTCTCTGTCAGCGGGATCTTCAGCTCCGCCGGCAGCACACCCACGCCCGTGAGTTTCCCCACTGCGTGTGGTGGTCACAATGTAAAATCCCATTGGCTGGCTGCAGGAACGGAGGATCCCGCTGCCGCCGAGGGCGTGCTGCACTGGGAAAATGTGGCTGGCAGACCAGGGAATCCCTCCAATTATTTTTCGCAAGTTCCTTTCTTTAACTTAAAGAGCCACAACCCTTCTAGACTTGCTCTTCACAGTTCAACGAACCTTTGTCCATGTCCTTGTCTCTGCCCATCCCCGCATTTAGAACACAAGAAACTTTTTTAATCTTCTGCCTGATGATTCTGGCTGCAGCCTGCACTGAACTTTGCTGCTTCATTTTGAGAAATCTATTTGGACAGAGATCATTTAAGGTTGAAGAATTCCCATTTGCAGCACAGTTGAAAGATATAAATTACAGCCAGGACTGGCAGCAAGAAGAACATTTGTGGATACAACACCATCTTGCAAGCAGGACCTTAGGAGCACAAGTTCACGCTGTGCTGGGATCGATTAACCTTTCTTTATTTTTTTTGTTATCAGATTCCTGTTCACTCATTTTCCCCTCACATTTAGTTGTTTCCTGACTGATTCATTTTGTCAGATATTCTTTCTTTGTTTCATGTTTGCAGCCTTCTATCAGTTTGTGTTTCGCCATTCTTGGATTGCTTCTTCATCTGTTTTTGTTTTCTTTCCAAATTCCAATTTGCTGATCTTTCTCTCTTAGGTGGACCTGAGAGCTCTCAAATGGTAGTTGATCAGTTTAGACGATCTAGACTTTGCGTATCTTCTTGAGTGTGTCAGCTCTTGTACTGGGAGGTGATGAATAGGAAAACCATGAAGCGTTCAGAGATGGCAGTTAACATTTTGAATGAGTAAATTTTGAATAAGCCTAAACAGCAAAAAAATAACTGTTGTCTGCCAGGTTTCCTTCACTCCACTCGAACTGTAGAGTGCTCATGGATATCTGACCGATCAATATTGGCTGCAAAGTGACTGTAAAATAAATGGATAGTGGCAACTGACTGTGTGGTCACAGAAACCAAATGTGCTCGTCAATTAACCTTTGATGCAGGGTGTTTTGGTTTTTAAATGAATGCGCCACAAAAGAAACTTAATGACTTGCTTAAAATTGATGAGTTTTAAAACCTAGCCACATGAGAACTCCAGGTAGCTGCACAGTGCAACAGCGGAACTGAACTGAAGAAGGGATGCTGTGGAGCAGCTGCATAGTGGGACTAAGTTGCGCACCATAGGTACACAGCTTATTCTCTTCTGAGAGTGGGAAAATAAAGCAGTGGTTGAGTAGGCCTGATTGAGACGTCATGGAGCAGAAGCACACTTTGATTGAGGGAGTGGTGCAAAATAGCAATGCAACTGAGGAGAAAAAGGCTTTTTATAGGACAGCAGCACAGGGGAATTTCAGGAAAGAGAGCGATTGCAACTAACACGGAAGTAGACACGAGTGGGGTGCAGTACAGAGGACTGAAAGAACGACAAGAGTGCAGCATAGTGAAACTGAGGGCAGGTGGTTTCAAAGCATGGGAGGGAGCTGGGAACATGATTAATTGCAAAAACGAATTTTTCATGAGAATTGCTCATAAAAGACTGGGTTTAAAAAAATAGCTGCAGCTACATTGACACGGTGGCACAACGGTTAGCACTGCTGCCTCACAGCACCAGGGACCCGGGTTCAATTCTGACCTTCAGTGATTGTGTGGAGTTTATATGTTCTCCCCGTGTCTGCCCTGGTTTTCTCCCACAGTCCAAAGATGTGCAGGTTAGGTGCATTGACTTGCTAAATGCCCTTTAGTGTCCAAAGGTTAGGTGGGGTTACAGGGTTAAAGGGATAGAGTGGGGAGTGGTCCGAGGTAGGGTGCTCTTTCAGAGGGTTGGTACAGTCTTAATGGGCCCAATGGCCTCCTTCTACACTGTCGGGATTCTATGATCAGGAACACAGATCGAGACTTCAGGAGCCAAAATGTGTCTGCATTATCAGCAGAAGTTAAGGGCGCGATTCTCCGCTCCCCACGCCGTGTGGGCAATTCGCGGGAGGGCCCCCCCGACAAATTTCACGCTCCCCTCGCGCCCCCTGTGATTCTCCCCCACCCCCCCCCCCACCCCCCACCCCCCACCCCCCACCCCCCCCCCCCCCGGCTCAGAAGAATCGCCGCTCGCCGTTTTTCACGGCGACCGCCGATTCTCTGACTCGGATGGGCCGAGCGGCCTGCCGTTCACGACCGTTTCACGACGGTGGCAACCACACCTGGTCGCTGCCGTCGTGAAACGGGTGTGGAGATGCCCGTTTGGGGCTTGTAGGGGGCCTGGTGGGGAATGAGCACCACGACTGTGCTCGGGAGGGGACAGGCCCGTGATCGGTGCCCACCGATCGTCGGGCAGGCATCTCAATCGGACGCACTATTTCCCTTCCACTGCCCCGCAAGATCAAGCCGCCACGTCTTGCGGGGCGGCTGAGGGGCAAGATGGCCACCGCGCATGCGCGGGTTCGAGCTATCATCGTCGTGACATCAGCCGCGCATGCGCGGGTTGGAGCCGGCCAACCTGCGTATGCGCGGCTGACGTCACATAGGCGCCGCCATCGCGTCATTCTCGGCGCGACGACCCCGCGGCCGAGAATAACGGAGCACCGCTCCTAGCCCCCCGGGTGGGGGTGAATTCGGTGCGAGGAGCGGGCTCCGAGGCTGTCGTGAGACTAGGCTGAGTTCACAACGGCCTTCACGATTTTCCGCGGGAGCGGAGAATTGCGCCCTATGTATTTAATGTGTTTGTGTATGGAGCTTTGATTAAATTATAGCTGAGGAGCTATGATGTCAGCTGATAAGAAAGTTTGTTTTAAAATAAAATTATTGGTAGTTGCTGCTGACAGTGTATTCTTTAGATCATTTTTCTGTTATTATGGGTTTATCTCAGGATTTGTTCGCTTTTTACATGAGAATTATCTTGTTGGAGTCAATGATCTTTTGTCCAAATGCATTTATTTACATGCTCGCTATTTACAAAGGTAAAATAAGACCAGTACATTGCTGGAGTGACCTTTGGAGGTGCTTCACCCTCATCTCTCTCACTGAGTGACATGACTGACATAGTTGCCTAGACACATGGTCAATAGCTCTCATTTATTCTCTAATTTTCGTCCACCTTTAATAATTATTCATTAGAAATTTATATACCCGGGTGTCCCGCTTAATTAAAAAGCTTCTGAATTGAAATGCTGGAAAGAGAAGACACAAGCACCAAAAACAGAGTACTATGACCATTCCTTTCCATGTGGCAGACCAGGATTGTGAAGAAACTGCTAAGACCATCCCTATTTGGAACTGTACATAGTTAAAGCTTACCAATAAATGTTTATGTTTAAAATCACAAGTCACAAGACCTCATCAATGAAACATCACCACTGCAACAATAAAAAAAACTATATTCAGTACACAATATAACATGGTGTCATGATATGAAACTTCAGTAGTGGATCAGGTTAGATCCCCAGAATTATTGTCTCTGAGACCTTGCCGCTGTCCGACCAAGACTTAGTCGCGGCCATAGAGGCATGGATCGTTCATAAACACATGGACCACTTGGGAGTAGAGAGATGTTCTGGCAGTCATTGTTGCCATCAAGAAAGTTTTTGAACCCGTAAGCACCTGATCGACTTGATATAGACTTAACTGCGGTCTCTGTGGAAGTAAGTAGCCTGTGCCAGAAGGGGAACCCATTATTACAGTTCTTGCTTATGTCGATCCTGTGGAAGCATCTCAGACTAAAGAATTTTGCCGCTCTACAAGAAACAGAAAACCCCCTCAAAGACTGGATTTATAATTGTCCAACTCATGTATATAATGTGTCGTTCAAATTTAGGATTGAGTAACTTAGTTATTGAAGATTGTATATATTGTATAAGGGGAAGGGATGTGGTGATTGTCCATAGAAGGGCCAAAACATGGTGGCACGTGGCGCAGTGGTTCGCACTGGGACTATGGCGCTTAGGACCCGGGTTTGAATCCCGGCCCCGTGTCACTGTCCGTGTGGAACAAAGAACAAAGAATAAAGAAAATTACAGCACAGGAACAGGCCCTTCGGCCCTCCCAACCTGCGCCGATCCAGGTCCTTTATCTAAACCTGTCGCCTATTTTCCAACGATCTACTTCCCTCTGTTCCTTGCCCGTTCATATATCTGTCTAGATGCATCTTAAATGATGCTAACGTGCCCACCTCTACCACCTCCGCTGGCAAAACGTAACAGACACCCACCACCCTCTGCGTAAAAAACTTTCCACGCACATCTCCCTTAAACTTTCCCCCTCTCACCTTGAAATCGTGACCCCTTGTAATTGACACCCCCACTCTTGGAAAAAGCTTGTTGCTATCCACCCTGTCCATATCTCTCATAATTTTGTAGAACTCAATCAGGTCCCCCCTCAACCTCCATCTTTCCAACGAAAACAATCCTAATCTACTCAACCTTTCTTCATAGCTAGCACCCTCCATACCAGACAACATCCTGGTGAACCTCCTCTGCACCCTCTCTAAAACATCCACATCCTTCTGGTAATGTGGCGACCAAAACTGCACGCAGTACTCCAAATACGACCTAACCAAAGTCCTATACAACTGTAACATGACCTGCCGACTCTTGTACTCAATACCCCGTCCGATAAAGGCAAGCATGCTGTATGCCTTCTTGACCACTCTATCGACCTGCGTTGCCACCTTCAGGGTACAATGGACCTGAACTCCCAGATCTCTCTGTACATCAATTTTCCGCAGGACTCTTCCATTAACCGTGTACTCCGCTCTTGAATTAGATCTTCCAAAATGCATCACCTCGCATTTGCCTGGATTGAACTCCATCTGCCATTTCTCTGCCCAAACTCTCCAATCTATCTATATTTTGCTGTATTCTCTGACAGTCCTCCTCGCTATCTGCAACTCCACCAATCTTAGTATCATCTGCAAACTTGCTAATCAGACCACCTATTCCTTCGTCCAGATCATTTATGTATATCACAAAGAACAGTGGTCCGAGCACCGATCCGTGTGGAACACCATTGGTCACCTTTCTCCATTTTGAGACACTCCCTTCCACTCACAGGTCTATAATTCCCTGGATTATCCCTGCTACCCTTCTTAAACAAGGGACAACATTAGCAGTTCTCCAGTCCTCCGGGACCTCACCCATGCTCAAGGATGCTGCAAAGATATCTGTTAAGGCCCCAGCTATTTCGTCCCTCGCTTCCCTCAGTAACCTGGGATAGATACCATCCGGACCTGGGGACTTGTCCACCTTAATGCCTTTTAGAATACCCAAAACTTCCCCCTTCCTTATGCCGACTTGACATTCTCCCTGTGTTTGTGTGGGTTTCACCCCCACAACCCAAAGATGTGCTGGTTAGGTGGATTGACCACGCTAAATTGCCCCTTAATTGGAAAAGAAAAAGAATTGGGTGCACTAAATTTAAAAATAAATAAATAAATAAGGGCCAAAATAGCAGAAAAGGGTCACCTGGCTTGGGTGGCCAATTAGGACTCAGAGTGAGTATTCACCCCAGACCGTGGGGCCCTATTAAGCTGGAGACATGTCAGCACCTAGGTGACTGGAGACTGCTGAACAATTCTTAATACATTGTTTTTTGTTTTCACTAACGGACTCTCTTAATGTGCATCATAACAATGGCCCTTAACTGATCAATTTTGATCTTTTATTTACTGCAAGGATCAGTGCTTGGGTAGCAGTTCACAATATCTATCAATATATCCAAGTTTGCAGATGATGCAAAACTAGGAGGGAATATGTGTTGTGAAGAAGATACAAAGCGGCCACAGGAAGTTTTGGACAGACTTGCTAAGTGGGCAAGAATATGGCAGATGGAATGTAATGTGGCAAAATATGAGATAATCCAATTTGGTAGAAGGAACAGTTGTGCAGAGTATTTCATACATGGTAATAAATTCAAAAGTGTTGTACAGAGGGATATTGCTGTCCATAAGTCACTCCAGGCTAGCATATCGGTGCAGCAAGCTATTAGGAAGGCTAATGGAATGTTAGGTTTTATTGCAAGAGGATTTGAGAGCAGGAGTAGTAAAGTTTTGCTTCAATTGTACAGTAGTTTGATTAGACCGCATCTGGAGTACTGTAGTGTTGGTCCCTTTATCTCAGAAAGGATATTATTGCCAGAAAAGAGGTGCAATGAAAGTTCACCAAACTTGTTCTGGGGATGGTGGGACTGTCTTATTGAGAGACATTGGACAAACTGGGCATGTATTTTCCAGAGTTTTGAAGAATGAGAGATGATCTCTTTGAAACCTACAAAATACTTAAAGAAATAGACGTAGTAGATGCAGGTAAAATGATTCCCTTTGTTGGGCAGTCTAGATCCAGGGGGCACAATTTAAAAATAAGATGGATGCCATTTAGGACCAAGATGAGCAGACATTTCTTTACACAGATGGCTGTGAATTGTTGGAATTCTCTATCTCAGAGGGCTGTCGAAGTTCAGTCATTGAATATGTTTAAACCAGAGATTGATAGATTTCTGATTAACAATAACTTAAAGGGTTATGGGGATAAGACCATAAGACATAGGAGCAGAATTAGGCCACTCAGCCCATCGAGTCTGCTCCGCCATTCAATCATGGCTGATATTTTCTCATCCCCATTCTCCTGCCTTCTCCCCATAACCCCTGATCCCCTTAATACTCAAGCATCTATCTATCTCTGTCTTAAAGACACTCTGATTTGGCCTCCACAGCCTTCTGTGGTAAAGAGTTCTACAGATTCACCACCCTCAGGCTGAAGAAATTCCTCCTCATCTCAGTTTTAAAGGATCATCCCTTTAATTTGAGATGGTGTCCTCTGTTTCTAGTTTTGAGTGTAAACGACATAGCCATGATTGATTTAAATGGCAGAGCAGGCTCGATGGGCTGAATGGCCTACTATGTAAAGAAGTGCTGCATTGCGATTCTTAAAGATGATCTGAAATCTGGAGCCTGGCTGTGATCGGAGTCTCTTCATCCCCAGTAAGTCCTAGTGGAGCTGATGTGCCGGATCAGTTGGCATATGATACGCCAGTGAACAGTGTTGGCGCAGGAGCGAAGTGGCAGATGTTCATCAGGAGATGGCTGAACTACGAAGTCGTTATCTGAGACCTCCGAGGTCTGCACCTCCATCTTGGAGTTTGGTGAGACAATGGTGTTGAGAGAGACTGGAGGCATTGCAGCATGCTGGTTTGGCAATGGAGCCACAGGATCCAGGGCAGGCTTCTTTCCAGGCACTTCACGAGGGAGCGAATGCGATCCAGGTGCCACTTCATTAGTTGCCCCGGACTCAAACTTGGCAACAGACTGATCCTGTTTTACGGACGACAATTCCAGAGAGCCACTAGCACCGTTGTTGAAGTTACGAATGAACACCACGTCGTCAGGTGCAAATAGGTCAACATTGAGCTGGGTAACGTCCATGCGAATCTTGGTTACAAAGAACAAATAACAATACAGCACAGGAACAGGTCCTTCGGCCCTCCAAGCCTGCACCGATCATGTGTCCTACCTAGACCAACTGCCTGTATCATTCTATACCCCGTCTGTTCATGTGCCTATGCAAAGGTGGCTAACGTATCTGCCTTAACAACCTCACTTGGCAGTGCATTCCAGGCCACGACCAACCTCTGTGTAAAAAACCTCCCCCGCAAATCTCCAGTGAACCTATCCCCCCTCACCTTGAACTTGTGCCCCCTTGTAATTGTCATTTCTTCCCTGGGAAAACGTCTCCAACTGTTCACCATCTCTGTACCCCTAATAATTTTATTAACTTCTATCAGGTCGCCTCTCAGCTTCCGTCTCTCGAGGGAGAACAATCCCAGTTTATTCAATCTTTCCTTATAGCTAATACCCTCCATACCTGGAAACATCCTGGTAAACCTTTTCTATACTCTCTACAAAGCCTCCACGACCTGGTAGTGTGGTGATCAGAATTGGACACATTATTCCAAATGTGGCCAAACCAATGTTCTATATAACTGAAACATAATTTTTGAACTTTTATACTCGATACCCCGGCCTATGAATGCAAGCATGCCATATGCTTTCTTTACCACTATTTCAACCTGTGCTGCCACTTTTAAGGATCTGTGGACCTGCACACCCAGATCTCTCTGTATCTCTATGCTCCTGATGGTTCTGCCATTTATTTTATAGCTCCCACCTGAATTGGATCTCCCAAAATGACACACCTTCACGCCAGTGTCTGGCAGAATCAAACTCAGCCATGTACGAAGTCTGAAACCTAATTATATCTCAGTGGGGGATACCCCAGTTATTGCGTGTGGCCTAGTCCTATACGAAAATAAGAAACTTGCCAGTCTTATGTCCAACGAACCGGATGTCTGTTCCTTGAGCCCCTGTTTAACCATCTGCATGGTCCTCCCTGCCACAACATTTGATGCCAGATGGTATGCAGACATGACGAATCCCGTTGCTCTTCACAAAAGCAGCAAATTCCTCACTCGCGAAGGTGTACATCAGGGATTCCGTGGTTGGAAAAGAAAATGCACAATTGCATGATGGTCACCCGGAGATGATCGCTACCATCTTGTGGACATCCAGCCACTTCGAGTGGACGTCCACTAGGAAGAGGAATATCAGACCCAAGAACAGACCGGTGAAATCGGCATGCATGTGGGCCCAAGGGCATCCGAGCCGCTCCAAAGGTTGCTGCGGGGAGTTTTTGGTGCGTCTGGCAGATGAAGCACTGCTGGGCCAAAGTCTCAATATCCGTGTCAAATCTCAGCCACCTGACATAGCTTCTCGCCAGTATCTTCATTTGGACACTGCAGGATGTCTGTTGTGAAGACCCTTTCGTTTAGCAGCCTGTCCCTTTGCCAAACAACATCCCTGGTGCCCCAGTTCCAGGGGATGCCATCCTCCATAGTCAACTCTGGCAATTTTGGGGAGAAAGCTTTCAACTCGCCTGACAGTTGACAATGCTGCCCTCTATAACACAAGATGATGCATCCTGGGAAGTGCAGCGTCAATCTCTGTCCAGTCACGAACAAATCAGGCAGTGCAGGCAGGAAGTCCATGAAGTTTAGTAAAATAATCACCATCTGCCGTAGGAGAGTTCACAGTTTCGACCTGAAGGGGAAGACGGTTCAACGCATCAGCATGCGTAATCTCGGTCCCTGGGCGGTGCTCAAAAGCGTTTTGTAGGCAGCCATTAAAAGAGCTCAGTGTTGAATCCTTGAAGATGCTACGGGAGGGACCGCCTTGTCCTCACGGAACAGGCCTAGCAATGGCTTATGATCGGTGACGATTAAAAAAATGGAGGCCATAGACATATTGGTGAAATCGCTTTATCGCAAATATGACCCCAGACTCTCTTTTTCGACCAGGGCATACTTTTGTTTGGCTACAGCCAGCATCCAGGAGGCAAAAGCAATCATGCGGTCATGGCCATTGTCCACTCAATGGGACAAAACGTCCCGAATGCCATACGATGAAACATTGCACGTGACACACAATAGCTTTGAGAAGTCAAAATGTGTCAACACGCCTGAGAAAGATAATTGCCACTACTCCTTGCTGAACGTCCTTACCTGGGCTTTTCCCCGATCCCAAGACTGGTGTTTTTTCAGAAGCAAGTGGAGGGTGGTGAGGACAGTTGCCAGATTCGGAATGAAACACCCATAATAATTTGCTAATCCAAGGAAACTGCCAAGTTCTGTGGTGTCTCGTGGAACGGCGGCCATTTTCATTGACCAGACCTTCTCGGCAACTGGGTGCAGGCCATTTCGGTCCACTTGATATCCCAAATAGATCATTTTTGTAACAGGGATTGTTGATACCACGGACTAAGCGGTCATGGACTATATCAGACAAAACAATTCCATATTTACAAACCTCGGCTATCTTCCGAGAGACAAACTGGGTGACAGACTCACGGAGGACCTCTCCTCCACATTAAACAAATATCTTTGAATGATTATCGATGGGATAGGCTTAAAGTGTTGAGCTCCAAGCATCATGAGTTGGTCGAATGTTTGCGTATCTGGCATCACTGGGTACATTAGGCTCCGGGTCACTCCGAACCTATGCGGTCCACAGGCCATCAACAGTATGACTATCTGCCGTTCATTCTCTGTGATGTTGTTGGCCTGGAAGCAATAGTGCATTTGTTCAGCGTTTTGGTTCTAGTCTTCAACACCGGCGTCAAATGCATCTAAATCGGCCAGAGGCATGGCGAATCAGAGAAATCCAAGCTGGGGAGGCGGCTTAGCTGAGCACAACGCAGCGTCGACAGCAAACCAGTTTACTTCTCGTTGCCAGTTTAATAAGGACGCGGTTAGTTCAAACCAAGTACAAATAAGAACTAAGTTTTATTTGCAAACAGTATATTACACTCCCTGGTGGACCCCTACTGAGTACTTCTCAACTCAGTGCATACTGGCCAACCTTGTATACTCTCGGTAATTGAGATACTCTGCCCCTACTGGGGAGCCCGTACTCCACAAGGAGCATGGGGTAGACAAGCATTCCCACCCTGTAAGCTCCGTGTGGAATATCACATTTATTTGATTCATTTAATTGCATATTATCTTTTAATGTGCTGTTTTAACTGAAAGTGACATGACTCAGTCTATTCCAAATTCCTTGGCTTGAATTCAGTGCTTTTGCCCACAGCTGTGATGCTGAGCTGATTTGACTGAGGTGGTCTGAGCATGTGCGTTCTGCCGAACTTCCCAGGGCACATCAATTTCACTCAGCTGCACTAATTCTCCCTTCTGGAAAGTTCCACCTGCTTTCTTCAAACAATCATTGAAGAACAAGAGGACAAATTCTCAACACTTTGTTGAGGTTAATTTTATGTGGAATGTTTTGAGAGGTTGTCTGAGAATGAAAGGTGACAGTGTTTGCAATACGCACCTCCTGTAACTTTTTGAGTTCTATACAATTAAGCTGGGGGTTGGGAGGATGAGAGGGAGAGAGGAAAGAGAGAGATGGAAAAGTTTATTCGTTCATGAGATGTGGGCATCGCTGGCTGGGCCAGCACTTGTTGCCCATCCCTGGGTTTGTAGGATTCTGGGGCACAGTCTGGTAAGCACCACACAGCTGCATATCAGTTGGGGGCAGGAACCCTCAGGTGAGACCAGTCAGAGGTCTGCTGGATCCCAGGACCAAACTGGGTCACAGCCCGATGCTGAGGCTCTGGTACAGGGTTACCCAGAACTGATGGAGATGATAGAGAACACCTGAGATATACAGAGAAAAATGTCAGCGTCACTCCAGCAGACCTATAACCACGTGGAGGAGCTCCAGAGGCCACAGGAGCAGGAGATGTCAGTGGCGATATGTGGTGGCGACGCAATGGAGAGCCTCGTGCATGATGTCAGCACCATTAGTGGAGATGTCCAAGATGTCGTGCAGTCGGTGATGGCCATGTCTGAGGGTCTCGGCAGAATGTCTGACTCACTGGGGGATGTGCACCAATGCCTGGCTGATCGTGAGGTGCTGTGGGACATGTCCCGCTCTCTGATGGAATGGCCGAGACGCTGTGGAACTTTTCCCAGTCGTAGGTGGCCGTTGCCAAGGGGCTGCAGGGATGCAGAGCATGTCCCAGTCACTGAGGAACATCTCCGAGGTCATCAGCACAAGGTACAGATATCAGGGAGCCATCAGGGCTGGCAGAGCCAGCTTGAACCAGCTGCCCCTCCATCCCAAGATGAACCCCAGGACCCTATGGGCACCGAGCGAGAGCCAACCGGGTTCCGCCCCATGGAGTGGGGATTGAGGCCACCAGCTCCACCCCTCTGATGAGGCTGCATCTCGCAGCAAGCACACAGTTCAGGGCAACACAGCTGTGCATGTGCTACCGACAAGTGCGTCGGAGCCCTCAGGCCCCAGAGCCCCCAGAGGGCATCCGTCAAGGATATCGAAGGCCACACATTAAAATTCCTTGAACACAACCAATATGACGTCTCTGTCAGTTTCTTCCGCAATGCAGACCGACCTCCGAACCCTTGGCCGATCGGAGACATCGGAACTGCATCTTGAAGAGTCCGATGCATCGCTCAATGACAGCCCGGGTGGCCACACGGACCCCATTGTAGCGAGTCTCTGCTTCGGTATCTGGCCTCCGTACCGGCGTCATTAGCCAGGTCCTCAGCGTGGACCACTTATCCCCGAAAAGCCAGCTGCTCAACCTGGGGTGGTCCTCGAAGAGGCCGGGGATGACTGACTGCCCCAAGATGTAACTGTCATGGACACTCCCTGGGACGTGTGCATACACGTATATTATCTTCACCTGGTGGTCACACACGAGCTGTGTGTTCAGGGAGTGGAACCCCTTCCTGTTAATGTAGGACACTCCCAGATGGTCCTCTGGGCCCCGCCCTGGTGTGATGGGCGGCTGGGTGCGCAGGGTGTAGGGCGGGGTCTGGCACAAGCCTCTGCAGGCAGTGCTGATGCCGGCGTCTGGCTGCCCGGCCTAGCAGCAACACAACTAGGTGAGGTTCTGCGGGGTCCAAAATCTGGTCCATAGTATTCAACATCTGTACGTCATTAGGAGAGGGTTCACCCATTGATCTCCCCCTCCCGTCGCCCTGTCCATGCACGCCTGGCCACAGTGGGCTCTCCTCACCAAACCCCAGACCCGGTTTCCTGGACACCCGCTCATGTCACCTAGACCAGGCGCTGGTCCATTCACCATTACACTCACCCACACTTCAGCTGTGGACATGTCCCCGGGGCTGTGTCCCATCCCCTGGGTGTTCAGATATCGACTGCTGCCCGTGTGGTGATGCCTCCTGCAGGTATTCAGGCATGGTGTCCAGGCATTACTGTCTGATTGGGATGTTAGGCAATGATTCCCACATGCTACATGACCCGCCCACCCATGAGAATCCAATTGTGCTCACTTAACCACGATTGACAATTCCCGATTATCAATAACTTTCAGCCGCAAGGCCAGAGGTCTCGTCAATTGGTGGTGGTTATGGGTGGTTGGTGGGGCAGGCGAGCAGGAACAAGGATTGCTCCCAGAACAGGCACACTTTCATCGTTTGCAAATTTCAACATATTAAACACAGCAATTGCTTCAGGCCCAGCCGCTGTTAGGAGCCTCACTACCTGAGGCAAATCTGATTGCTCTCCTAAATTTACTGCAGTGAGAAACAGATTACTTGTTTAAATGCACACCAGTTGTTGTCCACATTACCATGAAATCTGAGACTCATTGGTGGCTTCAACGACTCCACGTTGTTAATTTTGGCAGTCTGGAAAATCTTCAAATCTCAATGGACCTCATGGCAGGCCTCTCAATATTTAATAGCATCCAGCCCTGGGTACCATGTAATGTTCTTGTCAGATGACCTGATTTATATTGTGAGGACACTTGTAGCTAAAGCTAGAAATGATTTATTAACATTAACTGTGGGAAACTATGTACAAAATAACAGATGAATAACAGGATGATCATGCACAAGCAATCTATCTCTTCCCTGCTCTCCAGTCATTCTGAGGTCACCTGACTCCAGCTTTCACTTACATACCAATGAGACTCCTCGAGGTCAGTCGGTGAATTACAACACAACCATGATAACACGACGCACACGATCCAGGGTTGGCATGGTGGTGCCTCACCTGGTTGCCCTACTCCCCCCGGCATTTCCTCTCCTCCCCCCCCGGCATTTCCTCCCCCCCCCCCCCGGCATAATATCCCCCCCCCCCCCCGGCATTTCCTCCCCCCCCCCCCCGGCATTTCCTCCCCCCCCCCCCCCGGCATTTCCTCCCCCCCCCCCCCCGGCATTTCCTCCCCCCCCCGGCATTTCCTCCCCCCCCCCCCCGGCATTTCCTCCCCCCCCCCCCCCCGGCATTTCCTCCCCCCCCCCCGGCATTTCCTCCCCCCCCCCCCCCCGGCATTTCCTCCCCCCCCCCCGGCATTTCCTCCCCCCCCCCCCCCGGCATTTCCTCCCCCCCCCCCCGGCATTTCCTCCCCCCCCCCCCACCCCCCGGCATTTCCTCCCCCCCCCCCCCCCCGGCATTTCCTCCCCCCCCCCCCCCCGGCATTTCCTCCCCCCCCCCCCCCCCCCGGCATTTCCTCCCCCCCCCCCCGGCATTTCCTCCCCCCCCCCCCCGGCATTTCCTCCCCCCCCCCCCCGGCATTTCCTCCCCCCCCCCCCCGGCATTTCCTCCCCCCCCCCCCCCCGGCATTTCCTCCCCCCCCCGGCATTTCCTCCCCCCCCCCCCCGGCATTTCCTCCCCCCCCCGGCATTTCCTCCCCCCCCCCCCCCGGCATTTCCTCCCCCCCCCCCCCCCCGGCATTTCCTCCCCCCCCCCCCCCGGCATTTCCCCCCCCCCCCCCGGCATTTCCTCCCCCCCCCCCCCCCCCCCGGCATTTCCTCCCCCCCCCCCCCCCGGCCTTTCCTCCCCCCCCCCCCCCCCCCCCCGGCATTTCCTCCCCCCCCCCCGGCATTTCCTCCCCCCCCCCCCGGCATTTCCTCCCCCCCCCCCCCCCCCCCCCGGCATTTCCTCCCCCCCCCCCCCCCCCCCCCCCCCGGCATTTCCTCCCCCCCCCCCCCCGGCATTTCCTCCCCCCCCCCCCCCCCCCGCCATTTCCTCCCCCCCCCCCCCCCCCCCCCCCCCCCGGGCATTTCCTCCCCCCCCCCCCCCCCCCGGGCATTTCCTCCCCCCCCCCCCCGGCATTTCCTCCCCCCCCCCCCCCCCCCGGGGATTTCCTCCCCCCCCCCCCCGGCATTTCCTCCCCCCCCCCCCCCCCGGGCATTTCCTCCCCCCCCCCCCCCCGGGCATTTCCTCCCCCCCCCCCCCGGGCATTTCCTCCCCCCCCCCCCCGGCATTTCCTCCCCCCAGCTTCCCATGGCAGCCCACCCCTGCAGAGGGTCCCCACCCTCCACTGGAGTGGCAAGTGCACGGCCCCCAGACTCTTTCATT
This sequence comes from Scyliorhinus canicula, assembly GCF_902713615.1. NCBI lineage: Eukaryota > Metazoa > Chordata > Chondrichthyes > Carcharhiniformes > Scyliorhinidae > Scyliorhinus > Scyliorhinus canicula. The sequence continues at coordinate 66,313,276 of NC_052156.1, read as the reverse complement.
TGAGCAAAGATGGCTACTCACCTCCTCGGCTCCCCACAGAAGCCCTTCCACCAGGTTCACTTTTTTAAAAAGGAGTACTAATTGGCACCAGCATGATCACCTACTGTGGAGGCCGATGAATCACAGGAGGCCTTTGGACATGGGGTGGCTCCTGTTAATTGTATGGAAATAGGGCTTAAGTGGTGACAATTGGTTTCTCACCATGCTACGGCGAGATCCTGATTTTGCCTCCAGGAGTGTGCCAAATTGCATCGCAATGTGTTTAGCGGCTGTCACGGTTCTCATTTTCGGCCTCTCCTGCTATTCACCGGCCTTGTTTCACTTGTGCAAGAGCGCAAAAGACCAAAGAATCACGGCAGACTGTCTGCTTTACTTGGTGTTACTGCGATTGTCCGGATTGTGTTTTGAAGCAACTGATTAATTTCATCTGTGTTATGTTGACAGACAAGATCAATAAGAATCACAGATGCCTGTGAGACAGAGTTCTGAATGAGATGGGAGTTGAGATAAATAGAAAGTCAGGAATGCAGTTGTTCTTTACATTGTCATTAGAAACAAATTGAATTTTTGAAAGTGAAACACTGTAAGCAACGAGAGGGATGGAGGTAGGAAGCTTGTAAAAAAACAAGGGGGAGGGCCCTGCTTCATTGCATCTATCTCTGGGAGAGTGAGTGGAAATGGGCCAGACTGAGTAATAGTAGTGAAAGGGGATAACAAAAAGGTTGATTGGGCTGACCAAGGTTTAAATGATAGGAGGTGTAAGTGGCTGCTGGAAGGTGGGAATAGTGAAGGGAAAATTAAAGAATTGGGAGTGTGATGGGACCAAAGAAATATAGAAACACGAGCAGGCATTTTCACCCTAAAGTCTGTTCCAGCGTTCAATTAGCTCATGGCTGTTTTGTGACTTAATTCCCTATTGCCTGCCTTTGTCCATATCACTTGGATATGAAGGGGTTAAGAACAGAGAGTTAATGTAATGCAAAGGCCTGAACTAATGCTCCAGTGACACAAGCTCAAACCTCTTTAAAGATATTCGCTCTCAAGAGTACATCGCAAGCTAGAGGGCACAAATTCTAAATAATGGGCAAAAGGAACAGAAATGATGCGAGGAAAACATTTTTCAAACAGATGGTAGTTGGAATCTGGAATGAACTCCCTGAATGTGGTGGAGGCAGGTTCAATTGTGGTATTCAAAAGGGAATTGGATCTGAAAAAAGAGAAAATGCAAGGTTATGGAGATGAGACAGGAAAGTGGGACTAGGTGGAATATTTTTTCAGAGAGCCAATGCAGGGCCAAATAGCCTCCTTCAGTACTGTCAAGATTCTATGGGCAGGATTTAATGGAAATGAAACAGAGTCCTTTGTCGAGCGTATTTAGTCATGTGTTTCCCGGTGCCGGCTGCACAGAGAACGACCCCTCTATCAAACGGACTCAGCTTCATTTCGGGGCCTCGGTGAGGACCGACCCGGCAAAGCCACACTCAGCACCATTTCCTGCACTCCCGATCTTTTTTCTTCTTTAGAAATTTAGTGTACCCAATTCATTTTTTCCAATTAAGGGGCAATTTAGCGTGGCCAATCAACCTACCCTGCACATCTTTGGATTGTGGGGGCAAAACCCACGCAAACATGGGAAGAATGTGCAAACTCCACACGGACAGTGACCCAGAGCCGGGATCGAACCTGGGACCTTGGCGCCGTGAGTCAGCAGTGCTAACCACTGCACCACCATGCTTCCCTAGCACTCCCGATCTTGAGATCCCACCCCGTGGCCTCTGGACCCCCCCTTTCCCCTCAATGCCCCAACGCATCTATAAGGGGATTATCATGCCCCCCGCACACCACCTCATGTGTGCAGGGCATCCCCAGGCCCGATCCCCAGCACGGGGAAAATGCCACCTGGGCACCTTGGCACAGGACTAACTACAGCCTCGTCGGGGAGTTCCCAGCTGATGCCCCAAATATAACCAGAGTCCCGGCAGATACCATTTGTGCTACTTAGCGCTGCGAGTTTCATTGCTGAGAGAAAACTGCAGCCAAGCGTCGACAACGAAATGAAGACCTTGCAACCCAGGCACCCCATCCATTTGCTCCTCCAACCACCATCTGCCCACCTGTGACAGACTGTAAGTCATGCATTGGAGTCCTCCATCACCTGAGAATTAATTTTTATAGTGGAAGCAAATCATCCTCGACTCTGAGTCACTGCCTGAGAAGAAGTAGGTTAAGCACAACTCAGCACCCGAGTGTCAGAAATTAAGAATTCTGACCAAAGAATTCTTTTAATTAGAAGGGTTTTGTACTTTGAAACATAAAACCTTACAATCAGTTTCCTGGTGTAATTACTATTGTCAGAAATATAACTCAATAAAAAGTATATAGAAAGCTCGAATGTAGAAATTGTGCCACAATTAATTCACTTTCTCACTGCCCAAATTCTACCTGCCACCTACTTACCTGAATTAGTGTACCCCATATAATATTCAAGGCTCAACATGAGCCAAGCAAATTCAACCTGCTTGTTTGGCACCCCATTTCCCACCTTCAACCATTGATGCACTTTGGCAGCAGTGTGTACTTCTACAAAATGCACTGCAGCACTGGAGCAAAAGGCTCCTTCAGCAACTCCACCACCTGCAAGCTCCCTTCCAAGCCACACACCGTCCTGACTTGGAACTATATTGCTAGTCCTTCACTGTTTCTGGGTCAAAATCCTGGAGCACCTTCCCCAACAGCACTGTGGGTGTACTTATACCATATGGTCTGCAGCGATTCAGGAAGGTAGCTCACTAGCACCTGCACAAGGGTAATAGGGATGCTGGGCTTGCCAGCAAAGCCCATATCCCAAGAATGAAGAAAAAAGCTTCAATCAACCAAAGATATTATCACTCAGGTTTAAAATTACCAATTGATTGAGATTTCATTGCCATTTGGGAAAGAAAGTTCAACAATTCGGTTATGCTTTGCATGCAGAAGTGTTTCACTCCTGAAGTGCCTAGTTCTAGTTTTTCGTCTATGCTTCCAAAAATTAGGCTTTCTAAAAATGCGAATAGTTGCGCGCCTGCTACTTTCTCTTTTTCCTTTAAGATCTTCAGAACTTAGATCAATCGATCCTTGTAATTTAACCCTTGGAGTCTGGATATCAGAAATCTAAGCTGCACACTCTCCAGGCCAAAATGTTCTTCCCAAGGTGAGGTACTGAGAACTGTGGTTTAACCAGGATTTTGTACAAATGTAAGGGGTGGTGACAGGGGTGGGAAGGCATACAAAAGTATGCCTGATTGGGGAAGAAAGCCACTAAGGTTTCCTGCAGCCTCATCCCAGATGCAGCCTGGAGCCACTGATGGCTCTCTGTGCCATCCAGGTCATGCCAACCGCCACTTACAGAAATGATAAACTAATTAAGCAAAATTATAGCAGTGAAAGAATGCAATAGACAAGGCTGCAGCATGCGCCACCATCTGCAGCCAGAGAAACTAAGTGAATGATCCATTTCAGCTTTCTCCTGAGTTCCTCGTTATCACAGTTGCCAGCCTTTACAAATTTGATTTACTCCACATGACATGATGAATGGTGACAACAAAGGCAATGGGCCTCAGTTGTATTACTGAAGAATTGTGCTTCTGAATGGGCCACGCCTTTAGTGAAGCTGTTTCATATAGCTACTTCTGTGGCACCAACCTGGCCAAGTGAAAAATTGCCCAGATACGTTCTGCCACAGAAAGCATGATAAATCTAATCCAACCAATTATCACTCCCTCACCCTCCTCTCAATCATACACAAAGTGATGAGAGGTGTCATCGAATGCAATCAAAAGACATTACTCACCAATAAGCTGCTCACCAATGCTCAGTTTGGGTACCACCAAGGCTATTCAGCTCCAGAATTCATAACAAACATGAACAAAAGAGCTGAATTCCAGGGGTGAGATGAGTGTATGTGTCCTTGACATCAAGGCAGCATTTTACTGAGTGCGGCATTACGGGGCCCTATCTAAGGAAGCTGACGGAACCAAGAGGAAAACTCATCACTCATTTCAGTAATACCTAGTACACAAGAAACTCCTTGTGGTTGCTAGAAGCCTCAGGATGTTGCTGTTGACATTTCTCAGTCAGTGTCTAGGCCCAGATATCTGCAGCTGCTTCATCAATGCCCTTGTTTGCATCAGACGGTTAGAAGGGATGATGGGTGTTGATGATTGTATAGTGTCCAGTTCCATTCATAAATCCTCTGATAGCTGCTCATGCCTCCATGCAGCAAGAGCTGGACATCATTAAGGTTTAAATTGATGGGTAGAATGAATGCCCCTTGCCACGTAAGTGCCAGACAAGACCATCTCTAACTAGATGACATGCAATAAATTTACCATCAAAAAATTAATCACCTTCAATATTCTGGTTCATTCACCATTGAACAGGTGAATAACTTAAATACTAGGTCTACAAGTTCAGGTCAGAGTCTTGATGTTCTATGGAAAGTGACTCACCTCTGGCTCCCCAGAGGCTTTACAGCATCATCAAAACACAAGTCAGGAGTGTGATGGAATCCAATTGCCTTGATAAGTGCAGAACAAAGAATACTCAAGAAGTTTGACACCATCCAGAACAAAATAGCCAGTTTGATTGGCTCCTCATCCACCATCTTAAACAAACACTCCCTTTACCACTGATGCACAGTGGCAGCTGTGTGTACCATCTACAAGATGCACTGTAGCACCTCACTAAGGCCTTTTTGGCAGTACCTTCTGAACTTACAACATCTATCACACCGGAGGACAAGGGCAGCAGATCCATGGGAACACCACTAACTCCAAGGTACCCTCCAAACCACATCATCCTAATGTAAAAATATGTTGCTGGGTAATAGTCAGTATATGAATTGAAAAGAACCATTGAAAATCAGCAATACAAAAAAGCCAGGTAAGAGAGCGACCAAATTCTCCGATTTTCAGTGTGCAAAGCCACGGAAACTCAACTAGTATTTGGGGGCACAGTTGCTTCACAGCTCCAGGGTCCCAGCTTCGATTCCCAGCTTGGGTCACTGTCTGGACGGAGTCTGCACATTTTCCCTGTGTTTGTGTGGGTTTCCTCTGGGTGCTCCGGTTTCCTCCCACAGTCCAAAGATGTGCCGGTTAGGTGGATTAATGATGATAAATTGCCCTTAGTGTCCAAAAAGGTCAGGTGGGGTTGCAGGGATAGGGTGGATGCGTGGGCTTAAATAGGGTGCTCTTTCCTAAGGGCCGATGTAGCCCCAATGGGCCGAATGGTCTCCTTCTGCATTGTAGATTCTATAGATTAAAGTTTTGTGTCAGTGCTCGTGAGAAATTCAGAAAATGACTGCTCAATTGGAGTTGTAGACAAAGTGCTATTAAATTGAGTAGAATACATTATTTCAGTCTCAAGGGTATGGTAAGGTAACGTATTCAACTGAGAAGATCAGATAGCCTTCCTTTTTAGAGGGCCCATACATTTTCTGAGTCTCTGCTGCAGTAATAATGATGCTCCCTTCATCTATCAGGCTCTTTTTGTTGAATTATATTTTTTTTACTGCGAACAGCATGACTATTGCACTGTATATGAGACATGAATGTTTGCAGCAGGAGCACAAGAGAAATGAGATTTGCAGTATTATATTATTTGGTGTCTTGTAAAACTAAACAGAAAATATCCTCAACACCGCCAGGAACCTACAATATGACCTCAAAGACAATGGGACACTTGTAACAGAAAAGCTTTAATCTCCACAGTGCCCAAGAGGCTTTATAAGAGGAGCTGGTCTTTTAATGCAGTATGACAAGAGATGGGCATATGGTTCTGCAGCTAATCTGTCAAATCAAGAAATCCTCAATCAAGCTGACAAGGCTTTGTCAGAGAGTCATCCAGGCTCAAAACGCTAGCTCCCTTCTCTCTCCACAGATGCTGTCAGACCTGCTGAGATTGTCCAGTATTTTCTATTATCATTAAGTATGCTAGTTAATCATGAGTTTTGGGGAAGATTTTATCATTAATCCTTTATTGATCAATGTAGTAAAACTTTGTCCATTTTTAATATGGTTGTGTAGTTGGGAATAGAAGTCACTCCTTCCAGACATCTTTTGAGTGTGCATCTGATCCTCTTTGGTCTCATGGTGTTATGGGTGTTATGTATTATTCGAGCGGCCTATGCATGACTTTAACTTAAGGTTAATACTTTGAAAATAATGAGTGCTGGGCCTTCTGAAGCTAAAATATGGATAAACTATCATTTTCATCTTGAATAAACAAAGAGTTAAGTCGTAAAAATTACATGAAGGAAGGATAGAAACCAACTTTATGTACACTGAGAAACAAAAATGAGTAAGTTTCCATGTTCTTTCTTGTGTATCGGGTTTATAAAGAGTCTAAAAATATAAATATTTCCTAAGTTTTTCTTTGGTTGAGTAATAAAGATTGTGGTGATAAATACAGAACTTGAATATTGCTAATAAAGAGAAACATGTTGTTACAGCTTTTTCTCTTGGCTCATCAAGAGAAACACAAGAATGTCTAATTTCAATCAAACTTAACATGGAACATAGAGCATGCAATTTGGCTTGGATCTCATTGATGTTTCCTCTTATCTTGCAATGTTGTCTTTTTGTGGTTGTGAAGCTGTGCTCTGTGGTGTTCCACTTCTCCATTGCAAAGACCGATTTGTGGAAGTGCTAGTTTCTCCTGTTTTGGATTTAAGGATTCCCTTGTGCTCAATCTATTTCTACCTGATGATTCGTTCTGAAAGCAGATAATTGTTCTGTGATTGGTTCAAGTTATCTTAGCTCTGTCCATGTGGCTGATCTTTGCCTACCTTATGAGATATCGTGGATACAACCCACATATACGTTGCTTTCTATAGTCCCTTGATTAATTTAAGATGTTCTCTTTTTTTTTGCAGTTCTGGCTATCCAAAGTTTATGCTTCAAGCAAAGTCCAACCATACTTTAGCAATTGCAATCCAAATGAATGCTTTGTTCCTGTGTTCATTATACGGACATGAACAGTTTAAAACACACAAAGCTATCACCCTGAGGTCCCTTAGTGGTCTCAGCCATTTCAATACAGCATGTTCACGTGATTCTCAGTATAATAAAATGGAATATTAACATGATTGGACATTGACTATTGAACATAACACTGTAAATGTTAAAACAATAATATGATTGAATATCAAGCATAATTTCCCACCTTGAGGGTAAAATATACTTATTGATCCCTTATCATTCCTTACATTTGGTTATTAAGGTTATTAAGGTCGCCCAACCAAAATCGGTGGTCTGTTTCTGTAGTTTGAGGTAACAGAGCATGATTATTACAAATACTGTCATCCCGGGCTGAGAATCGCGGGCGAGGGGGGCGTAGAGCGGCCCCTGACTGGCGTCGCGACGACCACGCTGACCACACCGGCGCCAAAATGGTGACAATTCTCTGCGGAGAATCACGTCCCATCATCGGCGTGGCGTGGCGCGATTCCCTGCCAGTCGCGGTGATTCTCCGGCCCAGCCCGGCCCCAGGCTGAGAGAATCCCGTCCAAGACACTTTTGCATTGTATCCTTGTCAGATGTGTTCTTCAACAGTAATTTTGTTTCTGACTGTAGGTCAAAGGCCAACATTTTCTTGATTACAGTTTATTTGTGGCATTCAGAACCAAAATGTTGCTTACTCATGCCATTTAATTTAATTAAAACATAATTTCACCTATCATTTCTCAATGATTTTAACTGGATTTTGGGAAGAAAACAGTCAAATCCAATTGACCAACTTTAAGAAAATTTGTCAGGGCAAAATTTCTTACAGTGAGCTTAAATATGATTATTCAGAGTGTGGTTTACCTTGCTGGTGCATTTAGTAACATGCAAATATGTGACAAGTTTGGATCATCACTTTTCTGGTGGAGAAGGGAGATGCAAAAGCCTTTTGACATGCATTAGGATGGCAATGTTACAATTAAAAATATCCGCTAATGTTTGACAGGCCGTGAGTACAGATAACACGCGCTTGAAAGCGATGCAACCTCATGCAATGACACCTTTATTGAATGCCACCCAAAAGATTTCTTTACTAAATAGTAGGGTGATTGGTTAGAATGGTTCCTTTTGTAATAATCAATATGAATACAGGGCAAGCAGCAAAAGTAATCCTGTAACTAGAAATTAACAATGGGGCATTGGTTTTGTTTTGTCTTTAACTTCATTTAAAAAGAAAGTTCATGGTTAACAATTCTACAGAGGGAAGAACCGGGCCACTACCAGGAAATTACACAAAACTTACAACGTGTAAGAATTGCATGCCCGAAAATGGAGGTCTCATGCTAATTTCTACAATAGCTTTATGTTGACCGGTATTTTCAGGGGGTCTAATGTCTGTTGTACTTGGGTCCCTTAGGCACTCAGAGGTTCCCTGCTGCCAAATTGGCTTCTGAAACGCATCTGAAGTGATTGGGTTTGGGAGGTCCCCTCCGATGTCCACTTTACAGAGAAAGTACAGTTATAATTGGGGTCAATTTCTGTGCTGTCGAGTTGGTTTTTCAAGGAAAAGCATGAGTTCTCTGAGAAGCCTTGTGCTCTTCTGGCTTTGTCATCATATCAAAAGCTGTAAATATTTTCACCCTTTTCACCCTTTTATTGACAGTTATTTTATAATCAATATTTTTTATTTACTATTGCTGGTGTATGCCACCACAATGAAGTGAAATGTATTCCTCAACTTGTGTAAGTAATGACCACAAAATGAATATATATATTGACTCATGTGCAGATGAAGTTGTATTATTGACATTCTTTCACTCAGAAGAACGAGTAGACAGCTCACTTATATCTATAGCAATACTGAATTAAGTCACCCACTGCATTTGAAAAGACCAACAATCTCATTCATGCAGTATCTCTTCATTTTCATATTAAACAGACTGAACTTTATTTTAAATTCTACCATCCATCCACATTTAAATGAGAGCAGAAGCTCTCTAAATTTACAAAAGGTTCAGTGTATTGCACATAACAGTAGGAGTTTCTATAACATTGGTCCTTTCTTGACATTGAAGTCCAATTTTCAGAATGTAGCAATGAACTTTCTTACTTTTTATAGTATGGGATGACTTTAGCTAATTGCAATTATCCATCTGCGGTTATCTGTTTTATATTGCACAATGTGTTAACAATCAACTGTAACAGCTTAAATGGTGACATACAGTGCTTTCGAAGTTAAGTAAACCTTAATATTACAAAGGAAATTGATATTGGGACAAACAAAGGAAGCAAAAAAGACGTAAAGATAGAGGAGAGAGTTCACAATCTCAGGTTGTTGAACTGAATATTGAATGCAGAAGGCTGGAACTTGCCTAATTGGAAGATGAGCAGCTCGGTGGCACAGTCATTAGCACTGCTGCCCCTAAGCACCAGGGACCAGGATTCAATTCCAGCCTTGGGTCTCTGTCTATGTGGAGTTTGCACTTTCTCCCTCTGTCTGTGTGGGTTTCCTCCAGGTGCTCTGATTTCCTCCCACAATCTAAAGATGTGCAGGTTAGGTGGATTGGTCATGATAAATTGTCCCTTAGCGTCCAGGGATGTTCAAGTTAGGTTATGGGGTTATAGGGAAAGGGTGGGATAGACAGGGAAGTGCACATGGGAAGAGTGCTCATTCGAATGGCCGGTGCAGACTCGATGGGCTGAATGGCCTCCTTCTGCACTATAGGAATACTATGATTCTATGAGATATTACTACCCCAGTTTGCATCACGATTCACTAGAGTATTGCAGCAGGCCAAGGATGGATAAGTGAGCATGAGAGCAAGATGCTAAATCTAAATGGCAAGAGAGACGAAGGATGGAGTCGTCCTTGCGGTCTGAGCGAATGTTCTCAATGTAGAGGAGACCACATTGGGAGCAGCAAAATTGAAGGAAGTGTAAGTGAAATTCTGCTTCACCTAAAAGTAGTATTTAGGGCTTTGGACAGTGAGGAAGGAGGAAGTAAACAGACAGGTGTTGTACCTTCTACGATTTCATCAAAGGTGTCGTGTGAAGGGGATTAAGGGGTGGGTGTGTTTGAAGAATGGACCAGGGTGTCCCAGACGGACTGGCTACTGTGGAATGCAGACGGGGAGGATGAGGGGAGGATGTGTCTCATGGTGGCATCATGCTGGATTTGACCGAAATGGCAGAGGATGATCCTTTGAATGCAGAGGCTGGTGGGATTAAAAGTGAGGACAAGAGGGACCCTACCATGGTTCTGGGAAGGAGGGGAAGGGGTTAGGGCAGCAGTGTGAGAGATGTTACTTGAACATAATAAAACGTTGCAGAAGCATTATAAAGCACTGAAGTGCTATGAGAGCTGATGGCCAAAACCTTGGTCAAAGAGATAGGACGCGATTCTCCCGAGTTATGAAAAATCGGGACGCTGGCGTCAAAAACGGGCGTGTTTGACGCCAGCCTCCGCCCCCCCGACCGGGAACCGATTCATCTCCCCGGTCGGGGCTAGCATCGCGCGGCCGTGAACTCTGGCATCGCGGGCTTAACGAATTTCGTTAAGCCCGCTAGCCAAAGTTAGCGACGGCTGATGCGTCAGATGACGTCAGCTGCGCATGCACGGATTGGACGACTCCAACCCGCGAATGCGCAGATGACGTCATCAAGCATATGCGTGAAACCCGCGCATGCGCGGGCCGGTATGCCCCTCAGCCGCCCCGCGAATGGATCCAGGGGGGCAGCGGAGGGAGAAAGAGTGCGCGGGGTAAGTACCCGCTGCCCGCGATCGGTGCCCACCGATCGCGGGCCCATGGCACCCTTGGCAATCGGTGCCATGGTTCCCGAGAACGGGACTTTATGGCCGTTTTTACGAACGGTCAGAGCAGGTGTGTTTTACGCTTGTAAAAATGGCCGTAAAGGCCTTGGAAATCGGCCCATCGGCCAGGAGTGAATCGCTGCTCGCCGTATAAAAACGGCGGGCAGCGATTCGTGTCGGGAGGCGGACGTGGGGGGGGGGAGAGAATAGCGCGTGGGCGTCGGAACAGCGTGTCCGTAAAGATTTACGCCGCCCACTATTCTCCGATTTTTCGTAAGTCGGGAGAATCGCGCCCATAGTTTTTAAGAAATCTCTTAAAGTTTAGGGATGGACTGCCAGAGTTTAGGGCCTTTGCAGCTGAAGGCACAAGCAAGAGGGAGGAATTAAAGTCTTATAACGTGCCTGCTTACCACTGGCTGGGGACTAATAGCAATCCCACAATCCTTAGGAAGTATGAGCTTCCTGAATGAGGGGGTGCAGTAATCCACGGGAGGCAGGAGTTCCGTCACCACACCAATATTTAATTACAATAACGATATTACAGGAGCAGCTACAAACAGTGCTGCTAGCAGTCCAGTCAACTTAAGACTGGCTCACAAAGCCTACACAGGTGATTATATGGGCCCCCTCAATGAGCTATCATTGAGGGAGCTCAGACTCCAATTGGCCAACCAATAAAGCCAATTGGAGTTCATTACAGGGGGGCAAAGAAATAATTTGCAGATTCTCTGCATAAATATAGCTGGCCAGTATAGAACCAGCTAGAGAGGAGTGAGCAGCAAGGGAGTTACTGCTGCTATTGTGTATATATGTTTTTGTAAATAAATGCTATTTCTTTCCATTCTACAACTCATGCTGGATTCTTCGTGGCCCTGACAAAAGAAAGAAAGTCTTACACTTGAATCTTGCCATGCTAATGACCTCACAGTCATTGCTTCACAGCCAATGTTATAATATAGGAAACACAGCTGCCAATTTCCGCACAGGAACAGCATTGTGATAACTTGGGCGGCATGGTAGCACAATGGTTAGCACCATTGCTTCACAGTGCCAGGATCCCAGGTTTGATTCCCGGCTTGGGTCACTGTCTGTGTGGAGTCTGCACATTCTCCCTGTGTCTGCGTGGGTTTCCTCCGGGGGCTCCGGTTTCCTCCCACAAGTCCCAAAAGACGTGCTGTTAGGTAATTTGGACATTCCAAATTCTCCCTCCGTGTACCCGAACAGGTGTAGGAATGTGGCAACTAGGGACTTTTCACAGTAACTTCATTGCAATGTTAATGTTAGTCTACTTGTGACAAAGATTATTAAAAGAAAGAAATTCCATCGATTGTGGCGTACAAATTCACCCAGTGCTTAAGGCAACCACAGCTTCTTTGAATCCAAATGCATGTTTAGGTCAACAGTCAATATTTAAGTTGAAGCTCCATTTTCAATCAATAAATGCAAGTTTAAGGCTATACTCGCATTGCGAGTTGGCCTTAATTTTCCAGCTTAGATATACATGTTTAGGGTTGTGCTCACCTTGTAAGTGGGCACATGGGATCAAGCAGGCGATGCTCAGGAGTTGAAGACACGCTCACACAGAGTGGACCATGTTTTGCAATCAGCAAACAGCAAGGGATCCTCCTGCAAAAAGAATGAAATATAAAGCTAGTTTCAAGCTAAAAGATATAACATTTATAAATTTGTCAAATAATCATGCGGCAGCGAGAGAGTTTGGTGTGAGTGAAAAACTGATGCAAAAATAGAAGAAAGAGGAGTCCAACCTGAAGAAGATGCCCAACGGCAAATGTGCCATGAGAACACGGGACAGCCACTGGCCTGATCTTAAGAAACGTGCATCAGATGGATCCTTGAAAATTGTCGGAATGGTTCCCCTGCATCCATAAATGCAATGCATACATATGCACATAAGCATTAAGCAGGATAATGTGCTTCTTTAGTGATGTTACATAAGGATGAATGTTGGCCAGGACACCATGTATAACTCTCCAGCATGTTCTTCAAAATAGTGCCATGGCATATTTTAGGTCTACCTTAGAGAACAGAAGGCGCCTCAGTTTAACATATCTGAAAGATGAATCTTGCAGATTCTACAATTAACTTCATGGGCTGGATTCTCTGCACCCCGACGCCGAAATCGCGGCGGGAGCTGGGGTGGAGATCCATTTTGGTGCACAAAATCGGGAGTGGCCCCATGCGCAACAGCATCTCAGCCATGATCTTCGTGCTCAGGTTCCTGAGTTCGGACTTGGACACACAACATTAGTGGTAAATCGGCTACCGGCTGTGCCACATAGCTCACATAGGATGGAATAGTTGAAAAGGAGTTGAGGAAAAGGATAGCATGGTTGAAAGGAAGGATTTCAGGTAGGTTATTAAAAGGAAGAGAGGAGTGGCATGGTGGTGCAGTGGTTAGCACTGCTGCCTCACAGAGCCTCGGAGCTGGGTTTGGCCCTGGCCCCGGGCCACTGTCCATGTGGCATTTGCACATTCTCTCTGTGTCTGCGTGGGTCTCACCCCCACGATGAAAAGGTGTGTAGCATCGGTGGATTGGCTACACTACAATTGCCCCTTAATTGGAAATTTAAAAAAAAATTAAAAATAAAAGAAACAGAGAGGGGGCTCCAGAAACTGCAAGGGTATATACAACAAGGCGGCATGGTGGTATAGTGGTTAGCACTGTAGCCTCACAGCTCCAGGGTCCCGGGTTCAATTCCGGCCTTGGGTGACTGTGTGGCGTTTGCACTTTCTCCCCGTGTCTGCATGAGTTTCCTCCGGGTGCTCCGGTTTCCTCCCACAGTCCCAAAGATGTTTCTTTCTTTGGGGATCCTCACCTATGATGTAGGGACCCCTGACTAGTGGTAAAAAAAAGAAATTACGGAGAAAGTAACTTACAATTATTGATTATAGCACTTCATATTTTCCTGAGACTTTTGGGCCACTCCTCCATTTGCTTTGTTGAAAAGATTTGCAAGGTATTTATCATCGCTCCACTCCCTACTTCCCTGCATTTTAGTCAGTTGTCACACTGTTGCCTCTTAAGCTTAAAAATAATGATGTGTCATAACGCCCACGAGGACCATGGGGAAATCATTGTTGATCTTCCTGTGAGCCTCGTGGAGTATGGGCTTCCCAGTTCGGGGGCGGAGGCCACCCAGCTGAATCTCGCGACTAAAGCTGACCGAAGAAGGGCCCGGAGCTGTTGATTGTCTCAACAGGGACTGGATTGGGAGAAAGTTATTACCATGGGCAGAGTATTGTACATAGTTCAATAAATCCTTGTTCCACTACCACTGGCTTCCTCAATTACTAAATGGTGCTTCTGGCCTTGCAACATTATAATATTAACTTTATATCATGCGTTCACTGCATTTGAAGTCTTACAGAATTTGTCATGTTTCCAGATGCAAATAATAATGGTCACTGAACTAAAGATACAGCAAAGAAAGATGTCAGCAAAATACGTGGGGCTGGATTCTCAGTTTTTGGGACTGTGTCCCCACGCTGTCGTAAAAACTAGGGACATTCACGCCAGAAAAACTCATAGCCCTGCAGGGGCTAGCAGGGACCCGGCGTAAAACTAGCAGCTTATGCTGCAGATACGGGCCCCCGCACTTCCAGGTCGGAGGCTGGACATTAAAGATAGTCCTCCCGATCAGCTGCGCGCCCGACCCTGACTGCCCACCCAAACATTACCCGGCCACCTATAAGGCCCCAACTGCCCTCCAATCGGCCCACACCCGACCAGGGCAGCTGCGGACTGAGTCCGCAACCACCATGCTAGTATCCCAACCGGCGTGACTATGTTAAATCCACGCCGCGGAACTTGGGGGCGGAGAATGGCGGGATGGGCCTCCAGCAATGGCCGCAGGTAGGTGATATGCGTTACTCATCGAGTGAGTCACTTTTCGGGGCTTGGAGAATCGGGGAACCAGCACCAGTCCTGATTTCATGTGCCAAAATGGATTCTCCGCCCTGAGTCCAGCTGCGATTTTGGCGTTGGGCTGCGGAGAATCCAGTCCATGAAGTTAATTATAGAATCTGCACAGTGTGAACACACATGGAACAAAGGGTAGGATGCAAAATACTGGTTTATTGACACATATGTAAACTCTCTCCACTCCCTGAATGGTCTCCCGCTCTGACCTACACTCAGGTCGGGGATTTTACACTACATGGTCTCCCCTTGCTAAAGGGGATGCCTCGCTCCGTTACTGGGGAAGTTGGCAATCTGCGGAGGTCACAGGGACCTCCGCGGGGGTTGTAAAAGTCATGCAATGAGACTGTGTTGTTCAAGGTAAAAATAAACAATCATAAATTACCAGAGAGGAAGTTTCATCAACTGGTGTATTTTTATCAACCCTTTTAGAATTAAAATCGACTAAAACCTCTGAGAACTTGATATTTCTGTATAAGGTTGTTATTTATTTAAAGTGAAATATCAATAGACTTCAAAGCTCCAAGGATTTGTGCAACTATTTAATAAAAACTAAACCAGACAGATGAAATGCAGATTTTGAGCATCTGCAGTCTGACTTGTAGATTTTTTCATTACTCATAAAAAAATGAAGCAGTTCAATGAAAGTTACAGTTCGAAACATCAATTGAAACAGATATTTACCTACAGATAATTGGCTGGATACTTCAAAAATGCGGCTATGTCCCCGCACCAGTGTACAAACGTGGTGTTTTACTCCCCAGTTTCCTACAAAAAATAAAAGGTGATTCACTTACCTGCAGGGGGTTAGCAGAAACCTGGAGAGCTTCCCGCAGCTTTGGTTGCGGATACAAGCCCCCCCCCGTCCATCTGGTTCCGAGTCCGCACATGCGCACGGCAGTCACGCAAGCACCATGGCGGACACGGACCGTGGACCAACACGGATAATGTAGGTCCCTCCGATTGGCCGAGGGCCGCTGCATCGGACTGGCCCGATTGCTGCTCCGGCCGTCCATAACGCCCCCCCGGTGCTCGATCCCCCCCCGCCCCCCACCAGGTCGGCCGCGGACTGGGTCCCGACCGACATACCACATTAGTTCCACGCCGTTGGGAATTCGGCTGGTCGAGAGTGGAGTATCGCTGGGAGGGCCCCTGGCAATGGCCCCCCCAGCCGCCTGCCGTAAATCGTGGGCGAGCGATTCTCCGGGGCCTGGAGAATCGTGGGAGCGACGCCAGGCCCAATTCAGTTGCGAACTTCGATTCTCCACCCGTTTGGCGCGGGGCTACGGAGAATCCAACCCAATATTGTTCAACTTACTGGCACTGGAGCGTGTCCAGCGGAGATTCACACGGATGATCCCTGGAATGGCGGGTCTAACATATGATGAACGGCTGAGGATTCTGGGATTGTATTCATTGGAGTTTAGAAGGTTAAGGGGAGATCTAATAGAAACTTACAAGATAATACATGGCTTAGAAAGGGTGGACGCAAAGAAACTGTTTCCGTTAGGCGAGGAGACGAGGACCCGTGGGCACAGCCTTAGAATTAGAGGGGGTAAATTCAGAACAGAAATGCGGAGACATTTCTTCAGCCAGAGAGTGGTGGGCCTGTGGAATTCATTGCCGCGGAGTGCAGTGGAGGCCGGGACGCTAAATGGCTTCAAGGCAGAGATAGATAAATTCTTGATGTCGCGAGGAATTAAGGGCTACGGGGAGAATGCTGGTAGGTGGAGTTGAAATGCCCATCAGCCATGATTGAATGGCGGAGTGGACTCGATGGGCCGAATGGCCTTACTTCCACTCCTATGTCTTATGGTCTTATGGTCTTAACTTCAATGTAAACCTATAGCTTTTGGTTTGCTTCCAAATCATGCTTGATCATGTGTCTTTAGATGGGTTTCATTTTTGAAATAAAGGTAACCTTTATTTGTTCTTTTCCACAAAACAAATTCCCTTTAGTGGCTGCATGTTTCCCATTGGCACCTTGCTACGGAATATTCAATTCTGTTTTACAGTAAAATGTAGTGACAATTTGCCAATGGAGGATTGTGTGGTCTAATTGATGGCATTTGTTACTAAACTCACTGTAGACCGAGTGGTCACGTGATGATGTGGCGACAGAAAGTGACACTTGACGGGAGCGAGGGAGTTCTCCCGGTAGGGCACAAGCATGACGTTTCTGCTCAGCTAGTGAATAAACTATTGTTTGTTACAAGTCTTTGTTGTCAGAGTTTGGGAACTCAGCACATGGTGACAATATGGCACAAGGACTTTGCTGCATCAACCTGCTCGCCTTCAAGGAAAACATTGCAGGCAACTGGTAAAAGTTTGAGAAGAAGTGGCATATTACTGCAATGCCGCATCACCTGACAAATCAAATAAGGTGTAAGCTGACACCTTGCTCATCGTAGCAGGCCCTGAAGATGTTGAGAAGTTCAAGTCATCTGTTTTCCAAATGGAGGAGGAGAATGAGACCTCAAAATAATTCTTAAAAATTTTGAGAACCTTTATCATAAGGAAAAAGAAATACTTGACAGACACATATTTAATTCAACAAAACAAAAAGCAGTGAATCAATACAGTCCAAAGAGGTACAGGTTAGATGGATTGGCCCTGCTAAATTGTCCCTTAGAGTCTAAAAATCAGGTGAGGTGGCTGGATTACGGGGATATGGCAGGGGAGTAGCCCTAGGTAGGGTGCTTTTTCTGAGGGTCAGTACAGAAACAATTGGCCAAATGGCCTCCTTCTGCACTGTAGGGATTCTATGGAATACAATGTATTACAGTACCTTGAAGATCTTCACCAAGAAATGTGCTTTTTGCACTCTTTTTGCTCAATTAGTCAGGTATTGAAAAGTCTGCGGGGTCCACAGTGATCTGATTTATAAGCAGCTACCGTGAAAGAAAGGTTAACATTATAATAGCCGTTTGCGGGGGGGGGGGGGGGGGGGGGGGGGGGGGGGGGGGGGGGGGGGGGGGGGGGGGGGGGCGCACGGTGGTGGCAGTGGTTAGCACTGCTTCCTACGGTGCTGAGGGCCGGGTTCAATCTCGGGCCCCAGGTTCACTGTCTTGTGGAGTTTGCATATTCTCCCCGTGTCTGCGTGGGTCTTGCCCCCACAGCCCAATGATATACAGGTGAGATGGATTGGGCCACGCTGAATTGCCCCTGAACTGGAAAAAAATAATTGGGTACTCTAAATTTATTTTAAAAAAAAGGCCGTTAGCATTTTCATGTTAAACAAAACAGTTAGAAAAAAAGCCAGCAGAGATATTAGGCAGGAAACAGCAGTTTTTTGCGAAACAGGGCACTACCCGTCCCCATCTGCAACAGCCATCACCCTCGGAACAGTACAGCATGTTTTCATATGGTAAATGCTATCATAAATGTGTCAAGTGGAATCATTTCACAAAACGCTGCAAATCGAAACACAGCAGCCTTCTTCTGCCACCAGCCACATTGCAGCTGGTCACTCTTCCAAAGGTAGGAGCATCAGCAAGGTGAATGCACTAGGGCTGAGCCAAAGCAGTAAGACCACTGAGCCTCCAACTCTATTGTGAGATTGTTGACACCATCACTGAAAAAGGGTGAGATCTTCATCAACCTCAACATAATTTGCAGCAATGCAAGACTGAAGGTAAAGATCGACACTGGAGCAAAGATACTGCCCAGTCGCATGTTACAGCAACTAGACCCATATGCAGCCCCAGACACTAGTACCCAGATGGGCCTCGTGATTTATAGCCAATAAACCATTTGCACTGATGGTGTGTGAACTCTCCACTGTACATAGGGCGGGTTCAAGTATCATATCATTGACCAGAACGTAAGCCCACTGCAAGGTCTTCAGGACAGCATCATACTGGAGCTCATCCAACGTGCTCCAGAGGTACATGCTTTACAGCACCAGGCCCCAGAAATGACAGAGTACAAAGAGCTCTTTGACTGTAACATCATTGGTAAGCTACCATTAGTATGTCACATGGAACCAGATAACTCGGTACCATAGTTACTGTTCACGAACACTGTTGCATCTCAATACCAACAGTGTCCAACAGGGAAGATGTCGACTGAGTGGTCATGTGATGACATGGCTACAAAGGGTCATTGTGATGGGAGTTCTGGCGTTCCCCCGGAGCGTGGGCAAAGCGCAAACATAGTTAGTGAATAAAGCTCAGTTAGTGAATAAAGTGTTGCAAGCCCTTGTTGTCAATGTTTGCTGTCAGCCACTTCCACACATACCGATATGGAAGAAGTCAAGGTATTTTTGCTGCAATGATGCCTCTTGTGTTTTCCACATCAAGCAGATGTACTCAAAACTATAATTATTAAAGCATTTGAGCATGTCAAACTGACAACTGTCAGTCCTCCGCAAACAAAACCACTAAAGCTTCAGTTGTCCTGGCCCACCCATCTGAGATTGGTTGGTGCTGATTGTGAAACATCAGTAGCAACACCAGTATTATACTGTCAACAACAAATCTCACACTGCTAGCCTGGAAAGAGTTCCATCAGAGCAGGAAACCTTTTAATGTTCTGAGTACAGTCAGGATGACTTTTCTCTCACAACATGAAGATATCACGGCAGTAATTGTTAAAAGGGCTGAGGAAGGTTAAAGGGCAATTTGGCAACTTTTGATATAGAAAACAGCAGGATCATGGTCCACATAGCTTAATTCCACAGCTGGATATGTTTTTACTCATGGAAACCTCAACATTTCTTGAAGCTTATTACATTTGGTTCAATTTTAAAGTTTAAAGATTGACACCTAGCAAGAAAACAATTGGGATCAGGTGGTTCAAAAATGATATTCAGAGTAATGTCATTAACTTTTGTTATATTCTTTAGAAAATACATTTTTTAAAATAAATTTGGAATACCCAATTAATTTTTTTCCAATTAAGGGCAATTTTAGCATGGCCAATCCACCTACCATGCACATCTTTTGGGTTGTGGGGGTGAAATCTACGCAAACACGGGGAGAATGTGCAAACTCCACACGGACAGTGACCTAGAGCCAGGATCAAACCTGGGACCTCAGTGCCGTGATGCCGCAGTGCTAACCCATTGCGCCACTGTGCTGCCCTTTAGATAATACTTTTGCAGTAACTGCATTATTTTAAACTTTTGTAACAAAATATAAGTTAAAAAAGGTACAAGGATTAACAATCCATAGGAATTAAAGCATTGCAAGTGGCTATTTGGTTCACTATGCAGTATTTGTCCGGGTCTTCACCAGAATCTCTAATATTTCCATATTCCAACCTAGGATGACAGTTTGAGTTCAGCAAAAGTATTGATATTTCTCCTAATTTTCCTGGTCATCTCTTACATTAAAAGTAACTTACACAAATGGGGAAGAAAGAACTGCGGCAAAAATTCTCCCTAACTGGCGGGGCGGGGGGTCTCGGCGTAGCGGAGTGGCGCAAACCACTCTGGCGTCGGGCCTCCCCAAAGGTGCAGAATTCTCCGCACCTTTAGGTGCTAGGCCCGCGCCGGAGTGGCTCCCGCTCCGCCGACGGGCGGAAAGACTAGCGCCAACGGCCTTTGGTGCCCGTCGGCCAGCGTCGGGGCTGGCCGAAATGCCTTCGCTGTTCGGAGTGAATCCGCGCATGCGCCGGAGCATCAGCGGCCGCTGACGTCACCACCGGCGTATGCGCGGTGGAGGGGGTCTCTTCCGCCTCCGCCATGGTGGAGGCCGTGGCGGCGGCGGAAGAAAAAGACTGCCCCACACCACTGGCCCGCCCGCCGATCGGTGGGCCCCGATCACGGGTCAGGCCCCCGTGGGCCCGCTTGCGCCGCCAATCCCGCCGGCACAGAGGTGGTTTAAACCATGTTGGCGGGAGAAGCCTGACAACGGCAGGACTTCAGCCCATCGCGGGCCGGAGAATCATTGTGGGAGCACGCCGATCGGCGCGGCGCGATTCCCGCTCCTGCCAATTCCCGGGTGGCGGAGAATTCCGGCCACGGCGGGGGCGGGATTTACGCCGGCCCCGGGCGATTCCCCGACCTTGCGGGGGGAGGTCTGAGAATTCCGCCCCTGGTGTTAATACACTGCATTTCACAGCCTCAAAATGTTTTAAAACTGCCTCACTGTGCACAACAAGCTCTTGTAAACAGTAATGACTATTTTTATTGATTTAGTTGAGGGATAAATATGGGCGAATATGTATTCAAAATGTGTCCATGGCTTCTTTTAAATCTACATGAACAGCCAGAGTTCACAATTGTTTCATATTTCATGGGAAAACAGCACCTCTAACCATACATCAATGTAATTATGAGGGATTGCTCTATCAGCCTAGAATATGTGCTCAGCCCTGAAGTGAGGATTGAACTCAAAACCTTCTGGCTCTCGCCAAGCTTGCTGCTTCTGATTCATCTGACACTTTAAAAAAATAATAATTAATTGAAAGTGGGGTGAAAGACACAAGGTAGTTAAGTTAAATTCTGCAATTATTGGAAGACAACAGCAAGTAATCTTTTTGAGGCCCCTCTCAAGCGTGACAATCTAGCCAACAGTAGTGATTACAAGGTGGTATACAGCATGCTGACAAAGAAGTATGTATTTCTCAGCTATTATTAATTCTATTTCTATTGGTGTACATGGCAAAGGCAATACAAATCGATGTGGTGCTGGGAATGTTTACTTTCTACAATGTGTTTTCTTTAAACTGTGTTAATTTATCGCATTATTATGTGAAGTTGTTGCTATTTTTATCCTTAAAGATGTTCAGAGCAGTTGGTGGAGCATTTTATAAGTAAACTCTAAAGTAAAGAATGTATGGAGTCAAAAGCAATGCTGAATATTTGAATCTGCTGATCAAAAAATGATCAGAATTCTACTATTAAAGAAATTGTGTTTGTCCATGAATACAAATAAAATAATCGGCACACTTTATTTTGGTCGACTGCCCTGAGGGCAGAACTTAAAAAGATAATGCTGCACTGATTTTAAAAATATACTTTTGATTGTCGTGAAACCCATCTGGTTCACTAATGACCTTTAGGGAAAGAAATGTGTTGCCCTTTCCTGGTCTGGTCGACATGTGATTCCAGACCCAGAACAATGTAGTTAACTCTTAACTGCCCCCTCAAAGGCAGTTTGAGATAGGCAACAGGCAATACCCACATCCTAATTTCTTATCCGTCTGCCACTAGGTGGCCATGGTAAGCTAGCACGGTAGCATAGTGGTTAGCACAAATGCTTCACAGCTCCAGGGTCCCAGGTTCGAATCCCGGCTTGGGTCACTGTCTGTGTGGAGTCTGCACGTTCTCCTCGTGTGTGCGTGGGTTTCCTCCGGGTGCTCCGGTTTCCTCCCACAGTCCAAAGATGTGCAGGTTAGGTGAATTGGCCAGGCTAAATTGCCCTCAGGGTTCAAATTGCCCTTAGTGTTAGGTGGGGTTACTGGGTTATGGGGATAGGGTGGAGGTATGGGCTTGGGTAGGGTGCTCATTCCAAGAGCTGGTGCAGACTCGATGGGCCGAATGGCCCCCTTCTGCACTGTAAATTCTATGAAAATGCACTGTGGGACTTGAAGATGAATCATTTGGAGAGGGCAGAAAGTATTTTTGCCAGAATATATTCACAACATAGACATACTTGGGAAATGTTGACTGTCAGCATCAAAAACTAAGGAGAAAGAGATCAGACAACTGAGATTGGTAGATTATTGTGAGGCAAAGGTAGTAAGGGTTATGTGACCAATTAAGGTGAATGAAGATAAGATATTCATAATCTCATTGAATAGTGTTATGAATGTAGGAACCTATATTATATATTTCATTTTAGTGACAGTAACGTTATTAAAAAATCCTGGTTTAAAATGCATACAGGGAGCGTGTCTACTAAAGCTGTAATTAAGGAGTTGTAAAAGGTGAGGCAATGATTGATTTTAACTATTTGCTTGTTTGCTGAGAGACAGCTGATGGGATATTCCCTGGCGAGTAGATAATTTATGAGATAGCGTATTTAATCCTGGCGAAGCAGGTGATGGGACATCTTAGGGGGATAAAGATGGTATATTCAATTTCAGGAGCCAGGTCTGTCTGTAGTTTGCAGTTTTGCCAAATGCCATTAGGTTGAGCAGAGGGGCTTGACAAGACAGAAGGATTTTTGGTTGTTCCTGAAAAAGGTCTCTCTCCAAAGGTCTGTACAGAGAAGCAAATAAACCTGTTTCATTAACTTTATTTATTATTGGCATTTGAACTGTATTGGGTTCCTTAATTAGAATTAGAGGCAGCTGTAAATAGTAAGTTCAAGCTATTCCTTTTATTTAAGAACTGTTTAACTGTTAATTGTAAAGCAATTTATTTGTTAATGTGGTTAATTCTGTGTTTAAATTAAAGTTCATTTTTTCACAAAAGATACCAATTGGTCAGAGCCATGACTCCCGGGGTGTAGTATCCTTTCCTCACAGTTCTTACAAATTGTAAAATTATTTGGGGGTCTCATCTTAACAAAAGCTGGGGTCTAGTCTGGTATCCTGACAATGGCATGACAGGCTGGAGGGGACAAATAGTCTACTCCTTATCCTATGTTCCTATGATCGGAGCAGCTTTCAGAATCTCCCAACCTGGTTCCCTGAGCTATCTGGCAAAATTAATATCTCACTTGACCAACTGACATCCCAGAACAAGTGAAATTCATTAGTTGTAATCTGAACAGTGGTTCAGTTTTGGTTATATTCCTTTATGGAATATAATACAGGATTTAAGCACAAGAATGCAGACAAATTCCAAAACAGTGATCATTTATTTCACCGGCATCAAACCTAGCTGTCCATTTATGAAAAAGCTTAGATCACGGAAATAAACTATTTACATTAGAGGACATAGACTGGTGCGCCAGACGGATCAGAAAACCATCAAAAGCACAACTTCTGGTCTTGCATTAGACACTGAGCAGATCTGGTTGTAGATTAAATCAAGAAGGGATTCTGCAGATGTGATGGTTGGTAGAACTCCAATTGCTGATTGCCCACAACTGCAAAAGCCAGATTACCTTGCCAGTGTGACCATGTAGGGTATCTTTCTCACTTTAGGATTTCTCAGCCTCAGGGAGGTTCTGTGCTGTACATATGACCTGCTTTAGTCTCAAGCAGCTGTGTGCCTCCTCCAATTCCCCTCATCAGTTCCGTGGACACGGACCAAAACCTTTGGCTGCACTAATTATGACTCTTGCTTACTACATTGCAGCTCACAATTTGGGGACTCCTGTACCTTCTACCTGCTGCTTTCCTGTTGCACACTCCCTACCTCATCATGTCTTCCAGCCCTGGCCCACAGCCTGCCAAGGTCACTGCTTCTTGTCCTGAAGGGACCAATTCCATTGTCCTGCATTCTGCCCAACCAATGTCATCCCACCATGGAAGGTATTTAAGTTTGATTAGATTCAAAGCTACTAGGCGGCACGGTGGCACAGTGGTTAACACTGCTGCCTCACGGCGCCGAGGAGCCGGATTCAATCCCAGCCATGGGTCACTGTCCGTTTGGAGTTTGCTCATTCTCCCTGTGTTTGCCCAAGGGGAGTGCAGCTTAGGGGAATTGGCCACGTTAAGTTTCCCCTTAATTGGAAAAGAAAAAGAACTTAGAACATTAAATTACAACAAAGATTCAAAGCTACTTTCGGGGTTGGTAACCATAACAACTATGATCGGATGTTCTAAAAACCCACCTGGTAGGAAATCTTCCATCTTTGCCCAAAATGTGACTCCAGATCCCCAGAAATGTGGTTGATTCTTAACTGCCCTATAAAATGGTCCAACAACATTCAGCACGCAGGCAACTGGGGATAGGCAATAAGTTCAGCCCAGACAGTGATGTCTTCATCCCATGAAATAATAAACAAAAAACTCTGCTGGTGGAGACCTGTTGTTCCACAGAGAACGCCATGCAAAAGGCAAAGCCCACTGTCTGATCCTGTGTCCAAGTTTAGAGATAACAAGGGTAAAGGATTCAGCCCCTGATGTCAGAACAGAGCAAGTCGATATAGGCAGACTTGGGATGAGCGGATCTGTGGTGAAAAGCTTATCTCAGCATTAGATATGACACCAAGGTTGAAAACAGTCTGGTTCAGCCGAAAGGAATTGTCAGGGAGGGGGGTGGAATCAGTGACTGGAAAAATAACTTTGTGGCATGGATTAGAGACAATGGCTTCAGTCTTCTCAATAATTAATTAGAGGACATTTCTACTCATTTACGATTGGATTTCTGATAGGGAATTTGATAATTTTTCAACATTGAAGGGGTCAAGCAAGGTGATGGTGAGTTGGAACTGGCTGCTGTCAACATACATACATGTAGTTTTGGATAATATCATCAAGGGAAAACATGTAGGTGTGAAATAAGGAGGAACCCACATGAATTGGGGCAGCACGGTAGCATAGTGGTTAGCATAAATGCTTCACAGCTCCAGGGTCCCAGGTTCGATTCCCGGCTGGGTCACTGTCTGTGCAGAGTCTGCACGTCCTCCCCGTGTGTGCATGGGTTTCCTCCGGGTGCTCCGGTTTCCTCCCACAGTCCAAAGATGTGCGGGTTAGGTGGATTGGCCATGCTAAATTGCCCGTAGTGTCCTAAAAGGTAAGGTTAAGGGGGGGGGGGGGGGGGGGGGGGGGGGGGGTGTTGTTGGGTTACGGGTATAGGGTAGATATGTGGGTTTGAGTAGGGTGATCATTGCTCGGCACAACATCGAGGGCCGAAGGGCCTGTTCTGTGCTGTACTGTTCTGTGTTCTGTGAATCATAAAATACAGGGTGAGGAAGAGAAACCATTGCAGGTGATTTTGTGTATGTACATGGAACTGTGCAAGTGCAAGTCCCATCCAGCTGGATGATGGTGGACGGTGGTTGGAGAATGATGTTATTTTCAAATGTGTCAAGGCTGCAAATAAGTCAAGAAGTATGAAACAACACACGTTGGCCGCAATGTACTGGCAGCGTTGTGCTCAAGCAAGAATGAGGAAGGCCAGGGGGCCATCATGCCCTGTCAATGGCAATCAAGGGGCCTGCAGCAGCCTGGGGAGGCCTCCTGCAGGCTTTCCAGCAGCCTTCACTACTCGCAGGATATAGCCAAACCCACGAGGCGTCAAAATCAGAATCCTGCCCAAAGGGGGCGTAACCAAATGTGTCCACCTATGTAGATTTTAAACCTACTTAGGTGATCTTATCTGGGATTCACCAACCTCCTCAGCGAAGCCACAGGCAGGTGCCATTCTGTACTGATCCACTCAAATATAGACCTGTTGAAATAACACCCGGAGCCGCCGGAGATCTCTGGGTGGTTAGTGACAGGGCATGGTGGCTCCCTGGCCTTCCCCCTGGAATGTAGCACCAAGGCACTGTCCAGCTGGCACCTTAGCACTGCCAAGGTGCCTGGGGTAGCAATGCCAAACCGACAGGAGCACTGGCAGGATCCCAGAGTGGCAGTGCAAGTGTGCCGGGGGGGGGGGGTCATGCCCATGAAAGGAGAAGGGAGGGGGGTCTGAAGGGTGGGGGTGTAGGGTAAGTAAGAAGGGGAGTTTTGGGGGTGATGGCTGGTGGACCCAGACGGGGAGGCCTGTGAGGGAGCATGGGGGGAGGGGCCCGGAGAGAGAGTACACCCAGGGACCCCATAGCGGGGTGTCCTCGCTTGCGGAGGGGGGGGGGGGGAGCAAATGCCCATATGTGTCGGGATGACATTGCCCATGGGTGGAGGGTGTAAGGGACCCACAAGCTTACTGAGAGATTGGGCACCCTTTCAAAATGGCAGCTCTGATCTCAGCTCCCCAGTGCTGAAAATAATTCTAAGCGTGTGCTAAACCGGTGAGAAACTCCCCAACACCCAAAAAAAGTGACCAAGTGTTGTCTGTTAACGGTGGGGATCTCACCCGCAGAACTAATGGGATACCCCTGCAAAATGCGCCGTAAATTAATTTACAATTTTACCATTAAATTCCGCCTGTTATCTTTGTCACAATCACGTAGGATGTCCTTTGTGACTTGGATAAGAGTTAAATACTGTGGTGCGGTGGATACCTGAGTGGACAGATCGAAAGATAGGCACAGAGTGACAGCAACATTTTTAAGGACTTTGGAAAGGAAAGGAAGGGTGGAAATGGGGCGGGGTCAAGAGTTGGTTTATTGAAGAGACGGGCAGTCCCTGAAGAGAGGGAAACATTAATAATATCAGCTGACATGGGAGCCTGGAAAGGAAGCTGGACGGTCAGCAGTTGATTGGGAACCAGGTTGATTATGCGGATTATTTCAGCTTTTTTCTTGTCCTTGAATTGCCAGGGGGTTGGTCTTCAGGTGTACTTGAATTTGGAACTGGAGGGTTTCTTTCTCCCAAATCCAAGGTAGAGTTGCTTATTACCTTGGCTACTCGGTTGACTGCAGCTGGCTGAAAGATTTTCTGCTGGTTTCACTGTCTCTGCAGAGCTGATTTTTGCTGTTTTAAAAACAGGCAACAAGCATGGTTGCCTATGCATTGTGACCCGTGACAAGTCCAAAGTCCTTTTCCTAAATAAACTGGTATGTTAGGCTGATAAACATCTTGTATTGTGGATTTCCATATTCTGAGAGTTTGAGGCAGCCAAGATCTTTGAGTTTGGATTAGGGACTATCACAGTACAATGAAAATCGATGGGACCCATTTCATTCGTCTGACACCCACTGAGATTCGATGTCCCTGGTGAACCATGGAGATGAGTTGTCCACAAACCCTGGAGGTTTTTATCCATATTTAGGTCTTGCCTGCAGACTCGACTTTCTCTCGAGTTCAAATGCCAAAAGTTATATGGTATGCTAGTTTTGTGTTCATACCATGAGACACAGGAGCACAATTAAGCCATTTGGCCCATCCGCCATTCAATCATGGCTGATATGTTTCTCATCACCACTCTCCTGCCTTCTCCCCATAACCCCTAATTCCCCTCTTAATCAAGAATGTATCTATCTCTGTTCACCTTTTAAAAAAGGGTTTGAACTCTTTTCCATTTGAAGTTGAAAATGACTATTTCAGAGTTGATGTGCTGTGATGTTGCAATTAAACAGAGCGTGCTTCATGCCTGTTACCATGACAGCTGTGATTCGCAGGTCTGTGATTCCAATTGTAGATTAACAGTAGGTATCTTTGTTTTCAAACACAACTTTTCATTAATCAGGATTCAAAATGGAATTGCAGAGAAAATGTGTGTGTCCTTTTGAACCAGAATGATTGTAACAAAGGGTATTTAGACTATTTAAGTTTTCAATCTGCAATAATGTTTTTGGCATTTGTTTTCATTAATTACATCTATTACTGGTTATGAAAAAAAGCAAGCCTTGATAACACCATCTGGCGATCAGTTGTGCTTCTGAGGCATTTCCTGATAAATAGTTATTCAGTGCCTGCTTATTGTCGCAGAGCCCTCTAGTGCTTGAACAAAGGGAAGGAAAAATAATTTCTTTAAATTAAGCAAACCAAGTTGTGGCTTTATGTGAGGTACCTTTTGGTAATGAAGACTTGTGTAAATTATCTTTGAACTGCATTCTCAAATAATGTCATGAAGAATTATACAAGAAACAACAACTTATGAGCTGAATTTCTAATAATTTATATAAAATTTGTCTTCTCTCTCATTTTAGTGAGGTGCCCAGAGTACCATTATAATACAGAACCACCTTCCAAAAGCAACTTTGCATCCACAACAGCGTAGCCGGGGTAAGTACTGCCCATTTGCACATGTAATTATTGTGGGAAGATTGTAATTATGAAGCTCACCAGTAATTGTGTCTTTTGTGATATCTGGGCAAGATTTGCTTCCAGAACAATCGTATGGTAAAATAATTTCCACTAAGTTTCTACAACAACATATTTCAATATTATATCTGATATTCTTGTGCCTCACCAAAAAGGTCTTTTGTTGCACCACAGGTCAGATGTCAACTTGCCCTCTGAGAACCCTAACCCAATGCATTTGCACTAAATGGGTTCACTCGGATAGATTGTCAACTTGCTGCTTGGGCAACATTAGCCTCATTTCCTTTCTGTTAAAAAACTCAAAGCTGGCTGTCAGGCGCTGTAGGCTTTATATTACTTGAGGCAACAGGACCTGGACATGCCTTCCTGGCATTTCATCTGGCAGAATTTTCTGTGCTGGAATGTTTACAAATATTTATTTTCTGACACAGCAGTGTCAGCTGTTTGTAGCAGATTTGTCTCTGAATTAAAAGGTTATGGGTTCAAATCTCACTCCCAGGGATTGAACACAAAAATCAAAGGAGCGTTGCACCGTTGGAAGTGTTGTCTTTTGTATGAGAGGTTAAGCTGAGGCCCCATTTGCCTGCTGCAGTGGGTGTAAAAGATTAAAAGGCACTATTTTGAAGAAGGGCAGGCCAATTTTGTTGCCCAGGCCAATATTATCCCTCCACCATCATACAAAAAAGCAGATGATCTGGTCATTAGCACATTGCTATCAGTGTGAGTTTGCAGAGTGCAAATTAGCTTCTGCATTTCCTGCACAATGATAACTGCACTTCAGAAAGTATTTCATTGGCTGTGAAGTGTTTTGGGTGATCGTGCGAAGCACTGTAGAAATGCAAATCTTTCTTTCATTTTTGAACACTCACTCAGGCCCCAAATAGGTACAACAATTTTGAAATTAAACCTTGTACAATATCATAGAATATATCATAAAAAAATCATTTTTGTTTGCCAGAAGTGAAGTAAGAAATGAGGTGCAAAAACATGTCCAAATCCTGTTGGGTTCTTGTGGAACGCATTGTAAATCTTTTTTTAAAGAATCAATCAAAGGAAAAAAGAAAAAAAATACATACAATAACAACCCGCCCTCCCCCACACACAAAGCGCCACTGTCCCCCGCCCAATATACAGACCAAAACATCCGCCCGTACATTCCAGGTAAAAAACACAAATTAACAATCCGTAAACAGTGTAACCAAAGACAACAATCCCGCCAACCTCCCCTTACCCCTCCCTAATGTTCAATGGCAACCAATTCTCGGAAGTGCGTAATAAACAGCCCCCATGAATTGGGAAACACTTCCTTCATCCCCTTCAGCTGAGACTTCACCTTCCCGAGAGCCAAAGAAATTCAAGTAGGTTCCCCCCCCCCCCCCCCCCCCCCCCCCCCCCCCCCCCCCCCCCCCCCCCCCCACCCCCGCCATCCCACCAGGATGGTGAAGCTAATCTGCACCCCAACAGGACCTGCCTCTGGGCAAAGGCGAGGCAAAGGCTAACATCTGCCCCTGCACCCGCCTGCACCCCAAGCCAGTCCAATCCCCCGAAAAAGGCTCCTTGGGGCCCTGGTTCCAAGTTCATGAGCACTACCCCCGAGATGCCCTTGAAAAATCTCCCTCCAACAAACCCCTCACATCCAACGTAACTATCCTAATCGCGGGTCTCTCACCCCTCCCTCCCCTCCTATCCACCATCCTCACAACTCCAGGCCCTGCCCGCTGGGGTTGGCCCTCCCTGTCCCATTGTTACCATTGAGCTCCCCCCTCCCAGAATCCTCCCATCCACTTCCTTTCAAAAACACCTCACCCAGTATCAGTCCCCTCCCCCAACCTTTCACCCCTCCTGGGCACATTGAAACCTGTTCTACCAGGCTCTGCTGGCCACAGCCCCTCCCCCCACCACACTCCCGTTCTCTGGCCAACTTGAGCTAGACATTGTGGAGGCCCCTGTCCAGGTCTCACTCCCCTCCAATCACCTCCCCACTGCCTGGTCCCAGGAAAACAAAGAAATCCCCTTCCACACACAACCCCAGTGCAAACACACTGTGGTAGTATGACTACGGGTATTACGGTACCTGGAAGTGAGCTGCTATTGGTGCAGAGGACACGCTGCCCATTGGCCTGGGTAAGTCATGTGCCTCTCAGCCGATTGGCTGAGAGGTAGGTAGCTCTGCCTACGAGGCGGGATATAAGAACCCGTGCTTCCCGGCAGTCGGCCTTTCTTCTGTACGTCTGCTGCCGGGCACACTTCTTGTGTATTAAAGCCTATCGTTCGGATCTCATCTACGTTTCATGTCCATTGATTGTGCATCACACACAAATGCCAAAGAACCACCATTGCAAAAGAAAATCCCAACTCTTACCTTATCAGTGGCAGTGAATCTGTGGAACTCTTTGTCGCAGAAGGCTGTGGAGGCCAATTCACTGAGTGTCTTTAAGACAGAGATAGATAGGTTCTTGAAAGGGGATCAGAGGTTATGGGAAGAAGGCAAAAGAATGGGAATGAGAAAATATCAGCCATGATTGAATGGCGGAGCAGACTCAATGCGCCAAGTGGCCGAATTCTGCTGCTATATTTTATGGTCTCATTTGGCACATATAACAACATGCAGTGAAAAATAGAGCTACCTACACTCCTCCACCCCCCTACCTGCAGTCCAAGACCAATCATCCTCAGTCCCATTTCTCACTTCTGCCCCAGTCCTTCTGCCTTCACAAACGCCTCTGCCGCTTCCACCTTTTTAAAAAATAAAAGCCTTTGGAGTTGTAGGTCACCCTCAGCTTAGCTGGGTACACTATGCTAAACCGCACCCTGCTGTTATACAGTGCCGTCATCACTCGGCCATCACTCTCCCAACAGCTCCGCCAACTTCTTGGCAAAATACTTTGTTGGCCTTGGGCCCTCCACCCCTTCGGGCAGGCCCATGATCCTCAGATTTTGCCACCTAGATCTGTTTTCCAGGTCCTTCACTTTGTCTCGCAGATCCTTGTTGGCCTCTACCACCCTCTGCAGCTCCTCACCCAGCGAGGTGAGCTGATCACTGTGTTGCGACAAGGCCTCTCCCACTCCCTTCAGTTTCTCACCCTGCTCCCACACCTCGGCCGATATCCTCGACACATAGCCCTTCACCGGGGCAATCATCTCCTCCACCAGCACCTTCAATGCTGCGATCATCTCCTTCCTCATCACCTCCATGTGCTGTGTGAGCTGCTTTTCAAGTTCAACAACCATCACCTCAGTTATCTTTCCTGCCGTGAACTGTGAGGCCCCACCCAGCGACCTAGCCTCCGCCATCTTTCCAGTTGCCGAGCCGACCCTTCCACTCAATGGCGAACCTCCATTCGCCCCTTCTTCACCGCAGCTTTCCTTTTGGTTTGGACAACTTTCTTCCTATGTCTTCCTGCACATATTTAACCAACAATTGCCCCTGGGACCGGGCATTAAATTCTAAAAAATCAAGTCTTGAGCAGGAGCCATCCAACATGCGACCTTCTCTTGCATGCCGCCTCCAGAAGTCAACTAATTGTATATCTTAATGCAACTTAGCACAAGGGCAAAAGTATATCACAGAAAGCAGCATGCAGTGCTTCACACTGCATTCAGTAGAAGTACAACTGTTTTCTTTGTTAAGCAGTGACAAAAAATTAAAGGGTTATGTGGGTTTTCTTTCATGTTTTGGTGAGAATCTTTTTATAGTCAATATTATTTGCCTCAACTCTGTTATTTGAAGCCGCTGACCTTCATTTTGACCTTCTGCTTGATGGCCTGACTGGCACTGACAATTCCTGGTTTAAAGTAAGTTCGCATCATACCATTTTGTGTCACAGTAAACCAGAGCTGCTTTCTGCAAATTTTCTTATGATAGAGATTAATGAAAAACATTAAACCAAGTAACTATAAATGAGTGTCATAAAGAGGTATTGCACAATGCTTCATATTTCTAAGTGATTTAATTCAGAATACATGTGCCCCTAATTTTCCTTGTCTGTACATCAAATGACGGGTGCAATCATCCCTGACAATTCCAGACACAAGGCAGTTGCTTTTATCTTTTGCATGAGTGCCCAACATTAATGGTGCTTAAATCAAGATATAGTGAAGATATGGTCCCCAGAAAACTGAATATAAATACATGCAAGTGGGAGTGACATGGTGGCGTAGTGGTTAGCACTGCTGCCTCACGGTGCAGAGGACCCGGTTTCAATCCCCGACCCGGGTCACTGTCCTTGTGGAGTTTGCACATTCTCCCCGTGTCTGCGTAGGTCTCACCCCCACAACACAAAGATGCGCAGGGTAGGTGGATTGGCCACGCTAAATTGCTGCTTAATTGGGGAAAAAAATGCATGTTTCTTTCAGATTAAAATTATTTGTCACATTATTGCTCTACCTTTGGAGTACTTGTATTTGGTATGAAGATGATTTCCAGAGATAGCAGTCCTTTGGTTGTAATTTTTCAGACACTCGATACAATTTCTCCGTTACATTTTACAAACTTCATTTTTCTGCTGAAATTTTCAATCGGTGTTCAACCTTGTCCTTGTGCTGGGGTTCATGAACAATAATTCAAAAATAAGACAGATCAAACATGAAAAGCCTTCTGTTACCAGAAACCTATTAAATTAATGTAGTGTTATCCCATGAAGCCTCATGTCATAGCTGTCTGGTATAACATTGGGAGATAAAGGGCACCATGGTACCTAATACCCTTGTCACCAATGATTCATATACTTAATCACTTTATGTAGTTCTTTCACAACTTGGATGGATGGGGGAGGGGGGGGGGGGGGCAACCTGTGGAGATTCAAGTACCGAGGGAGAAGGAGTTCTTCTTTTTCTCCCAAGTTCACAAAGTTTACTCCCATATCGACTTCTTTGTAGTGGGCAAACCGGTGCTTCCAGGGTAATGGAGGTGGAATACTCCACAACAGTAATCTCGAACCACATCCACATTACGTGGAGGTGAGTTGAAGACAGGCTGGGCCCAGCAGCCCCCATGGAGGCTGGAGACAGCCCTCCTCGCTGACAAGGCATTCTGTGAAAGAATGTCACAAGCCATCGCCGGGTATGTAATCGCAACCAGAATTGGGAGGTCTTATGCAAATTGTTTGAGGCACTGACGGGGGTGTCAAGGGGGGGAAATAATCGTGTTCAGGGCACTCAGGAACAGGAAGGAAAGGGCGGCTAGACAACAGCTGATCGATTCCATTCTGGATGTGGATCGTCGATACTCCACCACTCCACCCATGGAGGTACTGGCGGAGAGGAAAAAGCTACAGTTGGAATTTGATCTGGTCTTCACCGGGAAAGCAGTGCACCAACTCCGCCATGGAGGATGGAAGGATATTCTTACCCTGGAGGTGATACAGCAAATGTTCACTGAATTGATGTATATGATTGCAGGGTTGTTGTATATTGGGAGGCTGAGTAAATTAGGTCTATATTCTGTGGAGGACAAAAGAATGAGAGGTCATCATATTTAAATATGCATGACATTGAGAGTTGTTTTCTCCTGGCTGGGGAATCTAGGCCATGTGGGCACAACCTTTCAGTCAACAAAGGATTTGATGCTGATGATTTAGGACTCCGATGAGAAGAAATGTCTTCATTCAGAGTTGTGAGTCTTTGGAATTTTATATCCCAGAGGGTTGTATTTAAGGGTAAGGCAGGAAGATTTTTGATGTCTCAGAGAACCAAGAGATATTGGCAGTGAGTGGGAAAGTGGCTTGAAGCCAAACATCACCTATGATTGTATTGAATGACAGATGCTCTCCTCCAGCTATTTCTTCTGATCTGGTTCTGTTAGGAGTTAATGGAAAAGCAAGTTGTAGTTAAAAAGCTATCTTATTAATAACTTATTTGTCCTTTCTTGCAGCAATTCTATAAGGTTTGGTGTGAGAACACGAGGACTACTTTGTACAATTTTGGTCCCCTTACCTGCGAAAGGGTATACTTTGCTTAGAGGAGGTTTGATGAGAGTTCATTAAAAACAATTCCAGACAATGAGAGGTGATTCTTCGAGGATTTGACAGGGAGCTGCTAAAAGACTGTTTCTCCTGGTTAGAATGTCTAGAACAAGGAGTCATTCTCTCCGCTTAAGGCATTTGTCATTTCAGACTGAGATGATAAATTTCTTCACTGAGTGTTATGGAGTTGTGAATCTTGGGAATTCTTTACCCCAACAGGTTGTGGATACTTATTTAATTAATATATTCAAGACTGAGATTGATAGTTTTTTGCACAGTGAAGGAATTGAGAGATATGGGGATAGAGTGGGTAAAAGGAATGCACGTAGAAGTTCAGCTGTGATTTTATTGAAAGGTGGAGCTAACCCAAGGGGTAGAATGGCTTATTCCTGTTCCTATTTGTGTTCTTTCTGCAAGCCAAACCGGTGACATAAACAGGTGCTCAGGCATCCTCTGAATGCTGGATAACGGAATGCAAGGACTTCTGCCAGCCCTCGCACTCACACAATTGCTTGCAAATAATTAAACTTGCAGATACAGAGTGGCTCTGATTTTGTGTTCAGAACATGGTAACATCAGTCACCGCTGATCTATTTGTTCTATCAGTGATATCACTCATCGCTGATCTATCTGCTCTATTGATCACTGTGGTATGAATTTCACTTTTCCCATTTTTATTTTTTGATTCCGAGGACAAATCAAGACCGTCACCAGGTGTCCAGAAACAGTGAAGGGGGGTATGCGCAACGATGAAACTTTGTCTATCTCTTTTTTTTAAAATTTAGATTACCCAATTATTTTTTCCAATTAAGGGGCAATTTAGCATGGCCAATCCACCTACTCTGCACATTTTTCGGTTGTGGGGGCGAAACCCACGCAGACACGGGGAGGAATGTGCAAACTCCACACGGACAGTGACCCAGAGCCGGGATCGAACCTGGGACCTCAGCGCCGTGAGGCGGTTGTGCTAACCACTAGGCCACCGTGCTGCCCAACTTTGTCTATCTCAACCCGCTGCAGATTGTAATGTTTGGCCGTCTTCCAGCGTTGTTGACCGCCGTGGCAGGGGCGTGAAAGGGAGGCAGCAGAGGCTGCAGCAGAGGAGCGGGACGCAGAGGGGCAGGTGCCAGCTGTCAGGCTGTAGGTCCGCCCGCCCGACAGGGGCTGGAGGAGGACGAGGAGGACCACGACGAGGGGGAGCCAGAGGATGAGGATGCTGAGGAGGATGAGGAGAGGGGGGAGGAGGAGGCGGTGCCATGGCCACGGATTGGCCCGATGAGGCCTCGTGTATGCCGGCGACGCATGTCCTTCCAGGGCCTCCCGGACAAGGCATGCAGGAGGAGACTCCGGATGAGCCGGGAAACCTTCGCCCATATCTGCCAGCTGATGGCACACCTGGCACCACATGGAACTGGGGGTGGACATGCTCTCCCTGTGGCCGTCAATGTGATGGTCGCCCTGAATTTCTACGCAATGGGGTGGTTCCCATTGCTGAGTGGGGACCTGTCTGGTATCTCGCAGGCATCGGTGCACCGGTGCATCCATGCAGCGACTGACACCCTGTATGACATCACGGACGGGTACATACAGTTCCCCGTGGACCGCGCCCACCAGGATGCCTGGGCAGCACGCTTCGCCGTGGTTTCCAGGATTCCCATGGTGCAGGGTTCGATCAATAGGGTGTATGTCGCCATGCGGCCACCATCGGATAACAAGGCGATGTTCATGAATAGGAAGGGGGTCATACACCATGAACATGCAGGTGGTCTGTGACCACAAGATGAGGATCCTGCACATCTGCGCTCGGTATCTGGGAAGTCTCCATGATGTGTTCATATTGGCCCAATTGTTCATCCCTGGCATGTTCGAGGGACACCCCCACCACCGACCACCCTCAACTCCCCCATCACCGCATCACCCGTGTGCACAGCACCCCTCCATTGCACATCCACCTGCGGCAAAACGATCTGGGCTCACACGGTTGCTGGTGGAAGTCAATCTGTTCCATGCATGATGATAGCCCGCTCTGCGATGAGCTCTGAGCTCCACATCGTTAGATAATGTCTGACTCATGGCCACGATAACACCCTCCACCTGGGTGGTCCCTGTATGCGGCCTGGCACTGCATCGCATGGCCCTGTTGTCTTGCTGCGAGCGGGATGGCATGGGCGACCCGTGGCAGGGGGTGCACGTCACAATCACCTGAGCTCAACATTCCATCACCCTCACCCCCATTGGCAGCTAGTTCCCGCCCCAACCCCGCACGCATCGGACAGAGCACAGAGGCAGCTTTCATAGGTGTTACAGTGTGTTTAATAAGAGAAAATCTGTACATGTGCCCGAGCCCCTATAACTAATCTGTGCCCTGCACCCGTACCAACTCACTAAGTGTCTATCTTTCTGGCCTTACGGGCCCGATGACTACTTCCAGATGTTTCCCCAAACAGCACAGTAGAGGTGGAGGCGGACTGCTGTGACTCCTGCCTGATGACTAAGGTCCCCTATGGCAGTCATTTCCTGGGGTGGCCTGGCCTGGATGGGCCAGGCTGCGATCGGGCAACCGGGATGGCGTGCTGCCTGCCTGCTCTTCCTGCTGCCCACCAGATGCACCAGGGATGGTGGGGGGGGGGGGAGTCCAAGCTGCGGCGGTGTTGCGGGACCTCCCTGCAGGGGGACCTGGAACGGGCCCCAGCACCTCTTCCTCCCTCGGAGTGCCTGATTGCCCTCCAGCCTATTCCATTGGACGGGGGAGCGAGCAGATTCAACACCCGACGTACCCCGGCACCTGGCGCAGCCAGTCCTGGAGGCCTGCTCTGGTATTGTTTGCAGCCATGGAGCTCAGGGAGTTGGTCTTCCCAGTCTGGGTCTATGCGATGCTGACCAGCACCTGGGCAACGGCGCTGATGGTCTCAGCGATGGCCTGCTGAGACTGCGCCATGGCTGCTAAGACTGGGAAACAGTGCTGAGCGCTGTTGTGATGTGCAGCTGGCTCTGGTTCATGGCTTCCTGTGAGTGGGCAGCCCTGTCATGCGCCATGGAATCCTACAGTTTCACCTGACCATTCACATACCCATGGAATGGTTTTCAGAAAAGTGAAATTTAGTCACAGTGATAGAGCACCTGTGATCCTCATTATAGTGATCCTAGTCCTCGCTGGTGAGTTCTGCAATGGCCTCCTCAAGCCTGGTGGGGCTACGATCTCCTCCGTCCTATCACCTGCTGGGCTCGTTCCTGCTCTGCCGTGTTGTGCACAGGCTTGTACGGGTGAAAAGAAAAGCGATGTGATGAGAGGGGATGGAGCAAAGTTTGGGTGAAATACATGGCCCTGTGTTAGTTTCCCCATTAAGAAGGGACGGATACTAGAGTTGGAACAACAAGTCAGATGGGTTGGTGGTGTTGTGAAAGTCCTATTGAGTGAGTTTTTGATATGTGTCCCTCAGTAATGAATCTGTGATATCTGTGAAGAGCATTTGAGTACATTTTTAAAAATGTAGATTTCATTCTAAACCATACAGGAGATTCGACATTCGTAAAATAAAATGAGGGCAGCACAGTGGTGCAGTGAGTTAGCACTGTGGCCTCATGGTGCCGAGGTCCTAGGTTCAATCTCGGCTCTGGGTCACTGCCCATTGTCATAAGAACATAAGAACTAGGAGCAGGAGTAGGCCATCTGGCCCCTCGAGCCTGCTCCGCCATTCAATTAGATCATGGCTGATCTTTTGTGGACTCAGCTCCACTTTCCGGCCCGAACACCATAACCCTTAATCCCTTTATTCTTCAAAAAACTATCTAGCTTTACCTTAAAAACATGTAATGAAGGAGCCTCAACTGCTTCACTGAGCAAGGAATTCCATAGATTCACAACCCTTTGGGTGAAGAAGTTCCTCCTAAACTCAGTCCTAAATCTACTTCCCCTTATTTTGAGGCTATGTCCCCTAGTTCTGCTTTCACCCACCAGTGGAAACAACCTGCCCGCATCTATCCTATCTATTCCCTTCATAATTTTAAATGTTTCTATAAGATCCCCCCTCATCCTTCTAAATTCCAACGAGTACAGTCCCAGTCTACTCAACCTCTCCTCATAATCCAACCCCTTCAGCTCTGGGATTAACCTAGTGAATCTCCTCTGCACACCCTCCAGCGCCAGTACGTCCTTTCTCAAGTAAGGAGACCAAAACTGAACACAATACGCCAGGTGTGGCCGCACTAACACCTTATACAATTGCAACATAACCTCCCTAGTTTTAAACTCCATCCCTCTAGCAATGAAGGACAAAATTCCATTTGCCTTCTTAATCACCTGTTGCACTTGTAAACCAACCTTCTGTGACTCATGCACTAGCACACCCAAGTCTCTCTGAACAGCGGCATGCTTTAATATTTTATCGTTTAAATAATAATCCCGTTTGCTGTTATTCCTACCAAAATGGATAACCTCACATTTGTCAACATTGTATTCCATCTGCCAGACCCTAGCCCATTCACTTAACCTATCCAAATCCCTCTGCAGACTTCCAGTATCCTCTGCACTTTTCGCTTTACCACTCATCTTAGTGTCATCTGCAAACTTGGACACATTGCCCTTGGTCCCCAACTCCAAATCATCTATGTATATTGTGAACAATTGTGGGCCCAACACGGATCCCTGAGGGACACCACTAGCTACTGATTGCCAACCAGAGAAACACCCATTTATCCCAACTCTTTGCTTTCTATTAACTAACCAATCCTCTATCCATGCTACTACTTTACCCTTAATGCCATGCATCTTTATCTTCTGCAGCAACCTTTTGTGTGGCACCTTGTCAAAGGCTTTCTGGAAATCCAGATATACCACATCCATCGGCTCCCCGTTATCTACTGCACTGGTAATGTCCTCAAAAAATGCCACTAAATTAGTTAGGCATGACCTGCCCTTTACGAACCCATGCTGCGTCTGCCCAATGGGACAATTTCTATCCAGATGCCTCGCAATTTCTTCCTTGATGATAGATTCCAGCATCTTCCTTACTACCGAAGTTAAGCTCACTGGCCTATAATTTCCTGCTTTCTGCCTACCTCCTTTTTTACACAGTGGCGTCACGTTTGCTAATTTCCAATCCACCGGGACCACCCCAGAGTCTAGTGAATTTCGGTAAATTATCACTAGTGCATCTGCAATTTCCCTAGCCATCTCTTTTAGCACTCTGGGATGCATTCCATCAGGGCTGTATTTTAAATTCCACCATATTGTGATCGCTCCTTCCGAGAGGATCCCTAACTATGAGATCATGAATCAATCCTGTCTCATTACACAAGACAAGATCTAGGACCGCTTGTTCCCTCGTAGGTTCCATTACATACTGTTCTAGGAAACTATTGCGGATACATTCTATAAACTCCTCCTCAAGGTTGCCTTGACCGACTTGGTTAAACCAATCGACATGTAGATTAAAATCCCCCATGATAACTGTTGTACCATTTCTACATGCATCAGTTATTTCTTTGTTTATTGCCTGCCCCACCATATCGTTACTATTTTGTGGCCGATAGACTACTCCTATCAGTGACTTTTTCGCCTTACTATTCCTGATTTCCACCCAAATGGATTCAACCTTATCCTCCATAGCACCGATGTCATCCCTTACTATTGCCCGGATGTCATCCTTAAATAACAGAGCAATACCACCTCCCTTACCATCCACTCTGTCCTTCCGAATAGTTTGAAACCCTCGGATATTTAACTCCCAGTCGTGACCATCCTTTAACCATGTTTCAGTAATGGCCACTAAATCATAGTCATTTACGATGATTTGTGCCATCAACTCATTTACTTTATTCCGAATACTACGAGCATTCAGGTAAAGTACACTTATGTTGGTTTTTTTACCTCTGTTTTGAATCTTAACATCTCCAGTTTTATTCCTTTTGTTATTACTGGGCCTATTCACTGTGCTCCCCTCAGTCACTGTACCTTGTACTGTCGCCCTTTTAGATTTTTGACTATGTCTTCTCTGCCTTGCACTTTTCCCCTTACTTCCTTTTGCTTCTGTCCCTGTTTTACTACCTTCCAACATCCTGCATTGGTTCCCATCCCCCTGCCACATTAGTTTAAACCCTCCCCAACAGCTCTAGAAAACATCCCCCCTAGGACATCGGTTCCAGTCCTGCCCAGGTGCAGACCGTCCGGTTTGTACTGGTCCCACCTCCCCCAGAACCGGTCCCAATGCCCCAGGAATTTGAATCCCTCCCTCTTGCACCATCTCTCGAGCCACGCATTCATCCTATCTATCCTGACATTCCTACTCTGACTAGCTCGTGGCACTGGTAGCAATCCTGAGATTACTACCTTTGAGGTCCTACTTTTTAGTTTAACTCCTAACTCCCTGAATTCCGCTTGTAGGACCTCATCCCGTTTTTTACCTATATCGTTGGTGCCTATGTGCACCACGACAGCTGGCTGTTCACCCTCCCCCCCCCCCAGAATGTCCTGCAGCCGCTCCGAGACATCCTTAACCCTTGCACCAGGGAGGCAACATTCCATCCTGGAGTCTCGATTGCATCCACAGAACCGCCTGTCTATTCCCCTTACGATCGAGTCCCCTATCACTATAGCCCTGCCATTTTTCTTCCTGCCCTGCTGTGCAGCAGAGCCAGCCACGGTGCCATGAACCTGGCTGCTGCTGCCTTCCCCTGGTGAGCCATCTCCCTCAACAGTATCCAAAGCGGTATATCTGTTTTGCAGGGAGATGACCGCAGGGGAAACCTGCACTGCCTTCCTACTCTTGCTCTTTCTTTCGGTCACCCATTTTCTATCTCCCTCAGTAACCTTCACCTGCGGTGTGACCAACTCGCTAAACGTGCTATCCACGACCTACTCAGCATCGCGGATGTTCCAAAGTGAGTCCATCCGCAGCTCCAGAGCCGTCAAGCGGTCTAACAAGAGATGCAACTGAACACAGTTCTTGCACGTGAAGGAGCCAGGGACAGTGGACGTGTCCCTGAGCTCCCACGTCGCACACGAGGAGCATGACACGGGTCTGGGATCTCCTGCCATGTCTTAAACCCTTGGTAAACTTAAACAACTAGAATTTCAAAATAAAAATAAATAAATTAGACAATGAAAAGAAAAAGAGAGAC
Source organism: Scyliorhinus canicula (assembly GCF_902713615.1). Lineage (NCBI taxonomy): Eukaryota > Metazoa > Chordata > Chondrichthyes > Carcharhiniformes > Scyliorhinidae > Scyliorhinus > Scyliorhinus canicula. The sequence goes on along the minus strand of NC_052156.1, from coordinate 66,271,747 downwards.
TACTTACCAGTCAATTACCAGGGTTAAAAAGCACCTCCTCACACTCTGCACCGAATTACCTCACTGCACCAAATTACCAAGTTTCAATCCCCACTCTGGATGAGTCTCACTCCGGATGTGTCTCCTGTAAAAGTGCTAGCTTACTGTGTGCGCTGTCTGTCTGTCTTTTATACAGACCTCAGCTAACCGATGACTCAAAAAATACCTTAACTTCAAAGAGAAGAATACAATGTGCCCCTAAACAGGCCTCAGGTGATTGACAGATAACTGCCTCTCAGCAATTAGGGTGGGGGCAGCTTCAACCAATCAGACACTAAGCTCCACACTGAACTTTTAACTGAAAAACAGCAGAATTAGATTTTCCACTTACCTTTGCTGATTTACCTCACTGCACCAAATTACCAAGTTTCAATCACCACTCTGGATGAGTCTCACTCCGGATGTGTCTCCTGGAAAAGTGCTAGCTTCATGTGAGAGTACCTTTAAGAAATGGGTGATTAAGAAATGTACCTTTAAGAAATGTTTTTTATCAGTGATGTGAGAGTGTGGGTGGAGCTGGGCTGTCAGTCAGCTTTTTACTTTCATTTTTGAGCAGGCTGCAGGGTGTGTTTTAGTTTTGTTTTCAGTGTTGGAGCTGAAGCCAGCCCAATCAGGTGGACTGTTGATCTCTGCAATGAAAATACTATCTCTTGATCATCTGGTGAATTCAGAATTGTAAATGATCTCAGCAGTGAAGTTAAGCCTGATGTCTTTCTGTTTTGAAGTTTTTTAAAGGTGTATGGATGTTAAAAGGAAAGCTTAAAGGATTACTTAGTGTTGTAGTCTTTGGGGCTGTATTTGAATTGATGGTTGCTAAGATGTTCACTGTATGTTTTAAAAAGGGTAACTTGAGTTCATAGAATAAACATTGTTTTGCTTTAAAAAAATACTTTTCCATTTTTGCTGTACCACACCTGTAGAGTGGGCCGTGTGGTCCCCATACCACAATCTATTAAAAGTTGTGGGTCAGGTGAACTCCATGATACACTTTGGGGTTCTCTAAACGCTGGCTCATAACAAATTGGGGGCTCGAGGGGGATAAAAGTCTATCTATTGGATTGGCTTAGTGAACTTAAAGACAGTGAGGGGTGAGCATATTGTGGTTGCTTTTCAGGTGTGGTATTTTAGTTTAAGTAGGGAGTATGTTGTGGATAATGGCTCTTTCAGAGGCTCTGAAGTATTTGGGGGTGCCAGCATCCTACTCGCCTTTCCCTATATTCGTACACCGCTCCCTGTGTCTTCCTCCACTGAGCTTCCGCCTTTCCGGTGGTCAGCAAGTCGAACTTGGCCTGCAGGTTATGTCGCTCCCCCAACAGTCCCTCCTCCGGAGCCTCCGCATATCTCCTGTCCACCCTCACCATCTTCCCCACCAACCTCTCCCTCTCTCTTTGCTCTCCCCTCTCCCTATGGGCTCGGATGGAAATCAACTCCCCTCTAATCACCGCCTTCAATGCCTCCCAAACCATCCCCACCCGGACCTCCCCATTATCTTTGGCCTCTAAGTACCTCTTGATACACCCCCGAACCCGTCCGCCCACCTTCTCATCCTCCAGCAGTCCCACCTCCAGGCGCCAGAGCGGGCGCTGGTCCCTCTCCTCCCCCAGCTCAAGGTCTACCCAGTGCGGGGCATGGTCCGAAATGACTATGGCCGAATACTCAACATCCTTCACCCTCAAAATCAGCCCCCTGCTCAGGACAAAAAATCGATCCGGGAATAGGCTTTATGCACGTGGGAAAAAAATGAATACTCCCTGGCCCTTGGCCTCGCGAACCTCCAAGGATCCACCCCTCCCATCTAGTCCATAAACCCCCTCAACACCTTAGCCGCCACAGGCCTCCTGCCCGTCCTGGACATGGATCGATCCAATGGGGGATCCAGCACTATGTTAAAGTCCCCCCCAGTATCAGGCCCCCCGTCTCTAGATCCAGAATGCGGCCCAGCATACGCCGCATAAAACCCGCATCGTCCCAATTTGGGGCATAGACATTCACCAGCACCACCAGCTCCCCTTGTAACTTGCCGCTCACCATCACATACCTCCCTCCACTGTCAGCCACCACCGTTGACGCCTCAAACTACACCCTTTTTCCGACCAGAATCGCCACCCCCCGATTGTTTGCATCCAGCCCCGAATGAAACACCTGGCCTACCCAGCCCTTCCTCAGTCTAACCTGGTTCGCCACCTTCAGGTGCGTCTCTTGGAGCATAGCCACGTCCGCCTTCAGCCCCTTCAGGTGCGTAAACACCCGGGCCCGTTTGACCGGCCCGTTCAGCCCCCTCACATTCCAAGTTATCAACCGGATCAGAGTGCTCCCTGCCCCCCTCCCCTGCCGACTAGCCATAAGCCGTCCCCTGCCCGCCCCAGGCCAGCGCCCCCCGCTCGGCCCGTTCCCCACGGCGGCAAACCCCCACCCCGACCCCCCCTGCAGACACCAGCTCCTTCCTGGCCATTTCAGCAGCAACCCGGTACCCCCCCCCCCCCACTACCCCCCCCCCCCCCCATCCCCCCCCAGGCTAGGAACCCCTCCCAGCCGCGTTACTCCCTCCGTAGCACTCCCGTAAGCCAGCTAACTTCTGCTGACCCCAGCAGCTCCCGCCACACCTCCAACCCCACCCAACGTGGGGCTACTCCTCCTCCCCCAGACCCATCAGCAGACCCTCCTCCTCCCCCTCCCGCTCTTGTGCAGGAAAAACGCCCGCGCTTCTCAGCTCCGACCCCACCCCCATCCACCCTCAGCGCGGGAAACAGAAGAAAAGCCCGCGCTTTCCCTCTGCCCGACCCCGCCCCCGCAAAAAAAAAGACAGCACCCCACCCACCCTAGAAACAACCCACAACCAGCTTAAAACAACATGCAACAGCATAAAACAAAGACCCTTCCTACCAACAGTTATAAACAAACCCCGACCCTCAGTCAGAGTCCAACTTCTCCGCCCGCACAAAGGCCCACACCTCCGCCGGGGACTCAAAATAAAAGTGCCGGTCCTTGTAGGTGACCCACAGACGTGCTGGCTGTAACATGCCAAACTTCACACTCTTTCTGTGGAGCACCGCCTTCGTCCGGTTGTAACCGGCCCTCCGCGTGGCCACCTCCGCACTCCAGTCCTGGTAGATCGGCACTACCGTGTTCTCCCACCGCTCCTTCTTGGCCCACCTAAGCACGCACTCTCGGTCAACGAACCAGTGAAACTGCACCAGCACCGCCCGTGGCGGCTCATTCGGTTTGGGCCTCCTGGCCAGTATTCTATGGTCCCCCTCCAGCTCCTGGGGCCCCTGGAAGGACCCAGCTCCCATCAGCGAGTTCAACAAGATGACCACATAGGCCCCCAGGTCTGACCCTTCCAGCCCCTCCGTGAGGCCCAGGATCCGCAAATGTTTCCGCCTCGACCGGTTCTCCATCTCCTCGAACCCCTCCTGCCACTTCTTGTGGAGCGCCTCGTGCATCTCCACCTTTACCGCGAGGGCCACGGCCTCATCCTCTCTTTCGGAGGCTTGTTGTCGGAGCTCCCGTATCTCCACCCCCTGGGCTGTCTGCGTCGCCAGCAGCTTGTCCGTATTCGCCTTCAGCGAGTCCAGCAGCTCCACTTTGAGCTCCTGAAAACAGCGCTGGAGAGTCTCCTGCTGCACCTGCGCCCATTGCCTCCATTGTTCGAGGCCTCCTCCGGCCGCCATCTTGATTCTCTTCCCCCGCTTTTTCTTAGGCGCTGCCACCGCTATTCTGCTGGCCCCGCTCCTGGTCAAGACCATAGACCACTGGGGATCCGCTGCAGACACCTTCCCACATCGGGAACCGTCGAGCAAGTACCGCTGGGGGCCCTTGAAAGGGCCCAAAAGTCCGTTCCTCGCGGGAGCTGCCGAACGTGCGGCTTAGCTCCGCATAGCCGCAGCCGGAAGTCGAGAGCTTCAAGTTTTAGGTGTACAGATCACCAACAGCCTGTCTTGGTCCCCCCCATGCCGACACTGTAATTAAGAAAGTCCACTAACGACTCTAACTTCTCAGAAGACTGAGGAAATTTGGCATGTCAGCTACGACCATCACCAACTTCTACAGATGCATCATAGAAAGCATTCTTTCTGGTTGTGTCACAGCTTGGTATGGAGCCTGCTCTACCCAAGACCGCAGGAAACTACAAAAGGTGGTGAATGTAGCCCAGTCCATCACGCAAATCAGCCTCCCATCCATTGACTCTATCTATAATTCCCGCTGCCTCGGAAAGGCAGCCAGCATAATTAAGGACCCCACGCACCCCGGACATACTCTCTTCCACCTCCTTCCATCAGGTAAAAGATACCAAAGTTTAAGGTCACGTACCAACCGACTCAAGAACAGCTTCTTCCCTACTGCCATCAGACTTTTGAATGGACCGACCTCGTATTAAGTTGATCTTCTCTCTATACCTTGCTATAACTGTAACATTATATTCTGCAGTCTCTTCTTCCTTATGTACGGTATGCATTGTTTGTACAGCATGCAAGAAACAATACTTTTCACTGTATACTAATACATGTGACAATAATAAATCAAATCAAATCAAATAGTGACAGCCTCGCTGATCCCCTGGGAAACAACCTCCCAGGCTAGAGAAGTGTGTTTGGTATGTTTCTTTGATCCATCCCTGTGGTAGGCGACATGCCAGTGGGCCCGCAGTCCCCAAATAAGGGTTTGAGGGCCCTGGTACTAAACATCGGTGCTGCCTTTTTCTTGAGGATGCTATCCTTTCCCCCCTGGGTTCCGGACACCCTGCACAATCTGGTGAAGACAGGTGGGCTTGAGAGAGCGATATGAGTGTGCTGGGCTGGTGTTTAAATAAGACGATGAGACCTTTTGAACCCACTAGCTGAGGGCAGGCAGACAAATCAACTGCCGTCCCACTAGGAGGAACAGAGGGGAACTCTCCTGGGCATAATTATTTTAGTTCCAAGCCCTGAATCTTGCACGGGATCTCATTCTTCTGTTCAGCCTGACAGGCGCTGCCAGAGCCACCGGGCCACAGCAGTTAGTCTCAAAATAGGAGAATTCCGCTCTAAAATATTGAGCGCTGTATTCTCCCAAAATGGGGAATGTCCCCACGCCGGTGTAAAGACGCTGGCATTTCACTGCCCAGTTTCCTGCAAAAAATAAAAGGCTATTCACTTACCTGCAGGGGGCTAGCAGGGACCCGGGGAGTGTCACGCAGCTTTGGATGCGGATACGCACTTCTGGTTCCGAGTCCGCATATGCGCATGGCAGCGGCTTCGAGCAGCTGCGCCGAGCGCCATGGCGGACTTGGACCGCGGACCAACACACAATCTAGGCCTCCCCGATCGGCTGCGTACCATTGCATCGGACGGCCTGATCGCTGCCCCGACCACCCATAAAGCCACCCATTTGAGGTGTGCTGTTTTTAAAGAAATATTAATTCTTGGATTCATCCTGCGTTCAGGTTCTTCATTATATAGATTTGTCTTCAGCCTTTATATTTGTGACTACTGCAGGTTGCATGATGCCAGTTGTTGTGCAAGCTTGCAATGCTGCTGTGGACAAAATGAATCATATATTCCTTGATCAGCAGGACTGGTTTAGCTCACTGGGCTTGACAGCTGGTTTGTGATTGATGCACGATCAATTGCACGAAAGACTCAGATTGGTACAACTGTGGCTTTATTACAGTCAGATGCGTGGCCTCCTACTGCAGCTGGCAAAATGGCTGATCAGAAGGAGGACACTCATATTTATACGGCTCCTTGTGGGCGGAGCTAGCCGGCAGGGGCTACCGGCGAACCTGTAGTGCAGGTCCTACCTAACATCCCCTAATACAGGTGCACACAGTGGTTCACCACACGGTGATGAAAAACAAGGCCACCAGCGCGGGTTCAATTCCCATACTAGCTTACCCGAACAAGCACCAGAACAGGGCAACTAGGAGCTTTTCACAGTAACTTCATACTTGTGACAATAAAAGATTATTATTTTCCTTTTCTCTTTGTGGAGTTACTGGAAGCGTCTGTGTCAGTCAACAGTGGATGAGTCTTCCCACACAGCACAACTAATACAAATATATTAGAAGGAGGTGGCACTAATCAAATTATCATGGTTCGTTTTGGCACCTCCGTATTTTGCATCTTAAATTTCTACTGTTAATCACGAACCGAGCTGCGGCTATTCTGGACCAATCCGTTAACTCGGCACAATCTGGTATGAACCAAATAATGATGAAATTGAACTCGATGGCCAGCTGGTACGAATAATAGAACCAAGAATGGCAGTGTTTATTTTTGTTTGGGTCACAGATGCACATTGTAAACTTTGAGGTTGAACAGTCCTTCAAAATAGGGTGAACAATCAATCAAAACACCGCATCAAATCAAGTCACGTCTTTACAAATGGAAGGGAAACCTCTCAAATGCCAAGCAAACAATTCACAAATCTTCAAAATACAACTTAACTGTAAGAATCATGTTCATCTGTCCTACAATGGGAACATTTGCAACGCTCATAAATACAAGTCATTTAGATCTTGCTGACCAACATTAGTTATTTCCGCGATGCAATATGCCTTCTAAGACATCAACATAAGTGACAGTTTGCTTTAAAGTGAGCTGTTACATAACAGGCAATCTACTATACAAAAGAAAATAATACAATTCTGACCTGTAGCTTATTCTACTCATCTATGTAATAGCAAATCGATCATGCTCATGTGATAATTGAGGACTGGAAGTTTCCACCCTGCCCGCCGCACGATCGCCACGGGGCAGGAAACGGACAATGGAAAAGTCCATTGACCTCAGGTAGGACTCTCCGGTCAGCGGGCGGAAGCAGCCACAGAATCCTGCCCTGAGCCTTTCACTTGCCCATCTGCCGCCTTCGTGTCACCATTTGTCTTTATTTCTCTCTTCCGATTATGTTTTCTGTTTTTCCGTTTGATCTTGTGACTGTGAAGCTTCTGCAAGTCTCTCATTGCTGTTCCATTCTTTTTTCATCTTTTGTCTTCCCTTGTTCTCCTCTCCTCTGATTTTGATGACCCGGTTAGATGGATTAGCCATTCTAAATTGTCCTTCGTGTCCAAAAAGGTGAGGTGTAGTTACTGGGATAAAGAGCATAGGGTGGAGGCATGGGGCTTAAGAAGGGTGCTGTTTCCAAGGTGTGGTGAATGTAATATATATGTACATATGTTAATTCACACTGTCTTTGTAAGCGCAGTAGCATTATCCTACCACTAGGGGGCGTAGCGCTGGGAGCACTCAGGAACTTGTACTGGGCTCAACCCTTGGCTCCGCCCATGACTCCTCCCCCTAGTGCAGCTGTATAAATACCCTTGTCCAGAGTCAGCCTGAGTTCACTACGAGTTCATCGACAGGTAACAGGCTGGCTCTGAAGTAAGTCGATTAAAGCCTCGATTCACATCGGAAAGACATGTCTGGTGAATTGATGGTTCCATCACACGGGCCAGTGCAGACTCAATGGGCCGAATGGTCTCCTTCTGTACTGTCAATTCTATGATTTATGGGTGGGAGATGGGTGGCGGAATGGTAAAATTAGATGAATATGATTCTATGAATAATATCTTTTCATGGTATTATTAATGAGAAAAGTAAATTACACATTCATTTTCTTTTCAGAAAGTAATGAATGACTTTGGTGTGAAGGGTAACAGCACATTCTGGCAGTGTAACGGTTAATGGTTTCAGATTATTGCTGACATTTACCATTAGAATTATTTTTGTTCCACCAATTATTAGTAACAGTTTCAGGCAGGAGAAGACCTTTGGTCCATCTGGTCTGCCTATCCATGATATTCTCTTGGTGCCTTTCTAATAACCTTGAGTCGGTATGACAATTACAGGCTGGCGTTCTCATAGCATCGTACGGCAATCTCAGAGGAATGTTTCCATAGCAGTTTTCAATAGTCTGTGTAAACTTTTAAAGATGTATAAGCCAAAATGAGAAAACTCCTCCTTAGTAGGGGTCACTAAATAGCAATGGGTGGCAGGTAAAGCTCTACAGTATTATTTGCTGCACCCCCAAATCTAACAAGAAAGCAGGAGACAGTTTTATCACGTTGAAGCACGCAAGCTGATGTTGGCTGACTCAGGGCACTGCAGGGTTGGAACCTGCAGCCTTCTTGACCTGTAAAATTCTGTTTCATATAAATGGATAAACGGAGCCTGTTACAAAACAGCCACACGAAAACATTTAAAAGTACCGCACATTGTAAAAACTATGCACAACAACATTTTGCAGGGTGTATTACTGAAGACAGCTTATTAAGCTTGCAAAACTATGAGTAAGCTGTAACTGAAAAATTGGCTAGGATTATGGGTGGCACTGTGGCATAGTGGTTAGCATTGCTGCCTCACAGCTCCAAGGACCTAGGTTCGGCCTCAGGTGACTGTGAGGAGTTTGTACATTCTCCCAGTGTCTGCGTGGGTTTCCTCTGGGTGCTCAGGTTTCCTCCCACAGTCCAAAGGTACATTGGCCATGCTAAAATTGCCCCTTTGTGTCCAAAAGGTGAGGTGGGGTTACTAGGTTAGGGAATAGGGTGGAGGTGTGGGCTTAAGTAGGGTGCTCTTTCCAAGGGCCAGTGCGGACTCGATGGGCCAAATGACCTCCTTTTGCACTGTAGATTCTATGATTTATGGGTGGGATATGGGTGGCGGAATGGTAAAATTAGGTGAGTTGGTGGGGGGAGGGAGGTGTATTTCAAAGACATTCCGACTGTCACTGGCATTTTACCAGCAATGGGAATAATGGTAGATGGCCCACCTAATTTTGGGCCCTTCAGTGGCCAAGGGCCTCTTCCTGCCACTCTAGTAATTTATCAGTTGTTGTTGGACACTTTGCCATGTGGTGAGACTGCCAGGCTTACCCTGGTGGCCATCCTGATTGCTCAGATTAGTCTTTCTGATCGAGCACCTTGTGATCCACAGAAGGTACTCCCCTCCCCATGCCAGTGGCTGGCCTTGTTGAAAGAACCACACCCCTCTGCCTCTTGACTTCCGCCCCCACCCCCAAGCCAATCACCAAGGCCTCCTGCAATTCTAGCATGGCCAATCCATCTTTGGACTGTGGGAGGAAACCCAAACACCCAGAGTCCCATAAACCTATCTGGGCAGAAGGGCGGCCTTGATAGAGGCTGGTCCGGACCTGCTTCAGTCTCAATAGTGGTCACTGCTCCTGATAGAGTGGAACTGAAGAGCTGCCAACGCTCCAACTAGTCCGGCAGTTGCCTGAGGATTATGAAATCCAGAAGGGGCTTTTTGGTGTGTCAATAATAATATCAAGGCACCATTCATCCATAAGGGATTGCGCAAGCCCATTGTGGGTTCACTTATTAAGAACAGACACCTGTGAACATATATATTTATGGACTGGAAGCTTGAAATCATCAGAACTGCCGAACTGTGTGTGTTCTTCTTTCGTTAACCAAATAAACAAATTGAGGAATAAATTAAAAGGCAGTTCCTGAAAGGGAAACTACATCAAAGTAAACAGAATCTCAAAGGAAACTTATCAAAACAAACTGTGATTAAAGGGGGTCAATAATGCTTCCAAGTCACTAGTGTGCCGCACCGATTGGCGTCACCTCTACCCGTCGAGGCACAGGAGGCCGAGACGCCCGATGTCTGCATGGAGAATTCCGACACTGATGCCACCATGGACACTGGTCCAACAATGTAGTTGTCCAGCCGCCATCAATGCCGGTGCCTTTACCGGCATCACCACTCCCACCTCGACGCTCCACACCGAAACACTGGACGGCAATATGTTACGTGCCTTCCTGCCCCGCCCATCGGTGCCAGACCGTCGTCCTTTCCCCAAGCGAACAAGAGGGCCTCTACTCAGACTGTGGATATCGCGTTTCTTTAGACTTGGAAGGAGGGGTGTTATGATCCCCTTGGGGGCTGAGGACTATGTTCTATAAGATTCCCACTATTACCACAGAGTATGAACTCCCCTGGTAATTGAGGGTGGGTCCCCCCGGTGGGTACCCCCCCCCCCCCCCCCTCCCCACCTCCCTGCCCCTGCTCTTAAGAAGAGGGAACCTCCCAGCATAAAAACCCTGACCTGAGTTATCCTTTGGGGAGCAGAGCTGTTGGTATTGTAATTATTTTGTATACTGTTGTGTTAAACACCCTGAGATAACACAGGCTGCAACAGGGTGCAGCTGTAACTGAAAGATACTCCAGACCTTGAAGTTAGTTCAATTTGATTTATTGAACCTGTCACACAGTTAGCTCAGTTCTCTGTGAAAGGACACAGGTTCTTCTGCCAATCTCCTTTCACAGGCAGATTTCAACTGCATCAAGAAGCCACCCAAGCTCCTTCCAGCAGCCTGCCAGCTCCTGGACTTTATCGGCAATACCATCACAGCACTGGGATCCTGCCATCTGCTCATCTCCAACAGGAGCATTCACGCAAGGCTAAGGGTTGAAATCATCAAACCAGACAGGGCCCCCTGCTCAGTGCTCATGGATGCAAGCTGCTAAACCTTGTGCACAATGATCTCCCCCAATGTGGATCTTCAAGCCGGCATTGACGACATCCTCGCTCAGTATCCGGATGTGTTTGATAGGATGGGCACTCTGCCATATCGGTACAAGATCCTGCTACGGCCTGATGCCACGCCTGTGGTCCACGCACCCCGCCGGGTCCCGGCTCCACTGAAGGAGCGCCTTAAGGCGCAGCTAAAGGATCTTCAGGATCAGGGCATCATCTCCAAAGTTACAGAACCGACTGACTGGGTCAGCTCGATGGTATGTGTAAAAAAAACCTTTGGGGGAACTGCGCATCTGCATTGATCCCAAGGATCTCAACCAGAATATAATGCGGGAACACTACCCTACACCTGGTACCATGTTGTGTTCAGCACACTGAGATAACACGGGCTGCAACTGGATGCAGCTATAACTGAAAGATACTGAAAGACCTTGAAGTTAGTTCAATTTGATTTATTGAACCTGTCACACAGTTTGCTCAGTTCTCTGTGAGTTCGACTCTCTGCTAACCTAAGTGTGGTTCCTCTGTCTGACTGAACCAGATTAGCTCTTAGCCACGTGTTGTAGGTGTTATGTGATGTATACACCCGACTCACTCTGTAGATGTCCCCAGTGGAAAGAGGCAGAGTGAGTGCCTCATGCCTTTTATAGTGGGAAATCACCACAAGTGTTCTGCCTGCTGATTGGTTATGTTCTGTTCTCTGTGTTCATTAGCTGCCTGTCTGTATCTCATTATGTGCATGTCTGCATATCATGACATATACCATAATAAACCTTTGTTCATTCCTATCCTACCATGCATTTCTGCTTCTCTTCCGTTGGATTCTACAGTAGTCAGTTGCATTCCATTTTCAATTGGGGATTTTGGGGGATGTTTTGACAATATCCCTTTGACCTTCCTTCTCTGATACTACCTGAGAGGAGTGTTGCTTTTAGCTGTTTTGGTGAACTTCTCCGAAGCTCCACCTGTTACAATTGCAGACTTCTTTTGGCAGATTTTTCTGACTTGTTTGTTTCATTTTTTTCTTCTGATTGACTCTCCCTAGTTTGCTATTGATCCGGCCCATATCCTGGACATGCTCTATTCTTGACCCAGTACTGGTCCTTTCGGCATGCTCTCCTACTCCTTTTTTTAATGTATTTTATTCCAAACTTATGCAAATAGTTACAGAACATAAACAGTCCTGGGAACATACTCCCCAACACACAATTATGCAGTTTGTATAATTTCTTCCCCTTTTCATCCCCACTCACCCCCCCCCCCGTGACAAACAACTCTTCAACATGGTCATGAACATCCCCCATTTGTTTTCACCCCATTTCATTTTAACTCTCTTTTTCCATTTCTTTCTTTCTTAATATATATTAACCCCCACCATCTTATCCACTTTTCCTTATCCTTTCTCCACTTTGCTTCTCCCTTCCCCTCCCCCCACATCTATATCTGTCAGAGTTTACCCTCTGATGTCAGTTTCTCTGCTGTTTGGCCTTTCATATCTTTTGTTCTCTCTGCAGACTGCCATTAGCACTCTTTCCCCTTGGTTTTTGTGGCCATTAGCACCTGGTTTCCCTGGGTTTCTGTGGCTATGATTCATCTTTCATTCTCACTCCACAGTATAAATATTTCCCACTTTGTCTGTTAGCTTTGACAAAGAGTATTTGGACTTGAAATGTCAGCTCTTTTCTCTCCCTACAGATGCTGCCAGACCTGCTGAGATTTTCCAGCATTTTCTTTTTGTTCCCCTCCCATTTGCAGTTCTGCTTCTCCCTGGCCCAGTGCAGGATCTTCTCTTTTTCCACAAATTTACGGTTATGGTCACCGCCCGCGGCGTCTCCCCAGTTCTTGGCTTCTGCCTCAGAGACCTGTGCACTCTGTCCACCTTGGGGGGCCTTGTCCGGCACCCCCTCCGCCACCAGCCCCGCCAGCATCTTCGAGATGTACCAAATTGCACTCGTGCATTCCACTCCTTCAGACATGCCGACGATTCAAACATTCTGCCTTCAAGACCTGTTTTCTTGCTCCTCCACCTCTCAGCATGTTTTACAGATCTCTTAGGAGCCCCACCTCCACCTCCAGTGCCACCACCTGATTGCTGTGGTCTAACATCACCCACTCCCTCTCTTGGATCTGTGAGTCCTGTGCCTCCAGACACGTTTCAACCCTTTCCATGGAGCCCTTCAGGAATGCCACAGCCCCTTCAGTGGCCTTTGATCGATCCTCCTGTATCTCCTTCCTCTGCTGGCGGAACTCTTTCCTAATGAAGACCGTCAACTGTTCCATCTGTGGCCTTCCAACTTGTACTGACCCTTCCTTCTCAACCATCTTTCCAATAGCTGCTGCGTCACAGGTCTCTTCCAACTCCTCGGCCAGGTCTTTGACCCTCTTCTGCTGGTTTTGGTTAACAGCAGACATACCACACCCGTGGGGGGGGAGGGGGGAGCGGGACCTCTCCTCCAAACTTCAGCTACACACTTCCGTCGAAGTTACTCTCCTTTTCAGGTAAAAAGAGCTCTTTTCTATGCCTGCAAGCAGGAGCTGCCGGGTGTGCGACCACTCACACCATGGCTGCCGCAGGACATCGTGGAGTGCTGCTCCTGAAGAAGGATCCATTTGCTTACAAATTTTGTGCTTGAGAAGTAACCTGGCTCTGTGTCTTCAGTGCTTTTCTGTGCAGTCAGAACGCTGTGTCCTTAACACCGTCCAACACTGCAGCTTTGTATCAGTTTGACCAAAATATCAATGGTCATCTTATGGCACGTGGCATAATCTAAACTGTTCACCGTGTTCTACCGGTAATAAATCTTGCTGCCGGGCTCAACAACATGCCATTTAGAAGGAACATTTGTGCACACCATGTTGTGTACATTAAAAATTATATAAAGGAACAAATCGCTCTCAAGGATTGTGAAAACACATTGCGGGTTCATTTATTCAGAAAAGGCACATTTGGACATGTACACATGGATAGAAAGCTTGAGGACATCAGAGCCACGTCCGTGTTATCTGCCTCCAGACCAAAATGAAACATGTCACATGGCATGCACCCTTTAATGTGATGGTGTGCTGCTATCTCTTTAAGGCATATTAGAACAGGGGTTTCCATGACCAGCCCAGGTGGTGTTGCCCTGACTTTCCACTTGGTAGATGGGCTACTACCACCCTGTAAAATCTAAGTCTAAGGGAAATTGTGTAATCTGAATCTCTCGGTCTCTTGGTTCATCACAGCTTCAGTGTCTTTTTATTAAAAGCAAACTTTAATTTATTTTTTCAGCTTCAAATATATTACTTCACACATATCAACATTAAGTAGTATCTTTTCTCTGTCTAATCATTACATAAACCTGTTACGTTGTTCTTGAAGTACTTTTAGTGCTCCTTGCTGTTTGCCAAACTTTTACAAATGTGAGGTTTATAAGATATTTTCGTGGAGGGTAAAATAGAGGCATATAAGGGGCGATGAGACCCATTCTGAACTTGTCTCGGTGACTTTGTTGTTAACGGGGAACCCAGGTTGTTTTACTAGGAAGAAGATGTGAAATAGTCTCTTCACGGTGGCACATTGGCTAGCACTACTGCCTCAGAGCTCCAGAGACCCGGGTTCAATTCCGGCCTTCTGAATTTTCCCTCTGTGTACCCGAACATGTGCCAGAGTGTGGCGACTAGGGGATTTTCACAGTAACTTCATTGCAGTGTTAATGTAAGCCTACTTCTGACAATAATAAAGATTATTATTATTAGTCATATCAGTAAAACAATAGGTAGCTGTGGACTAAGGATAGACTGCTGGCCTCTAGGTTGCAGGAAGGTGTTAGAAATGTCAGGTTTTGTGAACAGCTACATGTTAAACTTTTCATTTCATTCCAAGAAAGAGCAGAGTGGAGGTCTGAAGGATTGCTAACTACCTGGATACAACGCCTATGTGACTCATGTCATCATGGAAATGAGCTTTGAGAGGGGAAATGTCCATAGCAAACCATTGTTTGATACTGGATTGCAAGTTTCCCTAAAATAGTGCTAAATCTCAAGAACACAGTCATTTTCCATGAATCCAAGAGAAACAGAGAACTAAGCTATAGAGGGAGCAAGTGTCCATTGTTTATTGCACAGGGTGTAGGTGGGAGCTCAAATTCAGATTGAAGAGACTAAACTCATGAAGATTTAAACAAAGCTGGACAATTCACCCAGTTTTAGCTGGAAGGAGGGTTCTCTAATTCATCCCTCATCATTTAAAAAAAAAAATTTAGATTAGCCAATTATTTTTTCCAATTAAGGGGCAATTTAGCGTGGCCAATCCATCTACTCTGCACATTTTTGGGTTGTGTGGAGCGAAACCCACGCAGACACGGGGAGAACGTGCAAACTCCACACGGACAGTGACCCAGAGCCGGGATCGAACCTGGGACCTCAGCGCCGTGAGGCGGTTGTGCTAACCACTAGGCCACCGTGCTGCCCTTTTCATCCCTCATCATGAAAGTTAGTTCAAGGAGCTGAGAACAAATTTGGACTTGTTCCTGGAAAATGAAGTGTTCACTGAGGGGACGTAGTAAAGTGTAACTGAGGCAGAGAATTTTCGATCATTGTAGAAATTTGAAATGGGACATCTGAAATAGTGTTTCGTCAATGTTTGTTTTTAGTTTGTTACAATGAAATCTTAAAACTGAAAAACTTATCCTTTCAGTCATTTACTGGAAGTTTGAACTTTTATTTGAAGGCTATCTTTTCATTTCTCTATGGGAATCATAAAAAAAGCAATTATCTTTGCATCTCTGCAACCCTTGAGTTTGCTTCGGATGCTAACCAAGCTATCGTTATGGAGAAACCTAACTTGACATTGAAAATGGCCAGTTTTCTTAAATATTTGTCAACACCAGGATGATAGCATAAAGAATGAATAAATTTAATGAATTGAGTGCTCCAGTGCTGGACTGATTAAAACAAATTAACCACAAGGCTAGTTTCCAAGATGATGCAGTTATAGTCAACTCCAAGGACATGCTGAAGAACTGGAAGTAAAATGCAAGGCTAGGTTACTTCAATCCAAATCTATAAAAACAACACGTCTGCCTTTTCAATCAGAAACCCTTCCCTATGTTGTAAATAATATATATTGCCGAGGGAACATTGGCACATTTGCAGTGGTGAGCACAATCTATTCACTGACACATTTAGTTGAATTACCTTCCAGAAAAGATCAATTCTGAGGAGTAAAATCTAGTCTAGATTTTATTTGGAACAACACCTGTTGCAGATTGATATTTTTTTGTGATAATTTTAAAAAAAAAATCTTTTTATTGGCATTTTTCATATTTATAAACAATTAAACAATTGTATATGTACACATTTTTCTCAACCACATTAATTTATTTTATTGTACAGAAAGGTTTATCATGTCCTTTCTTTAATTAACCCTATATGCATTTCGCCGCCTTATAATTCGGTCCATGGTCCCGTCTATCTCCCTGCCTTCCCACTTTGCCTTCCCCTCCCTTGTGTACTGGCCCCTCCCCCCACAGCCCCCCACCCATTGGCTTCAGCTGCACTTTGCTTTTATGTTTGGTGGGGAGGGGGGTTACCCCCCTCTCCCTCTTCTCCTCTTTTGTGGCTTTCCCACCTTCCTTCTGTCTTCTCCTCCGCCCCCCGCCGCCCCCAACCTGGGTTGCAGAGTCCTTTGGTTCCTCATCTATCTTGGTTAATTCCCCTGTCTTCCCTCTTTTTCTTCCTCTCTTTCCCATATTCTTAATTTACTCCTCATTGCTGGCCTCAAACAGGTTTTGGAACAGGCCGACTTTCCATCTATATGTCCATGCATTTAGAGATGATGTGGTATTCCTTGAAACAATCAAGTAAATCATGAAACTCCAACACATCCACGCTAGGGAAATTAGAAGCTTTATCCCAACAGAATGAAAGGAAATATGCATTTATTTCAGTACATTTGTTGCCTCCGCCAACAAATTAATGTCTGGGAAGAGGTTGGAACAGAAGTACCTCTGAACATTATCACCATTTGATTGGCTGCGAAAAGAACAAATGTGATTGAAACAGCATTTTCTTTCCACCTACAGTCTTTTGTTGAAGATCGAACAGCGTCATGTTTTTATCATTGGGCTTCTGAAAAGGGCCTCCCATGCTGGTGCATTGATAAAAGGTATCAGTAAACCTATTAAGGCACCGCTTTTCATGGTGAGTTATTCTTCCATGAATATGTAACTTTAAGTTATGGTACAGAGCTGCTTGTCATGAGCAGCATTTGTTTCCGCTTTTCAAGTGTTTGTCATCACATCTTCCACCAGCTGTATTCTATCAGCGATTATTTTTCCACAAGACTGGAAAACAATGATAAAAATTGTGAATTTTGTTGTTGGGGCATTTGTCATTTTTCTGTGGCAAGATTAACTCAAAGCATTTTTATATCCATGTAACGCAGAAATATCAAAATATTCAGCCTTAAACTGTTTTTCTTCAGTTGTGAAGGGCAATTAACTCCAAGGTCTTTCTTGTGAGCCCTTTGCTCTGGGTAAATAGCAATAATAAAGGGATTGTATGATCCTCCTGCTCAGACAAGGAGCCCGTTCCCCATCAGTAGGATTGTCTGCAGGACTTCGCTCTAGAATCTACCTCACAGAAAATTGCTGAACCTTTTGGCAGAAGATCTTTCTCAGCTTGATTTTTGAATTATGAGTCGGACTGTTTAATGTCTACCAGCAATTCCTTGCATGCAAATCAAATTTGAGAAAAGATCAGTGGTCGGGGAGGGTTGGTAAACTTCCTCTGTAAATAACAAGTTTTCTTTTAATTTCCTCGACAATATTTTCTTCTCATGAAACCAGTGCACAGAAATTACATATTTCCCAAAGCCATGTTTGCGTAATGTTTTTACTACATTGCTAATTATAGAGAAGTTCAACTGTTTAGGTGCTACAATCAAGTAGAATGGTCCAGATATTCCTGTCCTGACATGGGCGGATATGGAGGTGTATGAGTCCCACATCTGGTGGTCCTGCCCACATTCTTGTTGCTGGCTATTTTCATCAGCACAGGAAACAGGACACATGCAGCATTCCCGATGTTGCTGGCTGCATTGCAGGAGTAAAAATTTTCTGTAAGCCATAATTTTCATGGAGTTGAATCAGCGTCGGAAGGCAATAAGGGTCAAAACAGTTCAAAGGTGTTGTGAACCAATGGAGCACCCTGTTCCGGAATACAGAACCTTTTGACAGGTAAGTTCAAAAGATATTGACAACATACATGTCATAATGCAATATTGTATTGTACATTAAATATTTTTTTATATCGTGATTGATGATATTAGGTAAGTGATCATTAAATTCACCAGCATTGTGAAAGTGCAAATGTGTTCTGACGCATTCGTGTATATTATCCACTGGATAAAATGCTCTTCTGCATTGAACAGTATTAATATTCAGATTTGACTGTGTCATTTACTCCATTTGATGTAATATTTATATTGTATGGCAGCTCAAATGGCTGCTCCCTGATTGTAAGCTCGAACAGATGGCTGAGGTCATTCAACAAATTCAAATGTTTCAGTAGATCCAGCTCTGGAGGCTTTATTTACACATTTGTGCAATAGGATCACATTATGAATACTTGGTTGAGTTCCAAATAAGTTTATTTATCTTGACAGTTTTAGAACCGCTTAAGAGAATTATGTTGTTGTAGTAGTTATGACTGTCTGTTACCCTAACAGTTCTTTTGGCCATTCAAGAGGATCATGTTTTCAAATCTGTTTTTGAATGAGTGTTTGTTTAGTTTCACAGTTTCATGTGCATCCCAACAACTTCTCAATGTAATTATAAGGCTCTATAATTCTGTACATAGTGAATCCTGGGTGAGTGGATAAGGGTTTGGGAGGTTGAGGAGGTATAGGGCATGGAAGTGATGGGTGATGGGGACATGGGATTTCAGAGACGGGTGAGAAGGGCATGGGGATGATGGTAGTGGATCGCACACACATCTACAGAGCTAAACTGATGTCACAGCAAAGAGAGGTGGATTTTCTAACCTGGCTACCTTGGCATCCACCTGCTTCAGTTCCCACATCCACTCTGCTTCAGTAAGTGGCACCCCTGATTCCAACCCATCAAGACTGACAGGAGAGAATTTGGTGAGTGGGCACTGCACTCGGGAGATGGAATCGCAATATTGGGAAATGTCAAGAGTCGCCATTTCTGCCTCAAAGAAGAAAACCTGGCCCATCAATTCAGCATTAAGACAATGGAAACGTTTCACAACCGTGGTCTTCATATTTTCATTTTCCCACAGAGACATGACCTCAAGCAGTGTGAAAGGCACATGCATATTTCAAAGAAATGCACTATCATGGTGCTGCCTCTCAAAGGACGAGCATACCAAAATAAAGGAGGTCAGTATCAAAATTTCACAATCCATGTACTATTGGGTACCTGATCTTGACATGAAAAAATAATAAATATCCTATAAGTATCTCGCAAATGAACTGCCTCAGAATGTACCTGTATTTGGGAAAAGCACCATCACATCTAATTAATGAATGATAGTTCAGAATTATTGTTGTTACCTGTATTTTGTTAAAAATTAATTAGGAGATAAGCAAGATTATTATTGATTACTAGAGTTTAATGGTTATACTTTGAGGTCTGCGTACTATTTGATTTTCGTATTTGAATGAATTTAACAAGGCTGATCTGTTTTTCAACATAATCCCTTATAGCCTCTGATTGCCTGCTTTTCTAATAACTTATTGTATCTTAATATTTTCCCTATTTATCCACAGAATCACATTTGAGCTAAGTAGCATTAACTGAATTTAGTAGTCAAATTTGAATTTTGTATTTTAAACATGCCATCAGTTAGGTAACTCAGAAAACAATTTTGCTTGCAGTAACTTGTTACAGAAATCCAAATTCCCTAATGCAACATTACAACAGCAGAAATCCTTGCGGCACATAGCAAATTTGGAAATTAACTTTCTAAATTGCCTGCAGCAATTGATCTTTCCATTTCATTATGCTTTAGAATACGACAAAGTTTTACCGTAGGCTGGAATCTCCAGTCACCCAGGCGCATGTTATCGCCGGCATGCCATTCGCTGGCAGCTGGATTCTCTGTTCCCGCCGTTTGTAAATGGAATTTTCCATTGAAGCCAACCCACGACTCGGGAAACCCATGGGCAAAAATCCCATTTTTACTAGAGTTTAATGGTTATACTTTGAGGCCTGCGTACTATTTGATTTTTGTATTTGAATGAATTTAACAAGGCTGATCTGTTTTTCAACATAATCCCTAAAAGCCTATGATTGCTGGAATCTCCAGTCACCCAGGCGCATGTTATCGCTGGCACGCCAGAGAATTCTGGCACATGACCTTTGAGTGTTTTAGGTTGTGGAAGATTTTTAATTGAGTGCTAAAGTCCGGGGGGGAGGGGGGGGGGGGGGGGGGAATGGCGGGAGGGCGTGAAAGTTGTCGGGCGGCCCTCCCGCTATTCTCCCACCCGGCGTGGGGGACGGAGAATCGCGCCCCTTGTTGGATTTAAGCAAATTACTGTGGATGCTGGAATCTGAAACCAAAGAGAAAATGCTGGAAAATCTAAGCAGGTCTGGCAGCATCTGTAGGGACAGAGAAGAACTAACATTTCGAGTCCAGTTGACCTTTGACAAAGGTTTACCCTTTACCTGATCTCTGACTATAGTGTCTGACTATTTTCAGATCATAAGAAATCAGGCTAGAAAGGACATGGGGCGCCCGGTGGGGCGGGGGGTCCCAGCGGGATGGAGTGGCGTGAACCACTCCGGCGTCGGCCCGCCCCAAAGGTGCGGAATCCTCTGCACCTTCAGGGGCTAGGCTGGCGCCAGAGTGGTTTGCACCTCGCCGGCCGGCGTGGAAGGCCTTTGTCGCCATGCCAGCCGGGGCCAAAGGGACTCCACCGGCCAGCGAGAGTCCATGCATGCGCGAGTGCGTCAGCGGCTGCTGACGTCATCCCTGCGCATGCGCAGGCAGGGTGTCACCTACGCGTCGGCCATTGCGGAGGCTGACACAGCCGACGCGTAGGAAAAGAGTGCCCCCATGGCACAGGCACGCCCGCGGATCGGTGGGCCCCGATCGCGGGCCAGGCCACTGTGGGGGCAACCCCCAGGGCCAGATCGCCCCGCGCCCCCCCCCCCAGGATTCCGGAGCCTGCCCATGCTGCAAGGTCCCGCCATGGTCCCGCAGCACGGTAGCATGGTGGTTAGCATAAATGCTTCACAGCTCCAGGGTCCCTGGTTCGGTTCCCGGCTGGGTCACTGTCTGTGCGGAGTCTGCATGTCCTCCCCGTGTGTGCGTGGGTTTCTTCCGGGTTCTCCGGTTTCCTCCCACAGTCCAAAGATGTGCGGGTTAGGTGGATTGGCCATGCTAAATTGCCCATAGTGTCCTAAAAAGTAAGGTTAAGGGCGGGGTTGTTGGGTTATGGGTATAGGGTGGATACGTGGGTTTGAGTAGGGTGATCATTGCTCGGCACAACATCGACGGCCGAAGGGCCTGTTCTGTGCTGTACTGTTCTATGTTCTATGTTCAGTAAGGGACCCAGTCTGATCCACGCCGGCGGGACTGTCAAAAAACCAGCGGGCCTTCGGCAGCTGGAGACTTCGGGCAGCCCCGGGGCCCATTGAGTCGCGCCGGTCCCCACCATTCTCCCGGGCGGGCGGCACGACTCACGCCTCTCCGACTTTTGGAGGGCCGGAGAATTTGGCGGCCAGCTGGGGCTGGAGTCACGCCGACCCCCGGCGATTCTCCGACCCGGCAGGCAGGGCCGGTGCTAGGAATTGCGGGCCCAATTAGAAAAGTGATGGCGGGGCCCCTACTCTACAAAAGTAAAAAATTATGTATGTTTATATTTCGTGTAGTATGCTCGTCTTTAACCAAAAAAAAACATTAAATGCTTGATATCCTAAAATTTTGAAACTTACTTACCCGGGCGGAAGGATTTGGCGGCGCAGGGCTGAAGGATTTGTCGACGGTAATGCGGTGCGTTCCCCAAAAGTAAAAACTACCCTATAGTTCCTCTTAGAATACAGAAAAGGCTTCAAACGGTAACTCTTTCGCCGCTGGCGCGGGGCCCCCTTAAGGTGCGGGGCCCAATTTGATGAAATTGGTCAAATAGGCTTAAAACCGGCCCTGCCGGCAGGGGTCGGAGAATCCCGCCCTAGATCTTTCCTGAAACTAGAACTTTGTAAGTTTTGTTGTGAAGACTTCAAAACTGGCTTCCTGCTGAGATGAGATGGATTGGCCAACAACAAAGGTGAAACACCGCAAATTCTAGAAATTTGGGATAAAACTAGAAAGTGCTGGAAATATTCAGCAGGTCTGACAGTGTCTGTGTAGACAGAAACAATGTCCTTTCATGAAACACTTGAGGTGTTAAGTCTCTCTACGTAGTTGCTGCCAGACCTGTTGAATATCCATTCATGGAATGTGAGCATTGCTGGCAAGGCTAGAATTTGTGACAATCCTTAATTGCCCTTGAAGATGGCGGTGAGCCACCATCTTGAACCACTGCAGTCAAATTGGTGTAGGTATACCCACAATGCTGTAAGAAATTTAGTCAAAGGTTTTAACCAGCAATAATGATGGGAAGGTGAGTAGCCTAAGCCACTAGAGTATATGGCTTGGAGAAGGGTTTGGAGAGGAATTTGCAGGTAGTGCTGTTCTCATGCTTCTGCTGCCCTTGTACTGGGGAGCTGGTTTAGCTCAGTTCTCTAGGCAACTGGTTCATGATGCAGAGTGAGACCAGCACCGTGGATTCCGTTCCCGTACAGGCTAGCTAGGTTATTCATGAAGGCCCGTCTTATCAACCTTGTCCCTTGCCGGAGATGTGGTGATCCTCAGGTTAAATCACCACCAGTCAGCTCTGCCCCTCAAAGGTGGAAGCAGCCTCTGGTCACCTGGGACCATGGCGACTTTACACTTAACACATGTAGGTGGTAGAGATCATGGACCTGGGAGGTTCTGTCAAAGAAGGCTTAGCGATTTGCTACAGAATTTCTTGTAGCTGTTACCAAACTGCTGCCACTGTGTGTTGGTGATGGAGGGAATGGATGTTTAGGGCGGTGACCAGGCGAGCTGTTTTGTCCCAGATCATGTTGAGTTGTTGGACATGCCCCCATCACACAAATGGAGAGTATCCCATCACACCCCTGACTTGTGTCTTGTAGATGGTGACCAGATTTGAGGAGTAAGGTGATGGATTGTTCACAATAGAATTCCCAGCCTCTTGCCTGTTCTCGTAGCCACAGTATTTTTCTGCCTGGTCCAGTAAGTTTTTGATTATTGGTAATCTTCCAGAATGTTGATGGTGAGTGACAGCAATGGTAATTCTGTTGAACATCGGAGTGAGATGGTTATATTTGCTCAAGTTGGAGATAGTAATTGCCAGGCTCCAGTGCGTCATGAATGATCTTCTCTATTTTCATCTTCCTCTGCTTGGACATCAACATTGCTTGCACTAATGAAATGATCATTTCATGGTTTTAATTCATATGATTCATAGATATAGAAGCCAGAGTGTAATACAGAGATTTTCGAAGTGACTCACACTGTTTTGTTCTTGTGCGTGATGTGGCTAAACTGCATGTATTTGTTTCTTCATTGCCCTGGGAAGGTGCGCAGCACATTGGGTAATTTGGTTGATTTTGTCTGTACTGGCTCTTTGAAAGAACAATCCAACTAGTTCCATTCCTCTGCTCTTTTCTATCCTTCAAATATTGATCAAATTTCTTTCTGAATGTTATTATTGAATCTGCTTCCAGTATCATTTGTGAAATTGCATTTCAGTTAATAAGTCTCTGCATAAAATACATTTTGCTCATCTTTCCTCTATTTCTTGTGACATTTACCTAAAATCTTACTGATCCAGCTGCCACAGGAAACTATTTTTCCTATTTCCTCCATCATTCATGATTTTAACACCTGTCCCAAAATCTTATATATCTATGATAAATCTCCATTTAACCTTCTCTGCTGAAAAACAACCCAGCTACACTCATCGCTCCCTGTAACAGATGTCCATTCTCGTAACACTTGCCTGCACCATCTTTAACATCCTTCTGAAAGAGACTGGACCATAAATTGCTGTAGCTGGGCATCAATTGACATTTTCAATTGGTTTGATTTGCCTTCGCATGTTTAGGTTTTTACATTTTCTGCATGGCAAGTTGGCTAGAAATGCGAATTAGTAACATTGCAGTCAATGAAATGGCACCTGAGTGAACAAGGGAACTAAAGGGATCTCCTTAACCAGTGAGATTGAAGTACTTTGAAATGTACATGCAAAGGGGAAAAGGAAGTATGAATTTGAATTGGTGAAGAACCAATGTCAATTCAGGTACAGAAAAGAATAAAGTGAAAGATGAAAAAGAAATTGGATTACAAGAATGGATTGAAAGAAATAAAAACATTTTTTAACAAAGGTGTAAATTTTTAATTTAAGCTCTCTAACAACAATTAAAATCTGAATGAATGAGACCCCATATTTGTAATTAATAATTTTCTGTATCAGTGAGATTGACTGACAGCAATTAATACTTACTAACTTGTTGAATGGTGCTTCCACTGAAATGAACAAGGTTTCAGTTTGAATCAACCATGCTAAAATAACAACTTCTTGCCGTGCAATGCATATCTATGGTGAGGGGAACGGCATTATTCTCTTATAACAAAGCCAATGGTGGAGTGGCATATATCAGACAGAAATCTATATTTACCTGTGCGTTCACCTCAATCCCTAGTTTGCAGTAGTATCTGTGCATGAATAATGGAAATCACCTTAAGCTTCGCTATGATTTTGACAGTAGACTCTGGATCACTTTGTTTTACACTCCAGAGGATAAAACAAACTGAATACCTGTGGCAGTTTCTGTTCCCTGCATGAGAAATTGAAGTTGCTGTATTGCATTTTTGGTTAAAAGTTCTTTCAACTTTCATGACAATTCATCTAATGCACATCAGAAATTATGAAATTTATTGAATTCAATTACTGAATTTGTGATAGTGGGAGTTGAACTTTTGTATGCTTCGTATTAGCCCAGCTCGTAACTATCTCACTATCTGTGTGGGGGCTCTATACATCGACACAAGTCAAACTTTTTGTGGTAGATCACAGTGATTTAGACTTTCCAGTGAAAATTAAATTCCAGAAAAGGGAGGGCATGATCAATAATCAAAATCCATAAGACACATGGGCTCAGACTTCACACAAAGTAATTTGCTCTCGATTGTGTTTACAAGTGTTTGTTCTCCAAAACTTTAAGGATAGCTGAGTGATTCTTGTTCCATTTAGAGGGAGTCACTCCAAGTTGTCGATGACACTTCAAGAATCTATATAGCCTGGTCCTATTAAAATCCTGAACCAATGCAAATGCATTATTTTGCACTTAAGGCATGTTATTGCAAAAAACGTTTGGAAGCATCACTTATAATTAAATTTACGATGTGATACAAACAATGACTGTAGAACCGATGACAGTTCAGTTTTTGGGCACATGGAGGCGTGCATTTCCATGGGGTTTCTCTCACATTTCTGCTGTAATTTTAGTGAAAGAGCCGCAAAAACCCTTCAAAACTATAAAATGTGCTGATACTGGTTTTCCTGTATCTCCAATACTCCTGAAGAATTAAGTGATCACAGCAGTAAAAATGTATTCACTTATGGGGCACAATTCTCCGCTGCCCAGGCCGGGTGGGAGAATCGTGGGAGACCGCTCTGGCACCCCCCGCGATTCTCCCACCCCACCCACAAAATGGCGTGTCACGTTTTGCGACACGCCGCTCGGAGAATCGCGGGTCGCCATTTTTCACGGCGACCCGCGATTTTCCAGCCCGGATGGGCCGAGCGGCCTGCCGTTCCCGACCTGTTCATGCCGGCGGCAACCACACCTGGACGCTGCCGGCGTGAACATATCATAAAAGGTGAGTTTGGGGCCTGTGGGGGGCGGAGAGGGGGGCGAACACCACGGCCGTGCCCTGGAGGTGACTGGCCCGCGATCGGTGCCCACCGATCGTCGGGCTGGCGTCTCCAAGAGATGGACTCTTTCCCCTCCGCCGCCCCGCAAGATCAAGCCGCCATGTCTTGCGAGGCAGCGGAGGGGAAGACGGCAACCGCGCATGCATGGGTTGGCACCGGCCAACCTGCGCATGCGCGGCTGACGTCATTAGGCGCCGCCGGCCACGTCATTTTCGGCGCTGCTGGTTTCGCGACGGCGTCGGCCGTTACGGAGAATTCCGTCCATGATATGGACTGGGGAGGAGATTAAAAACTGAAATTCCCAGTACCCTACTTCTCTGTCTCTAATCAGTGATTTGTTTTTGAAAATGTAGATGTGTCTTTCTAAACCCCCCATTAATATGTGGTCAGTTTTAAAAGTAATTGCAGCACACTTTCAGAGGTGATCGATGCAACTTCGGTCACAAACCACACAAGATACAATGGAAGAAGATGGTGTACTTCTCCAAGTATTAAACCAAAAAAATAGTTAACAGTACATTTGTGATTGCAGTGAAGAAAGAAGCTTTTTCCCCACCTGTGAAAGGCAGTTTTAATTTGACTATGGAATGTGAGTGTCACTGGCTGGGCCAGCATTTCTTGTCCATTCCTGAGGGCATTTAAGAGTCAACCACATTGCTGTGTATCTGGAGTCATATGTAGCCCAGACCAGGTAGGGCGATTGATTTCTTTCCCTAAAGGACAATAGTGAACCAGATGGGTTTTTACAACAATCGACAATGGGTTCAAGACTTTTAATTCCATATTTTTATTGAATTCAATTTTCACCAATGCTGTGGCATGATTCGAATACGGGCCCCCAGAGAATGACTTTGGGTCTCTGTATATTAGCCCAGGGACAATACCACTACGCCACTGCCTCCCCAATAAATTCATATATCTGGGCGTTGGATATTAGGATTATTTCAGAGCAAAATGACTCAGCAGCTTATTACGTCAGGCACTCCTGGCTGTTGTATCAGGAAATCCATGTTCTTTACAGAGGAACATGGAGCTTTGAAATCAGATTCTGGTGTTTCTAAAACATATTTAAACTTCTCTATTCTATAAAGACAAAGGTGGCACAGTTTTTCTTGACAGCTATTATCTCGTCAGTGATATTTTGCAGACTTCCCCAGATCTCCACTGAGTTTTTGATAAATGGATTTATTTATCTGAGAACCAGTTTCAGTCATATCATCAACAGCCATTAATCTACAATAGGAGATAGATGGTGAAGTTCACACCTAGATAATTGGTCTCCTCATCCTTCCTTTGCTACATTGCAAACATAGAGATAGAGTCGAGGATCCTATTGACTTTGTAATAGGGAGTAATCTCTGAATAAAAGCAGATGTGAAATCCATGAAGAAGTGCTTCCTAGGCATGACCATTCATTGGGCTGACCCCACCCACTATGATTTAACTTGGAATTTTCTGGAAGCTTGATAGTGTGTGTTGACGTTGTAAAGGTCACCTGACCACTTTGGTAGTCATATTGACAGTTCATCGTACAGACTAACGTTAGTGTAACACTCGAATCCTCTGATGATATGAAATGTATATTGTGCCTGTCATACGTTCACTCACGTGTGCTCCTCTAATCACTTCATAGATTAAAATTAATTTGTAAGACAAGGCCATTGGACGTCCTTCAGTTAACTTTTTCTGACAATCTTTAAGAATAACGTAATCTCAAAATCCATCCTTATGAAGAGAAAACAATTCCAAAATCCTGAAGCATGGTAGTTTTGTTTCATTTTCAAGTGTATTCTTTGAAAAACATAAACATAAGAACATAAGAACTAGGAGCAGGAGTAGGCCATCTGGCCCCTCGAGCCTACTCCGCCATTCATTTAGATCATGGCTGATCTTTTGTGGACTCAGTTCCACTTTCCTGCCCGAACACCATAACCCTTAATCCCTTTATTCTTCAAAAAACTATCTATCTTTACCTTAAAAACATGTAATGAAGGAGCTTCAACTGCTTCACTGGGCAAGGAATTCCAGAGATTCACAACCCTTTGGGTAAAGAAGTTCCTCCTAAACTCAGTCCTAAATCTACTTCCCCTTATTTTGAGGCTATGTCCCCTAGTTCTGCTGTCACCCGCCAGTGGAAACAACCTGCCCGCATCTATCCTATCTATTCCCTTCATAATTTTAAATGTTTCTATAAGATCCCCCCTCATCCTTCTAAATTCCAACGAGTACAGTCCCAGTCTACTCAACCTCTCCTCATAATCCAACCCCTTCAGCTCTGGGATTAATCTAGTGAATCTCCTCTGCACACCCTCCAGCGCCAGTACGTCCTTTCTCAAGTAAGGAGACCAAAACTGAACACAATACTCCAGGTGTGGCCGCACTAACACCTTATACAATTGCAACATAACCTCCCTAGTCTTAAACTCCATCCCTCTAGCAATGAAGGACAAAATTCCATTTGCCTTCTTAATCACCTGTTGCACTTGTAAACCAACCTTCTGTGACTCATGCACTAGCACACCCAAGTCTCTCTGAACAGCGGCATGCTTTAATACTTTATCGTTTAAATAATAATCCCGTTTGCTGTTATTCCTACCAAAATGGATAACCTCACTTTTGGCAACATTGTATTCCATCTGCCAGACCATAGCCCATTCACTTAACCTATCCAAATCCCTCTGCAGACTTCCAGTATCCTCTGCACTTTTCGCTTTACCACTCATCTTAGTGTCATCCGCAAACTTGGACACATTGCCCTTGGTCCCCAACTCCAAATCATCTATGTAAATTGTGAACAATTGTGGGCCCAACACGGATCCCTGAGGGACACCACTAGCTACCGATTGCCAACCAGAGAAACACCCATTTATCCCAACTCTTTGCTTTCTATTAATTAACCAATCCTCTATCCATGCTACTACTTTACCCTTAATGCCATGCATCTTTATCTTATGCAGCAACCTTTTGTGTGGCACCTTGTCAAAGGCTTTCTGGAAATCCAGATATACCACATCCATCGGCTCCCCGTTATCTACTGCACTGGTAATGTCCTCAAAAAATTCCACTAAATTAGTTAGGCATGACCTGCCCTTTACGAACCCATGCTGCGTCTGCCTCATGGGGCAATTTCTGTCCAGATGCCTCGCAATTTCTTCCTTGATGATAGATTCCAGCATCTTCCCTACTACCGAAGTTAAGCTCACTGGCCTATAATTTCCTGCTTTCTGCCTACCTTAAACAGTGGCGTCACGTTTGCTAATTTCCAATCCACCGGGACCACCCCAGAGTCTAGTGAATTTCGGTAAATTATCACTAGTGCATCTGCAATTTCCCTAGCCATCTCTTTTAGCACTCTGGGATGCATTCCATCAGGGCCAGGAGACTTGTCTACCTTTAGCCCCATTAGCTTGCCCATCACTCCCTCCTTAGTGATAACAATCCTCTCAAGGTCCTCACCTGTCATAGCCTCATTTCTATCAGTCGCTGGCATGTTATTTGTGTCTTCCACTGTGAAGACCGACCCAAAAAACCTGTTTATTTCTCAGCCATTTCCTCATTTCCCATTATTAAAACTCCCTTCTCATCCTCTAAAGGGCCAATATTTACCTTAGCCACTCTTTTTTGTCTTATATATTTGTAAAAACTTTTACTGTCTGTTTTTATATTCTGAGCAAGTTTACTCT
Source organism: Scyliorhinus canicula (assembly GCF_902713615.1). Classification (NCBI taxonomy): domain Eukaryota; kingdom Metazoa; phylum Chordata; class Chondrichthyes; order Carcharhiniformes; family Scyliorhinidae; genus Scyliorhinus; species Scyliorhinus canicula. Next base: position 66,242,548 of record NC_052156.1, on the reverse strand, counting down.
CATACTCTATCTTACTCTTCTTTATAGCTTTTTTAGTAGCTTTCTGTTGCCCCCTAAAGATTTACCAGTCCTCTAATCTCCCAGCAATCTTTGCCACTTTATATGCTTTTTCCTTCAATTTGACACTCTCCCTTATTTCCTTAGATATCCACGGTCGATTTTCCCTCTTTCTTCCATCCTTCCTTTTTGTTGGTATAAACCTTTGCTGAGCACTGTGAAAAATCGCTTGGAAGGTTCTCCACTGTTCCTCAACTGTTCCACCATAAAGTCTTAGCTCCCAGTCTACCTTAGCTAGTTCTTCTCTCATCCCCTTGTAATCTCCTTTGTTTAAACACAAAACACTAGTATTTGATTTTACTTTCTCACCCTCCATCTGTATTTTAAATTCCACAAACCTGTAGGATCCCGAATTTGCTCTGATAACGATGGTGAAATGGTGAACATTTGTCATCATTTGTCATCATTACTCCTCTAAAACGGAGTCCTGGAGTTCACACATATGTAGTTAACAGCCTCCCTGAACAGGCACCAGTCTTTTCACAGTAACTTCATTTAAAGCCTACTTGTGACAATAAGCGATTTTCATTTCATTCATTTTTCAATCAGGAAATCTGGAAGTTTCTGTCAGTGATTTTATGCTTCTCCAGAGGGTGCAGTGTTTCCACCCCCACAGGTGCAATCAATTAGAAATCATTGAACTGATGAGAATGCATACTGTACAATTAAGGAGGTGGATGGTGGAATTTGAATACACTACAAATCTGGAATAAAAACCTAATGATGACCATGGAACCATTGTCGATTGTTGTAAACCAGCTGGTTCTTTGACGTCAGTGACAAACATTGTTTCTCCACCTCTAACCATAAAATCCGTCCCATTAAGTCCACAAACATAATTCTTACCATCTCGGCTTCCTTGTTGTGAAATTTGCATACTTTCTCAAAGTGTATTTGGGAACGTCGTGCAGAGTATCACATTCTTATCTAGTAACTTAATATATGTCTTAATAGAAGGGAATCATAACTGCATGGCCCAATTCTTCACTCCTCCCCGCACCTGAAAGTGCAAATGTGGAAGATATATGGTTCTAAATAACAATTGTTTGTATTTCGCTCAGCATGTGGTGACGTTATTGTTCCCAAAATGTTGTTAGATGTAAGTTCAAGAGGGCGACACGATGTCTTGTGGTCATGTAATTCCGCTCTCTTAAACTTCACTGTGATTCTGCGAACTGCAAACCATTGTCTTTTCTAAAGCTTTTACAAAAAAATAAATAGTAAAATCCTTCTTACCGACTGGCAGACGATGTGGTTACACAGTCCTGTGGTAATTGTGTGTTCCCTGTAGTGTTAGCTGAGCTCAGTTGGTAACACTTTTCTGTAAGCCCTTGGATGTAAGTCCCTCTCCAGAATTTGAATATAAGAGGACATATTTTGCAGTCAAAGGTGAATGCTTAATGCCAGTCATTCCTTGCCCTTCCTTGTGGACTTGCTATGCACTAGTGACAAGAGTGGCCAGGACTGGGACTGCACCACTTAAGTGTTGGGGAGGGGACGCACAACAGGGAGGGGAAGTGAAGCACAGAAAGGCGAACAGACGGGTGGGAGTGAGGGATGCTGCGGGTCTTGATGGAGAGGAAAGGTGGGGGGGATTTAACCGCAGGCAGGTGGAAGGTTGGGCACAATTTAGAAATGGGGCTCATGAGGAGGCAAGGTGATCAGCTGGGCCACCCCACACCCCAAACACCTGAACTCCTCCAACTATCTCCAAAATTGAGGTGAGTAGGGAGAAATAGCAAATAATTGGCCACTTAAGATCTCAATTATGATAAGAGTGGGAAAGCCACCCAAGACATCATTCTACAATTTGTGGACAGGTTGGGTGCAGACAAGAGAGCAACAAGAAGGCCTCTGAGGTTATCTAAGGTTATTTAACTAATTTTAAGATCGCATGAGAGTACTAAAATTGCTCAAAGGGTGGCACAATAGCACAGTGGTTAGCACAATCGCTTCACAGCTCCAGGGTCCCAGGTTCGATTCCTGGCTTGGGTCACTGTCTGTGCAGAGTCTGCACATTCTCCTCATGTCTGTGTGGGTATCCTCGGGGAGCTCCGGTTTCCTCCCACAGTTCAAAGACGTGCATGTTAGGTGGATTGGCCATGCTCAATTGCCATTAGTGTCCAAAAGGGGTTGGATGGGTTTGCTATGTTACGGGTATGGGGCGGTTGTGTGGGCTTAAGTGGGGTACTCTTTCCAAAGTCCAGTGCAGAATTTATGGGCTGAATGGCCTCCTGCTACACTGTAAATTCTTTGAGTTCTATGAAAGAGAGCAACACATTTGGGTATAGAGGGATATGGGCCAAATGCAGGCAAGTGGGACTAACTTAGTGATAGAAACTGGGCGGCATGGACCAGATGGGCTGATGGGCCTGTTTCCATGCTGTGAACAACTGTGACTCTATGGCTCTAAGTTCCTTTGGTGTCCTAGCTAGCATTTTTCCTCAAATAACACTGGTTATTCACCTAATTTGCCAATTATGGGATGTTACTGTGTGCAGATTGCCTATCAAATTTTGCTGCATGACCACAAAACTACCAAATTAGATCTGGGATGTTTTGAGGAAATGATAGACACTTAATAAATACAAGTCTGATGAGGAAAACTTTAACCAGCTTGGATAAAAGACCCATCCACTGAGACCTGCTAACTTAGTGAAGAGAGGGTTTGGATCTGTCATATAAATATGATGTATCTATTCAATCATTACACGTTACAATGTGGCTGAAATATGTTGGGAGTGATTTCTTCTAAACTGTTTCATTGCTTTAAACATTGGTGTACACAATGTAATTCTTCCACTATATAATCAAAGCTTTAAGGCACTGGTTGGAATTTTCTGGCTGTTCCGATCAAACGGGATCTTCCGGATCCGGACGCATTGACGGTTTCCCAGTGGCAGAGACAGGAAACCCCACTGACAGCAATGGGACCGGAATATCCCGCCAATGGCGGGCCTTTCCGCTGCTGTGAAAAACGTCGCAGGGTTGAAGAAAATCCAACCCAGTTGTATTATACGATCCAACATGATTACTAAAGTGCATCACATTCCACAACCCAATACAAGTACAAGGTGGTTTACCCATAACTCTTATACCTATGCTACCTTTGAAATCTTTGCAGTAATCTGTGTATCTGCTGGTATTTAAGGGGTTAACATCAGTAAATCGGTGCTAGGCAACCACTAGATGGCAGCACCAGATCAATGTATATAAATTGCACTCAGAGTAGATTCCCGCCTCTTCGTATCTGAGTGACTAGTGAGCAGAGTGTTAAAGATATAGCTTAGTTGACAAGTGTAGTTAAACATTCTATACTTATTCTTATTTACCTCATCTTCAGTTATGTTTGTTGAAGAGTGAATGGACTCATAGATATCAATGATATTTGCTTAATTTGAAGACTGATAGTTTTACTGAAGTACAACCATCAGACCATTCTGGAAGTAAGCAAAAGAGCAAAACAACATATTAATATCATGTAACATGGTATCTGAATTTGGCTTTGAAAAAATTAGCTAGACAGATTAAGGAAGATCAAGAAAAGAAGAAAATAGTTAGCAGCTATTCAATTGGGGAAGCGTCGCAGCAAACGGATCCTTCTCAGAAAACCACCTCGATGGACCATGCATAAGCTCCACGTCACCTCAAGACAACCAGTAATCTAAACTCTAATTGGAAACTGTTTTAGCAACAATTTCAAATCTACTTAGAAGCTACTGATTTAACTGATGCTCGCAGTCATTGCAGTGCTTCTATCAATGGCAGGACAGCATGCAATTGAAATGTATAATTCATTCCAATACTATGAAGGTCAGGACAAAGCCAAATTCGATGTCATACTAAGTAAATTTGATGACCACTGCAAAATACAAACAAATGAAATGTTTGAACATTTCATATTCAACAAAAGATTGCAGGAAACAGACAAATCATTTATGAGCTTTGTCACAGATTTGAAGCTCCTAGTTCAATCTTGCAACTTTGCAGCACTGCATGAATTGTTAATCCATGATCAAATTGTACATGTCATAAATGATGAAAATTTAAGAGAAAAGCTTTTAAGACAGCAAGATCTAATGTTACAATTAGCCATAGAAAAATGCTTAGCACATGAGCAGGGCAGAATCAATACAATCTATATTATACCCAAGAGAAAGACGCAAAAACCCACTACAAGGTTGAGTGTGTAAAAATGGTGTCATATACGAAGGGTACACTATCCCATACCAAAGCGCAAAGAAATCACAAGTCAGATGTGAATGCTCGCATCTTCATGAAGTTACACATGTCACAGGGAATTTGGCAAATGCAACTTGACGACTCAAGCAGACAACTACGTACTTTCAACGCGCCCTTTGAACGATTTTGCTTCAAACGTATGTCGTTTGGTATCATATCAGCATCTGAGATATTCCACAGAATCATGGAGCAAATGACAGAAGGAATTGAAGGTGTGAGAGTGTACGTTGATGCCATGATCATTTGGTCCACAACCAGGGAAGAACACGTTAAACGTTTAAAGAAGTATTCGAACGCATCAACAAGTTTGGACTCAGACTGAATCAAGCAAAGTGTGCATTTGCACAGTCTTCACTGAAATTCTTGGGAGATACTATTTCTCATCAAGGTAGCAGACCTGATGATGGTAAGATACCAGCAATTCAGAACATGAAAATTCCAGAAGACAAGAAAGCTTTCTTAGATTTTTGGGCTTCATCAATTGTTTTGGCATTTATCTTCAACTTGTCAGCAAGAACAACAGCATTGAGAAATTTAATCAGAAAATCTATTACTTTTGAGTGGATGCAGAGCCATCAGAAGGAATGGACAGATCTAAAAACATAACTTATGATTGCACCGATTGCGCTTTCTTCGATCTGAAAAGAGAAACCAAAATATCCACTGATGCAAGTCAGGATGGAATAGCCGCAGTTAAGTTATCTTGCAACAAGATGAACATTCTAATTGGATTCATGTAGCATATGCTTCAAGAGCAATGACAGCAACGGAATGCATATACACCACAAATTGAGAAGGAATGTTTAGGTCTATTGACAGGAAAACTCAAATTCCATGATTATGTCTATGGACTCCCAACCTTCACAGTTGAGATGGATCACACGCCGTTGGTCCACATCATTGCCAAAGATCTAAACAATATGATGCCCAGGCTTCAGCGAATAATGATGAAATTATGAAGGTATGATTTCAATTTAATTTATACACCTGGGAAAGAGCTAATAATTGCAGACACTTTATCACATTCCATTGCAACAGGTAGCACACCAATAGAATTCATACAAGATGTAGAAGCTCAGGCTCAACTCTGTGCGGAGAACCTGCCTGCATCAGATGAAAAACTGCAATTAATCAAGTCAGAAATGAAGAAGGACGCTGCACTTCAGAGGGTCATGCACCATCGACAACATGGGTGGCCGAAGGTATGATGTCTCAATACTGTAATATACAATCTTATTTGACAATAGCTTATGGTCTGTTATTGAGACTAGACCAAATTTTCACCACACAATGTCTTCGATCCAACATTCAGGAATCAATTGACGAAGGACACCTCGGCATCGTAAAATGTAAAAGAAAAGCACGACAGGCAGTCTACTGGCCGGGGATAAACAGGGACATCACTGACATGATTACAACCTGCGGAACCTGTCCAAGACACCAACCTGCGCAATGCAAGAAGACCCTTCAAGAACACAAACTGATCACATCTCTTTGGACCAAAGTAGGGATTGACCTTTTCCATTCAACTCGTCGAGACTGTTTAAATAATGGATTATTATTCTAACTACCCAGAAGTTATGACACTTCCAGACCTGGCATCTAATTCAGTAATTAAAGCATGTAAAGAAACATTCTCAAGCATGGACTACAGTAATGTTGGACAATGGTCCATGTTTTGCAACTTTGGAATGGTCAGAATTCTCGTGCTAGTTTGTGCTGGTTTAACACAGTGAGCTAAACAGCTGGCTTGTAATGCAGAACAAGGCATCAGCGCGGGTTCAATTCCAGTACCAGCCTTCCTGAAAAGGCGCCGGAATGTGGCGTCATGGGGCCTTTCACAGTAACTTCATTGAAGCCTACTTGTGACAATAAGTGATTATTATTCTTATTAACTTCAGGTATGTGACATCCAGTCCTCACTACCCTCAGTCCAACAGCAGGTAGAGAAGGGTTTTCACATAATAAAACAGTTGATTAGTAAAGCAAATGACTCAATGTCAGACATCCATCTTGCTTTATTGTCATACAGAGCTCCACCTCTATCTTCAGGACTCTCGCTAGCTCAAATGTTATTCAAAAGAGAACTATCTTACCAGCAATCAGACTGCAGAATCCAGACCATTTGCCTGTTCTGAAGAAGGTTGAAAAACAACGTTCAAAACAAAGATCATACAATGACCAACAGACAGCTCAATTGGAACCACTGACAAAGGATGACCTTGTCAGAATCAAAAATCCAGAAGGAGGATGGTCTGCTCCAGCTGCAATCATTGGGCAGGCAGCTTCACGTTCCTACATAGTAAAATCAGCAGAAGGCACGGTTTTGCAACATAACAGACGTGCTTTGCAGAAAATTAAGCTTCAACAACCAATATTTCCAAATTTAAACTTCAATGACTCATAATTTTATGACAATCTACTGCATACCAGAAAATCAGATGACATGCACAAAACTATCTAAGTTTCAGATACACCAACTCGTCAGTTAAGAAGATCGACATGACTACGAAGAAAACCTAAGACTGAACTTATAAAATATTGTATTATTGTGTATAGTCATTGCTCAAGTTTTGCTTTTACAGATATACATCTGTATTTATACTTATCTTGTTATACAATTTTCTCTGATGCATAGAAAATATATTTTAAAAAAGGGGTGATGTAGTGATCTGTATATCTGCTGGTATGGAAGGGTTCACAACTGTAAGATAGTGCTAGATAACCACTAGAAGGCAGCACCAGAGGCGGGATTCACCACAATCGGCAAATTGGTCCGCCAAGAACGGCGTGAACCACTCCAGCGTCGGGCCAACCAGAAGTTGCAGTATTCTCCCCACTTCCAGGGGCTAGGCCAGCACTCGAAGGGTTAGCGCATGCCAGCTGCACCGAAGGGACTGCGTGAATTAGCGCATGCGCATAACTGCCAGCACGATTTAACGCATGCGCAGACCGGCCAACGTATTCTGGCGCATGTGCAGGGGGATGTCTTCTCCACTCTGGCCATGGCGGAGCCCTACAGGGTCTGGCACAGATGGAAGGAGTGCCCCCACCGCGCAGACCCGCCTGCAGATCAGTGGGCCCCAATTGTGGGTTACAGCACCATGGGTCACCCCCATGGGGCCGGATCCCCTGCCCCCCTCCTCCCGAGGACCGCACCAGCTGGCCTACCAGCCAGGTCTAATCCACGCCGGTGGGACTGGCCAGAAACCGACGGCTGCTCGGCCCATCGGGGCCTGGAGAATAGCCGGGGGGTGGGGTGGGGGGAGGGGCTGCTGCCAATGGCCCCCGACCGGCGTGGCATGATCCCTGCCCGAAACCTGGCGCCGGAGAATATGGCAGCTGGCGTCAGAGCTCCCCGGGATTCTCCGACCCGGCGGGGGTCGGAGAATCCTGCCTCAGATCTATGTATATAAACTACACTCAGAGGAGATTCCCACCTCTTCGTATCAGGAGTGACTAGTGAGCAGAGTGTTAGAAATATTGCTTAGTTGGCAAGTGTAGTTAAACTTATGTATATTTCTTATTTACCTAATCTTCAGTTATAGTTATAGAAGAGTGAACAAACGCAAAGATATTTCTATTCGCTAATCAATAAATGATACTTGCTTAATTTGTAGACTGATAATTTTACTGAACTACAGACGATTCTGGAAGTAAACAAAAGTGTAACGACATATTACTATCACATAACAGGGGCTGTTTAGCTCACTGGGCTAAATCGCTGGCTTTTAAAGCAGACCAAGGCAAGCCAGCAGCACGGTTCGATTCTCGTAACAGCCACCCCGAACAGGGGCCGGAATGTGGCGACTAGGGGCTTTTCACAGTAACTTCATTTGAAGCCTACTTGTGACAATAAGTGATTTTCATTTTTCATAACACACTGGGCCAATTCTACCTCTGATTTCTACTTTCTATGCAAAGTACAACACATCAATACCGAAGTGACTCCAGAGTAACAACACAAAGCCAGCCAAATGCAATTATGTTCTCTTTTCCTCTCTTAATCATTCTGTAACAATGGTTCACTTTGGCCCTTATAATTAATCACTTTATTGCTATAAATACAGTGAACAGATCACCAAGGCCTATATCAATAACTTTCACACATCCCTTCAACTCCCAATCCTTGGCTTTACAATGCATCGCTGTTCAGCAGAAAGCTGTTTTAACATATTGATCCCACAAACAAACCAAGACAGCCAAGTACATGAACAGTGTACCCACATTGCCACAATGTGAAGTTTGAATTTAATTTCATCAGGACTTATATTTGGTTTCTTAAAGATATTTGGACTTCAGTGTCATAAACTTTAGGTAATTTTGAAATGTCAGCACAACAGTAACAAAACAAACCTCAACTTAATTGCAAATGTGATTGATCACAACTTCAGTAATAGTTACTTTCGGTGCAATAGGAAAGGGAAAAACCTAATTGAGAAGTTTCAAACAGGAAGGCAGCTGATTGGGGCATAGATTTGGAAGCACTATGCTCAAGTATTTTGGACAGAAAAGGGAGGTTAGAGACGGCTTGTTGAGGGTGAGTTCTTTGAGGAGTGGGTGATGATGGTTATTTGGAAAGGGATGGCCACTGCCCGATGGGTGGAGCCATAACAATGTCAATCTGTATGGGATGAGGAATGAATCCCATGTTAGCAGTGTTCTTCCTCAGTTGTACATGGTGCTGCTATAAAGTGAAAAAATGTCAAAATTATCTTGATGCTCCATTTCGTCTTGATATTGCAGCTTTACAGTTCTTTAAAATGAATTAGAACCTAAACAAACCTTCAGTATTTCTGACTCATTCTTTTATTTCTAGTTGTCAAATCACAATTCTCACACATCCACTTCAGTTGCAGATATGTCAGCATCATGTACAAAAGCAAATATAACACATTGTTTTTGTATATATTGCTTCAGGTTTCTTATGCCAGTGCATATAATTCACTGGGATTTGTATTCTGATGCTTTATGAGTTATTTAAATGAAGCAGTGCTAAAACGACCTTGTATATAAGTATGATAAAGAACTTCAATATTGCATCCGAATGCGGATGTATTTATATCCAAGCATCAACATGTTTTTCAGAATTCCTGAAATGTAATGGCACTAGTCAGGATTGACACAACTGACTTGTATATTGGTCAAGATAATGCACGGAATGTTCATCACGGGGATGGGAAATAGGAATGGGGTCTGATGTTGGGACATAATACTCCCACTGGAGGGGATTCAATTCAAAATTGAAAAGTTCTGAAGCTTTTGATTCATATGGAGACTGGTTTCCTGTCCATTTGAAGCCAGTGGAGGTGCGAACGGAGACAGGTCGATGAAGCAGAGGACCCATTGGAAAAGATCATGTGCAGTTTATCTGAATTGCAAGAATTGAATCTTTCCCCTAAGTATAAATATATGGACACAAATACGGACATATACGGCTACTGTGTCCATATTGTGAAATATGCAGAACATGGTAAATAGGGTTGCCCTACTGAGGAGGTGGCATTGGTTGTATTGTCCGTGTACATCTACATGGCACTCCTGCAGAGCCATGGAGAGAAACTATGAGACCTGGTGCTTCTCCTGATTCTGGGCTCCTGCCCTCCAACCCGCAACCTATATTTAACTATTCCCTTCAATTATTCATGATATTATTTACTCTATCAAGATTTATTAATCAATTCACCAAACAATCACAGAAAGATCCGAGTAAAATGAAAATGTCCATTGTTGGCGTCTAGTTACATATACCTTCTGATGTATACACAGCTTGGGTCATTAATGTTAGGGGTAGCAATGATATAATACAGTGCTTGATTCCACAATGACCATTAAACAAACCAGGAAGTACAAATTTTGCTTCAACAGCATTGTGCAATTTTGTTAATTTGACAGGAAAATATACCATTGGATATTAATAACATTAGAACTCTGATTTTGGGGACTGCCTCAGCCCTCATTAACATGTTTGGCACATTTTGCCATATGGGCACAGTGGCAGTAAATTCATAGTTAGGGGAAAGATTCAATTCTTGCAATTCAGCTAAACTACACATGATCTTTTCTATTCTGTATAAGTAGAAGGTTTTCTTCTGCTTCGGTGCATGGTATTATTCAATATAATTACTTGATGCAAGGACTGTAATCGGATTCTATTTTATCAGTAATCTCTCAGTATTGAAAGATCAAATGACTCCTGAGCAACAAAGTGGAATGATTGAACAATGTACGTCATCACTGTCAGCATTGGAGCCCTCAGGTGTCTCAGTGCGTCAAAGGACAAAGACTGAATGGTTCACAATTATATCTGTGTTTTGTTTATCAGCAGATCTGAAGACTCTGCTTATTGTTGCTTCTCACAACACTATATTTTCAGTGTTGACTATCTAATACCATTTTATCATGATATTTCAATACCTCTGAAATCTCATAAAAAAGCATTAATATAGAGATGGATAATAGGTACATAGATAAAAATACAAGATTGATCAATAGAATAGAATAGAATAGAACAGTACAGCACAGAACAGGCCCTTTGGCCCTCGATGTTGTGCCGAGCAATGATCACCCTACTCAAACCCACACATCCACCCTATACCCGTAACCCAACAACCCCCCCCCCCCCCCCCCCCCCCTTAACCTTACTTTTTTAGGACACTACGGGCAATTTAGCATGGCCAATCCACCTAACCCGCACATCTTTGGAATGTGGGAGAAAACCGGAGCACCCGGAGGAAACCCGGAGATTTTTGAGAATCATGCGTAGTGTATAACAGGTCACTGATTTACTGTCATAAAATCACTACTGTGCAGAAGGAGGCCATTTGGCCCGATCGAGTCTGCACTGACCATCTGAAAGAGCACCCTACCTAAGCCCGTGCCCCCACCATATCGCTGTAACCCAGTAACCCCACCTAACCTAACACATACTAAGTGGCAATTTAGCATGGCCAATTCACATAATTTGCTCATAAACGGACTGTGGGAGGAAACCGGAACACCCGGAGGAAAGCCACGCAGACACGGGGAGAACGTACAAACTCCACACAGACAGTGACCCAAGGCTGAAATTGAACCCGGATCCCTGGCGCTGTGAGGCAGCAGTGGTAACCGCTATGCCATTGTGCCGCCCATGAACCCATTGTGTACTCCTGTCCTAGCAATCCCGTCCTACAAACCCCACTCATAGTAAGTTACATTCGCAACAATATGAGCAAAAGTCCAGCCAACATTCCACCCTCAGTTTGCAAGAGAAAGGCCAAAAGAGCCTCGCTCATCTCATCCATGCCTCAATCTGAATGACATATGGACAAACATATCAGGAGCATGGGTGAGACCATTTGCATGTTCCACCATTTGATGACATTGCCTACATTATACCAGTGATTATAGCTCAAAGATATTTAATTGGCTGTAAGGTGATTTGGGACATTGTGAAAGGTGTTCTATAAATGAAGCCTTTGTGTTTTTTCTCATTACACCTTTTTGCAGCAGCCAGAGTGACTGTAAAAATAGTGAAATTGAGGGCCAATGCTAATTCTCTCAGGACACATAATCAGAGAGCACTCAATTCATGTTACAAAAGTGGCTCCAAAGAAATCACTACATTTACAAAAACAATTAAACTCTGTAGCTAACCTCCCCGCCCCTCCAATCTCCCCACCCAGCCTCCCTCCTTCCCCCCCAAAGTCCCTGATACCCCCACTTTGAAACTGTTCCTAATATTGGAGGGTAGCGAATGTAACCTCACTATTTAAAAAGGGAGGTAGAGAGAAAACAGGGAAATACAGCCTGAAGTTAGTAGTGTGGAAAATGTTGGAGTCCATCATAAAATATTTAATGATGTGGAGATGCCGGCGTTGGACTGGGGTGAGCACAGTAAGAAATCTTACAACACCAGGTTAAAATTCAACATGTTTGTTTTAAACACTAGTTTTGGAGCACTGCTCCTTCCTCAGGTGAAAAATGTTTACTAGCAGAGCACTTGGAAAACAGTGGCATAATCGGACAGAGTCAGCACAGATTTATGAAAGGGAAATCCTGCTTGACAAATCTACTGGAATGCTTCGAGAATGTAACTAGTAGAGTTTATGAAAGGGTTCCAGTGGATGTGGTTTATTTGGACTTTCAGAAGGCTTTTGACAAAATCCCGCTTAAGAGATTAGTGTGTAAAATTAAAGCATATGGGATTAGGTCGAATGTATGGAGATGGATATAAAACTGGTTGGCAGGCAGGAAACAAAGAGTAGGAATAAACTTGTCTTTTTCCAAATGGCAGGCACTGACTAGTAGGGAACTGCAGGTGCTGGGATTGGTGCTGGGACCCCAGCTATTCACATTGTATACTGATGATTTAAATGAACTAAATGTAGTGTCTCCAAATTTGCAGATGACACAAAGCTGGGTGGGAGGGTGAGCTATGAGGAGGATGCAGGAATGCTTTGGTGTGATTTGGACAAGCTGAGTGAGTGGGCAAATGCATAGCAGATGCAGTATAGTATGGATAAATGTGAGGTTGTACATTTGGTAGCACACACAGGAAGGCAGATTATGATCTGAATGGCTATGAATTGAGAGAGGGGAATGCGCAAAGAGACCTGGGCGTCCTCGTACACCAGTTGATGAAAGTAAGCATGCAGTTGCAACATGCGGTAAAGAAGGCAAATTATATGTTGCCCTTCAGAGTGAGAATATTTTGGTACAGGAGCATGGTGCAATTATACAAGGCCTTGGTGAGGCCTTATCTGGAATATTGTGTGCAGTTTTGGTGTCTTTATTTGAGGAAAGATGTTCTTGCTTTGGAGGGAGTGCAGGGAAGATTTACAAGACTGATTCCTTGGATGGCAGGACTGACATGTGAGGAAAGATTGAGTTGGTAAGGGTTGTGTTTTCTGGATTTCAGAAGAATTGGGGGGGGGGTGGGGGCGGAATCTAATAGAAACTTAAAATTCTAAAAGGACTACACAGGGTAGATGCAGGAAGGATGATGGGAGGAGTACAGAACCAGGGAGTATAGTCTGACCATATGGGGTGGACCATTTAGGACTGAGGTGAGGAGAAATGTATTCACTCAGAGAGTGGTGAGCCTCTGGATTCACTACCACAGTATGTAGTTGAGGCCAGAACATTGTCTGTTTTCAAGAAGAAATCAGATGTAGATCTTGAGGCAAAAGGGATCAAAGGATAGGATATTGGGGAAGGCGGGGACACACTATTGAGTTGGATGATCAGCCATGGACATAATGAATGGTGGAGTAGGCTCAAAGGGCCAAATGGCCTCCTCCTGCTCCTATTTTATGTTTCTATGGGCTGGATTCTCTCAGCCCGCCTGCCACAAGAACGCCATGGGCGAGCTGCGTGCAATGGACAACTCTATAGACCTCGGGCGAAATTTGGAGTTCTATCCTTCATGCAGAGATGATTGCCCCTCGAGCCTTTGGATTCTAAAATCTGACTTTTGTGCCTCCGATTCTGGATGCAGTTTTCTTTTTAGACAGGTGCATTTGGCAACATTGTACCACTACTCTTCTGCCCCCACAATGCCAGTGAGATGATCACCCAATTCGATGCCTGGGTGCAGAGTGCCCATTCTTCCTGCTACCTTCCCAGTGCCAAGTGCACCTTCTTACAAGTGCTGAGTCCCCGTTTGTCCCACTGACCCTCCATTGGGACCAGGCTGATGCTTTGGGACAGTCTTCACTGGTTCCCCACTATATACCTACCTTTCTTCAGTTATTCAGTGACTGATCACTTGTTGAAACTTATGTGCCACTTTAAATATTTCACTCTCCTTTTTAAGCAAGCTCTTAATTGGTCTCAACTGGGAGGAGAGTGGGATTTCTCTGATTTTTGCCAGTGCCAGGATCGGTGCCTTGAAATTGACACAGAACACTCATCTGTCTTTTCAGGCCACACCCAGGAGCCCACCCACCCTCCCACCCTTTGCTTTATTTCCACCTTCAGGAGCCTCTGTGAATTCAATTCAGGGTACATAATGTATTTCATTACACTTGCATTTTGATATCTTTGAAAATGTGCTAAATATCAATAAGGTGAAGGATTGAAATGGCCAAAGATGGTATTCAAAAAAATGAAAAATGTTATGATCGACTCAAAATTAGCCATGAAAACAAAGCTGAGAATCCTGGAATACTACATCATGCCAGTCTTGTCACAGGGAAGTGAGTGTTGGATGATCAGTGAAGCAATGCAGGGAAAAATTGAAGCTGCCAAGTTGTGGTTGTTGAGGCGAATAATGAAGATATCTTGGACAAGTTACATAGCCAATCAAGAGGGGCGAGTAAAATCTGAGGCCTAAAGAGCTCTGCTCACCAAGATCATGAAGAGACAGTTGGTATTTTTTGAGCATGTAATAAGAGGTCACAAACTAGAGAGTATGATACTGATGGGAAAGATTGATGGTAAAATCCCAACATGCACAAAGAACGATCTTTTCATAAAAACCTGCAAACTGAATATATATACCACTAACAAAGATATATGTATGTATATAGAATTTATCTCATACCTGACATTGTCGAAAAAAGATTGGTTTATAGTCATATAGTGGTTATTTTTAAATTTAATTCAAGTTTTGAAGTTCTTTCTACTTTTAACCTCTGTTCTTGTCCAAGTGTAAGAAATTAGAACCAATTCTTTGAGACTCATTGGGCGCAATTCTCCGCACTCCCGACGGTGCGGAGAATAGCGTGGCTCGTAAAATTTTACGGCCACGCTGTTCCGACGCCCTCCCGCTATTCTCCCCCCCCCCCACGCCCGACCCGATACGAATCGCTGCCACCGTTTTTTTACGGCCAGCAGCGATTCTCAGCTGTTCGATGGGCCGAGTTCCCAGCCCTTTACGGCTGTTTTTACGAACGGCAAACACACCTGGTCTGGCCGTTCGTAAAAACGGCCGTAAACTCTCGATCTTTAAAACCATGGCACCGATTGGCACGGCAGTACCACGGCCGTGCCAAGGGTGCCATGGGCCCGCGATTGGTGGGCACTGATCGTGGGCAGCGGGCCCGATGCCCGCGCACTCTTTGTCCCTCCGCCGCCCTGCTGTATCACTTCGTGGGGTGGCTGAGGGGCATCCCGGCCCGCGCATGCGCGGGTTTCGCGCAAATGCACGATGACGTCATCCGCGTATGCGCGGGTTGGAGTCTTCCAATCCGCGCATGCGCGGCTGACGTCATATGATGCGTCAGCCGGCGCAAACTCTGGCAAGCGAGCTTAACGAAATTCGTTAAGCCCGCGATGCCGGAGTTTACGGCGTCGGCATGCTAGCCCCGACTGGGGACCAGAATCGGTTCCCGGTCGGGAAGGGGGGGGCTGGCGTCAAACCCGCCCGGATTTGACGCCAGCCTTACGATTTCTCCCCATATAGGAGAATCGCGCCCATTATTTTCTAGTTCACAAAATATTAAAATACTTTTCAGTGAGTACAATCGATTAAAGATGATGGGAATTTTACTCAATGACATTAAAATAAGAAGCAACTCAATATTCTCTTACTTAATCTCTGTTAAACAGTAAAGTTGCAAATGCAGTAATGTTAAATGGTGTCTGAAGGAGTTAATTGGAAGTATTCTATTATTTGAAGGTTTTGTTATGTCACTATGCTGTCAGAGCATGCATGAAGCCATGCTAATATGTGAATTGATCTGACTCAGGGGTTTGAACAAACTCTGTTGACATCTTTGACAGCTTATTTGGATTTGGATTTTTTCTTTTTAATTTGAAATCACAACCATTTGTGCGCAACCATATTTGTGGGAAAGTATATCTTTCTAATCCCCTCAAATTGCACACACTTTGAGTTGTTTGATCTAGATATTACAGAAGATTACCATACTCAGCATGGTCTTGTGAAGAAGAGAGAATTAGAATTTATCTACATAAATAAGTATGGTTAATTAATAGTTTAATCCGCAATGGATATTGATCTCCTTCAGATGGCATTAAAGGATGCAGTGAACTTCCTGTGATAACATCTCGTTGAACATTGCTGACTGTAATTTTGCCTCAACAAATTTGTTGCTGACTGCAATGTTGATTAATTTAATAAATTACTACAAGCATATGTTTATTTTACAATAAAATTATATATTGAAGCTGACTGGTCTCTCTCAATCCAATATTTGTTAGACAAGGGGTGATGGTGTGCTGAAATTAAAGCAAAGGACTTATCCTTCATTTTTAATTATATCCAACGTACTGCAAATTTGGAGACATCCAGGAAATAGACCAAAGCTTTTAATTGGTCTCAACTGGGAGGAGAGTGGGATTTCTGCGATTTTTGCCAGTGCCAGGATCGGTGCCTTGAAATTGACACAGAACACTCATCTGTCTTTTCAGGCCACACCCAGGAGCCCATGCTTTATACATATATATCTTCTGACACATACAAGACCCTGGTGAAAATTTGAATTGTTAACAAACAAACAGCATCAAGGTGCACAAAATAATGCCCACTGGGACTGAACATGCTGTGTCGAAACCAGTGGTTGCTAAACAGATTGCTCCGTGATGAGGTGCCTTGAAGACAAGGGAAGCTTTTTTTCACTATTCTGAGGCCTCGCAACCAGGTCCTGAAGATCAGTGGATGCAAGATGCATGAGGTGCACCACCCCATCTGCAACACCATAGCCAAGTGAGTGGTCGTTGTTGAGAGGCAGTCCATGGACCATGGAATAACCTACCTCCGCACCACCCCGGCCCACTCCCTCTGCCCAAGGAAACCACTGGGAAGCCACCAAAATTTACTGCTGAGGTTCGTGCTGCCATGGTAGCATCCTATGATTGTGAGAAGATATTGTATGATATCTGTCTGGGGGCTGCTAGAGGCATACACTCCCAGTTGTGTTGAAGGTCATCGTAGCCTAGCTTGTACTTTGCCTTTAAGGGATAGCAGCATTACATCACAAGAAGAGAAGTATGTGATGGGTCCAGTCTAAGTTTCACTTTTCCCTGTGAGCAGAGTATGTGACACACAGCTCTGCTACTGATGTCATCAAGTTTACAACCTTTGTAGAACAGTTCCTGTGTGGCTATTCTCAATAAATGAATCCACTGTTTTAATTGTTAGCTCAATCCATTGTGAGTGAATGGTATCATTAAAAACACAAAAAGACGATTCGCAGTGGTCAAACATTGTGACAGCAAGATTAAGTACAGAGATAGCATGGTAAACAATGGTCAAGTAAAGAGCTAACAAGTAAAAAGATCACTTATGATAAACATGTCAGTTTGCTAAGTAGGCTATTGTATCAACAGGACCAGCACTGGGTTAGCTCATTTGGAAAATGTGAGTTTCAAGGGTGTTGCCCATATCAATAATGAGTGAGGGAGATTCAACCAAATGAACAAAACATCATAAACATCAGGCCAGAGGAGGTTGCGATTATAACGTGTGGTGCTTCAAAAATGTGAGTGAAACCAGCCATCCCAATAATCATCCCAGGTACTATAGGAGAAGGAAGGCCAGAATGAGATTGTCAAAATGTCCACAAAACTCTCCAGTTTGAATTGGGATGCAGCTGACCTACTATCCAAATTCAAAGAGTTTAAGCAGCATACAGAGCTTTGATTTATTGATTCAGGTGTTTCTGAACCAGACAAGCCATAATAATTGGCCTAGCAATTGAGAATGAGCGTCTATGCAAGTTGAACACATCAGGATTAATGGAAGAAGAGTGAGAGGATCCCTGAAAGTTAGGGACTATTTTGGAAGATTGGTTCAGTATCAGGTTAAACTTCTGTATTCATTGGCTAGGGTTTATGTTACTTTAACGACAGCCTAAATAATGCACAGCTCACTTCATCATCAAATGCAGAGAAATCGATATATACGGTGAATTTTTGGATGCAGAACTAACAGACAGAATTGGTGATCGCATCCAAACCAATTAAAGTTCTCCAGAAAGGTCTGCTCGACAAGCCCAAAATTTAAAGCATTGAAGAGCTACTCAAGGATGGGTGTAAGTACGAAGGGATCTCTGCAGGTCAATGAAACTTACAGGTCCTTAGTACAACACCAGTTGTTGACGGAGTCATTGAAGTTCCCAAGCCGACCAACATATGTGGAAGGTATGGCCTTCTGCATGCACCAAATAAATGCCCAGCTTTCCATCAACCCTGAAAGCCACATGGCAGAAAAGGCCATTGGCAATGAAGTGTACTAGAGCAAAGGCTGATTGATGCAGCTCCAATGAGCCATGCTGTAGTAATCCACGGGAGGCAGGAGTTCCGTCACCACACCAATATTTATTTACAATAATGATATTACAGGAGCAGCTACAAATAGTGCTGCTAGCAGTCCAGTCAACTTAAGACTGGCTCACAAAGCCTACACAGGTGATTGTATGGGCCCCCTCAATGAGCTATCATTGAGGGAGCTCATACTCCAATTGGCCAACCAATAAAGCCAATTGGAGTTCATTATCCCCTCCCCCCCAAGGTCCGAGGAATTCCTGCCAGCTGGCATTCCTCTGAGCTTCTTCCTGCTTCTCATGTCTGGGTCTGTCACCTCTGTGTCGTCCGCCGGGTCGTTCTCCGAAGTGGGCAGGGTGTACCTTATAGGTGCCCATCTTTTCCATGACGACCTCCTTGGAAGTTGTTCTTCCTCCTCCTCGGGGAGAGGTGTCGCGGTGGCCTCGTCGAGTGTGTCCATCTCCGACTCTGATGACTGGATGACGGGGTCTGGAGAAATTGCTCGTGGCTGGTGTGTGGGTATCCTTTCCGTCTGGGCTATCCCAGCTTGAGGCAGTCCTGCTTCACCTGCCTCCAGGTGTGGTTCCGCTGACCTTATTTGGTCTAGGTGTTTCTTCAGCACCTTACCTCCTATTGAAACCTCATAGGATATGGGCCCTGTTTGGGACTCTACCGTGCCTTTGACCCACGTTGGTCCATTCCCATAATTCTTGACCCAAACCGGTGCCCCCACCTGGAAATGTCTCTGCTGCCGACTATTATCATGCCCCCTGCGTTGGGCCTCCTGTTGTTTCTCCACATTCCCCGTTAAATTTGGGAAAAGGAGACTCAGCCTCGTTCGCAGCCGCCTTCCAATTAAGAGTTCAGCTGGCGGTATGCCCGTTGTGGAATGCGGTGTGGTCCTGTAATCAAACAGCCAGCGGGAGGGCTTTGTGTCTATTGACGCTGCCGGCTGCTTCTTGAGTCCCGCTTTAAGTGTCTGGACTGCTCTCTCTGCCAGGCCATTGGTCGCTGAATGGTAAGGAGCCGTTTTGATGTGACGGACTCTGTTTTCCTTCAGGAATTTTCCAAATTCCCCACTTGTGAATGCCGTTCCGTTGTCCGACACCAATACCTCCGGAAGTCCATGTGTTGCAAATGAGGCCCTGAGCTTTTCAATTGTCGATGCTGTGCTTGCCGTGTTTACCCGGTGGACGTCCAACCATTTGGATTGGGCGTCCACTATCACCAAAAACATTGAGCCCATGAAAGGGCCGGCATGGTCAATATGCAGGCGGGTCCATGGTCTGCCTGGCCATTCCCACGGGTGCAATGGCGCCGCTGGTGGCACTCTTTGCCCCTGTTGGCACTCCTGGCACCGACGTATCAAGGCTGCTATGTCTGTGTCCAAACCTGGCCACCAAACGTAGCTTCGAGCTAGCATCTTCATTTTAGACACTCCTGGGTGTCCGTGATGTAACTCGGTTAAGATTGCCTGACGGCCCTGAGCTGGGACGATTACCCGGGCTCCCCATAATAGGATACCGTCTTCTACGGTTATTTGGTCCCTTCTGCTCCAGTATGGGTGCATCTGGGGCTCCACTGGTCTTTCCAGTTCCCCGGTTAGCGGTAAATGCTTCATCTTGGCTAAAACTGGGTCTTTTTGCGTCCGCAACCGAATATGTTGTGCGTCTACTGGTAGGGTGTCCAAAAAATTTAGAGTCATTACTGTCTCCTCTACTTTTGGTATTTGCGGCGGAGTGTCCGGGAGGGGAAGTCTGCTCAAAGCATCTGCATGTGCTACTCGCGTTCCCGGTCTGTGCTCCAGAACGTATCTATATGCCGCCAGTAGCAATGCCCAGCGTTGGATTCTAGCTGATGCAATCAGGGGTATTGACTTGTCTTCTTTTAATAACCCTAATAACGACTTATGATCCGTCAATATGGTGAATTTCCCCCTGTACAGATGCTGGTGAAATTTTTTTACTGCGAATATCACCGCCTGTCCTTCCTTCTCGATTTGGGCGTACTTCCTCTCAGCCATCGCCAAGGTCCTCGAAGAATAGGCTATTGGCCGTTCTTCCTCTATGGGCTAAGATGGCTCCTACCCCGTAGGGGGATGCATCAGAAGTGACCACCAACTCCTTCCTTGGGTCATAATGCTCTAGGACATTTTTGGATGACAACTGTTCCTTAATGTCCCTAAATGCTCGCTTTTGGCGGGTGGACCATTTCCATTCTTGCCCCTTTTTTAGTAGCTGGTGGAGGGGTTCTAGGATGGACGCCCTATTTTCAATAAATTTTCCATAATAGGTTACCAACCCTAGAAATGATCGTGACTCCTGGACCGTGGTGGGAGCTGCGGCTTCTTTTATTGCCCTTACTCTGTCTTCTAATGGATGTAAGCCTGACTCGTCTACTTTATATCCCAGGTACGTCACTTGTCGGGCCAGAAAAACACATTTTTCCCTTTTTAGCTGTACGCCTGCCTTTGCGAAATGCCTGAGCACTTCCTCCAGGTTCTTTAAGTGTTCCCTGTTTGTCCTACCCATGATTAAGACATCGTCCAAATAAATTGCCACCTGCGGTAGTCCCTGCAGAATATTTTCCATCGTACGCTGGAATATAGCGCAGGCTGGTGACACTTCAAAAGGTAGCCTAGTATAACGAAAAAGGCCCTTCAGGGTGTTGATCGTAGCGAACTTCTGGGAGCCCTTGTCCTGTTTTAACTGCAGGTAGGCGTGGCTCATGTCTAGTTTCGTGAACAAAAGCACACCTGCCAATTTGGCATACTGGTCGTCTATTTTCGAGATTGGGTATTTGTCCAGCAGTGCGTATTTGTTTACTGTCTGTTTGAAATCTCCACAGAGACGTATCGAGCCGTCTGGCTTCAAAATTGGTACCACCGGCGCTGCCCATTCCGAAAACTGTACTGGTCTGATAATGCCTTTGCGCCGTAACCTTTCTATTTCGTCATCTACTTTCTTCCTTAATGCAAAAGGTACCGGCCTGGCCTTACAAAATTTCGGATGGGCTTCTGGGTCCACGGGCAAAGTTGCTTTGGTGCCTATGATTTCCCCCAAACCTTCCTGGAAGACCTCCAGGTATTTTTGGAGTACTCCACTCAACTGCCCGCTTCCACTCTGGAAAATTTTCATCCAATCTAATTTTAGGTCTTTCAGCCAGTTCCGTCCAATTAAGCTCGGTCCGGAGCCCTCTACTATCGTCAACGGTAATCTGAGCAATTGTTTCTCATATTCCACAGGTACATGAGTCGTGCCTAGAACTTCCAGGGATTCCCCCGTGTATGTTTTAAGTTTTGTCGATGTTTTTGTTAGGGTTAGTGGCTGGAGTCCATCTTTGATTTTTCTAAATGCTGCCACTCCCATTACTGATACGGCCGCACCCGTGTCTATTTCCATTATTGTCGGCCGCCCGTTCACCCCTGGGGTAATCCTAATGGGTTCTGCTTTCTTCGTTGTAATATTATATAATTGTTCCCCTTCGGAGGAGGATGGGGCGTCTAGGTTGTGTACTTCCCTGCGTCCCCACCTGCTATTCCTCTTTTGCCACCTCCTTCTAGGGTTTCTGTCATTGTTACCCCACTCTGTCTGGTGCCAGAAACGGTCCTTCTCTGTTGGGGGAGCCTCAGCCGGTACTTCCCTCTGTCTCCAGTTAGTCGTGGCAGACTTGGGGGCAGTTCTGGGGTTTTCCTTTTGCCCTCTATTCCTCAGGTTTTTCCTGAGAGCGGCTGTCTGGTAGCAGGACCCGTTGTGGTAGTCCCCCTCACAGGTATCTACCTCCATTGGCGTGCCCTGTAATTCCTGCGCCCCACTTGCTGCCTTTTCTAGGGACAGTGCGAGCTGTAACGCCTGCCTGCAGTCTAGCTCCGTTTCCGCCAACAGGCGTTTCTGTAATGGGAGGTCGTTTATACCACACACTAACCGGTCCCGAAGCATTTCATTTAGCGTCGGGCCGAACTCACATTTTTCCGCCAGCCTTCTCAGGCGGGTCAAGAAATTCGTGACTGACTCCCTGTCTTCCCGCTTCGCTGTTTTGTATCTGTACCTACACAAAATGAGGGGTGGTTTTGGGTCGTAGTGCTCTTTCACCAATTCCGTTACTTCTTGGAAAGTTTTATTGTCCGGCGCATCGGGATAAGTCAATGAGCTATCATTGAGGGAGCTCATACTCCAATTGGCCAACCAATAAAGCCAATTGGAGTTCATTACACATGCACTGATCCAAAAAGACCACAAACAATTGATACATTCAAACAATAAGAATGACCATCCTGCATCCCATCAGAAACATATACATGAGGTGATTGACAAACCAGATAATAACAATCATCTGCACGATCAGATAAAGAGAAGTGAGCACATTTCACACGGCCAATCTCTTGGAAAACATGGATACCATCACACTATCCAAAGTGTTTTGTAAGTTTCAAATTATCTGTCCAAAAAGAGTTGGTAACTACTCGTTATTGCCCTAAGAAATTTGGTAACTACATGTTAATGGCCAAGATTGACACAGGCAAGCGGCAGCGATTCTGAAAGACATACATCCACAGACATGGAAGGTGGACGTCATCACTCAAACATGGGTAGATCAGGCAAGATGAATCACAGGAGAAATAGTCTATTGGACGGGTGCATATAATGGCATTGAAATCATTGTCAAAAAGCACTAGGTATGTTAAGAGCACATGTGAAGTCAGCGAGAAGCACCTTTGATTCACTTTGAATTCCTACCCATCCTTGGTCCAAAATTATAGCTGACCTCCTTCGATACCAAAGCACTGACTTCATTGTCATTGTCAATGGGTTGACCAAATACTTCATTATTCTACAATTGCACAACTGTTGCCCAAACTGTAAGTGCGATTTTCAGTTTATTTGATGTGTCTAGCGAGATTATGGTGGATCACAGTCAACAATATATTGGTAAGGCATTTCAGAATATATGTGAGAAGTATAACATTGATCACACTACTTACTTCACCTCATTACTCTACATCAAACGACCTGGCTGAATAAATATTTGCATGATGAAATCCCTAATTAATCCCTAATCAAGCAAGGTTTACACATTACAATGCTTATTTCAGAACTTTTAACACCTTTTAAGTGCAACTAATCCATCATCAGCGAAGTTCACGTTTGGCAGACCATTGCATGTCAATTTACCTACACTTACCCATTTTCTTCTCTCAGAAACTAGAGAGCAACTTTTAAAACTGCAGAAAAATATGAGAAATGTGCACAATAAAAATGCAGGTCCGGAATTGCCAAGCTTGCAGTGGGATAATAAGAATGATTTCAGGATCCTACAGAACATACATGGTAACCAGTCAAGGTTACAAGGATGCCAAAGCAAGATCTGAGCATACCAGCAGGTTATCTCTACATTTCAGAGACACACAGTTTAACCAGTTCCATAGATTTATGTAATGGAAGTGAAAAATGATCACGTATTATAATTCTTTGAAAGGGGGCTAGGGGTCTTTACAAAGAAAGGGGGATAGTAATATTGTTATATAGTGGAGAATACATCCCTGCTGGTGAAGCATCACATGATCTGTAATGATATCAGCAGAGACTGTTTGTGTTGGCTTCAGTTCTCCATCTTGGCTTGCATAAGCAACATCCCTAATAATCCCTAATCTTATCGTGTTTGTAAGAATCCAAGAGTGTTGTACATGCATACGTTTTCTCTTTGCAGCAAACTCAAAGATATAGGGCGCGATTCTCCACCCCCCACGCTGGGTGGGAGAATAGTGGGAGGGCCTCCCGACATTTTTCACGCCCTCCCGCTATTCTCCCCCACCCCCCACGCCCGACCCACGCCACGAATCGCCGCTCGCCGTTTTTTACGGCGAGCGGCGATTCTCCAAGGCTGATGGCCCGAGCGGCCGGGCCTTCACGCACGTTTCAACATGGCAGCAAACACACCTGCTCGCTGCCGTCGTGAAACGGGTGCCAGATGCCTGTTTGGGGCATCTGGGGGCCCGATTGGCACATCGGGGGCCGTGCGTCCGTAACAGACGCACTCTTTTCCCTCTGCCGCCCTGCAAGATAAAGCCACCACGTCTTGCGGGGCGGCTGAGGGAAAAGACGCCAACAGCGCATGCGCGGGTTGGCGTTGTCCAACCTGCGCATGCACGGCCGGCGTCATCGGCCACGTCAGCCGGCGTGACGCTTGACGTGCAGCCTTGACGACAGTCGTCAAAGCCGCGCCGCCGTGAGGCACGGGGCCACGCTCCTAGCCCCGCCCGGGGGGGAGAATCGGCCCCGGAAGTGGGCGTGAAGTCTGCCGTGGGTCACGGCCTGTCCCACGGCAGCCTTTATGATTCTCCGCAAATGCGGAGAATCTTGCCCCCAAGAAAACAAACTGTTGAAAAGAAAAATCATCGACAGAAACAGCGGAGACAGCATTGAGAGCAGAGTAAGATTCTTGGGACTGGACTTTCGTGCGTTGGGTGAAGCAAGCCACTGATGTTGAAGGGCTTTAAAAAAATAACAGAACACAACCGTGAGTAAGAAGAACTACAGTTCGTAAATCTTTCTTGCCACTGAAGTTGACAGATCTAGGTTACAGAGATCATGCACATGGCAAAGCTAAGTGGGCTGTACGAACAAGGATTCAGAAATTTTCCAACTCTGTACAGCAACTACACAGGCAAAAGTCAAACCACAGTCAGGGAAAAAGAGCAATTCGAAGTTGGATTGTGGAATAGGGGAATGCCTGTGCTATACATCCAAAAGAATTGGAAGGGAAGAAGTTGGTTGACGAACAGAACAACGGGAAAAATGGTGCCATGGATACATTTGATGAAGACTGTGAGACTTGGAACTCATGTGAGAAAATATTCCAATTTTATCTCATAGCGAATCAAACACCAAGAACGTAAAGGTTGCGACATTTCTCAGTTAGGTAGGGCGTTAACCTTTTATGCTGCTACAAAACTTAGTTCAACCGGGAAAAAAGTCCGACAGCGAACTAAAGAAGATTTTAGAAGGGTATTTCTCACCTAGACTGTTGTTCATTGCAGAGAGGTTTTGGTTCCACCACTGTAGTCAGTAAATGGCGAATGTATTTTACAATTCGTAGCGACTTTAACAAGTTTAGCAAAATACTATGGTATTGTGCGCAGATTATTATACATGCAGCTGATTGAACACTTGTTTGCTGGACTTTCTGGAGGACAGTAATTCAGTAAAATTGATCTTTCAAAGACGTATTTACAAATCAATGTGACTACAAAATCACAGCCGTTAGTCACACTCGCACACTCAAAGGTCACTTTTGTTATAGAAGCATTTCTTTTGGAATAACATCTGCTTCTGCTCTTTTTAAGCAGTCCATGGATTAAGTGTGAGTGGGCTAAATGGGTTGCAGTGTTATTTAGATGACATTCTCATCACTGGCTCAAGTGATTTGATGAATTTGGAAGCCACTCTGAAGCATCTACAAAACCATAATCTCCGGATTAAAAAGCAAAAGGGAGACTTTTTCAAGACATCCATAAATTACCTGGGTCAGATCAAAAATTAAGGTGACTTACTCAAGAAGCCAAAGAAAATGACAGCAATCGTAGAAGCACCATGTCCTCAAATTGTAACACAACTGAGGTCATTTTTAGGATTGATCAATTATCATGACAAATTTGTTCCAAGTTTAGAAACCTGATTGGAGCCTTTACAAACGTTATTATGGTTTGACATTGGACTGAAGAATTCAAAAGTGGACATAATGAGATAAAAGATGCCTTACATAAGTCAGAGCTGTTGGTTCACTGCAATCCCAAGCTGAAGTAACTTGCTTGCGATGCATCACCCTATGAGGTTGGTGCAGTTGTCTCATACATAATGCCTTCAGGAGAGGAATGACCGATAACATTTACTTCATGAACTCTCAGGAGCGCAAAAACGAATTTTGCTCACTTAGGGAAAAAACCTTGAACATCATTTTGGTGGTAAGAAGGTTCCACTACTACCTTAATGAATGTCATTTTACTCTTTTGACAGACCATTGACACTGGACGACAGTCTTTGGGTAGGCTTCAGGTATTCCTTCTTGAGCAGCTAGTAGGCTACGAAGATGGTCTTAGATATTATCGACACACGTTTGGATATCCAATATCGCAAGTCAGAGCAACATGCAAATGCTGATGCTTTGTCAAGATTCCTGTTACAAGTCAAGCATGAACCTAAAGAACATTTTGTCAACATCCTGTATTTCTCATCGTGAATAATGTACCTGTGACTTCATCACAAGTTCAAAGATACACAAGAGCAGACCCAGTGATGGGGAAAGTGATGGACATGATCCAAAAAGGAATACTGTCTGACATCATTGGAAAAATGCAGACCTCAAGCCCTACATCATAAGAAGACTTAAGTTGACAGTTTAGAATGGAGTTTTATTATTGGGGATCCAACTGCTTATTCCTCTGTGCTTGCATATTAAAGCTCTTGACGACCAACTACATGAGGGTCATCCTGGTGTGGTGAGGATGAACAAACTGATGCACAGTTATTTTTGGTGGCTAGGATTAGATGCTCAAATTGAAGAGAAAGTGGGGTAATGTCAATCCTGTGCAAAACTAAGAAATACTCCACCACTGCAACCATTACATCCGTGGGAATGGCTGCCACTGTTGTGGCAGAGAATACAGATAGACTATGCTGGCCCAGTGGAGGCTTACATTATCCTAGTGATTGTGGATGCAACTGTAAATGGCTGGAAGTCATGATCATGAAGTCCGCCACAACAGAACTGACCATTGAGAACGTAGACAGGATATTCACAAACTTTGGTACACCAGAGCAGGTCATAAGTGACAATCATACTCAGTTCACTTTGAGGGAGTTTGAGGACCACTTAAGGGGAACTGGTAGACAGCACATAAAGTCAGCTCTGTAACATCCTGCAACAAATGGGTTGGCCAAATGTTTCATTCAATCACTGAAGCATTCCATGAAGGCAGCGGTTTTGAAACTCAGGGTGGGTGTCAGGAGGGTTGTGGAGCGATTGGTTGTGGCATTCCCGATCGCGGGAAGAAGTTCCCAACTGCAGTTCCCAATTGGTTGCGGTGTTTGAGGGGGCAGGCGGCGCGAGGCTAGGCTGTGTGCTGGTCACCGCGCGCAGAGTGAGGGGGGTTGGGTTGACGGGCGTCCATATGGACGCGATGCTAACAGCTGTGGCGCCAGCTTGGAGCTCCGCTCTGGTGCTTGTCTTTGCGCGCTGCTCTGCTCGTCCCCCACCACCGATCGGCAGTATGCAGCCTGCGGCTACTTGGTCAATCCGTTCAACGGCCAGCACAACATCCGTTTGCACTCCCACGATGATAAGTACTGGTCGGGAAGCGATCTGTGACTGGGGTGGGTACAGTGAGAGGAAGCCAGGCCAGTTTTCTCGGAATATTGATTAGCCGAGGCCAGTCAATAGGGCTGACATATGTGAACACTGGAAGAAACCTACAGTCATCACTTTGTGTCGACACTCTCTGGAAACCAGGAAGTCAGAGCTTTTGGTGACAATGGAGCAGGTGGTGACTTGGATGATTGCAGAGTGCAATGCAGTGGAACCAGTAAGAGATTGTGTGTGCTTGACAAGTTACTTCATCTCCTCTAAAGTCGTAGATTGCAAAGTAAAAAGAAGAGTGTATTTTTTAATAATTGGTTAAATTTCTAAAGAAATGGGAATATATTTAAAACAAAGTTAGTGTGTAAATGTAAGGCTGCACATGTTCAACTGAAGTTATTTTAATATTTTGCAGCAAAAAGTCATACATTTGGAAAAATTAGGTATTAGAAATAAAGTTTCAAAGTAAAAAAAAAATGCTGGCCGCGACCGGCCTTTAAATGTGTACGCTGAGGCTTTCCACCAGAGGCAGCAGCAGAGAGATCATGCACCCGGCACGTCAATGCTTTGAGCAGAAAATCATATAGGTGAGATTACTCCATTTTGTAGCTCCCAGTAAGCCAGCAACAGGATTGAGTGAAGAACTGAAGATCGGTCATTTTGTAATAAGGTAGAGAGGGCCAGAGATACAAACAGAACAGGATCTCA
Organism: Scyliorhinus canicula; assembly: GCF_902713615.1. Lineage (NCBI taxonomy): Eukaryota > Metazoa > Chordata > Chondrichthyes > Carcharhiniformes > Scyliorhinidae > Scyliorhinus > Scyliorhinus canicula. The sequence goes on along the minus strand of NC_052156.1, from coordinate 66,213,976 downwards.
CAACTAAACCTGCTGGAGAGAGCTTCACAGGAGAGTCCACGGTAGGACAAGGCAGTGCTGGTGTGAGCTGTATCCCGAGCTCCAGGGCCTCTGGTGAACAAACAATTAAGAAGAAACTGATTCGGAATAAAGCAGTGTAAAGATGATTTCTTGAAGTATGTTGCTAATTGTGCCAATGGAAATCAGGATGCAAAGCTCATATGTGTTATATGCAGGGAAGTGCTGATAAATGAAGTTTATAACCCTCAATTCTTCAAAGACATTCGAAGACATGGCGAGTAGAGAGGACAAACCTCTTGATTTTTTCTCAAAGCATGCAACTTAAATCGACAGCTGAAGTCCTCAGCTGAAATGTAACATTAAATGACAAAGCAAGCAGGCCCACCTGCCACATTAAAGGTAAGCGATAATGGTGTGTCGTGAAGATCGGCTGGCTTGTCTCGCGAAGATCGGCCGGCATGGGTCCCGAAGGTCCGCCGGTTGGTAAAAGTGGTTCCAGGGAAAAACAGTTTGAAAAACACTGCATTAAGGCATTGAGGGACCAAGATACATTGGCAAGAATAATGAACAAATTCATAATGTCTTATTGGAACAATATACACGCAACAACAGACTTCACCAGCAATGCTGCTGTTCAAAAGGAAACTGAGCACACCATTTGATTGCTGATACCAGTTGATACTTCAGAGATTGTCAAATGACATCAAGCACAGATTGCTCGGAGGGAACAAAACTCAAAAAAGCAAGTGTTCAATCAAGGAGATCAAGTTCTAGCAAGAATCTACACTTCAAATGAGAAATGGATGCCTGCTGTTGTCCTGGAATAGACATGTCCAATATCATACACCATACAGATCGATGATGAAAGAGTGTGGTGACGTCATACTGACCAGCTACTAGCTTCACAAAGTGAAATCGTTGAAACTTCTCCAGAAGTATTTCTCGAGGAAAATGTGGAAAGTGTTACTTTGGAACAGAGACTAAATGCAGAGGCAAGTTCAGATTCTGTTTCTGGGGCCTTCCTAATACTTACAGAAATAGACACTGCAGAAATTTCCCATGAAGCACCACCTACTAAATAAACAGAGGACACTCTCAAGTAGCCAGGTTCCAGGTCGAATACAACCTAAAATGAATAGACGTCCACATGAGAGACTGTCTTATTAAGTTGTGCACATGTATAGAGATAACGAATAAGTGGGAATGTTGTATAAATGATAAGTTGCTGTCGTTGTATGAAGATGTAAAGTGTTTTTGATGTTTTTTAAATCAGAGCCTACTCCCCTGCTGATGGAGTGTCACATGATCTTCTGTGACATCAGCAGAGAGTCTTTGTGCCGGTTTCAGTTCAGCAAGGCGTCGGAGTCAGAACTCCACCCAAAAGGGGCATATCCAAACAGCGCTCCAGGAAGTAAGTCTTAAACCTACTTAAGAACTACTTACCCAGGTTGCACTGGCCTCCCTCGATTCTGTGGCCTCCCCAGGGAGGCTGCAGCTGGACATCAATAGTGCTGGTCCACACAGGTGGAACCACACCTGTAAGGTCTCCAGGGCCATCGGAGACTTCTGGGTGGCCATGGATTATGCAGGGTGGTCCCCTGGCCTTTCGCCTGAAATGTGGGCATCTTTGCACTGCTCATCTCCAGAAGTATTTCAGGTACTGCCAAGCCAACAGAAGCACTGCCTGGGTGCCAGGGTGTCAGTATAAGGGTGCCCAGATGCCAGGGTGGCACTGCCAAGGGTCAGGGCCCGAGCGGTTCTATGCCCATTAAAGGAGGGGGCTGGGTTTGAAGGGTGGGGGTCTGTAGGACAGGTAAGTAGGAGGTTCAGGGGGATGATGTGTGAGGTTCCTGGAAGGGAGGGGGTGCCTGAAGAGGGGGGTCCCCGGGAACCTCACTGTGGTGCGTTCTCACTTGGGGGGTGTGGGGTAGCGCCATGAGTGTGAAAGATTACATTACCAATGGGTCAGGGGGTGTGAGGGACCCACAAGCTCACTTAAAGGTCGAGGCGCCTTTTCAAAACAGCTGCCCGACCCCTGGGTTCAGCTCCCCAGTGCTAAAGAGTGGGCTAAACTGGTAATAAACTCCCCAGGGTCCAAAAAAGTGACTAAGTGGGGAATAGCGGTGTAGAACAAACCTCCCTGAATAACCTGCCAGAAATGAACTGAGATTTTCTTTGAGAGAATCGCGCCATAACGGATATGCCATTAGGGCTCGCAGCTTGCCATTGCTAGAAGGGAAGTGCGTCAAGTGATCTAGCCTGCGTTTAATTTTGCCTGTGAGCAGAACACATAGCTGTATTTCTTATGTCTTCAAGCTTTCTATTTTTGTTCTTATGTGCCTCATCTAAATAAGTGAGACTGCATGATTACCTGATGTGATCGGTGCCTTTCTATCATTATGACCACATGACAGCTCACACCTTTTTTGCTAAACCCATTTCAAATGTCCACAGAAAATCTATTTTGAATATTGCAATGGGCAGCACACAGGTGCCTCCACAAAGTCACTGATGCCCTTTTATGAGAGTGGGCCAGTTTATCTTGTTTGAGACAGACACCCTCAGATACAATTGAAGATACATTTTTGTCCTGGATACTGGTTTTCCCCAGGTATAGGGGGAGCATGGTCAAATGCATGGATGTGGCATTAAGGGTTTCCACTCGCACTTCTCCGTAATCACTGCTAGGGGTTTCTGAATGTGTGCGCCTGTTACTTTTGCAGTTTCTATGACTTGTTTGTCTTCTGGAAATTTGGGCTGCCAAGAATGTTACAAACAACCCTCCAGGTGGATTTCTCTAAAGGGCACTTGTTGTATCGGCCATAGGGTGACTCAGAATGAGGATTAGATATCCCAACATCCCAGCTCGACAGCATGCTGTTTACAGATTTACCAGAATTATTGCAGCATGCTGCATGTTCCATTACTTGGTGCAGAGAAGGGGCTTGGTATTGGAATGCAAGTGGGAAATGAAGGGAGCCAATACTCCCAATGAGGAGCAGCAGGAGGAGGAGAAAGAAAGAGCTTCAGGAGCAGGTGGAGGCCAACAAATGGGACCCCAGAGGCGAGGCAGATGACATCATCGTTGAAGGGATGTGGAGTTTATGCTGGACGCCACTGTAGCCAGAAACCTGCTGATACAACAGCGCTTATGATGGGAACCTTTTACCACCTGTAATGCAGTGAAGGGCATTGAAAAACACAGGGGATGGGCATTGGGAACATCATGTGTGAAACTACATGGGCAGATTTTGAAAGTCAACCAGATGCCATGTTGAGGTGGTGGATGAGAAAATAGACATTTGACTGCACATAAACTGCCACATTTTGTAAATAAATCATAAATAATTCTATATTTTCACACATTACAGTTTCGGTTTCATCACATACATTTTTCATCTTGTACTCTATCCAACTGAATATCACAGTGACCCAATTATTTCTCTCACTGACACAATTTCCTCTTCTCTCAGATATTGCTCCTCTTTTTACCTCAGAGGAGTTGGATGCAGGCTGCTCTTTTCTCTGGCTGTTTCGTTTTGAGAACTGTCATGCAGGGACCCATTGGAGCCCTATCTGCCACTCAACTACCTGCTTCTCTGCAGGGGCAACCAGCTAGCTGAGGGGCTGAGAAATCAGATGACAGTGAGATTCCATCAGAATGCATGGATCCCTCATCCTCCTGCTCCAGGTGAACATAGGTATTAGAAGCTAGAGGAGGCCACTTGGCCCCTCAAACCTGCTCCACCATTCAATATGATCATGGGTGTGATTCAACTAATTGGGAACAAATTCCCATAGCGAGCACATTGAGCCATGTGTTTCCAGGATATACAGCAGCAGTTGTATTAAATAAGGGGCCTTTGCGGAGAACACGCAGTCGAGGCCGCACACAGCCCGTTTTCTACACCGAGGATCTCCGCTCGCTGAAACCCCACAGCATAATGAGAGATTAGGACACCTCCGAGCCCCATCGCATTATGAGGTGGTGCCCAGGTGGCAGCGGCTGTACCAGGGTACCACCCTTCCCAAAGGGTATGCATCTGGGGGCCTCCGATCCCCTTGGAGAGCCCACAAGTCCGTTCCATCTGGTTGTCGTTTGTGGGGACATGTGCTGAATGGCGCTTGCCTGAGGCCTCCGAGATGAAGGGAATAGATACCAATGCCTCGGTTACCTCGGAAATGTGCACATTAAAGTACACCAGCTGTCTCACTCTAATATGCAGATTTGCTAAAAAGTGACCCTGCCCAAAATGGGCGGGATTTGCATCGCAACATCTCGCGAGATCTAATGTGATCTCGCGAGATGTTGCAAGGCGGGTAGATTCTGGTAACGGGGTTTCCCAGCCTTATCAGCCATGCTGCATCACAGTGAGCTGCATTTTGTCCGCAACATGGCTATTGATCGCGCCCCATGTCTGGGTTTGATTGTAACCGCAAATCCACATTTCCACCTATTCCCGATAACTTTTCCCCCTTTGTTTAACAAGAATCTACCTCATTCTGCCTTGAAAATATTCAAAGGCGCTCTTCCTCAAAAGGAAGCAAAGTTCCTGTTCTGATTGCTCAGCCCTTGGGCTGGTGTCCCGGTATTTGCATGATGGTAGTAATCTGCTGTTATCTCCTCCAAACACCAATCTGTCACCCATGAGATAATTCTGTTCAGGGACCTTGGCTCTTCTCCAACTGCTATTCGAGAGCTAATGCCACTACAGAGGAGATCCCTCTCCTCTTGGTGAAGCATGTGCAATGGATGTTTGAATGCCTTTGGTAACCCAGCCAGATGGTTACTTAACTGCCCTTTGGCACATGAGTCAGCTTATGTATTATGTTTTGCCATGATGTTCATGGGCAGTAATGCCAGTGAAGGGAATATGTTGCTGTGTCTGTGGCATGGGATGAAGGGGTTTGCCTGGCCCTGGTTTGGTGGCCCAATCATTGCATTACATGTGCCAGGGTGGCAAGCCGTATTTCCCTGGCCACAATTGCAGTGAGGTCCTTCGGGGTTTCTGGAGCATCTGTGGCATATTTTAAAGTGCTTTGAGGGGAAAACCTGGGGTTTCTCAGTGCACTGCGTATTTGAAGGGGAATCCATTGAGATGGGTGGTATGGGTGTGAGAGGGTCTATGTTGGGGTGAGGGTATTAGCAAGTGAACTATGCTGCTGTGGTGACTTGCAGAGCCGTTGCGTGATATTTCTTTAGAAGTCTGTGACTTTCAAGGTTGGACAAGTTTTACAATAATTATGGGCGACTTTAACCTACATATAAACTGGGCAAACCAAATTGGTAATAATACTGTGGCAGACGAATTCCTGGAGTGTGCACGAGATTTTCTTTTAGACCTGTATGTTGAGGAATCAACTAAGAAACATGCTGTCCTAGATTTGGTATCATGCAATGAGAAAGGGTTAGTTAATAATATTTCTGTGCAGGGTCCATAAGGCAACAGTGACTGTGATGTGGTAGAATTTTTTATTAGAATGAAAGTGAAGACGTCTGATCTGAAACTAGAGTTGGCGAAGATAGATCGAAGAACTTCATTAAAAGGCACAACGGTGGGAGGCAATAGCAAATATTTAAGTAATGATCTATTGCATTTTTGGTGTAAAAACACAAGAAAGGTGGCCCAACCATTTTGAAGAAAAGAAATTAAGCATAGCATTGGATCCGAAGAGGAGTCATATGAAGTTGCGAGGTAAAGTAGTTTGCCCGAGAAATGGGAGCAGTTCAGAATTCAGGAAAGGAGGACAAAAAAACATTGATAAAGAGGGGAAAAAGAGAGTATGCGAGTAAACTTACAAGGAACATAAAAGTGGGCTGTAAAATTTTATATAAGTCTGTAAAAAGAAAAAAGATGAGTGAAAAGAAATGTAGATCCCTTACTGTCCAAAAGTGGAGGATTTATAATAGAGAACAGATTTATAATAGAGGAAAAGGCAGAGCAATTAAACAGCTACCTTAGTTCCTTCTTCATGGAGAAAGACACAAATACCTTCCCAGAAATGCAAGGGAACCAACAGTCAAGTGAGGGAAAGGAATTTAAGGAAATGAGTGTGAGTAAAATATATAGTGCTGGAGCAATTACTGGGACCGATAGCTGATAAATCCCCAGTGGCTGATAATCTACATCCCAGGATATGAAAGGAGGTGGCCATTGAAATAGTGGTTATATTGGTTGTCATCTTCCAAAATTCTATAGATTCTGTAACAGTCCAGGCAGACTGGAGGGTGGAAAATGTAACCCCATCATTTAACACAGGAGGCAAGGTAAAAACAGGGAATTACAGGTTGGTGAACCCAACATCAGTAGCAGGGAAAATGCTAGAGGTCATTACAAAGGATGTGAAAACAGGTCACTTGGAAAATATTATGAGATTAAACAAAGCCAGCATGAATTTATGAAAAGAAAATCTTGTTTGGCAAACCAACTGGAGTTTTTTGATGATGTAACTAGTAGATCAGATAAGGGTGAACCAGTGCATGTGGTGTATTTGGATTCACAGAAAGCTATTGATAAAGACCCACAATGGGCAGCACGGTGGCACGGTGGTGAGCACGACTGCCTCACGGCGCTAGGTCCCAGGTTCGATCCCAGCTCTGGGTCACTGTCCGTGTGGAGTTTGCACATTCTCCCCGTGTCTGCGTGGGTTCCAGACCCACAACCCAAAGTTGTGCAGGGTAGGTGGATTGGCCATGCTAAATTGCCCCTTAATTGGAAAAAATGAATTAGGTACTCTAAATTTTTTTTAAAAGCACATGGAATTGGTTGTAATTTATTGGCAAGGATTGAGAATTGAGTAGCAGGCAGCAAACAGAGAGTAGGAATAAATAGGTCTTTTTCAAAGTGGCAGGCAGTGACTCGTGGTGTCCCAAAGTGCTTTGTGTCCCAGCTATTCACAATATACATCATAGATTTGGATGAAGAAACCAAAAGTAATATTTCCAAGTTTGCTGATGACATGAAACTTGGCCAGAATGTGAGTGGTGAGGAGGATATTAAAAGTCTGCAAGGTTATATAGGCAAGTTGAATGAGGCAAACACATGGAGCTGCAGTATTACGTGGATGGAGAAACAGAATGGCAGAGTATTGTTTTATTGGTGATAGATTGGGAAATGGTTATGAACAAAAGGACCTGGATGTCCTTGTACACCAGTCACTGAAAGCAAACATGCAGGTATAGCAAGCAGTTAGGGAGGCAAATGGTATGTTGGCCTTCATTGCAAGAGGACTTGAGTACAGGAGCAAGGATGTCTTAACTGCAGCTGTACAGGGCCCTGGCGAGACCACATCTTGAGCATTGTGTGCAGCTTTCACCCCTTGGGCGAAATTCTCTGCAGACCGTCGTAACGCCGATTTCCGGCGAGAAAAATCGGTGTACATGACTCCGGCGTCGGGGCCTTCTTTTAGGCCGCTATTCTCCGTTCCCGGAGGGGCCAGCAGCTGACTGACGCGATACGCGTCAGTTTCACCAGCTGCGGAAGTGGTGAGACCCGGCGTTTTTTGGAGGAGGAGGAGGAGAGAGACAGACCCGGCATTTGGGGGGGGGTTCCGGAATTTGGGGGGGGGGGTTGCGGCCTCGGGGGGGGGGGTGGGGTTGCGGCCTTGGGGGGGGGGGGGTTGCGGCCTGGGGGGGGGTGGGGTTGCGGCCTCGGGGGGGGTGGGGTTGCGGCATCGGGGGGGGGGTTGCGGCATGGGGGGGGGGTTGCGGCATGGGGGGGGGTTGCGGCATGGGGGGGGGGTTGCGGCATCGGGGGGGGGTTGCGGCATCGGGGGGGGTTGCGGCATGGGGGTGGTTGCGGCATCGGGGGGGGTTGCGGCATCGGGGGGGGTTTGGGGGCAGCGGCATCGGGGGGGGGTTTGGGGGCAGCGGCGTGCAGAGAGGGGGGGCGATGGATGCCCGGGGCCAACGCACCGTCACCCCCCCTGTACGCCGCTGCCCCCTACCCCAACCACCCCCCCCTCACCACCCCTACCTCCCTCCCCACCACCCCTACCCCCCTCCCCACCACCCCTACCCCCTCCCCACCACCCCTACCCCCCTCCAACGCTGCCCCCCCCATCTCTCGCAATGCCGCAACCCCCCCCCCCCCAACGCCGGGTCCCCCCCTCCTTCCTTCCTTCCCCCCCTCCTTCCTCCCCCCCCCTTCCTTCCTCCGTTAGTGGGGGGGGGGGGGTGCGGCGTTAGTGGGGGGTGGGGGGGTGCAGCGTTGGAGGGGGGTAGGGTGGTGAAGGGGGTAGGGGTGGTGAGGGGGGTTGGGGTAGGGGCAGCGGCGTGCAGAGGAGGGGGGCGACGGATGCCCGGGGCCAACGCACCGTCGCCCCCCCCCTCTGCACGCAGCTGCCCCTACCCCAACCCCCTCCCCTCACCACCCCTACCCCCTTCACCACCCCACCCCCCTCCAACGCCGCACCCCCCCCCACTAACAGAGGAAGGAAGGGGGGGAGGAGGAAGAAGGGGGGAGGAGGAAGGAAGGGGGGAGGAGGAAGGAGGGGGGGAGGAGGAAGGAGGGGGGGAGGAGGAAGGAAGGGGGGGAGGAGGAAGGAAGGGGGGAGGAGGAAGGAGGGGGGAGGAGGAAGGAAGGGGGAGAGGAGGAGAGAGGGGGGGTGTGTGTGGGTACCGGCCTTCAGAGGGAGGGGGACGGGGTGTGGGTACTGGCGTTGAGGGGGGAGGGACCCGGCGTTGAGAGGGGGGGGTTGCGGCGATGAGGGGGGGTTGCGGTGTTGAGGGTGGGGGGTTGCGGCGTTGCAAGAGATGGGGGCAGCGTTGGAGGGGGGTAGGGGTGGTGGGAGGGGGGTAGGGGTGGTGGGGAGGGGGGTAGGGGCGTTGGAGGGAGGTAGGGGTGGTGAGGGGGGGTGTGGTTGGGGTAGGGGGCAGCGGCGTACAGAGGGGGGGCGACGGTGCGTTGGCCCAGGGCATCCGTAGCCCCCCCCTCTCTGCACGCCGCTGCCCCCAAACCCCCCCCGATGCCGCAACCCCCCCCGATGCCCACCCCCCGATGCCGCAACCCCCCCGATGCTCCCCCCCCATGCCGCAACCCCCCCGATGCCGCAACCCACCCCCCGATGCCGCAACCCACCCCCCGGATGCCGCAACCCACCCCCCGATGCCGCAACCCCCCCCCCGATGCCGCAACCCACCCCCCGATGCCGAGCCCACCCCCCCCGATGCCGCAACCCACCCCCCCGATGCCGCAACCCCACCCCCCCGATGCCGCAACCCACCCCCCCGAATGCCGCAACCCACCCCCCCCGATGCCGCAACCCACCCCCCCCGATGCCGCAACCCACCCCCCCCGATGCCGCAACCCACCCCCCCGATGCCGCAACCCACCCCCCCCCCGATGCCGCAACCCACCCCCCCTCGATGCCGCAACCCACCCCCCCACCCCCCGATGCCGCAACCCACCCCCCGACACTGAACGGCGTCAACCATCATCAATGGTTGACGCCGTTTTAAAGCAACTGTGATTTTTGCCGACGTGACCCGTGGCCACGTCGGCGGGACTTCGGCCCATCCGGGCCGGAGATTTGTGGAATCTAAAAAAAAAATGAAATCCCGCCGGCGCCAGCTGTTTTCAGAGACTGCCGGCGGGATTTGCACAGTGCCGGTTTTTGGCCGGTCGGAGATTTAAAAACCCTGCGGGAGCGGGAATAACTCCGCTGCCGGCCGAATCTCCGACCCTGCGTGGGGTCGGAGAATCCCGCCCAACTTATCTGAGAAAGATTATGGGCGGAATTCTCCGCTGGTGGCCAAAATCATGGAGGCCGTTGTGAACTCGGCCGAGGTTCATGACGGCCTCGGGGCCCGCTCCCCGCACCTAATTCACCCCTACCCGGGGGGCTAGGAGCGGGCCTCCGTCTTTCCCGGCCGCGACCTCGTCGCGCCGGAAATGACGCGCAAAACAGCGCATTTGTGAGGTAATCCGTGCATGCGCGGGTTACCTGTTCCAACCCACGCATGTGCGGATGATTTCATCGCGCAGACGGCGCGAACCGCGCATGGCGGTGGCCGTCTTTCTCCTCAGCCGCTCAGCAAGATGTGGCGGCTTGATCTTGCCAGGCGGCGGAGGGAAAAGAGTGAGTCTGTTTTGGACGCTGGCCCGACGATAGGTGGGCACCGATCGCGAGCCTGTCTGCTCCCGAACACAGTCGTGGTGCTCCCGTGCCAATCGGGCCCCTAGATGCCCCAAACGGGCATCTGGCACCTGTTTCACGAATGCAGCGACCAGGTGTGATTGCTGCCATGGTGAAACGGGCGTGAAGGGCCGGCTGCTCGACACATCGGTCTTGGAGAATCGCCGTTCGCCATGAAAAATGGCGAGCGTCGATTTGTCCGAGCGAGGGGGGGAGAATCGCTGGGAGCGCCAGGGGGGGCGTAAAAAATGTCGGGAGGCCCTCCCGCGATTCTCCCATGCCGCGTGGGGAGTGGAGAATTCCGCCCTATACTTCTATAGAGGGACAACAGTGAAGGTTCACCAGACTGATCCCTGGGATGGCAGAATTGTCTCATGAGGAGAGATTGGGACAACTAAGCCTTTATTCACTCAAATTTAGAAGAATGATAATTGGAATGTAAAACTCTGACAGGGCTGGACAGACTGGATGCAGGGGTGTTGTTCCTTCTGGCTGAGGGACCTATAACAAGGGTCACAGTCTCAGGATACAGGGTAGGCTATATAGGGCTGAGATGAGAAGAAACTTTCTCACTCAGAGGGTGGGGAATCTATGGAACCCTGTGTCACAGAAGACCAACAGAAGACTGAATATATTTAAGAAGGAATTAGCGAGATGTTTAGGAAGAGTGAGGGATTGTAGCATTGATTTAGAGGATCAGCCATGATTATATTGAATGGCGGAGCATGCTCGAACGGCCAAATCATAAAATCGTAGAATTTACGGTGCAGAAGGAGGCCATTCGGCACATCGAGTCTGCACCGGCTCTTGGAAAGAGCACCCTACTTAAGCCCAAGCCTCCACCCTATCCCCGTAACCCAATAACCCCACCTCACCTTTTTGGACACTAAAGGCAATTTATCATGGCCAATCCACTTAACTTGCACATTTTTGGACTGTGGGGGGAAACCGGAGTACCCAGAGGAAACCCACGCAGACACGGGGAGAACATGCAGACTCCGCAAAGATAGTGACCCAAGCCGGGAATCGAACCTGGGACTCTGGAGCTGTGAAGCAACAGCGCTAACCATTGTGCTACCGTGCCACCATGCCACCTACAAATGGCCAACTCCTGCTCCTATTTTCTATGTTTCAGCAAAAGATTAGTGCAACAGGTTCTGAAAGGATAGCTAGAGCCTTAACATTGCCTTAGAACAGTGGATATAAAGTTGTTTTTTGCGAAGAGTATGCAGGCAATGGGGCCAAAATGGGGCCAACACAGGATCAAAGTATTTCAGCCATCATCTAACTCAACTGCACTTACAGTGCAGGGGTCATTGTTCACCTCACCTTCAACCTCAAGATTGTCTCTGGACAGATCCTTGCCATTATAATATGGCAGGTGGTGATTGCCGCATTTTGCTTGAGCGAGAGCGTAATGAGGCTAAAGAATCGCGCCCTAAGTATTATTGGACAGTCGTGGGGATTGTGCCGGCGGGAAACTCCCTGAAAAACTTGCCACAAATGATCTTAGAAATGTTTCCACTGAATTCCGCCCATCTTGTCTTAAATTTCTATAAGTTTCCTTGCCAGGATATAAAATATATTTCATGTTATCTTGATGGCTACTACTTCTGGGCTAAAAATAAACTTAGTACTTTGCTCTACTCATTTGTGATCTTTGTTAGTTGCAAATTTTCCTTTTGAAATACAAGAGCTAAACCAAAAGGACAAACACGCAAATATACGGTCGGACGCATGCACATACTTACACATCCATGGAAAATAGGGGGTGGGATTCTCCATCCCGCTAGCCCTATTTTCCGCTGCGGCGTGCCCCCGCTGCCAGCGGAATCCTCCGTTCCGGCAGCCGGCCAATGGGGTTTCCCAATGTGGCCATCCCACGCCTTCGGAAAACCCGCAGATGTGGGTGCGCTGCCGGCGACTTTGGAGGAACCCGCCGATGGAGAATACCACAGAGGATATTTCTTCACAATTGGCACCTTTAACAACCCTTTTGTTGGGTGGAGGATGCAAAGAAACCTATCTGTGCTCAATTGGAATCTGCCCCAGCATCCAGGTTGCAAAAATATGCTGCAAAGATGTGGGGACAAGTTCGCATTTGGGAATCTGCAAAAGGGCATCCAAAAGGGCCGTCTCGACACAAAAACCCAGCCAATTATCTCTACTTCAAAGATCATTGGAAATAGCAGTTTTGTCCCCTGTCTTTAAATATATTAACATTTTAATAATAATATTAACTTGCAATCATAAACTTTAAAATTAATTTTGCAATATGGCACCCGAAAATGAGAGTATAAAATTCAGCCTTAATTATTTTACTTCAGTTAATAAGACAATTAATTAACTATGGAATTTTTATCTAATGCATCAGCCCCAAGGTTTTATTTGCTTTTGCAACTTCCTTCAGTGAAAAATTCCTGATGAAACTGAAGTCAAATTTGGTCTCCTTGGCGGAGGCTCTGATGGGCACGAGGTGTGACCTCCCATGCCTGCCTGCGCCCAATGCCCTGCCTATCCTGGTCCTCCCCCGCATCCTCCTCATTGGACTAGGACTGGCATTCATCCTCCTCCTCTAGCACGTTGCCCCTCTGCGGCGCAATGTTGTGAAGGACACAGCAGGTCACAACGAGGCGGGCAACGCTCTCAGCATCGTTCTGGAGGGCCCCTCCAGAGCGGTCTCGGCACCTGAATTGAATATTCAGGAGTCCGGAGCACCGCTTGATCATTGACCTGGTCATTGAATGGGCGTCGTTGTAGGTCTGTGGCCTCCGGATAGGCGTCATCAGCAACGACTGCAGTGGATAACCTCTGTCACCCAGGAGCCAACCCCCCAGTTGGGGGTGGGGGGGGGGTGGGGGGGGGGCACCTCGAACATGTCAGGAATCGTCGCATGGGCTAGGATGAAGACGTTATGCACACTGCCCGGGTGTCGGGCGCAGAGGTGCCTGGTGCGCAGCTGATAGTCACATATCAGCTGCACGTTCATTGAGCAGTACCCCTTTCAGTTTGTGTAGAGAGGCTTGTCATCGGTATGTGTTTGTAGGGGGAAATGCAACCCGTCAATCACCACCTGGACACGGAACATCCCATCAATGGCAGCGAACCCCACCTCCCAGGCATCCTGGTGGGCTCTGTCCACATTGAAATGTATGTATTGAGTCCCCTGGGCATACAGGACCTCCATCACAGCACGGATGCACCTGTGCACCGAGATCCTGGACAGGTCCTACTCGGCATCCGAAAGGACCCCATGGCGTAAAGTTTCAGCACAACCACACACCTTTGTTGTCATGAACTGAAGGCTTGCCCTTTGAGGTCTTCTTTCAATGTTTCCAAGTGTTTTAAAAGTTAATTTTCAATTCATCTGCCACATATGTTGCATGGTCTCTCTGCACAGCCGGAGTCTTCAACGGCATTCCCAGTCCGGCAGGATCTCGAATTACAGGCGTTGCCGGTACACACGAGGTCTCATGCGGCACCTCCTCCTCCTTGGCCTGTTGAACGGCTGGCTCTCAATTCTGGGCAGCTGCCTCCTGTTGCTCCAGGCACACTCCGCTGCTGCAGCCTCCTGCTCCTCGAGCAGCTCCAGCTCGTACAACCGTAGGGCATCCCCCAGGACTGCGGCGACTAGCAGGAAGGCCACCATTGCTGGTTGAATTCCAATACCTATTGACTGCAGGGGGTGAAAGGCCAACATCTTAGCATGGTGCGTACCCCCGTGCCTAGCCAGGTCCAACGAGCTACTTGTCGGCCCGGTTGGCACTGTGGGCTCTGCCCCCGCATGTTCCCCCACCTCCCCCGTTGGCTGGCACTGCCCTTGCCAGAGGTATGTTCCACGGCCCTGCCGCACGCACCCATAGGGGCTACTGTGGGCATTGTCCTGGGTGGGTCGCCAGCGCGTGGGGCCGGGTTTGTGGGTCGGGCCCGCTGATGATGTGCAAATGGTGCTTACTGTGAGTGCATTCTGGAATGCATTGACGCCGATGTTGAGGTGATGGAGAATTGCGATTTGGTGTCAAATCGGCGCCTACCGCGGTTTTGGCGACGGAACTGGTTCTCCGCCCAATCGTGCTTCCCAATTTCGGTGTCAGCCAACGGAGAATCCCACCCATATGTTTTCAAGAAGCTGTTGGATATAGCACTTAAGGCAAAGAGGAACAAAGGATATGGGGGGAAGGGAGTAGAGTATTGAGTTGGATGATCAGCCATTAACAATATTAATATGAATGGCCCAAAGTGCCAAATGGCCTCATCCTGCTCCCATTTTCTATGTTTCTGTGTTAATTTAGAGATCACCAGCCCTGGTGAGACACCCAAGTGTTCTGAAGTGATTTAGGGCATTTTTCACCCGTACAGAGAATAATATTAAAATGAATGGTCATTGGAAATGGCAGCTTCGTTCCCTAACTTTAAATGTATTTAAATTTGTAAAGTAATATTAACGTGCAATCATAAACCTCACATTTATTTTACAGCATGGCACCCTAAAAGGAGAGTATAAAATTTAGTCTTAATTATTTTAGCTCAGTTAATATGACAATTAATTATCAGCTAAATATGGAAATTTTATCTAATGCTTCAGTCCCAAGGTTTTAATTGCTTTTGCAACTTTCGTCAGTGAAGAATTCCTGATGAAACTGGAGTGGAATTTTCCTTAAAATTGGAGAAACAAAGAATTGCAAGGTCAGAGTGACTCCAAAATATTGAAATAAGATATCTGGCTGTGAGTTAGAAGACAGTAATTTAGTTCAACTATTAATCCGACATTAACAGAGCTATGAGATTAAATTACTTCCTTGAGCATGATGCTAGGTGTTGTAATTCTTAATCAATCTTTATAGTTTTGTTATACAAACATTGAATTTACTCTCTGTTAAGTGCTTTTGGAAGCAATAAAAGGTACTAATGGTGGTGACAAATGACCTGACATGATTCAGGCATTGTAAAGTGTCTGTGGGCACATGGTGAAAAAGAATATAACATAATATTTTATAATTTATAACATTCTTTATTTCAATAAAAGCAAGAGTTTGATGCCAATTAAGAAATCTTTGCTAGATTTTGGGACGAAAACCTGAGTACTAACCAGTCGCTGTAGCAATTCAAATTGGACCACTTCATGTTTCAATTCCCTTGGCTTGGTGCATACCCATAATTATTGTTTGGTACATCTTGTTCTGATTGTAAAAGTCTTTAAGGAATCATTAGTTCAATTTTGTAGTTCAAGTCATGGAAATAGGTAGCGACCACTTGATATCTGTGAACATTTGTTTAATTCATGTACCTGTTCATTGACTGTGTGACAGCTGACATTTGGTAACCACGTAGAATGTGAAGTCCTATTTCTTGTGCTGTAGTAATGAACCATATGGCCATTTTGTCTCTTGGTGTTGTGCTGCAAGTTTTGCTGCCACTATCATTGTGCTTATTTTGGGACTCAGGCCTTGGTACAAGGTGGGATATAATTGTGTTCCTAAGAATCTTAATAATTCTCCTTCACAATCTTACCCTGATTTTAACTCGCTGTACCCTTTGATTTTTGATCTGTCCATGTGGCCAGAAAATGGTGGACGGGATTCTCCATCCCATCGCACCAGGGGCTGGATTCTCCGGATGCCAAAATCGCATTTGGCGATTGGCCGGAGAATGAATCGGGGGTGTTGCCGATTATACGATGCTCCACCCCCTCCAGAGCGGCTTATCAATGGCCTCAGGACATTGGCTGAGGCTCGCCCCCCCCGATGCTCCGCCCCAACCAGCCAAGTTCCCGACGGCATCGGTTACGTGTGGCTTAATCCGTCAGGACCTCGGTGTGGTGGTAGCAGACTCAGTCCAGTACTGCAACAGTCGGTGGAGTACCAATCCGCAGGCAGGGGCGACTTTAGCAGGGACTGCCGACACTATTGGGGAGTGGTCCAGGGTGCATGAACCGGCCAAAGGGGACTCACTATTTCGCTGGCCGGGTCTGAGTGCAGCCTCCACCATGTAACACAGCATAGGCGCTGCAGGCCGCCGCCGTGCGCATGCACAGCCACGGACCCGGCAATTCTCCAGGCCGTATCGGTAGCTAGAGCCGGGTGCTCTATGCTGCCGGCATGCTAGCCCCAAGCCAGACGGAGGATTGGTGGCAATTTTCTCTGGCGTAAAACGCCACCGTTTCCACGCCAGCGTGGGGATATAGCCTCAGAATCGGAAAATCCAGCCCCAGATTTTTGGTGCGGCACTCCGTTGGGATTCTCTGTTTCGCCAGATGGTTAGTGGGATTTCCCATTGTGGGCCAGCCCATGCTACCGGGAAACCTCCGGGCTGCCGACAAAATGGAGAATCCTGACGGTGGAGAATCCAGCCCATGGTATTTGTCTGCCATGTGTCAGAGGAGGGCGGACGTCTCCGCTTGCTCTCGAAGTGGGCCAAGTCAATTTTATTTCAAATGTAAATTTAGAGTACACAATTCTTTTTTTCCAATTAAGGGGCAATTTAGTGTTGCTAATCCACGTACCCTGCACATCTTTTTGGCTTGTGGGGGTGAGACCCATGCAAACACAGAGAGAATGTGCAAACTCCACATGGACAGTGACCCGTGGCCGGGATCAAACCCAGGTCCTCAGCGCCGTGAGGCAGCAGTGCTAACTACTGTGCAACCTTGCCGCCCTGCCAATTCAATTTTTAATTACGTTTATTGATCCTTTGGTAAACAAGGCCATGCTACTCTCCAACTGGGATATCCTTAGACCATCACAGTGGGAGTGCCCAACTATTAGGAATGTGGATGGTGATAAACATTGGGTTATTCCAAATCCCAGAAGGGAAACTTGAAACAAATGCCCTGAACTGTATTTTGAAATTTGCTATAATGTGAGGTATAATCTAGAGAATGATGTTCCAAATATTTTGTGAAAATTTTAAATAAAATAAATATTTATTGAACAAGAAAATAAGCAACAGCATAATAAACTAGAAGTACCCTGAACTAAGACAATTGCCATACAAAGTAGCACTACCTTTATCCAGTTTCAAATAACCTTTATTGTACTACCTTACTCATTGTTCCACCATATCTTTTAGATTAGGGCAGCACGGTAGCATGGTGGTTAGCATAAACGCTTCACAGCTCCAGGGTCCCAGGTTCGATTCCCGGCTGGGTCACTGTCTGTGCGGAGTCTGCACGTCCTCCCCGTGTGTGCGTGGGTTTCCTCCGGGTGCTCCGGTTTCCTCCCACAGTCCAAAGATGTGCGGGTTAGGTGGATTGGCCATGCTAAATTGCCCGTAGTGTCCTAAAAAGTAAGGTTAAGGGGGGGGTTGTTGGGTTACGGGTATAGGGTGCATATGTGGGTTTGAGTAGAGTGATCATGGCTCGGCACAACATCAAGGGCCGAAAGGCCTGTTCTGTGCTGTACTGTTCTATGTTCTATACAAAAATCCAGGAACAGTTACCACACCAGGCAGTTGTAGCTCTTTGGGCTTTGCTTCTGAGGTAAAACAACTGGCTTCTCAAATCAGACTTTCTTCACAGACACAGATTCCTGCGAGTTAAACAACTATTCCTGCTTTGGCTGAGGTCTGAAGTTGCCCCCTTGCATAGGTTTAATTATCTTCTAATATAGAGTTATCCCCCTTTGATCTTTCCTTTTCTAAACTGACCTCATTAGAAGTCAAACTTATTTGCCTTAATTTTGTGAGTCTACCTTTTAAGAATGTAATTAAGTGTTCACACCTTGTCTCCTCCTTTGAACCTCTAACTCCATATCAAAACCCTCTAAGTTGTGTTCCCCACTGTTTTAGTTTGCCTTTGTACACATCCATTTGCAGTGATGCTAGTCTCATCAACATATCAAAATCACATGTACCATTAGCATAACCAATCTACCTTGCATTTTCCAACAACTTTTAAAAATATATAACCAGACTTCCAGTGGCGGCAATGAGCAGTTAAGCCGCACATTCGGCGGCTCCCGCGGAGAATGGACTTTGGGGCTCTTTTCAGGGCCCCCAACGGAGTTGCAGCAGCGAATCCCAATGGGGGAAGAGGACGGGAGTTGACCCCAACGGTCCCATGGTCCGGAACAGGAGCGGGGCAGAGAAAAAACCGAGGAAAGCGCCTCTGAAAAAACGGGGGCAGGAAGAAAAAATGGCGGCCGGCGAAGCCCTCGAGGAGCTGAGGAAGTGGGCCCAGGAGCAGCAGACGATTCTTCCAGGAGCTGAAGTTGGAGCTGCTGGAGTCCCTGAAGGTAACCAACAGGGAACTGATGGAGACCCAGACAGCCCAGGGGGCTGCGATCCAGGAGCTGCAGCAGCAGGCCTCCGAAAGGGAGGACGAGGCCATGGCCGTGGCGGGGAAGTTGGAAATGCACGAGGCGCTTGATAAAAGATGGCCGGAGCGATTCGAGGAGCTGGACAACCGGTCGAGGAGGAAGAATTTGCGGATCCTGGGCCTCACGGAGGGGCTGGAGTGGTCGGACCTAGCGGCCTATGTGGTGATTATGTTAAACTCACTGATGGGGGCTGGGTCCTTCCAGGGGCCCCTGGAGTTAGAGGGGGCCCACAGAATTCTGGCTAGGAGGCCCAAGCCGAACGAGCCGCCGCGGGCGGTGTTGGTGAGGTTTCATCGGTTCGTGGATCGTGAGTGTGTGCTCCGGTGGGCCAAGAAGGAGCGGAGCAGCAAGTGGGAGAACACGGAGGTGCGGATCTTCCAGGACTGGAGTGCGGAGGTGGCGAGGCGGAGGGCCGGGTTTAACCGGACGAAGGCGGTGCTCCACAGACGGAGTGTGAAGTTCGGCATGTTGCAGCCGGCGCGTCTATGTGTCACCTATAAGGATCGGCACCACTATTTTGAGTCCGGGGAGGAGGCGTGGGCCTTTGTGCAAGCCGAGAAATTGGACTCAAACCGAGGGTCTAGGATGGGGGATGTTGTATAATATTGTATTTGCATTTGCTTGGTTTAGTGTAAGAATATCGTACTGTTTTTTCTATAGGGGTTTTTAAGCAGAGGTCAGGTGGACGGGTTCGGTCAGAGGGGTAAACGGGGAGTTCGGGGAGCTGGTGGGGGGGGGACTAACAATGGGAGTGGCCCTGGAGGAGGTGGCGCCCGGCAGGGCGAAAGCGCGGGCTTTCTGCGGGTTTCCCGCGCTGTGAGATGGTGGGGTCGGGGTCGGGGCTGAGAAGCGCGGGTCGTTGCTGGCTGTTTTCTTTTCCCGCGCAAGAGCGGGGGAGGGTGGACCCGTTGACAGGCACAATGGAGGAGAGGCAGTCCCACGTGGGGAGGAGCCGAAGGTAGGGCGGGAGTTGCCGGGGTCAGCAGAAGTTAGCTGGCTCACGGGAGTGCTGTGGAGGGAGGGGCGCGGCTAGGAGGATTCCTAGCTTGGGGGGAGGGGAAGGGGGTACCGGGTTGCTGCTGAAACAGTCAGGAAGGAGCTGGAGGACGCAGGGGGTGCTGGAGGGGGGGGAAGTGGCCGCCGTGAGCAACTGGCAGAGCGGGGGACGCTGGCCGGGGGTGGGCAAGGGATGGGGTATGGCTAATCGGCAGGGGAGGGGGGCAGGGAGCCTTCGGATCCGGCTGATAACCTGGAATGTGAGGGGGCTGAATGGGCTGGTCAAACGGGCCCGGGTATTTGCGCACCTGAAGGGACTGAAGGCGGATGTGGCCATGCTCCAGGAGACACACCTGAGGGTGGTGGACCAGGTTCGGCTGAGGAAGGGATGGGCCAAGTATTTCACTCAGGGCTGGATGAGAAGAGTAGGGGGTGGCGATCCTGGTGGGGAAGAAGGTGTCGTTTGAGGCATTAAATGTGGTGGCTAACAGTGGCGGGAGATATGTGATGGTGAGTGCAAGCTGCAGGGGGTGCGGGTGGTGTTGGTGAATGTTTATGCCCTAAAGTGGGACGATGCGGGGTTTATGCGTCGTATGTTGGGCCGCATTCCGGACCTGGAGGTGGGATGCCTGATCATGGGGGGGGGACTTCAACACAGTACTGGATCCCCCATTGGTTCGATCCAAGTCCTGGACAGATAGGAGGCCGGCGGCGGCTAAGGTGCTGAGGGGATCCATGGAGCAGATTGGGGGGGGGGGGGGGGGGGTGGACCCCTGGAGGTTTGCGAGGCCAAGGGCCAGGGAATACTCGTTTTTCTCCCACGTACATAAGGCCTACTCGAGGATTGATTTTTTTTGTCCTGAGCAGGGGGTTGCTGTCGAGGGTGGAGGAGGTGGAATACTCCGCCATTGCCGTTTCAGATCATGCCCCGCACTGGATGGACCTCGGGCTGGGGGAAGAGAGGGACCAACGTCCGCTCTGGCGCATGGAGGTGGGGCTGTTGGCAGATGAGGAGGTGGCCGAGAGGGTTCGGGGGTGTATCGAGAGGTACCTTGAGGCCAATGATAACGGGGAGGTTCGAGTGGGGACGGTCTGGGAGGCATTGAAGGCGGTGATGAGGGGGGAATTGATCTCCATTCGAATCCATAGGGAGAGGTGGGAGTAGCGGGAGAGGGAGAGACTGATAGGGGAGATGGTGCAGGTGGATAGGAGATATGCGGAGGCCCCAGAGGAGGGATTGCTGGGGAAGAAGCGTAGCCTTCAGGCCAGATTTGACCTATTGACTACCTGAAAGGCGGAAGCTCAGTGAAGGAAAGCACAGGGGGCGGTGTATGAATACGGGGAGAAGGCGAGCAGGATGCTGGCGCACCAGCTCCGGAAGAGAGATGCGGCCAGGGAGATTGGGGGAGTGATGGATAGAGCTGGGAAGATGGTGCGGAGGGGGGTAGATGTTAATGGGGTCTTCAGGGAATTCTATGGGGAACTGTACCGGTCTGAACCCCCGGTGGAGGGGCGTGGAATGGGGCGCTCCTTGGACAAGCTGCGATTCCCGAGGGTGGAGGAAGAGCAGGTGGAGGGACTAGGGGCGCCAATCGAGCTGGAGGAGGTGGTCAAGGGGATAGGGAGCATGCAGTCGGGGAAGGCGCCGGGGCCGGACGGGTTTCCGGCGGAATTTTATAAAAGGTATTTGGACCTGTTGGGCCCCCTGTTGGTCCGGACGAGGCAAGGGGGGGGGGGGGGGGGGAGGCTTTGCCCCCAACTATGTCACGGGCGCTGATTTCCTTGATCCTGAAGTGGGACAAGGACCCTCTGCAGTGCGGATCATATAGGCCGATTTCGCTGCTGAACGCCGACGCTAAGCTGCTGGCAAAGATCCCGGCCACTAGAATAGAGGATTGCGTGCCCGGGGTCATTCATGAGGACCAGAAGGTTAAGGGAAGGCAGCTGAATACAAACGTACGAAGGCTCCTCAACGTTATTAAGATGCCGGCTGTGGAAGGGGAGGCGGAGATAGTGGTGGCATTAGATGTGGAGAAGGCCTTCGATAGGGTTGATTGGGAGTATTTGTGGGAGGTGTTGGAGAGGCTTGGGTTTGGGGAGGGGTTTATCCGGTGGGTGAGGCTGCTCTACGAGGCCCCGATGGCGAGTGTAGCCACAAATAGGAGGAGGTCGGAGTACTTTCGGCTGTACCGGGGGATGAGACAGGGGTGCCCCCTGCCCCCTTACTCTTCGCATTGGCAATTGAGCCCTGGCCATGGCACTGAGGGAGTCAGGGAACTGGAGGGGCCTGGTGCAGGGTGGGGAGGAGCATCGAGTGTCGCTGTACGCAGATGACCTGTTGCTGTATGTGGCGGACCCGGTGGGGGGGATGCCGGAGGTGATGAGGATTCTTAGTGAATTCGGGGGTTTCTTGGGGTACAAGTTGAACCTGGGCAAGAGTGAGGTGTTTGTGGTGCATCCGGGGGATCAAGAGGAGGGGATTGGTAGGCTCCCATTGAAGCAGGCAGGGAAGAGCTTTAGGTACCTAGGGGTCCAGGTGGCGGGGAGTTGGGGGGTCCTGCACAAGCTCAACCTCTCAAGGTTGGTGGAGCAGATGGAGGAGAAGTTTAAGAGGTGGGATATGTTACCACTGTCACTGGCGGGGAGGGTGCAGTCCGTTAAGATGACGGTGCTCCCGAGGTTTTTGTTCCTGTTCCAGTGCCTTCTCATCCTTATCCCAAAGGCCTTTTTTAGGAGGGTCAACAGGAGTGTCACGGGATTTGTGTGGGCGCATGGGACTCCGAGGGTTAGAAGAGTGTTCCTGGAACGAGGCAGGGAATTGGGGGGGGGGGGGGGGGGGGGGGGGGCTGGCGTTGTCCAACCTCTGTGGGTACTATTGGGCTGCCAACGCAGCGATGGTGCATAAGTGGGTAATGGACGAGGAGGGGGCAGCATGGAAGAGGATGGAGGTGGCGTCCTGTGTGGGCACGAGCTTGGAGGCGCTAGTAACGGCGCCGTTCCTGCTCCCTCCAACGAGGTATACCACGAGCCCGGTGGTGGCGGCTACCCTCACAATTTGGGGGCAATGGAGATGGCACAGTGGAGAAATGGGGGGCTCGATGGAGGCCCTGATACAGGGGAACCATCGGTTTGTTCCAGGGAGCATTGATGGTGGATTTCTGGGCTGGCACAGGGCAGGGGTTAGGAGGTTGAGGGACCTGTTTGTGGAGGGGAGGTTCGCGAGTTTGGGGGAGTTAGAGGGGAAGTTTGGGCTCCCCCCGGGGAACATGTTTCGGTACATGCAGGTTAGGGTGTTTGCCAGGCGGCAGATGGAGGGCTTCCCCTTGTTGCCCCCACGTGGGGTACGGGACAGGGTGTGGGTTGAAGGAGGGAGGATTTCGGACATATACCGGGTAATGCAGGAGATAGACGAGGCCTCGGTGGAGGAACTGAAGGGTAAATGGGAAGAGGAGCTGGGTGAGGAGATTGAGGAGGGGACGTGGGCGGATGCCCTGGAGAGAGTGAATTCCTCCTCTTCCTGTGCGAGGCTTAGCCTCATACAGTTCAAGGTGCTGCATAGGGCCCACATGACTGGGTCGAGGATAAGTAGGTTTTTTGGGGGCGACGACAGGTGTGCTAGGTGCTCGGGGAGCCCAGCGAACAACGCCCATATGTTTTGGGCATGCCCAGCGTTGGGGGAGTTTTGGAAGGGGGTAGCAAGGACGGTGTCGAAGGTGGTGGGATCCAGGGTCGAGCCAGGCTGGGGACTCGCAATTTTTGGGGTGGCAGTGGAGCCGGGAGTGCAGGAGGCGATAGAGGCTGGTGTTCTGGCCTTTGAGTCCCTAGTAGCCTGGTGGAGGATCTTGCTTCAATGGAAGGATGCGAGGCCCCCAAGCGTGGAGTCCTGTATCAACGATATGGCGGGGTTCATTAAATTGGAGAGGGTGAAATTTACCCTGAGGGGATCAGTACAAGGGTTTTTCAGGCGGTGGCTGCCTTTCCTGGACTTCCTGGCGGAACGGTAGATAAATAGGCTGACAGCAGCAGCAACCCGGGGGGGGGGGGGTCTGGATTGGGGGGAGGAAGAACTGTGTACATGGGCATGTGGGATGTGGCGGGTGCTATCTCTTTCCCTTTTGTTGTTTGGGTGCTCTTTTGTTTTTTTTCTTTTTCCTTTTGTTTGAAGTTGCTCTTGAAGTTGGGGGGGTATTGTTCTTGGGGTGTTACTGCGGTTGTTTGTTAATAGAGTTAAGATGTTTATATTTTGTAAAAGTTTCAATAAAAATTATTTTTAAAAAATATATATATAACCAGCCCAAAACATTCCAGTTTATTGGATTTCCCTCATTTTTTCATGCCATCACTATTTTTCCTGACAAGATATAGATTTCCAATCTTGAGCTCGACACCCTAATATATTGGACTTGTAAGAGCTTAATTGATGTTTTACTCCATCCATTGGCAATAACTAATTCCTGGAGTTGAGTACTTGCCATTTTTATTAGGTTTCTCCAGACTTCTGCCAAAATTCCAGTGGAACCTCTGAGGAACACCATGGTTAGATTATCTTCTGCAAAAACATAAAACCTGGGCGCGATTCTCCGCTGCCCACGACGGGTTAGAGAATAGCGGGAGGGCCTTCCCGCCATTTTTCCCGACCTCCCGCTATTCTCTCCCCCCCCACGGCCGCCCTACGACATGAATCGCTGCTCGCCGTTTTTTACGGCGAACAGCGATTCTCCCCAGGCTGATGGGCTGAGTTCCCAGACCTTTACGGCCGTTTTCACGAACGCAAACACACCTGCTCTCACCGTTCGTGAAAACAGCTGCCAAGTGCCGTCCCGGACAACCATGGCACCGATTAGCACGGCCGCACCACGGCCGTGCCACGGCCATGCCAAGGGTGGCATGGGCCTGCGATCAGTGGGCACCGATCGCGGGCAGCAGGTCCGATACCCGCGCACTCTTTGTTCCTCCGCCGCCCCGCAGGATCAGTCCGCGGGGCGGCTGAGGGGCAAGACGGCCCGCGCATGTGTGGGTTTGACGCATATGCGTAATGACGTCATCCGCGCATGCGCGGGTTGGAGCCGTCCAACACGCGCATGCGCGGCTGAACTCATCGTGCGCGTCAGCCGCCATGCCGCTTGGCGCGCGGGCTTAGTGACGGTCGCTTACCCCGTGATGCCGTGCTTCGCGTGGCCGCGCTGCTAGCCCCGACCGGGGGGGGGGAAATCGGGTCCAGGGAGGGGGCGCGGAGGCTGCCGTGAAACACGGCCAGTTTCACGGCAGCCTTTACGCCTCTCCGCATTTGCGGAGAATCGCGCCCGGTATTCGGGTAATGATCTGCATTTTTACATTATTTCTTGTTCGAAATGCCTTCTGTCTCAATATCAGCACACATTCTACTTTAAGGGACTTTTCACAGTAACTTCATTGCAGTGTTAATGTAAGCATACTTGTGACAATAAAGATTATTATCATATCATTGAAAAGTGCCTTTGTAAGTAATCTTTGTGGTTGCAAAGTTTTATTTATGTTTCATGGTATTAAAGCAAATTTATAGAACAATTTGATTTTCTGTCTAAAGTCTTCACTGCAGCAATATTAAAAATGTTGGGCTGGATCTCCGCGGCGGGATGCTCCATTTTGCCGGCAGCCTGGGGGTTTCCCAATGGCGTGGGGCAGCCCCACAATGAGAAACCCCATTGACCAGCCGGCGTAATAGAGCATCCAGCCTACCTGCTGAAACAGAAATGTGGCATGGCGGGACGGAGAATCCAGCCCATTAGGTTGCAGGAGAACTTTTATGTCTATTGTATAAGGGTCCTTCCTGTGTATTTCCTTTGTTCCCAATTCTTTTCTATACCTGAGAAGGTAAATCAAAATGGCAATTTATTTTCTGCCAAAAAGACCACAATACAGCATTCAGCACAAAGGTCCCAACCGGGATGACCGATCATGCTGGTCCCAATCCGGGCCGACTTTTATGAGGTGATTTCTATGAGCCCTAGCTGATGGGATTCTGTCCATTAGTGGGGGAGCTGGCATTCCAGGAGCCTCATGGTGAGATCAATTGGGTCATCCCTGTGGGATCCGTGAGGGTTATTGCATTTTATTTTATTACTTCGGTTTGTAGACCTATATTCACCTTTAAGCTGAAGACTCACAGTTGGAAACAGACTGCTTGCAAGGACACTATGTTTTGTATTTCGGAGAGAAGAAGCCAGACTCTTTGGCACCGAGTGAATCTTTAAAGCCAGGTTTGGAGGAAATTGGTTTGATTGGTTAACTGGCAACTGGTGGGTTGGGCAGAGACAGTATTCTGCCTAAAACTGGTCAGTGATTGCTTGATGCATGAGAGAAACTTTGCAGAAGTGTTTAGACCTTGGAAGTGAAAGGAACACTCTCTCTCTCCTACTTTCTGAAGTGAAAGAACTGCTCTATGGTTCTGAAAGCAGTGATGGTCTGGCAAATCCTTTGTTATAAACCTGTAATTATGCTGAGTCTGCGGAGAAAGGAGACAACCTTGCCAGGGAAAACCATCTCAAGTCTAGAAGGATGAAATACCAAATGAAAATTAAAGCCTGAACTTCAGAAAGACATTGACGTGAACTCAGTCGAGTCCATCAAAGATCCTTGTCCTTTTATTTTTATTCATATTTTCTTTCCCTTTCCACCACCGTTTCCCCTTTGTGTTGTTTGTCTGTGTGTGAGTATCTGTGTGTGTCAAGAGTGGGCGAGTTAGGAAGGGGGGGGGATTGGATAATGGGTAGTAGGTAGTCAGTTACATTTTCTGCCTGATAATTCTAATACTGTGCATAATAAAATGTTACTTGTGCTTTAAAATTACAAACCTGGAGACTGTAGTTTATTGTGCTCCACAAAGACCTTGTGTATTTTTAAATAAAATCTGATTTCACCAGAGTTGAGACTCTGGGTCAAGTGGGCCTGGAATTGGCCATGCACTAGCTCAGTATGTCATGATAATTGTTACATATTTTTCTCTTGGTGTGAAGGTATCATTGGAAAGGCAATATTTATTGGTGAACCCTGGTTGCCCCAAATAATGTGATACAGAGTTGTTGTCCTGAATCACTCCTTCCTGATTATGACTTACATCTGAACATACAAAATGGGAACATGAGTAGGCCATTTGGCTCCTCCATCCTGCTCCGCCATTCAATAGGTCATGGCTGATTATGTTTCAAATTGCACATTCTTGTCTATCCTCCCCTGATAAACTTTGATTTCCTTGCCCAACAGGAATGTACCTGAGTCCACCTTGAAAATATTCAATGACCATGCCTCCACTGCCTTCTGAGGCCGGGAGTTCCAAAGTAATCCAGCCCTCTTTGAAAAAAAAGAATACTCCTCATCTCTGTCCTAAAATGACATCCCCTAATTTTAATACAGTATCCCCCAAGTACTGGACTTCCACTTTGAAGTAAGACCTTGAATAGTATTATCACAGTGTCTTGCTCGGTCACTTCAAAGAGCAGTTAAGAGAGAATTAAATTGGTGTGGAACAGGAATCACATATAGGGCAGGGTGCTTTATGGGTGGTAGGTCATCCTCCTGAGGGAACTTTAATGAACGTATTGGAATTTTTATAATTGTCTGACAACTTCATGGTCACTTTTCCTGGTTTACGTTCAGAATTTTAAAAAAATTGAATACAGATTCTGAAGCTGTCATGATGAAATTAAATGAAATGAAAATTGCTTATTGTCACGAGTAGGCTTCAATGAAGTTACTGTGAAAAGCCCCTAGTCGCCACATTCCGGCCCCTGTTCGGGGAGGCTGTTGCGGGAATAGAACCGTGCTGCTGGCCTGCCTTGGTCTGTTTTCAAAGCCAGCGATTTAGCCCAGTGTGCTAAACAGCCAACCTGTGTTCTCCAGATTATTCGTCCATGCCCCTAGATTACTAGTTCAGTAATGTAACTATTCCATGCCTGTACCCCAAACCTCAATTGAAGTCGTGATGAAAAACATTCCAGGATTGACATTATATGAGTGAACCTTGTTCTTGTCAGAATACAATTATTTTTCTGTCATTGTTGGTTCAAAATTGATTCGGCTGCTATAGTGATTCTTTGGTTATTTCATTCTGTAATTTTCATTCATTGTTTTGTTCTTGCATGTTGGATTTCTATAATTCCTGTAGATTATTTCACAGTATGGGTGATTAAACTGACTTTTAACATGCACACAGTTCTTTCGAAACATTGAGAATCAAACAGCATATATTGGTATTTGTGTTTCTTTCTGCAATTAGGGTGGATTATATTATGAAAATGTACTCTTTCCATTTGATCATTGAATTGCATCCCCGCCTGTATTTTGTCATTTTATTTCTATGGAAATGTGCAAACTAGCTACAAAAGAAGCTCCAATTGTTGGGAAATTGAATGTGTGGGTGTTGCACATAAATTCTCACTATACTACAGATAAATATACATTTAATGTCTTTGTAATGGAACATTGCTTGTCATGAGATAGAAATGAGATCTCTGAGAATTTATCCATCCTTATAATTTAATGCTTGTGCTATCAGTAAGGAGTATATATCAGCTCAAATAAAAAAGTTAAGTGTTGGCAATTTTAAGCACTTCCATGCACAATACTCCTCAAAACCTTTTTGTTTAGAACAGAATGAAAAAAAAACAAGTTGCAAGTTTCATGTGTTTTACCAGCTTTGGATGATGTCAGTCGGAATTGGCTTTCAGAGAGAATGTAAATGGTTCAAAAGTTAAAAATTTTACCTTTGTAATTATTGACAAGATATTGCATACAAACAACTGGCTGTGCAATCAGAGGGAATACAGTCTGTTATTTAAACATAAAGTCAGTAGTTTTTCTGTGACCCACAAATAGCTGGATTTGCAACCCAGCTCATATGTACCCAGTTGTTTGGGCCTGTTGTTAACTCAGAAAATCTTTGTCGGAGAAGCAAAACAATGAGAATAAGAAGATGAAGTATTGACTGAATCTGGACCCTTTTGGATCAGAGAGTCAATGTCTCACTATTATACATCATTTGTTGCAGGACATCTCCTGTGTGGCACATAGACATGGATGTGTAAGGATTCTTCACTGAAAAGATCTTTCACCGTATTCACGTAAATCTTCGATTTCTGCATTTAAAAGATTTACTTTACTGTATAATCTCAAGTTCTTCCAGTTTCTTCTAATCCAATTAATTACACTTCGAGTCCCAGTGTAATGTTTCCTATTTGTTCTTGTTGAAACATTTCACTTGCTTCCCACTGATTAATTTTGCAGTTGAATCGGAACCATAATTTATTATTTATAGTCGTTTGGCAGTATAGAACGGAGTATTGCTGAAAAAGAGACACGTCGGAGCTTTTTGTCTTCCACTTGTCGCGACATTCTGCGCTAGTATGCGATCAATTCCGGAATTGTAACACAGGTGAAATTAGAATTTATTTAAAATACCTGAGGTTCTTGGATGAGCCCAATGAACTACAGATACCAGGTTTGAAACAATAAAACACTTGTAACCTTTTATTATGTACAGCCTTGTAATTAAATAGACAGAAAATTTAACTGACTATCTATTACCCCTTTCCCAGCCTCCCCACCCCACCTTCCTAATTCGCCCCACTCACGACATACACAAACGAGACAGGAGGGAAAGGTGGTGGAAAGGGAAAGTAAATAAAAATAAAAGGATAAGGATCCTTGATGGATTGAGATGAGTTCCAGAACGGTATTTTTTTTCAGAGATATTGCGGCTTGTGCCAGTTTTGGTGACATGGTGCCCTTTTCTAGCGAGTCTACTAACATCTCCCGTGAGTATAGGGCCAATGCTGGTGCGAATTCTTTGTAGAAGTCCACCGGGAATCCATCTGGTGCCAGAGCCTTCCCCACCTGCGTGGAGTTGACACTCTTCATGACTTCCAGTGGTGCTTCCAGGCCCCATCCCCAATTTTCCACCACGACCGGCATGTCCAGTCCGCTGAAGAAATACTTCATCTTCGAGACCCCCTCCAGGGGCTCAGAGGTGTGCAGCCCTCAGTAGAAAGTTGTGAAGGCTTTGTTGATCTTTTCTGGTGCAGTGACGGACCTGTCGCTTTGTATTTAACCTGGGCTATTTCCATTGTGGCTGCATGCTTTCTCAACTGGTGAGCCATGTTTTTTGTCCATGTTTTTGTCTCCATGTTTGTAAAAGTTCCCCTGTGTCTGATGGAGCTGGTGCACAGCTTTCCCAGAGGAGAGCAGGTCAAAGTCCATCTGTAGCTATTTCTTCTTGGCTACTAGTTCCACGGTCGGAACCGAGGTGCTTCGCCAATCCACCTCCAGCATGTAGTCGGATTTGGATAGGTTAAGTGAATGGGCTAGGGTCTGGCAGATGGAATACAATGTTGACAAATGTGAGGTTATCCATTTTGGTAGGAATAACAGCAAACGGGATTATTATTTAAACGATAAAATATTAAAGCATGCCGCTGTTCAGAGAGACTTGGGTGTGCTAGTGCATGAGTCACAGAAGGTTGGTTTACAGGTGCAACAGGTGATTAAGAAGGCAAATGGAATTTTGTCCTTCATTGGTAGAGGGATGGAGTTTAAGACTAGGGAGGTTATGTTGCAATTGTATAAGGTGTTAGTGAGGCCACACCTGGAGTATTGTGTTCAGTTTTGGTCTCCTTACTTGAGAAAGGACGTACTGGCACTGGAGGGTGTGCAGAGGAGATTCACTAGGTTAATCCCAGAGCTGAAGGGGTTGGATTATAAGGAGAGGTTGAGTAGACCGGGACTGTACTCGTTGGAATTTAGAAGGATGAGGGGGGATCTTATAGAAACATTTAAAATTATGAAGGGAATAGATAAGATAGATGCGGGCAGGTTGTTTCCACTGGCGTGTGAAAGCAGAACTAGGGGACATAGCCTCAAAATAAAGGGAAGTAGATTTAGGACTGAGTTTAGGAGGAACTTCTTCACCCAAAGGGTTGTGACTCTATGGAATTCCTTCCCCAGTGAAGCAGTTGAGGCTCCTTCATTACATGTTTTTAAGGTAAAGATAGATAGTTTTTTGAAGAATAAAGGGATTAAGGGTTATGGTGTTCGGGCCGGAAAGTGGAGCTGAGTCCACAAAAGATCAGCCATGATCTCATTGCATGGCGGAGCAGGCTCGAGGGGCCAGATGGCCTACTCCTGCTCCTAGTTCTTATGTTCTTATGTTCTTAATAATTTCCCTCATTGTCACAGCCTTCAGTGCCTCCCAGAACATGGATGAATGAGACCTCCCCATTTCGGTTGTTGGTAACGTGCCCGTCTATTGCCCCTGATATCCGTTTGAAGAATGGATTATCGGCAAGAAGGGCCATGTCCAAACTCCATGGGGGAGTTGTGCCCGGCCCGTCTCTAACCTCACATTCATGTAGTGTGGGGCATGGTCGAGGAATATGATTGCGGCATACTCAGCTCCCACTATCCCTGGAAGCACCGCTTTCCCAACTATGAAGAAGTTGATCCTAGTAGATACCTTATGTACCTGGAAGAAGGAGAACTCCTTTTCCCTTGGGTGTGTGATCCTCCATGGGTCGACTGCCTCACCTATTCCATTAAAGCGTTCAATTCCTTTGCCATGTTTGCTATTTTTGCCGACTTGGGGTCGGATCTGTCTGTCTGTGGGTCTTGTACGCAGTTACAGTGCCCCCCCATGATGAGTTGGTGTGAGACTGTGTCGCCGATTTCTGACATGGTTTTCTTCATGAATTCCCCGTCGTCCCAGTTGGAAGTGTACACGTTTACAAGCACAACTGGTGCCCTTTCCAGGACACCGCTAAGCATGACGTTCTGTCCCACTTGGTCTGTAACCATCATTGTCACTCTAAATGCTGTCCTCTTATTGAGCATCATGGCAACCCCCCCTAGCCCTCATCCCATAGCACTATTGATAAGTCTGACCCACCCAGCTCGTAATTACCCGCAGTCGGTCCTTTTGCCTTAGGTGAGTCTCCTGGAGGAAGACTATATAGGCTATCAGACTTTTCAGATGGGTGAAGACTCTGGATCTTTTCACTGAGCCGTTAAGTCCCTTGACGCTCCAGGTGACTATTCTGAAGCGGAGTTCCTGTCCCCTCCTTTCTTCAGGGTCAACCATTCTTACCTTCCGGATGCGCCTCTGCACTCCGGGGTTTCCCTTTGTTTGGGACCACACAAAATGGTTGGTGTCACCATAACCACCATCTGGCTGCGCTTTCTTTTGTCCAGGGGTCAGCCAAGATGGCCACCATCATTGTGTACACCATGTGGATGCACCCCCGCACTCTCCCCCCCCCCCCCCCCCCACTTTGCTAGGCACAGTCTCCCCATCGGAAGTTGTGCCGCAGCCCTCTTCGTCCGGGCTTCCCTGTACTAGTTCATCCGCTTGTGTGGTGCCCACCCTCGACGCCCTGGGAGCGATTTTTACTTTCTTCTACCCATTGTCTTCCCCCTCCCCACCATCTCTCCCTCTCCTCACTCTTTTCTGTACCATACCACTCTCGCCCCCGCCCTCCTGGGACTCATTGACAGGTGGATTTTTTTCGCGCAATAAGTCTCTTCTTTTAAACAGAGGAAAAAATTGTTCTAGTTCACTGCTGGTATCGCTACCTTCCCAGCCCATGTCTGTTTCTGCTGGTGCAGTGAAGCAGAACTCCTTACCCTGGAAACTCGTTCAAAGTTTGGCAGGATACAGGATCCCAAATCACAGCTGGGTTTTGTATAGTGCCACCTTGGCTGCATTCACTTCACCAGGCCTGCCCAATGTCCTGGTATACACAGATCTAGTGTCCCTCCCACAAAGTGGACCATGTGTGCCCTGCCCAATTCAGGATCTTTTCCGTTTCTTGGGACCGGTGTAGTTACGTGATGATGGTACCGAAACTGTTGTCCAGCTTTTGCCTTGGCCGGCGTGATCTGTGGGCTCTGTCCACTTCTGGGGGCTTTTGGGGAAGCTTTCCCCTCCAACCAGCTTGCCCAGCATCTGGGCCACATACTCCATGGAGTTCCTGTCCTCGTTATCCTCTGGTAGGCACACAATGTGGAGGTTTTGACGGTGCAAATGGTTTTCATGGTCTTTGACCTTCTCCTTCAGCATCCCTTGTGTTGCCACCAACCTTGCTATCTCTGCGATAGCAAGTGAGGCGATCCAGTCACTCTGGTCGGTCGCAGCCTTCTCCAGCTCCCTTATTGTCACCTCCTGTGTCTCCAGTCACAATCCGCCTTTTCCTGCACCACTTGAAAGGGGACCAGTGCCTCCACTACCACTGCCTTCACCGTCACTATCATTTCTAATTTGATAGCGTCTCATTGCAATTGGAGCTTCTGTGTTAAGAGGTGCATCCATCGTTTATCGAGGGGTAGCCCGGCATATGCCCTGGCGGCACAAACTGTTCGGATGTGGCCAATTCCTTGTCACCCCGCCTGTTCGTCGTCGCCTCCTTCTTCCTCTCCAGGTTTTTGCTGATTCTGCCGTCCTTTCAGCTCTTCAAACTGTTGCCTGGCATGTTTCACTGATTGTGGTGATTTGGAGGAGGGTGGGGGGTTTTTGTCCTGGGTTTAGTGGCCTATTTTGGGGCTAAACGTGCCTAATTTCAAATTTCTAGGAAGAGAGCCACCTTTCCCGCGTCCGCTCATCACATCCCCATCACCAAAAGTCCCGTCAATGTGTCTCCAAAATTCAGGATATCAGCCTTGTATTTCTTCAGGTTTGAGATGGTTTTCTTTGGCAAGGTTGCCTCCTTACTCTGTCAACTCAGCATCGTTTTGGGTTTACAGCTCAGGATGTTCTGGGTACTCACTGCTTTCAAAACAATAGAGCAGTTCTTTCACTCCAGCAAGCAGGAGCGAGAGCGTTCCTTTCACTTCCAACATCTGAACACTTCTGCTAAATTTTGATCAGACAGGAACCAATCACTGTAGTCAGGCAGAACACTGTTGTGTTCTGGTTGCTGGGTAACCAATCAAACTGATTCCTAAGATCCACTGAGTGCCGAAGAGTCTGACTTCTCCTTTCTAAAATACAAAACCTGGGAACACAGTGTCCTGACAAGCTTAAAGGCACATCCTTTCTGGACCTTTGGGTCCATGGACCAAGCTAATACAAAATAAAAGAAATGGGAACAAAGGAAATACACAGGAAGAACACTTTCTCATGCATCAGGACATCTTTCAAGGTGCCAATGTAAGGGAAAAACAACAATTTATACTGTATGGGAAGAGAATATTGATTGGTAAGTATCCTGATTGGTAGAGGTGTTGCCATGAAAATTACACCAGTGCATTGTCCATTTTCTCAAATTCATTTTATGCGCATTTCATGCTGGAAGCAACAAGTTCTTCATCATGTCCCACCTGGACAGTTCCAATTCCTCATAGGTTTAGAATAACTGGCCTGTAACTTTCAGTGAAACCAGAACATTATTTCCATGTTTGTTAGTAAAAACAGGCATGCAATGCAACCAGCGTGTAATGTACTTGTCAGCTGGCCTGATTTCACTGCTCGGCCCAGGACCGCAAGAAACTTCAGAGTCGTGAACACTGCCCAGTCCATCACACAAACCTGCCTCCCACCCATTGACTCCATTTACACCTTCCACTGCCTGGGGCAAGCGGGCAGCATAATCAAAGACTCCTCCCACCCAGCTTACTCACTCTTCCAACTTCTCCCATCGGGCAGGAGATATAGAAGTCTGAGAACATGCACAAACAGAGTCAAAAACAGCTTCTTCCCCGCTGTTACCAGACTCCTAAATGACCCTCTTATGGACTGACCTCATTAACACTACACCCTGTATGCTTCATCTGATGCCGGTGCTGATGTTGTTACATTGTATACCTTGTGTTGCCCTATTATGTATTTTCTTTTCTTCCCTTTTCTTCCCACGTACTTAATGATCTGTTGAGCTGCTCGCAGAAAAATGCTTTAACACTGTACCTCGGTACACGTGACAATAAACAAATCCAATCCAATTTATATTACAAAAACATTTGTAGCTGAAGCTATAAATGATTTAGGAACATTAACTGTGGGTCAATTATATGCAAAGCAGCAGATGAATAACCGTATTAACATGCATAAGCAACCTCTCTCTTCCAGCTTTCCAGTCAGTCTGAGAGCACCTGACTCTAACATTCACTTACATGCGAATGATACGGCTAGTGGTCAGTCGGTGAATTACAACACAACCATGATATCACATTCTCTTTCCTTTGAAGGAATAAATTAAAACATTATCATCAGTATATTTACATGTGATATAATTAGCCTGTGAGTCTAACATTATTATTTTTTTCAAGAAAATTCACAAGAAGAGTAAGCATAGTTTGTACAAATACTCCAAATCTACAAATTGAGTCGTTCAGGTTTTCTTCTGACTCTGGTTGATCAAGGTTTGACCTTGCTGCTCAGAACTTGTAGATTCAATGTTCTCCATGACATTCTCAAGCTCAGGAACTGCTGAACTATCTGACGCTGCAGCTGACATTGATTCTGATGTAGATTCGTCATCCATCACATTGTTATGAAAGTCTTCTCTGGTTTTCAAGAGTGCACGACAATTTCTTCTTAAAACCAACTCATCCTCTGTCTGTACACTGTTGGAACCACTTGCTGCTTCTTTAAGTCCAATGGCTTTTCTTGACTAATTGCCAGAATCTTCTACTCTCACAATGCCATCACTACTCAGAGATGATAAAATTTGAGATGCTCTATCATATAACTGCTTTTGTTTTACATTTCCTGCAGCACTATTGCATTCTCCTCCTTCTTTGCCAAGTATGGAAGTGTGGTACGCAACCTTCTATTCATGAGTAACTCTGGCGATCTACCACGTGACAATGGTGACACTCTGTAACTCAATAGTGCGAGATATGGATCAGATCGGCTGTCCATTTATTTCTTCAACAATTATTTAACAATATGTACACCTTTTTAGGCTTTTCCATTGGCTTGAAGGTACAACGAACTCGACGTGACGTGATTGAAAAAATACATGACTGCGAAGAGTTGCCCTCTTTACAGCAAAAACAAGGACCATTTTCACTCATGATGACTTGAAGAATTCAGTGTCAAGCAAAAATTGACTTGGTATGCAGTATTATACTGATTTCCATTCTGCTTGACAGTAGAGCCATTTTGGCTCAATGGTTCATGACATCTCTCTGTACCTGTCTGTAATTACAATCAAATTAGCTAAACTAAAACTTAAAAGCTTCACTTCCTTACAAAGACCCAGTTGCTAAGAAACCATTGCTGGTGTATTTATTATTCACACCTTCGCTCTTTCTAAACACATTGGAAACACAGCTGGAACTTAACCAACCCTCACATAAACACTTTTGTCCATCTTTAATCTAACTTAGGTTTTACACTTCCAGGCACAGAAGCAGCAAATTAAACCCACTTAAAACTATGCCTTAAATATAATGCTTACCAATACAAATATACATCCTTTAAAACGGGCTTTATTTTCCTAACAGCTGCCAAGGAGGGGCCAGGGTACACCTGAATTGGTTTGCTCACTGTGTGCACTGGGGTGGGACCTAAAAATGGTGCCCCGGGTCATCCAGTGTTGGAGTTGCTGTCTGGGCAGGTGAATCAGAGGCTGCCCTGCCAGCGATATGTCGTGGATCCCGTGACTTCAGGTTTCTTTTTCCAAGGACGTGTACTATATGGCGGGGAAAACCTGATTGCCTTTGACAGCTTCAATATCGCTTTGCTCACTCGACATCGGCTTTGATGATATCGGAGAAAATCCTGGCCTATGTAATTTGTAGACTTTCACGGATAGTGGTTATTGGCTCCTACAAGCCAGATACCTCGTTCTAATGTTTGGAAAAGAAAATACAACAACCTTGAAGTGAGGAGATTTTTTTCTTGAAATTAAATTTGAGTTTTGGCAGTGTTTTGGTGACCTTGAAGGCCATGGGGGATCATCAATCGATCTCCTCGAGGGGGTCGTGGAACATGAGTTCGCTAATGAGCAGGTGGAGGTTCACCCAAATGCAACTATTCGGTAGGAGCTTAAAACCTGCAGCCCAGACCCGACCAGCATTCCCGATGATCCCCTGGCTGGGACGTAAGCATTGTACACCACAGCTCAGCTATTTTTGTTGTCCAAGCAAACTAGAGTTTGTATGAGTTTGGCGGAGTTATTATAGTTAGTTCAATCAGATTATCTTCATTACTCTCGTACCATTAAGCCGTGCCATAAGACATTCCCGTTAAACATAGAACGCAATATTTTAGGCCGAAGTACATTTTCCTCTGTCTATCTGATTAACCAATGTTCTGATTGATGTTTCTTCACGAGGAGTAATGCCATATCTCTTTCCAGCATTTCAACTTATGTCCTGGTTGAAAACTAATAAAATTCAATGACTTGACAATGATTTGAAGTGGTGGCCATATTTGGGTATTGAGCTCCTAGATATTTGGTCAGGAGTAGAATTATCCCATGGGTGGAGTGGAAAGATACCCTTCATGAAATGTTGCTTCCTGTGATTAACAAAGATTTGTAATCCTAAACAACAGCTGGTATTGAGCGGAGGCAATGGGGATGTGGAGATTGTGGGTTTCGCTAACTGGCTGGAGAAGGGAAGATTCCCAAATTACATGCCAATTCAACACTTAAGCTGGCCTTCCCCAGGATCAAGGGCACTGGGGGAGTGGTGGAAATTACACGCCTCCCCTTAGCTCCCCCATGAGCCACCGGCACATCAGATCTGGCAGTTGTCAATGCAGGCAACAGCATTAGGCAAGTAGTGGCTGCTGTCAGCAATGCATGCGACCAAGGCCCAAGGTCGCCGAGGGACCCAGACCACAGGTTAATGATGACGGGATGGGGGTCACAGGCAGGAGGATCAGTAGCAAGGGAAGAGGTAGTGGCTCTCAGCAAACCCCCCCCCATTCCCGTCCCCCCCCCCCCCCCCCCCCCCCCACTCCTGCCAATCCGGGGTCCCTTAATTCGGCATTGAGGGCAGTGAGGTAGGCAAAGAGTGTACGTACCCTTCCAGGATCCTCCCAACCCAATCCCAAACAACCCAACAGGTTTTCTTCAAGCTTCCTGCTTGACGAGTCCCCTACCCATTTGCTTGATGAATAAAAATGGCTGAAGCATGAAGTCCTTAAATAAGCATTAATTACTCACTTAAATGCCTCAATTGGTGAGGGGATACTGAAGATGTAGGAAGGTGGTGGGGTCCACACTTGCTCCCGACCCGCCCACAAACCTTGCCTCAGGGGAGGGCATTAAATTCCACTAATTCTTCTGATCTGATGGCTCTGTGCTGCTTGTAGAAAAATATTGGTTTCGTAGTGATTAGTATTTGCACTTATCATTGTGAACAAATAATGTTTTGCTTTGTTGAAGAGCAATGGAGAACTTGGTCTCTGTTGCTACAAGGGTCCAGTATTCTGTCATTTGCATTTAAAAGGTTGGAATCTTATGCCCCGGCCACCACAAGATCTGCACTGGTGGGACGCAGACCATGTAAAAGGCCATTGACCTCGGGCGGGAGTTTCCGGTCACCGGTCAGACGAGGCCGGAGAATCTCACCCACAGTAACTTTTGAAGGACGTTTATATACCCTAAAAAAATGAGATAGTTTAACACTATTCGAACAAATTTGCCTTGCTGTTTGATTATTTTCTCACGGCACAAGTCAGATCAAAAGAAGCTTGTGCTATAAAACATAAAGCTCCACACACCATCTGTTTTCAAGTTATTTAAAATTTTATATCACAGTCAAGTTCAGCATTGCATATCTTGTGCATCCATGCTGTTGATAACTACACTTTGATTGACAGTGACCTACGGCCAAAGACCCTCAGATCCCAAAGGCTGGAAATGAAAGTTAGTGAGCATGAATGGACAAACTGTTCATTATTTAAATTGATATCCGCTGTAGAATGTAATGTTGAGACCAATATCATGACAGTCAGAGCGTTTTACATAAGTGACTGACTTAAACTCCTACTTACTCATATTAAAATCAATTTTAAGCAGTTGTAGTTTGAAATTGACGGTGACGGTGAGTGCGATTGGCAGCAAGGGCAGGGGGTAGTTCTCGGCAACACTCCCACGTTCTGATGCCGGGTTTCTCAATCAGGCACTGAGTTCCTTTGAATGAGAGACCCGTCGTGGTTGCTTATCATGGTCCCCACATTGTGAGTCCCCCATCTTTTTGCCACTGGCAGGAAGGTGGTGGGGTCCCCATCCAACACTCATCTGTGCGTTTAAACAGCGCGAAAACAACACCAAAACAACACCAAACTAGCCACGGGGTAGAGATTTCACCCTCTGAAAATATTCTGCCTGTGCTTCAGAAATGTCTCTTGTATTTGTATCACAGTTGTTGATGTGTGCATTTAATTTGTGGCAGTCATTCTAATAAGAAGCATACTGGACAATACAAATAATCGGATGAATTAACTGCTACACAACATCAGGAACAGATGGGCATGATTCTCCGCTCCCCACGCGGCGTGGGAGAACCGCGGGAGGGCCCCCCGACAAAATTCACGCCCCTCTGGCGCCCCCCCGCGATTCTCCCCCCCCCCCCCCCCCCCCCCCCCGCTAGGAAGAATCCCCGCTCGCTGTTTTTCATAGCTAACGCCGATTCTCCAACCCGGATGGGCCGAGCGGCCTGCCGTTCGAGACCGTTTCACGACGGCGGCAACCGCACCTGGTCGCTGCCATCATGAAATGGGTGAGATATGCCCGTTTGGGGCTTGAGGGGGGAGTACAGGAGAAAGAGCACCATGACTGTGCTCGGGAGGGGACAGGCCCGTGAACGGCGCCTACTGATCGTCGGGCCGGTGTCTCAATCTGATGCACTATTTCCCCTCCGCCGCCCCGCAAGATCGAGCCGCCACGTCTTGCGGGGTGGCTGAGGGGAAAGACCGCCACCGCGCATGTGCAGGTTCAAGCTGTCAGCATCGTGACGTCAGCCTCGCATGCACAGGTTGGAGACGGCCAACCTGCGCATGCGCGGCTGACGTCATTAGGCGCGCCGGCCGCGTCATTCTCGGCGCGACGCCCCCGCGGCCAAGATTTATGGAGCGCCGCTCCTAGCCCCGCCGGGAGGGGAGAATAGGGGCCGAGTTCACAACGGCCCTCCCGATTTTTCCCTGGAGCGGAGAATTCCGCCCATGATTTTTGTTGCAACCTTAAAGGAATTGAAAATGTAATCTCCAGCTTGTGGTAAAAAATAATCATTTTGCGAAAAACGGGGGTTTAATTATCTCTGCAAATTCTATAACATTTCGGGCCTAAATATTTTTATAATGCACATGTTCCAGCTCATTGAGAAGGAAATGGTCGACATGAAAAGGCCAGCTGTTCAAGAAAATTGCTTCATATAGCTCGCTGAGTATTCTTGACTGTCAACTGTCTTTTTATGAACAGTTCTGAAATAAATTGCTCAATTTCTTACTATTGCTTTTGGCATTCACTGATTGGAGAAATCCAAATTCATCAGGTGATCTGACTTATCCGTGAACATTTGTAAATGTTAGTCTTGCAGAATACATTTGTTTTCAAAACAAATAAAACAAGCATTGCAGGAACTGCTTGAATGGAAATGCTCATTCTGAACAAGTTTCTCCTCCAAATATCAATATATCAGCGTATGACAAACATGAATAAAAATGGCGATATCTAAAAGGCATTTTCAGGAGTGGCAAATGTTACATTCGGAATATTCACAGTTCCCATTGGTATATCTTTTAATAAGAAGGTAAAGCAGCACATCGCTCAATATTATTGCAGTATGTAATTAAAATGTTGTTGTTTGGAATGGCATTGAAAGTGTGCAATATGCCTTAAAGCTCACTGATCTTCTTGCCTTTATTGCATTGCAAATTCATAAACACAATGTAAGCACACATGTTGTACGCCCGATAAAAGAGCTGATGAGTTTATTTTTTTTAAATTAGAACTAATCACAACCCTGAAAATCCCCTTCAATCCCCGTTGCATAATAATAAACATGTTTATTATTAACAGTTGTAAAGAAAACTACAAATCTCTCGCAATAAGATTATTCATACCATCTTCGGTTACCTCATACAGCATATGGCACAGAACTCACCTCTCTGGGGCTGTGTGCTTGCCTTCTGCTCTGCTCCTTAAGGTTGTGCTTTCGACTGCAATATTTTATGCCTTTACATTCGTCCAATCATTGCCTCTCACTGCCTCTGTCTTGTTCCTCCGCTGTAAACGCATACATGACCCTCATACTCCATTTGTTTTCATACATGTTTTGTTTCATTTTGAAAATTTCTGTGCATGCATAACTTAGTTTTTGATAAATGTGCTGTTGAGTTGCTACGCACCCACCTCCCTCCTGTACCACCCCACACCAAGCACTTCAATCCATGGATAACCTGTCCATACCTCGCATGCAAATCACAATCAGTAGATTGGAGATAGAGCTGCAAAACTTAAAAGGATTTGATTCTCTGACACACTCTAACACTGGGGGTAGCTCTTCACTCGGAATGCAAATGATCTCTTCCACATCACCCTTCAGACTATTGAATGATGCTATTCCCTATAATATTAAGATAATAGTTTATTTCAAGTTTGCTTCCTTCCAAGATTTAGTTATGAATGAAAAAAAGGTGTGCTGGGACCAGGAAATTAAAATGAAACTGCAGAAAGCTTAAGTTGTTAGATCGATAGAACAGTACAGCACAGAACAGGCCCTTCGGCCCTCAATGTTGTGCCGAGCCATGATCACCCTACTCAAACCCACGTATCCACCCTATACCCATAACTCAACAACCCCCCCCCCCCTTAACCTTACTTTTATTAGGCCACTACGGGCAATTTAGCATGGCCAATCCACCTAACCCGCACATCTTTGGACTGTGGGAGGAAACCGGAGCACCCGGAGGAAACCCACGCACACAGGGGGAGGACGTGCAGACTCCACACAGACAGTGACCCAGCCGGGAATCGAACCTGGGACCCTGGAGCTGTGAAGCATTTATGCTAACCACCATGCTACCCTGCTGCCATTGTTGTTGGCCAGACAATTCAATTAGTAGTTATTCTTCAATTTGTGGGGAAAATAGACACATTTCCGAACGTGTTGCATGGAACCTGCATAAACATGAATTGTTAGATTAATGTGTTTTTTCAAATGCTTTGCATGAAAGAATATAAAAGAGCAATGCAGATTGATGGTGAATCATTTAGTGGGCCAAATTCAGGCTAGTGAGATACTAGTGAGATACTCCTTTCCATTCAACTCTACAGTTCAGCATACCTGTGAGCCATTCCTCAGAAAATAATGTCATGTAATTCCATTGAACAATGAACTCTAAAACATGTGAACGCTTGTTCAGTGTTGGTCATTTTAATGGCAACTCACATTTTGAAGACAGAGCCTGACAATAAATCATTGCATTGAAACACACTTAAATCATCATACACCACTACATTTTGACATTTACAGTTGGCAAGATGTTTTAAACCTGCCTATCAAAAGGTTCCTGACTCCATTGCAGGCTTCCCCTAAGGTTCACAAACTGCCTAACATGGTTCCCACATCATGAGGGGAAACACCAGTCCCATAATGTTCATTTTCTATGTTTAAATACTAAAGCCTCAATCCATCTAATTTAAATTTTGCAATTGTAGAAACTTTTCAATCTTATAATGATACCACAAAATGCAGAGCATCTCTCAGGAAAGAAAACAGGCTTTTTCTTACCATGCCTTATATTTTGTGCCCATTTTCGCACCGGCATGATTGCAGGAAATTTACATTTTTATCTCTTTATCCTTGGGCGGCGGAGTGGAACAATTATAGTGAGCCAAAATCTGTTTGGGTGTAGAGATTGATAGATGGCAAAAAAGACCACAGACATTTGAGCTTAGTGTAATGTGTAACAACCTGACCGAGTTTTGGGTATTTGCTTTATAATCCAATGCCATGTGCTTCCTAGCTCAGATATACATGAAATTTAAATCACAAACTTTGGATGGTTCTGACTGGGTTACACTAATGTTTACCCAGATAACTGTAGACGAATGAAAAGCGCTTCTTCCTTCTGCAAAACTATTATACAGACGCAGACTGAACCGCCACAGAACTCTCCCCACTCCCTGAGTGCCCTCTCACAGGAATCCCCCACCCATACAAACATTCTTCCCTCCCACAAAGGCCATCCCTAATTCACCCAAGGCCCTCCCCAGCCAGCTTCACTCCAGCCCCATCCGCACCGCCCCAACCACAGGTTTGACCTGATCCTCCAACCCCCCCCAATCCCCAACGGTCAGAAAAACCCATGCCCTGCCCCCACCCCTACACGCCTCGTTGGGCTCAACATCCCATGGCCAACTCGCTACCTTTGAATTTCTCCCCACTCACCTCCGCTTCTCCCTGACACCTGAAATCCGACCACACCCCCACTCCCTAAATCCCATCCACTTCCTTTAGACAGTTACCATCTCCTTGGCCTCACAAGGACCTCACCCTTCATGTGGTCTTTAACTTACCTGGTTTACAGCAGCTGTTGCCACAAAGGAGGGAGCTCGATTGCTAGTCCGGGGCCACTAAATCATCTATCTGCTCCCATGAATGCAAGGTATCCCCGGGGACTATCTGAAGAACAGCAAGGAGATCACCGAATTTGTGGTCTAAATTTCTGCCCTAATCAGCTCTATGAGATCAGATGATCTGAACATCATTGGCATTGGTTCTTGGGCTTTGTGGTGTTCAAATTATTTGTATTTCCTTACATTACAAAAGCGACTGGAATTTCAAAAGTTTTCAATTGGCAATTAAACATTTGAGATGTCCGAAAGTTGTTTAAAGAAATTACATCCATAAAATGTTATTTTTGCAAATGTTTTAAGATATCTGAAGAGCATTTCTGGGTGATAACATACCATTTTCTGGCAGGGCAGTTGGAGGTTGGGGTGGAAAGGGATTTAAAAGAGAAAAGGTTAAACACCTGTGTGGTGAATGTATTGCATTAACCATTCACCATGTATGTAGCTGTACCACGCTGTTGCCCATGTGGGCTCCACCTATGGACCATTGTAAGGTATTACCTGCAATGTATCATGTTGGTGCCTTTGTGGGCTCCGCCCCGGCTCCACCCCTTGAGGGGAGGCATAAAGAGCAGTAGCCCTCTAGGTGGCTGTCAGTAGCAGAGCAGTCGCAGGCAGACACTGTTCTAGTTGATTAAAGCCACAGTTTACATCCACTCTCTGTTTCGCGTAAATTGATGGTCGCATCAATTTAACCAATTACAACACCACAATGGAATCGGCCCTCAAACCTGACCGACTGGAACTCGACCTGCAAGCTGCAGAGGCAAAAGGGACTTTTTCTCACTGGCTCCGCTGTTTTGAGGCCTACCTCACCGCCTCTTCCTCAAATTCCGCCTCCGACGACCAGAAGCTGAGCCTCCTCCATGCCCGGGTGAGCCATCGAATCTCTGTACAACTCGAGGAAGCCTCCACCGACACTGACGCCCTGGCGATGCTGAAGCGCCTATGGATAAGGCCAGTGAACGAGGTGTACACGTGGCAGCTCCTCACTACATGCTGCCAACGCCCCAGGGAATTGCTGGAGGAGTACCTACACAACCTCAAAGACCTTGCGCAAAGTTGTGACTAACAGGCCGTTATGGCTGCTCAACATATGGACCTTGCCGTCCGGGACGCCTACGTGGTTGGAGTCAGGTCCAACTACGTGAGGCAGCGCCTACTCGAGAAAGGTGCCCTTGACCTGGAAGAGACAGTAAAGCTTGCCTCCTCCCTCAAAGTTGCGTTCCAAGGCCTCACGCGTTCCCGTCTGATCACGCAACCCCCTCGTGGACCCCCGACCAGAGAGTACCCCAGGCCTGTTCCACGCGGCTGCCCGCCCAACACGGGGGGCTACCCTGCTATTTCTGCGGCCAGAATCAGCACCCCAGGCAGCAGTGCTGCCCGGCTCAGAACGCGAACTGCAGCGACTGTGGTAAGAAGGGACATTTCGCTAAAGTTTGCCTGGCCAGGTCCAAATCCTCAAAATCGCAGGCCCGACTCTCAGACGCACA
Source organism: Scyliorhinus canicula (assembly GCF_902713615.1). Taxonomy (NCBI): domain Eukaryota; kingdom Metazoa; phylum Chordata; class Chondrichthyes; order Carcharhiniformes; family Scyliorhinidae; genus Scyliorhinus; species Scyliorhinus canicula. The sequence goes on along the minus strand of NC_052156.1, from coordinate 66,169,480 downwards.
GGCCCGCAGACCCCGCAGTGTGGCAGCTTGCCTGCTAGCTCCGCCCCTCCATCGGCCTCGTGTTGTCCGTGGGGGCAGCCATCTTCAAGCCCGCACAACGTGTGCGACTCACGGGGGCCGCCATCTTGGCCATCCTCGCCAACGCGGCTCGCCAAGTGCGACTCATGAGGGCCGCCATCTTGGATGGCATCTTCCTCGCCGCCCAACACGTGTGACCGATGGGGGCTGCCATCTTGGCTGCCATCTGCAACGTCGCACGACACGTGTGACCGATGGGGGCAGCCATCTTGGGACCCAGCACCTCCGACCACGCCGTCTACCCGCTACTCAGCCCGGTCACCCTGGACCAGTCGCCATCCAAACACCTCTGGAGCTCCATGATGACCGTCTGGGTAAATGGACACGAAACGCCTTGCCTGTTCGACTCCAGGAGCATGGAGACCTTCATTCATCCAGACATGGTAAGGTGCTGCTCACTTCCAATCTTCCCTGCACATCAAACCATCTCCCTCGCTTCCGGGTCGCACTCAGTGCAGATCCGGGGGTGCACTATCGCAACCCTCGCAATACAGGGCGCCGATTTTAAGTTATATGTACTCCCCGACCTCTGCGCTCCTCTCCTGTTGGGACTGGACTTCCAGTGTAACCTCAAGAGCCTAACTCTGAAGTTCGGCGTGCCCCTACCCCCACTCACCGTATGTAGCTTTGCGACCCTAAAGATCGACCCTCCCCCGCTCTATGCAAATCTCACAGCCGACTGTAAGCCAGTCGCCACCAGAAGCAGGCGGTACAGCATCCGGGACAGGACTTTCATCTGGTCCAAGGTCCAGTGACTCTTGCGGGAGTGGATCATCGAGGCCAGCAATAGCCCCTGGAGAGCTCAGGTGGTGGTCGCCAGGACCGGGGAAAAGAACCGGATGGTTGGAGACTACAGCCAAACCATTAACCGGTATACTCACCTCGATGCGTACCCCCTTCCCTGGATCGCAGACTTGGCTAACCAGATCGCACACTACCCAGTGTTCTGCACGGTGGATCTGAAGTCTGCGTACCACCAGCTCCCAATCCACGTGTAGGATCGCCACTACATGGCCTTTGAGGCAGACGGCCGCCTCTTCAACTTCCTCTAGGTCCCCTTTGGCGTCACAAACGGGGTTTGCCCATGTGGGGTCTATGTGGGGTCCACCTATGGACCATTGTAAGGTATTATCTGGAATGTATCATGTTGGTGCCTTTGTGGGCTCCGCCCCTGGCTCCACCCCTTGAGGGGAGGTATAAAGAGCAGAAGCCCTGGAGGCGGCATTCACTAGCAGAGCAGTCGCAGGCAGGCACTGTTCTAGTCGATTAAAGCAACAGTTTACATCCACTCTCTGTTTCGCGTAAATTAATGGTTGCATCAACATGAAATAAATAAAAGATGACCTTAGAAATAAATTGAGGTTTATACAGTCAATATTTTCAGAATCCAACAAAAGAGTACTGTCGGTTCAACATTGCTTTACGCACCAGCATTCAGTGATGTTAGCTTATACAACAGAAGAAAAGTACCATGTTGTGGACTGAATAGGTAGTCAAATGAGAAAGAAAGAAAGAAGAAGAGAAGGTAATAGAGGGGCATAAAAGATGGTAGTGAGGGGGAATTGAACATATGCAGAAAATGGGAAAACGTGCCAAAGGGGAAAGTGGGTGACAAATTAGGAATGAGGGAATGGAAAGTGAGAAAATGAAATAAATTACAGAGGATAAAGCCGACAGGGATTAGCAAAAGGAAAAACATGCATTAAAAGAGTCAGGCGGCAAGATTGTTTGGCCATTCCCACAGGCGGGACCTTCTGTTCTCACTGGCACCGATCCCCAGCTGCCGAATGCTATGCAAACAACGGGAGACCCTGTTGACAGAAATGAGACTTGAAGTTGCTACCAATGGCGGACCATTTCCACCACGGCAGCACATGGTAGGGTGAGGTGCAGTGAGTTGGGGGCTGGGGGCGGTGTGTGGAAAATCCTGCTCAGTGAATTGGAGGGCATGAGAAATGACAGGGAAAACAGTAGTGAGAGATGGAATTAGACTATGTGTGAATGGCAGAGAACAGAAATGATGGTGACAAAATGAGAATTATGAGAGACAAGTGACATGATAGAGGCTGGAAGGAGAGAAGGAGAACAGGGGGAGAAGAGTACAGATGAAGAAAAGCAGAGAACCATGCAGATTTTAAATAAATAATTAACAATAGAGCATACCTAAAGATCTATTATTGCACCAGATTTTAAAGTATCTGATCTACTTGGATCTGCAGTTAAAATATCCCTCAGCATTCTCATCTAATAATAATAATGATAATCGCTTATTGTAACAAGTAGGCTTCAATGAAGTTACTGTGAACAGCCCCTAGTTGCCACCTTCCGGCGCCTGTTCGGGGAGGTTGGTAAAATCATTTGAGGCTGGGATCGACAGATTTTTGGGCCCTAATGGAATGAAAGGATATGGGATGTGGGTAAGTAAATGGAGCTGCAACCCCTGATCATATTGAATGGCAGAGCAGGCTTCACAGGCCATTTGGTCTCGTGTATATTAAATTCAAAATTTTTTGTCAAAAATAAATATATTTCCCTTCTGCTTTCACTACCAAGTTATGTCATTGTGGGGGATTGTTTTATATTTTGTTTATAAAAGCATTACACAGGGTGACATCAAAAAATCTCAACGTGCACACAATTAATCAAGCATACTTTAAATACGCTCTGTCAGAAGTCAGCAAAAAATTGTATTTGCGACCACAGCCATCGCTCAAGAAGGGCCAGTGGTATCTATCTCCTACAGAGAGACCACTGGTTATGTTGCTTGAGGGGCACCATTCCACATCAAGCATGGGGCATGGTAAGAATGCAGACCAGAACCAGTATGGGGATTGGACCTGTGCCATTGTCATTATTCTGCTCCACACACTCGCCACCGAGCAAAGTAAACTAACTGAGCCTGAAAATGTTCACTTTTATTGTGAGTGTCATTCTGTTGCATGGGACACATGTAGAAGCCATGGATCCCCTCAGACATGTGAAGATTAGAGATAGATTGTAATAGTCTCAACCATTTAGATCAGTGAGCATCAATCATATGTTTGTCATGTAACTTTATTACATTTCAGATAACGCAAACGTTGGCTTTGAAAACAAATCTTCTGCTTGCCAAGGACATATATATCACAGTAATGGTTTCGCGTCTCTACATATGGATGAGTGATTGATTGGTAGAATGCTGGACATATTGGAAGATTGATAAGCAGCTTCAAAATTAACATAAACCAAGCTAACCCATTTCTACTCTTTTCCTAATCTGTTAAAGCAGTGAAAATAAATAATCCTGCTATTAATATCTTGGTGATAGCGTTTAAAGTAGTCCTTCATATTTCAGATCTTTATTGGAATATTTGAATGTCCTTACTGCCATAGCGTCAAATCAAATCTGTTCTAAGATTAACTATGGGACATTACCTTAAATTCTGAAGTAAATGAGAGCACTATAAACTTTTAGTACAAATGGCAGTGCTCTCAGAATTTCAGAGATATTAGTTGATATTGTGAATGAAAATAACATTTTTTTAAGGTAATTGAGCAGTAATGTAGCTGATAAATTATGAAGACAGATTTTTCACTCCTCATGGCTACTAAAGGCCAGCTAGGCCAAAATCCTGGAACTCGCTCCCGAACTTATAGGTGTATCTATAACACATGGACCAAAACAAAACTACCTTAACTATACTGAAGCTGTGGGAGAGTTCCAGTAGAACAGCTGGAATTTCATCTATAACAAGTGAAGATGATTAATTAAATAGTGGATGCAATATTCTCCAAAATGTTAAATCAAACAGTGCAGCTTTTTTTTACATTTTCTGTAGTTGGGGGGGGGGGGAGAGCTGGCCCAATGATGTGCTCAGCAATCTCCTTGGAACGTCCAAGCTGGAGTTTGCATGGCAATTTCTCAGAAGTGGCAACTTCCTCTGGGCAATTGCCTTGCGCTGAGAACCATCCGAAAATGTGTTTTAAATTGCAAAATTAAAATTGAAGGAGGATACAAATAGCTTACGGAGAGATAGGTGAGTGGGCAAAAAATGGGCAAATTGAATTCAATGTGGGAAAATGTGAGATTGTTTTATTTTGGAAGAAAGAACAAAAGACAAGTTATTATTTAAATAGAGAGAGACTGCAGAAAGCTGTAGCACAAAGAGGCTTTGGGGTCCTTGTTCATGAAGCCCAGAGAGCTAGCCCCTAGCATAGACGGTCATCATGAAAATCGGCGTGACCGCGGAGTATGGCGCGCCGCTGGGGGGCATTGCCAGAGGCCCGGCAAGCAATCCACTACTACCGACCGGCCGAGTTCCCGACAGCGTGGAACTAACCACCAATTGCTGGTCGGGATACTGGCGTGGCGGCTGCGGACTCAGTTAGCAGCCGCCCTTGCCGGAGTCGGGGGGATCGGAGGCCAGGGGGGGCCTTATAGGTGGTCGGGGATTAAATCTGCGCAGTTTCAGGCCCGGACACATGGCCGATTGGGAGGGGTCTCTTTTCTCTGTGTTGCTCCACGCTCCGGGTCCGCCTTGGATCTCACCGCAGCCGCTGGAGGCCGCTGTCGTGCGCATGCGCGGACTCCGAACCAGAAATCCGGAAGCGGCGGCCCGTATCCGCAGCTAAAGCTGTGAGAATCACTCCAGGTCCCTGCTAGCCCCCTGCAGGGCATTGAATTTGTTCAACTTTTTCTAAGGAATTTCGGGAGTAAAACTCCACCGTTTTATGCCGGCGTGGGGACATAGTCTCATTTTGGGAGAATCTAGCCCACTGTGTATAGTTTTGGTCTCCTTATTTAAGGAATGTTATATTATCATTGAAAGCAATGCAGCGGAGGTTTAAGAGGATGATCCAGGGTATGGAGGGACTGCCATATGAGGAAAGATTAAACAGCTGGGTCTGAACTGAGTTCAGACGAATAAGACGTGATCTGATTAAAATATGTTCGATTCTTAGCGGGCTGGACAGGTTAAATGCTGGGAGAGTGTTTCTACTCATGGTAGAGTGTAGGTTTAGAGGGCACAGTCACAGAATAGGGAGGTGCTAACCACTTGAATGTTGCGTCTCTCACCACTTCCTCACTCCCCCCAGCAAACCGCTCTGCCTATTTTCCTCCTTTAAGATGTTCTTTGAAACCCACGTCTTGGAATAAACTTTTGGTTATCTGCGCTGATATATTCAGAGGTGACAGGTTTTGTTTAAAATGCTTCTGGGAAGCTTGGGATATTTTATTACATGAGAGGTATCCTATAAATACAAAATGTGTTTGGTGTAGAATATCAATTGCGCCCATTGTGGACCTCTCCAGCATTGTGGTCCTTATTAAACACTCCCTCCGGGATGCCTGTTGAAGAGCAAGGTTTATTTTGTATTGTGCCAAGTTAAATTCCGTGTTAAGCTATTTCTAACCCAGGAAACAGCAGTTCATGAAGAATTAACTGTTTTTTATTGTTGCTGTTGTCAAAAGTAACATCTTATTTCTTTAAGATCTATTCCATGGCAACCCATCTTGGACTGCCCAAAAATAGCTTCTGCAACTGGACTCATTTCTTGCTGTGTTGCAGTCCTTTTCCTCAAGGGAAAATATTGTCACTTGGGGCCGGATTTTCCTGTCCTGACTCAGAAGTGAATGGAGGTGGGTTGGCAAAGAAATGGCCGGTCTGCCACCTCCATTTCCAACTTCCCTGAGGGGGAGTAAGCAGGGAGGTAAAGTTGACTGTCTCATTAACTGGACAATTGAGCATTTCATTTGGAATCTCATTAAGAGCTCACCTTCTGGCTTCCCAAGATTATCATGGGGGCATATGGCAGTTAGGAGCTCTGTGATGATGAACGACTGCAATGTGGTGTCGACAGAATAGCAATGTTGAAATGATTCTATTTGATGGGGGGAAAAAACGAGAGCTTGGGCAAAAAAGTATTGAGCAGCAATAAAATTGCAAGAACCAACTGTTCCCCATCTTCCAAGAGCGGTACGGTAGCACAGTGGTTAGCACTGTTGCTTCACACCACCAGGGTCCCAGGTTCGATTCCTGGCTTGGGTCACTGCTTGTGTGAAGTCTGCACGTTCTCCCTGGTTTCATCCCACAAGTCCCGAAAGACGTGCTTGTCATGTGAATTGGACATTCTGAATTCTCACTCAGTGTACCCGAACAGGCTTCGGAATGTGGCGATTAGGCACTTTTCACAGTAACTTTGTTGCAGTGTTAATGTAAGCCTACTTGTAACAATAATCAAGATTATTACTATTATTATTCTCCAAGGTCTCCATTTGCTCTAGCCACTTGGAAGATGTAGATCCTCTGATTTGTTTTTAAGGCCCCACATAAGGTGCATTAAGGCAGCCACAGCAATGGCCAGAATGTGGTCCACCCCCTGGTGTCCCACTTCTATTTCTCCACACACCCAGTCACTAACTGAGCAGCAGGTCCGATCCTAGGTCATTAAACCCTGACCCCATGAGAGTCACACTTCACGACATGCAGTCGCCAGGGAGCAGGTTTGTAACTGAAGTTGAACCTGCTTCCCGATTTCCTTCAGTTGGAAATTCTTATCCCTGGACTTGTGAAAATCCAGTGGGTCATTCTCAACTGGCTGAATTTAGTAATTTTCATTATTTGAACTTGCATAAAATTGCAGAAACGTACCACTGCATCCAATTTTGAAGGTGCAATTGCACGGATGAGTTATTGTATTGTAATTTAGCAGACTTAACGGATTCATATGTTTTACAAACAAAATATTAGAGAAAAAATAAATGTTTTCAACTGTGACAATCAAATTAATATTGCAAGTTTAACAATCGGTGAATCAGTTTGTGGGTGTTTAATAGAAGAAGGCCTTTTGGGGTGTAACTATGCAGGAATATTGTTCTGGTTTTGGAAAAACAATCTAAGTGCCTTTAATGGAAGGGAAAAAATCCCATGCCACAATCCAATCATTTGCTTCTTCTTCGGTGATCACTCGGTAACGAGTATGATTGTCCACCGAAGAAACTCCGCGTTACTAGTGATGGGTTCTGTGGGTTTTGCATGGCTGATGGGTCTATTCCTAGATCTGCATCTTTGACCGCACACTTAGCAGGTGTTTCCGGGAGGTGGGATCGGTCCTTGGACTCTAGTATTCCTTTCTGAGGCTCCTTTGCCGAGCCTCCTCTTGCCGATGAGTGTTGTTGAAGAATTATGTCCTTTCAAACAGGAGGTTCCTCGAAGTGGGCCTCTTCTGAGCACAGGTCTCCCTGGTGTTGATGTCTGTGTTCCATTTCTTGAGATAAGCCTCTCGAATGTCTTTGAAGTACTGCCTTTGTCGTTCTCTTGTTCGGGAGTCTTCCTTGAGCTGGGAAAATAAAATTTGCTTTGTTATTGTAAGCACATGGCCAGGCCAGAGGAGTTAGATTCAGATGATCATGGCCTCGATGCTGGTGTAGTTGGCTCCTTTAAGGACACTGATTTTAGTACACCTGTCATAGACTTGTGGGAGGAAACAGGGGAGAATGTGCAGGCTCCACACAGATAGTGATCCAAGCCGGGAATCGAATCTGGGACCCTGGAGCTGTGAAGCAACTGTACTAACCACTGTGCTATCGTGTCCTCCCAGCTGATGCGGGCAATCCATCTCGGACAGCATTGATGCTGCCTCTCTAGTTCCTTGAGGTGGCATCTGTAACGGTCCAGGTTTCTGAGCCGTATAAAAGAGTTGAGAGGGTGACTGCCTTGTACACGAGGATCTTGGTGTCAGCACTGAAGTCACAGTCATCATAGATTCCGTCCTCAGGCACCCGAAGGTGGTGCTCGCGGTTTGGATATGATGTTCGATCCCTGCATCAATGTCAGCCTTTGAGGAGAGGTGGCTCCAAAGGTATATGAAATGTTCCAAGTTTGGTAGGGTTCTTCATTAAGGCCCTTGCCCTGGGGCAGAGTTCCATGAGCGATGTCAGTGCTGTTTTCCCCTTGGATTTCAGCCAGTTGAGGTTGAAACATTTTCCGTCCATCCTGTAGATGATGTCCACTCCACTGAGAAGCTTGCTCTTGACAAGGTGAAGGAGAGTGGCGATGAAGTTAAAGAAAAGGGTGGGATTGATGGCGGATGAAGGCTGAAGCAGTAGGGAGATCCCAGACATCGAGGATCCCTTTCTACTGTAACTGGACTTTCCCTCTGTCAAGGATCATGACTGGGATTCTCCGAACCCGTGGCGGGTTGGAGAATCGCTGGGGGGGGGGGGGGGGGGGGGGGGGGGGGAGCGCGCGAATCCCGCCACGCTGCTCTGATGCCGGGCTGCCGATTCTCCATCGACTGGAGAATCGCTGCCAATCGTGCCGGTGCGGTCGCTGCGGCGCCGCTCGGGGGCATTGAAAGCGCCCCCACCACCCCGACAATTCTCCATGATCGACGGGCCGAGTGCCCGTCAAGTTCCGCCGAGTTCTGCCGAGTCCCGCCAGTGTTGTTTATGTATAGTCCTCAGCATTCTGGCTGCAGGGGCTGTCCTGGTGGGGGCGCGGGGGGGAGCCGACTCCGGGGGGGCCAGGCCCGCCATCGGGCACAACCGATTGTTGGGTGGGCTCATTCCGGGGGGCATATGTTCCTCGGCGCCAGGCCCCTGTACGGCTCTGCCATGTTGCCCACGGGTCAGCGCAGAGACGGCCGGGCGCACAAGCGTGGACCCGCGGTGGCTGTGCTGTGCATGCGCGGACCCTCGCCGGCCGTGACACGCATGCGTGGACCCGCACCGGCCGTGGCGCACGCATGCGCGGATCAGCGCAGGCCGTGGCGCACCAGCTTTCAGCGCTGGAGCAGCGGACAGCACTCCGGCGCCATTCTAGCCCCCGAGGAAGGGGTGAATGCCTGGGCCTGGACGCCCGTTGACGCCGGCGACGCTCGCGTCGGTTTTGACGCAGACTTCAACACTTCGCCGAGATTTTGGAGAATCCCGGCCCATGTGCCTGCTGATGTGCAACAGCAAATCCATGTTTTTTTTTATAAATTTAGAGTACCCAATTAATTTTTTCCAATTAAGGGGCAATTTAGTGTGGCCAATTCACCGACACGGCACATCTTTGGGTTGTGCGGGCGAAACCCATGCAAACACGGGGAGAATGTGCAAACTCCACACGGACAGTGACCCAGAGCTGGGATCGAACCTGGGACCTTGATGCCGTGAGGCAGCAATGCTAACCACTGCGCTACCGTGCTGTCCCAGCAAATCCATGTTAAAAGATGCCTCGCACCAGGCGTCAACCCAAAAGAAACTAGCACATCCTTCATGCAGACAAGCCCTCCGGCGATCGGCGAGAGATGGTGGGGACTGTACATGAAATCTGGAAATCTCTAGCTTTGGACCGACATGTAGGTGATGGAATTTGATCTAGAAATCTCACTTTTGGAATAGGGAACAGGAGAGAATTTTGACAGCTTTCTTCATGACTGAGCAGCCCTCATTAGGGTGCACTCTGCTGACCCCGCATGGGGAAAGGGCTAGGAAAGGTGCCCTAAAATAGTCTGTTCCATCCCCGACCCTTGGAGTTCTTTGTCGGCATCAACGAGCACCTCATGACCCTCTGTCTACAACTTGCCAAGACAAACAGACAACAGTCATGAGTGCCAATGCCCCAACCCTTGATGCTAATGATGATTCCAAAGAAGGCTTCTATCCATTCTGGACATCATACTCTCCAATATTGCTCAGGAAGGTAAGATCATCCTCCTTGGGGACATCAATGCAAGGATTGGAAAAAACTCCCAAAACTGGAAAGGAACCAGTGTAAATTCATTGGAATTGCAATTCCAAAGGGGTTCTCCTGCTTGCCAAATGCACGGAACACCAGCTTGTCATCACTGACGCATTGTTCTGCCAAAAAGAAAGGTTCATGACTTCCTGGAGACATTCACACTCACAATCAATGCACTGGCACATGATCAACTTCGTGATCATTCGATCCTGAGACTAAAAGGATGCCCTCATCACCAAAGTGATGGCCATTTCAGATGACTGCTGGACAGACCACCAGTTCATCCGCTTTTCTATGTCCCTCAAACTCCACCAGAACCAGCAGAAGATGAAGAAACAGTTCAGAGAAAAGATCAACATTGAGTGGCTTCAAGAGCCATGCATGCCAGTGAACTTTCAAATATGCCGTTGCCAAAATCTCGATCGTGTCCATTCTAATGGAATGGAGGAAAACTGGAAAGAGCTGAAGGCAGCCATCACCTCAAGCTGTGAAGAAACCATTGCCTACAAGACCAGGAAACATCAAGACTGGGTCGACAAGAACAACCACACCAGAACAGAGCTCATCAATCAGCCAAAGGGGAGGTACAAAGAAGAACTAGGGAAATTAAGAACCAATGGTGGACTGAGAAAGCTAAGGTGCTGCAACTCCTCACTGGAAAGCATGACACATGGAGCTTCTTCAGTGTCACCAAGGCAATATATGGACCCAATATCCTAGGCCTCAAACCGGTGCAGAGTCAGGATGGAACCCTCTTGAGAGACAGAGAAAACATTGGCCTTCAATGAAGAGAACATGTCAAAGAACTCTCAGATTGTGACACAACCATAGATGAGGACATGCTTGAGAAAATCCCCCAAGTCCCCATCAAAGATTATCTTGGACTACCACCAAGCAGGGACAAAGTCAAATCCGCCAATAAACACATGAAGAATGGAAAAGCCGCAGGAGTGAATGGGATTCCAGCGGAGATTTGCGAACTTGGAGCAGAAGGGATCACCCGTCATCTCCATCAACTGTTGCTGAAAATCTGGAACAGAAAATAAATTCCTGCTGAGCTTGGGGATGCTGCCATCATCACCATCTTCAAGAAGGGAGACAAAGCAGACTGGGAATTACTGAGGAAACGCCATTCTCTCCATTGCTGGGAAGATCATTGTCCAAATCCTCGTTATTTGCCATCTCCCAGTCTCTTAAGAAACCCTTCCAGAAAGCAAGTACGGATTCTGACCAAACCGTAGAACAGTGGACATGGTTTTCACTGCTCAGCAATTTCAAGAAAAATATGAAGATGCCACATCAATCACTATGCATGGCCTTCATCAATTGTGCAAGGCTTTTGGCTCCAGCAATTGGGACAGTAAGATGCAAGGAGGGCAGCACGGTGGCGCAGTGGGTTAGCCCTGCTGCCTCACGGCGCTGAGGTCCCAGGTTCGATCTCGGCTCTGGGTCACTGTCTGTGTGGAGTTTGCACATTCTCCCCGTGTTTGTGTCGGTTTCACCCCCACAACCCAAAGATGTGGAGGCTAGGTGGATTGGCCACGCTAAATTGCCCCTTAATTGGAAAAAATGAATTGTGTATTCTAAATTTATAAAAACAAAAGATGCAATAAGGAAATAAGAACCTTACAAATGGATACACATAGGTTAGGTGAGTGGGCCAAAATGTGGCAGATGGAGTTTAATGCGGATAAGTGTGAGGTCAGGTATTTTGGTCAGAAAAATGGAAAGGCAACTTATTGTCGAAATGCGGAGAAACTTCAGGGTGCTCCGATGCAGAGGGATCTGGGGGTCCTCGATCGTGAGTTACAGAAAACTAGCATGCCGGAACAACAGATAATAAATAAAGCAAATGGAATGTTGGTGTTTATAGCTAAAGGAATAGCGTATAAAGGTAAGAAAGTGTTGTTGCAACTATACACGGCATTGGTGAGACCATACCTGGAGTATTGTGCTCAGTTTTGGTCCCCTTATTTGAGGAAAGATGTAGCAGCATTGGAGGCAGTCAGAGGAGGTTCACCAGATTGACTCCAGAGCTGAGGGGCTTGCCGTATGAAGAGGGATTCAACAGTTCAGGCCGTTTCTCTCTAGAGTTTAGAAGAATGAGGGGAGATCAAATTGAGGGATACAAGATGATAAAGGGTATGGATAAAGTAGACATGTAGTGAATGCTTCCTCTTGTAGGGCATTCTAGAACATAAGGTCATAGCCTGAGGATAAGAGGTAGCAAATTTAAAACAGAGTTGAGGAGAAACTACTTCTCCCAAAGGATTGAGAATCTGTGGGATTCGCTGCCCCAGAGTCTGGAGGATGCAGAGACAGTGAGTAAATTTAAGGAGGTGTTGGACAAATTTTTAATTGGTAATTACTTGAAGGGTTATGGCGAATGGGCAGGATGGTGGAGACAAGACCAGGAAGCGATCAGCAATGTTCGAATGGTGGAGCAGACTCAATGGGCCAAATGGCCTAATTCTGCTCCTCTGTCTTATGAACTTAAGAACTAAGGTTGGCTGTCCAGAGAAATTCATCAACATCCTCTGACTCCTCTTAGACAAGATATTGGTTACAGTCCTCACTGACGGAAATAAAACAGAAACACCCACAGTCAAGACTAGAGTGAAGCAGGAGTCAACCACTTTCCAATAATAGACACTGAGCATATGAGCTTATGTGCCATGTGACAAAGTTCTTGGGCGGGATTTTCCGTTGACCAACGCCGGAATCGGGAAATGCGATTGGGCACAGAACCGGTTCCAACACTGAAATCGTGGTTGGCACCGATTTGCTTCCAAATCACAATTCTTTGTTGACTCAACAGTGGCATCAATGTGTTCAAGAATGCATGTACAGTAATCACCCTTGGCATATCATTAGCGGGCCTGACCCTGTATTCTCCAAGGCCTCCACGATTCTCCACCTCCACTGGCGGACAACACATGGTCCCATCGAATCCCTGGGGTGGCGGAGATGAGCGTGGTCGGGGGGAGGGTGGATCCCAGCCCACCTACAACATCTGCCTATTCCCCATCCACCTCCCCACCCACCCCAGCTCTAGCCAGCCCAGACCAACCCACCCCTCACACCCATCTGACAGAGCACCAAGACAGGTTGTAACAGTGTGAACAGGTGTTTAATGTGAACAAATATATACATATACATGCCCTAGCCCCTTTTGTTATACTGTGTCGTGTACCCATGCCAACTTAACTGGTGTCTAACCTTCTAGCCTTATGCCTCCTAATTCTACGACTTGGAAGATCCCCAGCTGGTATATCAGGAGTAGAGGCGGCCTGCTGTGATACCCACCTTGGGTCCCCATTGGCAGCTGTCTTCCGTGGTTACCAGGCCTGAATTGGTATGGCTGCTGCTCAGGTGACCCAGATGGTGTGGTGCCACCCTGTTCTGCCTGCTGTCCGCTAAATCCGGCAGGGACAGGAGGGAGGGGTATCCGATATGCTGCGATGCTCCGGAACCTCCCCTGCGGGAGTCACCGACATGGGCCTCATCACCTCCCCCTCCTTCAGGGTGCCCGATAGCCCCCGGGCTACTCCATGGGAAGGGGGTGAGAGCGGAGCTATCCCCTGAGGCACCTGGTGCTGCCAGTCCTGAAGGCCCACTCGGGTCTCGACCGGGGTTTGCATGCTCATGGCCATGGAGCACAGGGAATGGACCATCTTCGTCTGGGACTGCACCACATCACGCTGAGACTTGTACACCACCTTCTGGGTCTGTGCCACATCAGCCAGCGACTGTGCCAACTCCCTCTGGGACTGGGCCATCTTCCTCTAGGCCTGCGCCATGTTGGCCAGCTGCCCATTCTCAGACATGGCCCGCTGTGACTGGGCCATGCTCAGGAGCAGCACTGCAATGTCCAGGTGGCTCTGGCACATGGCTGTCTATGAGAGGGCAGCCCCGTCCTGGGCCTCGGCCAGCACCAGGCCTTGGACATGCTGATTCAGAGTGAAAACTCTTGCCCCCAAGGCCTCCACCATGGATGCCACCCATGTGGCGTTGGCCTGGGTGGCGTGTATGTTTGGTCCCACGTCCTTCTCCTTCACATGGTTGGACTCCTCTAACTGCACCTGCAGGTGCTGGGTGGTCACCGACAACCCTTCCTGTAGTCCCTGGTTCTGCAACTGCATCTCCACATTCGCTGGAATCATCTGTTCCAGAAGCCTGAAATGCTTCTAGACGGCAGCTAGACCTGCCCTCCTGCTGTCCCGCACTCAGGAATTTCTACCTCCACCTGATGTACCGGAGCAGCAGTGTGGTGCGCACCATAAGGTATCCCAGGAGCCTCTTCACTAACTGTTCAACCGAGGTGAATGTTTCTGGGTTAGTGGAGGGTGTGGAGACAGCTGTGACAGGAAATCAAAGTCATTCCCGGATTCGAGCTCCGGGGTGTCTTGGGTTACAGTCATATGGCTCCCAACCGTGTCGGTGTCCTCGTTGCAATTCAGCAAACGAGGCGGGGGAGATCATGTTTCTCCGGCGCCGGGGATTCGGTGGGGGTGGGAATCACACCGTGCCGGTCGACGGCCGCTCGCAGCGCCACCCCCCCCCCCACCCCCCGCCGGTATTTCTCCAACCCGCGATGGGCTGAAGTCCCGCTGGTTCTTTGCCAGTCCCACCGGCGTAAATTAGACCAGGTCCCTTACCGGTGGGACCTGGCGGCACGGGCGGGCTCTGGGGTCTGGGGGGTGGGGGGGGGGGAGGGAGGGGGGGGGGGCGCAGGGCGATCTGGCCCTGGGGGGTGCCCCACGGTGGCCTGGCCCGCGGTCGGGGCCCACCGATCCGCGGGCGGGCCTGTGCCGTGGGGGCACTCTTTCCTATGCACCGGCCGTGTGGTCCTCCGCGATGGCCGATGCGTAAGTGAATACCCCCCTACGCATGCACGGGGATGATGTCAGCAGCCGCTGACGCTCCTGCGCATGCGCGGACACGTGCAGCCGACGGAGTCCCTTCGGCCCCGGCTGGTCTAGCACCAAAGGCCTTCCACGCTGGCCGGTGGGGCACAAACCACTCCGGCGCCGGCCTACCCCCTGAAGGTGCGGAGGATTCCACACCTTTGGGGCAGTCCGCGCCGGAGTGGTTGACGCCGCTCCGTCCTGCTGGGACCCCCTGCCCTGCCGGGTAAGGGAGAATTCCGCCCATGGAGTCCTGTGACTAATGCATTTAGCCTGGTGTTTCCCAGTGGTCGCAGTGCCAAGAAACACCATGCAACGGGACTCTGTTTCAATTTGTGGTGTCAACGGTGACTCCCCGCCGGGGCCGCACTTTGTCCCATTTCCTGCACTGAGGAGTTCGCCCCCCCAAAGCCCCAACTCCTGTATAAGGAGGTTCCTCGGGGCCCCCCTGCAGCCCACCTCACATGTGCAGGGCATTCCCTGTCTGATCCCTGGCAGGGGAAAAATGCCAGCCTGCCACCCTGCCAGCTGGCAGTGCCACCCAGTCAGTGCCAGGCTGATACCCAGGCAGCACTGCCAGACTGCCAGTCTGGCACTGCTTGGGTGCCAAAGCATCTGGAGGCCTCCGATCCCCGAGGACCCAAAAAGTGAAGTTCCGTCATGTCCCTGTTTGTGGGGACCAGCACTGAACGGAGCTCACCCGAGGTCTCCAAAACGAAGGGGTTAGATCCCAAGGTCTCGCGTAGATCAGGAGAATGCATAATGGCGTGAGACTAGCTGTCTCATTCTAATATACAGATGTATAAAATAGTGGTCCTGCCCACAATGGGCGAGATTCAGATTGTGACATGTCGTGAGGTCGGGTAAGATCTTGCAAGGCGAGGCAAGCCGAAAAGATCCTGGAAGAAGGATCTCCTGGCATCTACCAGCCGGGCTGCCTTTCAAGCACAACCCAGTGGATCACACCCAATGTCTGTTTGCAGGTTTGATTGCACCTGCTGAATACAACTAAACTATTAATTGTTAAATTATTGTGTTATGCCAATTATTTTGTAAAATAGCCCTTTGGATTCCACACATCCTTTTCTGATAAAATAGGCTGAACAAATTTCCACTTAACTGTTAACGAAAGCATTTAAAATCGATCACATTGTGAGCTTTTTTTTACATGCTACTGGTAGTCGCATGCTTTAACTTATTTCCAGTAGATGATTAATCTTTGTCAGCATTTTAACCAGTCTTTTAAAAGCAATTCACAGTGCTGTAACTTTAATCTTTGTTTGTTGTTGATAGAGGAGCACTTCAGATTTTTTCTTCATAAAATATTCATGTAACATTATTAGACACATGCAGTCATACAGTCTGGTTTCGGTAAAACAAATTATTTTGAATAAAAAGATGGAAAGACACAGAGGTAGGAAACGGATCCATCTGGCACAGGAGAAACCATAACGACTTTGAAAGCTTCAGGTAGATTAAATCATTTTCACAATCATTGCCTTTCGAAGCATAATTTATTTTGGAGTGGGTTTGAGATAGCAATTTGTATCAAATCATGTGTTTTAAGACCTGCTTATGGAAAATTGACTATAATTGGTAGACGGCAACGCATGAAAGGAGAATAGAAAACATGTATTTGCATTTTATTTACTTTAAAACTGATGAAACTCATCTATAATGAGTAAAACTACAGTATTTAAGTGTCAAAAACTAGTTAATGAAAGAAAACCCTCGACTTTGCAAAGCCTGAAAGCACTTATCACGAGGCAGTCCAAGCTATTAAGCTGCATATGCAGCAGCTTAAACATTGATTAGGGAACTTATCTTGGTGCAGGTGTTGCAAAATTAAGTGTTGGTATTGATTTTGGTGGCTCTCAATCGTTTTTATCTTGGTTAAAATGTTCAGATTTAGGACAAATCGTGCCATATTTGTGAAATGGCAACTGTAATGATAAATTGGTCGAGGAGAATTGTTTGGATTGAGCCGAGATATGAAATGGATAGTGATGCTCAATCTTAAAGACAAAGCAGCTGAAAATTCAGTGAAAAGCTGAACTGAAAGAGGGAATATGTGGAAGAAAATGAGGAAAGAAACAAACAGTTTTGTGTATTTGAGACATGCAGAATAGACCTGATTTTGCAGTACCCCAGAGGAATTTATTTATTTGAGGTGGACCTAATATGAGGCAAAACTCTCTGCTACGAGCCATAGGTAGCGAGTTCCCGGTAAGGCAGAGGAATCTGGTGGTTGTGAAGTCGATCCGCATGCATTGGGATTTGCATTTACATAAATTTAAAAGGCCGGGTGCCATATTCTCTGGGCCCGCATGATTCTCCGGCCTTCTAGGCCTGGAATCACGTGGGCGAGAATCACTACAGGCCTTGATGAGCATGTCCCTGATGTGGTAGACCTCGCGGTGGGCCAAGGGAGTAACTCTTCAAGACAGTGGTCCCAAGCCCATCTGAGAGCCATCCTCCCCTCCCACCCCCACAATGCAAGACCTGCCCATGCACCCCCCCATCAGACCCCGCATAGCCTGCCCCCATAAGAGATCCCCGAAATATGGAGACCACCTACAGAGAACCCCTAAATAAGGAGACCCCCCACAGACCTTTCAGACAATAGACTCCTGTCAGGAACCACCACCCGCCCCCATCCTTCGCCAGACGAGAGACTCCTGTCTGGAAGCTAGAGAGCAGTCCAGACTGAGGAAGTGAACAAAATGACTGCTTTAACACTCCCCTGAGCAATAAACCTACCGGCTCAGACTCAGGAAGCACCAACTGTCAACTCCTGGAAAGAGAAAACCAGTCAGCTGTATTTTAACTCCCTCAGATTTTTGAGCTGCAAGTCATTCACTCATTTCTCTTTGATATTGATTTTACTAGGCTGTGATTGACAGCTTCCAGACACACAGCTGCCAGCATTGCTCCATTAATCTCCCTCAAGCTTGAGAAACTCTGAACTGTTCTCACCACAATGTTTATAAACATCAAGCTTTGAATACCCTAGACCCCTTCAAACAGAGTTAAGCGCTGTCAATTTCCAGCTGACCACTTCAAACTCACTCAAGCGTGAAAGGAGCTGCTCTCTAACTTCCTGGCAGGGGTCTCCTTAGAGGGAGAGGGCTTTGTGACCGGACCTCTCTTCTGGGTGGGGGGACTTCCTGTCAGGGTTCACTTTACTGCGGGATCTAGGCTGGGTGTCTGTGGGAGTCTCCTAAGTTAGAGGGTCTCTATGGGGGGTTTCTTTATTTAGCGGGTCTCTGTGGTGGGTCTCTTTTTTTAGGAGCTTGCTGTGGCGGATGTCTTTATTTAGGAGGGCTGTGTGGGGGAGTGGATTAGATCACCCCCACCAGAACGGGGGGAGCCCAGAAAATCTGGGGTGTGGGCTAAATTGCACTGCAGGGGGTGGGTTAGCCAGCCGCGAGATCTCACTATCAGGCAGCCTACTCAAAATATAGGCCCAACAGCAGGATTCCCCAGGGAATCCTTCACAAAGATTGGGAATCGCTTCATCAGTTGGGCTCAGGTGCAGGGAGGTGTTCTCCCGGCGGGAGAACAATGGGCTGGATTCTCCGATTGCCGACGCTGAAATCTCATTCGGTGATTGGGCAGAGAATCCATTTTGATGCCAAAATCGGGGGCGGTGCCATTTTCTGGACTCTCCGCCTTCTCCAAAACGGCAAGATCGGTGAGTTCGCCGCACGCCGATGGGACGGACTCAGGATGTTACCTGAAGGACCTCCCCCGATGCTCCGCACCCGATGGGCCGACGTCTGACGGCGTGGATCACTTGTGGTCTGAGGTTTCGTCAACCTCTCGTGGCGGCTGCGGACTGTGTCCAGCGCCGCCACAGTCAGGGGAATGCAATTCCGCTGGTGGGAGGAGCTTCGGCGGGGGCTGGGGGTCTGGTGGGGGGTGGTCCGGGGGTGGCATTGGGGTTACAGTAGGGCGCTATCTGACAGGCCGGGTCCACCCATGGCCAGCGCCATGTTGTGCACATGCGCAGCCACTGACCCGGCAATTCTCTGTCCGTATGTGCAGGGAACGCCGGGGGGTTTACGTGGTTCAGTTGCCAGATCCCCACCGGGCGGTGCATTGGTGTGGGGACAGCGCTGACTTTTCCATCGTAAGACTAGGTACATGCTCCGGACATAGCCTCAAAATCGGAGAATCCAGCCCATAGTCTCACAATTGGAGAATTTTGCCCATTGTGATATAGCTGTAATGTACTTGAAAGTTGAAACATACCCCGGTATATCGAATTTCTGCAAATTTGCTCTTGCTTTATCAGCTTTTTTTGAAATCAACTGAACCAGTTCAGAAGTTTGTGGTAACTTAAGTGTAAGTTACATCAAGTATGAATGAAATCAAATAGATCAAAAGCCAAGATGGCTCCGAGACAACCAAATACCTCTGCCAAAGTTACCAGTTTTGCCCGATTCATCATCGGACAATAGCGAAAACACAAGTACTCCTTCTGTTCATCTGCAACATGGATGAAACGTTTATGATTTTTGATATGCCGTGCAACCTAACTGTGGAGTGGAAAGGTCAGAAAATAGTTCTAATGAAATCCATGGGACATGAAAAGGCAAGATGGTGTTTTAGCCTGCAGGGGAACAGAACAAAATGTAAGCTTATTCCAAATATCCCAAAACGCCGAAAATCAAGCTCCTTGCACGGGCTTATGTGCATGTCCGTGCCAATGATTGGATGGGTTAGAGTGGCGTTAAGTTGTGGATCATAAAGGGTTGGATTTAATGCAGCCCATCATAGCAGGAATGATGGTGATGCAGCCCACATAATCACAGGAGAGGCCCTGCATCAGTCTCCTGGTACTGGAAAAACCTTACCTAATTAAGTCAGAGGGTGGAAGGAGCTGATGTGGGATTCCTGACTAACACTGGCAGTATGTCAATTTGGTTCATTAATGAGCCAGGTTACGGCCATCATCCCTGAACACATTGCAATTTAGTGGTGTTGCAGGGATTAAATGGGGGGTTTTTGGCTTTGTACACGTTAGCTTATCCAACAAACCTTGTTCGCTTTGCTGGCAGCTTGCCAGACAGATCCCTTGTCAGGCATTTTGTGCCCGATTGAGGGACCCAACATCCAGAAAGATCGGGAGGGAGTCACTGATAACCAACCCATAGCCCTGGCCTTTGACTCCCATCTCCCAAGATCTCCACCTGTAATCCAGCGAGAAACCAGGATGTGGGCCATATCAAGAGCAAGCAACGTAGAGTCAAACAAACAAAACCATCACAAAACCAGCCCAGATATTATCGCAATTATAAAGGATGGCTTTGGGAATTGCTGGACATTTGTTTGGTGAGAAACTCAGGTTGTGATTTGTGGTGTTGGGGGAAGTACTTTAAATATAAAGAATATTTAATGATTTTAAATAGTAGGAACTAGTGGTGGAATTAGGTATGTTGCTATAAATTAACAGAGGCATCGGGGGAAGACTTTAGAACAATGTTCTTCAAACTTTTTTTCCGGGGACCCATTTTTACCAACCGGCCAACCTTCGCAACCCACGCCGGCCAACCTGCGCGACCCACCATTTCCTATTACCTTGTTTGCTGCTGACAAAAATGGAGGAAATGGTTTTGGGTCCCTTTGGCCCTCGTACACGCTCCTCCAATGGAACCTATTGGATGAAGGTGAAGCCTTCCAGTGTTGGGAAGTATGGAGTCTCCATCTGTCCAAAGTTCTGCATTTTTTCCTGGTATAATTTTATCAAATAAACCCCCCCCAAGCTTGTAAAAATAAATAAAAATAAAATAAATGAAAAAAATAAGAATTAAATGAATAAAATAAATGAATAAAATGACTAAACCCCCGGAACTTGTAAAACAAAAAGCTGCGACCGTTTCAAAAAAAGGGGCCGCACTGCGCATGCATACCCGATCATCGGCGCTTTTGTTTTGCATGTTTGTGGCCATTTTGAAAGCCGCTTGCAGCCGGTGTTTTTAACAGCCGGCTGCTGCGGCTGTTGTGCGCAGATTTGCGCGATTGGGAGCGCCTCGATGAACGGCTCCACAATCCTCCCGACACTCGCCCGCGACCCACCCACGGGTCTCACCCCCGAGTTTGACAATGCCTGCTTTAGAATATTGCAAGATCTAAACATGTTAGATTGTCCTCTGTTGCCCTTTCTATTGGTAAGGTGTAAATCAAGTTAGTCAGTAATGGTTGCTGGCAGCTGAGCATGTGTTACTCTTACTCATTGCAGTACACCAGGACCAAAATGTTACTCAGTGATGAAGGCAATCCTCTATTGCAGTGATTGAGTGTGACACCTGGTGTCAAATTCCTGGTACTTACATTGAGTAAAAGACAAATCTGGAGCCAATATTTTCCTTAACACAGGTTTATTCACAAGCGCACAGGCACGTACTTCATGTTTCCTCCCCTTACAGAGATGTAGACTGGGTCCTATACGCTTAAGATTAATTCCCTCATCTTTCCCCAAAGGCAACAACTACTCTCACAGCCAAATGGAAGCATACAGTTCATTTTAACAGGGTTCCAACATTAACATCACATGCAAGAATAACCAGTTCAGAAGGTCATGTGTTCCACACATGAAGCCAGTTTCAGTCATAAGCAGCATGCTAATTCACACTTGGAAGCAGAAAACCCCCAACTGGCATCTGCGGTGCGATTCTCCCAACGGGAGACTGAGTGCCGACGCTGGAGTGAAACCCAGAGTGTTTCACTCCGGCATCGGAGGCCGCTCCTCGCACCCTATTCTCCCCCCCCCCCCCCCCAGGGGGCGAGGATAGGCGGTTCGTGAATCCTGAATGCCCAGCCTTGACGCTTGCGTCAAAGCGGCGCGCCGGGAATGACGTGGCCGGCGGCGCCGAGGTGACGTCAGCCGCGCATGCGCAGGTTGGCCGGCTCCAACCCTAGCATACGCGATTGCCATCTTCCCCCTCCGCTGCCCCCGCAAGACATGGCGGCTTCATCTTGCGGGGTGGTGGAGAGAAAAGAGTGCGTCTCTTAGAGATGCTGGCCTGATGATTGGTGGGCACCGATCACGGGCCAGTCGCCTCATGAGCACGCCCGTGGTGCTCGATCCTCCCTCCGCCCCCCCACAGGCCCCACACTTACCTGTCGCCCGCTGTTCACGACGGCAGCGACCAGGTGTGGTTGACGGCAGCGTGAACCGGTTGGGTTCGTCCGGCCGCTCGGCCCATCCGGGCCGGAGAATCGCCGGTCGCCGTGAAAAACCGCGAGCGGCGATTCTCCGAGCGGCATGTCAAAAACACGTAACACGCCATTTTTGGGGGGGGTGAGAGAATCGCGGGGGGTGCCAGGGCGGCGTGTCGTGATTCGCGGTTTTTCACGGCGACCGGCGATTCTCCGAGCGGCATGTCAAAAACACGTAACACGCCATTTTTGGGGGGGGGTGAGAGAATCGCGGGGGGTGCCAGGGCGGCGTGTCGTGATTCGCCCGGCATTCCCGCGATTCTCCCACCCGGCGTGGGGAGTGGAGAATCGCGCCACTGAAGCCCAAATTGCCTATGCTAACAATATTCAAAATACTGAGTTTGAAACTGGTCATATGTATACTACATAAACTTTACATTGAATTGTGACAAAAGCTATCAATAATGTATAGATCAGTAGAAGCTTTCCACAAGGCAAGTTTAGAATTTAGAATTTAGAACAGTACAGCACAGAACAGGCCCTTCGGCCCTCGATGTTGTGCCGAGCAATGATCACCCTACTCAAACTCACATATCCACCCTATACCCGCAACCCAACAACTTCCCCCTTAACCTTACTTTTTAGGACACTACGGGCAATTTAGCATGGCCAATCCACCTAAACCGCACATCTTTGGACTGTGGGAGGAAACCGGAGCACCCGGAGGAAATCCACGCACACACGGGGAGGACGTGCAGACTCCGCACAGACAGTGACCCAGCCGGGAACCGAACCTGGGACCCTGGAGCTGTGAAGCATTGTTGCTAACCACTATGCTACCGTGCTGCCCAGAATTGTTGTTCCAGAATTTTGTTGTTGGAGTCAGAATTAGAATATCCTACACCAGAGCTAGGTACAATTTGAGACTACCCCCAGGAATTCCAAAGAGTGCAGATGCAGAGTAAAGATTTCAAGGCATCGGCAATCTTCTTGACAACAATGGGTGAACTACTCGCTGAAGTCATGGAATAAGGACTTTCTTCTGCCTAAGAGCAAGGCAAACTTAGCTTGCAGATCTGCAGGCTGAACCTGTTCAATGTTAACTTCAAACTGGCAGAAAGCAAGTTCAGAAATTCCAAGGTCAATCCAACCGCAATAGTCAAATGAACAATTTCTACTTCATTGCTCGCTGCAGACTCTATCATCTTGTTTTCATCTTTAGGGAATTGTTATATTATAGTGAACATTTTGTAGAATTTATCAATTTGAGACATGTTCATCAGAAAGGCAACTTTTGGTCTGCCTACATACGTTGTTGTTTTAGCAGTTCTAAACTTACCGTACTATCAAGATTAAATATGGTAAATAATTTAATGTAAGAAATGCATTATAAAACTGAAATAAATTCAGAAGTCTAATATAACTAGATCTGATCTTCAGTAAAGGATGTAACTGAACGTGTTTTTTCCAGTATGCAGAATTCATTATTGATAATATTGCGCTGGTCACTATTCTGGTTTGCAGAACAAATGACGCTCCATTCATCAATTCACAAATGTCTATGTTGGTAAAGAGTTTCTAGTATACCATTAGTAGCCTTTTATCATTTATATATTTTACAATTTTACTCATTCAGATCAGTTTCTTGGTTTAGCTCTTTATACAGCACGGTAGCATTGTGGATAGCACAATCGCTTCACAGCTCCAGGGTCCCAGGTTCAATTCCGGCTTGGATCACTGTCTGTGCGGAGTCTGCACATCCTCCCCGTGTGTGC
The DNA here is from genome assembly GCF_902713615.1 of Scyliorhinus canicula. Taxonomy (NCBI): domain Eukaryota; kingdom Metazoa; phylum Chordata; class Chondrichthyes; order Carcharhiniformes; family Scyliorhinidae; genus Scyliorhinus; species Scyliorhinus canicula. The sequence continues at coordinate 66,145,846 of NC_052156.1, read as the reverse complement.
GTGGGTTTCCTCCGGGTACTACGGTTTCCTCCCACAGTCCAAAGATGTGCAGGTTAGGTGGATTGGCCATGCTAAATTGCCCTTAGTGTCCAAAATTGCCCTTAGTGTTGGGTGGGGTTACTGGGTTATGGGGATAGGTTGGAGGTGTTGACCTTGGGTAGGATGCTCTTTCCAAGAGCCAGTGCAGACTCGATGGGCCGAATGGCCTCCTTCTGCACTATAAATTCTATGTAAAAATAATTGTGTTGTAAGTTATATGAGAATCGCGGGACCGGGTTTACCGTGACTTTCGAAGAATATGAACTTCCCCACTAAGGGGGGAGGGCTTCCTTCAAGAGTGGGATCAACCCGATATGAAAACACCGGGCAGATGTCGGCCAGGGTTGTGGGAGTTCCTTCAGGGAGTGGTGTGTACTGAGTTTGCTTGTTTCTTTTGTTACCTTTTGTTTCTCCTTATACTCTCATGTGGTTGCTTTCTGGTGATGATGGTAAAGTGGAGCTGCACACGGCATCCTTTCCTCCAGATTCAGGCCCCTTTTCAGAGGGCCAGGAGGTTGTCTCGCCAGCCACAGACATGCCACACACTGGGAAGCTTGAGGCATCGAATGCAGGCACCAACGATTGGTCACAGTATGTTGAACGGATGCAACATTATTTACAGACACACACCATCATCGGGGATGAGTGCCAAACCATTCTCCACCTCACAGCTTGCGGGGCACCCACCTATGGCGTAATCAAGAGCTTGACATATCCGATGCCCCGAACTCGTGGTTGTTCACGGAATTGGTCACCCTGGTAGGTGCATATTTCACCTCTCGGCCATCCATAATTGTCCAACGCTACCGCTTTAACACAGCTGAATGAACTTCAGGGGAGTCTGTGATGGGGTTTATGGTCCGCTTCCAGAACTTCGTAGGTTATTGCGAATCGGAACTTTGCTGACCAAGATACTGTGGGATGGACTAGTCTGTGGGATCCAAAATGTGGCGACCCAGTTTAAGTTGCTCTCTGGACCACAGCTGGACCTCAAAAAGGCCAAGACGATAGCCTTGTCACGTGAAAGTATGGAGCAGAACATTCAGGAATTGCAGGGGATGGAGGTCCTCAGTTTGGGTCGCACCGGCTCCCACAGGAGTACAGCTTCTCAACCGGGATATCCCGACTCTCGGCCTTGGGCAACCACTCACCAAGAGGTGGACCAACCATCAATGATCCGGGAAGCTGGATGGAACCTCTCTGCCAACCCTGAGGAGCCAAACTCTGCAGGATGTGTGGTCAACATAGCCATGGCGAGTGCTGTCCACATATTGGCTACCCGCCAATTGCCCCGCATGGCATAGTCACCCTCCCTGGTCCCACGTGCACATCGTGGAGGAACCTATGGACGATTGCCAGCAGCTAAACCGCAACTCCACAACAAAGGTTGTATCAAAAATATCATGATCCATGTCAACGGTCACTCGACCCTGATGGAACTGGACACTGTTGCCTCAGTCAACAGAAGATGCAGTACAACTGCGGTACAACCTTTTACTTTACAAGACACCGAGGCCTGGTTGGACACCTACATCGGGAAATGCTAGTCATTGCTGGTTCGACAATGGTCCCTGTTACCTATGTGCAGCAGTCTGCATACCCTGCTTTGGTTGTGGTACAGGGAAGTGAGCTCAGTTTGCTTGGGTGAGACTGGTATTCCAGATGTGATGAGGGAGCCGCATGCAGTTCATGCAAAATACCTAATGGTTTTCTAAGCCGGCCTGGGCACCATTCGCCAAGGGGCCATGGCCAAAATTTGCATGGATCCGTTAGCAAAGCCACAATATCTCCATGCCTGTCCTGTTCCATCTGCCCTACGACCTAAGGTGGACTTGGGGCTCGATCGCCTCAAGTCTTGCCATTATCCGCCCGCATAGTGGGCAGCGCTGGTGGTCCCCGCAATAAAGCCAGATTTCACTGTGTGCCTGTGTGGGGACTACAAAATGACCATGAACTGTGCCTCCAAGCTAGACCATTACCCGATGCCTAGGATTGCAGAACTCTACGCAAAGCTCAGTGGGGGGCTTTCTTTCACGAAATGCGATATGATCCACTCATACCTCCAGGTGATGCTGGAGCTGGAGTTTTGAATGTACGTGATGGTGAACATCCACCAGGAGTTGTACAAGAACACCAGATGCCTTTTGGGGTGTTGTCAGCCGACACCATACTTCAGCACCTACCATGTGTGGCAGTTTACCTCGATGATGTGCTGGTCACTGGGACATCAGACTAGGAGCACCTGGCCAATCTTGACGAGGTGCACTGTCGCTTCACGACCACATGTTTTCATCTCAATCAGGATATATGCTTGTTTCAAGCTGAGGGGGGGGTTGACTTACCTCAGCTGCCATGTGGGCAAGGATGACCTTCACCCGGTCGCAGATAAGGTACGAGCCATCCGCTTGGCTGCCGTTCCGCAAGGATCTATGGAAATCCGTTCACACCTGGGACTTATCAACTATCATGACAAGTTCATCCCAGGCCTTGCCACATAGTTGGCCCCTCTCCACCAGCTCCTGAAAAAGGGCCAGGTTTGGACATGGGGCTCACCGTAGCGAACGGCTTTCCCAGAGGTGAAGAGACAGCTCTTGTCTTCCCGGTTACTCATCCATTTCAACACTGCGAGGCCACTGGTGGTCACTTGGGACACCTTGCCCTATGGAATTGGACAGTCTCGGCCCATCGAAAAGACGATGCGATGGAACGTCCGATAGCTTTGGTATCTCAGATGCTCACCAAAGCTGAATGTAATTATGCACACACTGACAAGGAGGATTTGACTGTAGTGTTTGCCCTTAAAAAGATTAAGCAATACGTCTGTGGCACAGGTTCACGGTGCTAACCGATCATAAACCTCTGTTAGGATTGTTTAAAGAGGACAGGGCAATTGCGTCCATCATGTCCGCACAGATTCAAAAGTGGGCCTTGCTCCTGGCAGCTTATGAGTATCCTGGTACGAAGGTGCGGCACACAAACGCCATGACTTGGCTCCTACTACCGACCAAGCCGCCAACACCCTCCAGTGCTGATGAAGACATCATCGCATTGCACTTGATGGACACCTTGCCCATCATAGAGGAGCAGCACGGTGGCACAGTAGTTAGCACTGAGTTCAATTCCAGCCTCGGGTAACTTGTCTGTATAAAGTTTGCACTTCCTCCCCCTGTCTGCGTGGGTTTCCTACGGGTGCCCAGGTTTCCTCCCACACTCTAAAGATGTGCAGGTTAGGTGGATCGGCCATGCTAACTTTCCCCTTTGTGTACAAAAGGTTAGGTGGGGCTACTGCGTTATGTAGATAGGGTGGAGGCATTGGCTTAAGTTGGGTGCTCTTTCTAAGGGCTGGTGCAGACTCGACGGGCTAAATAGCCTCCTTCCGCTCTGTAAATTCTATGATTGTATGATTCCAGGTGCATGCATTGACCCAAACAGACCCCCACATGGCCGGTTGCAACACATCATTTTGTATGGAGCTAAGCTTCACACATTACCCAGCAACCTAAAGGCACTTAAGACAAAGATGACAGAACTCAGTGTCACAGGCGGGATCCTTTTGTGGGGGACATGCGGCATGGTTCCAAAGAAGGGACAAGATCCCATCTGGTGGATCTCCATAACGTGCACCCTGGGGTGTCGAAGATAAAAATGCTCGCCTGCAGCTACATGTGGTGGCCAGGCTGGTTTTTATGTGGACAAATGGGGTACGCCACATTTGCACCGTTTTGTACCACCCTGCGTCCAATGGATTGGCCAAGTGAGCGGTTCAAACGTGGAATGTGTAAGCAGGTGACAGGGTTACTCGATATACGGTTGGCACATTTTCTCTTTTGTTATCGGACAACAGGGTACCCCGGGCATTGCACCAGAAGAATTGCTCATGGATCACCGGACTTGCCTCAGCCTTGTGTTGCCCGAGATTGGCGGGAACGTTCACTGCAGACAGGAGTGGTTGGAATATGGTTCTGACGGATGCACACCCCTCCAACAATTTGCACTTGGGAACATGGCTCACATCTGGAACTTTGGCAGTGGGGCAACCTGGTTCCAGGCATTGCCACTTGTTGGATGAGGTTGGTGTCTTTTACAGACTGCATATGGGACCGGGAGTCAAACCGACACCTGGACTATCTCCGCAGCCGCGCACCCGTGCTGCATCACCCCTTTGTGGATGACCCAACACTGCCATCCCCATCACATGCCGCTGAGCACTTCAACACCGAGATGTCGGAGAAGATGATTCAGATTCCGATATGGAGTCGCAGCCACCAGACAAAGCCAGCGATGGCGGCCGGAGTGCCCAGCCACTGTAGGCAGCTCCAGCATGCCGTGCTACTTGACTAGGAAGCGGCGGTCCCCCAATCATTGATTACCACTGGGTCCCGCACTGCCAATGCCCGCGTGGTACACTCAGGCAAAGAAGTCCTCACCCGCGCCCCCTTTTAACAGACATGTTTAAGATTTGGGGGGTGTGGGGGGTTGGCGGAGGAGTGTTATAAATTATATGAGGGTCATGGGACTGGGCCAATCAGGTTTGCTGTTACCCTCGGAGAATATGAACTTCTCCGCTAAGGAGGCGGGTCTACCCTCAAGATTGGGATCAACTCGGATATAAAAGCCCTTGCCCGGACATGGACTAGTGTCACGGGAGTCCCTTCAGGAAGTGCTATGTACTGAGTTTGCTTGTGTTTATTAAACTTTTTTCCCCCTTATTCTCTTGTGTGGTCACTTCCTTAAAACCTAACAAATTGATAAAAAAAGATTGGAATTATTCTCACTGATAATGATGATTAGAAGCCATATCTTAAATTCGAAAGTTGGGTTATTGTAATGTAGATTTTATTTCTGAGCCATAAAAACATCAATGTACAACGTACTGTAGAAATCAGATGATGATATCACTTAGTTGTGCAAAATTGTTTTCTTGCAGTGGCATAGGTATTTAGGAGCAGAAAATGAGTAATTCTCAAAACAGAGTAATAACATTTGCTCTGCAATACTTGTTCTGGGGGTATATGGTGTCCATTTTGAAATGTCCATTTGTTCAAGCACATTACTACCTTCAAATCTTCATGAGTAATTTTGTAAGTACAGAATTTTACATTGTGTATTGAAAGCATGCTGAAATAATATCCAATACATATGACGGACTCTGTAATACAGAGTTGACACAAGTGAAAGCTCATAACATAAATTTTCCTTCATTTATTAATTCCTCACAATACAGATTTAAACCTGAATAGCAGTGGTAGAAATTAATTCATTAGCGTAGTCTGTTATCAGTTTATGAACTGTTAAAATATGCAAAGTCACCGTTTGATATGGGAACATGGTAGCAGTGTTGCTGGACTAATAATCTAGAGGCTGAGACTAATGCCCTGGGGACACGAGTTCAAATCCCAGCACTGCAGCTGGGAGAATTTACATTTAATTAATTAGTAAATCAGGATTAAAGTGCGTGTCTCATTAGTAATAATGACAATGACATTGTCTCAATCACTAATGTCATTCAGGGAGGAAATCTGCTGTTCTTACCCACTCTGGCTTACAATTGACTCCAGACACAGTAATGTGATGAACTCTTAACTGCCTTTTTGTCAAGAAATAGTGATAAAATAAAAATTAAGGAATCTAATAAATGGGAATTGGTTAGGAAAACAGATTGACTGAGATCTTTGATATGCTGATTAATTTAGCACCTCTGGAAACCTAATATTTACCTAAGAGATGTCCTTACCAATTAAGCCAAGCACACAACCCTGTTTCAATGAGTAGCGTAGAAGAGGATGTCAGGAGCTGCACCAGGAATACCTTAATATGAGGTGCCAAACTGGTGAACCAGCAGACAGGACTATTTGCATGCAAAAGCAATGGAATCAGCATGTGATGGATGGAGCTAAGAGATCCCACAACAACAGATCAGATCAAAGCTCTACAGCCCTGTTGCATCCGGACGCTCTCAGACTCTTAGTTTGGGTTTCACTAGGGTGACTCAGCTCCTAACCTCATTACAGCCTTGGTTCGGACATGGACAGAAGAGCTGAATGCCAGAGGTGAGATGAGAGTGTTTACCCTGGACATCAAGGCAGCATTTGACCGAGCATGGCATCAAGGAGCTCTGGCTAAACTGGAATCAATGGGAATCAGGGGTGGAAACTCTCCACTGGATGGAGGCAGATGTGGCACAAAGGAAGATGGTTGTGGTTGTTGGACGTCAATCATCCCATCCCCAGTACATCACTGCAGGAGTTTCTCAGGGTGGAGTCCAAGTCTAACCATCTTCAGTTGCTTCATCAATGACCTCCCTTTCTTCATAAGATCAGATGTGGGGATTGTGGTGATGTGCACCACTGTAAATACACAAAGGGTTAATGTAAATACATGTAGACTAGCTAGACACTAGAGGGAGCACCAGAGACATAACAAACAGACACTCAACCAATAGAACAGTTAGATACGACACGACCAATGGGCATTCACGATACACACAGAGGTGACACAACCACAGGAGGGCATTACACCAACCCATATATAAAGGACACCGCACACATGGGGTGGGATTCTCCCCTACCTGGCGTGACGGAGGGTGCCGGCGTAGGGGAGTAGCGCCAACCACTCAGGGGTCGGGCCTCCCCAAAGGTGGGAAATTCTCGCACCAGAAGACTGGCGCGAAAAACCGGTGCCCCTGGCAGCGGGGCTGGCTGAAAGCCTTTCGCCGGTCGGCGCATGCGCCGGCAGTGACGTCAGGGGTAGCTGGCCGCTGACGTCACTGCCGGAGCATGCGCGATGTGGGGTTCTCTTCCACTTCCGCCATGGCGAAGGCCGTGGCGGCCGCGGAGGAAAATAGTGCACCCAGGGCACTGGCCCGGAGTCTGAGCGGGGGGCCCCGATCGCGGGCCAGGCCACCGTGGGGGCACCCCCCGGGGTTCGATCGCCCCCTTCCCCCCCCAGGACCCCGGGGCCTGCTCGCGCCGCTGATCCCGCCGTTCCAGAGGTGGTTCAAACCTCGGCGGTGGGAGAGGCCTCCCAGCGGCGGGACTTCGGCCCATCCGGGCCGGAGAATCACCGCAGGGGCCTCTCCGATCGGAGTGGCGAGATTCCCGCCACCGCCACTTCCCAGGTGGCGGAGAATCTCTGCCACGGCGGGGGCGGGATTTTCGGCGGCCCCAGGCGATTCTCCGACCCTGCTGGGGGTCGGAGAATTTCGCCCATGATCTGCCTCTTTCCAGTGGAGACAGTCAGTGAGTAGAGACACAGGGTTGATTTAATATCACTCCCACCACGTGGATTGTAGCAGACTGGTTAGTCAGTCTGAGTAGCTATAGAAGGATTAACAGTAGTGGCGAACCCGAGTAATAGAAGTGTAAATAGTTTAATAAACGTGTTGAAGTTATCTCCACGTCTGAACCTTCGTTTGTCAAGTGCACCACAAGGAAGTTGCTTATGCTACACTTAGAGCATAACAAGACAGGGATGTTCGCAAATTACTGTACAATGTCCAGCACCATTCACAACTCCTCAGAAATTAGGCATTACATGTCCAAATGCAGCAAGACCTGGGCAATATCTAGGTTTGGGCTGACAAGTGGCAAGTAACATTTGTGCCACACAAGGGCCATGCAATGACCATCTCTCACAAGAGAGGATCTAGCCTTCACCCCTTGACATTCAGTGGCATTGCTATCGCTGAATTCCCTACAATCAACATCCTGGGGGTTACCATTGATCTGAAACTGAACTGGACAAGTAACATTAATGTCATGATTACCAGGGCAGGTCAAAGGCTACGGTTAATAACTCACCTCCTGACCCCCCCCCCCCCCCCCCCCGCCCGCCCCAATCCCACCACCCCGCCAAAGGCTGTCCACCATCTACAAAGCACAAGTCATGAATGTAATGATAAATGAAATACCCTCTACTTGCCTGGATGAGAGCAACTCCAACAACACTCAAGAAGCTCAACACCATCCAGGACAAAGTGTCCCACTTAATTGCTCCCCTTTTCACAAACATTCAAACCCTCCACTGCCGGTGAACAGTGGCAGCCCGGTGTACCATCTACAAGATGCACCGCAGTAACTTGCCAAGCTTCCTTAGACAACACCTTCCAAAACCATGATCTCTACCATCTAGAAGGACAAGAGCAGCAGATACATGGGAACCCCACCACCTAGTCACTCACTACCCTGGCTTGGAAATACATCAGAGTTCCTTCACTGTCGCGGGAGCTAAATCCTGGAACTCCCTCCCTAACAGCACTGTGGGTGTACCTCCACCTCAGTGACTGCAGCAGTTCAAAGAGGCAGCTCACCAGTATCTTTTGAAGGGAAACTAGGAATGGGCAATAAATGCTGGCCTGACCAGCGATGCCCACATCCTGCAAATTAATTAAAAATAGGAAAAGAAATGCAGTTATGAATGTTGGTGGACAATTAAGCAATTAACTAGTGGTTGATGCTGCAAAAACATCTCTGTCCTCAATGATGGAGAAGCCTCAAAAATCACTGCAAAATTCAAGGCTAAAGTATTGAGCCAAAAGTGCCAAATGAATGATTGGCCAGCTCCAGGAGTCCGCATCATCATATATGCCAGTTTTCAGACAATTTGATTTATAGCACATCTGAATCAATGCTTGAAGACACTGGATATAACAAAATTTATAAGAAATAAGAGCAGTAGGCCAATCAAGCCTGCTGTGCCATTCAATAAAACAATGGTTGATATTGTGGCCTTACTCCCCTTTCCTGCTTGTTCCCCGATAATCCTTGCCTCCCTTGTAAATCAAAAGTCTACAGACATCAGCCTTGTGTAGTAATCATTTATGAGGTACCTTATCAAATCCCCTCTGGCTCCTCTATATCTATCCTGTTTGTTGTATCTTCAAAGAACTCTGATAAAATTGTCAAACATAATTTCTCTTCAAAAAACTACGAGTCTGTATTCGGATTTTCTAAATATTTTCTGCTATTTGCTTAACAATGGAAAATTGACCCTGACTGCATGCTGGCAATAGCACTGAAGATTTGTGCTCCAGAACTAGCCACACCTTTAAGCTAAGCTGTTCCAGTGCATTACATCACTGGCACTTAACTGACAATATGCAAAATTGCCCAGTTTTTTCCTGTCCATAAAAAGCAGGATAAATACCAATTTGGCTAATTACTGCTCCATCAGTCTACCCTTCATCAGCAAAGTGACGAAAGGTGCCATCACTAGAACTATCAAGCAACACCTAGTCGTCAATAATTTGCTGATTCTCCAGCCATTCACGCTAGTGGGATTCTCTGGTTCCGCCGGCAGCCGACCCCCTCCTGCGAGATTCCTGGCAGTGTGGGGTGGTTTCTATGGGAATTCTGGGTGGGACGAGAGACTCCCCCTGCCAGTGAACAACGTGCTGCCTTTTGCATTGAAAAACACATTGGCTGGGATTCTCCGGCAGGAATTCACTATTTATGGGGCTGTGTCCCCATGCCGGTGAGAAAATGGCCATGAATAATTTGGCATTTTTCAGGGGGCTAGCACGGCCCCGGAGTGCTTCTCATAGCTCCAGCTGCCAATACGGGACCCTACACTTCCGGACACGGGTCCGCGCATGCACGTGGCTGTCGCCTGCGGTGGCGGCCCCTCGCAACATTGCGGACCCACACCATTGGCCGGCCTCGTCAATATAGCCCCACCCCCACCAAGATTGCGCACGCCCGCCATTCTGTGGCCCATGATCATGAGCCTGACCGTCCTGGAGTCCTCCTCGGTGATGGATTCCCCCCCCCCAACCAGGGCAGCCGCGGACTGAGTCAGCAGCTGCCACTCCGAGCTCCCACCAGGTGGAACCATGAGTGAACCACGCCAGCGGGATCTCGGCCAGTTGTCAGCGAAAAATCGCCGCGGGGGCCTCTTTCAATGACCCCCGACCGGCGCCGCGTTGACTGTGCGCGTGCAATTGCCGCCAATTCTCCGGAGCTCGGATAATTGCGGGAGCAGTGTCAGACCCGATCGTGGGTCTGACGCCCATCCTCCGCCCCCACGCCAAGCGCAATTGCGGAGCGGAGGCTCAGAGAATCCCGGCTTCCGTTCCTGAGACTAAGTGTTGACAGCAAAACTGGCGCCGCACCTGGACTGATTCAGTGACCATTGAGGGGCGAGCACCTGCACCATGTGGAACACAACCGATTCCAATGAAAATCGGTGTCTGATTCACAGGGTCTGTGAATGACACTCAGGGGGATGACAAGCTGCAGCTGCAAATACTGCACTCCCCACACACACTCATCCCAGCCAACAAGATGGGACTGGTTGCGCTGGAGCACGCTCATCCCATTGATGGGTCGGCTGCGGCCAGGGGGCAGCTGGGGTGACACCCATACAATCCGTGGTACTAAGTGGTACAACTGTCAGCATACTACAGCGATGTTACACTTTCCATCCTCCCGTACACCCTCTCTCCCCTTTAGCAGACAGGGCGCCTGTTTCCCCATTTTTAAAAGCACAAGTGAACTTTGCCGGATGAAATGGCGGAGAATCATGGAGGTCCCGGAGAATACCGGGTCATGCCCATTAATGATATCCAAATGCCATTTGCTGCATGTGTGCCAAGGCACTGGAGAATTGCGATTTGGCGTAAACCTGGTGTCCGCCACGATTTTGGCATCAAAACCGATTCTCCCCCCAATCGCATGCCCAGTTTTGGCCTCCGCAGATGGAGAATCAGGCCCATTGTATTTTGCCAGAATCACCTGACTCCAGATCACATTACAGCCTTGATCTAATCATAGATAAAGGAAATGAATTCCAGAAGTGTGATGAGAGTGAGGGTCCTTCACATCAAGGCAGCATTGACTAAGTGTGGCATCAGTTAATCCAAGCAAAACTGAAGTCAATGAGAACCAAGTGCAAAAGTCTCCAGTAGTGGGCGTCAAACCTGGAACACAGGGAAATTATTGTGGTTGTTGGAGGTCAATTGTCTCAGCCCCAACATTTTGTTGCAGATGTTCTTTGGAGTGGGCTAGTAACACTCGCAACATACAATTACCAAGCGATAACCATCTCCGACAAGAGAGAATCTAACCATCTGCCTTTGACATTCAATGGCATTGCCATTTTAAAATTCCCCACTATTAGCATCCTAACGATGACTATTGACCAGCAATTGAACTAGACCGGTCATATAAGTAACTACACAAGCAGGTCAGAGGCTGGGAATTATGCAGCGTGAGGCTCTCAGTCTCTCCACTAAACACTGTTATGGGCCAGGGTTTAGAGAACCCCAAAGTGTATCATGGAGTTCACCTGAACCACAACTTTTAATAGATTGTGGCATGGGGAGCACACGACCCACTCTACAGGTGTGGTACGGCAGAAATGGAAAAGTATTTTTTAAAGAAAAACAATGTTTATTCTATGAACTCAAGTTACCCTTTTTAAAACATACAGTGAACATCTTTGCAATCATTAATTCAGATATAACCCCCAAAGAATACAACACTAAGTAATTCTTTAAGCTTTCCTTTTAACATCCATAACACCTTTTACCAGAAGCATATCAGGTTTACACTCACTACTGAAAACATTTATAACTCTGAATTCACCAAATGATCAAGACATAGTTTTTTCATGGCAGAGAGATCAACAGTACACCTGCTCTGTCTGGCTTCAGCTCCCATACTGAAAACAAAACTAAAACACACCCTACAGCAAACAGCCTAAAACAAAAGTAAAAAAGCTGACAGACAGCCCAGCTCCACCCACTCTCTGACATCACTGCAGTAGTAAACACGCATTTCTTAAAGGTACTCTCTCTACAGATATTCATATACGCACCCATTTATAAACACTCATTTCTCAAAGGTACTCTCACATAACAACACAAATAGTGGCAAAGTGTGTACCATGTGGCAGAATGTGTACCATGTACAAGATGCACTGCATACTCCCTACTTCTAACACCTGGAAAGACAAAGGCAACAGACACATGGGAACACCACCGACTTCAAGTTCCCCTCTAGCCTGACTTGGAAATATATTGTCATTAATTCATTGTCACTGGATCAAAAAATATAGACTACCTTGAATACAGCAGTTTAAGAAAGCAACTCCTGGCCGCCTACTCAAGGGTAATTCTTCTTCTTAAGCTCTCTGCCAGAAGACAGGTCCTTGGCAATTATTTGCTGAACTATGGCAAAGTGCTGTGAGTTTTTTTTACGACGGATAGGGAAAGGAGACAGTCTCCGAGCCTATCTCTGCCAGAAAGATAATCAAACCCGATGCATTCGTCTGATCCACACACTAGCCGCCTATCCAACTGAGATAACCAGCCCCCCACCCCAGTAAATGGCCAATCAATGATGACCTTACCAGAGATCCTCAAATTGCAAGTTCAGATGAAATGAAATGAGCAATTTTAGCAAGTTTCAATTTTCAGAAGCCAACCTCCTCTAAATGTCATTAAGTTCTGTGATATACTGCATTTGTTGGTGCACTGAGATATGATTTTATATTAGATGTCACTGGCGGTGAAGATTTAATTTTCCTTATGCATTCATGCCCTTCTACCTGCAAACACTAGCTGTATTAAAAATAAATCCTGTATTTATCCTTGATTTCCATTTTATCAATTTTTAAAATTAGTATTGCATTGCAGCAAAGGTTATAAAGACTTTAGTTCTGGATCAGAAGATTCTTAAATTTGAATGTCTTCCTCAGTTCAAAGTTTTTGTCAGAACTCCTCAAAGATTGCATTTTATGTTGTTCCTTGTCAAGTAAACAGAATCGGTACTAATAGTCCAGTCACTATTATGAACCCGAAGAAATTGGACATATAAAATTGAAATTCTCCCAACTGTCCTTATAACAGTGCCATGGTTCATCATACTTCTTTATGAAGAAGTTCTGTTTAATTATCCAGTTTAGTTTGGCAAATAGTGTTGAGCCGAAAATTGACACATGGGAAAATACATGAAGAAATTTTCCTAGTTGTGACATGATTCTATGATATAGAACATAGAACAGTACAGAACAGAACAGGCCCTTCAGCCCTCAATGTTGTGCCGAGCCATGATCACCCTACTCAAACCCACGTATTCACCCTATACCCATAACCCAACAACCCCCCCCTTAACCTTACTTTTATTAGGACACTACGGGCAATTTAGCATGGCCAATCCACCTAACCCGCACTTTTTTTGGACTGTGGGAGGAAACCGGAGCACCCGGAGGAAACCCGTGCACACAGGGGGAGGACGTGCAGACTCCACACAGACAGTGACCCAGCCGGGAATCGAACCTGGGACCCTGGAGCTGTGAAGCATTTATGCTAACCACCATGCTACCCTGCTGCCTCAAAAGGCAGTCACTTTTCTGTAATTCAATTGGGATTGTTAGTTTTTTTTGGGGGGAGGCTTTCAAAAAGTTTAATTTCGGAATTTTTATGCTGAATGCTCCACTGTTGCAAAAAATGTGAATTTCTTCTCTATGCTCTGTTTAACGTTTTTAAGAAATTTACAATGCACTTCAATTCTAAAGCAGGCCCAATTGATGACTTGGCTATTATACTAATCCCATTATTTCATAACTCTTGTTTGTGTTATTAAAGTTCTTTTTATGTTATTCTACTTTCCTCGTCACTTTTGCTGTCTGGTTCTCAAAGGAGTGATCATGCTTGTTCATTTAGTCTGCAAAGTAATTTCAATTAGACTTACTGGGCGCGATTCTCCGCACCCCATGCCGGGTGAGAGAATCACGGGAGGGCCGGGCGAATCACGTCACACCGCCCTGGCACCCCCCCGCAATTCACCCTCCCCCAAAATGGCGTGTCACGTTTTTCGACAGGCCGCTCGAAGAATCGGCGCTCGCCGTTTCACACGGCGACCGGTGATTCTCCGGCCCGGATGGGCCGAGCGGCCTGCCGAACTCGACCGGTTCAGGCCGGCGCCAACCACACCTGGTCGCTGCCGGCGTGAACAGTGCGCGACCTCTGTGTGTGGGGCCTGTGGGGGACGAAGGGAGGATCGAGCACCACGGGCATGCTCAGGAGATGTCTGGCCCGCGATCGGTGCCCACCGATTGTCGGGCCGGCGTCTGTAAAAGACGCACTCTTTTCCCTTTTCCCTCCGCCGTCCCGCAAGATCAAGCTGCCATGTCTTGTGGGGCAGCGGAGGGGAGGACGGCAACTGCGCATGCGTGGCTGACGTCACTTCGCGCCGTCGGCCGCATCATTCCCGGCGCACCGCTTTGACGCAAGCGTCAAGGACCGGCGCCCGAGATTCACGCGCCGCCACTCCTAGCCCCCCCCGGGGGGGGGGGGGGGAGTGAGGAGCAGCCTCCGACGCCGGAGTGAAACACTCCGGGTTTCACTCCGACGTTGGCTGTTTGTCTCCCGATGGGAGAATTCCGCCGACTGTTACTATACTCATTGTGCACTGTGGTGGTAAAGGCCTTGAGTCAGTGTTTTCAACAAATTTTTTATGAAAGACCTTTTGGGTCTTTGTACATTATTTTTACCTTCAGAAAATTGGTGTCTGTTTATTTTGAATTCCAGCATCTATTCCCCATCCCAAAGTGCTCATGAGAAGGTGGTGGTGAGCTGTCTCCTTGAACCGCTGCTGGTTTAGGGATACCCATAGTGCTACAAGGGAGCAGGTTTCAGGGTTCTGACACAGTTACAGTGACAGAATGGGAACATATTTCCAAATCAGGGTGATGAGTGACTTGGAAGGGATATTCCAGGTGGTGGTGTTGCCATGTGCCTGCTTTCCTTGTCCTTTTAGGTTGTAGCGGCTGTGGGATTGAATTATGCTATCTAAAGATACTTGGTGGGTTCCTGCAGTGCATCTTGTAGATGGTACATGTAGATGGTGTATGGTATGCCAATCAAGTGGGCTGCTTTGTCCTGTCCGGTGTCAAGCTCTTTGAGTGTTGTTGGAGCTGCACTCATCCAGGCAAGTGGACATTATTCCATCACTTCCTTAACTGTGCTTTGTAGGGTGTCAAAGGCAAGTGACTCTCCACGGGATTCCTAGCGTCTGACCTGCTCTTGTAGCCACAATATTTATATGGCTCGTCTCGTTCAGTTTATGATGAATGGTAACCCCATGATATTGATAGTTGGGTATTCAGTGAAGGTAATGCCACTGGATATCAAAGGGCAATGGTTAGATTATTTGTTTTTGGAAATGGTCATTTCCTGGCACTTGTGTGGTACAAATGTTACTCACCACTTGTCAGCTGCACTTGAACATGACTCCTCAGATGCTGAAGCAGTGTGGAAATGGTGCAGAACATTGTGCAAGCATCCTATTAGAACAGTACAGCACAGAACAGGCCCTTCGGCCCTCGATGTTGTGCCGAGCAATGATCACCCTACTCAAACCCACGTATCCACCCTATACCCGTAACCCAACAACCCCCCTTAACCTTACTTTTTAGGACACTACGGGCAATTTAGCATGGCCAATCCACCTAACCCGCACATCTTTGGACTGTGGGAGGAAACCGGAGCACCCGGAGGAAACCTACGCACACACGGGGAGGACGTGCAGACTCCACACAGACAGTGACCCAGCCGGGAATCGAACCTGGGAGCCTGGAGCTGTGAAGCATTTATGCTAACCACCATGCTACCGTGCTGCCCCCTATTGAATTATTCATGACCTGTTACATTGATTGAGATGGAGCAGTAATTGGCAGTGTATGATTTATCCTGCGTTTTGTGCGCAAAATGTATCTGGCCGATTTTCCCCATTTCCAAGTAGATGCCAGTGTTGTAGCTGTACTGGAATAGTTTGGCAAAGGATGCAGCATGTTCTGGAGGCTAAGTCTTCATGGCTATTGCCAGAATATAGTAGGACCCATATCTCTTTCAGTATCCATTACCTTACCTCCATATTTGTGGAGCCTCCTCCTCCAGTGAGTTGTTTAATTGTTCACTATCATTCACAACTGGATGTGGCAGGCCTGCAAAGCTTAGATCTGATTCAGTATTTGCAGAATGTCTTCACACTATCACTTGCTGCTTATGCTTTTAGGTACACAAGAAGCTTCACCAGGTTAACACCTAATTTTTCAGCCTGCCTGGTTCTGCTCCTGGCATTCGCTCTTTATTGAACCAGGCTTGATCCCCTAAATTGTTGATAATGATAGAGTGAGATATGCTGGGCCATGAGATTACAGATTGTGGCTGAGTACAATTCTGCTGCTGCTGATGTTTCACAGTGCCTGATTATCGCCCAGTTTTAAGTTGCTAGATCTGTTTGAAATCTATCCCATTCAGCACGGTGGTAATCCCACACAACATAGTGGAGGGTATTCTTAATATGAAGATGGGGCTTTGTTTCCACAAGGAATGTCCACTCCTACTGATACTCTCATGCATCTGTGACAGGCAGGTTGGTCAGGGTGTGGTCAAGTATTTTTTTCTCTCCTGTTGTGTCCCTCACCACTTGCTGTAGACCCGATCTGGCAGCCATGATCTTTAAGATTCAATACCTTGGGCTTTAAGATATTACTGAGCCACCCTTGATGATGAACATAGAAGTCCCACACTCAGAGTACATTCTGTGCCCTTGCCACCTGTGATGTTCTTTGATTTCTGAATGAAATGGCTTTGAAATGTAGTATCTCACATAGAACATCAAGCTATGTTTTGAACAAAGCTAATTTATTTCCACGGCAACTAAATAGATTTGAATTGCTTGCTAAGATATAAAAGAGTACTGATTCACTAAAACTGTGATTCTACCTAGAGTTTCTGATAACACAACTATTCTCTATCTCGCCGAACAACCTTCTCCCCGAATCAAGAGTATCATATGATGTGATTGATCTCCATCTAGTGGTTTGATGTGGTTATAGTAAATTGTTAATCTTTCATTGTTATTACAATACACATGTTGTCACATCCCCCTTTCTTTGAAGTTGTTTGGATATGCAAGCATGATTACAAGTATGAAACCACTTATTACATTTTAACATGATGCACACAATTCTATTCATATGACCCTGTATACAGTTTTTCAGTTTTTATCATAATCTTTGTTGTCCCAAGTAGGCTTATATTAACACTGCAATGAAGTTACTGTGAAAAGCCCCGTCGCTACATTCCGGCGCCTGTTCAGGTACACAGAGGGAGAATTCAGAAAGTCCAAATTACCTAACAGCACGTCTTTCGGGACTTGTGGGAGGAAACTGGAGCACCCGGAGGAAACCCACGCAGACACCTAGGAAGAATGTGCAGACTCCACACAGACAGTGACTAAACCTGGGAATCGAACCTGAGACACTGGCATTGTGAAGCTGTAGTGCTAACCGCTATGCTATTGTGCTGCCTTGTGCTGTTCACTACATATTCAGTTTTTCAGATGAATGCCATCTTCTGGTTGGTCTCCTGAGCATCGATCAAATTTGTGATCCTGTTTCTTTGTCTGGTTTTCTTTTAGGTATTTGAGCAATCATCAATTATTTCAGTCTTTCTTTCAGTCTTTTGAAATAACGCATTTTCCTTTTCCTTTTCTTCCTGGCTTTAGAGCCATCGCTCGTGAACTTTGTATGGTCCACACTCACATCTGCCTGTGTTATCTTGAATGGGAGATTTTTAACAAACAATGTCCTGCAGTCCCATTCTTGTTTGCTATCTGCATTGCTTTCCATACTGCATGCTTTGTCAAGTTTGACTGCAAGTCCCAACACTTTATTTCCATAGAATCCCAATGCTTTTTCTAGTTGTTCTTCAGTTTCATAGAATCATAGAATTTTCAGTGGAGAAGAAGGCCATTCTTCCCATTGAGTCTGCCCCGCCCTTGGAAAGACCACCCTACATAAGCCCACACCTCCACCCGTAACTCAGTAACCCCACCGAACCTTTTTGGACACTAACGGCAATTTATCATGGCCTAACCTGCACATCTTTGGATTGTGGGAGAAAACCGGAGCACCCGGAGGAAATCCACACAGTCACGGGGAGAACGTGCAGACTCCACACAGGCAGTGACCCAGCTGGGAATCAAACCTGGGACACTGGAGCTGTGAGGCAACTGTGCTAGCCACTGTGCTACCATAACTGTTCTCTATCTCGCCGATGAATCTTCTCCCCGAATCAAGAATATCACATGATCCACATATCTGTGCTTGATCACCATCTAGTGGTTGGATGTAGTTATAGTAAACTGTTAACCCTTCATTGTTACTACAATGCACATATTGTCACACCACCCTCAATGCTTCTTCCCAGTGGTATTCAACATGGAATAGTACATGGTAATCAGCACGAGGTCTCCTTGCCCATCTTTAATCGGAAGCCATGAAATTTCCAATGATCTGGAGTTAATATGAGACTATATGTCACTGCACAGACATATCTGCTGAGTCTGTCCTGCCAGTGGGTCAGACCATACCCAGAGTCTGGAATTTATCTGCAAGGTATAATTCCGTGAGTTTGATCATGTCAGGCTGTTTCTTGACTAATCTGTGAGATAGTTCTTACAATTTTGCTGCAAATACCACCAGATGTAGGAAGGAGGAGTGTAATACAACATTTACTCGCCAGCCACATTGCTATGGACCTGGAGTCACAATTGACCAGACCAGGTAAGGATGGAAGATGGCCTTCCCGAAAGGACGATGGTGAAGAAAACATTTTTTTCTGACAATTGGTGACTTTCAATTTCGATATTTATTGAATTAAAATTTCATCGTCTGCCGTGATGGAATTCAATCCCGGGCCTCCAGAGAGTTATCTTGGCTCTGCTCCAGTGACACGAGCACTATGCCATCGCCGCCTCCATTTTAGTAGAAGTGAATGCATTCCGTCTTGATCCTTTACTTTAAACTCATCAAGACTTCAATCTAAATACATAATCAAAATACTGTAGATACTGGAAATCTGAAATAAACTCTTAATAAATATTTGTGGTTGGAGGCACTTTCCTGACACAATGGCACTTCAATCGGGGAAAAGGGGGAGCATTTCCTGGAGTTCAGGATTACAGTCATCCATGTGATGTTGAGCTTACATTTCTTCAATTCTTTTTGAAAACTGTTCCGGGAACAAGTACTCAATTTTGGCACATTGCCATAACCCAGTAAAAAGTTTTTAAATTATGCTGTCCTTGAATTATATTATATTGCTATGTGCCAATGCGGCTTTAAATCAACCCTTCACAGTTAGTTTCCCAATGAAATGATCAACTTAAACTAAAGATTGGGCCATTTTGCACAAGTAAAAATTCCTCAGGAATATCATGGAGCTGGATTCTCTGATCCTGCTGATATGTGCGCAGGATCGGTCTGGTCTTGCGACCAGAAAGTTGGCGTTGCCCCCACACCGATCCTCGGTCCGATGGTGGGCTAGCAACCGTGCAGCATAAAACCCCCAGCTTTACCTACGGTACAGCCGCAGAATGGCCGCACGTGCAGCATGGCGCCAGATGTGCGCGGACCCGGCCTGCCAAAAGCTGCCCCCCTGTAGCTCGCCTTGCCACTCCTGGACCACCCCCCATCGTTGCCCTGCCAGCCCCCGCCAAATCCCTTCCTGGTAACGGAATGTCTCCTCCCCAACTGTGGCGGCGCTGGACTCAGTCCAAAGCCGCCACGCGATGTTCCCAAACGGTGTGAGCACAAGTGCCACACGCTGCCGGGGACTCGGCCCATCAAGGGGCGAAGCATCGGAGGAGGGCCTCGGGTGATGTCTTGGGGCCATCCATATGGAGTGTGGCATACTCCCCGATTACGCCGTTTTTGAGGGGGCAGAGCATCGGAAAAACAGCGCTGATCCCGATTCTGGCATCAAAGGGGATTCTCCAGGCGATCGCCGAACATGATTTTGGCTTCTCCAATCAGAGAATCCCGCCCATTATGTTCGTGCATTTAGAGTTTGTGCATTGTTTTCAGTGGTCTGCACTCCTCAATTCATTTCAGAATGTGGACCATGGCTTCAGCTTCAGCTCACTCACCGTCTATGAAGCGGAATCTGAGGCACATCTTCAAGGGGCTCATTATTGATTTGGCAGCACCTGCTTGCTATATGAAGAACACTGAAATACATTAGGCAACCAGGTCTGCAGTCCTGTGACTCTTTGAAAGCAGGCACATGAACAGTTTTGAGTGCAAGGTGGAGATACTTTTTAAACTAAACTTTCCAAATCCAACTAAGTGTACTGTTATTCTTCGCTTCAATTGCACTACATTCATCTGGAATAATCCAACCATAAGAAGCTTGTTTCGCCTTTGCACCCATTACACCCATTTTATCGCAGAATCTGCAGCTAATGTTAGATTAGTGGTTAGTATATTCATAATTTATGGCTTGCTTGATAATGCATGCAGCATTTTACAGTTTTCCAGTATAACACTGAAGCAGTTCCTAGCATAGTTGTGACTTCCAGTCACAAGATGTAGCAAAGCTGATTACTTTTATGGTGGATTCTGTTTGACCCATGTTACTGTCTCTTCAAAAAGAGTATGGCAGTTGCTTCCAAACATAGTTGCTTCCTCTGTGTCACTTAAAGACGACTTCCTTGCACTGAATAAATACAAAAATGTGTGAAAAAGTCACATTAGAAACCGGTTTTCCATTGAGATTAGCTTGTTTAATCAATCAATAGAAAATAATTGCATCTACATCTGCTGTCAAAGTATTTTTAAGCGCACAATGTTAACAATAATACAAGTTATTTATATATATGTGTGGATTTATATGTAGCAAAACAATTGTTGAGTTGAAGGTCATTACAGACTGCAATATGTCATTACAGACTGCAAGTTCTGCTTTGCGATCGTGCAGTGCACAAAATAACAATTATTGTCATTTGCTTCCTGTGAAACATTCTGAAGGATTTTCAAAAAACCTGCTATGGCTTTTGATGTACCATCAATTGGACTCGAGACACGATTAAGATCCAAACTGTGGCTTCAATCAGCTAGTTGTTAGCCCGGTGGTCGACTACAGAATAAGGCCGACCGCCGGGAACTCTGGGTACTTATACCCCGCCTCCGAGGCGGGGTCTACTTGCCTCTCGACCAATTGGTGAGCAGTCACATGACAGCCAATCGGACGAGAGGCACATGACAAGCCGGAGCCAATGGGAAACCCATGCTCTGCACCAATGGCAGTGCTCACATTCATACCACCACACCTTTGTATATACATGCAAGTTTCTTTCAAAATGCCTTGATTGGTTGGAGTGATTTTAAAGCTTGAAGTGCAGCCTGTTTTGTATGTACCTAATTATCACAAATGTTCAAATAAAGTAAGTAAGTCAGTGCTTTTCTTTCAGTTTCCCCTCCTGAAGTACACTTTGGGCTGAATATTCCCAGGCAGATGCCGGGTGAGGAACCCAACATCATCCTGTCTACATCTGGGTTTCATCCAGGCGGGTTTGAAGGTGAATATGGAACCTCAATCCAGGCAGTGGATAAGGCACATATATATTCTAATAGGCAATTTAGTATTGCTTTAACCAAGAATTCTGGCTTCAACGACCAGTGGATGTTTTTCCTGAGTTGTCAGGAACGTTTTCATGCAATGAGTGGTTAAAATCTGGAACGCTGTGCCTGAGAGTGCGGTGAATTCAGCTGTAAACATTCCAAAAGGAATTAGACTGTTATCAGAAAAAGAAGAATGTGCAGGGTTACCGGGAGAAGGCAAGGGAATGGCACCTGGTGAATTGTTTATTCAGAAAGCTGGTGCAGACACAATGGGCCAAATGGCCTTTTACTGTGCTGTAATAATCCTGTGATTCTGTGACTTGCGTGCTGTTAGCCTTTACTATAGAATGGGAGCTGATAACACCTCTCTACCTTGGACCTTTAATAAAGAACAAGAGGAAGCAGCAATACCAACAGCAGCAGCAGCATCGGCTGCCTCCCCCTCAGCTACCTATTCCTCCAAAGGGGGGAAGGGATGGATATAGAGATCGAACTCAAAGAAAATGAGACACCCCAACACACAGTCCATACAGATGATCAGCTCTCTCGATATGTGTGAACATCAATACCTCAGGTTGTTCAAGGTTTCATAGGTCATTGGTTACATTTGCAGCCTTTTGGATGAAAACCTCCTCCCCAGTGGACCAGGTGGTCACGCATTGCCAGGAACAATCAAGGCGGCTATCACTGGTTAACTACTTTACCATTGTTCCGTGCCCACCAGCTAAGTCTCTGCCTCTCCCTCAGGTTGTGTGCTGTCTTCACTGCAAGGCAATATAGAGTTATGTGTTATAAATTACTTGCAAGAGAAGGGCAATATTTGGAGAGACAAAAATATGAGAGGGAAATAGGAAGAGGGAGAACGTAAGGGTTGTCTATTCAGATGGGGATGTGAGAAACTGCCTGGAGAGAGAAGAGGTGCAGTTGCAAGGTGTATCATTCTGAGGAGAGCTGTGCAAGAGCATGCTGTTAAAATCAATGTTTGGGGTGTGGATCGCTGAATGTTCTTAACAAGATTTTCCTAAAGCCCTTAAAAATAAATTAAATGTAGGACTGTACATGACAGCATAAAGGTATATTTTATCCATTAGCCGAACCCAAAGGTCAAGAACTTCACGTGACAATTTCTTAGATCTTTCATGGCCCATTTTTCAAAACATTTAACCATCACTTATTTCTAACTATATAGATGGACACAAATTGTAAGCAAGTTGAGACTGTCAATCTATATAATTAGAAATGCTTCCATTGATTATTCTTGTGATTATTAGCAAGTACATTTATTTTTGGTTATTGCAAAAACACATAACCGTATCCTATTTTCAATCTTTTATGACCTAATGTCTATTACATGCCATGTTCTTTTGTCACTTAAGAAATAGCTACAGATTCTTCTCACGTGAAATACATATCAATTTAAACTCAGTCATGTATCTTCTTTCACAATTTAATATTTGAAACAAAATTGTCAATTGTACAAGATCTAAGGCACCTTAAACCTGAAAGTAAATGAAAATGTTTAATTTATCCTAGCTGTGCATAGCTTGAACTGGGAGATTGACTCAAGTGGTCTCTCCTGTACCTGCACATTTGCAAAAGTAATTGGCACCTCATTCTTCCTTATCAAACTGTTCATTTGGATTTGCTGCTTATCCATTTGTTAACAACATTTCCAAAATGTTTTTCCACATATAGTTTTGAGCCAGAATTTGCGATAAAATTAATGGTGTGTCTCATGACACTTCCCATGTCACTCACTGTTATTTATGAGTAAATGGTACAGCAATTTCAAACAAAGAATTGATGCGTGGTTAAATGTAAATATCCTAAAGTTGCTGTTCAAGTTGTACTCGTCAGTCATTAGTTTCACGAAAGTGACGTTTTGCTGCCTGTTTCATCATTAACAGTCATCAAACAATGTGAAGTTGCTGTATTTGTGCATCAGAGCTGAATTAAATCAATTGCAGATATTTGGTCATCGTGATTAGATGTGGATGTTCCATTTTAATTATGTGACAGTTGTTTATTATTGACAATTGTTATGATTCCAGTTGATGGACAAGTCTGAGCCCAGGTTGGTACCTGACCGGATAGATCCTCGCTTTTAATGTATTTTCAGAAATATGGAACGTGGTCATTGAACAGATTCAAATCTGCTGATGTACTTTTAACAAAAGAGGAAATAATTTATTAAGCAGGAAATTATTAGCTATGTTATGCTTCTCCTCAACTATATATTTAAAGATATATACAGATTTGTAAGGATAACACGAGTTACAAAGTCTATCTTGTTCTCTAACATGCACAGAAATGCAGTCCGTTTAAATCAATAGGCAATCTGTGGTCAGACCCACCACACTCTGAAACCAAGTGACAGACGACACCCTAAACAACTTATATGAATTTCTCATCAACTACCCCCAGACACATGTCACACTATGAGCCAACTGGTCTCACAGAAGCTCTGTCTTTTAACTTGGGTTTCCATCTCCACTCTCGAAGAATTTAGAATTTCCTCCTGAACTATGCTTTAATTTGGACATATGACGAAGAATCCATCTCCAGGGTTTCAACCTCTCCTTTTTATGTTTCTCTCCCCTGGATTGCAAAGTACATTTAAGTTTTACCTTCCATGCACTGTGTCATATTCTCATTCCAACAGAAAACCACTGCTTCATACGATCGTTGGAAGGAGTCACAAATCACAAACCTTTTACTGTTTCCTTGGATCTTCTGGCTTCTCAGAAGCCCACTTTACCTTGATTCTGCTCCCCACAGCTTTCTCTCTCTAATTTGGAGCCTTTTCCTTTGCTCTTTGTTTTAACTTCACTGAACAGGGCCTTGTTTAGTCTCCTAGTTTTTGTTCCTTGATTTAAGTTTCTTTCTGGGACTTCCTTTTTATCCCACTGCCTGGTTTATGGAACTCCCCATGGCACCTTCTTACTGCCTACTGAAGTAAAACTGTTTTCTGTTTCCTCGTGGTTCCCCCATTGCTCAGCAACAGCCCAGTTTTTTCGACTTACATTAATTTCCCTAAATCAGGACCCCCCCCCCCCCCCCCCCACAGCAGCATAGCTCTCCACTTCAAGGGTCATAACACCTAATTAAAATGCAGCTACACAAGTAAAACAACAGGCTTACAGGCAACTCTTTAAAGTGAAACCAAAACGCTGGTTCCCCCTTTCCCAACACACATACAGGAAAATAAATTAAACCTAAACTCAAAGCTGTAGCTTATTCCTTACACACATAAATACAACTTACTTAAAATGATCTCAACTTTAAAAAAAGTTTGGAATTTCATTCTTCAGGCTTTAGATTTTTGAGGAAGATGTTAAAAATGCAGAATTGATGTTTGCCCTGCTCACTTATATCTGTGAATCTCTGTTATTCTTGTCATGCTGTTATCGCAACAACTCTGTGTGCCCAAAAATCTTTGAGCTGAATGTACAAATCTAACTAGTGGCAGATGTCATTAGGTGCCCTTCTGCAGAAGTTTCTGACCCGCTGCCTTTTTTCCTTACTCTGCATCGGTGCTTCTAAATGTATTTGTCATTTCTTTACTCATGGATCTGCCCTTTAACAGAGCATCAATGAATGTCTTGGCCCCTAAAGCTTCACAAGTACAAGTTTCAAAATATTGCAAGATAGGTACATTATTTTAATGGATGATCCGTTTCAACTTGTGCTGCAATGTTTTTCATCGGCTGTTGTTTTTTCAATCATTGAAATACATAAAAAATTGTCATACGATAAACGATCTGTGATAAAAATAATTCTGGCCTCAAAACCCGTCTTCAAAATTCGTCTTCTAAAAGCAAAGCCCTTGCGCGGCCGGTGATAACGGACATCTGGAATTGCTGGGCCATCAAGAAGAATGGCGAGGCTAGAATAAGAGCATTTAAAATGGAAGGACTTGGATGATAGATAACAGAGAACATTGAACTGTACAGCACAGTATAGGCTCTTCGGCCATCGATGTACTGCGACCACTTATCCTAATTTAAGATCAACCTAACCTACACCCTTCAATTTACTGCTGTACATGTGCCTGTCCAAGAGTTGATTAAATGTCCCTAATGACTCTGACTCCACCACCTACGCTGATAGTGCATTCCACACACCCACCACTCTCTTGTGCAAAGAAGCGACCTCTGACATCTCCCCTCTACCTTCCTCCAAACACCTTAAAATTATGTCCCCTTGTGACAGCCATTTCCACCCTGCGGAAAAGTCTCTGGCTATCCACTCTGTCCATGCTTCTCATCACCTTGTACTCCTCTAACAAGTCACCTCTCTTCCTTCTTCGCTCCAGTGAGAAAAGCCCTAGCTCCCTCAACCTTTCTTCATAAGACATACCCTCCAGACCAGGCAACATCCTGGTCAATCTCCTCTGCACCCTTTCCAAAGCATCCACACCCTTCCTATAATGAGGCGACCAGAACTGGACACAATATATAGGGCAGCACGTTAGCACAAGTGAGTAGCACGTTGGCTTCACAGCGCCAGGGTCCCAGGTTCGATTCCCTGCTGGGTTACTGTCTGTGCGGAGTCTGCATGTTCTCCCTGTGCCTGCGTGGGTTTCCTCTGGGTGCTCCACGTGCAGGGTAGGTGGATTGGCCATGATAAATTTCCCTTAGTGACCAAAATGGGGGGGGAGGGGGTTATTGGATTATGGAGATGAGGTGAAAGTGAGGGCTTAAGTGGGCCGGTGCAGACTCGATGGGCCGAATGGCCTCCTTCTGCACTGTATGTTCTATGTTCTATTCCAAGTGTGGTCTAACCAGGGTTTTATAAAGCTGCAGCAAAACCTCGCAGCTCTTAAACTCAATCCCCCTGTTAATGAAAGCAAACACATCATATGCTTTCTTAATAACTCTATCAACCTAGGTGGCAACTTTGAGGGATCTGTGTAAGTGGACCCTAAGATCCCTCTGTTCCTCCACACTTCCAAGAATCCTGCCTTTTACCCTGTATTCAACATTTAAATTCGACCTTCCAAAATGAATCACCACATTTATCTAGGTTGACTTCCATCTGCCACTTCTCAGCCCAGCTCTGCATCCTGTCAATGTCCTGTTGTAACTTGCAACAGCTCTCAACAGTATCTATAACTCCATAAACCTTTGTGTCATCGGCAAACTTACTAACCCACCCTTCCACTTCCTCATCCAAGTCATTTATAAAAACCACAAAGAGCAGAGGTCCCAGAACAGATCCCTGCGAGACACTGCTAGTCACTGACCTCCAGGCAGAATACTTTTCATCCATGACCACTCGCTGTCTTCTTTCGGCCAGTCAATTCTGTATACAGACAGCCACATTTCCCTGTATCCCATGTGCCCTGACTTTCTGAATGAGCCTACCATGGGGAACCTTATCAAATGCCTTACTGAAATCCATATACACCACATCCACTGCCAACCTTCATCAAGTGTCTCGTCACATCCTCAAAGAATTCAATGAGGCTTGTGAGGCATGATTTGCCCCTCACAAAGCCTGCTGACTATCTTTGAACAAGCTATGTTGTTCTAAATAATCATAAATCTTGGGCTAGATTCTCTCTTGTGGGGACTAAATCCCCATGCCCGCCGGGTGATTGTCCATCTGCAAGGAGGCTAGCAGGGCCCCGGCGTGCGCCCGTAGCTCTGGCTGCTGGAGGGGCCCTGCAGTTACTCCCACATGGCCACACATGAGCACGACAGCCGGCCGCAGGTCCATGCGTGCGGCGGCTGTCTTCGCACCAGTCCCCGCACAACATGGCGGAGCCCTCCAGGGGCCTGCGCGGAGGAACATAGGCCGCCCCTGGAATGAGCGCGTCCGCTGATCAGTAGCCACCGATATTGGACCTGGCCAGCGTGGAGCACCCCCCCCCCCCCCCCCCCCCCCCCCCGGGGCCCGGATCCCCATCCCCCCACCAGGATGGCCCCCGCAGCCAGAACGGGTGGGCCTGCCAGGTGGGACCACATGTAAACCACGCCGGTGGGACTTGGCGGAACTCGGCGGGCACTCGGCCCATCATGAGTGGAGATTCGCCAGGGGGGCCGCTTTCAACGGTCCCCGAGCAGTGCCGTGCAATTGCCGGTTGCGGAGAATCACGTGCTGGGAGCCTATTTTGGGTAATACTTTGCCCCAGCACCGAGCGTGATTTCGGCACAGAGGGTCAGAGAATCCCGCCCTCTATCTCTCAGAATCCTTTTTGGTATTTTGCTCACCAGAGATGTAAGATTGACTGGTCTGTAATTCCCAGGGATTTCCCTATTACCTTTCCTGAGCAGGTGAACAACATTCACCTCCCTCCAATCATCCGGTATTTCTCCAGTGGAGAGTGAGGACGCAAAGATCATTGCCAATGGCGCAGCAATCTCCTCCCTTCCTTCCTGTAGAAACTTTGGGTATATCCCGTCTGGCCCAGGGTACTTATCTATCCTGATGCTTTTCAAAATTTCCAGCATGTCCTCCTTCTTAATATCAATATGTTCGAGCCTATTAACCTGGTTCAAGCTGTTCTCACGAGTAACAAGGTCCCTCTCTCAAGTGAATACTGAAGTAAAATATTCATTTCCTTCAATTCTAGACACAAGTTCCCTCCACTATCACTGATCGGCCCTACTCTCACTCTGATCATCCTCTTAATTTTCACCTAAGTGTAGAACGCCTTGGAGTTTTCCCTACTCCTCCCCGCCAGGGCTTTTTCATGTCCCCTTCTAGCTCTCCTAAGTCCATTTAGGAGATCCTTTCTGGCTCCCTTGTAAGCCTCTAGAGCCGTGCCAGATCCTAGCTTCCTCAACCTTATGCAAGCTTCCTTCTTCCTCTTGACTAGAAGCTCCATTTCTCTGGTCATCCAAGGCTCCTTCACCTTACCATTCCTTCCTTGTCTCAGTGTGACAAAACAATCCAGCACTTGCAGCAAGTGCTCCTTAAACAACCCCCAAATTACTGTTGAGCATTTCCCTGAGAATATCTGTTCCCAATTTATGCTCCTTGGCTCCTGTCTAATAGAAGTATAATTTCCCCTCCCCCCAATTAAAAAACTTCCCAAACTGTCTGTTCCTATCCCTCTCCAGGACTATGGTAAAGGTCAAGGAGTTGTGGTCACTGTCACCGAAATTCTCTCCTACCAAGACATGTAACACCCGGCCTGGTTCGTTGCCACGCACCAAATCCAATATGGCCTCCCCCCGAGTCGGCCTATCTACATATTGTGTCCTGGACACACCTGACAGAACCTGCTCCATCTAAACCATTTGCACAAAAGAGGTTCCAGTCAAAATGAGGGAAATTGAAGTTACCCATGACAACTCTGTTACTTCTGCACCTTTCCAGGGTCTGCCATCCAATCTGTTCCTCCATCTCTCTGCTGCTACTGGGGGGTCTATAGAAAACTCCCAATAAAGTGACTGCTCCTTTCTTGTTTCTGACTTCCACCCAATACAGACTCAGTAGACAACCCCTCCCCGACTACCTCCTTTTCTACAGTTGTGATGCACTCTCTAATTAACAGTTCAACTTCTCCTCCTCTTTTACCACCCTCCCTATTCTTCTTAAAATATCTAAATTCCGGAACATCTAACAACCATTCCTGCCCCTGTGAAATCCATGTCTCCATAATGGCCACAACTTCGTGGTTCCAAGTACTGATCCATGCTCTAAGTTCATCTCCCTTATTCCTGACACTCCTGGCATTGAAACAGACACACTTTAACCCATTCCACTGAGTGCAACTTTGCCCTATCAACTGTCTATCCTTCCTTACAGACTCGCTGCATACTATTTCTGCCTGTCCAACAGCTACCCTATCCTTTGATCCGTAGCTCTGGTTCCCATTCACCTGCCAAACTAGTTTAAATTCTCCTGAAGAGCTCTAGCAAATCTCCCGCCCAGGATATTGGTGCCCTGCCTGTTTAGGTGCAACCTGTCCCTCACATATAGGTTCCACTTTCCCCAGATGGCATCCCAGTGATCTACTTATCTGAAGCCTTCCCACCTGCACCAGCCCTGTAGCCACGTGTTCAGCTGCACTTGCTCTCTGTTCCTTGCCTTCCTAGCACGCAGCAATCCTGAGATTACATGTGGCACAGACGGCCAAGTGGGAAAATGAGTGGATGCTGAGAAAGCTGATGTTAAGTTGACCTTGTTTCAGACAGTAATATTGAGGTTACAAATAGAATTTGGATATTGAATGCAACAGAGGGGGAATGTTTTGATAAAGACCTGATGCAAAGCACATGGAAAACCTGCACAAGGAAGACCCATGGTGGCATGGTTGATGACATTAGAATTTGGATTAGCTTCTCTATTGGATAGGGAGTGAAGACGGGGGTGATGAAATTCAGTACAGCAAACTTTATCATACTGCAGTCAACCCTCTGAATGGAGATGGAAAAAATACAAGACAAGGCCTCAAAATATAATTCCCAAAACTGTCTGTGATTCCAACTTCAGTCAACTTTTTATTCATGACAGAGTTGCATCTTGCACCCAAGTTTGACATTACTTTGTCGCTTTTGAATTAACATAATGGCAGAACAATGGACGGGATTCTGTGATCCTGAGTCTAAGTGTTGACGCCATCGGATCAGCAATGCTGGCCCCTACAGGGGGCCAGCACGGCACTGAAGTGGTTCACGCCGCTCCAGCTGCTGATCCTGTCGTGAACTGAGCGCCATGGGATCCACGCATGCACAGTGGCACTGGCGCCAACACGCGCATGCGCAGTGGCTCCCTTCAACGCGCCGGCCCCGGCGCAATATGGTGCAGGGCTGCAGGGGCCGGCGTGGAACAAAGGTGGGACCCGATGGTGGGCCAGGCCAAATCGGAGGCCCCCCCGGGGTCATACCCGCCTCCCCCCCCCCCCCCCCCCCCCCACAGGCTGCCCCCCGACCATTCCATGCCGGGTTCCCGCCGGCTGAGAGCAGGTGTGGACGGCGACGGCGGGACTCGGGTTTTTTACGATGGCCACTTGGCCCATCAGAATCGGCGGGGGGGAGGGGGGGTTCTGCGTAGAGCTGCCCCCAACCGGCGCCGCACGAACCACGCCGGCACCAATGGCGGCGATTCTCTGTGGAGAATCGTGTGCCACATCGGGGCAGCGTGCCGTGATTCGCGCCGGCCGCTGTTATTCTCCGGCCCGGCCCCGGGCTGAGAGAATCCCGCCCATGATTTTTATTTTAATGGGAGACAACACAACGGGAATCCTGTTTCGTGCCACATCTAAAAATTCGATAGTATAAATTGGTACTCCAATTTGGCTCTGGTTTCGGAGGTGTCATAGAATCCCTATAGTGCATAAGGAGTCTGCACCGACCCTCTGAAAGAGAACTACACCCAACTTTCCTGCCGTATCTCAATTAAACCCTTAACCTAACCTACACATCCCTGGACACTATGGGGCAATTTGGCATGGCTAATCCACCTAACTTTCACTTCTTTGGACTGTGGGAGAAAAGCAGAGCACCTGGAGGACACCCACACAAACACGGGGAGATTGTGGAACTGACACAGACAGTCACTCAAGGCTGGAATTTAACCTCTGCCCCTGGCGCTGTGAGGCAGCATTGCTAAGCACTGTGCCACTTTGCCGCCCCTGTCATAGACTGCCGTAACTGGTTTCACACCCATATCACTTTGCAATGAGTATGGCGTAATATGTAAGGATGGTTTTTAAAAGCATCTGAGGTTCCAGTCAGCTGGTTGGGTTCTTAACGCAGCTGTTTTCAATGTCGTGCGAATACCTTAATATTCAGAACTTCCACCACTGACCTGCCGAGTTCTGAATTCTGTATCTCTGTAATCCGTCACTGCATCACCTTCAATAGAACACAATTTGCACAGAACAGTCCTTTGAATGTACGATAGCAGTAACCTAAAATTGTCAGCAGGCTCTTCTATTCTAGGTTTCAAAGTAGTTTCTTTTTTTCCATGACCCTCAATGTAGATGGGACCGTAAGGGTGGCACAGTGGTTCAATCTCGACCCCGGGTCGCTGTTCGTTTGGGGTTTGCACATTTTCCTCGTGCCTGCACAGGTCCCATGCCCACAACCCAAAAGATGTGCAGGGTAGGTGGATTAGCCCATCAAATTGCCCCTTAATTGGAAAAATAAATTTTTTTTAAATGTAGATGCGACTGTCATTGAGCTTGAAATTATTTTCCTCTAATTACATTAATATATCTGAACAAGAGACCAAAAGAATCCACTTTGAATCAAGTGGGTTGAGCAGAACCATATGTGACCAGCATTGGGGTCTGTGCAGGAAGGTGTAATGCTGTAAGCAGAATCTGGCTTTTTCCCTTACCGTTTAATATAATTAGCCGAGAGTTTTGTATGCATTTTTAATGGAAGACATCTATATGATGAATCAATTTACCGCTGCATCAATGTTGCCAGGGCAAAATGTGATGATCTGAAAATAACAGTGACACAGATATGAAAATTATTAACTGACTTGACTTTGATCAAACTTAACCAATGGTGCTGTGAGTTTGGTTATGTCTCAGCCTTCTGAATGTACACAAATAATTAAGAACACATCCCTTAATGGTTTATTTTCCTATTTGTAGATCGACAGCTCCGAGGAGGCGGGGAAGCAAAACTGATTGCTGGGAGGTGAGTAGAACAATTACAATCCACACCATCCCACCAGAGCAGTGAGCATGAGTCAGGAAACTGTTAAATCACAATGACATGGTGTCTGGGGTAACTGCAATACCTACAATTTCAAAGATTTGGAGCTCCTATTGGACACTTCAGAACTGTACTGGATGGTTACAAATCTCAAAAGCCATCAGAAGTGAACTTTCTTTTCCCTGAAGTATTGGAGCTCAAATGGACTTGTCTATTGAAGTTTTTGCATCAATACAATGTGCATTCCAAACACAGCAACAACACGTCAAAGTAATCTCATGTCATTTGACTTTCACACAAATGCCGATATAAAGCGACCGGTGTGAAGCTATCTTCTTACATTTCAAGGTTTTACAATATTGAGCAAACTGCCTTCCAGTGATGACAGGCTGAATTTTTGCTTGGGGCAGGGAAACAAGAGCCATAACTCTTTCTGGTCCTGGACTTGTTCCAGGGATCGGGGAGAAGCAATCTCTGACTTGGCATTTTCACAGATGGTTCTTCAACCTGAAGGCACCCTCTCACAAATCTTCAAAAAAATTAAAGTAACATAGAAAATGCACCCAAGCTACAACTGAGGGGTTGGAGGACGGAGGGAAATCCCTCTACAGGACAGTTGTTTTTTTACAACCGTACCTTTGCAGGCAGAGGGGACCTGTAGGACTGAATAGAAGGATCCTGGTTTATCACTGGGTACCAGCTTCCAGGGAGTTAACTGCTCCTCTACCCTTCCTCGTGTCAAAAAACTGGATTGTAAAATTCCAGTTGGCCTACTTTAAATGCCTTAAAGCTGCTAATAAACCTAATTGATTAATTGTGTGGCTCATGGGCCCTGTTCCTCACCTCAGCCAACATGGTCGACGGTGCAAATGTGGTCGGGAAACCTATATGCTGGCTGGCACCAGGATCTTTCTGTCTGGTTCCTGTTTTGTCAATGGGTGATGAGATCTACCGAATTAGTGAAGTCTTGCGACATTGGAGAAATTGGAGTTAAACTTCTCGGATGCAAACAAGAATCTTTATTGCCTCTATTTGATTACAATTGAGAGAAGCTTAAATCTATTCTCAATAAAGTCCGGCTAGCAAAAGAACTTAAAGAGAAGTAACTTATAAACGAATTAACTTTCAAAATAAAATGGTTTCTTGCTTATCGTAAAACAGCTTGCATTTACATCAAGAATTAGTGTGGAAAAGTGAAAATATGAAAATAAGGATAGCGAGTAGTTAGATCAAAGTATAGGATGATCCTGGATAAAGATGGCCGTACGGACCATCATGTTTAAGGAGAATCTTATCAGACTTTAGTCACCTAACCACACCTCTATGTCATCCTGATTGGTTTGGGTTAGAATCAAATACATTTGATTCATTGGTTAACTGTCGTTCCTTAATGTGCAACATAAGTTCCGAATGTTTCATGTTGGAATATTTGTGTATGTTATGGAATGCGATTCTGTGCTTTTATCAAGACTGGTTTCTACTGGTTTTCTGCTGGCTTGGCTTTTATCCACATTCTGGACAATGGTGCCTTCATATTGCTATGGTGCTTACTTGGCCTTGATCTGATTACTGGTACAGCTCATTTCTTAATGTCAAACTGACTTTGAAAATATGTTCATCAGGACAATAGCTTTTTCATCTTGCTTAGTGAAAATGTTGCTTTTATCTCCAATTAGTTTATGCATGTGTCAGGCTTTTTGTGTCTCTGTTGAAGCTGTGTTTTGTCATGACCTGAGGTTATAGTGTTGAAATCCTTATTTTAAAATGGGTATCAAAACTGGGTCTTAATATTTACATTAAAATAGCCTTTTTACCTATTGGATCTATCAGGACACATATGTTCTGCCTGACAAGTCAATTGGCTTTTTAGGTTTGACTAAAATTCTGCTACTGGTGATTAGAATGCATGCATTCTGAACAAGCACCGTTTTGTCTGTACACGGAGTAGCGTGGGACTTTTTGAAATTCATTTGCGGGATGTGGCGGTCATTGACTGGGCGAGCATTTACTGTCCATCCCTAGTTGCCCTTCAGAAGGTGGTGGTTAGCTGTCGCCTTGATCTGCTACAGTCCCTGAGGTGTAGATACACCCACAGTACTTGGGAGAGAATTCTGCGATTTTGATCCGTTGACAGTGAAGGAATAGCAATGTATTTCCAAGTCATGGTGGTGAGTGACATGAAGGGGAACCTCCAGGTGGTGGCATTCCCAGGTATAGGCTGCTCTTGTCCTTCTAGAACATAGTGGTCATGGTTTTGGAATGTGTTGCCGAAAGGATTTGTGAGTTCCTGCAATGTATCTTTTAGATGGTACACACGACTGCCACTGCTTGTCAGTGGTGGAGGGATTGATTGTTTGTGGAAGGGGTGCCAATCAAGTGGGTGGCTTTATCCTGGATGGCGTCAAACGTCTTGAGTGTTGTTGGAGCTGCACTCATCCAACAAGTGGAGAGTATTCCATTCACTTCTGAATTGTGCGTTGTAGATGGTGGACACGCTTCAGGAGGTGAGTTACTTGCCACAGGATTCCTAGCCTTTGATCTGCTCTGGTAGCCATAGAATTTATATGGCTAGTCTAGTTCATTTCATGGTCAATAGTAACTACCAGGTAGGGTGATGGTAGGGTTTCACTGATTGTAATGTCATTGAACATTAAGGGGCAACAGTTCAATCCTCTCTTGTTGGAGAATGTCTTTGCCTGTCACTTGTGTGGCGCGAATGTTACTTGCTGGTAGGGACAGCGGTAGGGGGACTAGTTGGCTCACCAAGATGATTCTTTTACTTTATTTTGAATTTGGACCAATATGATCTATTTCACCGATTCTCGAGTATTATGATAGTGATTGCACTTAAATATAAACAATAATGCATCAGATAATACTTTGCACAAAATTAGGCTGCAGCTAATTATTTCATTGAAGATAGATGGACCTTATAATTACTGTCCAATAAGTTTGAGACAGTTAGCTGTTTGCTGCAATAAAACATTATAACATTTAAACCTAATGTTATCCATAAGATTAAATGTTAATTAAATATTTTCAGATTACATTTTACTTTTTATAACATTCGTTCATTGGATGTGGACTGACTCAATCACCATTTATTGCCCATACCTAATTGTCCTTGAGAAAGTGGTGGTGACCATCTTCTTAAATTGCTGCAGTCTATGTTGTGTAGGAGCAACCATGGTGCATGTTATAGCTAATGCCAAATGTTCTTATGGGACAAACACATACATCGCATATTTTTGAATGCTTTTGAATTTTCATATTTTATATCCAACAATTCATAAATTACAAAACCATGCAAAAACCAAGACTTATAGTCACAAGTGAGCATCTTCACAACGACAACTGTGGCCGTGACCTGCGTTTAACTGGCATACATATTTTACATTCCCCAATCTGGTCAAAACACAAATTTACAGGCATTTATATACAGTTTGGTTTGGGCCTTAGCTTGTCCTCAGAACGGTCCCTTGCGCCTTTGTCCCTCCTGCTTGTCCCTCGTGTTCCTTTTGCTTGCCTTCGCGCCCCCTGCACTTCCTCCCACCCCCACTCCACACCCCCCCCTTTCTTTTTCCTCTCTGCCTTGTGGCTCGCCTGTGTCACCACTGCCCCTCCCTTACTCTACTGGTTGCTGGCTACAAACAGGTCTTGGAACAAGTTGGTGAGCGGCTTGCACATTCTGTGGAAGCTCTCTTCTAACCCATGGATGGCACATTTTATTTTCTCCTGCCTGAGAAACTCTACCAGGTTGGACAGCCAGTCTGCAGCCTTGGGTGGTGCTGCTGATCGCCAATGAGCAGGATTCTCCAGCGGGTGATTGGGGAGGCAAAGGCTAGGGCACCATCCTCATGAAGATCTCTGGCTGATCTGATACACCGATGACCACCACATCACTCCCAGAACCCTGGACATGGCCTCAAAGAAGGTTGTCCAGGACCCAACAAGTCTGGGGCAAGCCCAAAACATGTGGGTATGGTTAGCCGGGCCTCCCTGGCAGTGTTCGCATTTGTCCTCCACCTCCAGGATGAACCTGCTGATAATTATTCTGGTTAGGTCTGTGAACCATCTTTAGCTGCATTAGGCTCAGCCCTGCACACGTGGAGGTGAAGTTCGCCCTGTGCAGGGCTTTGATCCAGAGTCCTCCCCTTGTCTCTATGCCTAGTTCCTGCTTCATTTTTTTCCTTGTCTTGTCCAGCAGGGAGCATACCTCCATACATAACGTCCGTACATGTCCGCACAATTCCACTCCCCTTGGTCGCCTTCATTCAGCACTTCTTGTACCAACGAATGTCCCGCTATCTAGGAGTACATGATTGTATCTTTGCGGAGGAGGTTTTTGACCTGAATGTATCACAGGTCATTTCTTCTTGGCAGTGGAACTTCTCCGTGAGATTCCCCAGGGTTGCTACTCTATCATCCATGTACATGTCTCTAATCGTCAGAGTCCCCACGTCCTGTCTCCACCTTTTGAAGGTGGTGTCCATTATTGCAGAAGTGAACCAATGGTTGTTGCAGATGGGGGCCATGGTGGTCATTTTGGTTAGGCTGAAGCGTTGCCTCATTTTGTACCACATCCGGAGCATGGCTGCTACCAATCGGCTCCTCGAGTATTCGGGCTGATGGGAGAGCGGCTGTGGCTAGGGCTGGCAGAAAATCTCTTCGATCCTCACCCATTCTGCTCCCGATTTCCTGACCCATCCCCCTACTCTTTCTGCCGGGGCCACCCAGTGGTAAAACTGTAGGTTTTTCTTCTCCTTTGTAGGACCTTCTTATACATCCTCGGGCTCTTCCCTCGCACCCCTCCAAACACATGTTTAACTTGTTGACTGTGTTGAAAATGGCCTTGAGGATGTAGATAGGGAGGGATCTGAACAGGAAGAGGAAATTGGGGGCACGCTCATTTTGATCATCTGTATTTCTCCTTGCGAGGGAGAGTGGGAGTGGACCCCACCTCTGCAAATCCTTTTGGATTGCTCCACCAGACTCGTCAGGTTCCATTTATGGATCCGTGTTCAGTCGTGGGCTATTTAGATCCCCATAGATTGAGACTCTATGTTCATGTCTCCCCGCTCTGAGGGCAATCACCAGTGGCTTAACTGGCAGGGCGAACAGCAGCGGGGACAGCAGGCATCCCTGCCTCTATGCAGCTGGAAGTATCGAGAGCTGCTGGTGTTTGTCTGTATGCTCGCCATGGGAGTGCTGTACAGTAGTTTCACCCAGGAAATGAACCCTGGCTCAAACCCAACCATTCCAGTACCTCTATGAGGTACTTCCATTCTATTTCTCTCATGGCTTTCTCAGCTGGTTTCTCAACAGGCGGCTGCCTTTGTCTCTATGTTCATAAAAGGTCCCCCGTGTCTGGTGAAGCTGGTGCACTACTTTCCCGGTGGAGACCAGGTCGAAGTCCATTTGCAATTTTTTCCTCTCCATATACAACAGGGCAAGCTGGTGGAATGGACAAAAAAGGTGGCAGATGAAGATCAATGAGGAGAAGTGTGAGGTGATTCATTTTAGTCAGATGAGCATGGCGAGACAATATAAAAAAAGGGGTAAAACTCTAAAAAGTGTGCAGGAGCATAGGGACCTCGGTGCATATGTGCATAAATCATTAAAGGTGACAGGAAAGGTTGAGACAGCAGTTAATAAAGCATACAGTATCCTCAGCTTTATTAATAGTGGCATAGAATATGTGAACGAGGAGGTTGCGCTAAAATTGTATCAGACATTCGTTAGACCTCAGCTGGAGTATTACGATAGTTCTAGGCACTACACGTCAGGAAGGATGTGAATGCATTGGAAAGAGAGCAGAGAACTTTACAAGAATGATTCCAGGGATGAGAAACTTCAGTGATGAAGAAGAATTGAAGAGATTGGGACTGTTCTCCTTGGAGAGGAGAAGACTAAGAGGTGATTTGATAGAGATGTTCAAAATCATGTCGGGGCTAGAAAGAGTAAGGTGTGCCGTAGTGCGAAAGAGCAGAAAATAGAATCAACCACCTGGAGTTGAGAAATAACAGGGACAGAAAATATTGAGTGGCAAAGGTGTTAAAGTCTTAAACATCAGATTCCTAACACAAACCCACCTCTGAACCAACCACTTCCAGTTTTCCCTTGAGGCTGAAAGATGGGCCAGCAGCCAACCTGCTTCAAGGAGGCATGTGGATACTTTAAACATGATGGTGAGCCTACAAGGCTCAATGTCATTCAGCTTTTCAACTTGAACTCTGGTCCGCCAGCTTTCCCAAGTTAAAACCACTTGCAGTTTCATGAGGACTTGCAGGGTTCAGGGTGCAAATGTCCTTACACTGTCCTCCGGGATCCAGCATTCCTGCCGAAGGGACCCCTGTGGTTGGCACTGCCCCATCCCCCTGGTTCCCTAGCGGAGCTTCAATATTTCCCTCCACCAGTCCCTCCTCCCCACAAATGGACATATTTTATATGGTGAGGAACTAGTAAGTTGGTGGGTAATAGGAAAACAGACTGCCTGTAATTGTACATGCAATGATGAGTCCACACCTGGAATAGAGAATATAATTTCAGCCTCAGTAACTAATGAAGGACATATTTACTTCAGAGGAGTGCAATGAATGATCACTAAATTGATTCCCATGATTGGCGAGTTGACATGTCGGTGGAATCTTCCATTCTGGAGACTCAGCCCAGTGGTGGGCTGGAAAGTTGGTGTGATTTCCACTGGTCAGTGAGATGGCTCAACACATGCTTTTCTTATTAATTATGCATCAGTGAGGATCTTAGTGTATCTCATGACGGGAGGGCAGAAAGCCGCTCACCTACCATTACTTCATGAGGTCAAAGGTTCTGGCACCATATTTAAACAACACCCAGACAGACATTCGCTTACTGCAGACCAGGAGCTGCAGATAGGAAGTGCAGAATGGCTCACAGATGCAAGAAACCTTCAACCCAAGGTTCAGCAAAACGTCCCTGGAGATTGCCCTCCAAGCCATCCAAGAAAGGCAGAAGCTCTTTTCTCCAAGGGGTAGGAGCAGGAGGCTCTCCCACCTGATCACGTTGGTCTTGGTAGGAGGTCACCAAGGAGGTTAGCATCCATGGGGCCCAAATAACGACCACCCTGGAGAATCACATGATGTGAGCACAAGAACACCTGTGTTTTAGTGAGCTCCGGCTTTGCTCATCTTTTAATCCATCTTTTCGTCCGCGTGCAAATTTTGTATTTGTCTTTTCTTGAGTTACATGGTTTATGCAATGTCTGGAGAAGTGTTTGGTGGATGTCTTTGTGAGAAAGAGATAAGATGTTAAAATACTCATTTGTATGAAGTGGGTTGGAGTGAGACCCTGCTTGCAGTGGTGCAGATGCTGTTGAGCGGGCTTTCGCCTTGGTGCTGTGTGCATCGGATAATGGCTGCCAAGGGAGATGTTGTCTTTGCTGATAATCTTGGCTCGGCTTGGCTCTGCAGTGCACATTGTCGGGACTCACTTTCAAGAATTGCGGGGTGCATTCATGGAGGTGCATGAGAAAGCACTTTCGCTGGTGGGGGCTCACTTCTGCACTGTCAAGTACCTGTTGGATAACTTGTCGTCCACCCTGAAGAGTTCAGGAGAAGGAGGCGGAACATCTATACCCCTAGGCCCGGTCCCTGATGAGAAATAGTGGAAGAGTTCAAGAGTGAATTTAAGGATTGGCTGCCATGTTTCAGTGATCTTGATCTGGAGGCTGGGTGTATCTGACTTGATGGAGCACAATGTATCCTATCTTTGAGGCCAGGGGTCAGCCTGGCCCACTGATCAATGGTCCTGTTTTGTCCTGTTCCTGAGAATTGTGCTGCTCCTGGTTCTGGTCTGGCCCAGTGGAGTGGGCAGGGGTTCTTAGGTGGCTGGGGGAGGAGGGCCAGGCTTCCCACTCAGGATGCCCAATTGATGGGTGTCTTCACGGTTCTTCTTCTCCCGGGCAAGGACCACCCCCACTCCAGCAAGAGTTAGAGCTGTTATCCTTTCTCTCCTTGTGTGAATGGGGGTGGTACATTGTCCTGGGTTGGATTGGGTGGGTGTAGATTTGGCAGGGTGTGGGTTTTGGGGTTATGTGGAAGGTCCAGGAGGCATAATCCCCTGAGTTTCTTTTTGGAAGGTGCTGGGCTAAGCCTGGCCCAGGGCGGTAATGGTATCCTGTTATCCCCGAGGACCGAAGGTGCCCCTGTTGAAGGCACCTCTGGGCAGGGAGGGGGTGTTGTGGGGGAGAGGGGGGATGTGTGTGTGGCGGGGCGGGGTTGGGGGGTGGGGGGGTGAAACCGAGAAGTTGGGTTGGAAACTGATTCTGTGTTCCGTATTTTTTCATTTCTTTTGATTTGGTATTGATTTGTAACTTTGTCTTGTTAATTTCTAAAATGCAAAATCTTAATAAATATCCATTAAAAAAACAAGAATCACCTGAAATGCGGGAAACACATGAATGGCCTGCTGCATTCTTCTAGGATAAGTGAAATATCTACTCACTGCAAACTCACACACTCACAGGGACATCAGGCCACCGAAGGGTTCGACTCAGCACAAGTGTCACACATAAATAAAAGTGGTTCATCAGTATCGAAGGAATTACAGCTCCCCATCTAATGTAAGTTTCTACACAGACCACGTCTTAATCACTTATGAGGGCGGTCTTGGCAGAGACACTCGGCAGGTATGTTTCTGAACTGCTCTTCCATCCATTGGGTTCACAGTTAATCTTCCTGCCTTCATGCAGGACAAGGCTGCCCACAATAAAAGAGGACAAGCCATGACCAGTGGGGGTACCCCTGAGATCCAGACCCTATCCAGTATTGAAGAGCAGTCCACACAGCTCACTGGAGTGTAGAGAGATCATTCTTGCATGGAAGGTGAGATCGGCCTTGCCCGAAAGGCCAGTGAGGATGCATCCAATCTGCATCAACATGATGCGGGCAATGACTGATCTTTAATGTTCAAGCCTATGTGGTTAATCATTACACTCACAATTCCGTGTTCCAGCAAGAGAAGGGGAAGGGCATTGTTCTCCAGAAGACTCATCCCAGCTCCGAGAGCAGATCTGAAGGGGAAGGACCATCATTGTGTTCACCTGCACTCTCCATTAGTACAGATCTTGCAAGTCAGTGGGATCTAGTTCTGGAGGAGGGTCAGATTCAGAATCTGGTCATCACCTCACAGATACAGATCCACAGCTTGCAACTGACAACTGAAGTCTCTGACATTTGGAGGACTACCAGAGACCAGGCCCCTGCTAAAACCGAGTCTGATGATGAGCCTCTGGTCTCAGCCCTAACATATCTCTTGGAGATGCAGAAACAGGCAGGTGAACATCGAGAAGAGTTGTCGGAGGCCGTCCACACAATGTGCTGAATGATGGAGTTGTCCATCCAAGTTCTCTACAGTCGAAACTCTGGCATGTGAGTGAATGGGAGTCTCCATGGGAAGAGAGCCAGCCACCTTGAAAATCCAGGTCCAGCAGTTTCTGCCGAGTTTGCGTTTGGAACTGCATACCATGGATTGAGCCACGGCAGAGTTTCAACAGTGGCTAGGGAAGCGGGAGACGGGGTACCTTGACCTCCCTCCAGGTGCTCCTTCTCCTCAAAGAGTCAGGGAGGGATTGTGAACCCAAAGGGAGGATAGGTGTCAGGCAAGAACCTTGGGACATCAACCCAGGACATTTGAAGGATGCCCTGCCACTCCAGTTCCCCTCTGCCAGTGACCCCATTATCTCCAGCAGGTTAAGCTGAGGAGGTTCCACCTGCACCTGACCAGGAGACACTTAGCAGGCCAAGGTCCCCAAGGTCTTGAGCCAATGGAGGACACCTGCCAAAGTCATCTCAGACAACATGGTATAGCAGTCAGCTGTCTGCCTCCACCTCAGCTGCGGGTGTCGGAGCTTCACCTCAATGTAGCAATAGGGTCAAAAAAGGTTAAGAAGTATGGAATGCACACTGGTGGTGTAGTTGTTCACTCACGGTGTAGGTTTTTCACTTTTGTAAATTTATGTTGCCTTTATCTTTTTCCAAATCTCATCACTTCCATTTCTTCAATTTTCCTCAAAATCTCATGCTCATTTAAGGTTCCAAAATGTAGCAACCTAATGCAATGCAATCTGGATCTCCCAATTTTATAAATTCCATATCAGTGACATCAGTATTATCATAACTATCATAACTATGTAGTGTTGAGAGTAGCCACTAGAGGGAGCTACAGATACAACTGTATAAGGCAGTGATATTAGAACTTGGGGATGAGTGTATGCAGGAGATAGCTAGTGAAGGTCATAAAAGCAGTTAGTGTGAGCAAGGTTAGATTATATTTTATACCAGGAATGAGATTAACAGTAGATGAGTGTAGTTAGATGTTACTGATCAGTTCTGTATTCTTAAGGACTAAGTGTTGCATCTTAGTTTTAGTGTTGTAAATAAAATCATAGCTTTGTTTAAGTAAAAGCTGTACTGTGGCCTTTGTAAACACCATGGGCGGAATTCTCCGCTCCCGCGATAAATCGGGAAGGCCGTCGTGAACTCGATCGAGTTCCCGACGGCCTCAGAGGCCGCTCCTCGCACTTTATTCACCCCCACCCGGGGGGCTAGGAGCGGCGCTCCGTAACTCTC
This sequence comes from Scyliorhinus canicula, assembly GCF_902713615.1. Taxonomy (NCBI): domain Eukaryota; kingdom Metazoa; phylum Chordata; class Chondrichthyes; order Carcharhiniformes; family Scyliorhinidae; genus Scyliorhinus; species Scyliorhinus canicula. The sequence goes on along the minus strand of NC_052156.1, from coordinate 66,103,164 downwards.
GGCTGCCGGGCCTTGGCGTTTGCGTCAAGGCGGCGCGCCGAGAATGACGCGACGGCGGTGCCATCGCGACGTCAGCCGCGCATGCGCAGGTTGGCCGGCTCCAACCCGCGCATGCGCAGCTGACGTCACGACGGCTGACGGCTCCAACCCGTGCATGCGCGGTTGCCGTCTTCCCCTCTGCTGCCCCGCAAGACGTGGCGGCTTGATCTTGTGGGGCAGCGGAGGGGAAAGCTTTGAGACGCCGGCCCGATAATCGGTGGGCACCGATCGCGGGCCCGTCCCCTCCCGAGCACGGCCGTGGTGCTCACTCCCCTCTCCGTCCCCCACAAGCTTCAAACGAGCATTTGGCGCCAATGTTCACAACGGCAGCGACCAGGTGTGGTTGCCGCCGTCGTGAACCGGTTGGGAACATCAGGCCGGTCGGCCCATCCGGGCCGGAGAATCGGCGGTCGCCGTGAAAAACGGTGAGCAGCGATTCTTCCGAGCGTGTAGTGGGAGAATCGCGGGGGGGGGGGGGGGCGCCAGGGGGGGCGTGTCGTGAGTCGCCTGGCCCTCCTGCGATTCTCCCAGCCGGCGTGGGGAGTGGAGAATCGCGCCCCAGGCCAACCATCCTAAAATAAACAACACAAAGAACACCACAATCAGCAGGAAATGCACATCATCTGTGACATTGATGGTCAGCCAATGTAAACTGTCAGCCTAAATTCCCAGGCAGACATGCTTTGGGCTCTGGAGAAATGCTCATCAAGGTTAGTGATTTTCCTGCTAGATGATATCTATTGTTTATGGATGGTACAATTAGTTGTCGCAACTCATGTTATATTCATGTGTGCAATTTGTAATTTGTAATGGAGTTTACTTTGAGGGTCAGGTTATGGAAAATGTACTGTAAAGCATCAAATCTCAGAGGCTTCCATACCTCTCTATAGGAGAATGTCGTATCCATGTTTAAGTCTAAACTTCATTCCTTGCTGAATTCCCACTCTGTCCGGGCATGATGCTGAACTGGTAAATAAAGATTAAGCAGGAACCTCACACTTGACTGCACGAGGGGTCAGAGTGTATGATGTAAGAGGTGTGTGTTAATCTTGATGAATCGGTCTCTTTACCTTCAATGACCTTTAGTTGGACCTGTACGTTCTGGAATTCCCCACCATGGAAGGCTGTGGAGGCTAAATGACTGAATATATTTAAGAATAAAATAAATTTCTGGACTCTAAAGGTGCCAAAATGAATGTGAAGTATGGCATTGATATGGCATTGAGATAGTGTATCAACTATGATTATACTGAATGGCGAAGCCGGCTCGAAGGGCTGAATGACCTACCCTATTCCTTTTTTTTGAGCTCTGCATAGCTGCTTAGTGGGCATTTACGCACAGCACATAAATTGATCTGAAATTCATTGTATTGCAGTGCTTTAATTCACTGAGGGTACGTACCTATAAATGAACAAGGTGGCACAGTGGTTAGCACTGCTGCCTCACAGCGCCAGGGACACAGGTTTAATTCTGGCCTTGGGTGGAGTCTGTCTGTGTGGAGTTTGAACTTTCTCCCTACATTTGCATGGGTTTCCTCCGGTGGCTCCGGTTTCCTCCCACAGGCTGAAGATATGCATGTTGGGCGGATTGACCATGCTAAATTGCCCTCAGTGTGTAAAGGTTAGGTGGGGTTATAGCGATAGGGTGGGGAAGTGGGCCTAGGTGGGGTGCTCTTCCAGAAGGCTGGGGCAAACTCAATGGGCCAAATGGCCTCGTTCTGCACTGCAGGAATTTTATGAATGGGCTTTGTGAACTTGACTGTATTGAGGAGTAAAGCAATGCATGTGTAAATTTCTTAAGGCCTCTGCAGGGTCTATGTGGGTAAGATGTTGTCGTTTGCTGTTATATCAATAATGATTGGGCAAAGTTTCACCCACATGCAAAGGTTATCCAAGACAGAGACTTGTCAGGCCTCCGGCAATTGCAGGGTTCCATCAAACCATAGTCCTGGTGAGGAACTCTGAATTCAATGCAAACAATCCTCTAGCCTTTACTACACGATCTAGATGTTAATGGTTACTGCTTCCTGATATGCGAATGGCAATTAGGAGCAGGAGCAATCTGATGCTTCAATATTCTGCATTGATTACAGTCGGTGATGGGACAAATGGTGCTGTTCCCTATTAAGCTGCTCATGCACCAAGCATGAAAGAGTGATGTGTGTGTTCAGGCTGGTGTATTGAGCTGGTGTCATACTAACGTGAGTGCATCCCTATGTAATTTGGAATGGCAGCTGCTTAAAAGCTGCCATAGAATCTCGCCAGTGCAGAATGAGACCATTTGGCCCATCACGTCTGCACCGATCCTGTGGAAGAGCAATCTACCTCCGTCCACACCCCTCCCCTATCCGCGTAACCCCGTGCATTGATCATGACCAACCTACATAACCTGCACCTCTTTGGAATGTGGGAGGAAACTGGATCACCCGGCAAAAACCCATACAGACACTGGGAGAACGTGCAAACTCCACACAGACAGTCATCCAAGGCTGGAATGAATTCCAGGTATTGTGAGGCACCACTGTGCCATTCACACTGACTTGGCGAGGCTAAAGGTGAAAGGACTATACTATTTTAGAGTTGTTTACGGATGTGCATCAAGGGAGTGCTGATCCTATTCCACAGCGACCATACGTTGTCAAGACTCCTCTCCCTTACATGGATGATCCCATCATTAGCGCATACAGTAAGTATGGCTATTTCAGAATCATTATGAAATCATTGCACCTTATGAAATTTTCTAGCTGAGAATGAAAGGGGTGGGACGTTCCAAGCAGCAGAGGCCAAAGGAAATATCAATTGTGAAAATTTGTCATCCTTTGTACAGGAGATGTACTCCTCCCGGGATCTTGAAACTATCAAGTTGTCACGGGCATCTCTGCCAACTCCTACCCATGCAGTTGCCTATTCATGTGGCACTTCTAAATCCCCACTGTCATCAGAGTCATCCCCTTCAAAGTCTTCAAAATCTGAGTGAGTTGGCTCACTCCACAATTCTCCCCTCAGGAAACACATCCTCCTTTACAGGGCATGGTTGTGCAGACCGCAGCAAACAATGTTGATGGAGCACACTCTGTGTTGAGTATTGCAGAGCCCCACCTAAGCGGTACCAAACATGAGAAATGCATCTTCAGGAGGCCTGTCATTTGCTCTATCAAGGACCTTGCGCTGTAATATGCATCATTGTACCTCTCTTCAGCAACACGATGCAGAAAGCAAACAGGCATCATCAGCCAGGTTTTTTTGGATGGTACACCTTGTCATCAAGAAGCCAACCCAAAAAACACTGAGGTCCACCAAGGATCTGGAGCATCTGCAAATGTGTCAATGTGTAATAGTCAACGGAGCTCCAAGGGTACCTCGCACAAGCATGCAGGATCTGCTTTTTGTGATTGTCAATTAGCTGGTCACTTTGAAAATTAAATCCTTTGTGATTGATGAATCTCACTGTCTGCTGTTACGTATCTCTCAAATGATGGTGCCCTGCATATATGGGAAACCTGAGATTGAAGTAAATTCCAGAACTCTGGCAGTTTGACTTGTGCATGCTGAACTGGATATGATGGTGAACTTTATTGAAAAGGGACATCCATCACCTCTCTTAAGCAATTGTGTGTCGTTGATCGTGATGTTCTGCAAAGGTCCCAGTGGAGGCCTGGAAGCATCTGCTGGCAAAAAAGTTCAGTGTAATGGTCACTTTCAAAGCCACCAGCTTGGGATGCCTTCCAAATCCTTGTGGCATTAGTTCCACATGAAGAAGTTGACCGAGAACATCCCCAGGCAAGTGAAGGGCCTGTGGCATTGTCTTTTGCTCGTCAACATGAATGAACTTCATATTTGTGGATTTTGCTTCTTCTCAGGATCACCTGGAACTCCTGCTGCCTCTTACTGCTCAGGCTAATGTTCCCATGGTGATGAGGACTTTCTTTTATTTGAAGCACAGCTGACAACAAGGCAGAGTTGCCTGAAACCTGCATTCTCCACTCCCTGTACCTGTGAATGAATATAATTAAGACACCATTGTAACTTCTCCTTGAATGCTCCATCGCCAAGCCAGGAACCTAGTGCCAAGCCCTTGGCCTGCCCTCCATCCAAACATGGTATCCTCAGGCCACTAATGGCTGAGTATCCCCTTCAGACATGACTACACATTTAGAACAAAGGTCTTGAATTGGGTGAAGATACCCATGTGCTATAACCCATAGCTAAGCTATTGGCACCTTGCCTCCATTTGCCTAGACACTCACTACCGGACCCAAGTCTTGGACGAATGTTAAATTGTAAGCATGGAGCCTTATAAGCCATAACCATTAGAATTTGAATTTTGAGACATGTAGTGTGCATGTAGCTTTTGTCCAGCAATCATGGCACTTGATTCCATATTTAAAAGCCTCTGTCAGGAACAGATGGCCATTCAGGCGAGTTTAACTGGAGCCCCAATTGATTCTTGCTGGAATTCAGACCATTAATAAAGGAACAATGCTCACCTACTTGAGTGTGACCAACAGATTTAACTTCCCCCGTCACCCAGCAAGTTCCTCCCATCCTCCTCCACTGTCACTACCTATTAATTCTCATCTCTCCTGCTGCTGTCAAGCCTCCCCCCTCCACCCCATTGCCCTTGACCGCATCATTGTCTACATTGATATTCCTGTTCTCCCACTTATTCCTTTCAATCTTGATGTTCCAATGTTCTCTGTCAATCTGACCCTTCCCCTTCCTGAGGCCATATGCACCCTTTTTTTCCAAGACACTCTTCAACCCCCAGCATAGCCTTTTAAATTTTACACCTGGATAGTCTTGCATTATTCCCCTCTGCTCATTCCCCACCTCCCAACCTCCAGTCCTGCCTCCATCTCACCTTTCCGCTCTAATCGTGCCTCCCTTGCCCAGCTTTGGCACAGATTGTATCTGATATATAACAGTAACAGTGTGAAAGGAAGGCCAAAGCAGTGTCCACTGCCTTGCAAATCATGGATGAAGTGAAGCTTGCAGCACAAGCCACTTATGTACAGTCCGAAAACCCCTGAGGTAGGTTTGAGTGGAATAAGACTATACTACTTGAGTTCAGGAAATTAATGGTTGTCCCATTGCATCACACAAGATTCTGAGTGGGAGTAACAGGTTCAATACTGAGAGGCTGTTTCTCCTGGCAGGTGAGTTTTTAACGAGGAAGCATGTAGGCCAGGAGTCTCGGTTTGGGCTGGATTCTCCGATTTTGAGGCTATGTCTGGAGTATGTGTCTAGTCTTACGATGAAAAAGTCGGCGTTGCCCCTGCAACGATGCTCTGCCCGTTGAGGGACTAGCAGCTGCGCCACGTAAAAACCCTGCCGTTCCTACAGAAACGACCAGAGAATTATGGGGTCCGTGGCGACGCATGCGCACGGCGACGACCTACAGCAGTCGCGCTGTACAACATGGCGCCGGCCGCGCGTGGACCTGGCCTGCCAGATAGTGGCCCCTGTAACCCCCATCGGCACCCCGAACCAACCCCCACTAGCCCCCCAAGCCCCCACCGAAGCCCGCCCCGGCCAGCAGAACGGCTCCCCCCCCCCAACTGTGGTGGCATTGGACACAGTCCGCAGCCGTCATGCGAGGTTGTTGAAAACTCAGTTCACAAGTGATCCATGCCATCGGAAAGTCGGCCCAACATGGTCGGGGCAACGGGGGAGGGCCTTTAGGAGACTTCGTAAGGCCATATCAACGGCGTTTAGCGTACTCACCGATGACGCCGTTTTGAAGGGGCGGAGCATCCAAAATCAGGCGCAAACCCTGATTTCGGCGTCAAAAGGAATTCTCCACCCGATCGCTGAATGCGATTTTGACGTCGGCAAGCGGAAAATCCCTCACTAAGTGTTCCTGCCATGATTGAATAGCGTGCAATTTGCATTTTTTAGAACAGTACAGCACAGAACAGGCCCTTCGGCCCTCGATGTTGTGCCGAGCAATGATCACCCTACTCAAACTCACGTATCCACCCTATACCCGTAACCCAACAACTCCCCCTTAACCTTACTTTTTAGGACACCACGGGCAATTTAGCATGGCCAATCCACCTAACCCGCACATCTTTGGACTGTGGGAGGAAACCGGAGCACCCGGAGGAAACCCACACACACACGGGGAGGACGTGCAGACTCCACACAGACAGTGACCCAGCCGGGAATCGAACCTGGGACCCTGGAGCTGTGAAGCATTGATGCTAACCACTATGCTACCGTGCTGCCCCTTTTTTAAAAAAAAATTCCCTCAGTGCTCTTTTTCTTTGTGGGCGCTATTTGTTCCTCATTTCAGGGCATGCTAATGGGCCAGCACTCTGCCAGTGTGAATTGGAAGCAACTCCCAGTCCAGCCGGAATTAGCGCCAAAGAGCCTGACAGCTGGATCTGGTTTAAAGCGCTTCCCTCTGCTCATTCTGTCTCTGTTGCAGTGGGGCAGCATTTCAGAGGAGTGCCAACACCTAGTGGGCCAATAATTGAACTGGCCAAGCCCATCGCCTTGCTGAAAGTGCAGAGGTAAGAGGTTTTCCAGCGGGAGGAGGGTCTCTGATCATTCACAGGATACAGTGGTCAGTCAGCAGTGTGAACAGCCAGGAGCCTGCCCCAAAGGGGTGAGTTTAAATCCACAAGGGCATCACCAAGAGCAATTGACCTGGTACCAAGTCATTCCCGGCTACTCTCCCCGGTCCAGGCTGCCACCACCACCCCCCCACCACCACCACCCCCCAGCAAGAGCAACATTTCTTGAGTATTTTTGAGGCTTTTTTAGCTCACATTTGCTTTTCTTCACCATCAACAGCCGTGGCATCCAGGCTCCGTTTGTTCCAATTCGCGCCCATGCGACTTTCGCCTAAGAGGATTCGAACATTGCGGAGGGGAGTATGAAGTGTCCAATCCGCTCATGATATTTAAATACATGCAAATGACGGTTTTGCATGGACCCGCCAGCTCGGGGGTCCAAACTTCGAGAACACTGCCAGTAAGAGACCGGAACATGGAGGCGGAATCAACGCCGGGCACAAATTGCGATTTTTCCACTGTCGCTGTTCTCCACGTGATCACAATTGTCCCTGCAAGGGGTGTGAAGCGGAGGACTCAGCCCATAAGTTTCCATTGAAGGGATAGTCATTTCGAATTGAGACAATTAGAGTTATTTTTCACTCAAGCTTGTGAAACTTTGAAATTCTCTAACCCAAAAGGTAGTAGATGTTCATTTGTTGAGCATATTCAGGCCTGTATTTGGACTTCAAAGGAATCAATGGATATGCGAAATGAGTAGGAAAGTGAAATTGAGATTGAGGATCTGCTACGAGCTTATTAAATGGTGCAGCAGACTCGAGCGTCCGCATTGTCTACATCAAGCGCCTGTTACTTATGTTCTTAACTGATCAGCCAATTCTGTTCCAAGAAATATGGATTAGTGTACATTTTTAGAATTGATTGCCTTTGACTTTCCTGCTCACTTGGGTGACGAATTTGTATATTGTTGAGACCCCAATTTTGGGACCACAAAAAAGTAAGTCATAAGAATGAGAGACGATGGGCGCGATTCTACGCAAATGCGGAGAGTCGTAAAGGCTGCCGTGAAACTGGCCGTGTTTCACGGCAGCCTCCGTGCCCCCTCCCGGGACCCGATTCTCCCCCCCGGGCGGGGCTAGCAGCGCGGCCCCGTGAAGCACGGCATCGCAGGCTTAGCGACGGTCGCTAAGCCCGCGAGCCAAGCGTCACGGCGGCTGACGCGCATGACGACATCAGCCGCGCATGCGCGGGTTGGACGGCTCCAACCCGCGCATGCGCGGATGACATCATCATGCATATGTGTCAAACCCGGGCATGCGCGGGCCGTCATGCCCCACAGCCGCCCCGCAGACTGATCCTGCGGGGTGGCGGAGGAACAAAGAGTGCGCGGGTATCGGACCCGCTGCCCGCGATCGGTGGGCACCGCTCGCGGGCCCATGCCACCCTTGGCACAGCCGTGGTGCGGCCGTGCCAATCGGTGCCATGGTTGTCCGGGACGGCACTTTGCGGCCGTTTTCACGAACGGTGAGAGCAGGTGTGTTTACGTTCGTGAAAACGGCCGTAAAGGCCTGGGAACTCGGCCCATCGGCCAGGGGAGAATCGCTGTTCGCTGTAAAAAACGGCGAACAGCGATTCGTGTTGTGGGGCGGCCGTGGGGGGGGAGAATAGCGGCAGGTCGGGAAAAATGTCGGGAAGGCCCTCCCGCTATTCTCTGACCCGTTGTGGGCCAGAATCGCGCCCGATGTTTTTTTCCATTAAGTTTATTTTATAACTGGCTGTTGTGAGTGATAGTTGATGAAACCTACATTTCCATGTTCTTTTAAACCACACACTTAATTGATCCACTCATAAAATGTCTCAAAACAGAAATGAATTTGGCTCCACATCAGCGAATTGAAAATTTCCACCTCTAATTTCTACTTTTGCACATTAGTTTTACTAGTCCCTCATCTGTTCTGTATGCAAGTGCATGCTTTCACAGATAATGGATTGCACATAAAAATATCTTGCTGCTCCTGACTAGTCAATTATTTGGGCATTTACAACAGTTCTCATTTATCCTATTTCTATTTCAAGATTACAAATACAACCTGAAATCTTATCAAGCCCTGTAAAGAAAGTAATTACCAGTATGTTTTGACAAATAATATGTAGCAGTGTCAGATGATGTGTGCCTGGACTGGTTGATTGTATTTTAAATACTCATTTCTTTGCCTGCTACTTAGGGTCAATTTTCATTTTTCATGCAGATTGTGTAACTTAACAGATAGTTATAGAAACTGCAACAGTGAGGGCAAAACTGTACAAAAAATAGTTTGCGACTGGGTGAGGCCCAAATCTGATCGAAATATTTGTAATTCAAATATCCGCTTGAGTAGCACAAGAGTATTTTGCTCAATAGTACATGAACTACTCCAGGATTTTCCTGAAGTTAGATGCTGAATTTGAGATCAAAAGAATTGTTGGCATTTAGGAATGAAGAAGCAAAATAGAAAGTGATTACAGAGTTGATCAATGTTACAAACTTACATGTTTCAAATGCTTCTTGACGTGCACAACTAAACAGTTGGTTGTCACCACTGGAACTGCAATCGCCTGGTTGGGACGAGTGTATATAAATACAGCATGGTCTGATTTGATGCAGTATTATTTAATTTGTTGGGAAATTTTCTCCCAGTTTTATTAATTTTTTCCCCCAATTTTCTTCCTGTGAAGCCACACCACTTTTTGCCAAATCTATGTCTGCAAATGCGACATCTCATTTGCAATTTCTAACTAATGGTAGGGGCAGCATGGTGGTGCAGTGGTTAGAACTGTTGCTTCACAGCTCCAGGGTCCCAGGTTCGATTCCCGGCTTGGGTCACAGTCTGCGGAGTCTGCACATTCTCCCTGTGTCTGCGTGAGTTTCCTCCGGGTGCTCCGTTTTCCTCCCACAGTCCAAAGATGTGCAGGTTAGTTGGATTGGCCATTCTAAATTGCCAAAGCGTTCAAAAGAGTTGGGTGGGGTTACTAGGTTTCGGGGATGGGGCAGAGGTGTGGGCCTAAGTGAGGTGCTCTTTCCAAAAGAGGTGGTGCAGATTTGATGGGCCAAATGGCCTCCTTCTGCACTGTAAATTGAATGATTCTATGATTTGGTTTGGTAGAAAAATGCCTGATTCTTTAATTGTGGTCTTGTTGAAAATTGAGGGTAGCAAATAAAGTGAATGACACTTGAACCCCAGCAGTTAAGTTCTAGTTTTAGTTTGTCTTTTTTAATCGACATTCCTGAGACACTGAGCCTGTGGTCATATTGCGAACATTGATCTGAACTTTCATATCACTAATGTGCAAAGTGGGAAAATAGTCCTTGGCATCCATGGTAAGGTAATCCATGAGAGTAATTTGTTATGGCATGGTATTCTGCAAATGTGAATGGGGGAATTTCAACCCTTTTATTTTATAAAAATAAACACTTCAGAAAAAGAAATCATTGAGTTCACAATATATAACAATTCTAAGTGGTTAGCTCTGTCGCTTCACAGCGGCAGTGATCCGGGTTCGATTCCCGGCTTATGTTACTGTCTATGTGGAGTCTGCACATTCTCCCCTGCGTGGATTTCTTCCGGGTGCTCCAGTTTCCTCCCACAAGTTCCAAAAGACGCGCTGTTAGGTGAATTGGACATTCTGAATTCTTCCTCTGTGTACCCGAACAGGCGCCGGAATGTGGCAACCATGGACTTTTCACAGTAACGTCACTGCAGTGTTAATGTAAGCCTATTTGTGACACTAAGTAAAGATTATTATTATTAATGCAGGAAACGTTGCCCTACTGGAAAATATGCAGGCACATCTAAAATTGTATTCTTTCCAGTTTCAAATGTTAGAAACTTGGATAGAATTTTTAAAAAAAACTTTGATCCATTTATTAATAATATTAAAGACAATGTTCATTCTGTTAACTACAGTAGATTCAGGTGTGGTTAGAATTCCTCACTCCCAATTGTAATGACCCGACATCGGGATACCACATCTAATTAGTTATTCTGAAACTACAGGAGAGCCTCTTTTTAAATTTGATTTGATTTATTATTGTCACATGTATTGGTATATAGTGAAAAGTATTGTTTCTTGCATGCTGTACAGATAACGCATACCATACATAGGAAAGGAAGGAGAGATTGCAGAATGTAATGTTACAGTCATAGCTGAGAAAAGATCAACTTAATACGAGTTAGGTCCATTCAAAAGTGTGATGGCAGTCGGGAAGAAGCTGTTCTTGAGTCGGTTGGCATGTGACCTCAAACTTTTGTATCTTTTTCCTGATGAAAGAAGGTGGAAGAGAGTATGTCCGATGTGTGTGGGGTCCTTAATTATGCTGGCTGCCTTTCCAAAGCAGCTGGAATTGTAGACAGAGGCAATGGATGGGAGGCTGGTTTGTGTGATGGATTGGGCTACATTCATAACCTTTTGTAGTTTCCTGCGGTCTTGGGCAGAGCAGGAACCATACCAAGCTGTGATAAAACCAGTAATAATGCTTTCTATGGTGCTTCTACAAAAGTTGGTGAGAGTCGGAGCTGACATGCCAAATTTCCTTAGTCTTCTGAGAAAGTACAGTCGTTGGCGGACTTTCTTAACTGTGGTGTCGGCATGGGAGGTCCAGGACAGGTTGTTGGTGATCTGGACACCTTAAAAACTTGAAGTTATTGACCACTTCTACTTTGTTCCCATTAATGTAGACAGGAGCACGTTCTCCACTACGCTTCCTGAAGCTGATGACAATCTCATTTGTTTTGTTGACGTTGTGGGAGAGATTATTATACTCCCACCAGTTCACCAGATTCTCTATCTTATTCCTGTACTTTGGCTCAGAATTGTTTGAGATCCAACCCACTACGGTGGTGTCATCAGCAAATTTGACAATTAAGTTGGAGGGGAATTTGGCCACACAGTCATAGGTGTATAAGGAGTATACTAGGGGGCTGAGGATACAGCCTTGTGGGGCATCGGTATTGAGGATGATTGTGGAGGAGGTGTTGTTGCCTATCCTTACTGATTGTGGCCTGTGGGTTAGGAAGTTCGGGATCCAGTCGCAGAGGGAGGAGCCGAGGCCCAGGCCACGGAGTTTGGAGATATGTTTTGTCGGAATAATGGTGTTGAAGGCTGAGCTGTAGTAAATAAATAGGAGTCTGACATAGGTGTGTTTGTTATCTAGGTGTTCCAGGGTTGAGTGCAGGGCCAGGGAGATGGCATCTGATGTGGACCTGTTGCAGCAGTAGGCGAACTATAGTGGGTCAAGGCTGTCCAGGAGGCTGAAGTTGATTCATGCCATGACTAAACTTTCGAAGCACTTCATAATGATAGATGTCAGAGCTATTGGATGACAGTCATGAAGGCACACTGCTTGGCTTTTCTTTGGTACAGGGATGATGGTCGTCTTCTTGAAGCAGTTCGGGACCTCAGATTGTTGCAAAGAGATGTTGATGTCTCGAAAACATATCTCCTGTGATTGAGGTTGCCAGGAACCAATACTTGTACTTGTATTTATCAAGTGCAATACTAATTCTGTTTGTTGACTTGTAGTTGTCCAGGTTTACGGAAGCACCGATGGAAACAATAGAAACCATGATGTGAATTATTGCTGCCTATCGATAACAGGAGCAAAGTATGAATATTACATTCAACGATCATCTTTCATCAAACTTGTTAGTTGGTAGGAAATTATAAGAAACGGGATGCGTTAGCAAGTGTTAATTTAGAATAAGTTGAATAGTGATGCATAAAAGCCTCAACTTCAGCCATTGTTATGTTAAAGCCTTTAATCCAAGAATGTTTCATAAACTCATTTCTGACACCTATCATGGTGCCACAGGCAGTAAATGCACCAAGATCTGTTATGGGCCGGGGATTAGAGAACCCCAAAGTGTATCATGGAGTTCACCTGAACCACAACTTTTAATAGATTGTGGTATGGGGAGCACACGGCCCACTCTACAGCATGGTCGCATAGTGGTTAGCACAATTGCTTCACAGTTCCAGGGTCCCAGATTTGTTTCCCGGCTTGGGTCAATGTCTGTGTGGAGTCTGCACGTTCTCCCCATGTGTGCGTGGGTTTCCTCTGGGTGCTCCGGTTTCCTCCCACAGTCCAAAGATGTGCAGGTTAGGTGGACTGGCCATGATAAATTGCCCTTAGTGTCCAAAATTACCCTTAGTGTTGGGTGGGGTTCCTGGGTTGTGGGGATAGGGTGGAGGTGTGGGCTTGGGTAGGATGCTCTTTCCAAGTGCTGGTGCAGACTTGATGGGCCGAATGGCCTCCTTCTGTAAATTCTATGAAATGGAAAAGTATTTTTAAAGAAAAACAATGTTTATTCTATGAACTCAAGTGAGCCTTTTTAAAACGTACAGTGAACATCTTAGCAACCATTAATTCAAATACAACCCCCAAAGAATACAACACTAAGTAATCCTTAATAAATTCCCAAACAAAATTCAGAAGACGAAATACCCTTTTAACACGGATAATCAGGTTTAAATTCACTGTTGAGAGCAGTTACCACTTTGAAAATCCCAAATAAACATTCATAAACTTGCAGAGATTCATACACATCCTGCTGTGATTTCAGCTTCTCCAAAACTAAAATGAAACCAAACCCACCCTGCAGCAAAAAGCCTAAAGCGAAAGTAAAAAGCTGACAGACAACCCAGCTCCACCCACTCTATGACATCACTGCAGTAATAAACACCCATTTCTTAAAGGTACTCTCACTACAGACTTTTATATACACACCCATTTATAAACACCCATTTCTCACATGACAGATCCCAGGTGCTTCAGAATGTATCTGCCATTATGTTGCACAGCAGCTGACTGAGCTATCACTGGACATATCTTAAAGATGTTTTTGGAACCTGGTAGCTGCCAAAGGCTTTTTGTAATGAACCAGGAAAAGTTAAAAACAACTTCATGAATATTTTTTAATGCTGCACCATCTGTACTAGGTTAAAATTGTAACAGAACACTTACACTTTGCTTTTTTCTCAAACTGGCGAAGGGTAGCTAATCCCCTACAAAGTAGATACTCCCAAACAATTCAAAATGTTCCCAATCATGTTTCATAAAACAGCCATTGAAAACTCAGGAAATAGTTACTCGCTGTTCCACCCCAATGAGATACAATCTCATTCTCACTCTTTCTGATATAAATTTGTTTTTTTCTTTAGCTAATTCATATTGCTAACTATTGGACAAAGGTAAATTGGTCTCATCACATTAGGAGTTAAATGGATTTGAATCAATGCAGTCTAAAACAGAAAAAAGCATGTAACTTAAGTCAATGTTATAAGAATGTAATATTAGACATTGCACAAAAATGATCAGCCCTGCCTTTCATAATTATTGCTGGAATCCTGCCAATTAGAATTCATTTCAGCCAATCGAATTGTAAAGCATCTTATAATTCTTAAAATTTATTTGTAATTTCAGTTTATAATAATGGAAAGTGGTCCCTTCACAGCTATTCCTCTTAATGAATTCTCAACGTTTAAAATTGACTTATAAGTGGATTATTATTTCACTGACAGATAACGAGCAGGATTCTCTGTTGGCCGACGCTGAAACTGGAAAGGTGATTGGGCGGAGAATCGGTTCCAATGCCAAAATCACGACAGGTGCCAATTTGACACCAAATCGTAATTCTTCATCCCCTCGACAGCGGGGTCAATGTATTCCGGAACGCACGTATAGTAAACACCATTTACATATCATTAGGGGGCCTGACCTGGTATTGTCCAGGGTCTCCGCGATTCTCCGCCTCCGATGGGCTGAGTTCCCGGCGGCGTGGTTCACTTGTGCTTTTAAAAATTGTGAAACCAATGTGGTGGCTTCTGTGGCGCACTGAGTAGCACTGCTGCCTCACGGCACCGAGGTCCCAGGTTCGATCCCGGCTCTGGGTCACTGTCCGTGTGGAGTTTGCACATTCTCCCCGTGTTAACGTGGGTTTTGCCCTCACAACCCAAAGATGTGCAGACTAGGTGGATTGACCACGCTAAATTGCCCCTTAATTGGAAAAAATTAAATAAATTGAATTTATAAAAAAAAAAGAAGGGTTACGGAAAGTGTCCAACATCGCCATAATTTACAGACAGTTGTGCCGTTGGCCAGAGGGCTTCTGCCAGTGCTCGAGATGGCCACGAAGTGGACTATGGGTACAGAGTGGACGGGCACGGATCACCTTTGCTGTAGCTGGCAAGGCCGGCAAGCAGCTGCACATGCCGCTGACTGCCCACTGTGAATTTAGGGCTATGCATCGTATAGGTGTCCCACCAGGCCATCCTACAGGGTGCCGTCTGGCCCCAGCCGACTCATCAGCTGTATGGGCATGCTCCAGTGCAACCAGTGCTATCTTGTTGGCTGGGATGTGTGTGTGGGGATTGTCATGTGTATGTACGGCTGCAGCTTGTCAGCCTCCCGAGTATCAATCATGGACCCGCCGAATCCCTCACTGTTTTTCATTGGAATCGATTGTGTTCCACATGGCACCGGTGCTAGCCTCTCCTCGTAGCGGAATCGGTCCAGCTATGGCGCCAGTTTTTCTGTCGTGAAAGTCCACAAATTCTGCGCTGGCTTGAACACTTAGCCTCAGAAACGGAGACTCCCGCCCAACATGTTTTAAAGAGCATCTGAAGTTATGGTTAATAAAACTTAAACCAAGGTTTCTTGTGTAATGATATGTACATATGTCTACAAGTAAAGGGTTAATTATTACATCTCAGGGCAATACAAACACTATAGGGCACCACCAGTTCCCAGTATAAATACATGGTCCAGGATTCTCCGACTTGGCATCGCATTGCAGAATCCCGGGGTGGGGTGGGGGGGGGGGGGGGGGGGGGGGGGGGGGGTGAGAATCACGCCATGCCGTCCCGACGCCGGCTTGCTGATTCTCCGGTGCCAATGTTTGGGCGCCTGTGGGATTACAACTGCGCCGGTCGGGAACCGTTGAAAGCGCCCCCCCCCCCCCCAAAGGCGATTCTCCGGGCCTCGACGGGCCGAGTGCCCGCCGAGTTTGGCCGAGACTCGCCGGCGTTGGTTACTCAGGTCCCACAAGGCAGGCACTGGAAGGTGTGTCTGCAGGGGCCATCCTGGAGGGAGGAGGGGGGTCCGACCCTGGGAGGGTCCTCCATGGTGGCCTGGCCTGTGATCAGGGCGTACCCGTTCGGCGGGCGGGCTGGTTCTGTGGGGGCTTATGTTCCTCCGCGCCAGGCCCCTGTAGGGCTCTGCCATATTGCCAGGGGAGTGGCGCGGAGACAGGAACACATACGCATGCACGGAATCAAGCTGGCCATTCCGCGCATGCGCTGAATCACACCGGCCATAGGGCGCATGCAAACTCACGCCGGCTGTTCCGCGCCGGCTGGAGCTGTGGGGATCACTCCGTCACCAACCTAGCCCCCTAGGAAGGGGAGTATTCTTGATTATCGGGGACCGTTGATGCCGGAGTGGTTGGCGCCGCTTTTCACGCCGGCTTCATAATTTGGATGCATGATTAGAGAATCCCGGCCAAGAACTCAGGGAATTTTGGGTAGTCAGTTCAGTGTTAGCAAGAGAGATAGATCATAGCATAGGTAAGACTAGATAGAAGTAGCATGTGTAGTTCATTAGTTATTACTTAAACATAGATTACTTTATCAATAGTTACAGTTTGGTGGAGTGTGTAAACTCAATATAATTTAATCGTTATTCAACAAATCAGTTTTTCTTTTAGTTAGAGATTAGTGGTTTCTTTATAATCACACCATCAGACCATTCTGGATTACGAAGCAAAGAGTCACGATATATTACCAAAGAGTAATATGACATCTTGTGGCACATTTATTTTTCTCATGACTTTATTTGTTTTGTTAAGTTACTGCAATCAGGTGAAAAGGGGTAGAATGACTCCCCTCTTTTCCCACTCCTCTTTTGACTTGCACTGCGTCTTTTTTTGAAAGTATGTTAGCCATTTCAATGACTCTTTAATACTTATATGCTATGACTGTAAAAGACTCACACTGACACGTTCTCATCTAAGGTTTTAAAAAGAAAAGAGAACATTACCATAGAGAAGTTACAGCACAGAAAGAGACCATTCAGTCCATTGTGTCTGCACTGGCTGAATAAAGAGAAGAATAAAAAAACGAGCTGCCCATTCTAATCCAACCTTCCAGCACTTGGCCTGACAGGTTACAGAGCCTTTTGTCTGGATCCAGACACCTATTAAATGAGTTGAGGGTTTATGTGTCCACCATCAAACCAGGCAATGAATTCCATACACCAAACACCCTGGGGGGCATTCTCCGAGCCTCCGAGGCCAAAATCGCGATCGGCCCCTGGAGAATCGCCGCGAATCGTGCATGCGCGGTTTACACAGCGCGGGTAGGGGGCCATTGACACAGAGGCCCCCCTCCAGCGATTCACCAAAGAAAACTGTCCGAGTTCCAATGGCATGGTTCCAACCATGTTTTGCCTGTCAGGAATGGTCGGCGGCGGCTGCGGAGTCAGTGGTATTCTTCACTGGGGGGGTGGGGGGGTGGGGGGTGGGGGGGGGTTGGTGGGGGTTGGGGGGGGTTGGAGGGGGGGCCTCAGGCCAGGTTAGTGATCGGGGGCCACCCATCGGCAGGCGCGGGATCTCGGTGGGCCTATATTTTTGGGGCCGCTCCGCGTCGTCAGTCTGCCATGTTGCGCCGCGGCCGCCGTGCGCTTGCACGGACTCCCTACCGGAAGTGCAGTGACCCGTATCAGCAGGCAGAACTGCGTGGAGTACTCCGGGGTCCTGTTAGCCCCCTTCAGGTAGGAGAATCACTCTGGATTTTCTTCAAGAAAGTCCAGCGTGAAACGCCCGCGTTGTGATGCTGGTTGGGGACATAGCTCCATTATTGGAGAATCCCGCCTCCTGTGTGTGAAGAGGTTTATACTCTAATCCTTCTATTAATCATCTTAAATCTATACTTCTTGGGAATGACCTCTTTGCTAAGGGAAACAGGGTACCCCTGTCTACTCTATCTGTCTCCCTCATAGTCTTATACATCTCAATCAGGTTACTCTTCAGCCTCCTCAGTTCCAAGGAAAACAACCCTAGGCTATATCCAATCATTCCTCACAGCTGCAATTTTCAAGACCTCCTGTACTTTCTACAGAACAGTTGTCTTTCTTGTAAAATGGTGACCATGACTGTCTACAAATTTCGGCTGTGGCCGAACCAGCATTTTATACAGTTCCATCATTTCATCCCTACTTTTGCATTTTATACCTTACCCAATGAAAGAAAGCATTCCGTATGCTTTCTTTACCCCTTATCCACTGGTCCTGCCACCTTCAGGGACCAGTGGACATGCACTCCAAGGTCTTTCACTTCCTCTACCCCTCTCAATATCCACCCATTTGTTTTCTCTCCCCAAACACTTCACACTTCTCCGGACTGAATTCCATTTTCCACCCTCTGAACCAAGCCGCTGATATTATTCTGGAGACAACAGCTATCGTTTTCACTGCAACAACACTTTAAATTTTTGTGTGTCTGCAAATTTCCCAATCAGGCCACCCACATTTAAGTCCAAGTAATTAAAATATACAGCAGAAAGGAAGGAACCCAAAACTGAGCCCTGTGAAACAGCATTCGCAAAAAATAAATCTATCAACCATTACCCTTTGTTTCCTGTTGCTGAGCCAATTTTGCTTCCAACTCACCACATTCCCCAATATCCTATGGGCTTTTCTGCCACATGGAACAAAATGCTCTATCTTACACAAACATGTGTTCGAAGTTTACACACACTTTCAATAAGTTACAGACTGAAGAGTCCAATAAAAGTTGAAGATCCTGCAGATTGATGACTTGGATTGTTCCAGTCTGAGCTCAAGGATCCCACCATATTTAAATATATCAGTGGATGATCTATCTTTGTACTCATGAAGTCAGTAACTGCTGACTTATACTGTCTGCAACAGATGTATGTTCGAACAGTGGACAGGACACAAACTTGAGAGGTGGGTGGAGAGAGAGAGAATGACCCACTCAAGGGTCCTTCTTATCTGGTATCTCTTAAACTTCTATCCTTTTTTAAAATAAATTTAGAGTATCCAATTCATTTTTTCCAATTAAGAGGCAATTTAGCGTGTTCAACCCACCTTGCACATCTTTGGGTTGTGGGGGCAAAACCCACGCAAACATGGGGAGAATGTGCAAACTCCACACGGACAGTGACCCAGAGCTGGGATCGAACCTGTGACCTCGGCGCCGTGAGACGCCAGTGCTACCACTGCGCCACTGTGCTGTCCTTCAGCTTCTACCCTGAAGAAAAATATTTTTTAAACACAAAATAGAGTTGCTTGGCTTGCCACATGATCTCCATTCAACTGACCAGTTACTCAAATATATTCATGGCTGGTGGATTCCATGTCCATAGTTTACATGGCTGGGTGAATTCCTTTTTCAACCAGAGTTCATTGTCTGAGGTGATCACATCTATTACTCAGTTCCCACCAAGGTGGATACGCCTGATGATTATCCAGATGGTCTATGGATGGGATGCCAACGGCACTCTCTCAAGGTAATTTTCTCTGCTGGTGACTTCTAGACAGGTTGAATTCATTTCAATGGCTTTGGAAGGTCATCTCCATCTTATACTACTGTTTCAATATTCTAAAACTCAATGGTTTTCAGCCAGTAAACACATAAAATAATATTTTATACCAGGCATGGCTAAAGTGCTTGTGACTATTAGCACAGCAATTGTGCAAAATAGAGCACACCTAAAGCAGATGAAGGAACAATTTAATTGTATTTTTGTTTTGTTTACGAATACAAATGTCATTAAATAACTGCATATATAATCAGCATAGGCCACAGGGAAGCACTCCTGTGGCTGTCCACTGATGCACAGGGAGATCATGGTACAGTATCATGAACTAAATGTTTACCACGGTACGTTAGAAGGAGTGCAGAAACACAGGCGTTTAGAACCTGGAGAGAAGATAAGATCCTTTCAGTTGTAATTAAAGATCCTGAATAATATCTTTTATCCCTAAATTGAAGGGAAAATTATATGGAGCAGTTGCAAAAGAGATTAGGGAAGAAATGAGAGCACTCAAAAGTCCCGATTCCTGCTGGAATCATTGATGATAAGCAAAATAAAATTAAGATCTATCAAAGAGAATTTCAGTTCATAAAATATAGATAGTTAAGCAGCTTATCAAGGGAAAAGTGGATAAATATTTGAAGCATATGAAGATACCGTGCTCTGATGAGCGAGTAAGGCAGGAGAACTAGCTGAAATGGCCTATATATGTCCTGTAAATTATGAAAACAAGTTTGAGTGACATGCATAAATAAATGGTATTTTATTAAACTAACACTAAATTAATGTAGATACATGCCATAAATGTGTTGCAGCTGTAGGCCAGAGGCCTGTCACCACTAATGTTTGGAATTTTGTATTTTTGCATTTATTTCTGCTTATATGCCTATATTGAATATTTAAAGTTATTTTGTGTTGAATCGTACTTTGTAGGCAATTAAACATAGATGTAATTGTACTTTGATGAATGATCAATTATATAATCAGTAATATTGCTGACTGTAGATTTGGACTTTTTTCCTCCAGGAACCTTTTTTGCATGTATTCACAGCTGCTGTTTTGGCTAAACATTGTAGACGCACCACCACTCCAAAAAAAAACAAGTTATACTTTTTGACCTTACATAGGGTGGTCAACAAGTGTGGTCATCATGAGATGAAGTTTGATTTTTGGACATAACACTTGATGGATGTCAGATGAGAAGACACCATCAAAGGCTAAATAGATAACCTGGATGTTGTGATCCTGGGCCATGACCTGTGAGATGAATTGATAAGGACTGTGACTTACTTTGAGAATGTTTGAATCAGGCCTTGAAAGTCTAGAATCGAGCCAGAAATTTGGCTTAAAGGGAAGCTGCTTCCAGGAGCTACAGTCGCAGTGGAGTAGTCACCCAACCAAGACAAAGAAAGTGACATCAGAGTGATTGGCCGAAGAATCCACCCAATAATGTTACTCAAGAGACTTGGTAATGTGTGTACAAAGCAGAATTTTCACCAGTTTAGTATCCTGTTTTGGAATGGGCTAAATTGGGGTTATCTATTTTGGGGAGCTGCCATGGAACGGGCCAATTTGGATTGTTGTTTGTGCTTTTAAAAAAATAATCTCTCTTCTTTTCTTTTCATATCCATAAATGTTTTCCCCTTTCAATAAAGTATTTTTCATTCCTTTTACTTTTATATTGTCAAGTTTAATTATCATTATTATTATTCAATGAAATGTTTGTTTTAACACATTACCTAACATTGCCATTCATTCCTGTTGTGTCTCGCATACTACTCTGAATCTAAGTGAGACTCTGAAGGAACTCTTAACATTCCCTCACACGGGTGGCACGTGGCACAGTGATTCGCACTGGGACTATAGTGCTGAGGACCTGGGTTCGAATCCCAGCCCTGGGTCACTGACGGAGTTTGAACATTCTCCCAATGTCTCCGTTGGTTTCACCCACACAACCCAAGGATGTGCAGGTTAGGTGGATTGGCCATGCTAAATTGCTAAATTGCCCCTTATTTGAAAAAATAAATAAATAATTGGGTATTCTAAATTTAAAAAAACAATAATAAACATTCCCTTACACAGTACAGCTGGTGTTAAATGAGTAGAGAAATTAAATTAAGTCTTCAAGAAATGTGACAAAACCCAACCTAATTAAACAACACTGAAGTGGCTGCAGAAAATATAGACGGAAGTTTAGGAAGGATGAGGAACTTGTTGAAGAATCTGATAAAACAAAGAGAATAGTAAAGATATTTTAGAAACACTAACAGGCTGAAGACCTCATACTTTTTTAATATTCATGTTTCCTCATGACTAATTGTTGGAATTTTAAAACTGCGCAATGACCTTTTAAAAATGGCTGACGCTATGCCTGGTTGTGACCCTTGAATGATATGAGCTATCTGGTAGTATCCCTGAAATATGCACCTAGTTATCTCTGAAGAGACACAAGAGACACAGAGACCAAATTTAAAAGGAACAATTCAAAGGCCATCTGTATTTCGGAACCCAGGCTGGCTAACTGGAGTCTTTGGATTTAAGTCAAACAATTCTTTACTCTGTGGTCTTTTATCTTTTTCTGTCCTCCTCTTTTATTGTATCAGTGAAAAGGAGGTAACAATGCCACTCTCCTCCCACATTTGAGTGTGCCAAAATAGACTCTTGAGTTCATCCTGTCACGAGTTTGATGTGGGGTTATTTGTAGAAATTGAATCAAATTAAAATAAAAACACCTTTCTGTTTATGGATGGACAGTGAGAGGAGAAATCAGAGCTGTGTAAATAAAAAAAAGCACTGTCCATAACAACACAGAGTAAGGAAAATAATGGGATTTTTAAAAATTAAACCTTCTCATGATGCAATGGCAGATGTTAAATAGGTACTTTGCTTTGGATTTTACATGGGCATGATTTCTGAACCAGTGGACTGTACACAATGGCATCCACTTGGAATAATAGGCATTTCTGTCCTCAGTCACTGTAAACCGCCTGGATCGAGGTATGAGGAAGTTTTCATTTGATGATATTGGGTTTTTTTTAATGCAATTCATCCGAGTTCAGCATTTTAAGTGCAAATTGTGATTAGCATAATTTGAGTTTCTGTGATGTTTTACACCAGTTTTAAAAGGTTCACACTAGAAACAGGCTCTAACTGGAAAATGGCCACCTCCTCAGGGTGAATTAATCACCATTAGGAGTTCATGTTAAATGCGCTCATTAGCAGGTCTTTGAGGAGCATCTAACATTTAAACTGGAACCTTAGGCTGCAAGGGCACCAATAACATTTTCTCTTCAAGGTTTTGAGTGTAATTTTCTTTTAAATTCATTTCAGGAATTGAAACTGTAGCTCAATGTAACTGGAAAATGTTTTTGCATGTTTTTGAGTAATTTCTATACTCTCAGATGGTGGATGGGAATGTGATTAAAAATGTACATTTTTGTGATAAATCCATTTTCAGCTGTTCTATTCAAACGTCTTCACTATGTTACCACTCAAGTTTACCAAGGATTTTTTAAAAATTACATTTTAAAATGTTTCCCTATTGCACTGGTTCGAGCAGATTTGTGTTTGGTAACATACAAACGGTTTTGAACAGAATCCTGCACTTCTAAAAATGGATGCAATTTGCAGTTTGCACCAAAGCAGACACTCTGCTGCAGCATCTGTATTTTCAGATAACAGAAAAATAGTGAGCATGGTTAACTGTAAATGGACTGTGTGCGCAACTTGAGCAGGATGCGAGTGGCTTAGAGATTCGACTGATGGAAGTTTAATGCAGGGTACATTTTTGGTGGAACAATAAATATATCTATTAAGTGGCAAATCTAGGAAAGGAGCAGATACCTGAGAGTTCAGATGCGCAAACTTTGAGGTGGAGAAACTTTCTTTTTAAAATGTATACGGGATCCGAGGAAGTCTTGTGGCGCAATGGTGGCACCCCTACCTCTGGGTCAGAAGCTCCAGTTTCAAGTCCCACTTCAGGACATAATGGCCACGGAAGGTGCATTCATAACATGGCCAAACAGGTTGATTAACAGCCTGTAATTCCTTCCAATATGATGGGGGCAGCACAGTGGTTAGCACAATTCTTTCACAGCTCCAGGGTCCCAGGTTTGATTCCAGGCTTAGGTCACTGTCTGTGCGGAGTTTGCACGTTCTCCCTGTGTCTGCATGGGTTTTGTCCGGGTGCTCCGGTTTCCTTCCACAGTCCAAAGATGTGCAGATTCGGTGGATTAACCATTCTAAATTGCCCTTAGGTTACGTGGGGTTACTGGTTTACGGGGATAGGCTTAAGTGTGGTGCTCTCTCCAGGAACCGGTGCAGACTCGATGGACCGAATGGCCTCCTTCTGCTCTGTAAATTCTATGATGGCAGTTGGAAAAAGTGAGAAAGATTCCTGGTCAGCCAAACTACAAAAGGCACTGCAGTAATCATGATCCAATCTAATGGAGGTCACGGGTAGCCAATGTCTTCTTGGGGCAAGGCACCTGAAGGAAGAGGATATGGGATCCTAGGTTTCATAATTAAGTTCATAAGGAGAGGTTTAATAAACAGTATGCAAAAGAATATCATACACAGCATGGCCGCCACTCATGTAAAGTGATGAGGTAGTACTGCGATGTTAGAGTTGCCACCTTTAAGATGAGTTATTTGTTATATCCACTGTTATTGTTATATATATTAATGATTTGGATGAGAATGTAGGAGGCATGGTTAGGAAGTTTGCAGATGACACCAAGATTGATGACATAGTGGATAGTGAAGAAGGTTATATAAGATTGTAACATGATCTTGGCCAATTGGGCCAATAGGCCGATGAATGGCAGATGGAGTTTAATTTGGATAAATGTGAGGTGATGCATTTTGTTAGATCAAATCAGGACAGGACCGACCCAGTTAATGTTAGGGAGTTGGGGAGAGTTACAGAACAAAGAGATCTAGCGGTACAGGCTCATAGCTCTCTGAAGGTGGTGTCACAGATGGACAGGGTGGTGGAGACGGCATTCAGCATGCTAGGTTTTATTGGTCAAAATATTGAGTACAGGAGTTGGGATGTCTTGTTGAAGTTGTATAAGACATTGGTAAGACCAATATGGAATACTGTGTTCAGTTCTGGTCACACTATAATGGGAAGGATATTGTTAAACTAGAAAGAGTGCAGAAGAGAGTTACGAGAATGCTATTAGGACTTGATGTTCTGAGTTATAAGGAGAGGCTGGATACCTGGGACTTTTTTCCCTGGAGCATAGAAGGCTTAGGGGTGATCTGATAGAGGTCTATAAAATAATGAGGAGCATAGATAAGGTAGATAGTCAACATCTTTTCCTAAAGGTAGAGGAGTCTAGAACTAGAGGGCATAGGTTTAAGGTGAGAAGGGGGAGATACAAAAGAGACCAGAGGGGAAATTGTTTCTCACAGAGGTTGGTGAGCATCTGGAATGAGCTGCCAGAGGCTGTGGTAGAGGCGGGTACAACTTTTTCCTTTAAAAAACAGTTAGACAGTTACATGGGCTGGGTGGGTAGAGGGGGAGATTGGCCAAATGCGGGCAGGTGGTACGAGCTTAGTGATAGAAACTGGGCGGCATGGACAAGCTGGGCCGAAGGGCCTGTTTCCATGCTGTAAACATCTATGACCCTATATTAAACCAAGGCCATGAGAAAACCGTGAAAGATCCCATGGTACTATTTTTGAAGAAATGTAGGGGAGATATCCCTGATGTCTTGGCCAATTATCACTCAACCAATACTAGAAGACAAATTATCTGGTCATTGTCACTATGCTGTTTTTAGGAAATTGCTGTGGCACAAATTGACTGCTGAATTTCCTACATTACAACTGTTACTACACTTCAAATCTACTTCATTGGCTGCAAAGCACTTTGAGACATCTAATAGTCTCTCTAATTTGTTAGTCCACAGATTTAATATTTTGTTTAATTTTTGTTGTCTTACTTTAGGAAAGATGTTCAGGTCTGAGGGATAGTGCAAAGGGGTTTTAATATTTCATACCAAGGCTTTAAGTATGAGAAGAGAATAAACAGTGACAATTGTTTTTTTAGAAAATATTTTGTTCAAGGCATTTTCACATATACATACAGAAAAATCAGAAGAACAACAGAACAATTCCACAAACAATAAACAACCACAAACCCCCTGCTCCCCTGACACCAACCACACCTCGCTTCCCGCCTTCCTCATGGACCTCACTGTGGTCCATTTTCTTACCATAGCAATGCTTGCCACCCAATAATAGTTCAACATGTTCGGCAAAGCCAGTCCCTCTTCTCCCTCGACCCCGCTTCAAGAATGCCTGCTGCATCCTCGGGGTCCTCCCTGCCCTCAGAAACCCTGAAATCATTCCATTGACCTTCCTAAAAACGACTTGGAAACGAAGATTGGGAGGTTCTGAAATACAAACATAAACCTCGGCAGTACCGTCATTTTCACTCTGTGCACCCGCTCTGCCAGTGACAGCGGCAGCACATTCCACCTTTTAAAGTCCATCTTCATCTTCATCATTCAGTTTATGCAACTGTGCCCAACTCCGTGTCACCTGGATACCCAAAATACCTGAAACTTGGCCCCGCCACTCTAAAAGGCACCCTTGTCTCCTTTCCCATCTTCTGGCCTCAATCGGGAGCATCTCTCTTTCCCAGAATCAATTTGTATCCCGAAAACCAGCCAAATTCCCCCAGGATCTCCATGTTGCCTCCAATGCTGCCCACAGGGTCTGAAATATATAACAGGTAGACTGTGTACAATGAGACCCTGAGCTCAATGACCCCACCCCCACCCCCTCCTCCCCCAACACTCAATCCTCTCCAATTCCTCAATGCCTTATGCCCCATTGCCAGCGGCTTTATCGCCAAGGCAAAAAGCAATGGGTAGACCAGGCACCCCTGCCTTGTCCCACGATACAGCCTGAAGTACACCAAACTCACTCGGTTCATCACACTCATGACCGGCGCTTTATATAGCAGCTGGACCCAATCCACAAACCTCTGCCCAAATCTCGAAGGAACTTCTACTTGTCCAGAAAGCGATGCAACCGCACCTTTACCCTCGGTGGTTCACCTGCCCGCAGCCTCCACCTCCTCAGTGCCGTGCACTTGGACCAATTCCAGATCCGATCAAAGACCTCCCTCCGCTACCAGCTTCTCCAGCATCCTTGCGACACACACATCAGCGTCTGCACCTTCAATGCCTTCAGGCAATCCAACAATTCTTAAATTTTGCCTTTTGGAGCGATTCTCCAGATCCTCCATCTTCGCTCTCAGCCTCTTTTGACTCTCCCATATCACTCCCAGCTCTGCCACCAACGAGGCCTCGTGCTCCCCCACCAACTCCTTCACTTTCTGGAGCGCCTTGCCCTGGGACTCCAGCCTCTGCTCAACTCGCTCGATCCCAGATCTCAGCGGTTCCACCACATTGGCTAGGCCTTCCAGGGCCTCTTTCCTCTGTGGCCGAAACCTATTCTCAGGAACTCTGCCAACTGCCCCATCGACTACTGAGCAGGCAGCATGCCACCCCTTGCCCTCAGCCATCTTTTCCTGAGATGCAGGACAAAGACTCTCCTAATCCCACTGCTCCTTCTTTCTTGCACCACTCCTTGTCCGCAGATCCATCCACGAACCACACCGAGGAGTATTATCTTCCGCAGGCACTTCTGCACCTTTAACCTCAAATACTATTGCCCTTCGGGCAGGAAAGGACCAAAAATATCCGCCTTGAGCAGATGCCACCAAATGTGCGATCACTCCCTCCATGGCTGCCACCGGAGGTCCTCAACAGTGACAACTTTTATTAGAATAAAGGAGGTTAAGTGGAGATCTGGTGGATGTTTCAATAGTGTGAAGGTATAATGAGGTAAATTTGGGGAAGAATTAGATGTATCAACAACTAACAGGAATAAATGTAAGGTAGTCGCCATAAGAATGAAGGAAATGATTGTTTATGTGCAAAAAAGTTGTTGAGATTGCCTCATCAAAAATAATGACGACTTTCACACTTTTATTGGAGAAGTCAATGAATTTTGAAAAGAAAACTGCTAATACGGGAAGGGCTGGAAGTTAGATCTAACTGAATAGCTTTTTCAGAAATCTGGACAGGCACAGTCAAATGGTACCTTATTGTGCTGTAAAAATCCATAATTAATTGAGAACAAAGTGATGGAATTACTTAGCTATCATCTGTGGAGAAAGACAGAAAGAAAGTTAAATGACATGGTGCCGCTCCTAGCCCCCCCCCCAGGGGTGGGACAATAGGGGGCGAGGAGCGGACTCCGACGCCGGAGTGAAACTCTCCGGTTTTCACTCCAGAGCCGGCACTTAGGGCGCGATTCCCCTCCCCCCACGCCGGTTGGGAGAATAGCGGGAGGGCCTCCCGACATTTTTCGTGCCCTCCCGCTATTCTCCCCCACCCCCCCCCCCCACGCCCGACCCACGCCATGAATCGCCGCTCGCCGTTTTTTACAGCGAGCGGCGATTCTCTGAGGCTGATGGGCCGAGCGGCCGGGCCTTCACGCCCGTTTCAACACGGCAACAAACACACCTGCTCGCTGCCGTCGTGAAACGGGCGCCTGGTGCCCGTTTGGGGCATCTGGGGGCCCGATTGGCACGGCAGTACCATAGGCCCGCGATCAGTGCCCACCGTAACGGCGGCACTCTTTTCCCTCTGCCACCCCGCAAGATCAAGCCGTCACATCTTGCGGGGCGGCCGAGGGAAAAAACGCTAACTGCGCCAGCCGGCATGACGCTTGATGTGCGGCCTTGACGACCGTCGACAAGGCCGCGCCACCGTGACGCACGAGGCTGCGCTCCAACCCCGCCCGGGGGGGAGAATCGGCCTCGGAAGTGGGCGTGAAGGCTGCCATGGGTCACAGCCTGTCCTACGGCAGCCTTTACGATTCTCCGCATTTGCGGAGAATCTCGCCCTTAGTCTCCCATTGGGATAATCCCGCCCAATGTTTTTATTTGGATATGACTTCAACAAAATTGAAGGACAATAGAATTGTGATGGGTTACATACTTTGAAAAGAGGCGGGGGGAGGAAGAACAAAGGGAAGGTCTGGGATAGGGTAGAGGCCAGGAAACTAAGTGACAAAAAAGTCATGGAACAAAGACAAAGGTTGTTAAAAAGAGACAAAGGACATGATTCAGTGGGCTTGAAGCTGTCCGCTTTCGGGAACGTTGGCGGGGTATTTCTCGACAGCTGCAGCACCGAGATTCACCGTCACCTTTCCGTTTTTTGGGCTTTAGGGAGTTTCTCCCCGCCAAGGCCACACTTCAGTTGATTTCCTACACTGGTGAGGTGCGTTCGCCAGCAGGACCAACCCCCTGCAGATCGGGTGCCATTTTATTTGGCTACTCTAATCTTAGTCCCCCACCCCACTTTCTGAACACTTTCACCATCCCGCCCCCTTTCACCAACCCCAACGTTTCATGTGCCCTTGAAACCTCCGCCCCTGAACCACCTCTAATGGGCAAGGCCCCTCCTGGGCCTGACTCCTGGCAGTGCAAACCTACCACTCTGGCAGTGCCAGGTGGCATTGTCAGGGTGCCAGGTGACACTGTCAGGGTGCCAGGATGATTGCCAGGGTACCACCCTGCCCTGTCTCCAACCACCTAGGGGTCTTTAATGGCCTGCAGGACCCTCCAACGTGCCATTACGCCTGGACCATGTTTGTTGAAACCAGTGCTAGACGGCGCCTGGTCAGTGTCTCCCAGACACAGCCCTTGACTGCCGGGTGAAAGGGGCATCAGGAGCTTATCTGGATCATGTCCAGTGAGGGTGAGATTCAAATCGCACTGAGTTGGGTGATTCAAGCTAGGCCCGATGACTGGGGCTCTCGCACGATTCAGCCGGGCGCAACACGGTGTCTAAATCGCGCTCAAAGCATTTGTTCAGAGTGAGTTTAAATGCCAAAATATTGAAATAATGGCACCCTGGTCCACTTCTCAATGACCTACAAAATGTCATTCTCTTTCCATGGCATTTTCCAATGCAATTGCAGGAGGTGTAATGCCTGCCCTTTACCTCCTCTCTCCTCACTTACTGTACAAGGCTCTAAACATTCCTTCTATGTGCAGTAGCAATTTATATTCTTTCTATATTCCCTGCTTGCAATGTGGTCTCTTCAACATTGGGGAGCCCAAATACAGATTGGGTAATCACTTTGCAGAATTCCTCGGCTCAGTCCGCAAATCTGACCTCAAGCCTCAGTTGTTTGCTATATTAATACACCAGTTTGCTCTCACACTCACATTTCTGTCTTCAACCTACTGCAGTGCTCCAATGAAACTCAACATAAGCTCAAGGAAAGCTTAGGCACTTTACAACCTTCTGGACTCAACACTGACTTCAACAATTGCAGACCTTGTACTACGTACTGTGTACATTGGGTACATTATACCGTTGGTGCTTGTTCACATGAGGCCACCTCTTTATGATGCTTTGCCAACAGGGCATTTGCTCACTTTAAATGTCACATTTAATATTTGGTCTATGGCCAAGAGCATGCCAACATTACAATACATGAATAAAATCCGATTCAGTGCAAGAGTTAATATAGAGAAAATAGTCTGCTTCTACCAGCTACAAGAACCCATATCGATTCCTGAAGCAGACAAAGCTCCAGGTTTCTACCGGTAAGGTTGATGCGTCGTTCTTCAATGATATGAGTGAAGATTATCACATGGGCCACACAAGAATCAACCTATAACACTGACAGCCCCCCTGGGAAATTGAAATAAGTCTGCTTTTTGCCGCCAGAGCAAATGGATGTCTCCACCTCTGAATATAAAGGACGGTGAATATTTATAGATGTGGGCAAGTTGTGTCTCAATATGGTGCACTCACTCAACATTTAGTATCTTTGATTTTTGTTATTTGTCACTGGGCTAGATCTTCAATTGACTCGTTGAGAGATATGAGTGGGGTCTGTGAGAGTTGTTGAAGCTCACATTTCATTGTGAGCTACGTCTTCAGAATTGGAAGGAGAGAAAATTTGGATGGAAAGGTTACATTTTATGGTGAATACTGTTTAAGATGAATAGCTGCTGAAAAGAGCATACAATGCCTGCCAAGATGTTAATTTTCACTGCACAGGTAGCTGGAATTATTTTTGCCCCATATAATGATGATTCCATTCCATCGCTACCTCAGCATGTTTAGTTCATAGTTGAAAAGGGAAAGCTTTTTATATGTTATAATACATGTGTTGAAGAGTTTTCAAGGCTGTAATTTAATCTTCAGAATTTCTCACAATGCTTAAGTTTTAGTTGCAGATTTTATAAAATCAGATTACATTTATAAATCCTACCAATTCATCACTTTTTAACAGTTTAACGTGCTTTCATAAAAGAATTGACTCAGCATGGAATTAGAATATTTTTATGACAAAATCACAATCCACTTAGAAGTAAAACTCAACCAAGCATTGGTATTCCATTGTTAGATGGACTGTATATTAGGTGTCAGCTGTAGCTCAGAAGTAGCATTCACACGCAGATCAGTCTATCGTAGGTTCAAGTCCTGCTCAGGGGATATGGATTATGAAGTACAGACTGAAACCCAACGCAATTACTTAATGGAATTTTGTTGGCGATGTAGCTCATCAGATGAGACAATTGAGTCTCTTGTCTCAGATGACCACAGAAGATCTCTCGGCCCTGTTTCGAACAGTCGCTGCGTTATCACTGGTATCCTGGCCAATATTTAATCCTCAACCAACATCACTAAAAACAAATCATCCCATTGCTATTTATGGGATCTTGTTCGGTGAAAATTGTCTGTCTTAGTTCCTTGCATTATAAGAGTGACTAACACTCCAAAGTTAAAAGGAAATTACTGCAGATTCTGGAATCTAAAGCAAAAGCAGAAAATACTGGACAATCTCAGCAGGTGGAGAGAGAAGGGAGCTAACGTTTCGAGTCTGGATGACTCTTTGTCAAAACTAGAGAGAACTGGAAATATGGTCAGGTTTGTACTGTTGTGGGGAGGCATGGAGCGGTGGGGCTGAGTAGGGAGCCAGCAATAGGTGGAGATTGACAAAGATGTCATGGACAGAAAGACAAAAGGAATGTAATTGGGGATGATTTAGGCTAAGAAGGGTGCAGATAGTGACAGATAAAGAGAGTAGAATCTCTGAGTGGCACTGGGAACAGGGAACAGGTGGCCCAAGTGAGATGGGAGAAGGGGGACAATGATAAGGGGAAAACAGGAGCAGATTCTCCATTATTGGGACTACATCCCCCACACCGGCGTGCAAACTGTGGAGTTTTATTCCTGAAAATCCTGTAAAAAAAGGGACACAAATTCATAGCCCTGCAGGGGGCTAGCAGGGACCCGGAGTAAATCTCTCAGCTTTTGCTGAAGATACAGGCCCCCAGACTTCCGGGTCGGGCCACGGACTCGGACCGCAGAGCCAGACCCAATAAAGATACCCTCCCTATCAGCCACGCGGCCAACCCTCAAACCCCGTGCAAGCTCTCCCCGGCCCCCTGTAAGGCTCCCTTTGGCCTCCGATTGGCCCACCCCCGACCAGGGCGGCCGCGGACTGAGTCAGCAGCTGCCATACGAGTATCCCGATCGGCAATAGCAGGTTAGTTCCACGCCGTCGGGAACTCGGCCAGTCGGGGGCGGAGAATGTCGGAGCTGGCCTCTGGCAATAGCCCCCGGCGGCACGGCGTACTCCCTGATGATGCCGCTTTTCAGTGCGCGGAGAATCGCCGAACCGGCGCGGGCCTGATTTCGGGATCAAACTGGATTCTCCGCCCCGGCGCCGGCTGCGATTTCAGCGTTGGGTTGTGGAGAATCCAGCCCCAGATCTATGGAAGAAATTAAGATAAATTGATAGAAATAAAAATGGGGTGAAGGTGGAAACACCGTTTGTAGTCTGAAGTTATTGAACTCAATGTTAAGTCCCGAAGGCTATAACATGCCTAATCGCAAGATGAGGTGCAGTTCCTCGAGTCTGCAAAGGGCTTCACCGGAACATTGCAGCAGGCCAAGGACGGACATGTGGTCATGAGAGCACGATGGTGAGTTGAAATTCAAGCAACAGGAAGGTCTGGGTCCAGCTTGCAGATGGACTGAAGGTGTTCTGGCATGGCAGTCATCCGATCTGCACTAGTCTCTCGAATAGAGAGTAGGCCGCATTGGGAGCAGCAAATGCAATAGACCAGATTGAAGGAGGTGCACATGAAGCGCTGCCTCACTTGCAAAGAGTGTTTAGGCCCTGGGATGGTGAGCAGAGAGGAGCTAAAGGGGTAGGTGTTACACCTTCTGTGATTGCTTGGGAAGGTGCTATAGGAAGAGGGTGAGATGTTCAGGGTGATGGAACAGTGGACCAGGGTTTCCCGGAGGGAACCCTCCCTGCAAAATGCTGGTACAGGGAGTGAGGGAAATATGTGTTTGGTCATGGCATAATGCTGGAGTTGGTGGAACTGGCAGAGGATGATTCTTTGAATGCGGAAGCTGGTGGGGTGAAAAGTGAGGACAAAGGGGACCGAATCCTGGTTCTGGGAGGGAGGCGAAGGGATGGGAGTAGAGTCACGGGAGATGGGTCGGACATGGTTGAGAGCCCTGACAACCATGGTGGGTGGGGATCCATGATTAAGAAAGAATGAAGACATGTCAGCAGCACTGTTTTGGAAAGTTTCATAATTGGAACAGATGCGACAGCGGTAAAGGAACTGGCACAATGGGATGGAGTCCTTACAGGATGGCGTCCTCACAATACTTCAAAGTATCTGGCAAAAATATCCTGATGTCAAGCAAGGTACTATAAAAGTGCAAGTCTGTTATTTTTGATTTATATTGGACAGATTTTTCACGGTTTTCATTTCATTTTTCATTTCAAGAAACAGCACTGCAATTCCGAGTCTTTTCCTTTTGATTTATATCACACAAGATTTTCCACGGTCTTCTGGGTCTCATTTTAAGAAACAACACAACAATCACATTTAATCAGTTATGTGAATGATTTAAACTTCTTTACTTCAAACATCAACCTGTTATAATCTTTAAGGACTCCAACATCCTGAAAATGGATTCCATTCAAGTAAGAAATGATAATACTAAATGTATTATTTATATCTATAACAAATGATTCACTATATGTATATTTGAGCATTGTTTTGAGGTAAAATGGGAAATAAAAAACCCTAACTGACATTGACAAGCATCAAGATCATAAACTAAGGCATAATTGTGTAAAACACTATGCTTACCCTTTTAGTGTGTTAGGCTAACAGGTAACCAGAAAAGTCATCCATCCCACTGATAATAAACAAAGATATATTTCAAGTTACCACAAATTGCACTTTTACTTTCACTTCATCTTTCCTTTATACATCAGTATCCACAGCCAGTAACTGTCTTTGTGATTTTCACATGAATAATTCATATCAGAACTTAACAGTAACTTGAGAGGTGAAAGGTGATGTCCTTGTTGCAGTGCTTTCTGGTGACTAGCTGAAGCCTGCCAGGTTATATATAGAAGAATTCCTACAGTCCAGAAGAAGGCCATTCGGCTCATTGTGTCTGCACCGACCCTCGGAAAGAGCACCCTACCGAGGCCGATCTATGACTCCTGCTGCAGAACAGAAACATGGCTCCCACTCTGTCCACAAGTGCATGTACTGTTTCTCCTGCTGTTGATGTCACTATTGTGCATCCACTACACACCATCAGCTTGCAGACACCTCCAGCTCTCTGCCACCCACTCCCCATCATTTGCTCCCTCCTACTCCTTGCTACTCAGTCTCCCCTCCCCAACCTTTGTTCCACCATTTTTTGCTCTGCTGCTTCCCACTTTTGGATGTTCATTACATCATCCCATACTAATTTCTGGGATGAGAGGGTTGTTCCATTAAGTGAGACTAAAAAGCCTATGTCTGGATTCTTTGGAGTTTAGAAGAGTGAGGGGTGATCTTCTTCAAGCATAAAAGATCCTGAGGGGGCTTGACAGGGTAGATGGTGAGATGTTTTCACTAGTCGGAGAGACTCGAACAAGGAGACTTAGATACAAGGTAAAGTGTCAGTCATTTAAAACTGAGGTGCATGGAAATAACTTTTTACAGAGGGTGGTGAATCTCTAGAATTCTCGGTGCCGGAGGATGGTCTGAATGTGCGGAGAGTGCACCGTCTGCCATTGAAGCATCACCTAATGCAGATTTATATTGAACATGAAGGAGGCTGTAACATTTTCCAACTGATTTTATTAGGTTCACTCAAAATATTTTTGTCTTGTGTCTTTCAAGCAATGCTTGTCAATGAGCCCTCGTGACCCTGGCTACTCACACACCTTGATAACATGTAGTGTTCCTGAGGAGGAAACAGGCTATCTTTTTCAGGCTATTAGACCTTTTGTGTTGTGAAATTCCTGCTTAACTGGGCTGTTGGTTCTAACCCGATTTCACATTATCTTTCCTATGTTCAGATGTGTTAGAATTACATTAAACTCAACTCTGTTTTTGACTGTATCCACCAGACTTATTAAACAGTTGTACAGAAGTCAGCAGGAGCAGAAAAATACATATTTTCACAGTAATTAAGTTTAGTTAGCTCCGTGTAATAGAAAATGAATTGTTTGCTACTTTGTAATTAAATTTTATATTGAGTGGTTCAGCCTTCCCAAATTCGTGTCTGCCTGGCTTCGCCAACTCACTTCAGAGGTTCCAAGCAGGTTCACCGATTTGTATGACAAGCTGATAAATATGTTTGAAACAGTTATTGGATCCATGTGAATTTAAATAACTGAGAGATTGAAAAAGAGATTCTAATTAAACACCTTTTAAACAAATTACATAGGATTTTTATATTTGAATTGAATGACTTTACGGTATTTGAAAGACACATTTACAGATAAGTGAAGCTGTTTTAACCTCTTCTGCACCACAACAGAACAAAAGCCAATACCAACGTGAAATGCTTGTTTAAAAATGCTTCTTCTAATTTCTCAATAGTGCTCTACCTTTTGAATCTCGAAGCCCAACGGTAGTAGCTTGCAACTCGGTTAATAATTGGGCGTTCCTCAGTGATCAATTACTTTACTCAGAACACTATCAGTGTCCCGTCAAATATTTCTGTATGAATTGCACAACTGGGGAAATAACTGAGGAATCTAACACACAGTTAGATGGCCTACTCCTGCTCCTAGTTCTTATGTTCTTATGAATGATCCCTGGAATGAAGAGCTTGTTGCATGAGGAATGGATGAGAACTCTGGGTCTGTACCCGTTGGAGTTTAGAAGGATGAGGGGGTTCTTATCCAAACTTACAGGATACTGCGGGGCTCAGAAAGAGTGGACGTGGTGAGGATGTTTCCACTTGCAGGAAAAACTAGAAAATGAGGACACAATCTCATACTAAAAGTACGATACTTTAAAACAGAGATGAGGAAAAATTTCTTCAGCCAGAGGGTGGTGAATCTGTGGAACTCTTTGCCGCAGAAAGGTGTGGAGGCCAAATCACTGAGTGTCTTTAAGACAGAGATAGATAGGTTCTTGATTAATAAGGGGATCTGGGTTATGGAAAGAAGGCAGGATAATGGGGATGAGAAAATATCAGCCATGATTAAATGGAGGAACAGACTTTATGGGCTGAGTGGCCTGATTCTGCTCCTATGTCTTGTGGTCTTATGTTGTATGCGTGCGAGAAGCATGATGTCAAGTAGAAGTATTTTGTGAGACCCTTCTTAATTGTGTTGGCTATTTAAAGTGAAGTTTACTTTTCTATTTAAGTACCTTGTTGCCTGGAAATTAATGTTTGCATTGTGTTGATTTTGATTTGATTGTTATTATAAAAGATTTATAAAGTGAAATCTTGTCCATCAGATTCTTTCCATTAGAATCATTTGTGGATTCTCTCCATTTAAAAAGTTATCTTTTGCCTTTTCTTTCCGGCAAAAAATAGTTCTATTTCTCAGTCTTTTGTTTAGGCCTCATCTCCCAGTTCTTGTATATCCCTGGGAATCTATCTTGCACCTTTGCCAATGTATTTCTATCCTGTATATAATATGGAGATCAAAACTGTTCACAATCCTCAGTGGTCTATGCAAGGCTAAAATAACTGCTTTTGAGTTTGCTTTTTTAAATAGAACTTTGTGAAAATAGTGGCGGGATTCAATAGAAATAAATTCTAAGTAAATTTGTGGCGGGTTTTTCAGGGAGTTCCTCACTGCTATCCAATGCCCCTTCCACCGCAAGAGCACCATGGGCAAGACGTGGACAATGGAAAAGTCCACTGACCTCGGGCGGGATTCTCTGGTCGCTGGGCGGGCGCAGCTTGGGAATCCCACCCTTAGTCACTTTTTTGGGCCCTGGGGAGTTTCTCATGGGGTTTGGCCCACACTGCGGGCTTGATTTAACTAATTGGGAACAAAATCCCACAATGAGTGTATTTAGTCGCTTGTTTCCTGGCGCAAGCAGTGCCGAGAAACACATGGTATACAATGCAACTCGCTTTGTCTAAGGGGCCTCTGCAGGAACACACAGCTGAGGCCACACATAGTCCTGTTTTATACACTGGGAAGCTATGCTCGCCGGAAGTCCCCACTGTAACGAGAGATCAGGACGTCATTTTTAAATGGAATTCTGACCTCCGAGGCCCGTGAAGAATCCCCTGACGCCCCCCCCAGCCTGAACTCACTATAGAAGGGTCCCCATCCTACTCCCCACACCCCCAACGCCCACGAAGGGTATCCCAGCCCGATCGCATGTCTGCAGAAAATGCCAGCTAAGCACCTTGGCAGTGCCAACCTGCCACTCTGGCACCCAGGTGGCACAGTCAGGATGCCATACTGGCACCTCCAAATGGCACCAGCATTGCCAGTCACCACCATTCCTCCTAGTCCCTGGGGGACCCCCATGAGTGCCATTCCATCTGGTCCCCGTTTGTGGAGACGAGTGCTGAACGGCGCTTGCCCAAGGTCTCAGAGGCAAACGGGATGAATCTCAAAGCCTCAGGTACCTTGGGATTTAGAGTGAGGTTGGCTTTCTTGCTCTAATATGCAGATTTGCCAAAATGAGATCCCGTGCACAATGGATCTCGCGAGGCATTGTGAGCTGGGTAGATCCCAGGTGGGTGGTCTCCCGGCTTTAATTGGCCATGCTGCACTGCAGCGAGCTGCTTTTTAGGCTCAGCGTATCCATTGGATTGCTGGGGAACTGAATTCAGGGATTGGGCCGCCATTTTAAAAGGGTGTCCCGATCTCTAAGTGTGCTTACCTCCCAGCCATGGGCAATGTCACATCCTGCACACACGGACACTACCTCACCCCCTCCCCCCATATGAGGATACGCCGCCATAGGATCGCTCTGGGCCTTGGAGCCCTCCCCTCTTCAGGCCCCCCGCAAACCCCCTTACAGCATCCCCCATCCATGAACTCCCAAACTTCCCTACTTAATTGCCCTGCACACTCACACTCTTTAAACGCCGCTCCACCCTCTTTTCATGGACATGTCCCCCCCTTGAGTCATGACCCTTGCACTATCACCTTGACACCCTTGCAATGCTTTTGCCAGCTTGGCGATGCCACCCAGACACCTTGGCAGTGCCAAAGTGCTCATATTCCGTGGGAGGGCCAGGGTGACACCCAGCACAGTCCCTGACTGCCCAGGGGTCTCCAGTGGCCCTGGAGACCCCCTGGGTACCGTTCCATCTGGTCAGGTTCTAGTGGACCAGTACTGATCGGCACCTGGCTGCAACTTCACCAGGGAGGTCAGTAGATTGAGGGAGGCCTGTATATCCTGGTTTGGTAACCTTACGTAGGTTTAAGGCCGACTTTAGTGAGCACCATTTGGTCCCGTCCCTTTTGGGAGAGTTCCGATTCCATCGTCTTGCAGGATTTAGGTAGATCTCGTGAGGTGCGAAGGCTGCCAGGAGGCCGGGAGGAGGCTCCCCGGGGGCATCTACTGACCACGTTGTGCTCTTGCCCGACCACAACGGGGCCACTGAATTGCGCCCAGTGATTTGTGTAACAGTACACCAAGATTCCTATGGTTGTCTACAATCATTTAGAAACCGTGTGTTGCTCCTTAGTCTTCTCAACAAAATGCACCACTTCACACTTACCTGTATTGTTTCTGTCCATCATGGTTTTCGTGTAACACAGGCATTATTTTAACTTCATTCAGAGAATGTGGGCGTCATTTGTTAGACTAGCATTTATTGCTCAACATCCCAAATTTCCCTTTAGAAGGTGTGATAAGCTGTTGCCTTGAACTATTACAGTCCATGTGGTCTAGATACATCAACAGTGCTGTTAGGGAGGAATTTCTCGGATTTTGACCCAGCGACAGTGAATGAGCGACAATATATTTGTTGGGAAGGGAACTTCCAAGTGGTGGTGCTCCCATGTGTTTGCTGCCTTTATCCTTCTAGTTGGTAGTAGTTGATGATTTGCGAAGTACTGTCAAAGGAGTCTTGCAGTGCATCTTGTAGATGGTACACACTACTGCCTATCTATTGGTGGTAGAAGGAGTGTATATTTGTGGATAGATTGCCAATGAAGTGGACAGCTTTGTCCTGCATAAATTAAAGCTTCTTGAGTGTTGTAGCTGGATTCATCCAATCAAGTGGAGAGTATTCCTTCACACTCCTGATTTGTGCCTTGTAAATAGTGTATTTATAGTATTTACACAGCGATTCCAGTTCAGTTTCTGGTTAATGATAACCCTCAGGATGTTGATAGTCAGGATTCAGCAATGGTAATGCCATTGAATGTCTGGGGGTAATGGTTAGAATGTGTCTTGTTGAAGGTGGTCTTTGCCTCTCATTTGTGTGTTATTAATCATACTTGCCACTTGTCAGCCCAAGTCTGGATATTGTCCAGGTCTTTCTGCATTTGGACATGGATTGCTTCAGTATGTGAGTGATTGTGAATGATGCTGACCAATGTGCAATCATCAGCGAATATCCCCACTTCTGAACTTATGATTGAAGGCAGGTCATTGATGAAGCAGCTGAAGCCAGTTGGACCAAGAATTCTGTTTTGAGGAACTCTTGCAGTGATGTCCTGTAACTGAGATGATTGACCTCCAACAACCAAACCATTTTCCTTTGTACCACGTTGCCAGGTATGGCGCCAAAGAGCGGAAAGTTTTTCCCTTAATTCCCATTGATTCCAGTTTTTCAGGGACTCCTTGATGCTATACTCGATCGAATGCGCCTTGATGTCAATGACAGTCACTCACACCTCTCCTCTGGAGTTCAGCTCTTCTGTCCATGGGCTGGATTCTCCCCTACCCGGCGTGACGGAGGGTCCCGGCGTAGGGGAGTGGCGCCAACCCCTCAGGGGTCGGGCCTCCCCACCACCGGCGCATGCGCGATGTGGGTTTCTCTTCCGCTTCCGCCATGGCGGAGGCCGTGGCGGCCGCGGAAGAGAAATAGTGCACCCAGGGCACTGGCCTGGAGTCTGAGCGGGGGGCCCCCCGATCGCGGGCCTGGCCACCGTGGGGGC
Organism: Scyliorhinus canicula; assembly: GCF_902713615.1. Lineage (NCBI taxonomy): Eukaryota > Metazoa > Chordata > Chondrichthyes > Carcharhiniformes > Scyliorhinidae > Scyliorhinus > Scyliorhinus canicula. The sequence goes on along the minus strand of NC_052156.1, from coordinate 66,063,553 downwards.
ACCCCCCGGGATCCGATCGCCCCCCGCCCCACCCCAGGACCCCGGGGGCCCGCTCGCGCCGCTGGTCCTGCCGTTACAGGGGTGGTTCAAACCTCGGCGGCGGGGAGGCCTCCCAGCGGCGGGTCTTCAGCCCATCCGGGCCGGAGAATCACCGCAGGGGCCTCGCCAATCGGAGTGGCGAGATTCCCGCCACCGCCACTTCCCGGGTGGCGGAGAATCTCTGCCACGGCGGGGGCCGAATTTTCGGCGGCCCCAGGCGATTCGCCGACCATGCTGGGGGTCGGAGAATTTCGCCCCATGTTTGAACCAAGGCTGTAATGAGGTCAGGGGATGAATGGCCCTGGCATAACCCGAACTGAGCATCAGTGAGCAGGTTATTGCTAAGTACATGCCGCTTTACAGCGCTGTTGATAACCCTTTCCATCGCTTTGCTGAGATTGAGAATTGACTGATGGAGTGCTAATTAGCTGTGTAGGATTTTTCCTGCCCTTTGTGTACAGGACATCGCTGGTCAATTTTCCACTTGACCGGATAAATGCCAGTACTATAGCTGTACTAGAACAGCTGGGCCAGGGGCATGACAAGTTCTGGAGCATCAGTCTTCAGCGCTACTGCTGGACTATTGTCAGGGCCCAGAGCCTTTACAGTATCCAGTGCCTTCAGCTATTTCTTGATATCATGTGGAATGAATCAAACCGGCTAAAGATATGGATATGGATATGGGACAAGGGGGATATGGGGAAGGGGGTATATGGGGGAAGGGGGATATGGGGGAAGGAGGGATATGGGGGAAGGGGGTATATGGGACAAGGGGGATATGGGGGAAGGAGGGATATGGGGGAAGGGGGATATGGGGGAAGGAGGGATATGGGGGAAGGGGGATATGGGGAAGGAGGGATATGGGGGAAGGGGGATATGGGGGATATGGGGGGATATGGGGAAGGGGATATGGGGGAAGGTGGGATATGGGGATATGCGGGATGGGGATATGAGGATATGGGGGAAGGAGGATATGGGGAAGGAAGATATGAGGGAAGGGGGATATGGGGAAGGGGATATGGGGGATATGGGGAAGGGGTATATGGGGAAGGGGATATGGGGAGGGGGTATATGGGGGAAGGGGGGATAAGGGGGAGGGGACATGGGGTAAGAGGGATATGGGGGAAGGGGGGATATGGGGGAGGGGGATATGGGGGAAGGGGGATAAGGGGGAGGGGACATGGGGAAGATGGATATGGGGAAGGGGGATATGGGGGCAGGGGATATGGGGATGTGGTGGGAGGTGGAATATGGGGGAAGGGGGAGATGGGAAAGGGGGATATGGGGGAATGGGGATATGGGGAAGGGGGATTTAGGGGAAGAGGGGGTGGGGAAAGGGGGGCAGCAGTGGGGGGTTCTCACTTGGCACTGCGTGGCAGGCGGTTTTGCCGGGTCTCCGGGTGTGTGATTGTCTTTTGTGCAGTGACGCCGCCCGCGTCCATGACGGGTGTCGCCATTGCGAATGGTGTCCCGCCGCTACTAACTCATTCCCAGCCGGGGGGCCCGACTCCGGAGAGATTCGCGCCGATTTTGGCACCGGGTTCGGGCCCTCGCGCCGATTCATGGAGAATCCCGCTTGTCATCTTTCAGAGGAGACATCAAATCAAAGTACCATTTGCCCTCTCGGGTAGACTGTAAAGATCTCATAGGAGTATTTCAAAAAGCAGGGGTTTTATCCCAGATATTCTGGCCAATATTCATTCCTCAATCAACATAAAAAAAAAATTATCTGGCCATTATCTCAGTGCTGTTTCTGGGAACTTGGTTATTCACAAATTAACTGCTGAATTTCCTTCTTTGCAACTCAGATTTCACTTCAAAAATACTTCATTGCCTGTAAAATACTTCACCAGATCTTGAGTTATTGAAAGGCACCATAAAAATCCAATTAGTTTTCTTTTTCTGAAATGTATTTGCTAATCACATATTTATTCTGCAAGTTCACTAAAGTCTTCCTCTATTTTGCCACATTTGTCTGTTGAATTAACAATACCTCCCAGTTTGGTGTTGTTTACAAACTTTGCAAAATGTTCTTCTGATTTTTTTTTGTTCAAATGAGTAATGCAGGGCGGCATGGTAGCACAGCTGCTTCACAGATCCATAGTCCGAGGTTTCATTCCCGGCTTGGGTGACTGTCTATGTGGAGTTTGCACAACCCCCCCGCCCCTTCCCCCCCCACTCGTCTGCATGGGTTTCTTCCAAGTGCTCCGGTTTCCTCCCACAGTCCAAAGATGTGCAGGTTATGTGGATTGGCCATGCTAAATTGCCCTTAGTATCCAAAAAGATTAGGTGGGGTTACTGGATTACTGGGATAGGGTGGGGGCATGGGCTGAAGTCAGGTGCTCTTTCCAAGGGCCGGTGCAGACTCAATGGGCCGAATGACTGCACTGTAAACTCTATTCTATTCTATTCTATAGAGTGAATAATAATTCCAGCTTCCAGTCCTTTGAGAACCCAGAACATCTATCACCACTTTCTTTGAAGACATGTTAAACAAAACCGGTTTTATTTCTGCGAGAGAGCAATTAGAAATGAAATGAAATGAAATGAAAATTGCTTATTGTCACAAGTAGGAATCAAATGACATTACTGTGAAAAGTCCCTAGTTGCCACATTCCGGCGCCTGTTCGGGGAGGCTGGTATGGGAATTGAACCGTGCTGCTGGCCTGCCTTGGTTTGCTTTAAAAGCCAGCTCTTTAGCCCTGTGCTAAACCAGCCCCAGTGCTTTCAGCAATTGTGATATATGAAATGAATTTGCCATATCCGACACAAACGCATACATAGATTTACTATTCCACCTTTCCATGTCAAAATTGTTCCAGATGACCAAGAATTTGATTTTAGTCTTAGCACTAATTCTGTTTTTTTACCTGTTTGGCCTCAAATTGATTTACATTTATATTCTGTTGTTGGTAGGAAGTGTTATGCCTGGTCCCTCCCTAGATGAGGTTGCTACATTTGTTATGATTCAGCCGGGCTGCTCCCAAATAGTTAAACTCCTGAGTGAGGAGTGATGAACTGGCTTTATTCCAAAGCTAGTTCCTCAGATTCACTTGTGTCTGCGTGGGTTTCTTCTGGGTGCTCTAGTTTCCTCCCACAGTCCAAAGATGTGCACGTTAGGTGGATTAGCCATACTAAATTGCCCCTTAGTGACCTAAGATTAAGTGGGGATACTGGGTTACAGGGATAGGGTGGAGGAGTGGGTTTAAGCTTAAGAAGGGTGCTCTTTCCAAGGGCCGGTGCAGACTCGATGGGCTGAATGGCTTCCTTCTGCACTGTAAATTCTATCATTCTATGATTAACACAAAAGATTAAACTCATTAATATCACACATGAAAATAGCTTACAATTACCCCCTAAACAATACTACTAAATACAGTAAATACAGTAATTACTACCTATATTTCCAATTAAACAACAAGAAAGAAAAAACATACAGCTCTCAATCCATCCAGCAACCCAACGGCACAGAGTAATACTTTTTTTTTGGAAGAGATTTGGCTCCTATTAGAACCCCTGCAGATTCTGGATGCCTCCACGATGCTGTTTCAACTGGTTTGTTTTAGCTTCCTACTTTCCTCCGACAAGTCTGCACTGCTTTGAATACTATTAATATTTCTTTTTAATATCCTACTGTGAGAGCAAAAACCTTTACTGGGGTCTAAAGGGTAGCCAGATCAAAACTCAACTGAAACGCTTTCTCAAAATAACTGAATACCTTAGCTCTACCTACAATGGTGTCATATCCCAAGCTGAAAACAAATCAACTCTCCAGGCTGAAAACACGGCCGGGATTCTCCGCCGGGTTGGATATTTGCTACAGGGGGGTATGAGAATTGCGCTACATCGCTCCGATGTCCGCCCGCCAATTCTCCGGCGCCGGTTCTCAGGCGCCAGCAGGATCCCAGCCGCGCCAGTCAGGGCCGTTGAAAGCGCCCCTCCCGCCCCCCCCCCCCCGGTGATTCTCCGGGCATTTACGGGCTGAGTGACCACCAAATTCGGCCGAGTCCCGCCAGAATGGGTTACGTATGGTTCCACCCGGCGGGACCTCGGAGTTCTGGCCGCGGGGGCCGTCCTGGTGGGGGGGGGGGGGGGGCGGGGGATCCGACTCCGGGGGGGCTCCGCGGTGGCCTTGCCCGCAATTGGGGCCTACCGATCGGCGGGCGGGCTAGTTCCGTGGGGGGGCCTATGTTCCTCCGTGTCGGGCCCCTGTAGGGCTTCGCCATATTTCTCGGGGGCTGGCACAGAGACGGGAACCCATGCGCATGCGCAAACTCCTGTTGGACGTGGCACGCATGCGTGAAATTGCGCCGGCCATGCCGCGCATGCACGAACTCGCGCCGCCGTGGCACATCGGCCTGAGCAGTGGACGCAACTCCAGCGCCACACAAGCCCCCTGGGAAGGGGCGAATACCTGGGCCTATAGGCCCATTGACGCCGGAGTGGCTCGTGCCACCTTTGACGCCAGCGTCAGAAGTTGGACGAGGGATCGGAGAATCCCGGCCATGAACTCCCCAGGGACTTCCCCAAGTCCAACAATAGTGTATGAGCCCAGAGTTTTTACTCTGGTTGATTTCATCTCTTGCTCTATAAACTTTCTGCTCTTGCAAAACAAGATTATTTTAAAAACGTGACAACAATCAAACACATTCTAACTCAGGCTTTTAACTCTTAAATTGACAAATGTTTGTAATCCAATATATTAAAAATACTGCATTCTTCAAACAGTTTCATGACAGTTTGGTGAAAGTGTGAATTGATAATATTGCAATGAGGGGACCGAGTGAACAGGTCAACCAAAGGTATGAGAGGAATTCTCCCATTTTGAGATTATGGGTGGGATTATCTGGTACCCCAGCCATGCGTTTCTCGGTGTTGGCCATTTGCTGGCGCCTGTCAATGTGATTTCCCTTAAAGCCACCTAACGCCACCAGGAAACCGATGGCTGGGGGTGTGTTGGTAAAAGAGAATCCCAACAAATGGAGAATTTCGGCCCAAGTGTAGTGCATTGGGGTGCAATGTGGAGTGTTTCCCACTGTGGAGGGCAGTGGGAAAACATGACAAATGTTCTGGCCCACACCTCACCTGCGTGTTTTATGCCATATTAAATGGTGGGCCAGGCCTTGATGGTGCGCAGTCCGCTATCACGTCCTGGTGACATATTAAAAAGGCTCCCAAATGTCACTGACCCACTATTGAAAAAAGAGGGTGGGCCATCTGAAAATGAAGATAGATCGCCGGAAGCACTCTGAGACTAGAAGGTGAACATCCTGAGAACAAAGATGGATCTCCAAGAGCATTCTAAGGCTGGAAGATGAACCTCACCAGGACATCTCAACAGTAAGGTCCAAAGGCAGATGCACCCTTGACCGATTGCTATGGTATTCTTGGTTTGTGGGCAGACTCCATCCTGAAATCCAGAGGCAGCACCAAGCATTGTTGAGGTGAGTCCCAACGTCTGCATGCCATGTTGGTCCAAATATGTTTCAAACCGGCAAATTTTCCTGCCAATATTACATAGAATCTGGTGTGGGAGTTTCGGGCCTTCATCTGCATCCCATTAATGGGATGCAAATGAAGTTCACACCGGCCTTTGGCGGATTTTCCAGTCCGCCATGGTGGGCTCCAAAGGAAGATCTCGTTGTAAGTTCATGCCTCCCGCCATGTTCTCCCCCGTAATATTTTGTATCGAAATAACCCTTTGTGTGCCACCATCATCAAGAACTGCTGTGAATCCTGATCCATGCTCATTTGAAGTTATGCTTGACTGAGGTTGGCCTCCAGCCAACCCAACGAATAGGTCATCAATCAGGGGTAGAGGGTATTGTTCTGCACACAGTACAAGATTAATAGTGCCTATAAAATTGCTCTAAATGCATGCAAATTTAATGGATAAAATGAGAAGATGGAAAATGAGCACACAGAGAACATGTAGATAAAGGATTATGTGATTTTTATCAACCTTTGTAGATAAACCATCTTGGAAACGTAGACACAAAGACAAACCACAGTGGTACAGATGATTCCAGATTCATGAGTAGTTCTGCGGAAGTTTAAAAAGTGTAAAATCGTGAATAATTGGGGAATGGAGATTGGGGCTGCCGATCAAAATGGCGCCCTGATCTGCCAACAGCCATTCCTCAGCTTGCCAGCAGATAATCTCTCAGTGCCGCCTCAGCCGAGAGAAACTCCCCGAGTCCCCAAAAAAAGGCAAACTGCCGTTGAATAGCGGGGTGATTCCTGTTGCTACAGCCGCTGAGAATCACCCCTCCAAACGAACCCCAAAGTGAACTTCGTTTTAGATCCTCTGTCAGGAAGAGAGGAAAAACAGAGACAAAGGAAAAGTTAAAATAATTAAAAATTCAATTTTTTAAAGTCTAACAATTGAAGCGAAATGACTGAGACTGAACAGTAAGAACAATTTTTCAGCCGTAGGTTGATTAACAATAATTAACAGTTATTATGCCACTAAAACGGTACTTTGAATCAAATGGACAAGACTGATTTTTCTGTGGCAAGTTAATTTGTGTCTATCATGTAAATAAAGCAATTTCAAACTATTCAATGTAATGCTGAGGCATGCAGTGAAAAGTCGTTTTCTAATGCCGTCACAGACAACTTGAGCTACTACTTTTTCAGTTTCTTGTGCCCTATACTTGAAGTTGCTGCTGCACTTAAATAACAGCGATCATCGTTACCCTTCCTATCACTTTGACAGGAAGATTTAGGATAATGGCTTAGATGCTGTTCTTGGTGATGAACGCCATAGGTTAGACCATCATGCTTACCCAGATGAATTCATGGCACAATTTGTAGGAACAATATGCCACAGAAAGAATAGCGGGGATGAGGGGTGACACTATCGATTTCCTGACAGGCATCTAAAGTACCAGGGCCCAAGACAGGCCAACCACTTATGTAGCAGGGATGCTGTTGTGTCTCTGATCTGATAACTTAGGAGTAGATCATTGTCTGCAGAGACAAAATATCCAAGTTGAGCTTAATTTGTTGGCTGAGATTGTTGTATAACATAAACAAATAAATAAGTAAGTACTGAAAAGAGAACCATACACTTAGGGTTGTCTCCTGAGCTTCATGCAATGCTTAGCCATATTTCATTACTGGTTGTAATCCATACTTATTGCAAAAGCTCAATAAATAATATCAGGGGAGGAAAGCCAGAACATGCCTGGCTGTCAAAACAATTACACGATTACTTAATTGAGATTTAAGATTTCAAAGAAGTTTCTGAAACAAATCGGTAAAATTGTTACCTTCAGGCAAACTGCTGAACATTTGAATACTTTACTAATTTTGAATCCTTCTGCAAAAGTTAAATAGTTATTGTGAATGCACGAGCATAAATTGCTCAAGTATTTTGTTGGGAGCCTTTGGTACCATGCAACAGGCCTTTGAAAATTGTGGTGTTGCATGAATTAACCATACATTCCTGATACTTCTTGAACGTATTGATGTTTTAGATGGGCCTTTACTATGTCACAAGTTTCCAGAAAGATCAGACCTGATAGGTGTTGACTAACACCTTCCAGAGATACCTTAGATGCTGAAAAGGTTTCCATTGAAAATCACTCAGGATGCGGTTAACTAAATCCTGTTGTTCTATGGGTTCATTAGATGTCTTAATAATGAGATTCTGAGACATCCATATTTAAACATGAACCATTTAAAAAAAATCTTTAACAATGTATCAATCCCAGGTTAGTGTCAGACATCAAGCTGTTTCTCCATGCAGGTAGGCTTCCAGATTGTTCTTGCTCAGTATATTACAATGTAACTCTATACATCATACAGTGGGTAGTGCTATTCTTCAGTCGCATGTTAACCATTGCTCTGCCTAGATCCATTACATTACAATGGCAGCAGGCATATAATAGGACAATTGTGAGACAGTCTCACAAAACAAGCTGACAGAGCTTTATATCAACCCTTGCCTTGTTGCCCATCTCCTGCTACGGTATGATTGAGACCTGAACAAAGTAGCTAAGGTGCATTTCAGAGTGAAAATTTTAATGCATTTTTGTGTTTCATGATATGACGATCATTAGGAATTACAATGACTATTGCTATGTAAAATCTAGTCTATTTTGCTTGTATATTGTGAGAAACCATGCAGCTTGTTGGTTTACGATGAGCCTTGTAATGTTGGACTCTTGTTCAGTCCACCATCTAACGATCGGAAATATGTACATGGTAGCATGTGCAAAAGACAATATCTTATACAGTAAATAAAGGGGGTTTAGCTGTTCCAGTTTGTAGGTAGCAGCTTAATTAAATTAAATACTGAGCAGATACCATACACTTAATATCATGGGGATGCTTTTATAAATGATTTGAATGAGGAAGTGGAAGGGTGGGTCAGTAAGTTTGCCGATGACACAAAAGTTGGGAGAATGTAGATAGTGTTGAGGGCTGTTGCAGGTTACAACATTGGCAGGATGCAGAGCTGGGCTGAGAAGTGGCAGATGGCGTTCAACCTAGAAAAATAAGAAGTGAATCATTTTGGAAGGTCGAATTTGAATGCTGAATACAGGATTTAAGGCAGGATTCTTGGAAGTGTGAGGAAAAGAGATTCATGTACATAGATCCCTCAAAGTTGCCACCCAGGTTGATAGGACTGTTAAGAAGGCACATGGTGTGTTGACTTTCATTGACAGGGGGATTGGATTTAAGAGCTGTGAGGTTTTGCTGCAGCTTTATAAAACCCTGGTTAGACCACACTTGGAATATTGTGTCCAGTTCTGGTCGCCCCATTATAGGAAGGATGTGGATGCTTTGGAGAAGGTGCAAAGGAGATTTACCAGGATGCTGCATGGACTGGAGAGCATGTCTTATGAAGAAAGGTTGAGGGAGCTAGGGCTTTTCTCACTGGAGCGAAGAAGGAAGAGAGGTGACTTGATAGAGGTGTACAAGATGATGAGAAGGCATGGATAAAGTGGATAGTCAGAGATTTTTCCCCAGGGCGGAAATGGCTGTCACAAGTGGACATAATTTTAAGGTAATTGGAGGAAGGCATAGGGGAGATGTCAGAGGTAGGTTCTTTGCACAGAGAGTGGTGGGTGCATGGAATGCACTACCAGCGGAGGAGGTGGAGTCAGAGTCATTCGGGATATTTAAGCGACTCTGGACAGGCACATGGACAGCAGTAAATTGAAGGGGCGTAGGTTTGGTTGACCTTTGATTAGGATAAATGGTCGATTTTACATCGTGGGCCGAAGGGTCTGTACTGTGCTGTCCACTGACACAAAGTGATATGGGTGTGAAACCAGTTATGGTTTCACACTGCACACTGACAGTGACCCAGGGCCGGGATCGAATCTGGGACCTCGGTGCCATGATGCAGCAGTGCTAACCACTGTGCCACCGTGGCTCCCTATCAACATGAAAGGTTAAGCAGTACCTTCTTAGTCCTGTGGAGGCAGGCTTGAATGCAAGATCAAGAGGAAGGTAGAATAGGAAGGGAATAGCTAATGTTAGAGGTCAGATGGAAATGGTAAGCTCTGTGTTACTGTCCGTATGGAGTTTGCACAGTCCCCCTGCGTCTGCGTGGGTTTCGCCCCCACAACCCAAAAAATGGACAGGATAGGTGGATTGGCCACGCTAAACTTCCCTTAATTGGAAAAAAGAGTTGGGCCTTAAAAAAAGGAAATGGTAAGCTAGCTGCGTTGCAGAGGCTGGTGGATGATCTGCACATTTATGGCCAGAGTGAGGACGTAATTAGAATCTTCCAGCCCGCAAATGTTCCTTGTTAAAGATGCTGACAGGTGTCTGGCCAGGGTCCCATGAAGTCTCCTGTACTTACCAAGACCCATTCCCCATGGCCATTGAAAGCATAGAGATTAATGAGCCACAGGCCATCCTATGGAGTGGTTGCCTCCACTCTAGTGTCTGTAAATTTTGGCTAGCGTTCATTTTACAAAATTGACATTGCTTCAGAGAGCAATTCAAGACCAAGGTGTCCTTGTGGTTCCTCTTCCTTCAGAGGCAGTGCTCACCTCTGCTGGCATGGCTGCCATCTTTCCAAGGCTCCAGCCACTCTAATTGAGTCTGGTGTTTGAAGAACCCACTTGCTGTTCTTAATTGGACAATGGGCACAGAAGTGGCCAGTTAACAGGCCACTGAGGGCAGCACGGTGGCACAGTGGTTAGCATTGCTGCCTAACGGCGCCGAGGTCCCAGGTTCGATCCCGGCTCCGGGTCACTGTCCGTGTGGAGTTTGCACATTCTCCCCGTATTTGCATGGGTTCGTCCCCACAACCCAAAGATGTTCGGGTAGGTGGATTGACCACGCTAAATTGCGTCTTAATTGGAAAAAATTAATTTGGTTGTTCTCTTAATGTATTTATTTTTTTAAATGACAGAGTTGCTTCTTGCACCCAAGGTTGACATTACATTGTCACTTTTGATTTAACATAATGGTAAAACAGTATTTTCATTTTAATGGGAGGCAAAACAACAGGAATCCTGTTTACTGACACATCCCAAAGCAAAAATGTAAAGAAGCAGAATAATTTGACAGTATAAATTGGTACTCCAATTTGGCTCAGGTTTCGGAGGTGTCACAGAATCCCCACCGTGCATAAGGAGTCTGCACCGACCCTCTGAAAGGGAACTACACCCAACCCCACTTTCCTGCCCTATCCCAATAACCCCTTAACCTAACTGACACATCCCTGGACACTATGGGGCAATTTGGCATGTCTAATCCACCGAACCTGCATTCTTTGGACTGTGGGAGGAAAGCAGAGCACGCAGACATGGGGAGATTGTACAAACTCACAAAGTCACCCAGAGCTGGAACTGAACCTCGGCCCCGGCGCTATGAGGCAGCAGTGCTAAGCACTGTGCCACTGTGCCATCTCTATCATAGACTACCATAACTGGTTTCACACCCATATCACTTTGCAACGGGTATGGCATAATATGAGTCTGTAAGGAATACAGAGAGGGAGAAATCGTAAGGCTGGCGTCAAATCCGGGCGGGTTTGACGCCAGCCTCCCCCTCCCCAACCGGGGACCGATTCTGGTCCCCGGTCGGGGCTAGCATGCCGCCGCCGTAAACTCCGGCATCGCGGGCTTAACGAATTTCGTTAAGCCCGCTTGCCAGAGTTTGCGCCGGCTGACGCGTCACATGACGTCAGCCGCGAATGCGCGGATTGGAAGACTCCAACCCGCGCATGCGCGGATGACGTCATCGTGTCATTTGCGCGAAGTGATACAGCGGGGCGGCGGAAGGACAAAGAGTGCGCGGGTATCGGACCCGCTGCCCGCGATCGGTGCCCACCGATCGCGGGCCCATGGCACCCTTGGCACGGCTGTGGTACTGCTGGTTTTAAAAATCGGCATTTTACGGCCGTTTTTACGAACGGCCAGACCAGGTGTGTTTGCCGTTCGTAAAAACAGCCGTAAAGGGCTTGGAACTCGGCCCATTGGCCAGCTGAGAATCGCTGCTGGCCGTAAAAAAACGGCGGCAGCGATTCGTATCGGGAGTCGGGCGTGGGGGGGGGGGGGGGGCGGGGGGGGGGGAGAGAATAGCGGGAGGGCGTCAGACTAGCGTGGCCGTAAAATTTTACGAACCCCGCTATTCTCCGCACCGTCGTGAGTGTGGAGAATTGCGCCCATGCTTTTTAAAAGCATCTGGGATTCCAGTCAGCTGGTTGGGTTCTTTGAAACCTAACCTAGCTGTTTTCAATGTTGCGCGAATAGCTGCTATCATCTTAATGTTCAGAGCCTCCACTATTGACCTGCTGAGGACCACTATGAACTATCGTAAACTTATTTTGCATTTCCTTTTGCTGTATGGATTTTCAATTGTTATCATTCTACTGCCTGACAAAGAACAATTAAAAGGTATTGACTTCATTAAAAATAGTTTGGCAAAACCTGAGAAAGAAGAGCTGCACATCATTTTTCACATCAAGCAACATGATGATGGGTTAAAATGTAGTTCATCCCAATCCTTTGTGTGCATAGCAAGCCATTTTCAGGAACACAAAACGTTTTCAGAAAATTGGCATGGAAAGGAAAGGAGAATGCCGTGCGAACTGGTATACGGTTTGGCTGTACCTTTCTAACAATGTATCAGCAGCATTATTCACAAATTAGCTGTTCTCGCATGACCTGCCTCTTGAACCAAAGAAACATTTCTACAGAAATGTAAATGCTGGATTGTAAGTTCAGATCTTTCCAAGAAGGAAATTGCACTGAATTGCTTCTGTCATCACAGATAATGGAGTTGGGAAGCGTTCAGTTTTTGTCTCCAGTTCATTTCTATCAGCCAAATTCTGATAGCCATTAATCATTTTGCATTAATGTCAGTTTTACAGTTGCCAGTTATTGGGCGTGATTGAATGGCCTTGTCACACCCTATCCGGTGATGCGACAAGGCCGTTAAATCTTGCAAGAACCTTTTTGCGAGATTAGCGATGCTCGGAACGCCTCACGAGCTCTAATGAGCTGAGATCACTTGACCTACGACAGAGCAGTGATCAAAACTCTCAAACCCTTGTTTGTGTGACACAGTATTACAGAACAGTAAGAAGTCTCACATCACCAGGTTAAAGTCCAACAGGCTTGTTTCGAATCATTAGCTTTCGGAGCACAGCTCCTTCCTCAGGTGAATGAAGAGGTGGTTTCCAGAAACATATATATAGACAGAGTCAAAGATACAATACGATACTTTGAATGCAAGTCTTTGCAGGTAATTAAGTCTACAGGTCCAGATGGAGCAACAGGGGAGAGGGATAATCACAGGTTAAAGAGGTGTGAATTGTCTCAAGCCAGGACAGTTGGTAGGATTTCGCAAGCCCAGGCCAGATGGTGGGGGATGAATGTAATACGACATGAATCCAAGGTCCTGGTTGAGGCCGTACTCATGTGTGCGGAACTTGGCTATAATTTTCCGCTCGGCGATTCTGCGTTGTCGCCCATCCTGAAGGCCACCTTGGAGAACACTTACCAGAAGATCAGAGGCTGAATGCCCTTGACTGCTGAAGTGTTCCCCAACTGGAAGGGAACATTCCTGCCTGGCGATTGTTGCGCCATGTCCGTTCATCCATTGTCACAGCATCTGCATGATCTCGCCAATGTACCACGCTTCGGGACATCCTCTCTTGCAGCGTATGAGGTAGACAACATTGGTATTATAGAAGTGAGGGACAAGTCTGTGCATCTTTATTCAAATACAATTTTGCACTGCTTTTTTGTATCAGTCGACTTGTGTTATACTGTGGTTTTATATTTGAAAGTCGAGTGCCTAGTTCAGTGTGGTGTGACATAAGATGCTTGTATGAAATTTTACCTCATACCACACTGGAAAGAGTGCTGCACTGTAAGCAACTACAAACTATATTTTGATATGTAATATAACCTGCTAAATTATAGATTCCAGAATGCAGAACCTCTTTAATGAAATAATAGCTCAATTGTCCTACAAAGTGGTTTTCAAATCAGGACACACTGTTGTGACCATATCGAAAGCCTTCAGTTTTTAATAAATGTGTCTATGAAATAGTATTGCTGAGCAGCTATCCAATGTAAAATGAATTATATCACAGTATTGCAGGCTGTCTTCGTAATTCTTCACTAATATCAGAGGACAATTGGCCATTTATATTAGCCAGCTTTTCTCACCTGATAGAATCCATCAGAGTTCTAACTAAAATATGCACAGTTGTATTTTGCCAACCTAGTGAGGAATTGAAAGCGCTTTGTTGATTGATTGTAGAAAAAGTATACAAGTGTTTGCTCCAAGCATAAAATGGTCGCATAAAAAAACAAACTATTTCATGTTCACTTGAATAATAATGAATTCTTGATCCAGGCTTAACATTTAAATATATAATCCTACTCCAAGCATAAAATACTCACCATTCATCTGTGTTTTCATTACTGTGAACAGAGAATATTGCCAGTCAGCACACATCAGTCGTCCATTGTGCACAAAAACCTTCCTGTAGTTTTTAATTTTCTTAAAAATGTTTCCTAATTAAGGGGCAATTTAGTGTGGCCAATCCTCCTACCCTGCACATCGTTGGGTTGTGGGGGTGAGACCAACACAGACACGGGGAGAATGTGAAAACTCCACATGGAGGGTGATCCAGGGCGAGGATCGAACCCGGGTTCTCAGCGCTGTGAGGCAGCAGTGTTAACCACTGCACTACCGTGCTATCCAACCTTCCTGTAATTTAGTACTTGCATGAATGGTTAAATTAGCAAAATTATAAATGTAGCAAATCATTTTTAAGCACTTGGTCCAGACCGGTCTCAGTAAAAAGTACCCCAAAAAGTGTCACTTTTATTCTGGGGATGGGAATGAAGTGTGGGATAGAGTCAGGCCCATTGATCCTGGGGCAGAGCCTAGGTGGATACAAGCAAGGTCAGGTACCAGGGTGGTCTGGTGAGAAGGCCCACCTAGGGTTTGGGACTTAGTCCCAGTTGTTTTAAAAGTTGTTAGGCCCTCTGTCCCTCACCCCCCACCTGCCATCATCACCCCACCCACCACTCATGGCCACCAATATCCTCCATGGCAACTCATTTCATCCACACTCCCCTGAATTTTCATTCACTTTATTCCACCTCCAGTATTAACCATGGGCAGACCTCAGGAGTCATGTAAAGAAGAGAAAAAAAATGAACTTCTAATAAACTAATGCAGCTCTCACTTCCACAGGCTTGATAGAAGAAAAAATTGTACTTAGATTTCCAGGCGGCATTTCATAAGTTGCCACATCAAAGATTTGTGTGGAAAATAAAAGCTCAAGGTGTATGGGATAATATATCGGCATGGATAGAAGATTGGCTGGGTAACAGGAAACAGAAAGTAGGTACAAATGGGTCATTTTCTGGTTGGCAAAATGTAATCAGTGGTGTATCACAGTGATTAGTGATGGGATCTCAACCTTTTACAATTTATATAACTGACTTGGGTGAAGGGTCCAAAGGTAAGATTACTAGATCTGCTGCTGATAAAAAGATAGGTAGGGAAATATGTTGTGAAGTGGACAGAAGGGATAAAATATTTTAAGTGAATGGACAAAGATCTGACAAATAGAAAATTAGAAATTGCCCATTTTTGCAGGATGAATAAAAGAAGCAGCATATTATCTAAATGGTGAGAGATTGCAAAGCTCTGAGATGCAGAGGGATCTGTATGTTCTAGTGCATGGACCGAAAAAGGCTAGTACGAAGGTACATTAAGTAATTAGGAAAGCTAATGTTATCATTTATTGCAAGTGGAAATTAATACAAAAGTAGGGAGTTTATGCTTTATTTATGTCGGACATTGGTAAAACTACATCTGTACTGTACTGTGTACACTATTAGACTCGCATTCAAAGTATCCTCTTAGATCATTGGCTTTGTCTATATATGTTGTGTTTGTGTAACCTACCTCTTTGCTCTCCACTCACGTGATCAAGGAGCTACGCCCTGAAAGCTCATGATTCCAAACAAACCTGTTGGACTTTAACCTGGTGTTGTAAGACTTCTTACTGTGCCCACCCCAATCCAACGCCGGCATCTCCACATCACGTGCACACTATTAGTCCTTGTATTTAAAGAATGACATAAATGCATTGGATGCGGTTCAGAAAATACTGGACCAATATCTGGAATTGGCAAGTTGTCTTATGAGGAAAGGTTGGACAGGCTCAGGGTGTGATTCTCCGGAACAATTTCTAAGTTCATTTGTGGCGGGATTTTCAGGGAGTTTCCCGTTGGCTCTGCCGGTGAGTTCCCCACCGCTATTCAATGACACTTCATTGGGCACCATGGTAGCACAGTGGTTAGCACAGTTGCTTCACAGCTCCAGGGTCCCAGGTTTGATTCCCGGCTTGGGTCACCGTCTGTGCAGAGTCTGCACGTTCTCCCCGTGTCTGCATGGGTTTCCTCCGGGTGTTCCCGTTTCCTCCCACAGTCCAGGTTAGTTGTGCAGGTTAGGTGGATTGGTCATGCTAAATTGCCCTTCATGTCCGAAAGAAAAGTTAAGTAGGGTTACTAGGTTACGGGGATAGGGTGGAGGCTTGGGCTTGAGTAGGGTGCTCTTTCCAAGGGCCGGTGCAGACTCAATGGGCCAAATGGTCTCCTTCTCCACTGTAAATTCTATGATTCATCATTTATTTGGGCTCTGGGGAGTTTCTCACTGGTTCAGTCCACACTTGGTATTTCTTTCAGCACTGGGAAGCTGAACACAGAGATCAGGCCGTCATTTTGAAAGGGTTCCCCAATCTCTAAGTGAGCTTGTGCGTCCCCCACACCTCCACCCATGGGAAATGTCACCCCCACATACATGGGCAGCACCCCACATCCCAAGTGAGGACACCCCTTTTGTGAGGGCCACGAAGAATCCGGCATGCGTTGAAGGATAGAATGAAATAACATTTATTTACAATAATATTTGTATACAATAGCAGCAGCAACTTCCCTTGCTGCTCACTCTCCTCTAGCCAGTTCCAAACTGGCCAGCGTTATAGAACATAGAACAGTACAGCACAGAACAGGCCCTTCGGCCCTCGATGTTGTGCCGAGCAATGATCACCCCACTCAAACCCACGTATCCACCCTATACCCAACAACCCCCCCCCCCCCCCCTTAACCTTACTTTTTAGGACACTATGGGCAATTTAGCATGGCCAATCCACCTAACCCACACATCTTTGGACTGTGGGAGGAAACCGGAGTACCCGGAGGAAACCCACGCACACACGGGGAGGACGTGCAGACTCCACACAGACAGTGACCCAGCTGGGAATCGAACCTGGGACCCTGGAGCTGTGAAGCATTTATGCTAACCACCATGCTACCGAGCTGCCCGGTATTTATGCAGGGAATCTGCTAATGATTTCTCCGCTCCCTCATTGGGTAGCTCATACTCCCAAAGGATTGTGGGATTGCCATTAGTCCCCTGCCAGTGGTAAGCAGGCAGGTTATAACTACCCCATTGTGGAGTCCCTGGGGTTCCCCCACTTCAGGCCCTCCCAATTCCCCTTACGGCACCCCCTCCCTTCCAGGACCCCCAACCATCAACCCCCCCAACATCCCGGAAGCCCCTACTTATCTGCCCTGCACAACCCCACCCTTCAAACCCCCCATCCACCCTCCTTTCTTGGGTATGGCCCCCTTGGCCCCTAACCCTTGGCAGTGCTCCCCTGGCACACTGGCAGCCTTGCACTGGCACCCTGGCACCGAGGCAGTGTTCCAGTCTGCTTCATAATGCCACCTGGATATCCTAGCAGTACCAGGGTGGCAGTGCCAAGGTGCCCGTGTTCCAGGGGAAGGGTAAGGGGAACACCCTGCACTGTTCCTGACCATCCATGAATCTCCGATAACCTGGGAGACCCCCCAGGTTCCAATCTGCATTGTCCATGTTCTTGTAGACCATCACTGATTGGCGCCTGGCTGCAGCCTTTGGGAGAGGCGGGTGAATTTTTAAAGATCAACGGAGTCTTGTTGAATCTACAGAAATTCAGCTCAATGACAGTTAGCAACAGATTTGCACCTATGATTCTACTGAATAAGTTATTTGTGGACACTTTTAGTTATACTTATAGTTAAAACATTTATCACAGTCCTGTGTATCTTGAATATTCTGGTGTGGGTATTTACAATCTATTACATCTTAATTTAAAATAAAATATTTAAAACAAAGATATCCATAGATCTATGCACCGTCCTCTTCCAATGACAAGGTTGATAATTCAGAGAAAAAAAAGAACAAAATTGCATTTTTAACTTCACTATTTGAACCTGCAGGGTGTTCTGAAGCACAGTCAATTCATTTTTCTGAAGCGCATTCACTGTGGTTTGGGAAGCAAATGGGGAAGCATTTTATGCACAGAAAATAAAGTAAATGATCAATTAATCTGTGTTGGTGGTGTCAATTAAGTGAATAATGCAAGACGGAATATCCAGAGATCCCAGGTTTTGTGAGGGCAATGAAGAATCCAGCATGAGTTTGTAGAGTCAAACAGAAAGTAACTTTATTTACAATGATATGTCCAAAATACCACACTGACCAGCTCTATTTATTCAGCTGCACTGCTAAAGCTTGCCCTACCCCCTCCTCCCCTCATCGGGGAGCTCATATTCATCAAGGAACATGGGGTAACTAATAGTTCCTAGCCAATAGGATCTGGGCAGGTTATAACACCCCCCCCCCCCCCCCCGAAGTCCGAGACATCCGCCGAAGACCATAGCGAAGGAGGGCATCAGGCTGAGTGTTATGCGCACGAGGCGCCGGATCAGGAGGCGGATAACGAGAAGGCGAACAGTACTTCTAGGATGAAGGCAGTAATGGCTACAAGTCCATGGCATGTCTTCCAGGTCAACCTGAATACGGGCTACGACCCCTTTGATCTTCCTCAAACCAGGATGGAGTACTTCTGGGTATCTTCCTAGTACCTCAGTCAAACCACCAGACTCCATTTGAAGAATGTGCTGCCATTGAAACCGCAAATGGCACAACCAGCTCCGACCTAACAGGTTGGGCCTGTGGCCTCGTACCACGATGAGCAGGAGGCACCTTAACTAGCATCTGTAAGCGACAGGGACCAATCGTAGTCCCAACAATGTCTAACGGTTCCCCTATATGTGTATCAGGCAACGCAAGTGTCTAAATACCCCGCTTGATGCAGTCAGACATCTTCTGTCCAACCACAGAGACTGCTGTGCTGGTGTCCAACTCCATTTCAAGAGGGTGACCATTTGCCTGTGTCGTCATCTGAACAGAGGCCACTCAGGCAGCTGCTAGCAATACAGTTGCAGGCAATCGTCCTCCGTCCCCTCATTCTCGGGTGCATCATCCTCTGGTTCATCCAAATGGAAAGTACGAGCCCTGGGTTGGCTCCAGGGGTCTTCTCTGCAGTGTTAAACTGATAACATTGGACTATCATGGGCGTTCACGACTGGTTCCCTCTCCGGCTGGTACCATACTTGCCGGCTCTATTTATACAGCTGCACTGCTACTGATTGCCCTGCCCCCACCTCATATTCCTCAAGGAATTGACCCCAGCCAATAGGATCCAGGCAGGTTATAACACCAAGGTTATTTTTGAATGGTGACATCAGATTTTTATGTGTTTTTCATGTGTAAAAAACAATAAAATATACAAGAATACATTCCACAAACTCACAGTCCACCATATGTACAATTTTTTCCCTTTTACGCCTTCCCCTTTCCCCCTCTTCCCCACACCCCACAACGAACAGTTCCTCAAACATTGTTATGAACAACCCCCACAGTGTCTCAAAGCCCTCCGCCGACCACCTCAAGTCAAATGTGATCTTTTCCAACCAAAGAAAGTAATTCCGGTTCCCCAGCCAGGTGCCCCCCCCGGCAGCATATCCAAACTCCTATTGAGCAAGATCCTTCATCGGGCAATTAGAGAGGCAATGGCCATGACATCGGCCCCCTTCCCCTCCAACAGCTCCAGCATTTCCGATACCCCAAAGATCGCTGCCGTTGGCTCCAGCCTGACCTCCACCCCCAGAAGTTTAGATAACATCCCAAACACCACTTTCCAGTGTCTCTCCACCTTCTCACAACCCCAGGACATGTGCGAATGATTTGCCGGCCTTTTCCCACACTTCTCACACTTACCGGGCACCCACTCATCCTCCCCTGAGACATGTGTACCCTGTGCACCATCTTGAACTGAATCAAGCTCATCCTCGCGCAGGAGGAGGTTGAATTCACTCTACGCATCACCACACAACACAGTCCCCAGCCTATTCCCCCACTCCTTCCAATTGTTCTTGATCCTCACCACTTGCAACACCCCGTCCTGCTCCCCCAACCACCCATATATATCCCCAGTCCTACCCTCTCTAGACTCATCTGGGAGCACTAGTTGCTCCAATCGGGTGTACTCCAGCAACGTGGGAAATGTCCTCCACTCCTTTCATGCAAAGTTCCTAGCCTGCATACATCTAAATTCACTCCCCCTCGGCAACTCAAACCTCTCCTACAAACTTCCCTTCCAAGGACAAGTCCCTCACCCTCACCAGCCCCGCCTCCCTCCACTTCCCATACATCACATCCATTTCCCCAGGCTTAAACCTGTGGTTCCCACACAGTGGTGTCAACACTGACATCCCCTCCAACTTGTGTCTCTGCAGCTGATTCCACACCCTAACCATCGACTACCACCGGGCTCTCCATATACTCCCCAGAGCTAGTGACAGTGGAGCCATCACCAGAGCCCTCAAAGTAGATCCCCTACAGGACTCCTCCACTTCTCCTCCATCTTGCCCCACTCCGCCTCCATCACCCCCCCCCCCCCCCCCCCCCCCTCCTCACCGCCAACCATTGACTCCCCTTCTCCACACTCGCTGCGCAATAGTCGTACAGCAGTTTCGGGAGCGCCAACCCCCTTTCTGCCTCTGTGACAGGGCCCACTTTACCCTCAGCACCTTCCCGGCCCATCCAAACTCCAAATCACTGTCTCCAATATCAGGAAGATGGCCTTCAGGAGAAAGATCGGGAGGGTCTGTAAAACAAACAGGAACCTTGGCAGCACATTCAATTTTACAAACTGCACCCTCCCTACCAGTCAGGTGCAAAGTAGCCCATCTCTTAAAATCCTCACTGATCTCCTGCACCAACATTGTCAAATTCCTCCTGTGCACCGTAGCCCATTCCCTCATCACCTGAATCCCCAAGTGCTTGAGACGTTCCCTCACTACCTTAAATGGCAACATCCCGAAGTTGGCCCAGCCCCACGCCATTCATCGGAAACACCTCACTCTTCCCAACATTTAACTTATAGCCAGAGAAGGCCCCAAACCTCTCCAATATTCCCATGATGCTATCCATACTTTCCAATGGGCCCGACATAAACAGTCATCCGCCTACAAAGACACCCGATGCTCTCTGTTCTCCTCACGATCCCTTGTCACTCCACAGATCCCTGAGGGCCATCAGCAGGGGCTCAATCACCAGCATGAACATCAACGGTGACAGCGGACACCCTGTCTTGTTCCCCTATGCAGTCCATAAACTTTGTGAACTCATCTCATTTGTACATACACTTGCCAGTGTGGCTACATGTAACAAACACACCCATGCCACAAACTTCAGGCCAAGCTCAAACCTACCCAAGATCTCAAATGAAAACCTCCACTCCGCCTGATCACAAGTCTTTGCTGTATCTATAGAAACAATGACCTCAGGCACCTGCCCCACTGACGGAGTCATATCCACATTCAACAGCCTGCTGATGTTATTAGAGAGCTGCCTGACCTTCACAAAACCCATTTGATCCTCAGCGATCAGCCCTGGCATGCATCCCTCCATCCAGCACTTTCTCATCTATGTTCAACAACGGAATGGGCCTGTGCAATCCACAATCTAATAAAGCCTTCCCCTTCTTCAGGATTAGCGTGATTGACACCTGTGTCAGTGTCTCTGGCAGCTCCCCCTTCTCCAATGCCTCACTAAACATCCCCAACAAATGCGGTGCTAACTCTGTCATGATCTCCTCATAAAACTCCGCCGGAAAGCCATCTGGCCCTGGACCCTTTCCTGACTTCATCCACCTAATACTGTCAAGCATTTCCCTCAGCCGTGGCTGCTCCTCCAATGCCTGTCTCCTCTCTTCCTCCAACCTTGGAAACTCCAATCCATCCAGGAACCATTCCATTACGCCTTCCTCTCAACCAGGATCCACTCTGTACAGCGTTTCACAGTATCCCCTGAACACCTCATTTATCCTCCCCAGCTCTAACACTACCTCCCCCTTCTATGTTCGCATCTTTAAAATTATCCTGGATGCAGCCTGCCTTCGCACTGGTGAGCCAGCACATGGGTCGCCTTTGCTCCATATTCATATTGCACCTCCCTCACCCTCCATAGCTGCCCATTACCCTTCCCATCATCAACCTATCGAACTGCCCCGCAACCTTTTCATCTCAACAACTTTTTAATGGAGGCCCCCGCGTAACTCCTGTCCACCTCGACTATCTCATACCACCACTGTCCATGCTACTCTCTTCTCCTGTCCCTGTGCACCTTGAATGAGATAATCTCTCTCGGACCACCGCCTTCAATGCCTTCCAGAACATGGCCACCAACACTTCCCTTTTCTGGTTAATCTCCACGTACACCCCAAACGCTGACCTCACCTTTTCACAAAACTCCTTGTGTGCCAAGAGTCCCAAATCTCTTCTCCAGCCCGGCCCCTGCACCTGCCCGGCACTAAACTGCACCTCCAGCCAATGCGGTGTATGATTGGATGTCGAAATCCCCGCATACACCACACCCACCACCCCAACAACACTGCTCAGCTCACCACAAAGAAATCAATTCTCGAGTACACCTTATACAGAGTACTCCCTCCCCCCTGGGGTCTTTAACCTCCATGGATCAACCATTTCCATATACTCCATAAACCCTTGCAATTCCTTCACCATCCTCACCCTTCCCATTGACTTGGGCTCAGCATGTTCACGCTTGGTTCCATCACGCTGTTAAAATCTCCACCCAGAATAAATTGGTGCATATCAAGTCCCAGAAAACCCCTCGCAAACCCCATATTATCCCACTTTGGTGCATATACGTTGACTAATATTACTGGCATCCCCTCCAGCACCTCATTCACTATCACATACTGACTCCCCAGGTCCCGCATTTCCTTGGCCCGCATAAACCCCATTCTTTTGTTCAACAAACGGGCCACCTTCCCCCCCCCCTTCCCCCCCGCGACTTTGGGTCAAACTCCAAGTGATATACTTGTCCCATCTATTCCTTCCTCAACCTAATATGGTGCTTCACCAGGAGGTTCATCTCCTGTAAAACAATCACTTCTGCTTTCAAACTCCTCAGCCGCGCAAAAAACAGAGACCTCTTAAATGACCCATTTAATCCCCGGAGATCCCATGTTACAATTCTTACTGCAGGCCTATGCCCCCACTCTCCGCTGCTGAAAAATGTGAGACGTATTATGATGCTGTTGATCTTCAGGTGCAGCTTGACCCTGACCTGTAATACCTGGTTCTCTTGTGTTTCCTTTGGTTGAAATCCTAACCATTTTCCACACGTTTCACTCAATCACCTGGGATTTTTTACTTCTCACTTTTTTATAAAGCCATTTATTGCAATTCCTCTTCAGAAATACTCAATGTAATATTTGGCAGCATAAGCTGGACCACCAGAAGAAAGAATTGAATTCAAAATATATTTTTCTCTGTAAGCTGTGAAAAAATACAACGGCCTGTTCCTCTTTATTTATGTGTTTAGGACTTCTCAACAGATTCCTACCTTTTCAAATAAGCCTGAGCAAACATTTAGCCCAAAATAAATGTTGCTTTTTAGGATTGTTGATGAGAAGCTTCTGGAAAATTCTTCGACTCCACAGTCAAATCAAAATGTGAACTTTTCATTCATGGTCAAATTTGATAATCAGTGGTTTGAATGACTTCTAAAGGATCACAACAGATGTTAATAGTTCAATTGACATGGGTGGAGGGGCCATTGGGAAGGTCTGTGGTCAAGTAGAAACAAGCACGTTAAACTTGTCACAGTTTTTGATTATAAGCTGTACAATTTAAGTGGAGAACTTTAATGATTTTTGAATGCGTTTGATAAATCGGTAACTTCTGACTTACGTTTCCACAAAAAGTTGATTTGCTTCATATTTCCTTAACGCTTGGTATATTGACCTAGGTCTTGTTGCGATAATGATGGTGAAGCTGTTGGTCATTACTGCACTGAAACTGCCAGAAAATGTTTGAGTTCAGCCATGTGCAGAATTACATGGAAATCCAGAAGATGCTGTCAGTGAGTCTACACTCCTTCATAGAGGTTTCCCCAGACTGGTATCCTCCGTGAAATCATGAATTCACAAGAACTTCCAATCAAACACTATTAATTTCATTCTATATGAGCTGGAAACAAGGCTGCCTTGTTAAATAAGGTGAAACTGGGTTTTAACTATATCCTAACTTTATAATGACTGTTAAATACCCTCACTGGCCGTGATATGCTTATTTTATATTAGTGAAATGTCCAATTTTTCTAAACAGTTGAGAAAAAATCCATGGATTTTTAAAATACTTTTACATCTTTATATTTATTTTTGCTTCTGTTTTAACAATAAGTGGAATAAATGTATTATTTATTCCACTATCTAAAATTTTAAATTAAATGCAAAGGACATTAAATATTCTTAACTTGCTGATTTTAAATTGCCATTGGGAAAAGGGAAATTCCTGCCTAGGACATCACAAAGGGCGGAATTCTCCCGTACCCGGCGTGGTGGGGGGTCCTGGCGGGACGGAGTGGCGTGAACCACTCCGGCATCGGCCCGCCCCAAAGGTGCGGAATCCTCTGCACCTTCGGGGGCTAGGCCGGTGCCAGGGTCGTTTGCGCCCCAGCGGCCAGCGTGGAAAGCCTTTGGTGCCACGCCACCCGGGGCTGAAAGGGCTCCGCCGGCCGGCGAGAGTCTGCGCATGCGCGGGAGCGTCAGTGGCTGCTGACGTCATCCCCGCGCATGTGCGGGGTTGGAGGTTCTCCTACGCATCGGTCATTGCGAAGGATGACACAGCTGATGCGTAGGAAAAGAGTGCCCCCACGGCACAGGCCCGCCCGTGGATCGGTGGGCCCTGATCGTGGGCCAGGCCACCGTGGGGGCCCCCCCAGGACCCTGGAGCCCGCCCACGCCAACAGGTCCCGCCGGTAAGGGACCTAGTCTGATCTCCGCCGGTGGGACTGGCAAAGAACCAGGGGACTTCGGCCCATCTCCACCCCCGCCAAATCTCTGGTGCCGGAGAATTCGGTGGACGGCGGGGGCGGGATTCACGCCGCCCCCCGGCGAAACTCCGACCCGGCGGGGGATCGGAGAATCCCGCCAAAATCTTTGGCAGCTTTCTTCCAGGTGAGCAATGAGCAATGTTGCTTTGCCTCTGGCTGCAAAATCCGAGCCATTAGCATGAAATTGTCATTGGAAAGCAACATATAATTTTGTTGAGTGCATTGTTGTGCAGATCAGGATCCATACCCTTTTAATTCACATCTTTTCAGTTATGAATCATGCATATGACAAATTGTGACATAATCAAATAGGCCTGTAAATTCATAAAAATTCATTCACTTTGTTGCATTCATTCTTTGGTTGGTATTAGATTATGTGTGAAGAAGAAACTCAATTTTGGGTTACTACTTTGGGATGAAAGGACATGTGCAAGATAGTAAAATATCAATTTAACATATCTCTCTGTAAATTCTCGACATGAAGAATGATCAAAATTTGGAATAAATATTGAAGACGTGTAGTATGAATGAAATGCAGATTCTTTTATCAAAATGGTGAAATAGAGCAGCTGGTGTTTGCAGACTTTATGATCTTTTAGGTGGATGACTAATGATGGGCCGAATAGTCTTCCTCATCCGTTTTGACCTTTATGGTGACTCGCTGTTGGCTAAATGCATTAAATGGACCTGCGGATGTGAAGGTTTCACCAGTAAATCAAGACTTTGTCAATTATCATTGAACAAAAAGTTCACAGTCCAGGTTTAATTAACAAACTGTGACATTTTGACTGGTTAAAAATCTCATTAGCTACTTGGGAAGCAGTCCAGAGTCATGATTGAGATTGGCTACATTTTCAGCACTAATAAAGTCATATTCTGAAAGAGCACATTTTAATTCTAGACCTTTCTGTGATTCCATTACAAATTATGACTGTGTGATTGACTACGCTATCCTCTTCTAACACATCTCTTTCCATCGTCCAGCTGGGTGGGACTGTTCTCACTGAGTATTATTCTTATATATTCAGATAATCAATATGCTCCTCTTCCCACTTCTGCCCAGTTACCTTTGGAGTCCCACAAGGATCTATCTATTGGCCCCTTTCTATTTCTCACCTACTTGCAGCCCTTTTGTACCATCACCCAAAAACAGAATTTCAGCTTCACCATCTATGCTATCAACTCTTATCTCACCACCACCTCTATCAAGTGCTGAACTGTCTTTGATCAGTTACATTGCTTGTCTGACACCCAGCATGAATTTCTTCCAACGACATAATGGGAGGTCCAAAACCATTGGTGTTGGCTCCTTCCATAAACTCTATTACCTGAGCAACTAACTTCATGCCTCTCCCTGATCAATATCCTATATGAAGGATGTGTTGCTGGAATTGTATAGGGCTTTAGAGAGTGCACACTTGGAGCACTGTGTACACTTATGACTCCATACCTAAGGAATTATATATCGTCTTTGAGGCAGTAAAATCAATGTTCCGAGTTAGATTCCTGTTGTGTTATGCTGCTTCAGATAACACAGACTTGTAGCAGTCTTAACTAAAGGATGCTCCAGACTCTGAAATGTGTTCAATATGTTTATTGAACTATTAACACAGTTCTCAAATGAGTTTGACTGTCTGCTAATCTAACTGTAGTAACTCAGTCTAACTGTACCAGCTTGCTCTAAACCACGAGCTGGGGTCTGATGCTGCTGATCAACCCCGTCTAACTCTCTAGATGTCTGTCTGTGGAAAGAGGCAGGGTGTGCGTGCCTCATCCCTTTTATAGTGTTTATGTCATGCCCCCTTGTGGTGATGCCACCTCTGGGTGTCCTGACTGCCCATTGGTTGTGTCCTATTTTGAGTGTTCATTGGTTGCATGTTTGCATATCATGACAATTCCTGAGGCAATTGAGTTTTCCTAAGAGGAGAGATTGTGTAGAGTGAGCCTCTGCTTTCTGGAGATCAAAAGAATGACAGATGATCTCACAGAAACACAAGATTCTGAGAGGATTTGAAAGGGTAAATGCTAATGGTTGAAGACTCTGGAAATAGAAACCAATATCTCAGAACAAGGGGCCTATCTGAAGATTTTCGGGCTGAGATGAGGAGACATTTCTCCACACTTAAGGTTGTGAAATTTTGGAATTCTCCTCCTCCAAAGCATTGCGGGTGTTCAGTCATTGAATGTATTCTCTGTTCCCATTCATGCTCCTAATTCTCAACACCCCTGATTTGAACAGATGATGTTTAAGTGCCTGAAATAGTATCTAAAGTGAATGTCATCAGCATGTCCGCTGTGAGAATATTCAGCAAGATTCCATCTACTTCCCGGCAGCATGGTGGGGCAGTGTTTAGCACTGCCGCATCACGGCGCTGAGGTCCCAGGTTCGATCTCGGCTCTGGGTCATTGTCCGTGTGGAGTTTTTGAGTTTCACAACCCAAAGATGTGCAGATAAGGTGGATTGGCCACGCTAAATTGCCCCTTCATTGGAAAAAATGAATTGGGTACTCTAGATTTATATTTTAAAAAAGATGACATCTAATTCTTGCTCTGATACCAAGTCACTATCAGGTATTTGAGCCAACTTTGGTACAGCTGTCCGACAGACTAGTCAAGCAGCAGCCTGATCTAGTCATACTCATTAAATCATAACTTGCAAACCAATGTCCCAGATTCTTCCATCACCATCCCTGGATGGGACCTAGCATATTGGCAAAAATTTCCTTTGGGCTTTTTTCAGCTCTATTACCATAACTCTGGGTTTCAACTCAACCTTACTTAACCTCTGACTAAGTTACACTGGCAAAATGGTAGCAACCCTCAGGACATTTCTGTATGTGTTTAAAGCAGTTTGAAGCCAACTATTCTACTTTTGCAAATTTTGAGAAGAATAAATTGGTACTTATAGTTTTCAGTGCTCAACACAAAGGTCCGCTTGAATATGCAAATATTTGCCTCCTGAGAATTAAACAAGACCTTATGCAAATGTAATGTTTGACAGCAGCCCTTTACATGAATAATGAATTAATTTTGAACTGAGAAGGAACTGTTAAACACTGACACTTGGTTTATCCAATTGACTGAATCGTACTGATACTAGTTTTGATGCATCCCAGGAAACTAAGTGCACTACCCAAGTTTAGGATGCAACATCCAAATTAATCTCACAACACCATCACTCCAGGCAAAACAGTCTTGAAATTTTGACGAGGCTGAGGATTCAAGTAAAGTCTTTGATGAAGGAACAAAAAGCCACAAGAGAATTCAATGGATAGAACTTAATCACATTGTTATGCAGGTCAGTAAGTAGATAAAAGTGCAGGAGAAGTGGATTTAGGAGGTACAAAAAAGGAAATCTGAACTGTAGCCAATGGGCACGATTTACGGGCTGCGTCCTGCTAGAATGGGGAGGGTACGCAGCCAGTAGATGCCGTGATAGGCTTCCTCCGGGGTTCCGAATGGTCGCCAAGCCTCGCGAGATCTAACAAGATCTCGTGAGATGTCGCAATCTGGATCCCAACCGTGATGGGAGGGATCCAGATTTGCAGAGTTATGTGAATTTAACTGCTCACTCAACTATGGCAATGCCAGATCTAACCGGCACCCTGGATCTACTGGCCTCACCAAGAAGATGCCAGCCAGGCATCGTTTAGCCCTGGTCCCCACAAACAAGGACCAGGCGGAATGGCACTTGGGGGGATGGGAGCATTCTCCGAGGTGATCGGTAGCCCCGGGGTGGGTTGCCTCTGGGTATCGTGGTATCCTGGCACTGTTGCCATCCAGGAAATGTGGCACTGCCAAGTGCCCAGGTTACATTTTGCATGCGCCAGGGACCAGGCCGAGGATGCCCTGCCCACAAGGTGGGGCATGGGGAGGCTTCAGGACCCCTCAACAGATGAGTTGGGGCATTGGGGGGTTCGGAGGTTGCATCATGGAGTCAAGATTGGGGCACCATTTAAATATGTGCAGAAAATCTGACTGAGAGCAGCCTTGGCAGGGTGTTCGTGAAAAATAATGGTGCTGTTAGATAGAATTGTAGAATCTACAGTGGAGAAGGAGGCAATTCGGCCCATCGGGGTTGCACCAGCCCTTGGAAAGAGCACCCTACTTAAGCCAACACCTCCAGCCTTGTCGCTCAACCTAACCTTTTTGGAAACTATGGGGCAATTTAACATGGCTGATCCACTTCACCAGCACATCTTTGGACTGTGGGAGGAAACCAGAGCACCCGAAGGAAACCCATGTAGACACGGATAGTGCAAACTCCACACAGTCACCCAAGCTGGAATTGAACCCGGATCCCTGGAGCTGTGAGGCAGCAGCGCTAACCACTGTGCCACCATGCCGATATTGGGGTAGCGCTGAGAACAACCCCACTAATCCCATCCAGAATGAACTCTTTTTTTCAATAGCTCACACCCAGTATCTGAGCTCTGAGCAAGGCTGATGTACACAGGGCCAACAGTGATTTGAAAATGCATAGTGGGAGTATGTAAATGCACAATGTTATGTATCAAGTATTTTTTACTTAAGAAACAATAGCCGGGAGAGCAAATTAGAATATTTTGTCGTTTCAATGGAAGGAGCTTCATGGGGACCAATAGTACCTTGAAAGAGGACAATAAGCATGAGTGATTTATATACCCATTTATATCTAGGTTACTGGAAGATTATTTATTTATTTAAATATACCTGCAAGTGGAACATTTTGATAAACTATTAAAAGACAGTCACGTTCTCAGGTGCTCAACAATTAGCAAACATTTATTTCAGTATTTTGTCTCTCCTTTATGAGTAGAGTAAGAAATAACAATGAAAACCTTACAAGATCAAAGAGTATGGTGCTTCGAACTCTTTATTAGAATTGAATGTAAATTTTAATTTTTTTTAAAAGTTCAGAGTACCTAACTATTTTTTTTCCAATTCAGGGGCAATTTAGCGTGGCCAATCCACCTAACCTGCAGATCTTTGGGTTGTGGGGGTGAAACCCACGCAGGCACGGGGAATTGTGCAAACTCCACACGGACAATGGCCCAGGGCCGGAATTCGAACCCGGGTCCTCAGCGCCATAGTCCCAGTGCTAACCAATGTGCCACATGCTGCCCCAGAATTGAATGTAATATGGCTGCCTCAGCCTGTGCCACATGGCAAAAGTCACATGACTATGGCAAGCCATGAAGAACCTTTATTACCTGATTGCATTTCAATCCCAAACACCTACTGCTATATTCACTACTGCTGTGTGAGTGACGAGGCTAGATGATGATGAAAACGTTCAGTGAAATTCCACCTTCAGACATGACTGTACAAACAGTGGAATTGATTAGGGTTAGGCCACAACGTAATTCTTCAATAAAATGTTCCTTTGTTTAAGAAGGGCAGCAAGGATAATCCAGGGAACTACAGGCCGGTGAGCCTTACGTCAGTGGTAGGGAAATTACTGGAGAGAATTCTTCAAGACAGGATCTACTTCCACTTGGAAGCAAATGGACGTATTAGCGAGAGGCAGCATGGTTTTGTGAAGGGGAGGTTGTGTCGCACTAACTTGATAGAGTTTTTCGAAGAGGTCACAAAGATGATTGATGCAGGTAGGGCAGTGGATGTTGTCAATATGGACTTCAGTAAAGTCTTTGACAAGGTCCCTCATGGCAGACTGGTACAAACTGGTACAGACTGGGGCAAAACGGTAGCATTGTGGATAGCACAATTGCTTCACAACTCCAGGGTACCAGGTTTGATTCCAGCTTGGGTCACTGTCTGTGTGTGGGTTTCCTCCGGGTGCTCCGGTTTCCTCCCACAGTCCAAAGATGTGCAGGTTAGGTGGATTGGCCATGATAAATTGCCCTAGTGTCCAAAATTGCCCTTAGTGTTGGGTGGGGTTGCTGGGGTATGGGGATAGGGTGGAGGTGTTGACCTTGGGTAGGGTGCTCTTTCCAAGAGCCTGTGCAGACTCGATGAGCCGAATGGCCTCCTTCTGCACTGTAAATTCTATGAAAGTTCTATGAAAAGGTGAAGTCACACGGGATCGGGGTGAACTGGCAAGATGGATACAAAACTAGCTAGGTCATAGAAGACAGAGAGTAGCAATGGAAGGGTGCTTTTCTGATTGGAGGGCTGTGACTAGTGATGTTCCACAGGGATCAGTGCTGGGACTTTGCTGTTTGTAGTATATATAAATGATTTAGAGGAAAATGTAACAGGTCTGATGAGTAAGTTTGCAGATGACACAAAGGTTGGTGGAATTGCGGATAGCGATGAGGACTGTCAGAGGATACAGGAGGATTTAGATTGTTTGGAGACTTGGGCGGAGAGATAGCAGATGGAGTTTAATCCAATCAAATGTGAGGTAATGCATTTTGGAAGGTCTAATGCAGGGAGGGAATATACAGTGAATGGTAGAACCCTCAAGCGTATTGAAAGTCAGAGAGATCTAGGTTTTTTCCCGGTCCACAGGTCACTGAAAGGGGCAACACAGGTGGAGAAGGTAGTCAAGAAGGCATACGGCATGCTTGCCTTCATTGGCCGGGGCATTGAATTTAAGAATTGGCAAGTCATGTTGCAGCTGTGTAGAACCTTAGTTAGGCCACACTTGGAGTATAGTGTTCAATTCTGGTCGCCACACTACCAGAAGAATGTGGAGGGTTCAGAGAGGGTGCAGAAGAGATTTACCAGGATGTTGCCTGGTATGGAGGGCATTAGCTATGAGGAGCGGTTGAATAAACTTGGTTTGTTCTCACTGGAATGATGGACGTTGAGGGGCGACCTGATAGAGGTCTACAAAATTATGAGAGGCACAGACAGAGTGGATAGTCAGAGACTTTTACCCATGGTAGAGGGGTCAATTACAAGGGGGCATAGGTTTAAGGTGCGAGGGGCAAGGTTTAGAGGAGATGTACGAGGCAAGTTTTTTTTACACAGAGGGTAGTGGGTGCCTGGGACTCGCTGCAGGAGGTGGTGGTGGAAGCAGGGACGATAGTGACATTTAAGGGGCATCTTGACAGATACATGAATATAGAACATAGAACATAGAACAGTACAGCACAGAACAGGCCCTTCGGCCCTCGATGTTGTACCGAGCAATGATCACCCTCCTCAAACCCACGTATCCACCCTATACCCGTAACCCAACAACCCCCCCCCCCTCTTAACCTTACTTTTTAGGACACTACGGGCAATTTAGCATGGCCAATCCACCTAACCCGCACATCTTTGGACTGTGGGAGGAAACCCGAGCACCCGGAGGAAACCCACGCACACACGGAGAGGACGTGCAGACTCCACACAGACAGTGACCCAGCCGGGAATCGAACCTGGGACCCTGGAGCTGTGAAGCATTTATGCTAACCACCATGCTACCGTGCTGCCACAGTAGCATGGTGGTTAGCATAAATGCTTCACAGCTCCAGGGAATAGAGGGATACGGATCCCGGAAGTGTAGAAGATTTTAGTTTAGACGGGCAGCATGGTCGGCACAGGCTTGGAGGGCTGAAGAGCCTGTTCCTTTGCTGTACTTATCTTTGTTCTTTGTTCAAAACAAGTGTCCTATTTCCTGAAGGGGTATTTAAATTATTCCAGTAGTAATTCCACTTTCCCATTAATTACCCATTAAACTTGGCAGAGAAAGTTACGTGTTGTCAATACAAAACTAGTCTTTTAACCACGTGATGAATGTAATATCTTCTAATTGACCTCTCTGGCACTAAAGGTAACTACTACACATGAAGTCCCTCCTTCAGGTATTGATTTTGTTGGGGAGATTTCAAGAATGGCGAATTAAATACTTTCTTTTTCTCTCTTTATTTCTCTCATAATCCTACCTTTTTTTCCTCCTTTTTCACTTTCAGCTGCTGGACTTTAAATTTCACTGGTTCAGGGCACCCGGTTAGTTCTTCTCACTCAGGTCACTGATGCCCTGTTTGTCTTACCACACCATTATCAGCTTACAATTTTAGCAACTTTTCTGAGGAAAATAATTTTTTTGAGCTGAAGAATGCAAGCTAAGGTCTCACTCGCATCATACAAACATAGGAACTAGGAGCGGGAATAGGCCCCTTGGACCCTCGAGTCTGCTCCGTAATTCAATAAGATCATGGCGGATCTGATTGTAATCTCAATCTCACATTTCTGTTCCCCCCCGAACCCCACCCCTCCTTTTGTTAATCAAGAATCTATCTGGCTGTCTTAAAAATATTCAAAACTCTGCTTCCACTGCCTTTTGTGGGAGAGTTGCAGAGACCCACATCTGAGGGAAAAATAAATGACCCTAATCATGGTATTAAATTAGCGAACCCTTATTTGTAAACAGTGACCCCTAGTTTTCGATTCTCTGACAAGGGGAAACATCCTCTCCACATCCACCCTGTCGGTGCCTCACAGGATTAAAAAGTTTTTGATCAAGTCACCTTTTACTCTTCGAAACTCTAATAGATATAAATCTAACGTCTCAAACTTTCCTCATAAGACACCATGAGATGACCTTTTGCCCAAAACTCTGGCC
Organism: Scyliorhinus canicula; assembly: GCF_902713615.1. Lineage (NCBI taxonomy): Eukaryota > Metazoa > Chordata > Chondrichthyes > Carcharhiniformes > Scyliorhinidae > Scyliorhinus > Scyliorhinus canicula. Next base: position 66,030,255 of record NC_052156.1, on the reverse strand, counting down.
CATTCAAACTTTTGTCATAACTATCTTACGCAGTAGTTGGCCATTGAATTTATTCCAGTCACGGCTTCTCCATCTTCAGCCTAGCAATATTAAATTGTGTCACAGCCGCATCTTGCATGGTACTTGACCATTGTATTTATTCAAGACACAACTTCTATATCTTCAACCTTGCGTCAGTCATAAGCTGTACATTGCAATTTCATTTTCTACTTGTGTGAAACCCTTCACCTTGCCCCTGATAAATCCTTGAAGCTTCCTGTTGAGTGGCAGCCAATGAAGCAAACAATCCAAAGTCAATCAATGGATGATGAATACCTTCTGGCGTAGAAATATTGTTTAGTTGTACAGCATGAACAATAACAGTCAAATACAGAGGAAAAGAAATCAATGCAAATTTTCACTGGAAATTCTGAAATAAATAGGGCTGCAAACGCTGGAACCTGAGGGGACTGCTGAATAATGAGGCTGTTAACAAGCAACGACCCTGACTGACCTTTGTGACAGGTTTAATAAGAAACAAGTGCTGACTGGATGTCAGCTGATAGAACACTATGAAAGAAAGGTTGCACCTGTAGATTTTGCCCTGCAATGAATCAGCACCAATTGAAAACTTGCAGACAGTCTGAAACAACCATCTTTTGAGTGTTTAAGACTGGTGGTTGTAGAAAATGACTAAATAAAAATATTTTTAAATTTAATGCTTTAATCATCGTAAGATGGTGCTGGGCAATCTTTCAAATTGCTTTAAAAGTGGCCTCTTTTTTTAATCAGCTTGCTCGTGTCAATGCTTATTTATTTTTAGATTGACCATTTTTGTCGCTTTCCAGATTGAAAATATTGTGTTTGTTTATAGGCTCCCGAATTAGATCCCTCGGTACATAGAAAATGGAATTTCTGCATAGAATTCGTGTAATCAATAACTGAATGATGTTTCAGGCACATTACTAAAACTCCCTTAAAGGAATGCTGCATGAAATAGAACTGATGAGGGAAAATGGTCTGAAAGTGTATGGATGATGTGTCATGGACAGTCATGAAATATTCATAAGGTGTCACATCTATTCTATCTGCTTGTGCGATATAAATCATGTTTAATAGCTGATCATTGCATATTTTGTGGATCATCTTCAGCATAATAGTGGATCACTCGTTGCAACCAATGACTGAAATTCAGAGGATGCAAATAACTAGATCTGTTCTGAATGCAGTGCATAAATGAATGTGATCTTCTTGGATTACAGTTAGACATAATTAAATATGTCTCAGCAAACCCTGTGCCTTTTACAATAATTAGGAATGAGACAGGTAAGCATTTATAGTGCAGAACAATGCATGATGATATTATTAAGTTCCTTGTATTAGCTATGTTTACTGTGTCTGTTGTCTAAATTGTAACTGAATTTATGCCATGTTTTATCTTCTTTATTTTTTAAGTTCCCTTTTCCTTCCTTTCTTTTAGGCTAGTTTTCCCATTTTCTATGTCAGTTACTGTTTTGTTATTTCCCAATTTCTTCATCTAACACCTCATTCTCTAATTTCAAAGTCTCAGAACTGTAGAATCCCGACAGTGCAGAAGAAGGCCATTCAGCCCTTCGAGACTGCACCAACCCTCTGAAAGAGCACCCTATCTAGGCCCGCTTCCCCGCCCGAACCCTGTAACCCCATCTAATTTGCACACTAAGGGTCAATTGATCCTGACCAATCCACCGAACCTGCACTTCTTTGGATTGTGGGAGGAAATCAGAGCACCCGGAGGAAACCCACGCAGACAAGGGGAGAAAGTGTAAACTCCATACAGACAATCACCCAAGTCCGGAATTGAACCCAGGTCCCTGATGCCGTCAGGCAGCAGTGCTAACCACTATGCCGCCCCAAGATCAAAATAACAAAAGGCCAAAAGATTTGGCCCACTTACATTGGAGAAAAACAACCTGAAATACATATCGCATGACATTTCCTCTCCCATTCCAGAATAGACATCAAAATTAGAAACTTTATGCAAGAGTTCAAAGAGAAAATCCTAATTGTAACCACCCCAGTTTCCAGTTATTGAAACTATGAATGCCATTACCTCCTACCCAATGCAATCCAAGAAACCCACGCATCATGAATCTTCCAATGACACATGTGTCGCTAATACTTTTAGTTCCCTCTTCTACTGAGGCCCAATGATGTGGGCCAAACATCTGCAGTCAAACTAGCAAGAGCTATAAAATGATTCGGCATCAATCAGAAACAGTGCACAAAGGTAGTATTTGTAAAATGTGGCTTGATGCAATGTAAGTAAGGAATCGGACTACAAATCTCTGAAGCAGTTCTGACGTCTCAAGCTTTGATCTAGTCTATTCTCCTCTCCCTTCCTGCAGCGATCATAAGCTACATGCTTTCCTGCCTCTTCTTGATCACAACCTCAGCCTGGATTTCTCCAACTCCAAATCTGACCCTCCTAGTACACAGGGACCTATCCACGCTGGCATACTGGGACGCCACAAAACTCAGAGCCCTGAGAATAACAACACAATTGGTGTTTTAGGCAGGCTTTACGCATTTGGTGTGGAAGGTGGGGATCTCATAACAAAGTCAAAATGTTTTATACACACTGATCTGGATTATTTCACTCTTTATGTAATGCAAACTGACTTGAAAGTCTAAGATTCCTGAAACAGTTGGAACAACAACAATGTACATGTTGCAATATATTTATATATATTTGACAGGATGAAGATATTGTCAAACTGGAGAGTAAAGTGTTAAAAAACGGATACAGTGGTCTGTAAAATAACTGGTGGATAACAAAACTCTAGCAGCAGGAAAGTAATTATCAAAGTAATTAAAATGTATATAAAATAGACAAAAGTGCCACAAGATATTTCTCTGGGATGTAATTGATAAACGGATGCTGAGCCAAAGGAAGAAATACAAGGGCGACTTACCAAAAGTTAAGTCAAAGAAGTGGGTGGATGTTATAGAAGGGGGAAGTGGGGAAGTGTAAGAAATTTGTTATTGGAGGTGAGGCTGGAAGAGGAAGGGGAGAAAAAACGTTCTTTGGGTTGATTTTGGAGTAACGAGTGGTTTTGATAGAGATGGAAGTCATGTGAGTGTTAAAATATTTTTTTAACTGTTTATTGTGATTTTCCATTTTATAAGATAATGCAAACATGTACAGAATAATACATTACCATCAGCAAGGAAGGGAGAAAAACTTAACGTACATGAGCAAAGAATGGAACAGGAGAACATCACCACTGGCTTAATATAATCATTGGAAAGAATTTGATAGTTATAGCGCCCTCCCACCAAAGACTGAAGGAGAAAAAGGATAGAAATTTTAAAAACATGACAAAAGAATAGAAATTTTAAAGACATGACAAAATGGCACACACCCTCCCACACCACACAACCCCACAATCATCACGGGAAATCAGGATAAACCTCCTGCATGATGAATCTGGTGCGCCTCAATATACATCCTCCTCAACTCCAGCAACGCCAGCAGAACCAATGACCCATCACAGCCGACTCTTTCCAGATACCAGACTCACCTGCACCATGTGAGAGCCAAGAATGGATACCCACCCTTGCAAAAACAAAATAAAGCTACACAGAAACCCCAGATCTAAGTGGAATTATCTGCAGACTACGCAATGTGCAGTGGGGAGGAAGATAGGATTGGCAGCAGTAACAACATGTTCAGACTATGATCAATCCTTCAGGCCCTCTCAAAGTAAAAAAGAAGGAAAAGAGCGAGAAAGAAACCTACCAAAGCTATCCCACCAGGTGACAACACCCACCACTGAAGAGAACAGGCCACTCAACCAACAAGAGAGTGACCACCCCCCCCCCCCCCCCCCCCCCCCCACAGGGTATTCATCAAGGCACAGAACTCAACCCATCCACAGGCCCCATGTACCAGAGAGACAGGGAAACAATACCCAGCATCCCAGGAAGCCCCTTGCAACAACCTTGAAGAGGGGCATCCCAAGCAAGGCAACAGGGTTGGGCCCGGCTTAGCACAGCACCAGCTGGCACACACAAAAGGGCCTCCAGAAGAACCCACAAACCAGCACCCCATTGGGCCTATCCCTTTCCCACCTCACCTAGGGCAACCCACCATTAGAGGGGGATCACTCCAGCCGCAGCGAAGTGTATGGCTCCCGAGAAGAAGAAGAACTGTCTAGACACCCAACAATTGGATGCCCCTGGGTGGGAGGACCAATTCCATCCATAGATACAACCATAGGTATACCCCCCTCCCTCCGCCAAGATTTGTATTTCAAAGAACATAAAAAAACAAAAAACCCAAAACTGATTAGCTCTAACTGGGGGGCTATCCTCAATCTCAGTGAGGATTGAATGAACCCTACCAACCATGCCCACCCACCCTTCACCTCGACCTCGCTCCATCTTCCACGTCAATAAATGAGACAGGACGTGACAGAAAAACGCTCCCTCCCGCAACCACAAGGGTTATAAGACACAATAACTAAAAGAAATAAAACTGCACAAATCACACTTCCCATAATTGATTCAAAATGATCTTGCTGGAACAGGATAATCAATGACACAGACCATTAGGCACGTATTTTGCACTCCCCTGCAGAAAAAAAACACAACAATAAAAATCAACAACATGATCAGCAGGGAGTAACGTTCAGGATTATCGAAATACCAGAGGGTAAATTTCAAGATAAATACATCTTCCATGTCGCCCGCGAAGGCTGAATCAATCAGCAGTCTTCAGGATCTCTCAAAGATTCCAACGCTCGAAACACAATCACTTCTACTTTGCCATCCCTCCAACGCCCAGCCGGGGGCAATGACTTGACCCACTTGTTCACCTCCAACCCCTCAAGCTGAGCATCGAGAATAGGACAATATAAGACAAGAGAACGGTGGGCCGTACTGGCCTTGGCCTCAAAGGCAGGGTACATTGTGCGCCATCAAATCTGATGCACCCAGCTTCCAAAACAAGATTACCAAAGCCCATGGCAGCCAATTCTCAAACTCAATTGGAAACTCATCTCCCATCTCTTGCCAGGGACCGAGCTAAGGGGGATACCCCGCCCAGCCGCTATCTCCCGAACTCGTCAGGATAAACGCCACAGCATGCATAAGGATTTCAACAACATAAAGGTAGCCCCTGACCAGGGGAAGTGCTCTTTCGAGTGCAAAAACTTTCTCATGCCCTCCACCACTCTTCCAAAGATGCCCCTCAGTCCCTCAAAGTGATCTCTAAAGGCCTGCAACGCAGAGATGAAATTCTCATTAAAGACAACAGGCTGGATTCTCCGATTTTCAGGCTCCGATTTGACGCCGGCGTAGGAATGTTGGCGTTTTACGACCGAAAAATTAGCATAAGATGGTCACCGATCATCCGTTTGATGGGTGGCTAGCAGACAGGCAGTGTAGCTCTAGCTGCTGATACCGCCGGAGAATTGCTGGATCTGTGGTCGTACATGCACACGGCAGCAGCCTTCAGCGGCCGCATCGTGCAACATGGCTCTGGCCATGTGCGGACCCGGCCTGCCAAATAGTGCTCCCCCTTTGGCCAAGCTAGTGACCCCGGGATCACCCCTCAACAGTGCACCCAGCCCCTGCAAAAGTCCCCCCTGCCTACAGATTGGCTCTTCCCCGACTGTAGCAGCTGCTACGCTGAGTTCCCATCAAATAATAGCACGAGAGACCCACGCCGTTGGGAACTTGGCCTGTCGGGGGCAGAGCATAGGTGGGAGGGCCTCAGGTAACGTCCTGAGGCCGTTGATACAGCGTGCGCCGTACGCCTAGAGTACGCCACTTTGGAGGGGGCGGAGCATCGCAAAAGCAGTGCTGCCCTCAATTTAGTCATAACAGGGATTCTCCGGCCGATTGCCGAATGTCATTTTGGCGTCGGAGACCGGAGAATCCCACCCAACATCTTGGATGGTGACCATCATCTGAGATACACAATACCTGCACACAACATCGCCAAGGTGAGAGCCCACTCAGCAGAAACTGCGGCACTACAAGCTGGGCCCCACCTCAGCCCACTCCGACGGCCACGAACAACTGGTGATTTAACATTTTATCTTGGCTTTTTCTCACAAAAAGATCAATAGGAACTTACAGGAACATGGTGCAAGCCACATAGCCCAAGATAAACAAGTATGAAAGGCGCACCAGGATGAAATGGCAAATTAAAATGTGATTTGAGATGGAGCTCACAGAAACACAACCGCACGCACACTCATATCACATGGCTCCCATTGCCCACCGATGTTAAATATTTTGATGTGCCCAATTTTATTAATTGCCACCTCAAAGAAAATTGCATTTTAACAGCTTAAATGTAAGGTTTGCTGTAATTTTTCTCATTATGTGGTGCTATGTTCATTTGAAAGCATGGTACCGTTAAATCATTTTGAATGATCATGTACGTGCAGTATCTTAAAGGAGTTAACTTGTGAGATGCCTGCACAGTTCCTTCAGGTTGTTGTGTGACCATGTACACATGTCACTTACAGGGGATATTACAAGAATCAATGCGGAGAATGGTAAATGCTGCCGTGGGACAGGCCGTGACCCACGGCAGCCTTCACGGCCACTTCCGGGGCCGAGTCTCCCCCCCCCCCCCCCCGGGCGAGGCCCCATGCGTCACGGCGGCGCGACCTTGATGATGGTCATCAAGGCTGCACGTCAAGCGTCACGGCGGCTGACGCGGCCGATGACGTCAGCCGCGCATGCGCAGGTTGGACAACGCCAACCCGCGCATGCGCAGTTGGCGTCTTTCACCTCAGCCGGCCGGCAAGACGTGGCGGCTTGATCTTGCCGGGCGGCGGAGGGGAAAGAGTGCATCTGTTTTGGACGCTGGCCTTACAATCGGTGGGCACCGATCGCGGGCCTGTCCCCTTCCGAGCACAGTCGTGGTGCTCCCGTGCCAATCGGGCCTCTAGATGCCCCAAACGGGCATCTGGCGCCCGTTTCACGACGGCAGTGAGCAGGTGTGTTTGCTGCCGTGGTGAAACGGGCGTGAAGGCCCAGCCGCACGGCACATCGGCTTTGGAGAATCGCCGCTCACCGTAGAAAATGGCGAGCGCCGATTCGTGGCGTGGGTCGGGCGTGGGGGGGGTGGAGAATAGCGGGAGGGTTGTGTAAAATGTCGGGAGGCCCTCCCGCTATTCTCCCAGATGGCGTGGGGGGTGGAGAATCGCGCCCCATAGAATCCTTGCAGTGCAGAAGGAGGCAACTCGGCCCATCGAGTCTGCATCGCTCTGATGTGGAACCTGCAATTGCCCATTTGTCCTCTGACTGATTGCTTGGTGTCTTTACATATTAAAATTTCATTTGCTGCGTTCAGAGAAGTTTAGAAAAATGTCACAAATAGAATGGCAACAAGACTGAATACACTGATACCAATACTTGGGAGTGGCCGAATTTGTGGTACATCTTTAAGTAGGGTCGATTATGTTTTTGGTGTGCATCACGAGAGGGCATGTGATGCAATGTATCATGGGGTTCTTTAGTTTCAGCCTCAGTTTGCAGTGAGGAACCAAACCAGCCAGGCATATATTTCAGTTCTCCAACTGTAATACTGTTACCAACTTCTCAAATCCTAAGTAAATCAACCTACTTATTTTTGGGTTAACCAATCCCTTATGTGTGGTTGGTGCCTCAATGCTTGTCTACTAATTTAGCGCAAGGAGAAGAAAAACGCAACAGGTGAATCCCAAGGGCTTAGCTGATGCTATCAGCATGCATCTGTGTCATGCTTTCACACAGGATTCGTTTTATGGGATGAATCCATTCCATGGCGAATCCTTTGCCGTGTGATAATTTTCAAATCACGTTTCCAGGCAAAATAAAAAGTGATAAACACAATATTGGATAAGTGGTTAATAATTACGACATAGAGAATGTTACACACACGTAATGTTCTGATTTTTTTGTTTGCTCATGGGATGTGAGCATTGCTGGTAAGACCAGCATTTGTTGTTCATCTCAATGGTCCTGAGGCAGTGAGCCACAGCCTTGAACCTCTTTGTCCATCTGTTGTATGAACACTCACAGTGCTGTTTGGAAGGAAGGAACAAGGTTTGGATCCAACAACAGTGAAGGAACTACAGTATTGTTCCAAGTCAGGATGGTGTGTGGCTTGGAGGGGGATGATGTCCCCGTGTGCCTGCTCTCGCATCCTTAGGTAGGATTCTGTTGTGGCATCAAAGGAGCACTGGTGAGCTGCAGCAGTGCACCTGGTAAACTGTGCACATTGCTGCCAATTTGCATCAATGGTGGAAGGAGTGAATGTTTGAGTGGGTGCCAGTTGAGTGAACTGCTTTGTCCTGCATGGTGACTGGTTTCTTCGGTGTTGGTGGAGTTGAACCAAACTGGAAGATCTGAAACAGAAACTTTTATCCTTTTTACTTCTTGTGATATTTTCTTTCTACACCTCTTTCCCCTCTGTGTTTGTCTGCCTTGTGTATGTGTATGTGGGGCGGGTTAAAGAAAAGGGTTAGGGTTAGGAATTAGATAATAGTTAACCAGTTGTATTTTCTGCCTGTTGAATTAAAGTTACTGTTATTAATATAAAAGTTAATTGTTTTTAAATTTACAAACTTGGTGGCTGTAGTTATTGGGCAGCCAAAGACCAAAGACTTTGGGTATTTTCCAAGAATTAAAAGTTAATTTTAATTGTGTTGCGACTCTGGGTCAAATGAGGTTGGAATTGAATGTGCATGAGCCCGGGGTGTAGTGACAATAAGTAGCTATTCAAATTCACTGCATTAACTATATGCTGCTGGAGAGTATGCAGCTGGATTCTCCGTTATTGTGATCCTCCATTTTGCTTGCAGCGCACTCTCGCCTGCGGATTTCCTGATGGCATGGGGGTGTGCCCGCGATGGGAAACCCATTGACCGGCTGCCAGGATGGAGAATCCCGCTGCTGGTGGGGGCACGCCGCACCAGAAAAATGGGGCAGCAGACAGAGGATCCCACCCGTGGTCTTTTCTTATGTTAGCAAACTTTCAGTTAGCAGTCAGAAATCTATTATGCACAGTATTCTGCTTGTATATTAGCATTTTATTCATTGCCACTTCTCTTCCAGGAATGTGCACCTTTAAAAAGTTCTGCTCTGCTCTGTAATGGGATTTCCATTTATTTCTATTACTTGATTTACATTCATTGCTTTCTATTACTTTTCTGGTGTTTGATCAGGTGTCTACCAAGACTCACTTTGACGGCAACAGTTAGCTCAATACTAAGTTCTTTTCCCATCCTTTCTATTGGCAGAATTCAGAAATACCCCTCCGCTTGGATCCCTTCCTCTCGACTCTCACCCTCTACATTTTTCAGTTTTGATTGGAAACTACTGGTGTGATACAGGCATTTCAGTTAAAATGGATGGCACTGACATTGTTTTGCAAGTGATCTCTACCTTGTGGAGGCTGAACATCGACTTTCAGATGCCTCCTCTTACCTTCCTCTAGATCATGAACCCACCACTCAAGATTTGAACATCAATTCATCAGTCCCAAATCCATCAGTCACTGAACACATCTCCCCTGGAGACACGTGGTCTCCAACCTCATATTCTCCAGTTCCAGAATTCCAATTGGATTGTTCTCTCCAAAACACCCGATTCTACTTTTCAAGCCCTCCAATACCTCCTCACTTCCTGCATAGGTTCTGGAGGTGCAATGTTTGCCATTTTACTTCCTTCTCAACACCCAGGGCTCCAAACACATTTTCCAGATGAAACAGTGATTTTTTTTTTCATATTCCATTCACTGCTCATGATGTGGTCCCTTCTATTTTGGGAGAGACCAACTTCAGATTGGGTGATTGTTTCATGGAACACCTCAATTCAGTCCGCAAGGCTGACCCCAGACTTCCTGTCATTTCAATTGTCTGCATCGCTGCGTCTTTACCCACTATGCTATCACCCCCGACACTCTTCCACTAACATAACCCTGTCTTTTGATTGGGCATTTGACAGTGTTTCAGACACAATGCGGAGTTCAACAATTTCAGATCATAACCACTGCGCCCAATTTTTAAGACAGCAACTGCTGGAAATATTTCTATTATTTGCTTTATTCCAAATCTCGATCCATCCTTGTTTCTTTACTTGTCTCATTACCATTCCCTCTTGTCTTGCACCAACATTCTTTTGGTCATTTCATCTCTCTTTATTTTTAAAAACTCAAGGCAACAGCCTTCCATCCAATGACAGAGCTTCAATTTTGTTCTTTCCTCTCCTTCCTCCATTTCCCTGCCTTTTGACTTGTTTAAAATCTACATCTTGCTCATCTAAATTCTTCTACTTTTGCTGAAAGGCCGTTAACCTGAAACATTAACTCCGTATCTCGTGCCACAGTTACTGCCAGATCGGAGTATTTCCACCAATGTTTAGTCTTGTTTTCATTTCACAATTCGAACATCTGCAGTATTTCGCTTTTATATTAGAATCTATTATAAAGTGTTGCTGCAGAAATGTTCTATATGCTAACCTTGCACAGTCGATTAACGTCAATCCCACTAAGTTGTATAGCTATGCTTACGCATCATCTGACTCCTGTTTTTCAAGGACGGCTATGAAATTATTTTTCTAGTTGTGCATTCTGCTGAGAATGATTTGTTCATGGATGAGTCATATTGCACTTGCTCCTGAACATTTTGTAGCTAGACCAGAAGGTTTAAGTAGGCTACATCTGTGCAAATGCTACTATAATTTGTTTGCCCTTTCCTGTGCAGACGGTTAGCATCTTTTACCATCTGCTGCTTTTCCCAAATTTATACCAATGTTCTTTATTTTACTGATAGTTAATGTTCAACTATACAGTAAGAAACCTAAATCCCTTAAGACCCTGAAATACAAATTGAAAGGTCAAATATTACATTTTGAAATGTATTTTTGATAATTATTTCTGAATTATAATATTTTCAGGCATTGCTTGTAACTTCATTCATTTAATGATTCAATTGCTCTAGGTGGAATATGATTGTGGCTGTAGTCTGCTAAAATATAATTGCCTTTCCATAAACAACCAGTTGGTAAACTCTTTTAATTTAGAAATTAATGCTGCATCTGTTGTATTTGTCCTAAATATTCATTTTTTGTAATTGTTAATTAATGAAATCTTCATTGAAATATTGAATATTGGAATGGCTTAAGTAAGCATCACATTTGTGAAAGCATTTCATGAAATATTTGCATATGAAAGAGCGTAAAAAATTTGGGGAAAATTAAGAGATCCACTGGATCCAACTCATTTATCCATTTTTACAGATTTCTCTCACCCAACTACCGTTACACGACATTCTGTTTACTTTCAAAATATTCTAATTTCCAACTCATGATTTCTTTTGTCAGAGGGAACATTTTCCCAATCAATTTTCTCATCATAATAGACTTGAATGCTTTAAGTCAGGCACTGCAAAACGTAATTTTAAAGAAAGTCCTTGCATAAACATTTGTGATAACTTAAATGTTGGTACCCAGAATTGTATGTGTTTCCCACCTCCAGTATCCCAACAACAGTACTCATTCGGGGTGGTTTTTAAAAAAATACAATTTATTTGCATGCTAACCAGGATCATATACAATCATATCTAATGCAACAGCTTTTATTTAATACTTTGTCTCTCTTTGCTGTCTCTGCAAGTAATGAATGACTTATTGTTCATATGTTTAAGCTGTTATGACCAGGTGAGGAGGAATAGAATGATCTTCCTCTTTTCCCACTTCTTGTTTGACCACAATAGCTTTATTTGAAAATGGCAGTGCATGCCAATTCAATGAGTGTTTAACTTTTTACATGCTCTGAATACAAGAGACACAAACAGACAAATCCAAGGAAAATGATTAAACAACAATTCAAAGTTTATATACGCACTCTCTCTCTCAAGGTTGACACACGCTTCTCTAGGTTCATGCACACACTCTCGCTCTTGAAGTTGATACACAACTCTCTCGAAGCTCGTACACACGCACGCACACACAGACACTCTCTTGGAAGGTCATACACATGCTCTGTCTTGCAGTTTGCACACACACACACTCTTTCCATCTTGAAGATGAAACATATTCTCTTGAGGTTCATGCACAAACACACAACCCTCTCTCTTGAAGTTCACACACATACTCGCGCACACTCTTGAATTCACAAACTCACTCTCTCAAAGTTCACACACATGCACACGCTCTCTTGAAGTTCAGTTAAACACACTCTCGAAGTTCACACACTTTCTCGAAGTTCACACGCTTTCTTGAAGTTCACACACTCTCTAGCAGTTCACACACTCTCTAGAAGTTCACACACTCTCTTGAAATTCACACACATGCATACACTTTTGAAGTTCATACACTTGCACACACTCTCTCCCTCCCTCTTGATGTTTGCACACTCTCTCGAAGTTCACATACACATCTCTCTCTCTCTTCCTAAATTCGCATACGTACACACACATATACACACATTTACACATGGACTAATAGATAAGATTCAAAGGATAAAATAAGCGGATAAAAAAATATGGGTATGTGGCGTTTGAAGGTTGGTGACATGACTGGCTTTAGGCTGAACCCGGTGGATCTTCTGGAGACAGCAGCTGCTGGGTTTTGTGGTTTTGCACTTTAAAAAGATCTCTGCCTCTGGCACATGGATTGTCAAAATCAGCTGACAGGGTTCAAAATTTGCAAGTTGGATGAAGACCGAGATAGAGAGGAGGCCCTCTCAAAGGCCTCCTTACTTCAGAATCTAATTTGCTGTGCACAGATCTGCAGAGAAAACGATCAAACACACAAAGGGTAAACTGTCTTTTCATATGACTTGACCAGTGACCCAAATATGATCATGGCACATGGATTTTGTTGCCTGGATTATATGATTGAATTATGTCTGGAAAAATATTTCCATAGTCAGAGTTCCATTGTCCAAATAATTAAAACTAATTGTTTGTCGCCGTCCAGTTGAGCACCCAGGTGATTGTCTGGATGCTTTGTGAAAAGAGTAAGTTATGGCCTTGACATGAATGTGGGAAGTTAACAAGCTTTACACTGAACCTGAGGTGAAAATAACAGACAAGTAACAACACTAGCAGGAACCTAGAGGAATAATGAGATGCAATATTCCCAGTAATAAGGTAAGCAGGAGTCCGGAGATTTTGAGGTGTGAATGCGTTTATCAATATCACTGTTTACCAGAGATCAGTGAGGCTATACAAATGGCAACTTCTAAAGGCAAGGAATTTGAGTGAGGAATATCGAAGAGGGTGAACAATATAACCGTCAGCACACTCAATGGGGAGGTCGGCTAATTTTCCAACGAACAGCCATAAAGGCAGTTCTATCGATGATCTGAGCCATGGACCCCATTCCAGCTAACATTTAGAGCCACAACAGATTTAAGATATTCTCCTCTGAAAGATGCAGTTTTCTGCCTTCACTGAAGCAGGAAGAGACATTTTCACAGACTTGGTCATCTAAGAGGTATTGTGTGGTAACTATTAATTGGATTTGGCCCATAGAATTACTAAAATTGGATGTTGTTTGGGAAAAGTTTTAAATGGGTTTAAAGAATGTGGGTTTATTTTGGGAACAACAGATAACTTCAGATAAAACGGTGTGTTTAGTGATTCATGTACTTAAGTATCATAGTGTACATTAATCTTTTGTCATGTGTTTTTTCTTTTCTTTTCTTTTGATAAATATTCTTTATTAACTGTTTACACAACAACTGGACTGGTTCCTAACTGGTAGTACATTATTCCAAACAAACATGACTAAGAACCAGAGTTTTATGTTATCCTTCAGGATTTTGATACAATTTTTCAGGTAACGACAGCTGGGGCTTAACAGCTCCCATTCATACTACAGCTCCCATTCATACTTCTTCAAGACAATTGTTCCTGGTGAGGCTTTGAAGACACATTGTCTCCAATTCACTGGCTTTGGATTGTTGGTAATAACATAAAGCAAATGTTTAGTCATCTTTTCCTATCATTAGAAGTGATTGGAATGTGGCTTTTGTTTCTCTTAAAGTATTCAGTTAATGGTTTCTTGCTAGAAAATTCATGAAGCCATGTTTCTCTAAAGCATGGCTTGATAGCAATGCAGTTTACCCTCTCTGTCTGTTTTAGTAGCAGCATAGATATCAATTACACACCCTTTCAATTCCTTCGACCAATGTTAATTATTTTACGCATTTGCAGTAAACCAGATGCCATTTGGTTATCTGAAAGAATCATGAAATTATAGAGTTGTTACCATCTTGGCATGATGGAGAAGATTATGCACTCTTATGATCCCTTCATGGAATGCCATTGGGATCTCCATGCTTCTGGTAGGGCCACTTAGTGTAATGTTGGAGGAGGTACCAGACAAAATGGGGTCCAAAAAGTACTTAACAACAGAACACACAAAGGAAGACTGTGCATCTCACTAGCTGTAAAGCTGAAAGAAAGCTGCAGTACAAGGTGGCCCCAGTCATTGTAGTTCAACACATCATCAGAATCTGGACATGAACTCTTCCACGATTGTGTGGAAAATGATGGCACCCCAAAGTTCCCATGCTAAACAAAGTCGAGCATTGGTTTCTACCAGGGTCCATTTGGCAGGTTATGTGGCAATTGTACAGGACTGTAAACCTGGAAGTCACTCGTTAAGAATCTACACACAGGCGACAGGTGCCTGTGGATAGTTGGACAGTTGTGTAGGGGAAGAGGTGACTTTCAGCAGTCGTATCTGTGATTGAGTAGTCCTCCCAAGGGCACTCTTTGTTCACCCCAAATGCTGAGGCGCTTAAAAATACGCTGTCCATCCTGTCTGAACAACTTCAAGAAGAGAAAGCCTGAGAGATCAAACAACATATTGACCATCGTGACATGAAAACTTTTTATTTTAATCCACCAGGGCCATTCATAGACCACAGTCAAGAAGGCAACGTCACTTCACTTACATGATCATGTTTATTTTCTTCAGTATGGTAATGCAATCTGTCACATTGGAAAGAGAATTTTCAACAGCTCCTCAACTATGAGTCCACAATGGAGGTTGATACTCTCCAGGCTATCCCCCAGTACTCTGTGTTACAATCCATGAGTGAACCACCTTCGATGGGAGAGCTGCAACAAGCAAGCAAATGGCTGAAAATTTCCATCAATTTGATTTCAAATTCAATTTCAGTTTATTGCCTGTACGAAGCTTCATTTCAGGTACACCGCTCATTCATTGAAAAATTACATATAGACGAAAACGATACAAAGAAGAAAATAAGGAACTTTGGAACATTGGGGGAAGAGTAAGCTAGTCAGCCCTGCAAGTGTGCTCTGCCATTCAATAAAATCATAGCGATTTGGTTGTGGTCTCAACAACATTTATCCATCTGTCCCCCATAACCCTTTACTTCCTTGTCTCTCAAATATCTGTCTCACTCTGCCTTGAATAAATTTAATGACCTATCATCCACTGCTCTTTGTGGAAGAGAATTCCACATGCTAACAACCTTTTGAGAGAAACCATTTCTTCTCATGTCCATCTTAAAAGGTAGACTTCATTTTTAAACTATGTTCCCTGGTTCTAATTTCTCCCACAAGTGGAAACATCTTCCCTGTAGCTACCCTAATGAGTCCCACCATGAGTGCATATCCTCATCCATACATCAAACTCCTGTCAAGGGTTCTTCCAGAGAAGGGGGCAAATGAGTTCAGGAACCAATTTGTCCTGCATCTGAGGCATTTTCTCAAAACACTTCCAACAGTAATGTTGGAAGATTCTCATTGTTCAGCACACCCTTTACTTTTATCAAAGTTCCTCAAGAGCAGATTCGTCAAGAAAAATCTGTTCATCAAATACCGTTCCTGCCTAGTTCAATGCCTTGAAACAGTCTTATTTCCAAAGACATCCAAAAAGGAGAATACTCTCAACTATAACTATATTGAAGAATTTCATTGTTTATTAAATTGATAGTGGACTAGTAAACCAGAGAGGCCTAGGTGAATGGTCTGGAATAAATTAGTTCAAATCCCACCGCAGTGTCTGTTGGGAGGGGTTAGTCTCTTCTTTGGCTGGCATCATACTTGCCACAAAAGGAAGATAGCTGAAGTTATTGGAGGCCCGAGAATAGTGCTACAAGAGTTTTGCAGGGTAGAGTCCGAGGTCCGACCATCTTCAACTGCCTCATCAATAACCATCTATCCTTCAAGAGTGGGATGTTTGCTGATGATTGATTGTAATGTTGTACATTCCATTTGCAACTCAAGAGATACTCAAGCTGTCTGTATCTGCCTATAGCAAGATCTGAACAAAATGTGCAGATAAATGGCAACATTCTCGCTGCTCAAGTGCAATTACTGTCGCTAGACTATTTCCAACTGAACCTGCAAATTGACATTCAATAGCATCACCATTGCACAATTGCTACCATCAACATCCAGGTGGTTATCATTGACCAGAAACATAACTGGACAAGCCACATAAATACTGTGGCTACAGGAGCAGGTCAGAGACTAGGGATTTTGTGATGGTTGACTCACTTCCTGACTCTCCATGGCCTCAGCACCATCTACAATAATGGATTTTAGGAATAATTATGTGATTATAGCCATCTGACCAAAATGCTCAGGTGACATAGTCAGAAATGTGAAGCCAGGGAACATGAGAGTTTTTACATGAATTCTATTGTGGAAGAACTCCTTGTGGGTATTATTTTTTGGAATGTATGTTCTGCAGTTCTTGGGACAGTGTGGTTTCTGCATTCATTTGAAACCTCCTGGGGCTCACTACCATCTTCTTGAGGGAGTTAAATTTGGGCAATAATTTCTGGCAATAATTGCCAATAATCTATACACCCAGTGAATAGTAGATCACCAAAATACTCTGATTTCCGTAAGCGACATGTCCTCATGAAATGAAAATATCCTCAGTGAACTCAACAATTTGGTTATAAATGAGATGGAAAGCCGAGACCAGCTGAAGATCTCAAAGCAATTAAATTCTGAGTGATAAATAATAATTATATCAGAGCGCTGACAGATGCAGTAGATTAGTGAGGCACTGTCAATCATCAAGAGGGTGCCATTGGACATTAGGGAGGTAGTAGCATGTTAGAAACAAGCTTATGCTCTAATATTCAATAACTTCCATTCAACTTCAAATAGCAGAATTTATTGTCAAGAGTAAACTTGTGGATCAACTAAGCAATAATAACTTAATTATCAACACTCAGCCTAGATTAAGACGAGGAAGATCCTGCCTGTTCAAACTACTTGACTTTAAAGGTGATCCATCACAACTTTCAAACAACTTGAGATAAAATTCCTCACGCAAAGTAATTAATAAACTTTGGAGGTTGGTGCATTAAGAACAGCCTGGGGAATGTATAAGAAGTTGTCTGATGGTTAAGTAACAATGAATACTCATTCTAAGAGTTCCGCCAGGGAGCATGTGGGGTGGAATAAGAAGTGACATGATTCAAGAATTGATGTGGGCACTATAGAACCCGAATGGGAGATACAACAGGAACATACGGCAGGGTAGAAATAAATAACAGGTTTATTATGGTATACACAAATAACAAAACTATAACTCCTCTTCCCAAAGGACCACCCTCTCTGACCTGCATTCAGGCCAGGATTTTTATACCCGCCGCCAATAACCGGATGCGTTCATACACAGCTCAGGGGAATCATATGGAGCACAGACCTTGGTCCCCAAAGAGTCGTAGCACCTCTTTCCTCCACCACCCCCCGCCAAGTCCGGAGAAACGCCCATGTTGTCAGGCCCAGGATCTCTTGTTCGTTTGGGAGCAGACGATGGCCCAGCATCAACGGGTCAGGTCCAGGAAGTGTGTAACGCACTGGTAACTGACATTATCAGGTGGGATCGAACCATCCGGGCCCTGTTCATGGTGTCCCTGTTCTGTTTCAGGTGAAATCATCCCAGTTGCGTCCAGGTACGCCACAGCGACATCCTTGGGTCCCACAGTCGGTCCCGTTTTACAGAAGCTGGAACCATTCGAGTCTGGGAGTGGCTGGTCGGTGGTCATTTTGGTGACCGAGGTTCAGGGCTGCGGTTCAGCGAGGTTCTCGCTGGAAATGGCAATGTCCACCACACGCTGGAAGGTTAAGTGAGCCCCAGTAAGGAGTTTCTTTTGGGTATCGGCGTCTCTGAGCCCACAGATGAAATGGTCCCGTAAGGATTAGGACAGCATGGCCCTGAATTCACATGACGTGGGTAGCATCCTTAAGCGTGCCAAAAATTTGCCATTTGATTCTCCTTGGGCCTGCAAGGCCATGTGGAAACAGAACCGGGAGACCATTATCAGGGGTTGCGGGTTAAGATGTGCATCGACCAGGGTCACAAATGCGGCAAAAGACTTGGGAGTCCTGCCTGTTTTGGTTTGTGAGGCTCTTGATGAGCGCACAGGTGGGTTCCCCAACTGCAGTCAACAGGATAACAGTCTGTCGTTCATCCCCGATGATCGCGCTCGACTGGAAAAAATAGTGCACCCGCTCTACGTACTCGGTCCAGTCATTGGTACCAGCATTGAAATGTTCAAGTTTCCCAGTGTGCGGCATCTCATCGTTCAAAGTGGAGGCCTCTGCGGGCCTGGACAAAGTGGGTAGGCAGTATAATGCATGGAGGCTGTGGGAGCTCCACTTCACCCTCGTCGCCAGTGTAGAACCGGAATGGGAGAGACAACAGGAATACATGGTAGGGTAGAAATGAACAACAGGTTTATGACGGTACACACAAAATAAAAAAACTAACTTGTTTCCCCAAAGGGCCACACTCCCTGATCTGCACTCAGGTGAGGGTTTTATACTGAGCAGTTTCCCAATGGGAAACCCCACCCCCAATTACTGGGGAAGTTCATTCTCAGCTGTGTAAGGGGGGAATCGTATGTGGCACAGTCATTTGCCCCACAAAGGGGTCGTAACAGGCACCATCATTATTTTCATTTCCATAAATGACCTAGATTCAGATGTTCAATGCAAAATCACCAAATCTGCAGTAGTTATCAAGCCCGGTGAGATAGTGGAATTTGGAAAGGCATCTCAAAAAATTGCAGAATGAATTGGACAAAATAAAATGCAATTCAATGCCTTGTGCAGACCACATGCAGAAGGAAAGAAATGGTCCACATACTCCTTGAATTATAGTAAAACAGCCAGGAGCAAAGTTGAAGGATCTTAGGAGGCTGGGCACTATGTTCAAGCAGTGCAACAAACCAAATAAGTTATTGAACTACATAATAAAATAGCTAACATTAAATAGTTCAATGGAGGTAGTGACCAAAATTTATATTGTTCTGCCTCAAATCAAGGCATGAAAACAACGTTTGATTCTAGTTGACCACTGAAGCGCTAGTGATAATGAAGTCAATGCTGATCTCAGGAATCTGAGTTTTCAGCAAAGACTGGAGAAATTTGTGTTATTTAGCTTAGATATGGGTGTGGTTTTCCAAATGTTGCTCACCCTATCTCATCTGAGACATAAGTAACAAATAGAGAGAAAACTGGGAAATCTTTGTGCACCACTTTGTCCATCTCAATCAATTTTCAGGCAAACCTTTAAATGGGCTGCACATGCATCCCATTTACAGCTTATTTACATTTTGCAATAAATGTATGAGCCATGAGCACCTAAGTGAACGCCCTTGTGCAACTAAGTAATGAAGACTTCCCTTTCCTTTTCTGATTACCTGTTTTTAAATAGGTGTACAAAATGGTGCCCCTTGATGGCTTACTGGGGAGCTGATTCAATCACGGGAGGCTGTTAGACAGGGGTCCTTCCCATTATTAGGATGGAGATTGGCCTTAATTGGTGATTCTTGGATTCTTAGCCCCATTATTGGAGAATAGCGCCTGGATCTGGATCTTGCCAACGGGAGCAGGCTGATTAAATCAGAAACCAATTGTGCCCAGCACGGATTCCGATTTCAGCTTCTCCCATGATCGAACCAGCTCGCACGGATTCTCAATGTGACCGTTAGATCGCACCCTTACCCTAAAACATTCCATGTTATTGGCGTTCCCTGCCCTCTTTCTTTTAATCAAGGAAGCATAGCTAAAATTAGTGGCACCACAAGTGCCACAAAGAGTCATCGAACTCAAAACGTTAATTCTTTTCTCTCCCTACAGATGCTGCCAGGCTTGCTGAGATTTTCCAGCATTTTCCCTTTCGTTTCAGTGGCACCAAATCGACTTAATGGTATTATATATGGCACTGTTATAATTCAGTAGCACCAATTATTGAAAAGTAAATCCTTTTCTTTCTTATTCACAGTGTGTGGTACTTCGGCACACTTACTGAAGGAGTCATATCAATGACTGCCTTTATCGAAGGAAAGAAAAACATCAGCCCTCCAGTTTATCTTCATTTTCAAGTCGACTTTAGCCTGTTACTGAGCCTGTAAGCAGCAAAAGATCACTAAGATTGTCTGATGGCAGATGTACTTTGATACTATTTCCTAATATGGATCTTCAGCATTGCAGAATTCTTAACTTCTGCACAGTAACAAATCTGCTGTTACATAGAACATACAGTGCAGAAGGAGGCCATTCGGCCCATCGAGTCTGCACCAACCCACTTAAGCCCTCTCTTCTACCCTATCACTGTAACCCAGTCACTAAGGGCAATTTATCATGGGCAATCCACTTAACCTGCACGTCTTTGGACTGTGGGAGGAAACCGGAGCACCCGGAGGAAACCCACGCAGACATGGGGAGAATGTGCAGACTCCACACAGACAGTGACCCAGTGGGGAATCGAACCTGGGACCCTGGCACTGTGATCTGAAGGAATGTTGCCTTTGAGAGTAATATGATCTGTGATCAATCTTCCAGTATGCTTTAGTTCGACATCACAAACAATTTTGATTAGTGATAGGATTGAATCCATTGATGGTTGAACGGTTAGATGAGCCATTTGATGTGTTCAGCTATACAAGTAAGTGTGATCTGAGATTTGATCTTTGGTCTTTGGTGTCGGTTAGCTGATCTCAACTGTAGGTTTGCTTTAATTGGCATGAATGCCTTTTGACTAGCCAGAGAAACAAGTGTACCAGCTGCTGATCGATCCTAAAGCAGCTTTGTGCATGAGTGCAGTGTACAGATAGGGTCGCACTGGACGTTGATTCGCATACTCAGCAAAACAACTGGAGCCTTGTCATGGGCGTTTCAAGATACATTTAGTACTATGAAAATTAAGTGCTCTTTTTCTGTAAAATTTATGAGATGTATACGGCAGAGTATTTAATCAGACTGATCTATGTTGACTGACATCAATTGAAATAAATACTTTGCTGTTTGCTGAACATCTTGAAATCCTAATGAGAGGTGGAAAGGAATTTAAAAAACATTTAAATGAGGTGGAAATTACTTGCTGGAATGTTAAACAAAACAAGACTCAGAGATACAATTGAAAATTGAGTAGGATTAATATTTTTATTAGTTCATGAAATGTGGATATCACTGACCAGGCAAAGCCAGCATTTATTGCTTATTGTCCAATTGCCCTTGAAAAGGTGACAGTTAACTGCCCATCTGAACTGATGCAGCCCGTGTACTGTTTAGTCAGGAGTTTCAGGGTGCTGACCAGAGCAAACCAGAAGTAGGAAATAGAGATCAGCATTTTGTACAGTTTAAGAATTTTGGCCGGGATTCTGCGAGCCTCTGCGCCACAATTGCCCGGGGGCACAGAATGGGGCGTCAGACCTGCGACGTCTTCCCGTGATTCTCTGGCGACCGGAGAATCTGTGCCAGTCATGCGCGTGTGGTCGACACGATGCCGGTCAGGGGCCGTTGAAAGAGGCCCCTACGGCGATTCCCCGTGGACGGCCGGACCGATGTATGGTTCCACCCGGCGGAGCTCGGATTCACGGCTGCGGTGGCCGTCCTGGTGAGGGGGTGGGGGGGCTCCACTCGGGACAGGTTACGTGATCAGGTGCCACCGATCGGCGGGCACCCGTGATCTGGGGAGGGGGGCCTACTTTTTTGGTGCCAGCCCGCTATGTGGGTCCGCTATGTCGCATGGAGCCGGCGCCGCATGGCCGGAAGTGCAGGGCCCCGTATCAGCAACTGGAGCTGTATGGAGCACTCCGGAGCCCTGTAAGCCACCTTAAAAATGGAGAATCACCCCAGACTTTCAAGAAAAAAGTCCAGAGTGATTTACGCCTGTTTTCTCATGGGCATGGGGATTTAGCCCCATTATTGTAGAATCCCGCCCATTGTTTTAAAAGTAGATAACATACATTGTTGGGTCAAAGCAGAAAAAAATTGCTTAATGCTTGATTTTTAAAATTCCTTCTTGTGACGTGGGCATCACTGGTGAGGCCAGCATTTATATTGCCCATCCGTAATTTCCCTTTAGAAGGTGATGGTGAAGCTTCTGGAGCCACTGCAGTCTAGGTGGTGTAGCTTTCACCCATAGTGCTGAAAGGGAGGATTTTGACCCAGTGACAGTGAAGGAAACATAATATAGTCACAAGTCAAGATGGTGTGTGATTTAAGGGGAACTTACAGGTGGTGGTACTCTGCACCTGCTGCCCTTGTCCTTCTAGGTGCTGGAGATCATGGATTTGGAAGGTGTTCTCAAAGGTGCTTTGGCGAGTTGCGTCAATGCCACTGTGCATCGGTGGTAGAGAGAGTGGATATTGAAGGCGTTGGATGGTGTGCCAATCATGCGGGCCACTTTGTCCTGGATTGCATCAAGATTCTTGTGTGTTATTTGAGCTGCAATTATCCAGGTAAGTCAAGAGATTGCCATCATTCTGATGAAGCAGTTAAGGATGGGAGGGAACACCTGAAATGAGATGGGGTTGAGATTATCGACTTCCAATAATCACAACAATCTTACTTTGTGCCAAGTATGATTGCAACCAGCGGAGCGTTCCCCCCCCCCCCCCCCCAATCCCCATTGACTCAGTTTTGCTCGGGCTCCTTGATGCCTACGTCGGTTTAATGCTGCCTTGATATCCTGGGCTGTCATTCTCACCTCATCTCTTGAGCTCAGCTCCTTTGTGCATGTTTGAACCAAGGCTGCAATGAGGTCAGGAGCCAAGTGATTCTGATAGAATTCACACTGAGTTTTAGTGAGCAGGTTGTTTCAGACTAAGTGCCACTTGATAGCATTGTCAACGACCCTTTCCATCACTTTGGTGATGATCAAGCGTAGATGGATTGGATGATAATTGACTGGGTTGGATTTTTCCTGTTTTTTAAAAAAAATATTTTCGTTCAGGACATTTTCCATTTGACAATGTACGTTACACTCACTCAAAATGTATACAACTTTCATAATAAACAAACAACCCACCATCCCACCCTGTGTGCCCGTTTAATTTTTTACCCATCCCACCCTCTATTTGCTGATGACCACCAATTCTTGAAGAAGGAGCTAAACAGCCTCCAAATAGAACCTCTCCGCCACCTCCAGAAAAAAAAGACTTGACCATATGCGCTCTGTGCACTACATTAAAATGAACCAGTCTCACGCATGAGGAGGTGGAGTTTATTCTATGTAAGGGCTCACTCCACACCTCCATTTCAAATGCACCTCTAACTCTTCCTCCAATTTCCTCTTCATCTGCTCCAGTGAGTCCCTCTCCCTCTCCCTCAATTGTCCATAGATATCTGAAAACGTTCCCTCCCCTATCTCATCCTCAGACACTACCTCGTCCACCAATGATGGGGATGGCAACCGAGGAAACATACCCAGCTCCTTCCGCACAAACGTCCTAACCTGTACGTACCTGAACCCAGTTCCCTTGGGAACTGAAACCTTTCTTCCAGTTTTTCCAACCCTGCAAGTCCACCCTCCACAAACATATCCCTAAAGTCTCTACCCCTCCCATTCCAGACCCTGTACGCTGAGCCCAACCCCACCAGGATAAATCTAAAGTTCCCACATTTAGGCGCCCACCACAACATCGCCTCTAACGTGAAATGTTGCATAAAGTGGTTCCATTCTCGTAAATAGGCTACCACCACTGGCTTCATTGAGTACCTGGCCAGAGAACGGAAGTGGAGCCATCACCAATGCCCTCAAACATGACCCTGTACAGGAGGCTGCCTCCATCTACCCTACACCGGCCATTCCTCCACGACCCATTTCTGAACCTTCTCAATATTCGCCCAGTAATGGTAAACGGCAACTCCCCTGACTGCCTGTCCATCTGCAAAAATGCTCTCCGAACCCAAAGTGTCTTGCCTGCCAAAACAAAGGCCAAAATCAGCTTAGTAATCGTCCCAAAGCTGGACTTAGGTAGAAAGATTGGGAGACTCTGGAAAATGAATAAGAATTTTGGGAGGACCGTCATTTAATCTTTATTATTGTCACAATTAGGCTTACATTAACACTGTAATGATGTTACTGTGAAAAGCCCCTAGTCACCAGATTCCAGTGCCTGTTTGGGTACACGGAGGGAGAATTCAGAATGTCCAATTCACCAAACAAGCACGTCTTTCGAGACTTGTGGGAGGAAACCGGAGCACCCGGAGGAAACCCACGCAGACACAGGGAGAACGGGCAGACTCCACACAGACAGTGACCCAAGCTGGGAATCGAACCTGGGACCT
Organism: Scyliorhinus canicula; assembly: GCF_902713615.1. Classification (NCBI taxonomy): domain Eukaryota; kingdom Metazoa; phylum Chordata; class Chondrichthyes; order Carcharhiniformes; family Scyliorhinidae; genus Scyliorhinus; species Scyliorhinus canicula. The sequence goes on along the minus strand of NC_052156.1, from coordinate 66,005,701 downwards.
TGGTGCTGTGAAGCGACAGTGCTAACCACTGCGCTACCGTGCTGCCCCATTTTAACAGTTTGAACCTGCTCTGCCAACCACAGCAGCAGAGCATTCCACCTCTTCAAATCTCCCTTTCCCCCTTCTACCAGACTGGCTAAATTCAACTTACACAACAATACTCAGTGGTGAGCCACCTGCACTCCCAAATAGCTGAAGCTGGACCTAGCCAGCGAAAATGACAATTTCTCCAGCCCTTCTCCCTGTCCCCAAAGCTTCACCAGATACACCACTTTTCCCGACATTAAGTCTATACCCTGAAAAGGAGCCAAACTTTCTTAGCGCCTCCATAATCCTTTCCACTGGCAAGGGGGTCTGTTACATACAACAGCAAGTCTTCCACATACCGGGACACTCGGTGCTCCATGCCTCTCCTCGGTATAATACTCCACGCCTTCGATGACCTCAGTGCGATAGTCAGAGGTTCAATTGCCAATGAAAAAAGTAATGGTTAAAGTTCTATGCTCTCAAAAGTACTCCAAACTTAATGTGTTAGCACAAAGACTCACAGTGGGACTTATACAGCAGTCTAATCCTAGATATAAACCTGGGTCTAAACCCGAACCATCTCAGTATTTCAATTCCATTCTAGCTGTTCGGACGCATTCATGGAGATTATTACTTCCTGCTCCAAGCCCAACAGGGGCAACATCACCACATTCAATATATCAGATCTAAGCCTTGCAGTCCTGCAACATCCAGTCATGAAAGGTGGTGGACAATTGAACAACTAACTGAAGGAGGAGGTTCCCCAAAGATCCCCATCCTCAATGATGGGAGAGCCAAGCACATTGGGCAAAAGGCAAGGCTGAAGCATCTTCAGCCTGACGTGCCAAGTGAATGATCCATCTCAGGTCCCCAGCATCACAAATGCCAATCTTCAACCAACTCAATTCACTGCATGTCATTTAAAGAAATGGCTCAAGACACTAGATGCCACAACATTACTTGCAATTGTACTGAAGACTTGTGCCCCAGAACTAGTTGTGCCTTCGCCACGCTGTTCCAGTTACTATGCTGGCAATGTGGAAAAATTCCCTGGTTATGTCCTGTCCACAAAAAGCAGGGCCCGGACAAGTTCCCAGTGGAATTTAATTAAAAATTTGCTTTCGAGCTGGGGCCTCATCTAATGGAGATATTTAATGATTCGTTATCCTGGGGAGAATTGCTGACCACATTGGCACAGGCTTCCATTTCTCCAATTCTGAAAATGTACAATGATCCAGAGGAGTGTGGGTCTTATCGGCCATTTCTCTAATGAATGCTGATGTAAAGTTTTTGGCCAAAGTGCTAGCAACTCAATTGGAGGATTGTTGCTGGGGATAGTAGTGGAGGATCAGCTGGGGTTTGTGAAGGGCCAGCAATTGTCGGCCAATATAAAGGCTAATTTATCTGTGATGATGGTTGTGGGAACACCTAGCTCTATCTAGTGCATGCTGCTTTTGCTGTTTGGCAAACAAGTCATTCTGGGTTTTAGCTTCACCAGGTTGATGCCCTATTTTTCTTGACATTTCCTCCTGCACTCTTCGTTAAACCAGAGTTGATCCCCCAGTTTTATCGTAATGGTAGAGTGATGTTATGCCAGACCTTGAGGTTACCGACTGTGGTTGCATACAATTCTGCTGCGTCTGATGGCCTACAATGCCTCATGGATGCCCAGTTTTGAGTCTCTATATTTGATCAAAATCTATTGCAGTTATCGATGTCAAAGTGTCACAGAACATGATGGGATGTTTCCTCAATTTAAAGATGGGACTTTGTTTCAACAAGGAATGTGCATTGGTCACTCCTACAGATACAATCATGGACAGATACGTCTGAGACAGGTCGATTGGTGAGGATAAGGTCATGTAGGTTTTTTCCTCTTGTTATTTCCCTTACCACTTGTAGCAGACCCAGTCCAGCAGTTATGTCCTTTAAGACTTGGTGAGTAATGGTGCTACCAAGTCAGCCTTGGTGATAGACATTGTAGTCATCCACCCAGAATACATTTTGCTCCCTTGCCACAGTGCTTCTTCTAAGCAGTGTTTAACATGAAGTAGAATTGATATTTCAACTGACGAAGGGTGGTAATCAGCAGGACCTTTCCTTGCCTGTATTTTATTTGATGTCCTGAGATTTCCTGGGGTCCTGGGTCAATGTTAACAATTGCCAGGGCAACTCCATCCTGACTGTAGACCACTGTATCACTTCCCCATCTCTGGTGGGTCTGTCCCGCTATTGGGACAGGATGTTACCCATGGATGGTGATTTCTGGGATCACACCTCCGAATGATTGGAGAGTGCTTGATAATGACACTACATAATAAAAATAGAAATAAATGTTTCTGGTACTGTACATCCCAATTTGATAGCACAATTCTGACAGAAAATACTAATCTTTATGTTTATTGATTTAGAGAGAAAGTAAAAACGCATTTTGCTTTGTTGCCAGAACAGTATTCTACATTTATATTTATGACCTGAACTGAGAGTTGATTATATACAGTCTGCTCAAGGACTTGAATTGCTGCTCAGTCACACTTCTTTTTACATAATTTAACCTGAAATTGTCAATTGCGCCTAGAGTGAAGTCTCCACCCCATTGACTTAACTCACCCGGGATATTGCTCTTAACTTTCTTTCCATGCTACCTCTGTGATTGCAATACTTTGAACCGTTTAAATCCAGTCTGTTGTATGTGCTTGCTTCTCTTACTTTTATTAATTTATCAAACCTTGCCTATTTAAGAGGAAACACCTCCCTATTTAAAAGGTTTGTTACATTTTACTGTCTCCTCTTATAATATGAAGTAATGTGACTTGGTCACATTGTTCAGTCCAAGAGTGAGCACAGTCTTTGGTCGTAATTCATTTCACTTTGTGGTTGCCACTGATTGGAAGAGGTACAACTAGAGTTGAAGCTAACTAATTTTATTACCGTGGATGCCCTTTGCCAAAAGGTTTAGGTTCTGTTGACTGACTCTAGTGCTTGCTAAACTGCCAATTCTCTTTCACTGCTAATTTGTGTCTTACTGTTTGATGAATTGTATCATTGTGTGCTTTCTGTTGCCGTGGAGTTAGCCTCTTGGCCAGGTCGTTATTGTAAATGAGAAATGGTTCTCAATTGATTCACCTGGCCAAATAAAGGTTAAATCAATAAATAAGATAAACATTCCCTCTTTATTTTTCTTCTTTTTATTCAAAGGATAAATCTTTCAGACTAAAGTAGGAAACATGAAGTTGAACTCTATGCCCTGACTATGATGCTGCAGCAACATCAACAGAGCCTGCATGCGTCCTGTTGCCAGTGGAAACTTGGTCTAATCTACTATTTTAGGATGTGCGAAGTCGCCTGTCTTTAGCTGTTAAATTAAATTTTCCAAGGCTCCAAAAATACTTCTTGGCTAAACTTTATTTTTAAAATTAATTATAATATTTCTTTTGCATGCAAGGAGAGATGGACAATATGAGAAGAGGAAAAATAAGCATTCACATTACACTTAACTCTTAATTTCATGCTTAATTTTGAGTGGAGATTCATAATATCTCAGCCATTCAGTCATTTTCAATCTTTCAGGAACAATTTTAATTCCTGTCTCCGCCAACAAAATTCCGAATCAGAAGAGTATGGGCCTAACTTCTGACTACCATTGGAAAGAGATGTCTCACATGAATGACATGACGAGAAATAAGTACATACTTACATGCTCTCGACAAATACGCTAACACTCCCGACCACCAGAGGTACTTGGGGCCTGCATCGAAAGCGTCTCGCACGACCCGGCACAGTCAAATTCTGGCCAGTTCATGGAGGCCACGTCATCCTTTTTGCTGCATTAGTTGCTGTAAAGCAGTTAAGTTTAAAGTGCACACTGCAATTGGCAGGCCAGGAAGAATGTAAGTGGATAGGATTTGGGTGGCTAGGGAGGATCAGATGGCAGCAGGAAGGGCGGAGCAGAGGGGGTAGGTTGGAGGCCAAGTGTGTGGGGGGTCTGAGGTCGGGAATGCGAGCTGGCGATTGGAGATGAGGAGATTAGAATTGGGTGGGTGGGGTGGTTGAAGATCACAGGGGGCTGGTGAAACATCTAAGGGGAGGTTTGACCAGGTCCACAGATCTGGAGGTGGGGGAATCAGGTCAGGTCTGCAGGGGCAATCAGAGGTCGGGGGTGGGGGAGAGTCAGGTCGGGGGATGCTGCGGACCAAGGATGGGTGGAATCTTTGCGGTGGGGTGGAGGGGGGTCCGGGTGGCGGGAAAATGCCATGATGGTGGGAGTCCTTTGAGTGTCAGTCTAGGTCTTCATAATAGTTGCGCAGTAGTTTGAATAATTTATAATTCTCGCATTTTCTGTCTAACTATTGGTGTAACCTTGGCAGGACCACCTGACATTTGTGATTTACATCTAATTTTCAGATGGTTTACCAGTGCAGTTGTTCAGAATAAATTTTCACTTCAGACCAATTGCCGTGCAAATGCTTGCCTGCAAAACTTCGAGAGGGATTCTTCATTGAATATTTGAGATTCCCCCGCCCGCCCCAAGACCGACACTGGGGAGCTCAGACATTATGGCACAATATCTCTTCAGTGGGATATAATTCTAGGGACACACAATATCCTTTGATGCATCACCTGAGCTGGCGTTTAGCTGCGTTTGCATGATGGTAGACTCTTCAACCATAGTAACAATGCAGGAGAGTTCACTCCTGTCTTCATCCAATTGCCAGAAAATGTATATCCAACATATGCGATCAGGGGTAGGAATGAGGAATTATTTTCCCACAGATAGCCAGAACAGAGGCCAATTGGAACACTTTGATCCAACATCCACCACAGTTGGGATTAAATAATTCAATACAGGCTTGGGAATCAAATCAGTGCCTTCCCGCTTCTGTCTTAACCAGCTGGCTTACTGGGAGAACCTGCAGTACCATGAGTGGAGTATCCAAAACTCTGTTGCTTCATTCAATTAACAAAACCTGGATCACCTTTGCAGAAATAAGCACACTGTATTTTCTTTTTCCTCTATAGATGGAATAGATGCTGTCTGAAGCACTGTATTTTTCTAACATTTCTTTTTTCATTTCTTCTCTTTTTAAACCACAAGTTCAGTTACAAAACACTTTCTAATTCGGATAATACAGGGATTCATTTTTACATGGTTTTCTTTAATCCAAATACCAGAGCTCGAAGAAGCTAACCAATTCTGTTTGAATCAAAGGACATACTGGGTGGGATACTCCGACCCCCAGCCGGGCCAGAGAATCCCTGGGGGGTGGCATGAATCCCGCCCCCCGCCCCGACGCTGGCTGCCGGATTCTCTGGCACCGGTTTTTCGTCGGGGGCGGGAATCGCGTTGCGCCGGTCGGGGACAGTTGGCAGTGGCCCCCCCCCGGCGATTCTCTGCTCCGCGATGGGCCGAGTGACCACCCGTTTTCGGCCAGTCCCGCCGGCGTAAATCAAACAAAGTCCTTACTGGTGGGACCTGGCTCTGCGGGCGGCCTGCGGATTCCTCGGGGGGTGGGGGGATCTGGCCCCGGAGGGGGCTCCCATGGTGGCCTGGCCCGCAATCGGGGACCACCCATCAGCGGGCGGGCCTGTGCTGTGGGGGCACTCTTTCCCTCCGCGCGGTCCGTCATGGCCGTTGCGGAGAATACCCCTGCGCATGTGCCAACTCATGCCAGCCGGCGGAGGCCCTTTGGTGCCGGTTGGCGCGACGCCAATCCCGCCGGCCTAGCCCCTAAAGGTGCAGAGGACTCCGCACCTTCTGGGCGGCCCGATGCCAGAGTGGTTCACGCCACTCCTCGGCGCCAGTATGGCCCGCCCCACCGGATAGTGGAGAATCTCAGCCACTGTTCCTAAAATCCCCGAGTCGCCACAATCCGGCGCCTGTTCGGGTACACAGAGGAAGAATTCAGCATGTCCAATTCACTTGACAAGCATGTCTTTCGGGACTTGTGGGAGAAAACCTGAGCACCACAAACCACCTAGCCAGCACATCTTTGGACTGTGGTAGGAAACCAGAGCACCGGAGGAAACGCGCGCAGACACGGGGAGAACGTGCAGACTCCGCACAGACAGTAACCCAATCCGGGAATCGAACCTGGGACCGTGGAGCTGTGAAGCAACAGTGTTAACCACTATACGACCGTACGGTATCCTCCTCAACCTCATGGGAATTTTTTTTATAAAGCGCAAGGCTTCAACATTTTCTTTGCAGAGAACAGTCCCTGCATTCAAACACATCTTCCAGTAAGTGTAAATGAGCCACATTATGAGCTCAGCTGATTATCTTAAAGTGCTTTTCTCATTGTATTCTCCATTGCAATGCCTTGACCAACCAGAATCGTGTTGCCATCCAATCAGCATCCTTTTCTCCTGTGGTGTAAATTGTTGTGATCATTGGAAATTTGGCTTCCTTGCATTTGTCCTCAGAAGCACAAGATGAAGAATATTGGCAACATTTCTCCGTTATCAGCAATATTCTAATTCTGTGCTGCCTAGTGACTGTCAATATTAATATTGAAGATTCAGCAAATGTTATTGTAGTTGCTTGACAATTAGCAAAAATATAATTCCAGGAGACTTGCAACATTCATTCTAAATACTTGCACTCAGTATCATGGCAAATGTATCATAAGTTTAATAACAGAAAAATGTATTCATGAATTGAATAACTTACTGTATGTTTTAAGTGTCTTTCCATTTGACATGGTTATAATGATTGGAAAATGTTCTGCTTGAGAAATCTAACCAGTGAAATACTATAGTGATCTACTGCAAGTCTTTTTGCAATTGTTCTGAATAATACAGGATGAGCCATCTGTAATATTGTTACATTTATTTTATGATGCACAGTTCCCCGCCCAGGTTAGAAATTGTAAAAGAAATGAATTTCGAAACAAATGTGAATTAGCTGATGTTGAGAAAGGAACTCAACACCATCCAGGGCAAAACGCCCGTTTATTTGCTACCCCTTCCACAAGCATTCAAACCCCCCACCACTGCCAAACAGTAGCAGCAATGTGTCCCACCCACAATAGTTACTTGGCAGTGACTTGCCACGGTTCTTATGACAGCACATTCCATCCACAACCGCTACCATCTAGAAGGACAAGAGCAGCAGATACATAGGAATTCCAGCACCTGGAGATTCCCCTCCAAATCACTCACCACCCTGACTTGGAAATATATTGTCGTTCCTTCACTGTTGCTGGGACAAAATACTGGAACTTCCTCCCTAACAGCACAGTGGGTGTGCCTACATCCCAGAGACTGCAGCAGTTCAAGGAGGCAGCTCACCACCACCTTCTGAAGGGCAACTGGGGATGGGCAATAAATGCTGGCCTGACAAGCGGCACTCACATCCCGCAAAATTTATTTTGAAAAATTTTAAATAGGTTTTAATGGTGAAAAATTTATAGTAATGCATCTAAGCAATAGCAACCATACAGAACGTGGAAAAGACCTATTTTACGAAGGCCATTGGCACTGTGAGGGCAGGGAAACGTAACTCCATTGGGGTGGTTACAAATGCCTACAGCTAAAGGGTCAATGCCACTGAATATTTGAGCCTTGGGTTAAGAAAAAGCAAATCAGGATAAGATAGGGACCCCCCCTTTTAGAAAAACCAAAGTAATTATGGGAGCGCCGTCCTAATAATTTAGGTCATGGTAACATTTTAACAGAGGCTTGAACTTGAATTAAATAAAATAAAGTAATATTAAATTATGCCCTTGGGAGAAATTAAAAGGAAAGAAAGAAATTATCCAGGAATGGTTATTGATTATATTGAGAATATCTGTTCAGTGCAAATCTTTTCAATAATATTGTAAATAAGGTATTGGTGAACATGTGGAAGACAGTGTGCTTCAAGATTGGACAGGTTGCACTGATGTACTACTGATCATTGGCGAGCCCAAATCTGCAATATGGCAATTTTGGTCAGCCTATCTTGCAAAGGATATCAATGCATCAATAAAAGTTCAAGAAGAAAGACCAGAATGAGTCCAAAGGATTGCAGAGAAAGGATTAAATTACTAATCATATTTTCAAATTGATGTGAAGCACTTTACTGGTGTTCAAAATAATTGGAAGATAGGGTGGAAGTAATTGGTATAGGACTGAAGGTCACAAGTAAAAGCTATACATTCTGAGCAAAGTTAAATACAGGCACTGAGGGAAATAGTGCACGCGGGTAAAGGCTTAAAAGAAACAAATTACATTTACATCTTTCACATCTTCAGCATCTTCCAATGGGCTTCGCAGCCAACCATTTACTTCTAAAGACTAGCTACTATAGATTTTTGGCAAATACTGGAATCAATTTGTGCACAGCAAGATTCCACAAATGCTATTAAGAGGTATTAGAGATAGTTGTTGATTGAGGGATAAAAATCCAGTCATGATACAGATTATGTTCATTTAGCCCCACAAGATATTTTACGCCCTCTCAGATAGATGAAGGGAGGTTTGTTTAACATCTTATCCTCATAGTGGAACCTCTGGAAAATGCAATGACTGGTACTGCACAGAAATGTTCATCTACTTTAGTTTATGTGCTCAAGTCCTGGACAAGGGTGTAAATCTGCAACCTTCTGACTACTGAATGCAATTGATTTGGAGGCAATTGCTTCAATTCAGAACCAGTTCAGAAGAATCATATTCGACTCTAAACATTAACTCTGGAGGGGATTTTCCACCTCCAATTATGGCAGGTGGGAATGGCAGAGAGGGTGAGGAATTGAGCAGAAATCCCAAAATGGCTTTTTTGCCGGCAGAATTTCCCTGCGTGATTGACCCCGACACCCATCAATGAAAGAACATGGATCCCGACTTTCCATTTATGTCTAATTACCAATGAAGCTCAAACATCTCCACCTATAGTGTTCCCACATTGGACTGTCTATTCACGTCAGTGTGAGGGCACAATATTGTGTATCACAACAGATCCTCCATGACAGGCATCTGGCGAACAGAATCTGCCAGAGGGGCATAGATAAATACAGGGGTGAGGGTCATGCCTGGGAGCACCCTGGCACTGTCTGGCCACTTCCTCCTGGCGCTGTCTGAGAACATCCACGTGGCACAGTCAGGGGGCAGTGTCGAGGGGGGGGTTTCCATTGGGGAGGTGCCGGGGGTTCAGTGTCTGTCGGAGATGGGGGATTTCCTTTTTCTATTTTTATTTTTTTAGATCAAGGTGTCCTTTAAAAATGGCAGTTAAATTTTCAGGAGCATAAGTTGCTGGCAGGGCTCGACCCTTCACCTTTTTTCCAGGGTGCCTAAAAATATGGTGGGAAAAGCTAGCCGTGCAGCCAGTGGGCTATACTCTGCTTTTCCCAATTGAGCTGGCAGTGGAAAAAAATTGTTAACTTCCGGCCTCTGTTTCTCTCTCCACATATCCTGCCAGAACTGCTGAGTTTTCCCAGTACTTCCTGTTTTTATTCCAGATTTGCAATGTCTGCAGTAATTTGATTTTAGTGAAAACAAGAACATGTTGTGTGGTTCCATTAACAGCCCTTCAACTAGTTATATAGATTTTTAAATTGAGACTTGACAAGATCCATGGAGCAGAATGATAATTTCTGAACTGTCAAATTAATAACAATATAGTTGCAGCTCCATTGTCAGTTTATGTAATAGCCGTGTCTTCAGGAAAATATATATTATGTTTCCTAATTTTCCTGTTCTCAGTCCAGTTTACAGCAAAAATAGGAATGCCAGTGCAGTACTCGCCATGAGTCTGAAGTGAAAGTCTGATTGTGATCTGAGATCATTGCAGCTGGGCTTAAAATATTAAAATTTATTCCATGAAGATTTAAAGATTGAATTGCTGTGACAGTGAGAAATGAGATTGTATTGGAATTCTAACTATTGATTGATGGTTGATATTGAGTCCACTAAATATTATAAATTAAACAAAAATGTAAGATATCAGCCATTATGTACTTTTTGAATGGGATTTTCTTGAATTCATGCAGTTTGGACTTTAGCAGTCAGTGTTTTGAATAGATTCAATTGCAAGTTTGATGCTTCTACTTGATTGCCAGCTCATTAGTATACTTAGGTGTATTTGGAATGGGTGTGATACAGATGGGGAGAGATGGTGGGATAACTTTCACCATTTTTTCTCAGCTCTTGGTTGTCTGCAACCAGATGTATATTTTTGGATGAAGTCTTTTAAACCCTTTGGGCGAAATTCTCCGCACCCGCGGAAAGTCGTAAAACCGTCGTAAAACTCGGGAGCGTTTTACGACAGTCGCGAAGGCTTCATTTCCCGACGGATTCACTTCCTGGAAATGGGCTAGTAGCGCGGCCGCGTCAATTACGTGCGTGATGACGATGGAACGCGACGACGACACGATCACGCCCACGTGACGCTGCCCGATGCCGTAAAAAGGCGCGGGCGACCACAGAATCTGTCGGGCAGGATGTCGGAGCCGAGGAGAGCTGCTCCTCGCTTTGTAGATGCTGACGTCGAGGCGCTGCTCGATGCCGTGGAGCAGAGGAGGGGCATCATCCGCCCGCGGAGAGGGCATCGCCAACCTGCCAGCGCGGTACGCCAGGCCTGGCGTGACGTGGCTGCTGCCGTCAGTGCTGTGGGGCAGACCCCTCGCTCAGCAGAGCAATGTAGGAAGAAGCTACACGACCTCACCAGGTCTGCCAGGGTAAGTGCCATGAGGGTGCCCCCTAGTCACAACCATCACTCCCCCTTAACTTAAGCACCCCCCCCCCCCCCCCCCCCCCCGGCACGGGAGGATGGGGGGGGGGGGGTGTGGGGAGAGGGATTGGGGCAGAGTTATTTGAGGGTGGTTCACAAAGTTGTCACAGACCCAGCGCTCTGGCCCCGAGGAGAGATGCAATCGTCTTATGACAACTTGCCCCCCCCCAAACTGTGCCAGTATCTGAACGGACGGCTGATACCTACCGTTTTGTAATGATCTACCTATGTTCCCTCCCCCAACAGGCCAAGGCCGCTCATAACCACCGTGAGCGGCACAAGACTGGAGGGGGTCGCCCAACCTGCACCCCCTCAGCACCTTTGAACAGAGGGCCCTGGACCTTGTTGGGGGGTCTGCCACCCGCGATATCGCGCAATGCGAGGTTGGCGGAACTGCAGCAAGTGAGACAACCCTCCCTGACAAACACTCACCCCTCCCCCATCCTCTGTCCCTTCACACACCCTGCCCACTGGGACACCTCCCCCATCCTCTGTCCCTTCACACACCCTGCCCACTGGGACACCTCCCCCATTCTCTGTCCCTTCACAAACCCTGCCCACTGGGACCGTCCAGCGGCCTGCCGAGCAAATCGAAATAACCCGTCTCATTCTCTTCCCTAGGACGTGATGCCGAACGACCAGGGCCGTCTGCCTCCAGACGGAGACAGGAATCTGCCGCCACCTCACCCGGGGCCTCACAACAGAGGGTGCTCGATCAGCGGGCAGCCCTATCCACCCCAACCCAATCTGCGGACCAGGACGCACAGAGGGTTCGAAGTCCACCACCACCACCAGAAATGGCCAGGGACAACCCTCCTGTCGCTGAGCAGCCCCACACCCTGGAGGAGGCCCTAAACATTGAGAGCGTCGGGCTTGCGGCACTGCTTTCTCCCACCACATACATCATCCCAGAGACACACACCCCGGTGGGCCTATTTAGTGATGAGTCTCCTGGGGCACAGTCTGGTTGGCACATCACAGCTGAGCAGGTACAGCAGGTGGAGGTCGGAGCAACAGAGGGCCCGGACTCGTGGAGGCCAGACCAGGCCCAGGATGCAGCTGGCTCCCAGACGTTTTCTGAGTTCCTGGAGTTTATCAACCCACCCGCACAGCCGATGCCTCAGGAAACCCAGGGAAACAATGACGGGAGGAGGGCAGCCTTCCTGGCTCTGCAGACGCTGTTAGAGGAGTTGAACCGCGTCCAAGAGCAGGGAGTGGTGCTGCTCATGGCAGAGACCCAGTCCGACACCGCACGGGTGATATCCGCGGTGGAGGCAATGGGCCAGGTTATGCAAGACGTTGGGGTTAATGTGCACGCGTCATCCTCGGCCCTGGACAGGGTTGCCCTCTCACAGGCAGCAATGTGCCAGAGCCAAAACGACATTGCCGGCGTCCTGCGGGCGATGGCCGAGTCTCAGCAGGTCATGGCCCAGTCGCAGCAGTCGGTCGCGGAGACCATCAACCGCCTGACACATGTGCTGGATGGCATCATGCACACACAGGTTGAGATCGCACAGTCCCTGGCAGGAATGTCTAACTCCCTGGACTCCGTCTCTGCAAACCTTCGGATCCTGGTGGATACCGTTGCAGGCCTCCAGGACTGGCAGCGCCAGGTGTCGGTGGTGCGACGGGGAACCTCCCCGCTCGCACCTCTGTCCCAAAGTGAGGCCCGGGGGGCACCGGGCTCCCCGAGGGAGGAGGAGGTTTCGGGGCCCGTCCCATTAACTCCATCACGGGACGTCCCGGAATTCTCGGCCTCCCCCCGTCCCATCCCTGGTGCATCGGGTGGGCAGCAGGCAGAGCAGGGTGGCATAATGTCACCCGAGACGCCCGCAGAGCAGCCTGGCCCATCAAGGCCTGGTCGCCCCAGGAAACGCTTAGTCAAGGAGAAACAAGTCGAGGGGGGCGATTCGCAGCAATCCTCCTCCACTCCTGCTGTATCATCTGGGGAGTCACTTAGACGTAGTGGTAGGGCCCGTAAGGCAACTAAGATAGACACTGAGTAAGTTGGCATGGGTGAAGGGCACAGTTTAGTTGTAGGGGCTAGGGCACCTGTAAATAATTGTTAATATTAAACGCACTTTTCCACCTTACTTGTAATACCGTGTGATTGTTCCACAGCCACAGGAATCGTGATGGTGACCGAGTGTCGCTGGGGGTGACGGGTGGTGAAACCTCGGTGCCGGGTGTGCAGTCCCTGCCCCTACCCCCTCCCACAGCTAGCCCACGTGGGCACGTGATGGAGTGTCAGTGACAAACTCAGCGGCCACCAAGGTGGATGGTTCAGCTATTGCCATGGGTCAGACTCTCTCTAACGATTCTGAGCTCACAGCTCTTCGCAGAGCGGGCTGTCATCATTCCACATGGCACTGATCACACCCGCTGACACAGCCATCAATGTTGTGCCATTCCGTCTGCACCCAGTGATAAGCGTCATGTCGAAGTGGAGCAGTGTACACTGGGGGGGGGGGGGGGGGGGGGTTGTGGTGGTGGCAGTTGTGTGGTGACCCTCTGCATGACTAGCGATGCAGGTGGTGGTTTGGTGTTCATCGGGGACGTCACATGCGATACGTGAACCGTGCTGCCACCAGGGCGTCGCGTGCCCGCCGTCCTTGCCGGGTCCGTCGTGCCGCCTCCTGGACATCACCAGCACCTGGGTCGTGTCTGCGTTCTGCGCCCGCCACTCCGCCAGCCTCCTCCTCCTCCTCCTCCTCCTCCTCCTCCTCCTCCTCCTCTGTGCTGGCACCACTGCCACTAGCTTCTCCCTCCGCCTCCTGCAACAGGTCATCTCCCCTCTGCATCGCGATGTTTTGCAGCGCACAGCAGACCTCTACAATGCGAGCGACCCTGTCGGCCTGGTACTGCAGGGCCCCTCCGGAGCGGTCCAGGCACCTGAATCTCATCTTCAGGAGGCCAAGGCAGCGCTCCACCACACCCCTGGTTGCTGCATGGGCCTCGTTGTATCGTGTTTCCACATTGGTCTGAGGCCTCCATATAGGCGTCATCAGCCAAGACCTCAGCGGATAACCCCTGGCGCCTAGCAACCAGCCCCTCAGCCGGGGGGGACGTCCCTCAAACATCGCAGGGATGAACGACTGCGCTAGTATGTAGGAGTCATGCACACTCCCTGGGAACCTTGCACAGACGTTCATGAACCTCATGTGGGGGTCGCATACCACCTGGACATTAATGGAGTATGTCCCCCTCCTGTTTGTGAACACTTCCTTGTCCACAGCAGGCGGGCGCATGGGGACGTGAACACAGTCGATTGACCCCTGAACCCTCAGTATCCCGGCCACACTGGCAAATCCACGGGCTCGTGAGTCTTGACTTGCTTGGTCCTCGGGAAAGGTGATGTAGCGGTCCGCGATGGCATAGAGGGCGTCGGTCACATCCCGGATGCACCTGTGCACCGATGACTGGGAGATCCCGGAGACGTCCCCACTCGGAGACTGGAAGGAGCCGGTAGCATAGAAGTTCAGAGCGACCGTCACCTTGATGGCAACCGGGATCGCGTGTCCTACCCCCGTTCCACGTGGGGCGAGGTGCGACAGGAGTTGGCAGATATGTATCACCGTCTGCCTACTCAGCCGGAGTCTTCTCCTGCAGGTGATGTCCGGCATTGTTAGGACAGAGACCCGGACACGGTACACCCTCGGCTTTGGTCGTCGCCTCTGGCGCCGTGGCTGCACCCTCACTCTCTCCTCTTCCTCTTCCTCCTCCTCCTCCTCTCCTCCCCCCCCCCCCCCCCCCCCCACATGCTGCTCGACGACTGGCAAATCCTCGGCCCTTCCCTCTGCTGCTGCAGCTGGCCCTGCAGCCACTGCGGGTTGTGGGTGTGGATGCTGCTGCATCTCCAAATCCAGTAGAGCGGCCCCAACCACTGTGCAGAACATCGCCGTTCTGTTCCCATACATCGTGCTAACCTACAGAAGGGTGGTGGGAGGCAGAGAAACGGGACATGTTAGACGGAGGTTAGTCGACACCTCGGCAGCCGCCAGCCATGGGATACCAGTGTGTCCCGGTGGCCTGGTCGCGCTGCTGACACGCGGTCAGCCTAACCCCTGGTCACTTTCTGCATCCAACGGCCAGTAAACTATGGCCTCCTCACGGGTGCGTCAGTGGCCTGTGTCCGGAAGCCACAGGGGAACCAGCGGCCATGTCCTCGTCACCGGCACACCATGGCATGCTGGCAGACATTTTGTTACGGGGTTGGACGGCTCACTCTCTACCTAACCCCCCCCCTCCGTCGCCCCCCACTGCCTCCCCCGTCGCCCCCCACTGCCTCCCCCGTCTCCCCCACTGCCTCCCCCGTCTCCCCCACTGCCTCCCCCGTCGCCCCCCCCACTGTCTCCCCCGTCGCCCCCCACTGCCTCCCCCGTCTCCCCCACTGCCTCGCCCGTCGCCCCACACTCCCCCCGCTCTGGACCCCCTCCCGTTCTCAGGGATGCCTTCCCCGTTGTGGCCAGACTCGAGTGGTGCGCTGAGCGGTGCGCTGAGCGGTGCGCTGAACGGTGCGCAGAGTGGTGCCCTGACCTCCTCCAAGCTGTCGTCAGCCAGGCCGACTGGTTGATGAATTTAAAAAACAGGTGTGTTTCACGACGTGCAAACAGGGCGCCATGACGTCGGGACTTCGGCCCATCCGGGCCGGTGAATAGCGGGGGGGGGGCTATCAGTGGCGATTCTGGTCGTGTCAGGGGCGGGAAGGAGGCGTTTGTCGGGAATGGCGACTCCGACATTTTGCGGGGTTCGGAGAATAGCGGGAGGGCGTCGGAACAGCGTCGCCGTAAAAATTTCCGACGCCCGCTATTCTCCGAACCGTCGTGAGTCCGGAGAATCTCGCCCTTTGAGTTTTGTCACGTTAGAGGATATACGCAAAATTGACCTCCTGGTAATTCTGAATCAAAGAAAAGCTAAGCAGTTATTCACTCGACACCCAGAATGTAAACACAATAAATCACTCACTCTTTCAAATACAAAGACACATTAACAGAAGAAAAGATGCATTTTACTGATTGTTCATGCACTTAGATTATGAATAGCGGAGGAGGAGGAAAACAAACAAGATTCTTAAATGTGTCATATAAGATGAAATAGTTGCAGGCCTGGATGGAGTCCTCTTCCATGGAACTTTGATGGTGAATGAAGCTGGAAGTCCCTGGGTTTTCAGAGAAAGTTATGACTGATCTTTTATGGAAAATAAATATACTTTTGCAAGTGAAACAAATTATCCCTGGCTGTACTACCTGTTGACTGTTGTTTAGGCAGTGTTCTGTCCTTGCTATTGGTTATCCCATACTGACTTGTCGCTGGCCTGTCTTTGGAATAATGAGATTTATTGCCTTGAACTAGGTTTTGCTCATGTGAACACCGAATCAATACTCCCATTGTGCGCACAAATTATTTGAAGTTGGAACCATTGCTACACTATGGTGAATGGGTGAATGGTGACTGTTCATATCTGCTTGTGATAAACTGGTTTCTCCCCATCTTACTTGGTAAGGTTTTGAGCTCTCAGACAATATGTGGGGCAAGAGAGAGTAGGGCAAGGGATATGTGGGATGATGCGTTGCATTGAATTGAGTTTCTGTAAATGTTTAGATAACAGCAGCTGTACATTCACAAGTGGTTCAAAGACATGGGGCGGGATTCTTCCATACCTAGCGGGGTGGGGGGTCCCGGCGGGACGGAGTGGCGTGAACCACTCTGGTGTCGGGCCACCCCAAAGGTGCGGACTCCTCTGCACCTTCAGGGGCTAGGCCCGCCCCGGAGTGGTTGGCACCCCGCCGGCCGCCGGGATAGGGGCCTGGCGCCACACCAACCGGCGCCGAAGGGCCTCCGCCGGCCGGCACAAGTCGCTGCATGCACAGGAGCGCCAGCACGTGCTGGCGTCATCCCCGCGCATGCGCACAGGGATTCACGTCCGCGTCGGCCATCGTGGAGGACCACAATGGCTGATGCGGAAGGAATAGAGTGCCCCCACAGCACAGGTCGCCTGCGGATCGGTGGGCCCCAACCGTGGGCCAGGCCACCGTAGGGGCACTTCTCAGGGCAAGATACCCCCACGACCCCCCCAGGAACCCCGGAGCCCGTCCATGTCGCCTGGTCCCGCCGGTAAGGGACCTACTCTGATTTACACCGGCGGAATCGTCTACAGGCGGGCGGGACTTCAGCCCATCGTGGGCCGGAGAATTTGGGCGGCCCCAGTGCCCATTGAGTCACGCCGGACCCCGCCATTCTCCGAGATGGGTGGTCCGACTCACGCCGGGCCGGTTTTATGGGGGCAGGAGAATTGGGAGGATGGCAGGGGCGGGATTCATGCCGACCCCCGGCGATTCTCCCACCCAGCGGGGGGTCTGAGAATCCCGCCCATGCTGTTCGGTAATTTGGACATTCTGAATTCTCCCTCAGTGTATCCGAACAGGTGTTGGAATGTGGTGACGAGGGGCTTTTCACACTAACTTCATTGCAGTGTTAATCTAAGCCTATTTGTGACAAGAAAGATTATTGAAAAAAAATACAGAATGCCTTTTCAAGGGAGGGTACTCCACCAATGGCCATTTACACCTCAATTATTTTCCATTAATTGAGCTATTGTTGAAACAAAACATGCTTCAGAAGCATTTCATCTTGGACACATCAGGACAATTGCAAAATTAGCAATTTCAGGGGAAATAACAACTGCATATTGTAAGAAAGGAGTGTGATGATTGGTTGGCAGGTGGACTCTGATTGGTAGTTGTGTCATACAATCCCTACAGAAGGAGGCCATGCAGTGTAGCGAGTCTGCACCAACCCTTGAAAGACTACCTTAGCCTACTCTCCACCCAGCCTAATAACCTCATAACTTGCAACCTCATAACCCCACCTCACCTTAGGACACTAACAGGCACCAGAGTGTGGCAATCGGGGCTTTTCGCAGTAACTTCATTGCAGTGTTAATGTAAGCCTACTTGTGACAATAATAAAGATTATTATTATTATTGAGACTCAGAGTTTAACAGGTTGAAAAGATGGCTATCAATCTGTGCAGGAGAGAGTATATAACAAGAGAAGACAGGGTGGCTGTGAATTCAGGGGAGAAAAGAATGGAAAGCTAAGGTAGAGATTGAAATTACCAAAAAAAGTTGATTTGTGGGTTACGTGAAGAAAATATGCTCGGATTTTGTTTGGAATTTAAAAAAATTCTGTTGACTTCGATAAACATAATGAATTCACAATTTTTATTTTTAACAACAATTTGCTAAGATTGTTTCAAGAAAAATAAACCAAATTAGCAATATAAAACCGCTTCAGTTAGGTAACACAAAGCAATATATTGGATGGGATTTTGTGACAGGAATTAAGGTAAAATGGCAGTTTTCACAATTATAACAGTAAATCAGACAACAACTTCTAACACATGCAGTTATACATGGAAATTCGGAAGTTAGTGCCAGAGATATCCTGTGCCACTATAAGATGCACTGTGACAACCCTTAACACTGAAATCAATTTTAAGGTGTCAAGTCAGGATCCTTGTCAGTAATTTTCACTGAACACACCAGAAAAGATAAAGGCTGATGCATTCAGGATAAATTAATTTTAAAACACATTGTTAACGTGATCAATTTTGCCGAAGGCTGTCTCGGTCCTTGAAAATTTATTTAAGCAAATTTGGAGCATCATTCTGTCAGAAGTTAATTGGTGTTACTTTTTTTTAACATTTTGTTTCTTTATCTCTTTTATCTCTCTCTCTCTCTTCATCCCATTTCTATTTACCGCTCCTCATTTTGCTTTCTATACACAGTTTATATCAAATGTATATTTCCTTACTTATTTAGACTCTGATTTGGACTCCCACCAGATGCATTTTCAAAGTGCAGACAGGAACCAGACAGCCAGATGAATTCTGGGTTCCAACCTCAATCTTGACCTGCTCACGTAGTTCTATTTGTAAGCTAATACCTGAATTGGGCAGGAAGCAAGCTTGCTAATTATTGGTGCTGATGGGAGCAGACTTCAGATGTTGCATTGAATAGAGCAGGTAGCTCCTTCAAGGGCTTGCAGTGTTGATGCATCTGAAAGGAGTTACACAGGGAAAATGAAGGACCAGTGCTTGAGTGGGCACAATATGATCCATGAACGTACAGTTTTATTTAGATGCAGGGAAATGTTCTGTTGTCCCTGTGAGGCACCTGACAGCTGGGCAACAATCTGCACCAAACTGGACTGGTTTGCTGGAATTCAATCCTATCCTTGTACTCCATAGTCCCTGAACACGTTCACAGAGGAGTTCCATAGGTTGTTAATTTGATGTGATCACAGGCGGCACAGTGGTTAGCACAGTTGCTTAACAGCTCCTGCGTCCCAGGTTCGATTCCTGGCTTGGGTCACTGTCTTTGCAGAGTCTGCACAGTCTCCCCCTGTCTGCGTGGGTTTCCTACAGGTGCTCCAGTTTCCTCCCACTGTCCAAAGATGTCCAAAGATGTGCAGGTTAGGTGGATAGGTGGATAGGTGCAACGTGTCCAAGAGAAGTGGGGTGACCCCGCTCCCGAGATCTACCTGGCTCACAGCGCCTCGTGAGTTCGAATGCGATCTCACAAGATGTTGCAATGTGAATCACTTTTTGGCAAATCTGCACATTATAATGAGACAGCTAGTCTCACTTTCATATGCAGTTTTCCCAGACATTCGATGAATTGGGATCTATCCCCTTTGCCTCAGAGAGCTGGAATGAGCACCGAACAACACTGATCTCCACAAACAGGGGTCAGGTGGAACAGCACTTATGGGGGCCTCTGAAAGGTTCAGAGACCCCCAGGTGCATTCTCTCTTGGCAGTGTTGCACACTGGCGCTGTTGGTGCCACCCAAGCACTGCAATCCTGGCACCCTGGCATTGCCATCTGTGTGCCAGCATGGTGCTGCCAGGGTACCAGTTTGGCACTGCCAAGGTGTCACGCTGGCATTTTCCTCACAGCGGCAGCGATTGGGCCGGGGATGCTTTGTGCAGGTGTTGAGGGCGTGCAGGGGGCCCGAGGACCCACCCCCTCATAGTGAGTTGGGGCTGAGGGGTACAGGGGTTGCATAATGGGCTCCTGAGTTCAGGGTGCCATTTAAAAATGGTGTACCGATCTCTCACTACACTGAGGTGTTCCAGCTAGCGGACCTCCTCAGTGCAGAAAATGGGACTATGTGCAGCCTTGGCCGTGTGTTCCCCGCTGAGGCCCCCTATCTAACTGGGCGTTAAATAGCGGGGTGTTTCTCAGTACTACAAACACGAGGAAACACATGGCTAAACACACTTGCTGTGGGACTTTTTCTCATTTATTTAAAATCATGCCCCGTAATGTTTCATAACTGTCAAGTACAGAAGAATGAACCAAATTACCACCCCTCAAATATTGCTATTATTTATAGGTTGGCTTTGCTCACATATCTGTACACAGATGCAAAAATATCATCAAAGGAATAGATATCGGGATGACTTCTGCATTTTTATCAATTCTCACTTCACCTTTGATTCTCAGTACCCAATACTCAGTAAATTTGGATGATATATTGGAGTTTCAATTGAAAGAGGAAATGTATTAATTCTTTGCGGTGACGTTAACCATACCTCATGCCATATCCACATTGAGTGATGTTTGCCACATTTTCTTCTGTTTGTGTTTCTTTCCCTAGACACAGTCTTCTTTACTCAAATTGTATTTTGTGCTGCATTCGGCTTGTTTATGGATGACATAGATGTTGGAGGGTTGCTTATTTTGGCTGAAATAGAGTGTCTTCAGAAAACTCTGGGGGAACATTTTGTGAGCATTTTTTTAATTTTGCAGGCTGGACTATAAAGTGGAGCAGATTACCTATCGACTTAAAACAGGATGAGAATTGTGGAGGTTTGATAATTGACGAGAAATTTATCGGTCAGGTCACAGCAAGAACTACTTGAATAGTCATATGGAAATTATTTTTTTAATTTTGGGTTTAACATCTGAATGGAGGTCTTGATTTATAATTTCATCTGAAAATGACATCTCTGGCAATACTGTAGAACCTTAGCACTGCAACTGCGTGCAATGTGATGTTTCCTTTTTTTAAAATCAAATACCTTAAAATGTGCTGGGAAAATGAGAGGTCAAGGAGTCAAATTCTGGAGAGGGGTTGGAAGAAGAAAAGCATCGGCAAGATTAATTTGTGGTGGTCACTGTTGAGTTATTGCTGCTAAAAATTGCTGCTGAAAAAGGTGACCATGACACCATTGTCAATTGTTGTAAAAACCCATCTGGTTCACTAATGTCCTTCAGGGAAGGAAATCTGTCGTCCTTACCTGGTCTGACCTACATGTGACTCTAGATCCACAGATGGGCAATAAATGCTGGCCCAGCCAGCGATGCCCTGGATGAATGGATGAATGGAAAAAAGAATTACATGGGTAGCGAACATTGGATGGATGCAGATCAGCTTCGAATCCCTGCAGTGCCAAAGGAGGCCATTCGGCCTATCGAGACTGCGCCGATTCTTTGAAAGAGTATCCTACTTAGCCCCACTCCCTCACCCTATCCCCAGCTAACCTCTCTTTGGACACAAAGGGACAATTTAGCACAGTCAATCCACCTAACCCACACATCTTTGAACTGTGGGTGGAAATCATAGCACCCAGAGGAACCCCATGCAGACACGAGGAGAACCCGCAAACTCTACACAGACAGTCACCCAAGGTCAGAACCTGGGTCCCTGGTGCTGTGAGGCAGCAGTGGTAGCCATTTGCCACTTTGCTGCCCTTAAGTATGAATGTCATCCCCCTTTTCAACCCATCCTCAAACATTCTGCCAGCAATCTGAACATAAAATATGATGAAGTTGTAGAGGGTCATCACCTCAGTAGTTACACTCAATAAGAATACTCCCTTCAGGAAAGAAAGGACACAATTACAGTGTTACTCTGAATATTTGAAAACACGATTGGTTAAAATGAGAGATAAATTGCATATTTTTGAAGAACAACATTGTCGGAAGAAATAATAAAATTGTCTTCTCTATTTATGTAGTCATTGCACAATTTTGGATTAAAAATAAGGAAGAAAAAAAGACTTGCATTTGTATTGTAGCTTCTGTGACCTCGGGGTATCCCAAAGCACTCTAAAGCCAATTAAGTATTATTGAAGTGAAGTCACTGCTGTCATGTTGGAAACGCAACAGCAAAATTCCACAAATAGGAATGTGAGACTGACCAGATAATCTGTTTTACTGGACTTGGTTTGAGAATAAATATTGGCAGAACATTGGGGAGAACATCTCTGGTCTTGTTCAAATTGGTGCCATGGGTTAGATCCACGTGAGAGAACCTAGGTTCAAAGGCTCATTCAGTGCTCGCTCAGTACTACACTGAACTAGCAACCTAGATTGCTACTAAAGTCTCTGCAGTTGGACTTGAACCCTTGACTTCTGGCTCCTCTGATGAGAACACTGATCTACAACAAACGCTAATGCAAATATCTGTGTCAAAACCTGATGATAATGAAGTAAAAAGAAAGCAAGATATTTTCAGTTGACTTCTTTTGGATTCATTTAGCTGAGGATCTGGCTAAAAATAATAAATTAAACCTCAGCAATATTCATTGTTTGAAATTTATAGCCTTGAAAGAGCATCTGATTACCCGTAGTTGCATCTCAGCCGTAGAATAGTGTTGTGTGGTTTAATAGTTTGGTCATTCTGAAACTTCCAATCTGCTTTGCACAATGCTTCAGGAATCCACCTGTATCTGAATTTTAAAAAATAACATGAGGCTGAATGTTCAATTCCTGTAAAGTTGCCTTTTCATGCATGCCAATTGTTTGCCCAATTTAGAAAAGTGCATTTGTTTTGTTACGACCAGCATCTCGGTGAGACCACCAAATTATTATCCTCTGTTCCCTCTGTGGGAACTACCTAGGCATGAGCCTCAATTTGTTATGATTCCGGACAGGCTACCCTCAAATAGTTATGCTCCCAGGTGAGGAGGATGAATTGGGTCCCAATCTTTAGTCAACCATCTTGGTTGGTTGTAACAAGGTAAATTTAAAAGGATCCCTTCCCTTATGGATACCTTTTCCAAGTCCAATTGTATCTATGGTTTAAAAGGAGCCAATTTAAACAGACTTTCTTGAATAAATAGAAAAGTGAGCTTATTATTTACCAAAACATGAGAAGAAAATAACAAAATACAACATTCAATTAGAAATAAGAAATTTGACTTCCGGTGGTGCAAGCGAGTGGAGCGGTCACGCTGGGGAGGGACTCCCGCCGTCCGCGGCATTTCGCCATTTTCCAGGGATTCCCCGTGGTTTCGCTGGTCGGGATTTCTTCGGCCGTTGGGGCCTGAGGGACGGGTGCCAGGTCGGGCCGGTTTGGAGACTGTGGGGAGCCCCGTGATTGGAGGAGCAGGGGCAACGAGCCCGAAGCAAGCGGTGGGGGAGGAGCGTGGCCTGAGGCGAGGCCTGAATCCAGCACAAATGTAGAGGGGGAGCAGCACACACCCGCTGAAAATGAATGCTTGAAGTCCGGTCCCAGGGGAAGAGATTTTTTGAACTTTGATTTTTGACCTTTATTTTAATTTTTTTTTTAATTAAAAAAATTATTTTTATTATTTTTTTTTATTAATTATTTATCTTAAGATTGAAGAAAGAAGGAGAAAAATACAAAGTGGTTAAGGGATGCCAAAAACAGCTGTGAACAAGGGAGGAAACGCGGGTTTGCCACCAAAAGAGGGGACCAGTAAAAGCGCTGACAAGATGGCGGATGCAGGACCGCGTGGAGGGGCCGCACTACTTACAGTGGAAAAGATGACCGACATGATGGCTGTGGAGCTGGAGAAGCAGTTTGTTTGGCACATGGAAGCATTGAGGAAGGAGATGGCGGTCGCACGGAGATCATTGATGGAGGAGATAATTGCCCCGGTGAGGGTGAAGAGAACAAGGTGAAAAGATGAAGGAAGTTGAGAAGGCCGTGTTGCCCACAGTGACCAGCTCACCTCGATGGGGGACGAGCTGCGGAGGGTGGTGGAGGTCAACAGAGGACTCCGAGCAAAGCTCAAGGTCTTGGAGAACCGCTCGAGGCGGCAAAATCTGAGAATTGTCGGCTTGCCTGAAGGGGAAGAGGGCTCAAGGCTAACTGAGTACTTTGCTAGGATACTGGCGAAGTTGATGGGAGAGGGTGAAGACCCCTCTCGGTATGAACTGGACCAAACTCATTGGTCGTTTAGGCTGAAACCCAAAGTAAATGAGCCGCCGAGAGCACACATGAAGGAGAAGGTGTTAAACTGGGCGAAGCAGAAGTGGGAGGTGCAGTGGGATGGTGCTAGAGTTCGGATTTGCCTGGACCTGACGATGGAGTTGGCAAAGAGGCAAGTGGCATTCAGCCGAGTGAAGGTGGCACTGTTCAACAAGGGACTGCGATTTGGAATGGTATACCTGGCAAAGCTGAGGGTGACGTACAAAGCCAAAGATTTTAATTTTGAAACGGTAGAGGCAGCTGAGACGTTCATGAAAGCAGAAGGCTTGGGATAGAAGTGAGGAGTGCAACTGGAAGAGAGATCGTGGACTGTGATTGGGGGGTTGGAAAATGTATAAATGTTATAACTTTCTTTTCACTGACCTATATTGTAACTTACTTGACTTCACATTGTTATAAAGTTTAAGTTTTTGTTTGGTTTGATTGGCATTTTTGTTCCTTTTTTTGTTGCAATGGTTGTGTGTTATTTTATTGAATTGCATGGGTTAGATTATTTTTATTTTTCTTATGGGACTGGGTGGGAGGGGACAGTATGACTTTTGGGGGGCGGAGGGGGACCACCTGTGCTAGCTAACTAAAGTTGGCTAGTGAACGGAGGTGAGGTGAGAGGAGGGCTGCGCACATTGGAGTCTGGTTAGTAGGTTTTGATGGGCCTCCGAGGCTAGCAAGTGGGGGGTTGAGGATCGATACTGGATGAGATTTTTTTCGAGGGGAAGTGCAGGGAGGGATTTTGGGAGGGGGGGGATCAACGTTAATAATGGAAAGGGATGGGTCAGGCTCATGGGGCAGGGCCTGTTGGTATGATGATGGTGGATAAGAAGGGGGTTGCATGAGAGATCCCCAATTAGGACAGTCACGTGGAACATGAGGGGGTTGGGAGGCCCAGTCAAGATGTCAAGGGTGCTTGCGCAACTGAAAAGTTTGAAGGCCGATCGAGCAATGCTGCAGGAGACTCACCTGAGGGTGAAGGACCAAGTGAGACTTAAAAAGGGCTGGGTTAGTCATGTGTTTCATTCTGGATTTGATGGAAGGGCTTGAGAGGTAGCGGTAATGGACAGCAAAAGGGTACGGTTCCAGATGGAGAAGGTGGTTGCAGATCAGGAGGGTAGGTATGTGATTGTGACAGGGGCACTGGCGGGGAGGCGAGTGGCGCTGGTAAGTGTATATGGTCCGAATTGGATGATGTGTGATTCGCGAAGAAAGTGTGTGGGGCCATCCCCGACTTGGACACACACGAACTGATAGTGGGGGGGGACTGGAACTTGGTGCAGGAGTCAGGATTGGACAGGTCATGGCCGCGCTCGCTGGTCCCGTCATGGTGGAAATGGGAGGGGTGGATCCTTGGAGGTTTCTGCACACGAGGGATCGGGAGTACTGGTTTTTCTCAGCGGTCCATAAGGTGTACTCGCGGATTGACTTTTTCATGGTGGGGAATTGTGGTGGTATGGATATGAGCACTGCCATTGGTGCAGAGCACTGACTTCCCATTCGCTCTGGCTGGTCATGTGCCTCTCGCCGATTGGTTGGGACTAGTCATGTGACTGCTCTCCAATTGGTCGAGAGACAAGTAGGCCCCGCCTCCGAGGCGGGGTATAAGTACCCAGAGTTCCCGGCGGTCGGCCATTCCCTGTAGTTGACCACCGGGCTAACAACTAGCTGATTAAAGCCACAGTTCGGGTCCTAAATGTTTCTTGAGTCGAATTGATGGTACATCAGGAATGCGCTGCTGGCTAGAGTTAAAGGGTCAGAGTACTTGGCAATTGCAATGTCAGATCATGCTCTGCATTGGATGGATATGGTACTGGAGAAGGGGATGGTACAGAGACCAGGGTAGAAGTTAGATGTGGGACTGTTGGGGGGACCGAGAGTTCTGTGACAAAATTGAAAAAGAAATCCAGGGATATGTAGGTTTTAACTGCACGGGTGAGGTGTCGAAGGCAGTTATCTGGGAGGCTTTAAAGGCGGTGATGAGGGGTGAGGTGATCTCATTCAAGGCTAGGCTAGACAAAGAGGAGAGGTTGGAACGTCAGAGGGTAATAGATGAGATGCTTGAGGTAGACAGGAGGTATGCAGAAGATAGGGACCCAGCAGCTGGAAAAGAGGAAGGAACTCCAGGCGAGCTTTGACCGACTATCTACCGGGAAGGCAGTACGTCAATTGAGGTGAGCAAGGGGGGCAGTTTACGAGCATGGAGAGAAGGCATGCTGTGGCAAGGGAAATTGTCCAGGTGTGGGACAGGGCAGAGAAGTTGGTGGTAGCTCCAGATCAGATTAACAAGTCCTTAAGGAATTCTATGAGAGGTAGTACAGGTCAGAGCCACCTGTGGAGGCCGGGAGATGCAGGAATTTCTAGATGGGCTGGGGAACCCAAGGTTAGGGGAGGGGGCAGGGCTACATTAGAGGGGGCAATAGTGGAGCAGGAGATAAAAGATGCGATTGGGAGGATGCAGTTGGGGAAGGTGGCAGGGCCGGATGGGTTTCCGATGGAGTATTATAAAAATTCAAAAATAAGCTGGTACCGCTGAAGATGGGGATGTTTGAGGATGCGATAGGGAAGTGGGTGTTACTGCAAACTTTGGGGCAGGCATCAATTTCCCTGTTTCTTAAGAAAGATAAGGCGTGTGGGTCCTATAGGCCCACATCACTTTTAAACGTGGACACTAAGATATTGGCGAAGGTATTGGCAGGTAGGCTAAAGCAGTGCCTCCCTAAGGTGATAGGTGAAGATCAGACGGGATTTGTGAGAAGAAGGCAGCTCTTTTGGCACATTAGGAGAGTATTGAACGTCGTTATGGTACCGGCGGAGGGGAAGGAATCAGAGGTGGTTGTGGCATTGGACGGCGAGAAACCATTTGACCGGGTAGAATGGGGGTACTTGATGGCAGTTCTAGAGTAGTTTGGAATTGGAACCAGATTTATGGACTGGGTAAAGCTATTATATAAGGAGCCGAGGGCCAGTGTCTGCACAAATAACACCAGCTCAGAATACTTTCCTCTCCACCGAGGCAGGGATGTCCTATGTCCCCCACTGCTGTTTGCACTGGCGATTGAGCCATTGGCCATTGCGTTAAGAAGTTCAGGGGTATGGAAAGGGATAGTGCAGGAGGGGATAGAGCATAGGGTGTCTTTATATGCCGAAGACTTATTACTATACGGGTTGGAACCGAGTGTATCAATAGTGGGAATACAGGAGTTGCTTCGGGTGTTTGGGTCTTTCTCAGGGTACAAATTAAATCTGGACAAGAGTGAATATTTTGTGGTGTTTCGGCCAGGGGTGGGGGCAGCGATGGGGGGGCTGCCATTCTGTAGGGCAGGGACTCACTTTAGATACCTGAGGATGCAGATTGCTCTGGATTGGGGGGGCTCCGTACGTACAACATTTCTAGTTTGGTGGGGAAGGTGAAAGCTAATCTGGCAAGGTGGGATGGTCTCCCTCTGTCACTGGCGGGTCGGGTACATGCGGTTAAAATGAATGTGCTGCCGCGATTCCTGTTTATTTTTTAAGCCTGCGATTTTCTGCCAAAGGCATTTTTTAGGGAGATTGAAGGGATAGTTACCGTGTTCATATGGGGAAGGAAGGTGGTCAGAGTTAAAAAGGTGCTGCCACAGAGAGGAAGGCAGGCAGGGGATTTGGGTCTTCCGAACCTGATGTATTATTACTGGGCAGTGAATGTGGAGAAGGTAGGGAGCTGGATCAGAGGGGTTGACTCCCAATGGGTCAGAATGGAGGAGAGTTTGGGTAGGGGGTCGGGATTGAAGGCGCTAGCGGCAGTGCCGCTCCCAACGGCCCCGGGTAGATACTCAGGGACTCCAATAGTAATAGCTTCGTTGAGAATTTGGAGGCAGTTTCGCCAGCACTTCGGGTTGGGGGCAGGGTCAAGGGAAATGCCGATTCGGGGGAACCATAGATTTGAGCCAGGAAAGTGGGATGGAAATTTTCGGAGATGGGAGGAGAAAGGAATTAGGACACTAAAAGATTTGTTTCTTGGTGGTCGGTTTGCAGGAATGAAGGAGCTGGGAGTGAAGTATGGGCTGGAGCAGGGGGAAATATTTAGATACATGCAGGTTCGAGACTTTGCCAGAAAGGAGAGACAGACCTTCCCAGTAGAGCCAACTTCCACATTGCTGGGGGAGGTGCTGACAACAGGGGGACTGGAGAAGGGGGTAGTATCGGTGGTTTACGGGGCTATTTTGGAGGAGGAGAAGGCGCCGCTAGAAGGGATCAAGGCAAAGTGGGAGGAAGAGTTGGGAGAGGATATGGAGGAGGGGTTCTGTTGTGAGGTGCTCCGGAGGGTGAACGCCTCCACCTCATGTGAGAGGTTGGAGCTGATACAGCTGAAAAGCTGAAGGTGGTGTATAGAGCACACATTTCAAGGAAAAGAGGGTGAGCCGGCTCTTTGAGGGGGTAGAAAATTAGAAGATGTGTGTGAACATTGAGGGGGGGGGGGGGGGGCCGCAAACCATGTTCATATGTTTTGGTCCTGTCCAAAGCTGGAGGATCACTGGAAGGAGGTTTTTAGTGTAATCGCTAAAGTGGTGCACGTGAAATTGGACTTGGGCGGTCGGGAGGCCATATTCGGGGTGTCGGACCAGCCAGGGTTGAAGACGGGTGCGGTGGCTGATGTTGTAGCCTTCGCCTCGTTGATCACTACATGGCGGATCCTGTTTGGGTGGAGATCAACCTCTCCACCCTGTGCCCTGGCGTGGTGGGGGGACCTACTGGAATTCTTGAGGCTTGAAAAGGTCAAATTTGAACTGAGGGAAGGATGGAGGGGTTCCACAATTCATGGTCGTTATTTATTATACACTTTCGAGAATTGGCTTACATCGAACATGGGGCCGTGCTGGGAGGGTTGGGGAGAGAGGGACTGTGTGTGTTAATGATGACTATGGGTGATTCCTGATTCCTTTTTGTAATTTGTTTATGTCAACATGCGAGCTAATGTTTAGGGTTTGGTGGGAGGATGGGTTCATTGTTATTGATATGGGGATTGACATTACATTTGTTACTGATTATTGTTTATTGTTGGGTTTATATTTGGGAGAAAATGTGAAAAGGAGAATAAAAATATTTTTTCAAAAAATAAATGAGAAATTAGACCAAAAATAAAAATTGTAAAAAGATATACAAACCAGCCTTTGATTTGCCCATGAGGACTAGATGGTGAAACATTGTGGCTGTAAGGTGCGTGATTTCAATAGCACTGACTTTGGCAGTTGAGTAGTTGGTTTGGAGATTCTTGGTTCTGTAGGGTAGCTAAAAGCAGTCACCTTCTTCCTTTTCAATTGTGGTTTTGCTGACTTGACTTGCTCCAGAAAATAGAGAGAGAGTGGCTTTACCTGCAAGCAGCAGGGGTATCCAGTAAATAATCTCCTGCTCTGATCCTCATAGCACATACAAACAGAGAAGAACTACAACACCAGACGAGCACACAGAGACCAATTGCAGTTGGTTTAAATACACTGGAAAGCTGTCCAATTTCCTTAGAACATAGAACAGTACAGCACAGAACAGGCCCTTCGGCCCTCGATGTTGTGCCGAGCAATGATCACCCTACTCAAACCCACATATCCACCCTATACCCGTAACCCAACAACCCCACCCCCCCCTTAACCTTACTTTTTTTTAGGACACTATGGGCAAGTTAGCATGGCCAATCCACCTAACCCGCACATCTTTGGACTGTGGGAGGAAACCGGAGCACCCGGAGGAAACCCACGCACACACGGGGAGGACGTGCAGACTCCGCACAGACAGTGACCCAGCCAGGAAACGAACCTGGGACCCTGGAGCTGTGAAGCATTTATGCTAACCACCATGCTACCGTGCTGCCCAATCAGTTTGTGGTTTTTGCTGAGCTTTCTTCCTTCAACAGAGAGAAAGTGATCTCTTTACCTGCAAGCTGCCAATTCAGGGGTGAATGATTGCTCTCTGCGTCAGACACTCCGGCATCCCAGTACCTCTACACATTGATCAGATCTGCAGCTTTTTCAAAAAAAATTCCAGTCCCCTGTGTTTTCCTAGAAGGGGAAAACCACAAACATGTTTGTGATAAAACTCACAGGACAGTTTGGGCTGAAATAATATAAGCTTCCATTATCTACACAGGAGATTACAGTTCAGTGTCTGCATTGCTTTTTGCTTTGAAATATCTCTGTCTGAATAATGGATTTCACATTCCATTGTTTCTCTCTCAGGACTGAATATAATCCACATACGGATTCCAGAAAATGGCTACTTTGCAGTCTCAGTCAGTTTTGCCTCGTGTGTCCTGTATTCTTGAAACATCATCTTATTTAAAAATCCATTATGTCTGTACCTACTTCAGGGGCGGGATTCTCCGACCTCCCACCGGGTCGGAGAATCGCCGGGGGGGGGGGGGGGGGCATGAATCCCGCCCCCGCCGTCCGCCGAATTCTCCGGCACTGGAGATTCTGCGGGGGCAAATATCGCGCCGCGCCGGTCGACGGCCGCTCGCAGCGCCCCCCCCGGCGAATCTCCGACCCGCGATGGGCCGAAGTCCCGCTGGTTTTTTGCCAGTTCCGCTGGCGTAGATCAGACTAGGTCCCTTACCGGTGGGACCTGGCAGCGTGGGCGGGCTCCGGCATCCGGGGGGGGGCGATCTGGCCCCGGGGGGTGCCCCCATGGTGGCCTGGCCAGCGATTGGGTCCCACCGATCCATGGGCGGGCCTGTGCCGTGGGGGCACCCTTTTCCTACACGTCGGCCGTATCAGCCTCCGCGATGGCCGACGCGTTGGTGAAACCCCCACCTCGCATGCGCGGAGATGACGTCAGCAGCCGCTGACACTCCCGCGCATGCGCAGACTCGCGTCGGCCGGCGGAGTCCCTTCGGCCCCGGCTGCCATGGCACCAAAGACCTTCCACTCCAGCCAGCGGGGCGCAAACCACTCCGGCGCCGGCCCAGACCCTGAAGGTGTGGAGGATTCCGCACCATTGGGGCAGGCTGACGCTGGAGTGGTTCATGCCACCCCGTCCCACCCCCTGCCGGGTACGGAAGAAACCCACCCCAGGTTATGATCCATTCTCATGACAGTTGCATAGGTGGCTAGAAATTAGATGGTTTATAGCATCTAAATAATTACTGTAAGCAATGTATGTCCCTAATACTTGCAATAACTGGATATTATATATTTATTGTGAACTGTTCAGACTGTAAAAGTTTAACTATACCTTCAATCAATAAATGTTTTCAATAATCCCAACAAATATTTTTCACAGAGGAAAACAATTTTCTGTGCAACAATCAGCATCTTGGATTGGATTGGATTGGATTGGATTTGTTTATTGTCACGTGTACTGAGGTACAGTGAAAAGTATTTTTCTGCAAGCAGCTCAACAGATCATTCAGTACATGGGAAGAAAAGGGAATTAAACAAAATTCAAGAAAATACATGAGAACACATAATAGGGCAACACAAGGTGTACAATGTAACTACATAAGCACTGGCATCGGATGAAGCATACAGGATGTAGTGTTAATGAGGTCAGTCAATAAGAGGGTCATTTAGGAGTCTGGTGTCAGTGGGGAAGAAGCTGTTTTTGAGTCTGTTCGTGCGTGTTCTCAGACTTCTGAATCTCCTGCCCGATGGAAGAAGTTGAAAAAGTGAGTAAGCCGGGTGGGAGGGATCCTTGATTATGCTACCCGTTTTCCCCCAGCAGTGGGAGGTGTAGATGGAATCAATGGATGGGAGGCAGGTTCGTGTGATGGACTGGGCGGTATTCACGACTCTCTGAAGTTCCTTGCGGTCCTGGGCCGAGCAGTTGCCATACCAGGCTGTGATGCAGCCCGATAGGATGCTTTCTATAGTGCATCTGTAAAAGTTGGTAAGCGTTAATGTGGACATGCCGAATTTTCTTAGTTTCCTGAGAAAGTATAGGCGCTATTGTGCTTTCTTGGTGATAGCGTCGACGTGAGTGGACCAGGATAGATTTTTGGTGATGTGCACCCCTAGGAATTTGAAACTGCTAACCATCTCCACCTCGGCTCCGTTGATGCTGACAGGTGTGTGCACAGTACTTTGCTTCCTGAAGTCGATGACCAGCACTTTAGTTTTGCTGGCATTGAGGGAGAGATTGTTGTCGTTACACCACTCCACTAGGTTCTCTATCTCCCTCCTGTATTCGGACTCGTCGTTATTCGAGATCCGGCCCACTATGGTCGTATCGTCAGCAAACTTGTAAATGGAGTTGGAACCATGTTTTGCCACGCAGTCGTGTGTGTACAGGGAGTAGAGTAGGGGGCTAAATACGCAGCCCTGTGGGGCACCGGTATTGAGGACTATTGTGGAGGAGGTGTTGGTGTTCATTCTTACTGACTGTGGTCTGTTGGTCAGAAAGTCAAGGATCCAGTTGCAGAGTGGAGAGCCAAGTCCTAGGTTTTGGAGCTTTGATATGAGCTTGGCTGGGATTATGGTGTTGAAGGCGGAGCTGTAGTCAATAAATAGGAGTCTGATGTAGGAGTCCTTGTTTTCGAGATGCTCTAGGGATGAGTGTAGGGCCAGGAAAATGGCATCTGATGTGGACCGGTTGCAACGGTATGCGAATTGAAGTGGGTCAATGCGTTCCGGGAGTATGGAGGTGATGCGCTTCATGATCAGCCTCTCGAAGCACTTCATTACAACTGACGTCAAGGCCACCGGGCGGTAATCATTGAGGCACGTTGCCTGGTTCTTCTTTGGTATGATGGTGGTCTTCTTGAAGCAGGTGGGGACCTCGGAGTGGAGTAGGGATAGGTTAAAGATGTCTGTGAATACCTCTGCCAGCTGGTATGCGCAGGCTCTGAGTGCACGACCAGGAATCCCGTCTGGGCCCATCGCCTTCCGTGGGTTCACTTCCGGTTGGGGAACGTACGTACTGCTTTCTTTGGCACGCAGTCGTCCACACATTTGCTGATGAAGTCTGTGACGGTGGTGGCATACTCATTTAAGTTAGTCGCTGAGTTCTTAAATATGGACCAATCCACTGTCTCTAAGCAGTCACGTAAGAGCTCTTCTGTCTCCTCGGACCAGCATTGCACAACCTTCTTAGCTGGATTCTCCCGCTTGAGTTTCTGCTTGTATGCCGGGAGAAGGAGCACAGTCTTATGGTCTGATTTCCCAAAGTGCGGTCGGGGGATGGAACGGTAGGCGCCCTTGATTTTTGAGTAGCAGTGGTCAAGAGTGTTGTCGCCCCTGGTGGGACAGGAGATGTGCTGGTGGAATTTTGGCAGTACACTCTTGAGGTTGGCTTTGTTGAAGTCTCCGGCCACAATGAACAAGGCCTCCGGGTGTTCTGTTTCATAGTTGTTTATGACTGTGTACAGTTCATCCAGCGCCATCCTCACTTCTGCCTGGGGTGGGATGTGGACCGCTGTGATAATGGCTGAAGTGAACTCACGTGGAAGATAGTATGGTCGGCACTTTACGGTCAAGTATTCCAGGTCTGGGGAGCAGTAGGTCGCCAGGGTCACCACATCCAAGCACCAGGAGTTGATAAGGAGGCAAACCCCTCCACCCTTCGCTTTGCCTGAAGATGCCGTGCGGTCCGCCCGGTGAATAGAGAAGCCTTCAGGTTGTATGGCCCAGTCCGGTGAGAAGGGGGTGAGCCATGTCTCTGTGAAACAGAGCACACAGCAGTCTCTTGTAGGAGAATTACTAAATTGTAAGAGAAAATTACACATCTTTTGAGTGCCAGATGGTTATAACATTTGCAAGCAAAATCCAATGTTTGTAGATTAAAACAGTGTGTGAAATGTCTATTTGCCTATTTTATCCTAATAATAGTAAATGATGACTTAAGCAGCTAAATATTAATATATCTTACCTAAAAACAGAATATGGCATTGACTGGATTTCAATGAATATTGGTGGGTTTCCTTTACTGAGTCAGAAAGTTGGCTCAGACGTATCACTTCGGACTGAATAGAAATAATTGGAAAAAGTCCTCACTGGCTGGAGTCATACCTAGCATAAGGAAAGATGATTGTTGGATGACTGAGGTCATTGCTGTGGGATTTCATCAGGGCACTGTCCTCGGCTCAACCATGTTCAATTGCTTCATCAGTGACTTTCCCTCAAGCAAGTCAGAAGTGAGGATGTATGTCAATGATTGTGCAATGTTCAGTGCCATTTGCA
Organism: Scyliorhinus canicula; assembly: GCF_902713615.1. Classification (NCBI taxonomy): domain Eukaryota; kingdom Metazoa; phylum Chordata; class Chondrichthyes; order Carcharhiniformes; family Scyliorhinidae; genus Scyliorhinus; species Scyliorhinus canicula. The sequence continues at coordinate 65,971,584 of NC_052156.1, read as the reverse complement.
ACTCAGATAAGGAAGCAGTCAGTGCCCATATGTCAACATTCAAGCTTGGGCAAATAAGTGTCAAGTAACACTCAACAGCCAGGCAATAACTGCTTCTGATGAGGGAGATTTTAACTGTCTTCGTTTGAGTGTCAATGGTATTATCATTGTTCAAGTCCCCTCCATCAATATCCTTGGGGTTAGCGTTGACCAGAAGCTTAACTGGACCAGTGATATAAATACTATGCTATAACAGCAGGTCAACAGGCTAAGAATTCTGCAGATTCATCTCCTGATTCCATAAAGACTGACCACCATTTACAAGGCACAAGTTAGATATGTGTTTCTGTTAATTATTTTACGAGATGTGGGCATCCCTCATTGCCCCTCAGCAGGTGGTGGTGAGTTGCCTTTGTGAACTGCTGCAGTCCTGGGGTTGTAGGTACACCCACTGTGCTGTTAGGGAGGGGGTTCCAGGATTTTTTTTCCCAGTGACAGTGATGGAACGGTGATATAGTTCCCTAGTCAGTGTATTTAGTAATTCATACATCTTGGGCTGGATTCTCCAAATATGGGACTATGTTCCCACACCAGCGTAAAAACGCTGGAGTTTTACTCTGGAGATTCCTTAAAAATATTAGCAGCTATTCACCTACCTGCTGGCAGGGCCCCGGAGTGCTTCTCACAGCTTCAGCTGCAGATACGGGCCATGAACACGACGGTGGCCTCAAGCGGCCATGCTGAATGCTATGGCGGGCTCAGCTGTCGGACCTGGACGAGGAAAGAAGGTCCCAATGATCGGTCCCACGCCGCGACATCTCACACGCCCGATTGCCGCCCTGGCGGCCCATAAGGCTAGAACCACACCGTCGGGAATTCGGTCAGTCGGGACTGGAGAATCGCTGGGAGGGCCTCTGGCAAATGCCCCCCAGCCATGCCGTGTACATCTCAGGGTCTTCTGTGTATTTGACGATCTGCCCCTATCAACTTTCTTGACTATAAATCAACATATGTATACATCATGGATTTTCCAAATCGTCTATAAGCTGTGTCTCCTCATAAGCTATTCACACCTAATTATTATTAAATGGCCTTCTCATCTAATTATTGGGAAAGATGCATATCAATGGAGATTTCTGAACACTGTGCACTGCTGTTTCTAAACATATTTCTACCTGTTGCTGGACACTATGCATTTTGTTATGTTTTGTTAAATTTGTTTACTGCTGTTGCTTGGCAGATTCATGACAGCAGACATACCATGGCTTGAATGTGCAACATATACAAGTTGCAACTCGCCAAGGCAGCACCTTCCAAACTCGTCAAGACATGCATCACCTAGATATTAAGGGTATTAGGTATATAGGAAAATCTATAGAGTACCTGTAATAATACTGACTTGGTAATATATCTCTGTTCCTTTGCTGTCTGAATGGTCAAAATCCTGGAACTCCCACCTTAACAGTACAAATACGATGTGGAACGACAGCGGTTCAAGAAAACAGCTCACCACCACCTACCACAGGGCAATCAGAGATTAACAATAAATTGGGGCCCTGCTAGTGAAACTCACGTCTAATGAACAAACAAAAACAAAATCTAGATGGCTTAAGGATATCCGAATTGGTTGGAGACATTTATGGGTGGCACAGTAGCCCAGTGGTTGGCACTGTTGCTTCACAGTGCCAGACGACCTGGGTTTGATTCCCGGCTTGGGTCACTGTCCATGTGGAGTCTGCATGTTTTCCCTGAGTATGCATGGGTTTCTTTCGGATGCTCCGATTTCCTCCCACAAAACCCAAAAGACATGCTTGTCCGGTGAATTGGACTTTCTGAATTCTCCCTCTGTGTCCCCAAACAGGCGCCGGAGTGTGGCAACCAGGGGATTTTCACAGTAACTTCTTTGCAGTGTAATGTAAGCCTACTTGTGACACTAATAAAAATTATTGTTATCATGTATGTATTGTAGGCACGAATAGTACAAGTAGTGATAAGCAGGATCTGGGCGTTATGGATGTGGGAGGCTAAAAGAACACTGAAAAACCTTCAAATTGTCAGGCTTGTTGGGGGTGGCTGCCCAAGCAGGGGGCAGCAGCAGGTAACGACTTGGTGCGAAGTTGACGGTCAATCCCTTGGAGCCGGGGTGGCCTGGCTCAGACCACCATCCCTGCAGTCTGTCTTTTCAATGTACCCTTTTGGTGATACTTACAGGCTCCTGGCTGCTCACACTGCTGAGTGCTCCCTGTATCTTTTAAATGCTCAGAAGGTGTTATGGGCCAGGGTTTAGAGAACCCCAAAGTGTATCATGGAGTTCACCTGACCCACAACTTTTAATAGATTGTAGTATGGGGAGCACACGACCCACTCTACAGGTGTGGTACAGCAGAAATAGAAAAGTATTTTTTATTCTATGAACTCAAGTTAATCTTTTTTAAAACATACAGTGAACATCTCAGCAACCATTAATTCAAATAAAACCCCCAAAGACTACAACACTAAATAATTGTTTAAGCTTTCCTTTTAACATCTAGAAGACTTAAGAAAACCATTTTATCAAATGCACATTAGGTTTACATTTACTACTGAGAACATTTATAATTCTGAATTCACCAAATGATCAAGAGATAGTCTTTTGATGGTAGAGAGAACAGCAGTACACCTGCTTGGTCTGGCTTCAGCTCTCACACTCAAAACAAAACTAAAACACACCCTGCAGCCTGCTAAAAAACAAAAGTAAAAAGCTGACAGACAACCCAGCTCCACCCACTCTCTGACATCACTGCAAGTAAACACTAATTTCTTAAAGGTACTCTCACTACAGATATTTATATATACACCCATTTATAAACACCCATTTCTTAAAGGTACTCTCACATGACAAAGGCATCTGGTCATCTGGGAGCCCACCCAGGCTCATACAACCTCTGGACACCCTTGTACGCCAACTGTATCATTACAAGGGGATGAGCGTGGTCAAGCTCTATCAGGGCACAGCTGGTGTTGGCGCACCTCAGAATCACCCCCATTGCAAAGGAAGCGGGGATCAGTAGAGCTCACCCCAACCAGAGGACACCTGTACCGTAGCCTTTGAAACCCTCACTCTGTCAGGGCAGAAACCTCCCTGGTGTCCCTCACCCCTCCAGGTCATCAGCTCTCTCTTCCTGGTGAGACTCGCAGCGCTGACTGGCTCTGCCACCACATCCCAGATGGTGTTCAGGAGGGCAAACTCGAGTCTGTGGTCACCCTGTGGAAGAGGGTGTCCCTCCGCTCCCCACTCCCACTGGAGCTGTGGGTTCACCTCGGACGTCCGACCCTAGGGGGCAGATTTACTGTGAGCCATCTTCATGGCTGCAGTGGGTGCGTGGTAAGTGGAGCGCTTAAAAATAGCTTCAGCTACCAGGATGTCTAGTGCTAACTCCGGCCCTGCGGTTAGAATGCCCACTGTGCTAGGAATTGCTCTAAATTTGCACTGGCAGAGCGCTGGCCAATTTACATGTCCTGACTCACTTACCAAATAGTGGCCACAACGGGAGCGCGAATGGCATGCAATTCAAACCCAGTGGCAACACTTAGGGCGCGATTCTCCCAAACAGGGAGAAATTGTAAGGCTGGCGTCAAAAACGGGCGGGTTTGACGCCAGCCTCCCCCCCCCCCCGCCCGACCGGGAACCGATTCTGGTCCCCGGTCGGGGCTAGCATGCCGCGGCCGTGAACTCCGGCATCGCGGGCTTAACGAATTTCGTTAAGCCCGCTAGCCAGAGTTTGCGACGGCTGACGTGTCACATGACGTCAGCCGCGCATTCGCGGATTGGAAGACTCCAACCCGCGCATGCGCAGATGACGTCATCGTGCATTTGCGCGAAACCCGCGCATGCGCGGGCCGGGATGCCCCTCAGCCGCCCCACAAATGGATACAGCGGGGCGGCGGAAGGACAAAGAGTGTGCGGGAATCGGACCCGCTGCCGTGGTACTGCCGTGCCAATCGGTGCCATGGTTGCCAAGATCCGAACTTTACGGCCGTTTTTACGAACGGTCAGACCAGGTGTGTTTGACGTTCGTAAAAACGGTTGTAAAGGGCTTGGACTTCGGCCCATCGGCCAGCTGAGAATCGCTGTAAAAAAACGGTGGCAGCGATTCGTGTCGGGAGTCGGGCGTGGGGGGGGGGAGAATAGCGGGAGGGCGTCAGACTAGCGTGGCCGTAAAAATTTACGACCCCCGCTATTCTCCGCACCGTCGTGAGTGCGGAGAATTGCGCCCTTAGTATCCCAAATGGAGAATCTTGCACGTTGACTGATCAATATTTAATCATTTCCCCACTTTCTACCTGGTTACCTGAATTTCCATCTCTCTGGTAGTTGCTGTACATGTGAAGGTTTCTAATTGCATTGCACGTTGTCAGCCAACATTTCATATTTATGTTCCTTTGATCCAAAAGGATTAAATTGCTTTCAAGTGCTGCATGCAGCCATTCCTGTGAAATCAGGCATCTGTGTGAATTGCACCCTGTGTAATTTAGTTTGTACATTGTAGTATGACTCCATGAAAAGGAACGAAAGATGGATTATTGATGAGTTGTCAGAACCTCCAGGCTTCAGTAAATAGAAGGTGTGACCAGCATGTCATTATAGGACTGAAGTAGACAGCATGTCTCTTCAAGTTTCATTGGTTCCTCCCAGGGGGTTGTGACGGTCAAGATCATCAGTCTGTCAGATAAATCCTAATTCCAGGTTAATGAATTTGGCAGGTTGATTGGTTTAATTGGACATCTTGTTAAGATTCAATCAACATATGCTGAGGAAAACAAATTAAAGATTTTCAGGGTCAATTAGGGAGACTAAACTACAGAAGCACTTTCTAACCAACTGTTCCTCTCATATTTGCATTCCTAAAAACCTCAAATATTAGATTTTCTAGCTTTATAATTTGTACGTCTGAATTTGGATTGACATTTATTTTAACAGAGGAGGTGCGACAAGTTGTACAGAAAGAATGTCGTGTGACTTCGCGCATTAAGGGTTTTGGAAATATAATCATGAAGTAGCAATTTAAATTCAAATAAATCAAAAGCTTGACTGCTTCATTAATGGCGTATCGTGTTTTTTTTAATTTTGGCTTTGGATTTGCCTGGGTTTATAAGATGATTTGGCAGCTGTAAGAAACTAAAACTGTGTAAACCAATGCGTTTTATTGTAGGATGCAGCATGGAAAGCTAAAGATACACCCAAAGGTAGAAGATTTGCAAATTATTTTACATTCAACTACTATTCGTAATGTACCTAAATTGACCAATTATATGTCTGGGGTGTGGTTAATGTCTCATACTCCATGGAACTCTGTCAGAATCAGCCTTTACCTTCAATCTGGTTATGAATATGAAGAACACAGTCACCGTTACTCAGTGCGCTTCAACATAGGAGATAAAATGTTAATTGCGAGTGAACATCATTCGGCACAACAGTAATTCCTGCAAGGTGGTGTATTGAAATGTCATTGCTTGATCTAGAGTATTACACATCTGCACAACTGTAACTTGAAATGTCATTAGCCTGGATTTTGCTCTAATAATAATGAGAAGGCTACCACCTCGCTGATATTATAGGGTAAATCTTCAGAAAAATCTGGTGCCTATACATCCGCAGTTAAACTTGAAAATCTAGAATTCTCGGAGACACCATGCTTCTCCATAGGATGCAGAGTTACATTTCTCATTGAGATGTAGCACTAAAATCACTGTAATGAGGTGAATTTGGGGTATGACAAATAGTTTTGCATAAACGCTGCTGTGAAAATTAGGGATAGTGCATTTGAAATTTTTAATTGCAAAGTAAATGAAAATTGATGAACAACCTCTCTGGTCTGGAAAATAAAATATTGCAAGTGTGGTGTGCCATTCCCAGAGAATAAAGCAAATGTTGCAAGTTTTTTATGTATGTTGTTTTTTTCTTTCTCCCACGCCAGCCTCCCCGGACAGGCGCCGGAATGTGGCGACTAGGGCTTTTCACAGTAACTTCATTGAAGCCTACTCGTGACAATAAGCAACTTTCATTTAATTTCATCATCGGTATCTCAACTCTTTATTTTGATTTCTCTACATCAATGAAATACTTTGGTTTTTTTACATCAATGAAATCTGGTGTATATTTCCTGCAATATACTTTTTATGGATTCTGGAGATCTGCGATAATATTTCCATCTGATTGTTGAGGGGCCATGCCTGGTCACAGGCACACCAGCTCCCTTGCAGAGGACACCATGCTGGAAAGATGCCAAATTAATGAAAATCTCTGCTGACAAGCCCACAGACATTCTGTTGGCAGTTCGCAGCAAGGTGAATAATAAGGAGCACCACTCCTTCAACAAAATGCAGGTTAATGTATTCCATCCCGGTTGTTGTGAGCTGTAATGCCTTCAAAAAGTCATTATTAGGAAATAGAACAGGTTTCTTCGAAATTGTGTTTCCAGAATGTATAAATGGAAGCTTCCAGAGATTAAACAACACTGTTTCCCCCGAAGAAGGCAAATATTGAATAATTATTTCAGTGTTACATTTTATTATTTTAATTTGTGCAACAGAAGTGCCACACATAAGCATAAATTTCTAATTTCTTTTATTAAATACCCTTTGAAAACACAGCAAGGTATGTCATCGTAAGTGAATTCATCCAGGGGGCAATCTGACAGACACAACTTCCTCTTCTTAGTTCACAAAGAAGAAATATTTAAATTAGAATTTGAAATATCGTAAAACTAGTCACAGTTCACGAAAATGTTATTCCTCTGTTGAGCATCTGCACCAGGGAATGAAACAAAAAACATATTTTAAATATAACAGCTATTCATTTATGACAAAAAACTGCAAAACTATTTCAGTGAAATTAAATTTTGAAGTGGGCAATTTGAAATCAGATTTTGCTGAAACTATAAACTACCTAATTGGTGAGAAAATTACGAGAGTCAACTTGGCTGTACATTCGAGTATTTTGTTTTTGGAATGGCGGAGTAAATCTTTTTGTCATTCCCATTACATTTTACTGGGTCATTGCAACCGAGCTGAAATTGTTGACAGACGTTATAGGAAATATACAGTCCCATTTTGTCAATAAATAATGCTATGGATAGAAATGCAACATCTGGTTGACTCTGATTTCAATGATGGTATAAACACTGGCTTGTATGAGTTAATCTCTTGTCTAATTGGATATAAAAATAATTAACAGCTGATTGAATTGGATTATTGACAAATAATCTTTACCCACTATATTTCCCTTCACTAGCACACACCCTTTTCTCACTTAACTTAACCTGTTGATGAATTAGTGTTATCGGTCAATTACAGCATTAGTGTTTAAGCTCCTAAAAGCAATTCTAAAACTGATCGAGTTCCTTAACGTAAATCAACAGTTGAATTAACTGAAATGGCAAAAGTGAAAATGACAGTAAGAGCACACCAACAAGTATCAAGAGGGCACTTCACTATTTGTGGTAATGCATTTGTTGGTAAGATCAGTAATATTATATTCTCATTAATTACAAAGAAAGCTTGCATTCTGCAGACTTCTAATGAAGTTGTGTGGAAGCATTAATGTGCAAAGCATCTTACTGCATATTAGGTGGACACTTTTTGCGCTTTGGCTCCTCATCAGCTGTTAAAGAAAATAAGACAAACCATGAATATTTTGAACTGTGATAACAAACAGAGAATTGCTGGCTAAAATCACAAAATTTCAATACGTTTTTAAACTTTTTGTTCGCAACTGGTGAAATGCAGCTAATATTTGGCTACGCTTTCATTTAAATTGTTCGCAATATATTCTGATTGTAAAGCAGTCAATCGAGACAATAGTTTACTTGGTTGGTATCCAATTAATGCTTACATCATATAAACTAAGAACCAGCCACATATGAATGGCTTCTAAATGTTCCTTGAATTATTTTCAAGAAAATGTTCCTGTTAAAACATCGGGCAGGATGTCCAATGTTTCAAACTTGGGATCATGTATTCATCTAAAACTGGCTAATCTAGCAACAGGCTCACTCAGACATACTCATGGAATCCTAACTTACTAATAATGTTCCAGGTGCCCCATCACCATCCCCTGGTTAAGACCTGTCCCATCGTTCTGACAGACCCAGCAGAGGTTGTGGCACTGTGATATACAGTTGAGAGGGAGTCCTCAATGTTTACTATGGACCCCATGTAGTCTTACGCCATCAAGTCAAACTTGGGCAAACAAATTTCCTGCAGATTATCATGTACTGTACCATGTGCTCTCTTCACGCCCCCCCCATGCTTAGCTGATGAATCAGCACTCCTCAATATGAACACCACTTGGAGGAAACACTGAGGGTGGTAAGGGTGCAGAAAGTACCCTGTGTGGGGACTTCCATATTCATCTCTAGGACTGCTTGGGAGCACCACTACGGACCGAGCTGGCCAAGTCCTGAAGGACATAGCTGCTAGACTTGTTCTGTGGCAGATGGTGAGGGAACCAACAAGAGAGTAAAAGATACTTGACCCGATACTTACCAATCTGACTACCACAGATGCATCTCTCCATGACAGTATTAGTAGGAATGACCACCTCATAGTCCTTGTGGAAACAAAGTCCCATCTTCACATGGAGAATACCCATAGAATCCATAGAATCCTTACAGTGCAGGAGGCCACTAGGCCCATTGAGTCTGCACTGACCCTCCTAAATTTGCAAGGTTTGGAACACTGGAGCAGATTGTAAGTGCCCACGGTACTCAATTTACTTCAGAGGAGTTTGAGGACTACTTGAAGGGAAATGGTATACTCCATATTAAGTCAGCTTCGTATCATCCTGCCAAAATTGGATTAACTGAGCATTTTGTTCAATCTTTGGAACATTCTATCAATGTGTCCAAGGATTTGGGGACATTGGCAAGAAGAATAAACAAATTCCTAATGTTTTACCGGAACACTGCACATGCAACAGCAAAGTTCACCAGCAATGATTTTAGATCATAGATCATAGAATTTGCAGTGCAGAAGGAGGCCATTCATCCCATCAAGTCTGCACGGGCCCTTGGAAAGAACACCCCACTTAAGCCCACACCTCCACCCTATCCCCATAACCCAGTAACTCCACCTAACCATTTTGGACACTAAGGGTAATTTAGCATGGCCAATCCACCTAATTTGCATATCTTTGGACTGTGGGAAGAAACGGGAGCACCCAGAGGAAACACACATAGAGACAAGGAGAACTTGCAGACTCCACACAGACAGTGACCCAAGCTGGGAATCAAACCTAGGACCCTGGAGCTGTGAAGCAACTGTGCTAACCACTATGCTACTGTGCTTTGTTCAAAAGGAAACTGTGAACACAGTTTGATTTGGTAACTCCACCTGATGGATCAGAGATTGTCAAACTACAACAACAAGCTCCAAAAAGCGAGTATTCAACCAGTCAGAACAAGTGCTAGCTAGAAGAAATGGTGCCTTCTCTGATCCTTGCAAAGGCAGGTCCAATTTCACGCACAATGCAGATATATGAGGATAGAGTTTGGTGACAAAGTGAAATTACTGAGGCTTCTTCAGAAGCTCTGCCTTTGGAAATACTGGACAGATTTACTTCAGGACAGAGACTAAATACAGGGACAAGTTAAGATTCTGTTTCTGAGGACTTTCATATCTCCTTAATGTGTGACACTTGAGTAGCTTCCCAGGTAGTACAACCTACTGAAGGAAATGAGGACACTCAGAGGTCTTGATTAGTCAGAACGCCAAATTTAACGTAAACGGAATAGACGCCCACCTCGTCTATTGAGTTGCATATATGTGTAGAAATAATGCATAAGTGGATCTGTGTATAAATAGTAAGTCATTGCATGAATGAAGTAAAGGAGGAGGGTATTACGTATCTGGGAATACATCCCTGCTGGTAAAGCATCGCGTGATGTGTAGTGACATCACCTGTGTATTTTGTGCAGGATTTGCAGTTCTCCATTTTCGATTGTATGAGAAAAACCCCTTATTAAAACTCTCATTGTGTTTGAAAGAATTTAGAGCGTGGCACCTGTGTACCTTTTCTCTTTACGGCTAACAAATATAACAGGCAATAAATGCTTGCCTAGCCAAGTGATGTCCACATCCCATGAATGGGCAAACGGAAATTAGCAGTAATCTTTGAGAACTATCAGGCTGCAGTTTTCCTAGATCCAGGAGGCTTTGGCTGCCTCCGGGCAAACTGATCTTGCAATCAAGCAAACACCATGGGGCATCTAATTTGCCCATATTTCTGTTTCTTGGAAATGGCAGATTGATCTCTTTGCCAATACTTCAGACTTGTTGAGAGTGTGTTCTTCATGCCTGCTAAATTGGTTGGTAGCTCATCTCAAGGTCAAATATGACATCAGAATTATGAATAGTCCGGTTTAATCTGACATAGCTGTCAGGAAGAGAGATGTATGCAGTGTCCAGGACAAGGACCTGCAACCTGCAGTGCCAGAGCCACAATCAGTTCAATAAAGACCCACGTACCACTCCTGAACTTGATCAATCAAACCAATCTTCAAGGTTATTAAATAGCTTTTGTTCTCATTATACTTGTGAGAAAGTATCACTAAATTAATATTTTTTATAAAATCTTGAAAATGTGTCTATTGAGTTTTTCATTATTGTTGGCATTTGAGTAACAGCACTCTGCCTCTTATATTGCATTTTTGAATAAATTCTTCTCAAAATGACTGCTCTTGGTATTAAGGTAGCTGAGCCCTGGACTCGAACAGAGTTTGGGAGCTGGGACCAATCAGCAGAATTCAGAGTCTCAACTACCGGCTGGAATGCTCCCTGCCAGGCCCAACGCTGATTACTGTCTCCATCCCGCAGCCCCCGCCCCTGCCACCCCCCACTCCCCCTCCCCCACTCAGTACAGACTCTCATCTCTGTGAGGTCCAAGTCGACATTAACCCACCTCCCCCCCCCCCCCCCCCCACCCCCCACCCCCGGCCCCGACCAATGACCGACCCAACAGAAACACAATGATCCCTGCCCTCAAATACTTTCCTGATAAGCCCTCCAATTTTGGAGCGGAAATCTGACTGAATTTTCAATCTATTGGTAGTTACGGCCCACTATTTTTGTAGACAACATATACTTTAAAATAAATGTCCTCGTAGTAAAGTCCCTCTATTTTCAGGGGTGACATTCCTGTGAAACCCACTGATGACAAAATCATGAACAAATGAAGATTATACTTTACAATGGGAGTCAATTAGATAGGTTCTAACCATCCGAAAATGTTACATGTACAATAGATCAATGGCAATAAAAAGTATACTTTTTATACATTTAAAGCGAAATTTACAGGAGAAATTGATTAATAAAACAAGAAATGTAAAATTTGTCATCTTCCAGTATTTTCTTGAGGTGGACTGTGACCAGGAATTAAATTGCAACAACAAGGAAAAAACATATGCATAAATAGCAGACAACGCACATGCAGTGCATACTCTCTACAGCAGGAAATATGTCTTGGATACCTCTCTTTTTTTCCAGCATTTTCGAAAGATGGATTCTGTTTTTTCATCTCTGAAACCACAGATCAGTGAAAATTTGGGCAAATTTGGAAAATGTGTGAACTGATATAGAAAGACTTTTGCATAAATAAGCGAGTTTGTGAAAGTAAAATTGCGTACTGCAAGACTTTTATTGTTATTATTAATACATATTACACTTGCTGTGGAATCACTGTCCTTACCATATAAAGAACACAGTTCCTCCCAGCTTCTAATTAATATGTTTGCATTCCGCTGTTTTGCTAAGAGATAACTTTGAGTGACTACCTCCACACACTTATCTTGGTTTTCAGAGAGTTCTATAACTCCAAAGTAAAACCTGTCACAAAGATTCCTCCTGTATGGCTGCCCCAGAATCCTTAGATGTCTACAAGATGCATTGCTTAAACGTGAAAGCCCAGCAGCCTTTTCTCTATACTAACCACCCAAACTGTGCTATCTGTCTGTGGTGTCTGTTGATTTGTAGTGAAGTCTGTAGCATGATCTCAAACATGGCTACCTCTGCACTTTTCCCATGGCAATATGATATTCATTAGGCTTACATCTAGGTAGAAATGCTGATTAGTTATTCTTGACACCCAACTCTCTCTCTCCACTTACTCCACTCACTCCACCACCTTTCTCAGACTATGGAAGACTCATAGTCTCCACTATTAACACACAGCTGCTGCCATTGTCTCCACACAGAACTATTTTTCACCTTCTCCCTAGTAAAACAATCTAAGCATTCCTTTGTTCTCTACCAATAAAACTGTCATAATATCCACTCATGTATATCATGAGATGCAGACAGGCAGTGATTGACACACAGGATAACCAATGAACACACATGACACAGAACAATTAATCACCAGACAGGACACCACCACTATAAAGCCCACAGGGCATTAAGACTCTCCCTCTCTCACAGGACACAGCTACTGAGATAGTTAGAGTGCACAAGCCAGTGAACATCATCACCATGTGGTAGAGAGCTAGTCTGGTCAAGCCAGTAGGAAGTTATCAGTTAGGTTAATAGAGTGTCAACCCACAGCAGATTATGTACAGCAATCAGCAAGTTCAATAAAACAGTGTTGGACCATCTCCTGTGTCGGCAGCCTGTTTCTAGTTTCACTGCATCCAGTTGCAGTTGATGGTAGACCAACTCAAATAACACATCACAAACCATAGATGTTTGCTGTTAGGAAAGCTTATGAATAGATCACATGACCCCTTCATTTTGCGCTAAGTTTAGAAATACAGTTCCAAAACATACTCTCCTGAATCTTGTGTTTGCAACACAATTAAGAAATGTAGTGATGAAAGCATGTGTTGTAGATGGCCTCAATCAGCCTAAGCGAAAGGTAAAGTAAAAGTAGTAAGATTGATATTTCATAGATCCCAACTGGAAAATACACCTGAATACACATTCAACAAGATTAGCTTCAGGCTTCCACCTTGTAAATTCTCAAGTAGCCCTCTAAAATCCATTGTCAAGGCTCATGTATGCAGAAGCTAAATAATCAGAGAATGGTTACAGCACGTTGGGTGGAATTTCCCCATAATTTGTCAGAGTGTCAGGTTCTGACTGAAAACCAGCATTTATCTCTCCAGATGCACTGCTGAGTTTTCAGACCAGATCTCGAGTCACTCTGAGAAAATAAACTTGCGGAGCGTGGTATACACCATCTGTCTGGTGGTGTGGGGCCTGATGGAGCAGGCAAAACTGGCTCCACAGGGATCTGGGTGCCAGAATTAAAGGACGTCCTGATCAGAAATAAATGGAACAGCCCCAGTCAGCCCCCCCCCCCCCCCCCCACCCCCGCCCCCGCTCCATCCCACAGCAGAGTTACAATGGGTTCTCCTCCCTTGTGACTCAATTATCGGGGGCTCTCTCTCTTCCATGGCACAATGTTCAAGGGCTCCTCCGTAGGGAGTAGCACATCAGACACTCAACGTAGAATCTCAGCCATTGACTGGAGGTCATCCCAGTGCACCAAAGATCCTTATCCTTATATTTTTTGTTTATATTTTCTTTTTTTTTCCCACCACACTTTCTCTGTTGTTCATCTGTTTGTGTGAGTAGAGAGTGGGGCGAATTAGAAAGGGGAGGTTGAGACAGGGGTAATGGAAAGTCAGTTGTATGTTTTGCCATTTAATTATAATACTGTAGTAAATAAAAGGTTACTTGTGTTTCAAAATTACAAAGCTGGTGACTAATTTTTTGGCTCAACCAAGGACCTTGGTTATATTATATAACATCAAATTTCACCTGTGTTGCGACTGAAAGCCAAGTGGGACTACAACTGGGGTTGAGCTAGCTTTCCATCCCCTGGTTTTGTGTGGTCCTGCTCCTGTTGTCGCTCGAGAGGGGTTGGGGTTGCCTGAGTTGGTTGGGCCATTCCCCTGCTGGAGCAGAGATAGTTGACCGCATAGGCTCGTTTGAGTTGGCATTTGGGAACTAATGAGATTCATGCTCCATTCGTTGGAATCCTTGGAAGATCCGTAAGAGTACTCTCCATCTCCGATCCTTCTTTATCCTGGAGGTCTACTTTCTTCGTGCACCATTGGAGTGTCCTTTATCCTGATGATTGTCTCTTTTCTCAATTGTTATCCTGGACTTTACTCCCTGATAATCATGTGGTTGCCTTTTAAAGTTGTCTTTTCATTTGCCTTCAGGATATAAATGTTTCAGACATGATGTACTGCACTGTTTGTTATACTGATTTAATAACGTTTTATCATGTTAGGCTGCATGTTGAGTTCTGGATTTGTGCACAGTTTCTTTCTCCTAATATATTCTTGGTGGGAGAATGAGCAGAGCCAAAACGGTGGTGCGGTGGTTGCTGTGGGGACTAAGGTTAGATTTGTCTTTGCTATGTTCAAGGAAGGTCCCCCATAGAGTTAAAAAAAAAATTGGTTGCACTTTATTCTTCTTCAGGCTCTGACAGACAATGTATTATCCTGTTTTTTTTTAAATTTAGAGTACCCAATTAATTTTTTCCAATTGAGGGGCAATTTAGCATAGCCAATCCACCTACCCTGCACATCTTTGAGTTGTGGGGGCGAAACCCACGCAAACACGGGGAGGATGTGCAAACTCCACACGGACAGTGACCCAGAGCCGGGATCGAATCTGGGACCTCGGCACCGTGAGGCAGCAGTGCTGACATGTATTATCCTGTTTGAATACTGAGGTTTGTTGGACCTCCTTTAGTGGAGAGTCAGTCATTTTTCCAGATGTGAGTCTCCCTCATTGTCTGTTTTACTGCTGTCAGAGCTTTCGTAAATGAGGTCGGTCTGAATATTCTTTATCTGGTCGTAGCTGGTGTGTTTAGTGTGGTCGTCCCTCCTAAGAGGGTTTCTTTTTTCTCTTCTCTTATCCTTTTGGGTCGTGGGGTGTTTTTATGTTAATTTCGTGGGTTGAGGGAAAGGTGAGGTTTTGCATTCTGTATGGGACTGAACTTGTTTGGCGCTGAGGAGTGCAGGGACTTCGCTGTTAAGGGAGTATTTGGAGCCAATTTTCTGGTCCTTTTTTTTTGACGATGTTGGGCTCGGCCAGGTTCTGCATTTTGGTTAGTATCATGTTGCTCCTTGGATGGGGGTTCCTCCCTTGGGGGCGCTATGGGGTACCAGTGTGGGTAGGCCAGATCCAGTGAGGTTAAGTTTGGGGGAGGATCTGAAGGCTATGTCCAGTAATTATGCTTTCTTCTCTGGGGAGCTGGATGGGGCCCACTCAAGATTGATTGGCTGTTTCTTGTCCAGTAGCACTATCTGAGGAGGTGGTTTATGGATCTGAGTGGATAGTTCTGGCAGTTCTTGTCCTTCTTCTTCACTCTTCCTCTGACTTCGAGAGATTTTGGGGGCGTTGCTTCTACTTCTTCCTTTGTACTGGTGCCTGTGAGAGCTAGCTGAGGTGGCGTTGGATGTTAAGCCTTGGTGGCATTAACATTCAGTTACAGATATATGTTTGCCTTTGAGTGGCCTAGTCCTTTCTTCTTTTGAGTGGTCTGAGTGTGGAGAGGACTGGCTGCAGGCCGCCGCCGTGCGCATGTGCGGCCACAAACCCGACAATGTTTCTGGTATATCAGCAGCTGGAGCCGGGTGCTCCATGCTACCCCAGCCAAACGAAGGATCCGTTACCATTCCCACGCTGGCGTGGGGCCGTAGCCTTAAAATCAGTGAATCCAACCCTATGTTTTGCGCTGTTCCTGTTGTACATTAACACCTATAGCTATTGTTTTGCTTTTTTTGTTTGCTAGTTGCAAACACTTTGTAAGTTGAAAATCCTAATAGACAGACTTTTAAAAAATGTATTTAAATGACATACTGACGAGGGGTGGGGAAAATCAGGAAATGAGATCTTACCGGGGAGAACTTCATTTCCTGACTTGCGGTATTTTGTACCTGTGTCACCCTTTTCAGTGATGGCGAACGCGGGCGCAAAATCATCTGCATTGTGTCTTTGCCAACTCAGTTACAAGCAACAGGATGTTTGTGAGGCCTACGAGATTAAAGGTTATTGCTACCTGCTTTTTCAACTTGTCCTGCTACTTTTGATTGTGCACATATACCCCCAGATCCTTCTGCTCCCAAAACCCCTTTTGGATTGTTTCTTTATCGCACATTGCCTTTACTTTTCTTCCTGTTAAAATTTCATACTTCTCTGCGCTACATTTCATGGGCTGGATTGTCCGCCCACCAAGGCCAAAATCATGTTCGGCACCGGGGCGGAGAATCCAGTTTCACGCATGGAATCGGGACCGGCGCCGATTCGGTGATTTGCTGCCCCCCGAAAAGCGGCATACTATGGGAGTATGCCGCACACAGTATCCACCACCAGAGGCCATTGCCAGAGGCCCGTCCCAATATTCTCCGCCCCCGACCGGCTGAATTCCCAACGGTGTGGACCAATCATGGTCCTGCCGTTTGGGATGCTCGCGTGGCAGCTGAGGACTCGGTCCGCAGCCGCCAGCGTCAGGGTTGGGCCGATTGGAGGGCAGGGGTGGCCTCATACGGGACTGGGCCTTTATTGCGCGGGTGGATCGGGTCGACGTGCGGCCTATCGGGGGCAATATTTCCACGGTCCAGGTCAATGGCCTGAGTCCGCCATGGAGCACGGCGCGGCCGCTGGAGGCTGCCGCTGTGTGCATGCACGGCCTCTAACCCGGACGTGTGGGAGGCTGTACCTGCCGCTGGAGCTGCGAGCTCTATGACAGCTCCCTGCTAGCCCCCTGCAAGCCGGTTAATCTGTGGTCTTTTGACACCAGTTTTTCTCGTGTAAAAGACCACGGTTATCACAATGGCGTGGGGGCATAGTCCCTGAAACGGAGAATCCACCCTCATATGTCCACGTGTCCACCTATTCCACCAGCCTTTTTATCTCCACTCAAATTCTGACTCCATCCTATTCACAGTTCACAAACTTCCAAATTTTGTGCCATTTGCAAATTTGAAATTGTGCCCTGCACACGCAAGTCGAGGTCATTGATATAAATCAAGAAAAGCTGTGGTGCTAATATTAACCCTTGGGAACACCACCATATACAAAAAAAAGTGCTTTACTACTCTCTTTTTCTCTCATGCATGCTGCCACTATAACGTTTATTCCATGAGTTTCAACTTTGCCTGTTATGTGGCACTTTATAAAACACCTCTGGCAAGTCAATATAAATAACATTACCTTCATCAACCAGCTCTGTTATCTCATCATGAGCTTCAATCAAGTTAGTTGAACATGATTTTTGCCCATTTCAAATCTATGCTAGCTTCCCCCATTTAATCCATATTTGTCCAAATAATTTTTAATTTTGTCCAGGCTTATCATTTCTAAAACTCTTTGGGCGGGAGTCTCCCCTACCCGGCTGGGTTGGGGGTCCCTGCGCCGAGGAGTGGTGTGAACCACTGCGACGTCAGGCCGCCCCGGAATGGTTTGAAACCGCTGGTGGCGGGGAAGGGGCTTGGCGCCACGCCAACAGGTGCCGAAGGGCCTCCGCCGGCCAGCTCGTGTGGACGCATGCGCAGAGGGCTTAATTTCCCACACCGGCAATGGCGGACGGCTACAGCTGCCGGTGCGGAACAATAGAGTGCCCTCGGCACAAGCCCTCACGCAGATCGGTGGGCCCGATCCCGGGCCAGGCCACCGTGGGGGCACCACCTGGGTCCAGATCCGCGCCCCCCCAAAGAACCCCGGAGGCTGCCCGTGCCGCCAGGTCCCACCAGTAAGGACCTACTCCAATTTACGCTGGCGGGATTCGCAAAAAATAGGCGGGACTTTGGCCCATCGTGGGCCGGAGAATTTGAGCAGCCCCGGGGCCCATTGAGTCGCGCCGGTCCCCACCATTCTCCGAGACGGGCGGCGCGATTCACGCCGGGCCGGTTTCTGGGGGGGGGTGGGAGAATTTGGAGGACGGCGGGAACGGGATTCACGCCGACCCTCGGCGATTCTCCGACCCAGCGGGGGGTCGGAGAATCACGCCCTTTATCACCACCAAGATTAAACTGACTGGCCTGTAGTTGCTGGGGTTATTCTTACACTTTTTTCCTGGAAAAGGTATGTAACATTTGCAATTCTCCAGTTCTCTGGCATCACCACTGATTCTAAAGAGGATTAGATGATTATGGCCAGTGCCTCCTCAAATTCACCTTTTAATTCTTCAGTCTCCTCAGATCTATCTGATGTGGTCCTGGTGAATTACCAACACAGTCAACTTTTTCAACATATTTTTAAAATATTTTCGGCCCATTCAGTGAACATAGAACATACAGTGCAAAAGGAGGCTATTCGGCCCATCGAGTCTACACCGACCCACTTAAGCCCTCACTTCCACCCTATCCCCGTAACCCAATAACCTCTCCTGACCTTTTTGGTCACTAAGGGCAATTTATCATGGCCAATCCACCTAACCTGCTCGTCTTTGGACTGTGGGAGGAAACCGGAGCACCCAGACGAAACCCACCCAGACACGGGGAGAACGTGCAGACTCCGCACAGAGTGAACCAGCGGGGAATCGAACCTGGGACCCTGGTGCTGTGAAGCCACAGTGCTAAACACTTGTGCTACTGTGCTGCCCAGTGTCCGAACTACTTCCTCTTTCACAATGATAGCACGGTAGCACAAGTAGATAGCACTGTGGCTTCACAGCACCAGGGTCCCAGATTTGATTCCCCGCTCGGTCACCGTCTGTGTGGAGTCTGCACTTTCTCCCCGTGTCTGCATGGGTTTCCTCCGGGTGCTCCGGTTTCCTCCCACAGTCTAAAGATGTGCAGGTTAGGTGGATTGGCAATGATAAATTGCCTTTAGCGCCCAAAAAGGTCAGGAGGGGTTATTAGGTTTCGGGGATAGGGTGGAAGTGAGGGCTTAAGTGGGTCGGTGCAGACTCGATGGGCCAAATGCCGTCCTTCTGCACTGTATGTTCTATAACATTGAAAGCATCTTATTCCTTGCTCAAGACAAATGCAAACGTGTCATTTAATACTTCAACCATACCCCCTACCTAAAAGCGTAAAACCCCTTTTTGGTCCCTGGTCAGCCTTATTTGTTTTAGAGAGTAAACCTTCAATGGAGAATGGGAGAAATTTTAGGAATAAGGTAAGGCCCAAATTCTTCTCCTTCAAATCGATTAGTTACGTTAGACACTGTAAGGCTGAACCAGGCACTTCAGCTTCAATTCTTTCTTCCATCTGTGCAGAGGATCTTACCCGGGATGGAGCTAGGTTTGATGCTGTTGATCTTTGCTTGTGAAGTTGGAAACCCAGCCCAGGTCCTTCCTTCTGATCTGGAGACCTCTAGCTGAATTGAAGTGCCGAACTTGGCTGATGATAGATAATAGTCATTTCAGAGCTAACGAGGGGCCAAATGCCTGTTGAATCATATCTTAGCAAGAAGTAAGACGCTTCTGGAAATGACCAGAGAAAATGCCAGCCAAAACTTTGAAACAGGAGCAAAGACATCTTATTTTAAAAGTATGAGATATATCCTGATAGAAATAACTACAGGAGCTACAAAGAGAGCCTCTATGTGTGGAAGCCTGAGTGCTTGCTCTCTTCCAGGAACTCTGACATTTATTTTTCTTTTCTGTATGCATAGGAAATTGCAAATAGCAATTGCAAATTATCTCTCATTATTGCTCCAAACCACAGTCAGCATTTATCAAGGTTTGATGATTTATTTGGAATTAACTGGGATTGGGCATTGTATCACTGTTTTTTGGCAAATATCCAGTTTCTCAGACATTAATTTTATGTCAACTGAATGAGAACTAATTTTGGAGCTACACGAGAGAAAATACAGTTCAATATGAATCCATTACATTCTTGTTATTTACCATGAGCCACTTTGGGCATTTGATTCAATAAAATCTGTTAAAGAAATGGGATTTATAATTGCCCTAGAGGAAACATGGTTTGACACCGTTATGGTGTATAGACACATACTCTGTTTTGTCCTTCACTGTTCTGTCTAACCTGCTTGGGTAGCCTTTAAGGGAGAAATTGCAGCATCGCATTGACTGGACATATGGCCTGGATTTTTGTGGGGCCAGGTTGGGGGG
Source organism: Scyliorhinus canicula (assembly GCF_902713615.1). Classification (NCBI taxonomy): domain Eukaryota; kingdom Metazoa; phylum Chordata; class Chondrichthyes; order Carcharhiniformes; family Scyliorhinidae; genus Scyliorhinus; species Scyliorhinus canicula. The sequence goes on along the minus strand of NC_052156.1, from coordinate 65,951,531 downwards.
CCGTTTGTGTTTCGCTCATGTGTGGTTTACAGAGGCTGCTGGTCATTTCCATCATCATCTGCCTCCAGTCAAGTCAGATTTTTGAAGCTCCACAACGGGATTCTCCGACGCCCCGCCAGGTCGGAGAATCCGCGGGGGGCAGCGCGAATCCCGCCCTGCCCCACCGATGCCAGTTGCCGTATTCTCGGGTGCCAGCTTTCGGGCGGGGTTCATGCCATGCCGGTCTGGGGCCATTAGCAGCGGCTCCCCCCCCCCGAGCAATTCTCTGTGGCCCGATAGGCCGAGTGGCCGCCCATTTCTGGCAAGTCCTGCCAGCGTGGATTAGACATGGTCCCACACGGCGGAACCTAGCAGTAAGGCGGCTGGGGCGGTCCTTGGGGGGGACGCAGGTGGTCCCCCCATGGTGCCCTGGCCCAAGAATGGGCCCACTGATGTGCGGGCAGGCCTGAGCCGTGGGGGCACTCATTCCTTCTGTATCGGACCCTCTAGGGCACCACCATGGCTGGCGCGGAGAAGACAACCACCTGCGCATGTGCCAGAATATGCCGGCCGGTCTGCGCATGCGCGGAACCATGCCGGTGGTTCCGCGCATGCACGAGATCATTCCGGCCCTTCGGCGCATGCGCTAACTCACGCAGTCCTTCGCCGCCTGTTAGCGTGGCGCCAACCCCTCCGGCGTCCTCCTTGCCCCCCGAACTGCGGAGATTTCAAGGGCACTTTTGGGGGCTGTTGATGCCAGAGTAGTTCGCGCCACTTTTCCCGCCGGCATGGGGAGTTAGTCCCCGTAAGGGAGAATCCCGCCCCTCAAGTGTCACGGCGGCTGACGCGCATGATGACGTCAGCCACGCATGCGCGGGTTGTACGGCTCCAACCCGCGCATGCGCGGATGACGTCATCACGCATATGCGTCAAACCTGCGCATGCGCGGGCTGTCATGCCCCTCAGCCGCCCCGCGGACTGATCCTGTGGGGCGGCAGAGGAACGGCGGCAGAGGAACAAATAGTGCGCGGGTATCGGACCCGCTGCCCGCGATCGGTGCCCACCGATCGCAGGCCCATGCCACCCTGCCATGGTTGTCCGGGACGGCACTTTGCGGCCGTTTTCATGAACGGTGAGAACAGGTGTGTTTGCGTTCGTGAAAATGGCCGTAAAGGCCTGGGAACTCAGCCCATCGGCCTGGGGAGAATCACTTTTTTACGGCGAACAGCGATTCGTGTCGTGGGGCGGCCATGGGGAGGGAGAATAGCGGGAGGGCGGGAAAAATGTCGGGAAGGCCCTCCCGCTATTCTCCGACCCGTCGTGGGCAGCGGAGAATCGCATCCCAGGTCTAAACGTTGTGGACTCATTTGGATAGCCATTTCTGTTTCGAGAAGTAAGGTACCACTTTGCATCTGGTGCCAGGACACCTTTGGTGAAGGAATTATGCCCTTTGGTATACTTAATTTACTCATTAGAATAGATCTGTTATATTTTACACAGAATTTACAGTGCAGAAGGAGGCCATTCGGCCCATCGAGTCTGCACTGGCTCTCGGAAAGAGTACCCGACCCAAGCCCACACCTCCACCATCTTCCAATAATCCAGTAACCCCATCTAACACTAAGGTCAATTTTGGACACTAAGGGCAATTTAGCATGGCCAATTTCCCTAACCTGCACGTCTTAGACTGTGGGAGGAAACCGGAGCATCCGGAGGAAACCCACACAGACACAGGGAGAATGTACGGACTCCTCACAGACAGTGACCCAGCAGGGAATCGGATCTGGGACCCTGGCACTGTGAAGCCACACTGCTAACCAATTGTGCTAACGTGCTGCCCTTAATTTTGGGGGAGGTCATGTGCCCTTTGAGGCCAAGTGCCTTTTGGAGTATGTCAGGTGCCCTTTGAGGAGCTGAGGAGCCCTTTGGAATTGTGAAAAGTAGGCATGAAGGTGCATAAAAAGTACAAACACACTTTACTGTCAAGTTCATTGAAACTGTCAACAGACCTGAAAAAAATCAACTCTCAAAATTATCCCCAAGTTCTGCCAAAGGGAGCTATGAAAAGTGACAAGAGGACCTGTCAAAAGTATCAAAGGAACTGTATGAAAACACTTGCAAAGAGAGATATCAAACAGCCAAAAATGTTAAAGTCCTAGCCTTTAAACCTTTGAAAATAATGTTTGGAGTGTTTTAAAGGTTTCTCACTATTTTACTCTGCCTGTTGTCATAAGTTTGAGGGCTTCGATTACTGGATTGCTGCTGCATGACTGACTTCACAACTATTCATTATCAAAGTTAGGTGCCTGCCATTTCACAGTTTGATTGATAGCTGCAAGTGGTTAAAGACTCTTTGAAGTAGCACCATAAATTTTGGTGTCTGTTGTTATAAAGGCTTGTGCACTTGAATTAAATGTTTGTTATAAGCTTTATTTAGTTGAAGGTATCTAAATATAGTAAATGTTTTTTTTCTGAATGATGGTGAGTGGGATTCTCTGACCCCGCACCAGGTCGTAGAATCATCGGGTGGTGGCGAGATTCACGCTCTGCTGCCGCCCCGTCGATTCTCCGGTGAGAATCGGCGCCATTGGCGCCAGCGCGGTTGGCCCGGCGCCGGTCGGGGACTGCGTAGCGTTTCTCTGCACGGGTTGGGACGAGTGGCCGCCGAGATAGGCCGAGTCATGCGGGTGCCCTTCACGTGTGGCCCTATCCGGCAGGACCTCGGCGTTCATCCTGCAGGGTGCAGCCTGGTGGGGGGGAAAGGTATCCGACCCCGGGGGGAGGGGGGGGACGTCCACCGTGGCCTGGCCCGCGATCGGGGCCTACCAATCGGTGGGCCGGCTTGCGTTCCTCCACACCGGGCCCCTGTAACTCTCTGCCATGTTGTGTTGAGGCCGGCGCGGAGAAGGCAACTAGCGCGCATGCGCGAGTTCACGCCGGTCGTAATGCGCATGCGCAGACCCGTGGTGGCCGTTTGACGCCGGTATCGGCAGCTGGAGCTGCTTGAGTGGCTCCAGTGTTGTGATGACCCCCTGTGAGTTGCAGGATTGCTGATCCTAAGGACCTGTAAAACGCGGCGGCATTTACGACGGTGTCAACACTTAGCCTCAGGATCAGTTAATCCCACCCGGTGTTTTTACAATATAGGCACAGAACTTTTTTTTCATCTCCACACGGGTCCTGAGGTCTTCCCATGGTGAATACTGTGTGAATTGGCATGGTAGGAGCAAGGGCAAAGTGTAGTGGTAGGGGGTATGGGCTAGCATGACTTGGCACTAAGTTGGTATAGGGGCATTAAAGAATAATGGGGTGGGCACTGAGGCAAAAGTTAATATGGGATACACAGTGAGGCATGCGCTGGGTACAGGATATAAGTTGGCATGGGTAGGCTTGGAGGGTTTTGAGAAGGTAAGGACTGTTCAATTCTTTTTCTAAAAATTGGGCACAGTGTCGGAGGCCAAGATAGGCCTTCTGCCTGGTCTATTTCCGCATCCGGCAGCCTCTTCAGTTCTCCTGGGGTCACCTCACCTGGCTTCTAATCTAGACAACCCTTCCCCTGCCAGACAGAAATTCCGACATCTGAGCAGCCTTTCTAGAAGTCGAGTCTGCAGAGTCAAGAGTCTTTATGACTCTGTGATCTGACTTGCTGATGAAAATCCGGGCCATTGTGTCATCAGATAGCAAGATTTACTTGCCCCTCCCTCTTAAGTTACTTTATCAAAATGATCCAGATATGATCTAAGCTTGTGGGAAACCAGGAAAATTGCATTCATGATGTCTTCTTATTTGCAAAATAGGAGAGAAGTTGTACATCACCTCAAACAGATGGATGGGGTACAATTTGTTTCTCAGCGATTTAATAAATGTTATAGTTTGCACTGTTGACTTTCTGCTGTGCAAACTTTATCATTCCAAATTCAGGATGAATTTTCTGCTCAAGACTGGCTTTTAATTTTCAAATGCTGAGTTAAAATCATTGTTCATTGTGATATCAGTAATATTCAGAAACTCGTTTGGCAGGTAGCTTCCAGGGTGGCACTTTAGCACTGTTGCCTCGCAGTTTCAGGGTCCCAGTTTCGATTCCAGGCTTGGATCACTGTCTGTGCACAGTCTGCACGTTCTCCCCGTGTCTGCGTGGGTTTCCTCCGGGTAAGGATGTGTAAGGATTGCCCTTAGTGTCCAAAAAAGTTAGGTGGGGTTACTGGTTTACAGAGATAGGGTGGAGATGTGGGCTGAAGTAGAGTGCACTTTCCAAGGGCCGGTTCAGGCTTGATGGGCCGAATGGCCTCCTTCTGCACTGTAAATTCTATGATCAATCCAAATACTCATCTTTGTTTGATGCAGTCAACAATCTCCTGCATGGGCAGCACGGTGGCCTAGTAATTAGCACAACCGCCTCACGGCGCTGAGGTCCCAGGTTCGATCCCGGCTCTGGGTCACTGTCCGTGTGGAGTTTGCACATTCTCCCTGTGTCTGCGTGGGTTTCACCCCCACAACCCAAGAATGTGCAGAGTAGGTGGATTGACCACGCTAAATTGCCCCTTAATTGGAAAAAATAATTGGCTAATCTAAATTTAAAAAAAAAACAATCTCCTGCAAAGTGCTTGTTTTATAAGCAGTATTCCACAGGACTAATACAAAAAATGCTTTTGACTGCTGTTTATTGGCTTTTTCTGTGTAAAAGTTATTTTGTGCACAGCAATACTTCTGCCACTGAATGCTGGAAAATCTGCTGCTTGTTAGGGATTGCCTGAAGCACACCAGAAATAAGGTAGTCAAGTTATTGATTGATAACAAACATTGGCCTGGATAATCCTGGTATACAGGTAGGATGTAAAGGAAAATGTATCAAAGAGGAATTCTATCCGAATCTCACCCTATTAAAATAGTATACTCAGTTTTACTTCCTACATCTCAACTGGCCCCATCACCTCATCCCACTTTCCAAAAACTCCAATGGTACATATAAATGAAGCTGGAGGGATGTGACATTTTTCCCACCACCTCCTGATATGTACATCCCAGGAAACACCATCGTCAAAAAATAGTGATGTTGGGACCAACGTGCTGTCTCAGACACAGGAAAGCGTAGCAGAAATCATTGTTGACATTTACCAGCAACCTTGGAGGATGTTAAAAACGTGGAAATGACTGTTATTGTTGTACGAAATGACAGGATTTCACCATTTTAAGAGGTTACGTGCTTATTATCATTGAGAAGTGACAGAGTGACAATAAGGGACAAATAATTAATCAGAATGTTGGCAGACTGTAATCAGTCACAGTGCTTTAGACAGGGATTTCAGTAAGTGCTTAATCCTGACAGATCTCCTCATTTCTTAATCTTCCACCATCTCTCTGGCACATCTGCCGAGTAGTTGCAAAGCTTCTTTTTAATGCCTACTGCAGGTTCTGTAGGTTTCCATTGCTCCATCCACAATACTTCTATGCCATTGATTATTGGTAACCTTTAGAGAGATTACTGAGTAATTCAAAAGTCAAATTCCCCAGATCTCTGTCGCCTTTCAATTGTGAGAATGATTGCCGGTGCCTAGCTACGCACTAAACACTTCTTGTGCACAATCATTTTTATGCTTGGTGGTCAGAGGACTGCGGAATACTGGGAGGGTGATGTGCTGATGAGGTAGCTGGTATAATTAACCTCTTGTATTTGTCTAAACGACATGGAGATAGATGGCACTGAGATATGTCATGCTCCACTTGGTATACCATAATCATTTTCTAACATTATTTCAGGATGATCGTGAGCATTGGTGCTTTCACTTACCTTGGTCCACCTTGTAAGGTTATTGAAACATTTCCAGCACTTTATGGCAAGTGTGAGGGAGCAGTGACTGCTTTAGCCACCCACTCACACTGTACTCACTCTACGTCTCTGTTGTTTCATCTTGTTACCTATCTGGCCTTTCTCTTGTATGTGCCAACATAAACTAGACTGAAACTTCAAAGAATTTTGGGACCTTATCTCCAGTAATTCTTTCCTGTGCTTGTGCTCATGCTCTTGTTTCATGATCCCTCTATCTCATGTTCTCCATCTCTATCCTTTACCTAAACTGTAAACTCTATTGGTAGGAGTGCTGTGAAAGCACCCAGCAGGGGCTGGTTTAGCACACTAGGCTAAATCGCTGGCTTTGAAAGCAGACCAAGGCAGGCCAGCAGCACAGTTCAATTCCTGTACCAGCCTCCCCGAACAGGCGCCAGAATGTGGCGACTAGGGGCTTTTCACAGTAACTTCATTTGAAGCCTACTTGTGACAATAAGCGATTTTCATTTCATTTTCAAATTCAGATTACCACCACAATTGATCTGAATTAGGCTGCTTCAAAGCTGCTGAAAAGACTGAAAGTAAATGATTTGGAAACAATGGACAGGTTTTTCTGTTTAACTCTTTCATGGATGATTTTGAGTTATATTGTGTTATTGAATTGACTTTGGCAACTGGCTGTATCTTACCATTGCTGCAAAAATATGATAAACGTGCAAATTGCATTGTAATTCAGTCTGATACAGAATTGTTCCATGCGACTGATCTTAATAGTGCTCAGAAGTGACATGAATGTGTTGTTAAAAAAAAAACTATAAATCCAGAGACAGTAAGTGAGTTTATTATTCATCTAAACTACTTGCTGTGAGATCGTGCTTCAGATTAGAGTTCTTGCACAAAAAAACAGCTAGTTAGAGCCTGAAACGTAACGATGCTCCTTGTCTGTTTCAAAGCGATGTTACATCGGACCTGGTTTATTACATCACTGGTCAAGCTGTAGGTATAATTTGACACCAATACCTCAAGGGTTGAGGTCGCTGAATGTTCCATACTGGCTCAATTCTGAACACATATTATAAGTTATCTGTTACAACCAAGACGAGAATGATTGGGTGTCGTTTGCTAGTTGTTTGAGGAGACATTAGCACTTTGAAGATTCCTTATTTTCACAGAAGATTGAGATGTTTTAGATTAAGGCCTCGTCATTGCCAGTTTACTGTGACTACAGACAGGAGAATGTTGAGATAGGTAGAGGATAATGGATAGGTTTCATGCAACTTTGAACATACTTAAACTTTGCTACATTAAAAAAAGGAACAATTTCCTATTATTCACTTTCACCCTGCCTTCCTTTTGGGGATTCCAAGATAATTTATATTTTCTGTTGAAATTGATCACAAACATGAAGGTCAATGTTTATGTATGGTTTTAGGGCACACAACTAGATATTTATATAATTTCAAGTTGTATATAATAACAGGGAGAAAATGTTGCACTCAAGGGAAATCATTCTTACACATCACAGTTGGAACAACAGTTCCCAATTTATAATGAGGGCTATTATAGTCAAGGCACCCACAAATGACGTATAATCTGATCTCTAGGCTAAGAAACCACCTCTGAACAAGTTTGCTTGCCTTTTTGAAGCTTGTTGAAACTTGGGATAATTCAGAAAATATTAATAGCGCTTTGAAAGACCAACACCTTGTCCTATTGCGCTGTCTGGATAAAGGTATCTGGCAAAATTGTCATCTGCTAACCACTCATTCTCCCTGAAAATCGGGCGCGATTCTCCGCTGCCCACGACGGGTCGGAGAATAGCGGGAGGGCCTACCCAACATTTTTACCGACCTCCCGCTATTCTCCCCCACCCCCCCCCCCCCCCCCCCCCCCCCCCACAGCCGCCCCACGACACGAATCGCTGCTCGCCGTAATTCTCTCCAGGCCGATGGGCCGAGTTCCCAGGCCTTTACGGCCATTTTCACGAACGCAAACACACCTGCTCTCACCGTTTGTGAAAACGGCCGCAAAGTGCCGTTCCGGACAACCATGGCACCGATTGGCACGGCCGCACCATGGCCGTGCCAAGGGTGGCATGGGCCCGCGATCGGTGGGCATCGATCGTGGGCAGCGGGTCCGATACCCGCGCACTCTTTGTTCCTCCGCCGCCCCGCAGGATCAGTCCGCGGGACGGCTGAGGGGCATGACGGCCCACGCATGCGCGGGTTGGAGCCGTCCAATCCGCGCATGCGCGGCTGACGTCATCGTGCGCGTCAGCCGCCGTGACGCTTGGCGCGTGGGCTTAGCGACGGTCGATAAGCTCGCGATGCCATGCTTCGCGCATTTGCGGAGAATCCCGCCTCCGGTGATTGGATGATGAAAATGTTTTTCAAAGGACAAGGCTGGCCCAACACAATTTTTGAGCTGCCCTTAAAATAGTTAGTTGGTAATGTCTGCATCTCGTCTCAAAACATAATTACATTTTAATTATTTAAATTATAAATACTCTTACTGGCCCCCAAAAATCTTGCTCTCTGATGGTTTCTCTCCTCCCTAACACTGGCAAGCTATATGTGGAGTATTAGCAGTTCATAATTACTGATGATCCAACGGTGTCACAATTATGGTACTGGACTACTAATCAAGAGATGTGGACTAACTAAGGATGAGAGTTCAAATTTCACCCTGGCAGTCTTCAAATAATAGTATGCTCACATCCTAAGAATTAATTTCAAATAAAATCCAGCTGATGTCTGAGCGTGAAAATAAATCCGCTGTCAGCTGATGCAACCAACACATTTACGCTGTGTACCGTCCTTCCAATGTATTCCCAACTTTAAAGTTGTTGCTTGTTGTTATGTGTTATAGTTGGTGTCTGTTAAGTTGGGGCAGAGTCCCTTTAAGAGGGAGTCACATGAGCATTGGGGCATGATAGCACCACCGTATTCTCGCCACAGCTGTCACCCCTACCCTCCACAATGCAGAGACACACACCTCAGTGGGTAATAATAGTGGACAGGCTTCTGGGACACATTCTGGTGAGCACCACGTAGTTGCTGATGCACATCAGATGAAGGCAGGAACGCCCAAGCGAGACAGCAGCTGGAGCCCAAGACCCAGCTGGGTCTCAGCCTGATGCTGAGCCTCTGGACTAGGCTATCTCAGAGCTGGTGCAGACGCTAGGGTGCGGCTGTGATATTCAGATGGGTATGTCAGCGTCACTCCAGCAGATCCATAGATGATTGGAAGAATCCCAGAGGCTACTGGGACAGGAGATGACGCCGGCAATGCGTGGCACCGAGGCTAACAGTGCTAAAGTGAGGACTGCAATGGAGACCCTGGTACATGACATCTGTAGCATGAGTGGAGGTGTCCAAAGCGTGGCTCGGTCTTTCACCCATGACGGAGGCCCTCGACAACATGACCCACTCGCTGGGGGACATGATCAGTACCTGGTGGATCTTGATGAGGTGCTGAGGGGCATGTCCCAGTCTCAGGTGGGCATTGCAGAGGGTGGTCCAGAGCATGTCCCGGTCGCTGTGGGGCGTATCCCAGTCTCAGATGTGCACTGCCGTGGCACGGCAGAACATGTCGCAGCCACTGAGGAACATTGTTGAGGGCATTGACACTGTGCTGCAGACATTGGGAAGTCACAAGGGCTGGCAGAGCCAGAAGATATGGAGGCACTCAGGGCTCAATGCAACTGCCCCTCCATTCTGAGGTGACTTTACAGATGTGTTTGTGGGCTGTGGCTTGTGAGATGCCACACAAGTTCCCACTCGATCCCTGGAATGATCCTGAGGTGTAGTGTTTCAGGGCTGCAGCCACCTTGAGAGCCACCAGGAGCGGGTATCCTCCTCCTCCACATGGTGACACGTCTGCAAGGACATGGTTCAGGTGCTGCACTATCTCCTTGTTGAGGCGGAGCCTCTGTGAAACACGCTGTTCATCATCTGTTTTAAAGACCAGTCCACCTTGGGCCGTCAGCGGCCCCCCACTCTGGGTCCGTCCCTGGCCTGATTGCGGCCGGGTCCTCAGAGTGTGGGGCGGGGCCCGACACATGGGCCGCCGCCTCGAGCTTCTGTCAACGGCCGCAGCGTTCTCTGGCTTCTGGTCTAGACTGTCAGCAGCACCTCAAAGGCAGCTTTCACAGGGTCCAAGATATCATCCATTCTGTGTATTGTCTGCAAGGAATTGGAGAAGGTGTGACAGACAACCAGCGGTGCCTTCCTCCATTTCTCCCCCCATCTCCTGCCATCCGACATGCCCTGCCCATGTGCCCCTGGCCGTAGTGGGGGCACCTTCTCACCGGACCCCAGATCCTGTACCCCAGACACCCAGGCATCACATTTCCTGGTCCCTCCCCGGTACACACGCCCATTCTCTGGTCACCAAACTGTCCTGGTGCTCGCGGTTTGGATATGATGTTCGATCCCTGTGTTTAAATTCGGACACCTGAGGACGAAATCTATGATGACTCTGACTTCAATGCTGACACCAAGATCCTCGTGTACAAGGTTATGTGTTGGGTATGCTGGGTCTGCGAGGACTGTGTTTACTGCAGCAGTGAGAGAGACAGGCTTCCAACACTTGAAGAAATGCAACTCGATTTTATTGAACTCTTAACTATCATACATACTTTAACTGTGGGTTGACACTATGCTGACTTGACTGGAGACCTGAGGCTAACCTGACCAGACTATCTTACTACCACATGGTGTTTGTTCTAGTTGCTGCTCACGAGCTCTGACTGTCTCAGAGGCTGAATCACGAGAGAGCGGGAAAACTAGTGCCCTTTGGCTTTATAGTGGTTGTGTCCTGTCTGGTGATTGGCTGCTGTGTTCTGTGTGTTCACTGGTCATCCTGTGTGTCTGTCTGCACACCATCATATACCTGGATGTATATTATGACACATATGTACCCCACAAAGTGGAAAATAGTCTATAAACAGGACAAATCTAATACAATCAATTGCTACCCCATCATCTGGCAATACTATCAAGTGGCACTTACTGTCTTGGTCTAATCCTGGACATGAGGGATAAATTCTAGCGGTGAGTTGAGAGTGGTTGACATTGAGGCAGCATTTGAATAAGTGTGGCATCAAGGAATCCTAACAGAATTGAAGTCAATGGGAATCTGGGGAAATCAACTGTCCACTGGTCAGACTGCAAAGGAAGATTGTTAAGTATTTATTTTCTTTGCTCATGTGATGTGGGTGTGATTGGGTAGCCCAGAATTTGTTGTCCATCCTTATTTTCCATTGAGTAGATGGAGATGACCTGTGATGTGTTGGGTACTCTGGATCTGTGGAGACTGCGTTTACCTTAGCAGTAACATATACAGGCTACCAACACTTGAAATAGTACAACACTATTTTATTAAGCTAGGAACTGTTGAACATACTTTCACTATGAGTCGACACTATGTTAGATTAAACTGAAGACCTATGCCTATCCTGACCAGTCTAGACTGTTAGCACATGGTGAAGATCTGTGCTATGAGCTGCGAGCTCTGTCATTCTCAGAGGCTGCATCCCGAAAGAACGGGAAAACTAGTGCCCGCCCTCTGGCCATATAGTGAGCGTGCTCTAACTGATGATTGGCTGCTGTGTTGTGTCTGTTGATTGGTCTTGCAGTGTGTCAGTCAGTGTGTGTCTGCACCATTATATACTGATGTGTATATTATGACAAACTGCATCCTTGAACTGCTGAAGTCCATTTGGTGCAGGAACATTCACAGTGCTGTTATAGTAGGAGTTCCAAGATTTTGACCCAGCGAAGGTGGAAGAATGACAATATTTCCAGTCAGGATGATATAATTTGGGGCGGCACAGCGGCACAGTGGTTAGCACTGCTGCCTCACGGCACTGAGGATCCAGGTTCGATCCCGGCCCCGGCTCACTGTCCGTGCGGAGGTTGCACATTCTCCCCATGACTGCGTGGGTCTCACTCTCCCAACACAAAAAGATGTGCAAGGTAGGTGGATTGGCCATGCTAAATTACCCCTTAATTGGAAAAAAAATAATTGGGTACTCTAAATTTATAAAAAAAAAGTGGAAGCTATAATTTGGAGGGAATTTGGAGCTGATGGTAGTCGAACGTGTCTGTCGCCCTTGTCCTTTCAGGTGCTAAACATTGCAAGTTTGGATTGTGATATTGAAGAAAACATGATGTGCAGGATTTTCCAACCCTTCACACTGGTGGGATGGGTGAGCCATGCAAAATGCTGTAGACATCAGGTCCATATGATCTCACCGGCAGCCAATGGCAAGTCGTCTCTTCCGCGGAAATCATACTATGGGTGGGGGTCGGCAGAAAATCCTGCCTGATCTTGCAGTGCTTCTAGTCGAGGGGACCTACTGAAGTCATGGTGTCCTGGTGGTGGAAGGAGTGTATTTATGAAATGGTAGATGGGGAGCTGATTAACTGGCCACTGTGACTGCAGTGTGTCCCACCTACAAGATGCACTGCAGCGACTTGCTATAGTTTCTTTAACAGCACCTCCCAACTCCATGAATCTACCACCTCGATGAAAAGGGACAGCAAGTGCATGGAAGGCCAGCACCTCAAAGTTCCATTCCAAGTAAAACACTATTCTGACTTGGAAATATATCACTGGGTCCATATCCTGGAACTCCCTACCCAAAACACTATGGAAGATTCTGCACCATATGGAGTGCAGGGATTCAAGAAGGTGACTCACTATCACATTCTAAAGTACAATTGGAGATTGACAATTTGTTTTGTTATTTGTGCCTACAGCTCAGAAACAATCAAAAAGAGATGTAATTTTGTTAACAGTGAACAGCAGTGCATTAAAATAATCACTTCAAAATTCATGCAATTATGCAATTGTATACAAGTACGTGCCTCATATCTAAGAGATACCTCTCACATTCCCAGACAGAATAGAAGAAAGTTTCCTTATTCCCTGCCTAAAATCTTCTTCTCTTTCCCTCAACCTTTCTTTTTCTTTAAACGTATTTTATTCCAAACATGTGTAAAAAAAAACAGCAACATATACAGAAACATACTCCACAAATTCAGTCCACAGTTTGTTCAATTTTTCCTTTTACCTCTCCACCTCCCTCCTTCTCCCCACCCCCCACGACAAACAGTTCCTCAAACATTGTTATGAAAAACTCCCACCGCTTCTCAAAGCCCTCCGCCAACCCCTCAACTCAAATCTAATCTTTTCCAACCGGACAAAACGTACTAGTCCCCCCAGCCAGGCCGCCACTCCCATGGCGTATCCAACCTCCAATTGAGCAAGATCCTTAGCTGGGCAATTAGAGAGGCACAGGCCCCCTTCTCCTCCAGCAGCTCCGGCACTTCCGCTCCCCCAAAGATCACCGCCATTGGTGTTGGCCAGACCTCCATCCCCACAATTTTAGATAACATCCCAAACACAGCTTCCCAGTATCTCTCCAGCTTCTCACAACCCCAGAACATGTCCACATGATTCGCCGGACCTCACCCACACTTCTCACACTCACCGGCCACCCACTCGAAGAACCCACATACTCGCCCAGGCATATGTACCCTGTGTAGCACCTTGAACTGAATCAAGCTCATCCTTGCGTAGGTCCCCAGCCTGTTTCCCTCCGCCCAACTCCTCCCTCCATTTGTTCTTAATCCTCACCACCTGCGATCCCTCTGCTCCCCCAACCACCCGGATATAACCCCAATCCTACCCTCTCCTGACTCATCTGTAACAGCGGTTGCTCCAATAGGGTGTACTCCAGCAACATGGTAAATGTCCTCCACTCCTTTCATGCAAAGTTCCTCGCCTGCATGTATCTACATTCACTCCCACTTGGCAACTGAAACCTCTCCTGCAACTCATCCAGACCTGCAAACTTCCCTTCCAAGGACAAGTCCCTCACCCTCACCAGCCACGCCTCCCTCCACTTCCCATACATCTCATCCATCTCCCTGGATTAAACGTGTGGTTCCCACCTAGTAGTGTCAACACCAACATCCCGTCCAACTTAAAGTGCCTCTGCAGCTAATTCCACACCCTAATCGTCGACTGTACAGGCTCCCCCTATACTTCCCGAAGCTAGTGGCAGCGGAGCCGTCACCATAGCCCTCAGACCGGAACCCCTACAGGACTCCTCCTAATCTTGCTTCACTCCACGCCCCCCCCCCCCCCCCCCCCCCCCCAAACCACCCCCCACCCCCTCCCAAACCATTACCCCACCTTCTCCACATTCGCTGCTCAGTAATGGTGCAGCAGGTTCGGGAGCAACAACCTCCCTTTCTGTTTCTGCCTCTGTAGCAGGGCCCTCTTTACCAACTTTATCAAATTCCACCTGCGCATCGTAGCCCATTGCTTCATCACCTGAATCCCCAAATACCTGAACCATTCCCTCGCCATCTTGAATGGCAACACCCCCGGATTGGCCCCCCACGCATTCACTGGAAACACCTCACTCTTCCCGACATTTAACTTATACCCAGTGAAGGACCCAAACCTCTCCATCCAATCTCCTACCCATACTCACCAACAGGTCCGACTCAATCAATTACAGGTCGTCCATGTACAGCAACACCCAGTGCTCCCTGTTCCCCCTCACAATTCCCTGCAACTCCACAGACCCTCAAAGGGCCATCGGCAAGGGTTCAGTTGCCAACCCGAGCAACAACGGCGATTGCGGATAGCCCTGTCTCGTTCCCCTATGCAGCCCAAAACTCTGTGAACTCATCTCATTTGTACGTGCACCCACCACTGGGGCTACATACAAAAGACACACCCATGCCACAAACTTTGGGCCAAACCCAAACCTATCCAAGATCTCAAATAATGCCTCCACTCCACCCAATCAAAAGGCTTCTCTGCATCCATAGAGACAATAACCTGTGGCACCCACTCCACTGACGGAGTCATAACCATATTCAACAGCCTCCTGAAGTTGCCTGCCCTTTACAAAACCAGTTTCATCCTCAGAGACCACCCCTGGAAAACATCCCCCCATCCTCCCCGCCACTAACTTAACCAGCACTTTCACGTCTGTGTTCAACAGCAAAATGGGCCGATATGGCCCACACTCCAACGGATCCTTCCCCTTCTTCGGCATTAGCATGATCATCGCCTGTGTCTCTGTCTCTGGCAGCTCCTCCTTCTCCAATGCCTCAGTAAACATTCCCAACAAATGTGGTACCAACTCTGCCACAGGCACCTTCTAAAATTCTGCCACAAAGCCGTCCATCCCAGAAGCCTTCTCCAGCTTCATCGCCCTAATACTGTCAATCACCTCCCTCAGCAACAGCGGCTCTTCAAAAGCCTGCCTCCTCTCTCCCTCCAACCTTGGAAACTCCAACCCAGATAAAACCACCTCATATCCCCTTCCTCTCCACACGGATCCACTCTGTCTAGCTTCTCACAATACCCCTGAACACCTCATTTATCCTCCTTGGCCTTTCGCACCCTTAAAATTTCCCTGGATGCAGCCTGCCTCCACAGCTGGTGGGCCAGCATGTAGCTCATTTTTAAATACAGGCATGAAATTACTGGCTAAGTTAGTGGCAAGAGGGATGATGGATGTGTGCCCCGTCTTCTCTTCATATTCATATTGCACCCCCCTCGCCCTCTGTAACTGCCCCACTGCCCTTCCCATTGTCAATCTGTCGAATTGCCCCTGCAACCTCTTCCTCTCCACCAACAGCTGTTTAGTGGGGGCCCCAAGTATCTCCTGTCCACCTCGAGTATCTCGCCCAGCAACCGTCCATGCTCCTCGCTCTGCCACCTATCCCTGTGAACCTTGACGAAATAATCCCCCCTTTGCAACTGCCTTCAATGCCCCCCAGAGCCTTGCCGCCGACACCTTCCCATTTTGACTCTGCTCCACTTTATCCCTAATCGCCGTCCTCACCTTTTCACAAAACCCCTTATCTGCCAAATGGCCCAAATCTAGCCTCCCTCCCGGCTTCTGCACTTGCCCGAGCTAAGCCTCACCTCCAGCCAATGCAGCGCGTGATCCAAAATGGCGATTCCTGCATACACCGCCACACCCACCCCTCTCACCAGAGGTGTATCAGAATTCCAGTGGCAGCCATGGAGTAAATTGTCGTACATTTGGCTCCCACTCAAGGTGGATTTTGTTGGTCCTTCCCCATCCGTATGGGAGTCATTTTGAGGGTGAAATGTGTGTGAGTCCCCAGAGAAACTAATACATTCTGGTGAGTTGGGTGCATGGATCAGAGGACGGGAAATGCTACGAGAAAGAGAGAGTAGCTGGAGCAGGCCAGTTTCTGTGGTGCTCCACAGGTCAAGATGGTGGAGGGTAAGGGGGCAGCACTGCCCGCCCAGTGGTCTACAGAGCAACTGGTGGAGTTTTTGAATTATAAGTTCCAGCAGCAGAGGAAGGAGGCCTCGGAGGACCTGGCTACAGTGGTGGAGCCGTTGAGGACGGAGATTGAGAAAGTGGGCAAAGGCTGGAGACTCGGGGCCTGGCGATTCAGACGGTGAAACAGGCGGTGGGGAAACATAAGATGCGGATGGCTTCACTGGCGGAAGAGCTGGATTAACAGAATACCTGGCTGGTGAGAACAGCAGAGGCATCAACAACAAAGCCTTCAAGCTTGGGTTTGTGTGAATGGGGAATGCCCCGCAGGTGAAGCAGACTTTTCTGGAGCGACAGGTGGGGGGGGGGGGGGGGGGGGGGGGGGGGGGGGTGGGGGGGGGGGGGGGGGGGGTTGCAGGCGTTGCCGAATTTGATGAATTCTTAGAGGGGTGAAAACATTGCAATGGTGAGGAACTGGGCTGTAGAGGAGAAGTCAGTTTGGGGATGGGTGAAGGCGGCATCATGTAGGGGACGGGCTTGGGGTTTTGTTGTTATGCCTCTGCTGTTCTCACCAGCCAGGTATTCCGTTCATCCAGTCATATTGTTGGCTTTGATGGTGTGGGGGCAGTGTCGGCAGCACTTGGGGTTAGAGTGTATGCCGTTGTAGGAACCTATTTGTGATAACCATAGGTTTGTGTCGGCGAGACTGGATGCGAGGCTCCAGTGGTGGCGGCAGGCGGGGATTGAGTACTTCAGGGACTTGTTTCTCAAGGGAAAATTTGTGGGGCTGGAGGAGTTGGAAGAATTGTTTGATTTGCCTCAGGGGAATGGGGTTAGGTACCTGCGGGTTTGGGATTTTCTGAGGAGAGAGGTGCCATCTTTCCCGGGGTTCCACCTCCGGTGATGTCAGATAAGCTTCTGTCTAAGGATGCAAAAGGGGTGAGGTGGGTGTCAGATATTTACAAGGAACTGATGGAGTGGGAGGACACCCGGGTGGAGGATGTTAAATGCAAATTGGAAGAGCAGTTGGGGGCCGGGAAATGGGCTGAGGCTTTGCGAAGGGTGAATGAGTCCTCGTCATATGTGAGGTTAAGCCTCATTGCAGTTTAAAGTGGTGCATAGGGCCCACATGACGATGTTGAGGATGAGCAAGTTTTTTAAGGGGGTGGGGGATAAGTGCGGTGGAGGGGGGGGGGGGGGGTGCGCGAAACACATCCACGTGCTTTGGGCGTGTCCAAGATTGAGAGGGTTCTGGCAGGGATTCTCAATGTTATCTCGGAGGTTCTGAGGGTAAGGATGCCCCCGATTCTGGAGGTGGTGGAAAACCCAGGAGTGGGGCCGGGGGGGCGGGGGGGGGGGGCTGATATGTTAGCCTTTGCCTCCCTGATAGCCCGGAGATGGATTTTGTTATGTTGGAGGGACTCGGAGCCGCCGAAGGCCGGGTTGTTGGTGAGCGACCTGGAAGGATTCCTTCAGTTAGAGAAGATCAAGTTCGCTCTGTGGGGACCAGTAGAAGGGTTCAGTCGGAGGTGGAAACCATTCATTGATTTCTTTAAGGAGGATTGAGGAGTCAGTGAGAGGGAGGCGCTTTCGGAGGGGGTAAGGGATTTATAAACGGAGCATTGGGGTTGTTGGTTGGGTTGATGTAATGGTCATCTGATGCTCTTTGGTTGTTCTTTTGATATTTTGTATATTTATATTTTGTTGAAAAGCCTTGGATAAAAATATTTTTTAAAAATACACCGCTAGACTCCCCACAAAGAACTCAATCCTTGAACACACCTTATACAGAAGAAGGTGAGAAGAAGGAGTACTCCCTCCCCCTCCGGGTTCTTAAACCTCCATGGAACAACCATTCCCATATGTTTCATAAACCCTCCCAACTCGTTTGCCACCCTCAGCCTTCCCATTGACTTGGGGCTTGACCTGTCCACCCTGGTCCATCACACAATTAAAATGGCAACTCATAATCAACAGGTGAGTATCCAAGTCTGGGATTATTCCTAATAAGTCCTTCACAAACCCCACATCATCCCAATTTGGAACATATATGTTGACCAGCACCACTGGAGTCCCCTCCAGGATCTCACTCACTATCACATATCTTCCCCCCGGGTCCCACACTTTATTGGCCCCCACAAACCCCGTCCTTTTGTTCAACAAAATAGGCTCCCCCCCGGGACTATGAGTCAAACCTCGAGTGAAATACTTGTCCCATCCATACCTTCCTTAATCTCACCTGATCCTTCATCTGGACGTGCGTCTCCTGCAAAAATCATTTCCGCCTTCAAACTCCTCAGGTGTGCAAAAACCCAAGATCTCGTAATCGGCCCATTTAACTCACAGACATTCCACGTTGCAATTCTTACTGGAGATTTACGGCTCCACTCCCCTCTACTGTCCGCCATCATCCCCTCCGGCTCTGCCTCCTCTAATACCACCCTAAACCAGGCCCATCCAAGATGACCCCCCCTTTCCACCCATGACCACGCTCAGTCTCCAACTCTAAAAATGTTGCAGACCCCCTATCCCCTCTCCAACCCTCTCCAATCCGCCTCCCCCTCCTGACCCATAGTTTCGCCGGGTACAACACACCAAACTGAATCTTCCTTCAGTACAAAACTGCCTTGGCCCTGTTGAATCCTGCCTGCCTCTTTGCCAGCTCCACTCCAATGTCCTGGTATATTTGGGCACGATTCCCCTCCCATTCACAGTCTCAATTCTCCATGGCAAAAATCACTGCCCGCGGTGGCTCCCCCACTCTGGCTTCTGCCTTAGCGACCTGTGGGCCCTGTCCACCTCTGGGGTCTTATCCATTACCCTCTCCTCCACCAAACCGGCCTGCATTCTAGACACATATTTTGTGCCACTCGTTCCTTCCACATCCTCTGGCAGACCCACAATCCGCAGCTTCTGCCGCCTGGACCTGTTCTCCTGCTCTTCAACCCCCACCTCTGCCTCTAGGGATACAATCCGACCTTGCACATCGTCACTCCTTATGCCTCCTACATGGTCCATTGCTCCTCGCAGAGGTGCTACTGCTCCCTTAATGGTCTCCGACCAGTTGCCATGCCTCTCCTTCCTTTGTCTTTGTCGAAGGCTATCAACTGTTCCATCTGGGCCTCGATGACCCTTCCCTCTCTCCCATTGTTGCAATCGTCGCTGTGCCACAGGTCCCCTCCAATTCCTTAGACAGGTCTTTAACTGTTTTTTGCCGGGTCCGGTAGCCAGTAGACATGCCAATCTTGGGGAGAACTTCCCCCTCTGCACCCTCTGCACCACTCCCCTGCCAGATGGGTATAACGCGCCCAAACTGACACCTTTGATCCGGAGCTGCCCTGTGTGTGACCACTCACTCCATGGCCACCACCGGAAATCTCTGCCATACTCTTTCTGGTCATTCTCTGGTGCTGGCACCTCTTAATTTCACTCTCTTTTTTCTCTTAATTTCCAGCCCCAGCATTGTCCTCCCCACTTTATTATGATTCTCACAAAGTGAAACCAAAACCTACAGAAAACTTTCTCAGGACACCAAAATTGCAGAATTTCTGACCTTCAGTTTTGTCTGCAGTACACAAGCTTTTAAGACCCATGTTTATAGCCATTTTCACATCTTGATTTATCTCATCTTCAGTCCTACTCTTTCCAATCTAGGTAATATCCTGCACTATGGGCCTTGACCCCCTTGCTTGTATTTCTCAGTAAACACACACGGAAACGTGTCAGATTGCACAAACTAAACTGCCTCCTTGGATTGAATTGTCCTGTTAAAAATATTTAACTTTCAAAAGAAAAAATAAATTTAACACCTCAACAGTTCCAGCTTATTGTCTCCAAAAGATAAGTTGAGATCATTTGTCATTTTTCCATGGATAACAATTTCAAGAGTTTTCAAACTTTCTTTAATAAATTCTGTTACTCTAAGAATCTGCGAGATGGATCAAGCTATAAATTCAGCAGTAAAAGTCTCTGCTGTGCTCCCAGCAATTTGTTTGCTTAATGTCTGTGGTTGCAGTGGAGCATTTAAAATGTAGGCCCATCATAAAAAATCTCCCCATCAGGATTTACGGATACCTATATCATGCAATATTACACAGTTTAATGCTGCAACCTCTTGTATAAGCTGTTGATTTTTTTTAGCTTCTGCTGCTATCTTGGGAATTACTTCTCATAGCTAACAAGTTTTCTGAGTTATGCTTTCAGTGAATAATGAGAGCTCCAGTGTGAAACCTTCTTGACAGAGTATGTCGCCTATTGGGCTATGTGTATATAACTGAATTTTTATTGTATTAATTATCTGCTGGCTAATTACACTCACAATTGTTGTTTTGGTTTGACTCGGGGTTTCTTGCTGCTTCTGACGCACACACACAATCCAATAAAGAAATGATTTCCCATCAGAGTGCTTAAAATTATGGTATTAAATTTTATTAAATTAATCCATGATGAAATAGAAATATTTTTGTTGGTGAGCAATTGGGGATAGCAACTGAAGTATAAGATGTGCAAAGTTTCCAAAGGATAATATTTAATTGGTGGGGAGAAACAACAAATCTATTTTGCTTCACATGTTGTAGAACCCACACCAATGCGAGTTGCTTAGTGCTGGTTTTACGCAAGACAGGACTTTTTATCATCGGAGCTCATTTCATACCTAGATTGCGATGTACAAATCGTGGTTTATACTTTTCAGTTAAACGATAAATGGAGATTTTTTTTCTTTTTGGATTTTCTATTCAACCCCCTTCATATTTTCTTATTTATTGTCCTTAGGTCTTTCATTTAGACTCACCATGAATTATTCTTCGCACAAACAATGAGCTCTAGTTTTATCCACGACTGTTTTCAAATCGACTGCTGGTGTGTGCAAGTTTGGATGATTACGTCAAACTCCCATTTCCCTTCAATAATACCACTGGTTCTGAGATAAACTCACTGGCATTAGGATTTCACCACATCAGAATCTGTGGGGGCATGGGCACGAGGGAGGAGAAGCACGTCTGTGCCATGCAACTCTGTGCTAGTGTGACAGCACAGCAATGGTGTGCCTCACTGGACTCATTACTTCGGAGGGTTGTTCAACATCATTCCATGTTTCCCTGATAAGGCGCATTTTATTCATTGGGTACTGATTTTTAATTTCCTGAGGGAAGTTTTGACGGTTAATGTATAATCACAATCAATAACGTGGTCATTAACTACTTTAAGCGAAAGCTTGTATTAACACAAATTTTACAATTCCTACCATTAGCACATCCATTTTTTATTCGGGGGAAGAGTGGAATGATTGCAATAAAATATTAACATTCATAGATTTAACTGGAAGACCTTTCGGCTAGTTAAAGCTGCTTGAATATTGGCTGCACAAGCCAAATGGTAACCAGCCCGGGAGGTAAAGTCCATTTAATTGAGATTTGGAGATCAGAAGCCTTGGAGATTTTACACGATAAGAAATACAGTTGTTTGCAAAGCCAAATCATAAAGATGTGGTGGAATGGAATTGCTTTCACCCGTGCTGTTTATATATCAACTGAAATCACTTTCTTAATCTTGTCCTATAAGACTCAGCAAATGTTTTCCAGGGGTGTGTAGGTGGGTGCTTGGATAACCCAATTTAATAAATATAAAGAGCTAACATTTATATCTGGTGTGTTTACCAAGAAGTGCGCACTGCTTGTATTCTGCAATCAGTGCATTTTTCTTTCAAAAATCCCCTGAAAAGTTCTGTTTTTTTGAAGGCATTATTTATTCCCGATTGCAGCAGCCTGCTTATTAATGGTTTCTGATAATCCTTTCAATACCAGTTGTGGATCAGACAGTATATAGAGTCTCCTGAGATTTAATTTCCCTTCAAAGCCTTTTTCATAAAGCCCATTTATTTTGCATTAGTTTTGTTATCGTTACTCTCCAGTATATAGTACATTTGTTCAGCTGAATGATATGAAACCCTAAAGCCTGAACATCCCGTCCTTTGCAATATGATGCTGGCACTTCTGCCAATACCTTCTATAAACAAAATATTTGAAAGCAATTTTGCCCAACTGAATAAATTATTATGTTAATTTAGTCAAACAATTAAGCTTTTTATTGCATGCTGGTTTACACTTTATTCTACCAAGTATTTTGTAAAGTTCAGCATGAAGGTTGAGCAATAATTGAAGGTTTTTGAAATACAAATGGCAATGAATCGCAATTTAGGATCTAGATATTTATCTCTTTAAATCAAATTTTAAAATTCTGAATGAAAATTGATCAATACTTCATTTTTCTGCATTAAACAAAGTTTGTGATGCATGACAAAGGGGTTATTTTAAAATAAAAAGCTTTGGAGTGGGTTAATAAGTAACTTTGTAGTTTGAATATGTTGCTCACACATGGATACGTTAATATATATTCAAAAGAAAAATTGCTGAAGTTCACTTGAAAGAATATTAATATTTAGGGTATAAGGTATTTAGAAACAACAAACCAGGGAAACATTAACAGCCGCTTGAACAAGCATGAGTTCAAGAAAGAGATGAGTTAGCACAAATTTATAAGGTCAAATTTTGTTCAACTCGTTTGATTGAGTTTTTTTTTGATGAGGTAACAAAGAGGCTGGATGATGCCAGCGCAGTTGATGTTGTGTATGTCGGCTTTCAAATAATTTTTGAAAAACATAGACAACATAATGGCCTGTAACTTCCAGCTCGTGATGGGAAGCCACGGGCCGCCGATTTTAATAGGGAGATGTGCGAACTTACCTGCACTCGAATGATGCGTCCAACCTTCCTTTCCCTGCACAGCCTCGGGCCTCCTGTGCCCTGGTCTGCGCATGCTCCAGCGTGGTGCGGGAAGAGTGCAGCTCGCTGCCTTATATTGCGGCCAGCTTGAAAATGCCCATTGAGGGCAGGTACTTAAACAGTAAATTTAGATAGAAAACAGGCGGCAACTATTTTAGCAAGTGTTTTAAAGATATGTAGATGTTGTCTAAACATTCTTTTTTGCTCTTTCTTTTAAATCGGCAATATTGTTGTTGATTCTTTGAAAGTAATTTTTAATTTTTTTATGATTAAAGATGATTATTTAAAAGTGAACATAGGTTTTGTTATTTGTTTTAAATCTGTGAAACTATTTATATCTGCACTGTATTATATAACTTTACATGGGGAATGCTTAAAAATGTTTGCATGTTTTAATTTAGATTATGGTCATAAGACTTCAGAAGCAACCCAGGGCTTTTTGTTGTCATTGTCTTGTAACATCTGATTTTGTTTTGATTTGTGGTGACAGGATCACTTTAGTGCAGAAGAAAGCCATTTGGCCCATTGAGTCTGCACTGACACTACGAAAGAGCAACCTACCCAGCCTTACACCCCCTCCCTCTCCCCATAACCCCACCTAACCTTCGGACACTAAGGGGCAATTTAGCATGGATAATCTATCTAACTGTTCGACAATGGGAGGAAACCAAAGCACCCAGAGGAAACGTGGTGGCACATTGGCCTAGTGGTTAGTACTGCTGCCTCACAGCACCAGGGACCTGGGTTCAATTCCAGCCTTGGGTGATTGTGTGGACTTTGTACATTGTCACCATGTCTGCATGGATTTCCTCCGGGTGCTCCGGTTTCCTCCCACAGTCTAAAGATGTGCAGGTTATGTGGATTGGCCATGCTAAGATGTCCCTTAGTGTCCAGGGATGTACATGTTATGTTCCAGAGATAATGCGGGGGAGTGGACCGAGATGGATTCTCTTTCAGAGGCTCGGTGCTGATCTGATGGGCTGAATCACCTCCTTCTGCAATGTAGGAATTCTATGGATCTATTCCATGGTTCTAGGAAAGCCATGCAGGCAGGGGGAGAATGTTCAAACACTACACAGTCGCCCAAGGTCCAATTGAACATGGGTCCCTGGTGTTGTGAGGCAGCAGTGCTCACCAGTGTTACCCGTATTAAATATATTTCTGCCTTGTATTCTTTACTTATATTATTAATTTATAATTATATCATAATTAAATGTTGTGTTCTGACCTTTCAGTAAAATATTTGTAGAAGCTTGTGAAGTTTAATATAAAGCATTTATTAACAAAAAAGTAATTTTATAAATACTAAGCTTTGAAACTAATTAACATTTAACTTAACATTTATCATTGTCAGCTGAACAACGACATAAAACTACATCAACTTTTACAAATTTCTTGCAATAAAATATATTTTCTCACTTAAGCACAATGGTTCTATCTATCTGTAAAGGGGAGGGATGGGAGGGGGTGGGGAAGAGAGGAGAAAGGGGAAAGGAGGGAAGTGAACAAGGAGAGAGGGGAGGGAGGAAGGGGATGGTTTTGACATATCAATTGTCAATGGTACAAGCTCAAAGTCAGAAAGCAGCAGCTGGAGAGGAGTAGTATACTTCCGCACATGGGGTTGTTAATTGACTTGCTTCCTTGCCAGACGGAGATGTAACCTGACTACAGATTTTGAATCCGCACTGAATTCTGCAATACCTGTCAGAGAGATAGTTCTCATTAGCTTACAAGAGCCTTGCATATGTCAAGCAAGACATTAAACTGTGTTAAAGCATTTGAAGTAATCACGGAGTCTTGTGAGGATGAACATTACAACACAGAGACTCTTAAACAAACAACACCTCTTAAAATACATTGCAACATTCAAATGTACTTTAACTCTGAAACAGCGGGGAGGACAAGTGTGCTCATGTTAGTGTCTGTTAAGCAGTCAATATCGAGTATCGAGGCCATGATCACCCGAAACCAACTCCACTTAGCCACCCATATCCTTAGGATGTCAGAGTCCCAACTGCCAAAGCAAATCTTCTTCACCCAGCTTCAGGAAAGATGCCAAACAAGAGGAGGACAAAGGAAGGTCATGAAAAACATCTTGAAGGCTTACCTCAAGAAATGAAACATAGGCATCAATAATTTGGAGACCTTTGCTCAGAAGAGACTACTTGGAGGAACCTCTTGACTGAAGGGTCACAAAATACCTGGCAACCAGGGGAGGTCCAGAAAAGGAGCCTGAGAAAGGAATATCCATGACCTGGAGTTCAAACACCGATCCCAACTTTTGGAAACTCCTGGCCATTAACACGGAAGTATTTGTGCCCATTTGTGTGTGGGTGTGTGCATTTTCTTAGTCTAAGTGGTAAGTCTATTTAAATAACCAATAGCAAGTTTTTGCATTTGTAATATGAGGAAAGTTAGTTTATATCTCAAACACATGCTTCTATAGCTTCATGTTTCACTCATAAAACTTGGCCACACTATAATATATGCAAAGCTAACCACAGTTGAAGGTAAAACAGTAATTATAAAAATTATATTTAACTCGGTCTCTATTTCAGTGCAGGCCTGATGTTTTGTTATCAGATTGTAACTGCAGCCGAACTGAAGGTCTAAAAACAAAAGAGATTTCACGGTAGTTGTGATGGCTCAGAGAGTTGATCTGCCCAGAGCTTATTTTTGTGGGTAGGCTCAAAGATGGAGCAGGTTAGAGAAATCTTGTAGATAGCTGCTTAACGAGCTGCAGCGGGCAGTGGTTGTGCCAGTCAGTATCTCCTTCTCTGTTGGAATTCTGCCTGCATCTCTGAAGATGTGTCTGCAACAGTTTCAATTTTCCGCAATATCTTCAGCAGGGAACTGTCATGTGACCTCATATCATTGTCGAGCCATGGTCCCAAAATATAGCTTGTGGTAATTCATTTAACGGCCTGAAGTCATCTCCCACCTGCGTTTTAATTTAGATGGCAGAAGCCTTTAGATTTGATAAGGAAAATCTGCATTTTAACAATGACCAAGTTGATGGAGGTTTTATTTATCCCCTGTTTGAAACCACAGTGATTCAATATCAGAAACTACATCTTTATTCTCTTCAGAGATAAAGTGGTTTAATCCATTAAAAAACTGGCTGGGAGCACTTGAGAAGCCATCTGAAGTTCGAGTTTTTATTTATTTTTAAAATGTAGTCTTTAAAAATGTCATTAAAGATTTATAATACCATAAGGCAGGTATTGAGTCATGGCATAAAACAGAAAATGTTGGATAAACTCAGCAGGTCTGGCAGCATCCGTGGAGAGAGATGTTTCAGATCTGAATGATCCTTCTCCAGTTCGGTAGAAGGATAAGAACAACAAAGAACAAAGAAAAGTACAGCACAGTGTTATTCCCGTATCAGCCTCCCCGGACAGGCTCTGGAATGTGGCGACTAGGGGCTTTTCACAGTAACTTAATTTGAAGCCTACTTGTGACAATAAGCGATTTTCATTTTTTCATTATTATCTCTTATTTATCTTATTCATCTTCCAGATAAGGGTAAACAGTCCGGTTGATTAGAGGTGTCCATAATACGATTTTTATTGCTGAGTATTCACTTAGCACACTTATATAAGAACTGAATAAAAATGTAGATCAAAATAATACATAAAATTGTGAAGACATAGCAAAAAATGTTAAAACATAATCATAAAAAATCCTTATCCATAGTTTAGCCCCTTGTTTATTTTTCATTGGTTCTAATTCTCAGCTGAGGCTTCCTGATTTGTTCAAAATGTGTCAATCACTTATTCAAACATTAATAGTTTACTCAAGATTAATTAATGTTCTCCTGACATCTAATATCTTCATGCGATTTCTCACGGTTAGAATCCTTGCGTCATGGCTAGTCATTAATCTCGTGATAGTCACTTGTTTGTTACAATTTGGTTAAAATGTCCTTACAATACAATGGCTTATTCCTATTGTTTCTTTAAGTAAAGGTCCCATGGAACATTCATTGAAACAATGAATGTCTGTGTCCTGCAGACTTGACCGTAAACGTTTAAGAGTTTATTCATTATCTAAAACAGTGACTATATTTCTGCAGACCAGGTATTTTCTTTCAGAAAAAATAATTCTATTCCCTTAGTCATATATTCAAATGATTTCTTAAAGACACCAATCAATTAATGAGTCTAACACACAGGAACAGGCCTTTCGGCCCTTCTGGCCTGCGCCGACCATGGTGCCCGTCTACCCTAAACCTTTAACACTTTTGGGGCCAGTATTCCTCTATTCCCATGCTATTCATATATTTGTCAAGATACCCCTTAAACTTCACTATCATACTTGCTTCAATCACCTCCTCTGACAGCGAGTTCCAGGCCTCTGTGTAAAAAAACCCTCTGTGTAAAAAAAACTTCCATCCAAATTTTGCCCCTCATACCTTAAACCTATCTCTCTTAGTATTTGACCCTTCCACCCTGGGAAAAAACTTCTGACTATCCACTCTGCCCATGCCCCTTATAATTTTGTAGACTTCTATCAGGTTGCCCCTCAACCTCCATCGTTCCAGTGAGAACAAACTGTGTTTATCCAACTTCTTCTCATAGCTAATGGCCTCCATACCAGGCAACATCCTGGTAAATCTTTTCTGTACATTTTCGAAAGCTCCACATCCTTCAGGTAGTGTGGCAACCAGAATTGAACACTATATTCCAAGTGTGGCCTAACTAAGGTTCATCGAATC
The DNA here is from genome assembly GCF_902713615.1 of Scyliorhinus canicula. Taxonomy (NCBI): domain Eukaryota; kingdom Metazoa; phylum Chordata; class Chondrichthyes; order Carcharhiniformes; family Scyliorhinidae; genus Scyliorhinus; species Scyliorhinus canicula. The sequence continues at coordinate 65,923,980 of NC_052156.1, read as the reverse complement.
ATAGAAGCATAGAATTTACAGTGCAGAGGAAGGCCATTCATCCCATATTGCCTGCACTATGCCTTAGAACGAGCACCCTACTTTAAACCATGCCTCCACCCTATCCCCATAACACAGTAACCCCGCCTAATCTTTTGGACACTAAGGTGGCAATTTAGCATGGCCAATCCACTGAACCTGCACATCTTTGGACTGTGGAAGAAAATCAGAGCACCTGAAGGAAACCCACGCTGACACGGGGACATAGGTGCAAACTCCACACAGACAATCACCAGAGGCTGAAATTGTACCTGGGTAAATAGAGAACCCCTTTGTTCTTCCAACATATTGGCTCCTAGGAGAATGATCTTTATTATCTCCCACATTTGACAGAAAAAATATTTTTCCTATTTTTTTCATTTACCAAATGGTATATTGAACAGTTTGAGCATTACCATTCTCAGATAGTGGGTGGGATTCTCTGCTGGGTTGGAGAATCACCGGTGATGCCGGAAGTTCCTGCAACGCTGCTCTGATGCCCGGACGTGATTCTCCAGTGTCCGGAGAATCACCGGCAGTTGCATATGCGCGGTCAACGCAGGGCCGTTGAAAACAGTCGACGCAGTGCCCCTCGCGGTGATTCTCCGCGGTCAACTAGCCGAGTTCCGCCGGTGTGGTTCCAACCTCATACCACCCAGTGGGAGCTCGATACCGCGGCCGCGGTGGCCGTCCCGGTGGGGGGGGGGGGGGGGGGGGGCGGGGGGGCAGGGGATCAAACTCCGGTGAGGCCTGCATGACGGCCAGGCCCGTGATCGCGGGCTACCGATCGGTGGGCGCACGCGATCTGGAGGGGGCCTACCTCCTTCCGCAGCACTCCGGCGCCATGCTGGCCCCTGTGGCCCACTGAATCACTGGGCCAAGAGGCCCGTTGACGCCGGCGTGAAACACTTGGCCGGGAATTTGGAGAATCCCGGCCCGTGTGTTTTGAAACATAAAACCACCAAAGATTGAAGAGCATTTCCAGTTTTGAATGTGTTTGACCGTCACACAGTGTTTAAAAAGCGAAAGATGCAAGACCAAGTTGGTGATCCCAATGAAGGCCTGAATTAATTGCATCATTGGGCAACACGGTAGCACAGTGGTTAGCACAGCTGCTTCACAGCTCCAGAGCCCCAGGTTCGATTCCCGGCTTGGGTCACTGTCTGTGTGGAGTCTGCACGTTCTCCCCGTGTCTGCGTGGGTTTTCTCCGGGTGCTCCGGTTTCCTCCCACAGGCCAAAAATGTGCAGATTAGTTGGATTGGCCATGATAAATTGCCCTTAGTGACCAAAAAAGGTGAGATGGGGTTACGGGGAGAGGGTGGAGGTGTGTGCTTAGGTAAGGTGCTCTTTCCGGGGGCCGGTGCAGACTCGATCGTCCGAATGGCCTCCTTCTGCACTGTAAATTCTATGACAATTCTATGATAATTCTATGTCTATGACAATCAAGTTCATCTTCAGTAAGCCATAACTGAGAAAGAATTTTTCTTGTGAGTGGCTGTTCTCTGAAAGTTAAATGATCATATATGCAAATATAACTACTGATCTTAATGTAAAGCACAACTTAGAAGTGCTGGAAAAAAACTGTGCCATATGTTTGTTTATTTTGCCTCTTAATGGCGTCTTGTATCGGATGGTTTCAAATATAAATCAACTTGGGGACAATGCATTTTATTACTCATTCACTCCTTCAGAATGACAGATTGTACTCTTGTGAAGAGTCTCAGAATGCTTTACTATGTTAAAGGTGTTATACAAATGCAAATTGTTGTTGATGTCTTACAATTGATTTCAGCTTTGCAGACAGCATCAGCCAGGGCCATCGGCTATGTTGCTCCCTGCAGTTAAAATGCTGACAGCTTTCTGGGCAGGCTCGTGAGTTCAAAATTGCCACTTCACAAACACCAAAGGACAAACAGAGATTGACACCGAAAGTCACCATCACGCAGCACCTTCAGGAGAGAAAGAGAGTGAAATCCAAGCATTCATACTGAAGAGAAGCTGTTTAAATATTGTGTGCGGAAAGAGCTTTACTCAGTTATCCAACCTGCTGAGACATCAGCAAGATCACAAGTGGCTGCATTATTGCTGCCTTTAATCACATTCAGGATTGAATTTAACTGGTTAGGATTTGTTCCTGCTGACGTTAATAACTCCCATACTGGTCTGGAGTTCGATTTGACCTATACGCAGAATATTCATTTGTGTATGTAGAACAAAATATAAATGATCTATCTTGACCTCCACCTGAGATCCCCATCACAGATTACAATCTTCAACCAATTCCATTCCACGTGATATCAAGATGAGTGTAATTGATATGGCAAAGTGTATGGGTCCCAAAACACCCCTTTCAGCAAAGGACAAATTTGCCTTCCAAACTATTTGTATCCCTTGTACGAGTACATCAAAACCTCTCTGACTATCATCATTTAAATGTTTCATGATTTTAGTAGGTAATTTGCTATTTTATTCATACTACTAAAGTGTCACTCACACTTCCCCACAGAACACTCTGGGCGCGATCTTCCAGCCTTGTCACACTCGCTGTCAAGTGAAACTGAGGCCGGTGAATAGCGGGAGCTATCAAACCGAGAACCGCGCTAGGTGGCTCCAGTTTGCGATGCAACCGGCCTGCTCCTGCAGGTGAAATCGTGATCTGGCCATAACGAGGCGAGAAATTAATCATCACCACTTAATCTCAATTTCCATACAATTAACGGGAGCCACCCTTTATTCTTTGGCCTCCTGTCATTCAGTGGCCTCCCCAGCAAGTGCTCATGCTGGCACCGTTTAGTACAACTTTTGAAAATCGTAAACTTGGCGGAAGGGCTTCTGCGGGAATTCGAGGGTGCGTGTAGCCATCTTTGCTCACAGCAAAGAGCATGAGGGTGCTGGGAGTGCCACCCATATGCTCGGTGGAGGTTTGCCGGACTTTCAGCTGGGGGTGGGGGGGACCCTCCACAGGGTGGGCTTCCATAGGAGGGTGCTGGTGCGGCACTGGGGGGCAACCGGGGGCAACCGCTCGCAGCACCATCATGGTGAGGCTGCATATTGAATTCAGCACACTGGATCATTTACCCATTCTGGGGCACCCTTGTCCCTGCCTATCTGCCTCACTGAACACCCATAACCCCCCCCCCCCCCCAACTGCCACGGCATCCGGCCGTCGGCTGAAGGCTATTACTGATAGGGGATTTGTAGTTAAGTGAGCACTTCACACATCCCAAGTGGATTCCCGTGGGTGGGTGGGAGATGTAGCATGTGGGAGCCATTGCCTAACATCCCAATCACACGTTGATGCCTGGACATTGTGCTTCAACACTGCAGGGGACAATACCACAAACACAGCAGCCAACATCCGAGCACCCAGGGGATGGGACACAGTTCTGGGGGCATTGTCATGGCTGGAGGGTGAGTGGGTGCCACGGGGAAAGGGGTATGCTTGGAGAGATGGGCCAAAGGATTGGCGGCCGGACAGCACTGCGGAAGAAAATGTGCACAATGGTGTTTAATGTGTTTTACAATCCCCCAAGCTCACGATGGAGTCGCCCCCTAATCCCCACTACCCCCTCCCCACCCCCTACATATCCCCTTTCCGCTTCCCCCGGTGCCCGCAATGATTCTCAACGTGCTTTGTCCTCCGAGCTCTACTACTAGGTCTGTGTGTTTCCCCAGGATGCACATCTGAGGTGGAGGCTGCTAGTTGCCTATCTCAGCCCATGGCTTCCGATGCCCCTGGCAGGCATCCTCTGGGGGCTTTGAAGCTGGAGCGCTCCGGCTCACTTGCTGACAGCACATGCACAGTCGTGCCGCCCTGCCCAGTGTGCTGAATTCAAGACGCAGCCTCATCAGTGGGTAGAACTCGGGAGAGCTGGTGGCCACCATCCCCACTCCATAGGACAGGTCCAGGTTGGCAGCCAGCACCCCCTCCTCCCGGTCGGTGCCCATTGGGCTCTAGGGTTGACCTTGGGATGGAGGGGCAGCAGGTTTGAGCCCTGGCTGCCCCTGCATCATCTGGCTGTGCCAGCCTGGGCAGTTCCACAATGTCTGCACCATTATGTCAACTGCCCTTGGCGATGCTCCTCAGCGATTGGACATGTGCTGCACAGCCTTGGCAATGCCCACCTTCGACTGAGACAAGCTCCGCAGCACCTCGGCCATGCCCCTCTGAGAGCGGGACATGTCCCGCAGAAACTCATCAAGGTCAGCCTAGTATGGGTCACATCCCCCAGCGGTTGGACATTCTGCTGAGACCCTTAGCCATGACCGTCACTGACTGCGCAACGCCTTGGACACATTCACTAATGGTGCCGACGCCATGCACCAGGACTTCCACTGTGGTCGCCACCCCAGCAGTGTTGGCCTCAGTGCCAGGCATTGCCACCGTCATCCCCTACACCTGTGGCCTCTGGGACTCCACCAAGCAGCTATAGATCTGCTGGAGTGACACTAATATCTCCCTCTGTATGTCCTGGCTGCACCCTATTGTCTCAAGCAGCCCTGGGTAACTTTATTCCACAGTCTCAGCATCAGGCTGAGACCAAGCTGGGTCCTGGGGTCCCCCAACTGCTGTCTCTCCTGGGGGTTCCTGCCTCCACCTGATATGTATCATCAGCAGTGTGCTGCTCATCAGATTGTGCTCTCGCCACTAACATGTTCCATCGAGGTGTATCTGCACTATTGTAGGGTGGGGCTAACAGCTGTGCTGTGACTGTTATGGTTGCATCTTCGGAGCTATCTTCCGAGGTGGTCTCCTGGGAGTCAGGAAAGGGGCCACCCGGGATGGGCTGGCGCCGTCGGCTGGAAGACCTGCAGGAGAGTGGACATCATGTCAGTGGTACGAATGGGTCAGTCAGTAAGGCAATAACAGCTCTTTGACTGGTCCTCCGGATGGAGCCCAGTGGTTCCTCACCTCTGCGGCATTTGCCAGCCTCCAACTGGGTGACCACCCTGTCCTCAGCCACCCCTGTCACCTCCAGAACCTACTCCTCGAAAGAGGAGAGAATTCATAAGTCCAGCACTGCTCCGCCAGTCTGGGCCCTCTCCCGAGCTTTTCCTGAGGAGACACAGAGGTAGAATCGTTAGCTGTTCCAATTTAATAACAAAATCCAATTAAACCAAAACCCCTTTTCGAGGGCCTGGCCCAGCACACTGTATTCTCACTTGAATGAGACTGGTCCTTTTCCTGAAATTCTGATCCAGTTCTAACCAGCAGATTCAAACTCTTTCCAGAAAGTAACTGGATCTTTCAAGTTACCAAGGCAGTTATCCACAACCAATGTGCTTTTTACTGGAATAGCATTTGAAATGAAAGCAGCCAAACTGAAACTTTTACCTAAACAAAAAAGCCTTTCACCTGACAGCCATAGCTCAATGTGCGACAAGTCACACGATAAGAGACTAAACCTTTCTTGACGTGACACTGGCCAAGCGCGGGGAAGCTCATGCCAATTCCTGCTCGTTACCACACTTAGAACTTTTTCTGGAGAATCCTGTCCTCCATCTTGTTGTTCACTCAATTAACCTGTCTATATTTCTTGTAATAAGCAAATTGTTGAAAATACTGGAATCTGAAACAAGAACAGAGTATGCTGGAAAAGCTCAGCCAATCTGGCAGCATCCGTAAGGAAAGAAAACAGAGTTAACATTTTGAATCCTTTTTGGCTCTTCATCAGATCTGAAGAGAGGGAGAATGTGTTAGATGTTAAATGTAGCTGTAACAAAATGTAGTATCTTTAAGAACAAAAGGCAGATGGCCTGGTGTGGGAGGGTCAGGGCTGTGGCTGGGGTGGCGAGAGGAGATTGCATTGAGAAAATATATGTGTAAATTTTAAAAAAGGTTTTAAGATGGAGGAAAAAGGTCACAATCCAAAGTTGCCGAACTCCGCATTGAGCCTCGAGGACTGCAATGTACCGAACTGGAAGATGAGGACCCAAACACTCCTTTCAGATTTAGGAGTGTTTCACTTGCACTTTTTTCAATTTTATCTGTTGTACTCACTGCTCCCAATGTGGTCTCTTTGGGGAGACTACACTGGGGAGACTAAACACAGACTGGGTGATCGCTTTGCGGAACACTTTTGTTCAGTCTGCAAGCATGATCCTACCCGTCCTGTTGCATGCCATTTAACTCAGCAGTTTGCTCACATGCCCACATGACTGACCGTGGCCTGCTGCAATGCTCCAGTGAAGTCTGGAGCAAGCTGGAGGAGTAGCATCACATCTTCTGGTGTGCAAGGTGGATGAATGGATTGACCGTGCCCCATGGTGAAGGATGCCATTCAAGGGTGGAGTGAAGAGGAATATGGCGGTGATAAGGGACAGTAAAGTCAGGGGATGGAGCAACGCTCTGAAAGGGAATTCCACCAAGGCCCAATGCCATGCCTTAACCACCCCCCCCGGCAACCCCACCCAACCTGCACCCTATGCGCTGATTTATTTTACCATGGCCAATCCACCTAACCTGCACTTCTTGCTGACAGTGGGAGGAAACAGCGCCTGGAGGAAATCCACCTAGATACGGGGGGAAAGTACAAACTCCACAAAGACAAGTACCCAAGGCCCAAGGCTTCACAGAACCGGGTCCTTGGTTCTGTGAAGCAGCAGTGCCAACCACTGTGCCACCCTTCTGCCAATTGTCATGGTCCAGGTGGTAACGAACAGCATAAGTAGAACTAAATTGATTTTCTGCTCCGAGAACTTAACAAGTTACAGTCCAAATTAAAGTGCAGAACACCAAAGGTAATCATGTCTGTACTGTTAACCGAGCCACAGTCCAATGAGCACAGGATTAAGCAAATTAAATAATTAAATGCATGGATCAAAGAGTAGTGTGGGAAAATGATTTTGATTCATGGGCACTATGATCAATGCTCAGGGAAGAAAAAGTGAGCTATTCCATTTGGATGGGCTCCACTTGAACCAGGCTGGCACCATGTGTCCTTGCCAATCATATAACTAGGGCCATGGAGAGGAGATATTGGAAAGATATAGTGCAGTGGGCAAAGACAAGCAGAGCGGGACAAGAAGAGACAAAGTAGTTAACAACAAAATGTATAAAATGTACATCAGCAAGTAAGGTAATTGCAGAAATAGAAGTAAAAAAAATGAAATTAAACGTTGTTTATCTGAATTCATAAAGCATCTGCAATAAGATGGATGAGCTAATGGCAGAAATAGAGGTAAATGATATTGATCTAATCGCCATTCCACAAAGACGGTTACAATTGAGATTGGAAACTAAGTGTTTCAGGCGACACAATATTTCAGAAAGACAGACAGAAATGCAAGGGAGGTGGGATAGCCCTTATAGTAGGGGATGGCATAAGGGCATGAGTGAGAAAAGATACGAACTCTGAAGAATGAAATGAAATGAAATGAAAATTGCTTATTGTCACGAGTCGGCTTCAATGAAGTTACTGTGAAAAGCCCCTAGTCGCCACATTCCGGCGCCTGTCCGGGGAGGTTGGTACGGGAATCGAACCGTGCTGCTGGCCTGCTTGGTCTGCTTTAAAAGCCAGCGATTTAGCTGAGTGAGCTAAACCAGCCCCATGAAGTAGAATCAATATGGGTGGAAATTGGGAATAGAAAAAGTCCGGTGGGAGTAGTTTATAAGCCACCTAACAATAGTTATACCATTGGGCAGAGCATTAAGCACGAAATTACTGGATCTTGTAAACAAAGGCAATGTAATAATTGTGGGGGCTTCAATCTCCATATAGATTGGACAATAAAATTGTCAAGAATGGTCTAGAATTGAACTGACGAGGGATGAAGTTATCTTAGAATCTAGTTTTGTATAACGAAGTAGGGTTAATTAGTAATGTCATTGTAAAATATCCACTGGGATCATTTCACAGGGATCCATTATACCATTCAATTCAATGTTAAATTTGAAATTATTGTCCATCCACAAACAAAAAACTTAATCTTAAACAAAGCCAATTACATAGGAATGAGGAGTGAACTGGCTAAGGTTAATTGGATAATAGACTGAAAGGTATGGAGGTAAATGAATAAGTGGGAAACATTTGTAAAAACACATAGCAGAAAAAAATAGTAACCTAGAAGCTAAAATTAAGGAAATTAATATCATCAAAGATAAAGTATTGCAGGAAGTTGAGGGACTAAAATCTTACAAATGCCTGGGTCCTCATGACCTATACCTTAAGGTTCGAAAAGAGATAGCTGCGGTGATGGTATATGTGCTAGCTATGATTTTCCAAAATTTGTTGGATTCGTCAACGGTCCCATTAAATTGGAAGTTGGAAAATGGTGCTCTGCTTCTCAAGAAAAGAGGGAGAGAGGAAACGGCGACCTAAAGGCCAGTTAGCTTACCATCAATTATTAGGCAAATGCTGGAATCTATTATTAAGGAAGTCTTAATAATGCACTTAGAAAAGCATGGTATTATTAGAACTAGTCAACATGGTTTTACTAAAAGGAAATTCTGTGTGACAAACTTAAGAGTTTTTTAAGGATGTGCTTAGTCGGGCCAATAAAGTAGAACCAGTAAATGTAGTATACATGGATTTCCAAAAGGCATTCGATAAGCTGCTGCACAAAAGGTTAATGGATTATGATATGGACACACAGAATTGGTGATCACATATTAGCATGGATCGAGATTTGGTGAACGAATATAAAACAGAGGGTGGGCATAAACAGGTATTTTCAAGCTGGCAGGCAGTGAATAGTGGAGTCCCACAAGAATTAGTGCTGTGGCCTCAGCAAATTACAATTTATATAATCACTTAGATTAAGAGACAGAGAGTAATGGATCTAGGTTTGTTTTTGGTACCAAGCTAGCTGGAAGGGTAAGCCAGAAGCCGCAAAGAAGTCTAGATAGATTAGGTGGGTGGACAGGATGAAAGCAGATGGACTATGGTGCATGGAAGTATGAAGTAATTCACTTTGGTCATAAGAATAAAAAAGCAGAATATTTCTTAAAAGGCAAGAAACCATGTTAATGTTTAAAGAGATTTGGGTGTACTTTTTCAAGGAATCCAGAAAGTTAGCAACCAGGCGACGCAAGCAATTATGAAATGAAATGAAAATCGCTTATTGTCACGAGTAGGCTTCAATGAAGTTACTGTGAAAAGCCCCTAGTCGCCAGATTCCGGCGCCTGTCCGGGGAGGCTGGTACGGGAATCGAACCGTGCTGCTGGCCTGCTTGGTCTGCTTTAAAAGCCAGCGATTTAGCCTTGTGAGCTAAACCAGCCCCTATGAGCTAAACCAGCCTCCAATTAGGAAGGCAAATCGCATGTTGGCCTTTACTGTGAGGGGTTTGGAATACAAGAATAAGGGGCGGGATTCTCCGACCCCCCGCTGTGTCGGAGAATCCCCGGGGGGGGCGGCGTGAATCCTTCCCCTGCCGGCTGCCGAATTCTCCAGTGCCGGAGATTTGGCGAGGGCAGGAATCGCGCCGCGCCGGTCGGCGGGCTCCCCCCCCGGCGATTCTCCGACCCGCGATGGGGCAAAGTCCCGCTCGTTCTATGCAGGCCCCGCCGCGCATCCCACCGGCATGCGCGGACTGCGCCAGCCAGCGGAGTCCCTTCGGCCCCGGATGGCGCGGCGCCAAAGGCCTTCCACGCCGGCGGGGCGCAAACCACTCCGGCGCCGGCCTAGCCCCTGAAGAGGTGGAAGATTCCGCACTTTTGGGGCGGCCCGATGCCGGAGTGGTTCACGCCATTCCGTCCCGCCGGGATACTCCCGCCCCGCCGGGTACGGGAGAATTCTGCACAAGATATCTTGCTCCAGATGCACATGGTTTTGGCGAGACAGTAACTATATGCAGTTTTTGGACTGAATTTTATCGATCTGTCACAGCTGGGTGGGGCTGGAAAATCCGGCAAGCCATTCAAAAATCCTTTGACCGGTGGGAGTGGAAAATCCTGCTGGTGGAAAATCCACCTTTCGTCTCCATATTTAAGAAGTTATGTACTTGCATTGGAGGTGGTACAAGCAAATTTCAACTAAATTGGTTCCTGGGATGGGAGGGGGGGGTGTCCTATGATGAGAGGCTGAGTGAGTTAGGTGTATATTCTCTGGTGTTCAGAAAAATTAGAGGTGATCTCATTGAAACCTGTAAAATTCTGAAGGGGCCTGAGAGGGTGGATGCTGAGAATTGTTTTCCATTGGTCGGGAATCTAAGACAGGGGGCAACAGTCTCAGGATAATAAACCAAGGACTGCAATTCTGAGAAATTAGGAAACTTCAAAGGGTTGAGAATCTTTGGAATTCTCTGCCTGAGAGGGTTGCTTATGCTCTATCATTTCATATATTTAAGACTGGGATAGACAGATTTTTGGTATCTCAACAAATCCAGAGCGAAAGGAAGTGGGTAGGAATATGGAGTTGAAGCCAAACATCAGCCAGGAATGGCGGCGTAGGCCCAGTGGATCACGTGGTCTACTCCTGCTCCTATCTCTTACATTCTCTGCTCTTCACAGAAGCAGTTGCTTTGTTCCTCCAGAGCAGTGCCTGCTTTGTCTCCCTCTCTCAAAACGCAACTGCACCAGCTTTGAAACCTGGCACTTGATATTTCAAAGTTTGAGTTTCTATCTCCAAGACAACTATATTACATGGACTTCTCTCTTAGTGGAGATGCTCATTATATAGTTTGGAGAATAGATTCCTCTCGCAAAGGATATGATGGATGTCTGGTCATATTTACAATGAAGAAAATCTAAGCTGGTGAAGATGGCTCTACTATTACCTTTGGTTTGTGGAGTAATGATACAAACAAAATTCCTGCTGTTAGTAGAGCTCATTCTTGAGAATTGCCATCGTTATTTGGCAGTGTTATGCTGGAAGTAAATTCAATAAAGAATATTTTTGTAACCCTGGCCCCGGACAACAAAGCGACAATCCACATCTTCTATTTACTCTGGTAACAGATACAATTAGAATAGAATCATTACAGTTGTAATTTTTAGCCTGTTGAGAAAGAAGCTGATGGTTATTGTAAAGGAAGTGAAGGATGTATCTGAGCAATAATCTGAAGATGTTTGTCTCACTCCATGGGCGGGATTCTGTGATGCCCTGCCGGCGTAAATTTGACCTCCTTGTACAGGCGGGACCTGGCTCTGTGGGTGGCCTCCGGGGTCCTCGGGAGGGTGCGGGGGGATCTGGCCCCAGGGAGAGTCCTGACCCGTGATTGGGGCCCACCGATCCACGGGCGGGCCTGTGCCGTGGGGGTACTCTTTCCCTCCACACTGGCTGCTGTGGACCTCCTCCATGGCCGGTGAGGAGATGAACGCCCCTGCGCATGTGCTGGGATGACGCCAGCACATGCTAGCGCTCCCGTGCATGGGGCAGCTCGCGCCTGCCGGTGTAGGCCCTTCAGCGCCGGTTGGCGCGGTGTCAGGTCCCTTCCGAGACGGTTGGCGCGGCACCAACCCCGCTGCGCCAGCCTTGCCCCTGAAGGTGTGGAGGATTCCGCACCTTCCGGCCGGCCCGACGCTGGAGTGGTGCACGCCACTCCTCAGCGCCGTGAACGCCCGCCCCACCGGGTAGGGGAGAATCCCGCCCCATATTTCTATATCACAACTTTAAATTAGAACCTGAGGCGGAGAAATACTGCAAGACTCTAGAATCATTCTGTTATTTTTACGTCAGGAACTGAGTTGAGTGTAAGTCAAAAAACAAAATGCTGTAGCTGTTGGAAATTTCAAAAGAAAATGGAAAATGCTTAAAATGCTCAGGTCTGGCAGCATCTGTGGGGGAGAAACAGTTTCCATTGCAAGTTAAACTTCAATGACTGTATTCGCTTATCCCCCTCACTGGGTGAGCTTCTTCCTGGTAATGCAGCTTAATCTAGTGTTAGTTTGACCTATGTGGTCTGACAGAATAGCATTTCTTCACCTATTTAAGAGCAAGACTATCCTACATGATGTCTGGTCCATAACCCTTGATAGTACATGGCAATATTGTCAATTCTGAGGCACAATGCTCCAATTCATCACATGTTTAAGGCTGCAATTTTAGAACATATTGATCACAAAAGTGCCTATGGAAACCTCGGTCTCACTTGAATACAAGAGTTGAGAGGGAGTCCAGTTGCACACAGCCCAACATGCACACATGCAACTGTATCTGTTTGAACCCTAGTCTTCTGACTCAGAGGCGAGAGAGCCATCAACCGAGTCACAATGATACACGTAGCTTTCAGAACCATTTTACAAAACTATTTTTCCTGAACAAAGTCTTATAATAGTTGTCGTTCGGAGATGAAGAATGATCAGTATCATTGATGAAGTCTAATTTTCAGAAACAGAACACAAGCAATATCAGGTTTGACATTTCAGCTGTAGTTTCTTCTGAAACACACCTTACCTTGCAACATTCTGTGACCAGATCTAGTGCCAATGATTTAGCTCCCTTTTGATACATTCTTAGCTTTGGTGTTACTGTGGAGAGTTGAAACCAAAAATCTTACCAACAGTGTTTTATGTGCTTATGGTATGTTTGTAGAACTTAAAAGGGAGCTGATTGCTGTAAAATGAAGATTCAATTCAACTTAATTGACTGTGTAAAAAAGAACTAAGATTATTAGCCTTTCATTATTCCCTATTTAAACTTCCTGTCTCCCGATGGAACTAAAAAGATAATTGCACTCCTAATTGAGTTATACCACGATTAAGACCTCGATAAGAACCAACCTCCTCATTGTTCTATTGGCAAATTAATAGGGAGAGGTTCATTTTATTGAACTATTTGAGCATCTTGTACATTGAACTGCCAGCTTCATGCTATATATGTATTGGAGAAGTTCCTATTTTTCATTGTACGAACAGGCCATTTAACCCATCTAATTTGTGCTGTTATTTATATTCCACATGCTTCTCCTCTCATGCTATCTACCTCATTTCAGCCTTGTCTGAAGAGCGTCTAGTTTCCTATTGAAGGCATCAAAGTTATCTATCTCAACCACTTCCTGTACGAACTCATGAAATTTTATCAAAAGGTTTCAGCTTTCCAAATAGAAATACTAAATATGAAGAATATAGAATATGGGATTTGACTGGCTGGATCTGTCCAGAAGAAATCACAGACCTATCCACAGAGTATTGTATAAAAATAATAAATTGAACCAGAATTTACTGACAAAATAAGATCAAGGTGAACATTGCTCATTATCCACTCTACACACACAACTGTACAGAAGGGAAGAATGTAGTTAAATATGAATATATGGAGTTTCCGTCTGAGATGTTTTGCTCTGCCATTTAACTTCTCAAAAAACAGCATTTTGCTGCTTGGTAAATCATTTAAATGCGTCACATGGTAAGAAGTTTGTCCACTTTCCTGCTAGAAATAAATTCAACTCATCACAGGAAGTTAAGCCATGTACATTTCATTCCAAGTGTCATGATATGTAGAATATCATTTGTGTATATTTAATAACCGAACTGCAAGTAAAGATTGGTGCTGTATGCATAGACTGAGATTCTAGCATCCGACCACTAGATGACGTGACGGCAGGAGAACATTTCTGGAACACAGACAGGTTCTAGCATCCGGCCACTAAGTGGTGTGACGACAGGAGAACGTTACTGGCACACATGAGGTGTGCAGCAGAACATGGATAGCAGGTGTAGAGTCCAGTCACATATCGGGTAGCTCCTTAGTCAATAGTAATTAATACTAGTTAATCATACTTATTTGTATTTAGCCATAGTATCCACCTGTACTTATCATTCATATTATAGAAACCTTTACAGTGTTTAGCGAGTTAAAAATAGTTTTGTTCTTTAACAAAGCTGTATGTTCTCTAATTGAATCAACCAGAAAGACATTGCCATCCAGGAACAAGTCAGACGCTGGGCTGTGCATGATTATTCACTGTGACTCAGGGTTGCTTGACCTATTCGTATATAATCCAGTTCCCTGCAGATGGTGACACGCCATTTTGAACTCGCACTGACAGCAACTTGTCATGCTAAAGCTCAGTGAAGTCAAATGGTCACTGGCTGCAATAACTTCCGACACAATATGTGCTGTTAAGCAGAGGGATGTTTTTTTTAGGAAAATAAGTATCCATTCGTACACTTTAAGCAAACATCAGTTCTTCAGCTGCAGTTGATGCTGAGTAGTAAGGAAGAGTCAATTATGTAGACAAAAATGATCTCTATTTAATTGCTCCAATGACCATATTATACCCATGTAGTTCCAGATTAAAATATTTGTACAGTATCACACAAGAAAACACTGCATTTGACTCAATGACGAATCAAATGGCTGATCAACCTTCTGTCAGCTATGATTTTATCTGTGAGGTTTGATGGACAATTTTACTAACTGCAAGTATTTTGTTTAATGTTTGATTTCCAGAAGTTTTTTTTCACAACAAGCAAAGAATGTCATTAGCTGATTATATCTGCTGAATGGTGAATATGTTGTGACCACTGAACTTTATCTAAGCGTAGACCCATTTAGTAAAATTAATTTATTCATGCAATTATTGACTTACATCTGTTCAATGTGTTATTCAATCATGCAATGTCATACAGACGTAAGATTCTATTGATTACAAAACAAGAAGATTATATTGCAAATCTGAAGCAAAACAGAGGTCAATGCTGACCTGGAGGTAATGTATTTAAGCCTGTGGATAGATTAATGTTGGAAGGAGAGCTAAGTGGAATAAGCATTTGGTAAACACTGCAAATCATTTATTTGACTAACGAAAAGCCAATCATACCCACAACCAGACCTGCATGCTGAGTGATTGACCTCTACCAATCCTTTAATAATCAGGCCACCGTTACTGAAAGCCCATTGCATGGCACAATTGAGACTGCCTCAGTACAAGTACTGAATTACCTCAAATGTGCTACTGTGCCTTGTACTGCATCGTTCCAATCTGCGATAAAGCCGATATTCACCTTCCTCATCAAAGGACTGATTTTCTTGGCCATTGTGAAGACCAACATGTTCAAAAAATAATGAGAGTTGTGTTTCTATTCTTTGTTGATCCAGGTATTCTCAAATGGTCAGGATATTACATTTTGGGCAGGATTCCCCACACACCTTTTTGGGGATGGGGCGGAGATTCGAGCTCAAGTCCCAAAACGGCTTTTCCGCTGGCGGGATTTCCCTGATCACTTGTTTCTGTTCCCCGCCAATGACGTAACTGGGATCCTGAGTTTAAAAGTCAGGAACCTCTTTTGGAACTAGTTAAATACACAAATCAGGACTTTCTGCCTCAGAGCCCCACCCACCCATCTTAAATTGTCCACTTACGCTGAAGTGAATTACGACTGTTCCCACACAATGTGCACCTGGCAAAGTCAACCTGCAGCAGGCGCACGGCTGGGTACAACTCACCACTAGGAGAAGGTCATAACTGGGCACTGCATCTGCCACTATCCTGCTACTGTGCTGGAAACTGCCCAGGGCAGTGCCTGGTGTTGGGGGGGGGGGGGGGGGTTCCGTGGGTAGAGGAGGTCTGTGAAGAGGTGTTGGAGCGTTCTGTGGGGGAAGTGCCAGGGCTTTCGATGGTGGTGGTGAGGGGGTAGTTCTGTGGTGGTAGGGTGGGGGGGGAGGGTGTAATTTTAAAAAATTATGTAACAGCATCACATTGTGGGTCCCACCCCATCATTTCTTTTTTAACAAAGTGATTAAAAATAGGGCTGGGGAAGCGGTGGTGTAATGGAATGGAGATCCAGAGAGCCAGGGTAGTACTCTGGGGACCCGGGTCCAAATCCCACCATGGCAGATGGTGGAAATTGAATCCAATAAATATCTGGAATTAAAAGTCTAATGGTCACCATAAAACCATTGTCAATTGTCACACAAAACCGAGTTGGTTAACTAATGTCCGTTAGGGAAGAAAATCTGCAGTCCTCACCTGGTGTGGCATACATGTGACTCCAGGCACACAGCAAAGTAGTCGACTCTTAAATGCCCTCTGAAATGGCCAAGCAAGCCACTCAGTTTTATCAGACTGCTACAAATTCAATGAAAAGGAAAGAAACTGGACACACCACACTGGAAACGACAACAGCAAACCCAGCTCTATCAACCATGCAAAGTCCTCTTTACTAACATAAGAACATAAGAACATAAGAACAGAAGAACTAGGTGCATGAGTAGGCCATCTGGCCCCTCGAGCCTGCTCCGCCATTCAATGAGATCATGGCTGATCTTTTGTGGACTTAGCTCCACTTTTCAGCCCGAACACCATAACCCTTAATCCCTTTATACTTCAAAAAACTATCTAACTTTACCTTAAAAACATTTAATGAAGGAGCCTCAACTGCTTCACTGGACAAGGAATTCCATAGATTCACAACCTTTTGGGTGAAGAAGTTCCTCCTAAACTCAGTCCTAAATCTACTTCCCCTTATTTTGAGGCTATGTCCCCGAGTTCTGCTTTCACCCGCCAGTGGAAACAACCTGCCCGCATCTATCCTATCTATTCCCTTCATAATTTTAAATGTTTCTATAAGATCCCCCCTCATCCTTCTAAATTCCAATGAGTACAGTCCCAGTCTACTCAACCTCTCCTCGTAATCCAACCCCTTCAACTCTGGGATTAACCTAGTGAATCTTCTCTGCACACCCTCCAGTGCCAGTACGTCCTTTCTCAAGGAAGGAGACCAAAACAGTAGAACAGTAGAACAGTACAGCACAGAACAGGCCCTTTGGCCCTCGATGTTGTGCCGAGCAATGATCACCCTACTCAAACCCACGTATCCACCCTATACCCGTAACCCAACAATCCCCCCATTAACCTTACTTTTTAGGACACTGGGCAATTTAGCATGGCCAATCCACCTAACCCGCATATCTTTGGACTGTGGGAGGAAAGCGGAGCACCCGGAGGAAACCCACGCACACACGGGGAGGACGTGCAGACTCCACACAGACAGTGACCCAGCCGGGAATCGAACCTGGGACCCTGGAGCTGTGAAGCATTTATGCTAACCACCATGCTACCGTGCTGCCCCTAAAACTGAACACAATACTCCAGGTGTGGCCTCACGAACACCTTTATACAATTGCAACATAACCTCCCTAGTCTTAAACTCCATCCCTCTAGCAATGAAGGACAAAATTCCATTTGCCTTGTTAATCACCTGTTGCACCTGTAAACCAACTTTCTGTGACTCATGCACTAGCACACCCAGGTCTCTCTGTACAGCAGCATGCTTTAATATTTTATCGTTTAAATAATAATCCCGTTTGCTGTTATTCCTACCAAAATGGATAACCTCACATTTGTCAACATTGTATTCCATCTGCCAGACCTTAGCCCATTCACTTAACCTATCTCGCGTATCATGCGACCCCTAAATTTTCGTCCCCAAAACATGATTTTATCATATATCTTATGTATCATGCGAGTCACTTTTTTGAGATACCAGATGACACTAGGCTAGGCTTTCCGCCGTAAACAACCGAATGAGAAACAGCTGTTTTGCTGTTTCTAATCACGATAATAAACAGTTACCTAACACGTAACAAGTACCGTAACACATAACAACGATCGAATACATTCTACCCTTAGGCCACTATGGAGAAAAGATCTGCGAAGAAATATACTGCCAAATTGAAGCTGCAAGTTGTTGCCGAAACGGAACAAAGCAACAACGTTAAAGCTGCAAAGCTGTTTGGTGTCGGAGAAAGCTGTGTCCGAAACTGGAGAAAACAAAAAGAAAAATTGAAGGAAACTCCTTCCTATAAATGCACAAATCGCGGGTCGAAATGTCATTGGCCGCAGTTAGAAGATAAAGTATCAAAGTGGGTGTCCGAAAATCGAGAAAATGGTTATATTATAACACGATCTAAAATAAGACTTTATGCTTTACGAGAAGCAAGAAAAATGGGCATTCGTGTGTTTACTGCAAGTCCCGGATGGTGTACGCGGTTCATGAAAAAACATGACTTTGTGTTAAGAAGAAAAACAAAAATTGCACAGAAACTCCCAAAAGAATTAGAAGAAAAAGTGACTAGTTTTCAAACATTTGTAATCAAACATCGCAAAGCTAACAGCTATAAGTTATCGTGCATTGGAAACATGGATGAGACACCCGTGAATTTTGATATGCCATCAAACTCAACCGTTAATAAAGTCGGCGAGAAAAGTATTTTTATCAAAACTACAGGGCATGAAAAGACACATTTTACGGTTGTACTAACGTGTATGGCAGATGGGACGAAACTTCCTCCAATGGTTATCTTTAAACGGAAATTAATGCCCAAACTAAAACTTCCAAATGGTATCATTGTCCATGTCCATGAAAAAGGATGGATGAACGATAATGGCTGCAAGATTTGGCTGAAGAGAGTTTGGGAATCAAGAGCAGGTGGTTTACGACGCCAAAAAAGTTTACTTGTGTGGGATATGTTTAGGTCACATCGAGTGGATTCTGTTGTGAAAGCTGTTCGCGAATCGAACACCGATATAGCAATCGTTCCAGCTGGCTTGACTAGCGTCGTTCAGCCACTTGACGTATCCATTAATAAGCCATTTAAAGACAATATAAGAAAGAAATGGAATGACTGGATGATGGAAGGAGAGAAGTCATTTACGAAGGGAGGGAATATGAAGGCTCCGGATTTGCCTCTACTGTGTTTGTGGGTAAAAGAAGCATGGGCTGAGATAGATGGAGATTTGATTGTTAAAGCATTTTAAAAATGTGGAATAGCAAATGCTTTGGATGGAAGTGAAGATGATGCTTTATTCGAAGATGCAGGAGAAGAGGATGAAAATATTGAAGACCTGGAAGATGATCAGTATGACAACTGCCTCGATGAAGAAGAATTCCAAGCTTTATTTGATGATGACACTGATAACAATGAAAGCGAATTTGAAGTATTTTAGTTTACCTGTAATAGTTTGTTTTAATAATGTTTTTATTTTATTAAATGTTAATTAACCTACATATGTATTCCTGTTTTATATTTCATAAATATAATAGTTTCATTAACTACTGGGTACTATTTGACTTACCGTAAATGGATATGGTCTGTTTAACAGCCTAACAGCCTAATCTTGGCCAGCACTTCACGCCTGCAAATTTTGTATCTCGCGTATCATGCGACCCCCCAAATTTAGGTTACAATTTAGGTTTTCAAAAGTCGCATGATACGCGAGTAACGGTAAATCCCTCTGCAGACTTCCAGTATCCTCTGCACTTTTCGCTTTACCACTCATCTTAGTGTCATCTGCAAACTTGGACACATTGCCCTTGGTCCCCAGCTCCAAATCATCTATGTAAATTGTGAACAATTGTGGGCCCAACACTGATCCCTGAGAGACACCACTAGCTACTGATTGCCAACCAGAGAAACACCCATTAATCCCCACTCTTTGCTTTCTATTAATTAACCAATCCTCTATCCATGCTACTACTTCACCCTTAATGCCATGCATCTTTATCTTATGCAGCAACCTTTTGTGTGGCACCTTGTCAAAGGCTTTCTGGAAATCCAGATATACCACATCCATTGGCTCCCCGTTATCTACTGCACTGGTAATGTCCTCAAAAAATTCCACTAAATTAGTTAGGCACGACCTGCCCTTTATGAACCCATGCTGCGTCTGCCCAATGGGACAATTTCTATCCAGATGCCTCGCTATTTCTTCCTTGATGATAGATTCCAGCATCTTCCCTACTACCGATGTTAAGCTCACTGGCCTATAATTTCCTGCTCTCTGCCTACCTCCTTTTTTAAACAGTGGTGTCACGTTTGCTAATTTCCAATCCACCGGGACCACCCCAGAATCTAGTGAATTTTGGTAAATCATCACTAGTGCATCTGCAATTTCCCTAGCCATCTCTTTTAGCACTCTGGGATGCATTCCATAAGGGCCAGGAGACTTGTCTACCTTTAGCCCCATTAGCTTGCCCATCACTACCTCCTTAGTGATAACAATCCTCTCAAGGTCCTCACCTGTCATAGCCTCATCTGGAGGCTTGTGCCAAAATTGGGAGAGCTGTTTCAAAGACATATAAAGGACCAGCCTTACATAGTTATACTTGCAGAATTATACCTTACAGATAATGCCCCAGCCAACACTACCATCGACCCACTGGCAGAACAAATCCAGCAGAGAGGTGGAGGCGGCACCGTGGCATACGGTCAGGAGGGAGCTGCCCTGGGAGTCCTCACATCAACTCTGGGTCCCATGAAGTGTCATGGCCTCAGGTCAAACATGGGCAAGCAAACTGCATGGTGATTGCCATGTACCCTCCACTCTCAGCTGATGAATCAGTACTCCTCCATGTTGATCACTGCTTTGAGGAAACACTGAGGGTGGCAAAGGCACACAATTTCCTTTGGGTAGGGGACTTCAATGTCCATCACCAAGATTGGCTCGTCAACACCAATACTAACCCAGCTGGCTAAACTCTAAATTACATAACTGCTAGACTGGGTCTGCGACAAGTGGTGAGTGTACCAACAAGAGGGAAAAACATACTAGACCTCATCCTCAGAAGCTGCCTGCCGCAGATGCATCTGTCCATGACAGTATTAGTATGAGTGACCACCACACCGTCTTCACATTAAAGGATACCATCCATTGTGTTGTGTGGCACTACCATCATGCTAAATGGGATAGATTCAGAATAGATCTAGTAACTCAAGACTGAGAATCCATGAGGTGCTGTAGGCCATTATCAGCAGCAGAATGGTACTGAGCCACAATGTATAACCTCATGCCCCAGCATATAACCCAATCTGCCATTACCACTAAGTCAGGGGATCAACCCTGGTTCAATGAAGAGTGCAGGAGAGCATGCCAGGAGCAGCACCAGGCCATCTGAAAAATGAGGTGTCAATCTGGTGAAGCTACAATAAAGGACTACTTGCATGCCAAACACATAAGCAGCAAGTCTTAGACAGAGCTACGTGATTCCATAACCAATGGATCAGATCTAATCTCTCCAGTCCTGCCACCTCCAGTCGTGAATGGTAGTGGACAATGAAACAACTCATTGACGGAGGAGACTCCATAAATATCCCAATCCTCAATGGCAGAGGAGCCCAGCACATCTGTGCAAAAGACAAAGCTGAAGTATTCGCAATAGTCTTCAGTCAGAAGTGCCGAGTGGATGATCCATCTCGATCTTCTCCAGAAGTCCCCAACATAACAGATGCCTGTCTTAAGCCAATTTGATATATCCTACGTCATATTAAGAAATAGCAGAAGGCAGAACGTTATTCTGACAATAGCACTGAAGACTTGTGTTTCAGAACCTGCCGGGCCCCTAGCCAAACTGTTCTAGTACAGCTATAACCCTGGCATCTACCCGGCAATGCGGAAAAGTGCCCAGGAATGTCCTGCACACAAAAAAGGACAAATCCAACCCAGCAAATTACCACTCTGTCAGACGACTCTCCATCATCAGTAAAGTGATGGAAGGAGTCATCAACAGTGCTATCAAGCGGCATTTTCTTAGCAATAACTAGCTCACTGATCCTCATTTGAGTTCTGCCAGGGTTACTCAGCCTCTGACCTCATTACAACCTTGGTTCAAACATAGACCAAAGGGCTGAACTCTAGAGATGAGATGAGAATGACTGCCCTTGACATCAAGGCAGCATTTGATCGAATATGGCATCAAGGAGCCCGAGCAAATGAGTCAATGGGAATCAGCGGGAAAACTCTCTGCTGGTTGGAGCTATACCTGGCAAAAAGGAAGAAGGTTGTGGTGGTTGGAGGTTAATCATCTCAGCTCCAGGACATCACTGCAGGAGTTCCTTAGGGGAGTGCCCTAGGCCCAACCATCTTCAGCTGCTTCATCAATGACCTCCTTTCCTTCATAAGATCAAAAATGGGGATGTTCACAGATGACTGCACAATGTTCAGACCATCTGCAATTCCCCAGATAATGAAGCAGCCCATGTCCAAATGCAGCAATACCGTATAATATCCAGGCTTGGGCTGTCAACTGGCAAGTAACATTTGCATCACACAAGTGCCAGGCAATGACCATCTCCACCAAGGGAAAAGCAAACCATGGCCCCTTGACATTCAATGGTATTACCATCACTGCATCCCCCAATATCAACATACCGGGGGTTACCATTGACCACAAATTGAATTGGGCTAGTCATATAAATATTGAAGAGCAGGTAAGAGGCTAGGAAACCTGTGGTGAGTAACTCACCTCCTGACCACCCAAAGCCTGCCCACCACCTACAAGGCACAAGTCAAGAGTATAATGGAATACAGTCCACTTGCCTGGATGAGTACAGATCCAACAACATTCAAGAAGCTTAACATGATCCAGAACAAAACAGCCCATTTGATTGTGACCCCTTCCACAAACATTCACTCCCTCCACAACTGAAGCACAGCAGTATGTACCATCTACAAGATGCACTGCAGTATCTCACGAAGGCTCCTTAGACAGTACTTTCCAAACCTACAACCACTACCATCTAGAAGGACAAGAGCAGCAGATATATGGGAATACCACCATCTGGATGTTCCCCTCCAAGTCACTCATCATCCTAACTTGGAAATATATTTCCTTTCCTTCATTGTCGTTGGGTCAAAACCCTGGAACTCCCTCCCTAACAGCACAGTGGGTGTACTTGCGTCACATGGACTGCAGGGTTCAAGAAGACAGCTCACCATCACCTAGAGGGTGTCTCCACCACTGAATACGGTGTTAAACCCTCGGGTGCATTATTAATCAGGAGTAAAGTTCTTCCATTTTGAGACTAAGGGCAGGATTTTCCATCCCGCTGCCCCCATTTTCTGGTGCGGCGCACCCTCACCGGCAGTGGGATCCTCCGTCCTGCCAACCGGCCAATGAGTGTTCCCATTGTGGGCACACCCACGCTGCGGGTGTGAGTGTGCTGCCGGCGAAGCGAAGGATCTCGCCAAAGGAAAATCCAGCTCTCAGTCCTAAACGGGGGTGGAAGCATGGAGTGTTTCCTGCTGTCATGGCCAGCAGGGAAACACGCAAAATATTCCAACCCTGACCTCGTTAATTTGGTGTGAATACAGGGCTTGTGGTCTGGAGCACCCTGAAGCTGGTAGATTGTCCTCCTGAGAACGAAGATGGATAGCAGGATACTGAATCTGGAAAGTCCACCAGCAGAAGCTCACCTGACCCACTGCTGTTGTGTTCCAGGGTCTACGGTTGTGGGTGACCTCCACCCTGAACTCCAGTGGCAGCCCCTTGCATTGTTCAGATGAGTCCTGACATTGGCACACCACATTGTATGAACGTGTTGAATACCAGGATTTTTTCTCACCAGAACAGTGGAGAGTGTGATGTGGAATGTCACGCCTTCTTCTGCATCCCATTATTGGGAAGCAAATGAGCATCACATTGTCCTCTGGTGAGTTTTCTGACCTGCGATGGTGGGCACTAGCAGGAGATCCCACTTTAAATTCACGCTGACACAAAACCGATTTCTGGCCCTCCTGCCATATTCTCCCACCGTGCCCATCATCAATCATGCCTGTGGCAGCATAGGACAATCCCACCCAAGCTCGATGCAGGAAGAATTGATGTGTTTTCCCACCAGCTGCCACAGTGGGAAACAGTCCACCTTCCTGTCCTGCCATGGAACTTAGGTCACGATTCAGCAGAGTCCCTTGTCTAGCGCGTTTAGCCTGGGTGTTTCCCAGCATGGGCAGTACCAAGAAAGACCCCGCTATCTAAAGGGACTCTGTTTTATTTCTGGGCCCCTATGGGAAACCCTCCCGTTGTGGCCGCACTTAGTCTCGTTTCTTGTTTTGCTCCTTAGTGCAGGAAGAGATTGGGGAGCCATTTTTAAATGGCGTTCCTATCTTGAGACCCCAAACATGACACTGGATTCCCTCCTTCACCCCAACTCACCAAAAGGGTGTCATCAAGCTAACCACACCCCACCATATAAGGGCAGGGTACCCCTGGCCCGATCCCCAGCATGGGCAAAATGCCACCTGGGCATCTTTGCACTGCCGGCCTGACACCCTAGTAGTGTCAGGGTGCCTGGCGAGCAGAGTGAAACTAAAACCCATAATTACCTTCTCCTACTGACTAATCAGGGTGGGCTTTGTTTGGAAATGTATGCACCGCTTAGCTTGTGGTCAATTTAAAGAACCGACAACAAACCATTTCAGTTCAAATGAAGAGAATTATTTATTCTCACATTCAGCCCAAAAATTGAACTCATGCACTAAACACTCAAGTATGTCTTAGATTTGAGTAAACCACAAACCATCGCAAGTGTGAATTTCACAGACAGTATTCATCTTGACATGTCCATTCAGGGAAGGAGCGCTGGTCATGCAGTTGGGAACTTTATCTGAAGTAAGCTTCCTGTTGAAGTTGTAGTGGTCACCTGATCCTTGGCAACCATTTTAGCCACCCTGCGAGTGTCCACATGAGCACACTCCATGTTTCAAGTTATGAATATAACAAAACCTTCCTGATTTGTTTGTCTTGACTATAACTGTTTCAAGCTGCTGAACCTGCCTCTTAATGCCTTTCCTATTATCTGGTGAAAATAGAAAATATGGAATAAAAATACCTGTACCTAATAGGTTGGCCTATCAAGATTTGTTTAAAACTGATATTTTATAATATATTATTATTTTTTTCAAAAATATTTTAATTCAGGTTTTGCAGAATTTTTCATAATAAAACAGTAGTAACAATAATAACAAAACAAAGTAGAGTGAACATTAACATAGTGCAAAAAGAGAATATACAATAACAATTAAATAGACATTACCCCACGCGACTCAGTCTTCCCACACCATCCCAGTGAAGCACTCACCCAACCCCCCACCCACCTCTATGGATTGCTGCTGCTGCTGACAGGTTAATTCTCCCGGAGAAAGTCGACGAACGGCTGGCATATCCGAGAGAACGCTAGCGTAGACCCTCTTAAGGCAAAAAGAAGTACAATGTTGTCATGTTTGTTATAATGTCAGGTTATGACTGGATGGCAATGTTGAACGTGGTGCTTTTAGGCATCCAGTGAAAAATTGGTAAATATTAAGGAAAGAACTACTTTGCATTCCATAATGATATCATGTAAAAATAGGCTGCAGTTATGTGCAAATGCCAAAAGTATTTAAAATTGTCGTGCAATATATGCTAAACTAGCAAAATATATTAGAGGGAGGAGATGTATTTTGCATGATGATCAGATTGCACTTAGTGAACTAACTTACTTTATATGAAGGGATGGTTTTTAAGCACAGTCATTTTGTTTAGAAATGCATATCATGAGTAGGTGGTAAGGTCACAATATGTTTCCCTGCAATAATGCAAGTGCAAAAACTCAAATTGCCTAATTCTTCCAAAGTCCTTGAACATGTTGCAATCCAAAGTCGTGACCATCTTTCGCACAAATCTAGCTTTGAACTGCTCCAAGCGGGTTTTTGCTCCTGCAACATCCCTTATCAAAGTCACAAATGATCTCCTATATGTGATGGTGATCACGCTAATCTACCATCATCTTTCTCAACCTGCTTGCTGCTTTTGACGTGATTGACCTCACCGTCCTCCAGCAACATCACTCCTTTCTTGTGGGACTGTCCTCATCTGGTTTTGTTCCTGTCAGTCAGAGCCAGAGAAACACCTGCATTGACTTATTTTCCCACTCTTCACTCCATTACCTCTGGACAGCCTCAGGATCTTTCCTTGCCTCTTCCAATTTCTAATCAAATGCTTCCTCAAGGTGACAAATACATTCAGAAACTTACAGATAGCAATGCGTTGCAACAGCTGAGATAGTCTCACCTGAATTCCTTCCTTTTTTTTTACTGACCTCAAGATATTACCCTCTAAGATTTTTAATTTGCCAATGGATATATTAGATTGAATGCAATGATTTGGTTTATGAGTATAACTGTCAATGCATCTCTGTCTTTAGATAATATTATAAACAATGATATTGGCTGTCAACCATTTTTTTCTTTCTTCTGACCTCCTACAATTTTTAAGCTAAATAGTCAAAACTTGAAACTTCCAGCATTGCAGCAGTAGAAAAGTCCTAACCAAATAAAACCTCACATACTTTATTTCAACAAGAATGAACTGAAAAGACGGCTTTGCTGAATCTGGTTTTAACACATGCTGCAGGTTTTATTTTGCTACTTTTTGTAGATGGTAACAGGTGATTTAGTGTTTAGTGGGTAACAATTTTATGGCCAATTTTATAGGATGTTCACTATATGAGTGTATGTTGTTTTATGTTTTTTTGGTTTTGTTTTCAGATTTGCCCTCTACGTTTTAGCGCAACTCTTGAATTGACTTCCAAACGAATGGTAAGCAACTCATTTGATTTTTGTAGTGTAATGTATAGAAACATATCTATATGTTAGAGCTGAACATTGGATTCCAAGTGTTTGTAGTTATACTGCATTCCGTTTCAATACATTTCCTTTATTTTATTATGTGCCATGGAAGCGTGTTGAGATTGCTATTTAATTCTATATATGGCGGGAATAAAAGGAATAATTGTAAAACCAGCACACTGAGATTTTAAAAAACATTTCTATCTTTCAGAAAAATGCATTAACTCTATTGATCTGTGACAGCATTCTGCCATTAAATACTGCTCAATGTCCAGGACTGTGAATCGTGCCCTGAAATTAACTGAATTCCTTCCTTTTGTTTTACTGACCTCAGCAGTGTGTGTAAGAGTAGCGTTTCATCATCTTCCACTTAATGTTTAGCTCCTTGAAGAACCTCATCCCTCCGGAAAAGCATGAGCATGAAACAAATTACATGCGACTGATTCATGACCATCTGGTACAATGTTGGCTACAATGTCTTTTGTCGCTTTGGTTTCAAAGAAATTGTATAATGTCCTGGGTTTTGTGGTCGTCATGGTGGGGAAACTGTCAGTATTTGTCGTCATTACCCCTCTAAAACTGACAGCAACCTCTGGATTCCACATAGTTAAATGCAGAAATCCACATTTTGCTGTCAGTGATACTACACTTCTCCAAGGATGCACTGTCAAAACATTCCAGGACTTGAATATATTGGAAATGTCCAAATTGACAAGGACTTCCACTCTTAGGCTCTTTGTCTCACTGTAACATCCCCTGGATAAAATTGTACCGTATTGAACAATGTGCAACTGTATTTTGAATGGCATTCCATGTTCATAATTTTGGTTAAATAACCACAGTAACTGTTTTGTATTTGTTGAATGACAATTTATTACATCATGGTAAATTCTACAATTAAAAGCGAAGGGATTCATTTTTTGTCTTGGATTTCTATCTGTAAGAATGTTTCAATGTTACCCCGTTTAATGACATAGCTGCTGTTGAATGCCTGGAAGATTGCTTGGCATGGCACCAGAAAAAAAAAACTGATATCAGGAATGGGGAAATTACATCACAGAGATATTAAATCTTTGTGGGAGCTTTCTTTGAAGTCGTCAATGAGCATCATTATTGCTTTCCCTCTGACTGCAAATTTCAGCCTATTGAGTTTTAGATTCTATCTTTGAAAGAATTCAGAAAGAACAGGAGAAAGATGGCAAGCCTCCTATATATCACTATTGGGAAGTATTTGTTTAATTTAATTTCCGCTTTACAAAATAGGCTGGATGGTTTTATACAATGAACCCATTAGGTCATACCAGATCATCCAATTGACTTGTACATTATCGTGTGCATTTCACAAAATACTTGATAAAGGACTCTACCCAAAACCTTTCAACCCAAATTGTTTGCTACTGAATTGGAGCTTGCTTTTTGTTTTATAGCTAATGCTATATGGCAGGAATTTAATGCTAAGATACCGTTTCAGGTGCAAAACTAGGATTATCAAATTCAACTTCGACTGCCTATATAATTATTGATATTCAGATACTAAATAGTATGACAGCATGCTTGATCATGTCTGTAAAATTGTTCGATTTAAAGAATGAAACGTGACATTTATAGGATAAAATGTTATCATAGAGGAACTATTTTGTTCTGTAATAAAATACTTTATTTCAAGTATTTATCTGAAGAAAATGGCGGTACTTTGTCATTGAACTGGGAAATTCCATTGATGGACTGAGTAAATGGTTCAGTTAAACAACTTGAGGCAGGGACTCTTCTCATTAATATCTAACTCTCTGTTGCAACTTTTATTACTTGATACACAAAAAACCTATGATACAGTATCAAATAGGGTATGGAAGTGTTTCTAGTTGGACATTATTTGTAGAAGTCATTATGTGATTTCCAATAATCCTCCATGTGTAGTTACTCACTTAACTTTCAGTAATCTTGTGACAGTCATTGATTGTCCAGTTTGATTACTGAACATCAAATATGTAACATATGCTATATGACTGTTTCTGTCAGCACAACCACTACAGGCACAAAAAACAACCCCACACATCTTTCCCAGCAACTGCACAACATTTATTCTGGAAAGTAATAAACACACAGGCGTTATCCCACATTAGGGTTCTGATAAAAGTTTCAATGTTCTCTAGCTTCACTTTTACGACAATGTCATCTGAGTATCGTTATTAGATGGCAGTCATCACATTATTACTCCTAGAATTCATTATTTGATTAATTAAGTATATCAACTTCTGCATATGCAGAGCTTCATCCAATAACATGATTAGTACCATACAGAAACCTGAAACCAGAGCTGAATTGGATATCGTCCTCTTCCTTCAGAAGACATTGGTGATAATAGATTGGATTAATCCATTGCTATGCTTGACAAATTACTGCAGTATTTTTCCATTGGCTTTTGCAATATGGCTGACCAGAAAATCTTCCCGCTCTTGCTGATTTACAGGCTGATAATCAATCTGTTTGGATACATTATTAACACACCTTCTGTGGCTATCAGTCCTGAAGAGGGACTTGAACCTGGAACTTCTGAACCAGAGGGAGGAAGGCTACCACTCTGCCACAATGCTTCCAAATTGGATATCGCACTGTCATTTTAAAACCAATATAATTAGAGTGAATGGGAAAAAGGCACAGTGTAGTTCGCAACTTTAGAGTACCTAACTGCACCTCATCACTAATTAATTACTTCCAAAATATTGTTAAAGTTCTGTAGGCAAATATGGGAAGTCAATCTGCACACAGCAAGATCTCAAAAATAGTACTGAAATAAAGTGGTAAATTGTTTTGGTGCTGTTGATTGAGGGGTGGTTGTTGATTACCGCACAGTGAAATAATTATCTGCTCTTTTTTGAATATTGCCACATTAGGCTGACTGGTTTTTAACCATCTTAATTTAAGGATGGAACTTGTGATATGTACAATTCCACAAGACATAATGTTATCGCCATTGATATTCAATGCAAGGGCATCCCAAATCTCAGCCTTGTTGTGAATTATTCAAATAAAAAAATTAAAACATACAAGTAAGGCAACAATAAACAAATGCATTTACAATTAGCTAAAATAATGGTTACCCGGAGAGTATACTTAAATTACTCCGCAGTACTTTCCTAAACTCAAAGAATACAACTTGCACAAAACAACACCCCATAGGTTTAACAATATGAACAGAATCCAGAAAATAATTACCACATAGGATCTGTTGCTTTCTTTTGGGAATCTGTCTTCTAGATTAGATCAGAACTTATGCAGTCTCACACAGACAGACTTCTTCTGCTTTCTTTTCTGCACAACTGCTTGATTTTTCTGAGAAAGTTCTGCATTACAACTGGGCATGACAACGATCTAGGTCCCTAGACTCCTAGTCTCCACTTCGCTTAACAAAGTATCAGTTTCACCCTGCTACTCGGCCTATCTGCACCTCACAAGTCCTCAGTCCAGTTAAATCCTTTTCAGTTGATTTTCATGTTTTTACCTTTACTTTTCATTTAATTCTATCATCCTAACAATAGAAAAATAGTAAGAAGTCTTACAACATCAGGTTGAAGTCCAACAGGTTTGTTGCAAATCGCTAGCTTTTGGAGTACTGCTCCTTCCTCAAGTGAATTCCTCAGCAGTGCTCCAAAAGCTAGTGATTTGAAACAAATCTGTTGGACTTTAACCTGGTGTTGTAAGACTTCTTACTGTGCTCACCCCAGTCCAACGCCGGCATCTCCAAATCATAATAACAAAATAGGAGGTAGATGTAGGCCACAGAACCCTTGAACATTCTCTGCCATTCAGTAAGATCATGGCTGATCCTCAACCTCAATTTCACCCTATTCTCAGACCACTCACCTCCATTAATGGTCAGAAATCAGACCATCTCAGTCTTGAACATATTCAAAAATTGAGCATCCAAAGCTCTCTAAGGTAGAAAATGCCAAATATTCCCAATCCTCTGAGCAAACTAGTTTCCCTCCATTTCAGCCATACATTGCTGGCCACTTATCTCGAGACTAAGACCCCTAGTTCCAGACTCAACAGCCCATTATCTCCATAAAAATGAGTGCCTTTCATTGATAAGTCATGACACCATGGGCTAGTTAGTCTACTCCATCCACAGGTAACTTCTTAACCACTTCAACGACTGGACCTTACAATAAATCACACTCCAATTGTTCTTTATACAATGGAACTGGGATATAGGGCGCGATCCTATGGCCACGTGCTGGGAAAGCAGCTCACTGCAGCGCATCATGGCCATTGAAAGCTGGCTCACAATGCCTCACAAGATTCAACACAATGTCGCGAGATGTTGCAATGTGAATCCAGCCCATAATAGGAGGGATCACCTTTTGACAAATCTGCATAATTAGAGAAATGCAGCAAACCTTACTCGAATGTGCAGATTCCCAAGGTAGCTATGGTTTTGGGATTCAACCCTTTCACCTCGGAGACCTAAGGTGAGCGCCGTTTGGCACTGGTCTCCACAAATGGGGGCCAGATGGAATGGCACTCATAGCGTCTCCGAGGGGATTAGAGACCTCCAGCTGCATGTCCTTTGGGCAGGGTAGTGTCTTGGCACTGCTGGTGCCACCTGTGTATCCTAGCAGTGCCAGTCTGGCACCTTGGCCCAGGTGGCTCTGCCAGGTTGGAGCTGCCAAGGTGCCAAGCTGGCACTTTTTGCACATATACGATCAGGCTGGGGATGTCCGGCATGGGTGTTGGGGTGGTACCTTCAGGGGGTCTGGGGGGTCGGGTGACCCTCCCATATTGCGTTTGCGTGGGAGGGGGGTTGAGGATTCTTTTGGGGGCCTCGGTGATCAGGATGCCACTTCCAGATGGCGGCCCGATCTCTCACTATAATGGGGAGTTCCAGCGAGTGAAGCTCTCCATTGTACAAAATGGGGCTATGCGCAGCGATAGCCACCCGTTCCCCATTCAGGTTCCTTATTCAATACAAGTTGTGTTGAATAGCCATGTGTTTCTCGCCGCTGTGTGTGCCGGGAAACAGACGGTGAAACACGCTCGCTAGGGGACTTTGTTACCTTTTGCGAGAATCGCACCCATAATGTTTACTTATGTCATTCACTAACACCTTAGTTTTATTGAACTCTCTGGAGGGAAAACTAAATCCCAGTAAGAAAGGTTGCATAGCCTTAAAATATGTTGTGAGTTTTCCAAAATCAATTGATGAAAATGGGTTGATCTTCCTCTTCGACAAAAACTCTGTATATAGCCCATCTACCTCATTTGTCACACCTGCTTCCGCAGCAATATTTACCTCGGGTCGCCTCATTCTATCTCAAGTTACAGTCTGCCCTGTAATATTCTCCACTTTTATTTCCTTTTCAGAATCCTCTTTATGAACCTCAGCAAGTGTCATGTGCTTTCCTCGCAACTTCCAACATGTCCCACTTTATTACAATGGTAACACCTAAGCCTTCGAGACTCACCATCATCCTCAGTGCCTTCCTTCCTATCTGAGGAGGGGATCTCAGAGTATCCATTCCTTACCTTGCTACCTGCCTTCCTTTCATTCTCCCCCCCAGTCCTATCCTTTTCAAAATTATGGGGTGATGGACCACTGGTTTAAATTTATGGATCAGCTCATAATCATCAGCCATTATTAATGCTTGTCTAGCAGTCATACGCTTTTGGTCTTCAACATGGGGCAGCACGGTAGCATGGTGGTTAGCATAAATGCTTCACAGCTCCAGGGTCCCAGGTTCGACTCCCGGCTGGGTCACTGTCTGTGTGGAGTCTGCACGTCCTCCCCGTGTGTGCGTGGGTTTCCTCCGGGTGCTCCGGTTTCCTCCCACAGTCCAAAGATATGCGGGTTAGGTGGATTGGCCATACTAAATTGCCCGTAGTGTCCTAAAAAGTAAGGTTAAGGGGGGGGGGGTTGTTGGGTTACGGGTATAGGGTGGATACGTGGGTTTGAGTAGGGTGATCATTGCTCGGCACAACATCGAGGGCCGAAGGGCCTGTTCTGTGCTGTACTGTTCTATGGGTTCTTATCACAGAATGCAGTGAATTTGTTAAAATCTTACAAGAGAATTACTTCTCTCAGAACTTCATGCATTGTTTCAACTTACAATGTTCATACCCACCTATTAAAATTGTTATGCTTAACCCTTTCAAATTCAGCATATATTTGTCGCAGCTGTTTCCTTAATTTTGGAACATTCTGCTTATATTCCTCCAGAACGAATTCATATGCACATTGAATAGCCTGTTTTATCTTGTCATAATCCTTAGACACCCTTCTGATAGAGGAGCACAAACTTCCTTGTGTGCCTGTCTATTTACTGTGCATGGGGAATATCTTTCTGCCACTCCACTTGGGTTGCTATTTTCTCAAATGTCAAGAAGAACGCCTCTGCTTCCTTTTCCTCAAATTTAGGTGGTGTCTGTATAAACTTAAGTATATCCCCACTGGGTTATATTCTCAGGTTAAGCTCACTTCTAGCTCTGGGCAGCCCCCTTGTAATTTCCAGCGCTTTAAGCTGGAACTCTTTCACTTTTGCTTTTTCTTCTAATTCCAACTTTCTCATTTCAAATGATTTTGGAACTCCTCAGCTTTTTCTCACATTTTCCAGGATATAGGTGCTTTAGGTGAGACAGGGAGGAAGGTAAAAGAGATGGGGGAGTTGCAATACTGGTTAGGGAACATATTACAGTTGTCCATAGGGAGGACATCATGGAAAAATCAAGTAACGAGGCACTGTGGGTAGAGCTCAGAAACAGGGAAGGGGCAGTCACTATGATTGGGGTGTGCTACAGGCCTCCCAACAGCCCACGGGAAGTTCAGGAACAGATATGTAAGCAGATTCTGGCTGATGTAGTGGGAGACTTTAAATTTCCTCAGATTGACTGGAAATCCCTTCGGGCTAGGGGTCTGGATGGTGAGAAATTTGTTAAGTGTGTCCAAGAAGGTTTTTTGAAACAATATGTGGATAGTCTGACTAGAGAGGGGGGGCTATATTGGACCTAGTACGAGGGAACGAGCCCGGCCAGGTCACCAACATTGTAGTGCAAGAACATGTGGCAACCACAAATCCGTAAGCTTTAGGGTACTCATGAAAGGATGAGTGTTGTCCTCGGGTTCAGGTGCTGAATTGGGGGAAGGCTAACGACAACCAGATTAGGCAGGATTTGGAGGCTGTTGTTTGGGAGAGGCTGATTGTGAGTAAATCCACATTTGGCATGGTCTTTTAAGGAACAGTTGATGGGAATAGAACACAGGCATGTGCCGGTAAAAAGGAAGGAAAGCAAAGGCAGGATTCGGGAACCATGGGTGACTAGGGAAGTTGAGAATCTTGTCAAAAAGAAAAATGATGCTTATGTGAGGTACAGAAAACTAAAAACAGATAAAGCACTTGAGGAACACAGGGAAAGTAGAAAAGAGCTCAAACAGGGAGTTAGGAGGGCAAAATGGTTATGAAATATCCTTGGCAGACAGGATTAAGGAGAATCCCAAGGCATTTTATATGTATATTAGGAACAAGAGGGTAGCTAGAGAAAGAGTTGGCCCACTCATGGACAAAGGAGGTAAATTCCGTATAGAACCAGAGGAAGTAGGTGAGGTCCTTAATGAGTATTTTGCAATGGTATTCACAAAGGAGAGGGACACATTGATTGGTGGTGTCTCAGAGGGATGTGTAAACATTTTAGAACAGGTCATTATTACGAGGGAGGATGTGTTAGGTATGTCAAAAAGCATTAATGTGGAGATGCCGGCTTTGACTGGGGTGAGCACAGTAAGAAGTCTTACAATACCAGGTTAAAGTCCAACATGTTTGTTTCAAACACTGGCTATCGGAGCACTGCTCCTTCCTCCTTCACCTGAGGAAGGAGCAGTGCTCCGAAAGCTAGTATTTGAAACAAACATGTTGGACTTTAACCTGGTGTTGTGAGACTTCTTAAAAAGCATTAAGGTAGACAAATCCCCAGGGCCAGATGGCATCTATCCCAGATTATTGAGGGATGCAAGAGACAAAATCGCTGGGCCTCTGACAGAATTCTTAGTGTCTTTATTGGCCACAGGTGAGATCCCAGAGGATTGGAGGATAGCCAATGTTTTACTGTTATTTAAGAAAGGTTGCAAGGATAATCTGGGTAATTATAGGCCAGTGAGCTTGACGTCAGTGATAGTGAAATTGTTGGAATAGTTTCTCAGAGATAAGATCTATGCACTTTTGGATGTGAATGGTCTTATTAGCGACAGAAAGCATTGTTTTATGCAAGGGAGGTCATGTCTCACTAATTTGATTGAATTTTTTGAGGAGGGGACAAAAATGATTAATGAGGGAAGGGCTGTGGACGTTGACCACATGGACTTTAGTAAAGCATTTGATAAGGTCCCTCATGGCAGGCTGGTGCAAAAGATTAGATCACATGAGGTCAGGGGTGAACTAGCTGAATGGATCCAGAACTGGCTTGGTTATGGAAGACAGAGGGTAGCAGTGGAAGGGTGTTTTTCCGAATGGAGGTCTGTAACTAGTGGTGTTCCTCAGCGATCAGTTATGGGATCTCTGCTCTTTGTAATATATATAAATAACTTGGAAGAAAATTTAGCGGGTCTAATTAGCAAGTTTGTGGATGATACTAAGAGTACAGGAGTTGCGGATAGTGATGAAGATTGTCAGAGAATACAACAGGATATAGATAGGCTGCAAAATTGGGCAGAGAAATGGCAGATGGAATTTAACCCGGACAAATGCGAGGTGATGCATTTTGGTAGATCCAATTCAGGTGGGAGCTATAAAATAAATGGCAGGACCATCAGAAGCATAGAGACACAGAAAGATCTGGGCGTGCAGGTCCACAGATTCTTAAAAGTGGCAATACAGGTGGAAATATACTAAAGAAAGTATATGGCATGCTTGCCTTCAAAGGACGGACTATCGAGTACAAAAGCGCAAAAACTATGTTACAATTATATAGAATGTTGGTTTGGCCACTTTTGGAATACAGTGTCCAATTCTGGTCACTCCACTTCCAGAAGGACGTGGAGGCTTTGGAGAGAGTACAGAAAAGGTTTACCAGGATTTTGCCTGGTTTGGAAGGTATTAGCTATGAGGAGAGACTGAATAAATTGGGATTGTTCTCCCTAGAGAGACGGAGGCTGAGGGGCGACCTAATAGAAGTTTATAAAACTATTAGGGGTGTAGATAGGGTGAACAGTTGAAGTCTTTTTCCCAGGGAAGAAATGACAATTACAAGGGGGCACAAGTTCAAGGTGAGGGAGGAAAGGTTCAATGAAGATGTGCAGGGAAAGTTTTTTACACAGAAGATGGTGGTGGTCTGGAATGCACTGCTAAGTAAGGTGGTTGAGGCAGATGCTTTAGCGACCTTTAAGACTTATCTGGATCGGCAGATGAACAGATGGGGTATTGAAGGATACAGGCGGTAGGTCTAAATAGGACACGTGATCAGCACAGGCTTGGAGGGCTGAAGTGCCCATTCCTGTGCTGTATTGAATTTATTCTTTTTGTTCTTCTTGGGGTGGCATAGAACATAGAACATAGAACATTACAGCGCAGTACAGGCCCTTTGGCCCACGATGTTGCACCGTCCTGTGATACCCTTCTAAAGTCCCTCTACACTATTCCCTTATCGTCCATATGCCTATCCAATGACCATTTGAATGTGTTTAGTGTTGGTGAGTCCACTACTGTTGCAGGCAGGGCATTTCACGCCCTTACTACTCTCTGAGTAAAGAACCTACCTCTGACCTCTGTCCTATATCTATCTCCCCTCAATTTAAAGTTATGTCCCCTCGTGCTGGACATCATCATCCGAGGAAAAAGGCTCTTGATGTCCACCCTATCTAATCCTCTGATCATCTTGTATGCCTCAATTAAGTCCCCTCTTAACCTTCTTCTCTCTAACGAAAACAGCCTCAAGTCCTTCAGCCTTTCCTCATATGATCTTCCCTCCATACCAGGCAACATTCTTGTAAATCTCCTCTGTACCCTTTCCAATGCTTCCATATCCTTCCTATAATGTGGCGACCAGAACTGTACACAATACTCCAAGTGCGGCCGCACCAGAGTTTTGTACAACTGCAACGTGACCTCATGGCTCCGAAGCTGAATTCCTCTACCAAAAAGGTTAGCACTGCTGCCTCATGGCACAGAGGACCCAGGTTAGATCCCAGCCCCGGGTCACTGTTAGTGTTTTCATATTTTCCCTGTGTCTGCATGGGTCTCACACCCACACACCCAAAGATGTGCAGGGTAAGTAGATTGACCATGCTAAATTGCACCTTAATTGCAAAGAAATTCATAACTTTTTTTTATATTTCCCGCATTTCCAACTCTTTTTCCATTTTTTAAAATCCCCTTTCATGCTTGAATTGCAACCAAATTCTCTCCAGCTCGGTTTCCCACCAGAAAATGCCTCTGATGCTGCACTACTTGGATTACTTACTTGCGGCCTCTCCTGTATTTCTAACACACCCAAGAACTCAACCAATATATCATATATCTCTGCCTTCTTAGCTTTTGCTGGCACCTCTATTTTTAATTCACTTGCCAATTCAATTATGTTGTCTTTTTTGAAGCCCTTGTGAATAAACCAAAGGCAGGTCCTCCACAAAAGAAAAGCCTGAACAGCTTCCAGAACCATCCTGTTATGCTATTACAAACTAGGGGCTGGATTCTTCAAAAATGTGGCTGTGTCCCCATGCCAGCATAAAAGCACTGGCCTTTCACTCTTGACTTTCCTCAGAAAAATCAACAGCTATTCTCCTACTTTGCAGGGGCTGGCAGGGCCCCGGAGTGCTTCTCGCAGCTTCAGCTGAGGATATGGGCCCCAGCACCTCCGGTCGTGGGTCCGCGCATGCGCACGGCGACGGCCTGCAGCGGCTGCACCGTACGCGATGGTTTACTCGGACTGCAGACCGTCATCAATAATGTAGGCCCCTCCCCGACATTGCACGCACCCGCGGATTCGAGCCGCCCAATCACTGCCCTGGCTACCCATGAGGTTCCCCCCCCCCCCCCCCCCCGGTGTTCGATCCCCCCGCCCCCCCCATCAGGGCGGCCGCAGACTGAGTCCACAGCCACCACCCAATTCGTCCAATTCGTGGTTAGAACCACGCCGTTGGGAACCCGGCCCGAAGAATCGCGGGGTGGCCTCTGTCAATGGCCCCCTAGCCGTGCCACGTAAATCGCATGCGAGCAATTCTCCAGGGCAGCGCGGGCAGCACGGTAGCATTGTGGATAGCACAATCGCTTCACAGCTCCAGGGTCCCAGGTTCGATTCCGGCTTGGTTCACTGTCTGTGCTGAGTCTGCACATCCTCCCTGTGTGTGCGTGGGTTTCCTCCGGGTACTCCGGTTTCCTCCCACAGTCCAAAGATGTGCAGGTTAGGTGGATTGGCCATGCTAAATTGCCCTTAGTGTCCAAAATTGCCCTTAGTGTTGGGTGGGGTTACTGGGTTATGGGGATAGGGTGGAGTTGTTGATCTTGGGTAGGGTGTTCTTTCCAAGAGCCGGTGCAGACTCGATGGGCTGAATGGCCTCCTTCGGCACTGTAAATTCTATGATCTATGTTCTATGAATCGCGGGAGCGGCGCCAGCTACGATTTCCACGTGAATGGGGATTCGCCGCCCCTGCGCCGAACGTGATTTTGATGCGGGGTTGCAGAGAATCCAGCCCATGGTTTCTGTTTAATAAATATTGTACCTCAAATCGTCAGTGTCTACCGTTCCAAAGATCCCTGGATGATGCCCCCAAACTATGTCACGCCACCCTGGCCTACTGCTCGGTTAATTCCAGCCCCACTTGACCTGGGGTACAACACAAGTAAAATTAATGTTACAAAAATATCCGATGACTTTGGTTTGATCCCAATTTAGTACAGATACCAGGTTGTAAATTTGAACACAAATAACCTTTTTATTATTTAACAGTAATTTGTATTAAGTTAGTAACAATAGAACTGGTTAACAAATATCTAATTCCCAACCTCCACTTTCCAATTCGCTCCACTCTATATACACACACAACATAGAGAGAAAAGGTGGTGGAGAGTGAAGAAAATAATGATAAAAAATAAAAGATAGGGACCTTTGACTTCAGATGGATATCTTCCAGTTCGGTTCTTTTTTGAGTTTAGGCCTGCAGTTGAATGTTTTCTTTTCCTTCAGCTTGTAATGGTCTTCACTGTAGGCTCACAGAGCAAGCAGACAGCCAGCAGCCGGGAGAGAGAGAACACACTTCTTCATTTGAGGATCTCATCTCGTCAGCTGGATTCTCGCCAAAAAACCTCGCCTGGCATGAACCAATTGCTGTCTGTTGCCTGGCAGAACACACTCCCTGGCCAACCCATTGGCTGTCAGCCAGCCAATCAAACCGAATCCCTCCAATCTGGTGGGTGCCAGGGAGTCTATGATTTCCTTTACCAAATACAAAACTTGAACACGTAGTGTTCCAGTTTTCAAGCGATTGGAAACCTTGATTTATGTACTTCCTCCACCTGACCTAATGGTATATCACAATTAACGATCCACGGACCAAAAATAGGATAAAATAAAAGAAATGGGAGCAAAGGAAAATCAAAAGGAAATCAAAAGGAAATCAAAAAAAAAAAAACAATGAGAGCACCTCTCAACTTTACAAATTCCAGCAAACATATTCAATATCTCCTCATAGGATAACCCTTACTTCCAGGAATCAATCTGACGAACCTTTACTGCATCAACCTCAAAGTCAAATGTATCCTTTCTTGTTGAGGAGACTAAATCTGAGTCTTATGATGCACTAAAATGTTGGCCAAGAGCATGCACACTGCACTTAGTGGTTGACCAAATACCACCATACTGAGAGGTGAAAATGCAATTACTGATACCAGGGATTGTATTAAGGAAAATTGTTGCTGGACAAAAAGGTAAACTGACTTTAATTGGATTGAATGGATTTACCCAAAACCACCATTTTGATTGAGAAACTTGAACTCAGCCTTTTCAGATAACATTTCACAGAACATCCATTTATATTAAAGAGTAAGTGCCTGTGTGTGATAAAATAAATTCTCTTTGATACCATCTTCAAGCCAGTAAGATCCCAAAATAATCATAGGAGAGCAGCCTTTCCAGGAGTAGCTGAAGGGGTGGTGAATCAGATAAGGTTGGGTTTCAGGAAGGTATTTCAGGGGAAATATATGATATTGAGCATAAGGATTATTAAGTTTCCGCTCAAATTAAGCTTACAGTCTGAAGGAAGGTTGCAATCAGAAAAAATAAGCTGAAGAAGCATGTAATTGATAAAACTACAAGAGAGAATTATTGGAGAAAGCTTGCTGCAAACATGCTAATAGAGTGAAGTTATCATTTGGAAAAAAATGGATAAACTGGAACTTCATACTTGAGCACGTATGTTAAAGTAAAGTATTAAACGTGTGAGTGCGGAAAGTTTAAATTAAGGTTAGCAAAGAATTAAGTTCGAAGTGAAATGATTTCAGTGAGAAAAAAGTCTCTATTTCATGGTGGGACTTGTTACTGAAGTCTACCAATTGACTCCACATTTTCTCCTCTCTGAGGATTAATTTAGATTGGTATAGATATCTCCGTATTTTTCTGAGGGGTTGTGGTTTAGAATGAGTAATTTGGTGCACTCATATTTTGGAGCTTTTTGTTGGTAGTGAGTGGACTTTAAAGCCTTCAGTTTCAGGATTGAATTGATTTGAGCTAAACCAAGCTATTGCATCTAATCAGCTATAAACTTTCATTGAAGTTGTTCAAGCAGATCAGTTTATGTTAATATAAAAGACATGTATTTATTTATCCAAGCTTATGAGTGATTTTGTCTGTGCTCAGATTAAAACAGAATCCGGAGGAGAAAATGAATTTACCATAGATGTATCTAAAGGGAAGGTCGGCATTTCTGATGTCAATACGTTGCTTACTTTTGCTGAATACTTCAAGATTCTTGTCTGTGAATTTATAAAGAAAAAGAATGTGCCATATCTCTTCTAAGAACCCTTGAAAGAGGAAAAGAAATCCAAGGACGTGTATATTGTACAGAAGAGATGGAAAATGTTTGAGGAATATGTGTTGGCAAGTTGTTGGGGGAGGGGGTGGTGGGAAGCATTCATGAGAGCAATATGTTTCATTCAAAAAGCAATTATTTTGATATTGACATGATAGTACTTTCTAAAAGGGAACACTAACCTATTTTAATCTAAGTAATTCACCTAATAGGTTGCTGTTAATGCTCTATATTAAACATGTTATACTCTGGAATCAATATACTGTGGAAGAGCTGTTAAAAAGACCTGTAGTATCTTACTGGGATTGTACTTTGACTACATAAATTATTCATGACCAAACTGATACAGCATCAGCTACTAAGAACCCAATATGAAAGTAAAAGTCTTGCTCTATCATCGTAATCTCTGAAAAGGCTGCAGTGAAATTCAAGCCACAAGCATGTGCTGCTCTGTCTTAAAGTAATGTGATATTAGAACATTTGAATGGACAAAGTAACAGCATATAAAGGAACCTTGATTTTTTTTGATCTGTCCAAAATGATTTGCACCTGAAAAGAAAGTGGTTATTGATCTTTGTAATGCTTCAAGCTTCTTATTAGGTGATGGCTGTATCTGTATTTGACTGTGGTATGCTGTATCATGGTGAGTGACTGGCAACGTTTCAGTACTTTTATCAATGTACTGCAGGTGAAGTGTTTATTGTTTATGATTCTTGATGCCATGTTAAACTTCATTTTTAAATTAATGGACAATGATGAGTGATCAATGTTTGCTTGAATGGCATTTGCGATGACCCATCTTAAGATGGCACAGGCATTTGTTCCTTTTATGGTTGAATGTATAGCACAGTGCATGTTTGTGAGTTTTTTTCTCTCATAAAATATTGAGTAACATTTATTTTTTTAAAAGCACATAGTTCATCATGCCGCTCAAGTTATACATGTAAGAAAAAAATAAACTGGTTAATAGCTGTGCATGCTGTTCACTTTCACAATCTCATGCTGATATTTTTTTAGTTTGAGCTGAATTCAGCAGATTGCCTTCCAATTCCCACTATTTAAATATTAATTTTGCAAGGAATATTTTTATAAACCAAACTTAGCTTTTTATTCTGAGCAGAAATCTGCCATTAATACCCATACTAGTTAATGTTTTTTCACGGTTTCACAACTTTGGACAGACCAGCCGATGATGTGCATGGATTAATATTTTAATCTCCGTAAAGTCCCATTTCGTAAATCTTTGAAATGGCAGCTGGATTTGTAGTCTATCCCAGCAAAAGAAGACATTGAATTTCAAATACGGACTCATGCATGTGATGCTGAGACTCATCTGACTTGCCTGTCCTGCCTGTAATCTAATCAACTAGCAACAGCTGAAATATGGTATCCTGACCGACTCAGTGATGTCACTCATTTCTGAAGAGGTACTCATTTTCAGATGATAATAATGTGTGGTGAAG
Source organism: Scyliorhinus canicula (assembly GCF_902713615.1). Classification (NCBI taxonomy): domain Eukaryota; kingdom Metazoa; phylum Chordata; class Chondrichthyes; order Carcharhiniformes; family Scyliorhinidae; genus Scyliorhinus; species Scyliorhinus canicula. The sequence continues at coordinate 65,882,220 of NC_052156.1, read as the reverse complement.
GCCATGGCTTGGAACAGTTGTATGAAAATTATTTGTTTTCTTTATAAGTTGAAAATATTAAATAAAAGTTGTTTTATTTTTTTCTACTTGGTAGGATTGCAATGAGTCATGAGAGAAGCTTGACACCACAGTAGTTATTGAGTCACAAAATAGCAATTTAATTAAAATCAGATCTGCATTGTATTTGTGGTGTAATACAAGTGATCGACAAAAAGATAAAGATTACATAAATAATGGACAATGGCAGAATACGTCTGGCTTCTTTTGTCTTGAATCATATTCATGACAATGACTAAAATAAAATGGCATTGTCGGATTTCAGGTGAAGCTGTTCACATTCTGGACTGATTTGCTGCAGTTGGAAATCACCAGCTGTCAATAAAATAACCAATTGTCATTTTCAGCTTTAAAATTGGAAATGGGTGATATAAGCTGCGGTTTTCCCCTTGGTACTTATCTTTTCATAAAAGACTGAATCATCCTAGTGGTAGCAATGTGCAAAAAACAAAATGTTTGTTTGTTGTGTAGTTTAGAGCATTGGGTTAGGAAATTTCTGAATTGATAAACTCAGTGGTTGGCTCCCTAGAGATCAATTATAAAGTGCCACAAGGTTGTTTATTTTAGACTTGGTGCCTTTTTAATAACACCTCTCTCAGTAAACTGCAACTATGATACCACCTTCCTTTGTATGAGGTCTCAGTTGAATGTCTATTCCTGCTTTTCGCCAGTTACTTATAAGTGACTTTTGAACAATATTTATGATCATAGAAACCATTCTCGAGAATTTGGCTGTATGGAGACCAAAAAAAACAACTTTTTAATGATTGGATGGTTAGTTGCAAATGGCTGTACTTGAGCACATCAGCAAAACTGTATTATTCAGCGATGTGATTGTTATGTCATACAAAACATATTTATCTTGAAATATTGCATTTTTCACATGCAGTTCTATTCTTGTGCAGAATCACGAGTTGCATTGGAAAAGTTCATTGAAAGTGAGGTTAATAGGTAATTTGTTTATTATATTTTTACTAAGATATGTGTGTATTGAGGTGAGGGATATCATCTCTAGGCAAATAAGCATTTAACCATTGTTAGGACAAGCCACATGGTATTGTCATAGACACAGTAAATCTCTTGCTCTACAGAGCAATGTGCCTGGAAATCAACCTCAAAAAGATATCATTGCCATGGTCCATGCATCTTTTATTTCCATTTATTGATCACCTATCCTAATTCAGCCAATTTAATGGTGAACTTGGAAGTTTCTTGTTTTTTCATACCTACGCAGATGAGAAATTATACTGACACTACCCATCTCATTGCAATTGAAATCCTTTGAGTTAGGGTTTTTCAAAGTGTGGGTTGTGACCCACATGTGGGCCATGGGCTGGTGATAGGGGGTGTCATGGAATGATCGGTCATGTCGTTCCCATGGTGGTCTCGATTATGGGAGAAGCACCCAATGGCCGCTACCGCTTTTAACATTGAGAATGGCGGCCACTGCCGGTTTTTCAATGGAAATAAATTAGGCTGTGTGGAGTCTTCTGGCAAGAAGCGGCAGCAGAGAGCAGAGCACGCACCCTGCATGCACAGTTGACATCAAACACCCTTCAGGTGTGTGGTTTTGGCATCAAATCACGGAACAATTTTGCTTCATTTTCCAGCTGTTGGCAAGCAAGGCAAGTGAATTATGAAGATGAATGGTTTTCTTAAAAGTAAGAGATGGCCAGTGACTCAAATAGACAGTTTACTATTGGACAGGGTCTCACAACGGAATCTGCTGGAGAGAACTGCACAGGAGAATCCAGGTCAGGACAGAGCAGCGCCAGAGTGTAGCCATCTGGGATGACTACCCAGAATACAAAATGGATGTTTGCAAAGACTATAGGGAAACATGGATAATGATAAGAAAGCAGGCAGGCACAGAGCCTGGATGCGTATTGAGAAGGCAACTCCCAGACGAGACTGAAACTGTAGGTCAATTAGCATATTGATGGCCCACCTCCAGGAACAAAGGAGTAACATTCAAGTAACCGATACTAATCAGACACTCCGGTGCCAGAAAGACACAAACAAAGCAAGGCCAACGCCCACCAAAGACACGCCCAGCCATCAGGGCACCCACCCCTTTATTGGCCGAGATCAATACCAGTGATCGAAATGCAGTCCAATTAATTGGGGCCAAGTTCAAGGCCCGCCCAAAAGTGCACGAAGCCCCCTTCAGGTATAAGAAGAAGCCCCTGAGAGAGAATCGCTCTCTTGGACTCGGCTCTCGAAGCGGAGAGACCCGTCCACCAGCTGCACCCGAAGCAAGTAAGTCCAAGGTTAACGCTCGTCATCAGATGGACGACCTTAGCTGTTCTCATGTTACACCTTCGCACCCAACAGCCTCAGATTCAAACAACAGCCATTGTTCCTCTGACTGAGTGGGCACACAAAGTTAAGTATAGGCGTTAGCGTGAGAGATAGTTTAGTTTATGGTATTTTGTGCATGAGTAGATATTACTGTGTGTGTAAATAAATAGTATTTACTTTGAACTAACTAACTGGTACATTGGTTCTTTGATTAGCATTCGGGTTTGAACCTTGTGGCGGTATCGAAAGATACCTGGCGACTCTAGAGCAAACATAATCAGGATTAAGGAAGGCGACCATATTGACCGCCATATTTAGAACCAGAAATGTTGCTCTGTTTATCATAAAGAAAGGGAAAATAAGTGAATCAACAGGAAAACCCTTACACAATACAATCATTAGACCCAGCTGGATGCCTCAATAAGACCCTAAGGGAGAAACAGGATGAAGCCATGAAAACATGGTAAAATGGTGCACACCCTCCCATAACACCTCTGCTCACAATTACCACGAGAGCTAAGGATAGATATCATCCTCAACTCTAGCAGTACCAAAGGCACAACACAACCTCCTCTTCTCGGATACTAAACCCGCCTGCACCCATAAAAGAAACAATCACAGATTCTTCATCATACTCACTCTTACAAAAGCAATGAAGATAAAGAAAATACACTAAAACCAAAGTTCAATGGAGGAGTTGCATATATATATATGTATATATCACAATGCAAACATAACCCCAATCTCAGGCCTTGTACAGAACCAATATCAATTGTACAGAGAGGACTGCTAACAACATGTTTGGATTATCATCAAGCTTCCAGCTCCCTCCACTGCCCCCGCCAAGGAACATCAGAAAGAAAGAGGAGTTAGAGCTACCAGTCGTAAACTACAGGATAAGAAAGGATCTAGACACTATCCTCGTTTCCACATTTCCCCGGCACACACCAATCATCCATGAATGAGGAAGAGAACAGGCTGCTCATTCAACCAAGAAAGCGTCCCCCCTCTCGCCAGCTTCCCCCCCCCCCCCCCCCCCCCCCCCCCCCGCCCCCCAGGGGTAACAGGATGTCAACCAAAATACAGGACATAATTCAAGGCCCTGGTGCACTGAATAAGCAATGCCCCGCCTCTCAGGACATCTCAAACAGGCACCTTCAAAAAGGGACATCCCAAACCTCAGGGGACAACAGGAGGCCAGCCACAGCCCTGGACCTGGCCTAGCCCATCAGTTCCCGACACACAGAAAGCAATGCTGCCAAGACCTCCAGGACACCCCAACACCCACATCCCAGCCAGACCTGCACCTCTCTGACCACATGCAGGGCATTTCACCGCCCCCATTTATACTGAAAATAAAGGATGGTTATGCCAGTCCCAGCCAGGGAGAAGTAATATTGGGTGTCCTGAGAGGGGAGGGCCGATTCCGTCCTCCCCGGTATAACTAGGAGAGCTTCCCCTGAATCTCCAGACCAGGATTAGTCATAGCATCCTGCTCACCTGGACGAAGAGAGGAAATAAGAAAAAAATCTCTGGGGAACGAATAATGGCACCATCTATGTTGCTCGAGAGGGCCGACGCCAAGACAGCATCAACAAACACCCCTCAGGATCTCTCAGTGATACCATCAAAAGAAGCACTATCACTTCTACCATGTCGCTGCTCCAGCACTCAAGCAACCCACAGCCTAGGCCCCGGCCGCGGGGACAACTCAACCTACTCGGCCACCTCCATCCCTTCACGACAAGCATCGAGGATAGGATAATATAGGGTCAGTGGTTGAGGGCCCAACCAACTCCAGATCTCTAAGATCAGATACTCTGCACTCCGTCAAACCTGATGCACCCAACCTCCAAATCAAGATTACAAAAGCGTGGCAGCCAGTTTTCAAACTCAACAGGAACTTGCTCCCTCTTCTCGCCAGGGACTGGGTTCACAGACATACCTTGCCCAGCCCCCACCTCCCAAACTCGTCAGGATAAATAGCACACCATGCAGCAGGATCTGAACATCCCGAAGGCGCACCCTCACCAGAGAAAATGCTCTACCGACTGCAAGTACACTCTCAAGCACCTTCACCCTTCTCCCAAGGATACCTCGGAAATCTATAAAGTGAGCTCTAAAGACCTGCACCACAGAACCGAGATCTTCATCCAGAACAACATTCTCAACGGCAGCCACGATCTGAATGCAGAAATACCAAAGTGAAAGTTCACTCACCAACAACACCTTCCAGCTGGTCCCCACCCTAGCCCACTCCAACCACCACAGTCAAAAAAGGATTCTCTACAATATATTTTGGCTCTTTTTTTGTAAAACGCCAATCAGGATTCTCCAGGAACATAGTGCAAGCCAAATATCCCAAGAAAAGACAAACATGAAATGTGCACCAGGATACAATAAAGGATTATAAGATGATCAGAACCAGAGCTCATGAAAACGCAGCCGTTCCTGTGCTCACATTAAGTGACCTACTTGATCAGTCTTTTAGGAGAAGTACAGAAGTTCTGTTAGAAATGCTATAGATGGGGCTAGGTATTCAGCCTATCCCGATCTTCTCTTATGTGATGCAGACAGGGTTTTCAGTACAGTAAGGCAATATAATTGGTTCTACAATCAAGTTCCATGTCATATGACTATCACGTCTCCACATCGACTTTGACAAGGGAGGTTCATTTGGGACCCTGAGATCGTTAAATATCTCAACTGTTAAGAATTGAAAGGAAGGCTGTGGGGCCATTTGTCCGAGCAGACTAGTCGACTCCGATTGACCAACCTGGGTTATGAAATGCAGGTGGCCTGTGTATTACTCTCTGAATTTGGTCTGAGGGTTGTTAGTGTCTTAGGTAGTAACGAGGTGCAAGTTTCTTCAATACTGCCAAATAACTCCTTTTGTTCAAGGGTTACAGGCAGCTATTTTAAAAGATCCTTGTCCAGTGTTTAAAACTTTAGAAATACCCATAAGGATATCTATATGTATTTTATAAAAATATACAGTACGAGGTCATCATCTCATCGTACTGTGATTGGGTCAAAATCCTGGAAATTCTTCCCGAACAGCATCTTGGTGATGTCTACACCACATGGACTATAATGGTTTTGCATCAGCTTATCAAAGGAAATTAGGGATGGGAAATACAAGCCACTGGCCTAGTCAGTGGTGCTCGCATTCCGTGAATGGATTTAAGCCAAAGCATGAAAGAAGACCGTTGGGCTTCCATAAAACCCCAATCTTAAAGGTGAAAGCACAATGTAGTGATTTCTGTGACTTGATCATGATCTACTTACATCACTTGACTGCTGAGGCCAAGGAGACACAGAAGGCTCTTGATTTTGCTCAGTGGCTGGGTTTCCACAAGCAGGAAGTCACCATTCCCACTGACACCTCATGGTGTCCTTGGTCTGGTGCCATATTTAATAGGGCATTCAGACAGCCTGCACTCTCCCTTCAATATTTTGCCAGCCACTGTTCCACCCTTTCTACCCTTCCTTGGCCACCCTCGACAGAACTTGCGCTACCACCATCTGGCCTCAAGTATTGGTTGGCATGTACAGACACTTCCCAAAAAAGGCAATGCAGCGGCAACTCATAGTTAGCCATGGACTACCTATGTGCAGTTGGAAAAATGAAATGTCTAATTTCTCGCTGGTGGGGGAACATTAATTCTGGTGCTGTGGCCTTTCAATGAGCAGGCATGGCTTGATGACATGCATAAGGGCTTTCTGGCATTCTTCCTTCGGAAGGTTGACACACCTTTAACCCATCTTTAAAGCTCTAAGAACATAATTGCTCAAGTTGATCCTGCCATTGGGAAACTGACTTTTGGCCTCGTGCCAAATTAAGTCAGCCTACCAGCCAAGCGTCCCATTGCTGGCAGAGGATTCCACATATGCACTTTGTTTCTCTTCACAGTCCTGACCAGCTGACTATTTCCAGCATTTTAAAATTTTTATTTCAGATTTTTAGCATCTGTAGTATTTTGCTTTTGTAAAACTTCTTCCTGTTTGGTTTCCTATGACTTCTCTGTTCTGCAGTTTGGAACCCGGATTCCCATTCCCAGCTCTGACAGGTGTAATGCCTGTGGCAGATGTTCTCTTGATTTTGAAGCCCATGAGGCCCCTGCCATACTTGCCGCTGTATAGAGGCAGACTCAGTCATCAGGGCAGGAGGCAACATGTAGGTATCTCTGACTGGCATGGGGTTGGGTCACGGGATGAGAAGTGGGACTGCTTTGAGCAGAATTTCCACTTCCTTTTGCCGTTTCTCCATCTTCCCTGCCAGCCAACTGCTGGAGACCACTTTTGCTACACTTCAGTGAGGTGCTAAACAGTTGTTTAAAGTAACTGGAGTGTGTGTGTCATTGGTCAGGATCAGCATGTATTTGGTTGCCTGTCACCTCCAATGACCCATGAACGTGGCCACCCTTTCCATGGAGGTTAACATCAGCATAAATACCTCCAGGGATCATGATATTCATGGAACTTTCTTTCTCTCCAAGGGTGCATATCTTTTGATTTTGATTTGATTTATTGTCACATGTACCGAAGTAGTGAAAAGTATTTTTCTGCGGCCGAGGGAACGTACACAGAATGTACATAGTAGACAAAGAGAATAATCAACAGAGAATATTGACAAATGGTACATCGACAAACAGTGATTGGTTACAGTGCAGAACAAGGGGGTCAAACAAAGTAAATACAGGAGCAAGAGCAGCATAGGGCGTTGTGAATAGTGTTCTTACAGGGAACAGATCAGTCCGAGGGGGAGTCGTTGAGGAGTCTTGTAGCTATGGGGAAGAAACTGTTCCTATATTCTGGATGTGCGGATCTTCAGATTCTGTACCTTCTGCCTGATGAAAGAGTCTGGAAGAAGGCAATGCCTGGGTGGGAGGGGATCTCTGATAATGCTGTCTGCCTTCCTGAGGCAGCAGGAGGTGTATACAGAATCAATGTGGGGGTGGCAAGCTTGTGTGAATCATGGGGCTGAGTTTACCACACTCTGCCGTTTCTTGCGATTTTGGACCGAGCAGTTGCCATACCAGGCTGTGATGCAGCCAGATAGGATGCTCTCTATTGCACATCTGCAGAAGTTTGTGAGAGTCGATGCAGGCATGCTGAATTTCTTTATCTTCCGTAGGAAGTAGAGACGTTGTTGGGCTTTCTTTTTTTTAAATTTAGAGTACCCAATTATTTTATTTTTCCAATTGAGGGGCAATTTAGCGTGTCCAATCCACCTAAACTGCACATTTTTGGGTTGTGGGGGCAAAACCCACGCAAACACGGGGAGAATGTGCAAACTCCACATGGACAGTGACCCAGAGCAGGGATCGAACCTGGGACCTAGGCGCCTTGAGGCTGCAGTGCTAACCACTGCACCACCGTGCTGCCCTGTTGTTGGGCTTTCTTGACTGTTGCATCAACGTGAGTGGTCCGGGCCAATCTGATGGTGATGGTGACCCCCAGGAACTTAAATCTATCGACCATCTCCACTTTGGAGCCATTGATGCAGACAGGAGAGTGTGTCATGCTACTCTTCCTGAAGTCGATGATCAGTTCCTTGGACTTTCAGACATTTTGATATTGCACCTGGAAATGTGAAAAGAACCTGCTGCTTCAGTATTGTTGGGTGGGATTTTCTGTGCATCGCATCGCGTGTTTTTCGGCGGCAGAGGCGGCCCGCCAGCTGGATCTTCTGGTCCCACCTTGTCAATGGGATTTCCCGTTGTATGCACCCATCGTCACCAGGAAACCTGAGGTGGTGGAGCACCGTCGGTGGAACGGAGGATCCCGCTGGCATGAACAGCCAGTAAATTCCAGTCATTCTCTTCTTCAAGGAGAAAAACAGAGTGATGAGTGTGAGAAATAGACTGTTACGCAAGGAGGCAATGGCAACATTTGTGCAGAGTGACTGTGATGAACAAATTGGGGATGAATATCATTATTGGCTGTTCATGGAGGGTTTTTGAGGAAGAGTCTTGTGAGAGGGGGATGGGTAGAACAGCAAAGTGTGTCAGTCTAAGAAATGCTGTGCAGGAAAATGTTGGGCGAGCCAGATTGTGGGACTAAGCACCTGAATACAGGAAATCACTTACCTTTCCTGTCTTAGTAAGGTCATTGAACCTCTTGCAGCACTGCTTCCAGCACTGATGGACCACAATCCTGTTACTCAGCCTCCTCAGCCTCACTTATTTGGCTGACAAGGCTGGCCTCTTCCCCCTGAGAAGAATAGGGAAGAATGCTTCTATTTGGCCACAGCTTACAGCATGACCTCCGGGTAAGCATCAAATAATTTATGGGTGTGTGGGTGGTGGTGGCGGTGGGGGGAGTCGTGCTTCTATTCTTTTGGTTGCTGCATCCTTGGTGATTGATCTGCAATGAAGACATTCTGCCAGTGCCCCTTTAAATAGAGATCCTTCAACTTATTTGTTTGACCTTGTCTTCACACCTGTACTTTGTGATTGGTTGGCTAACACAGAAGGCTAATGCTCTGTCGCTGACTTGAGCGGCAAAGGCAAAGCTCACGCTATAAGCAGTTCAGCTCCCAACCCGCTGATTCTCCCCTCCAATCATCTCTCGGGGGTTGTTAAACGTGAAAATTCTGCCCCTAGTTTCAGGAATTTCCTCGGGTTGCAAGAAGCAGAGGGCCGTGGGGGGTATTGGAAGGTTGTGGCAGCCCAATAGGCGAGTGTGTGTGTATGTGTATAAGTTGGTGAAAAACCCACACCACTCGTCTTTAGGAGTGTATCATAGATGTTCAGATGTGGCCAAGAAATTGGACAGGTTAAGTGTTGCATCTGCATAAGCAGCATTACTGTCTCCTGATAAACCACTTTTTAAAAGTTTCTCCAGAAGCCGCATTGTCATACTATTTACATCAGAAGGCTTTAGCTGAAATCAGAGCTGTCATTCACAGTGCTTTAATATAAAGGGATCTCCACTCAAGTATTACAGTCAATTGGAAACCGGATTATGCAAGGATTGTGCTCCAGTTGTCCAATTGACAGTGTAAATAGGCAGCACGGTGGCACAAGTGGATAGCACTGTGGCTTCACATTGCCAGGGTCCCAGGTTTGATTCCCCGCTGGGTCACTGTCTGTGCGGAGTCTGCACGTTCTCCCTGTGTCTGCGTGGGGTTTCTCTGGGTGCTCCGGTTTCCTCCCACAATCCAAAGACATGCAGGTTAGGTGGATTGGCCATGCTAAATTGCCCTTAGTGTCCAAAAAGGTTAGGAGGGGTTATTGGGTTATGGAGATAGGGTGGAAGTGGGTCGGTGCATACTCGATGGGCTGAATGGCCTCCTTCTGCATTCTATGTTCTATTTTATTTTTATGGGTACTAATTCTGTTCCTTCCAGCTAGAACTTCTTCAGCAATAAAATTTAGGCTTGATATTGATGCAAAGATAAATTGCCTACAATACCCAACCTAAACAAAGGAGATGCAGCAAGATGAAACTCTTTTGATCGCTTCTTGGTTGGAAATGACTGACTGAATATTTCTCATTTGCAGTTGCTGTAAGTCACCAATCCAGAAATGGTTTTGTTCTCAGAATTTGTATTTCTTTGAAAAACCATCATGGCCCTCAACATCAGTAGAGCACAAATGTAAAAATGTTGAATTGTATTTTCGGTGAAGGCATTTAAACCAGTTGGTTGCATTTAACAAGCTTGTTATGGATTCAAAGCCGTCTCAGAAATTGGAGGTGAGGTGACATGGCAGAGATGTTGACCAAATTGACGTCAATTATTTGGTTTGTTGCTGAGGCCAATAACATAACTTAACAATTACCTGAGAACCAGAAAAGATTTTCTGTTTCTCAGATCAGCCCACGCCAATATCTGCAATAAGTGAAATGGAATGTGCGTGACACAAAGCTGTATTTTGAGCTTCTGACGCCAGTGTTCTTAGATCATAATTACATTTTTCTGACTTCCGGTTGCGGCTATGTGGAGCTAAGTCGCACGTTCGGCAGCTCCCGCCAGGAACGGACTTTTGGGCTCTTTTTAGGGCCCCCAGCGGTACTTTTTCGATGGTTCCCGATGTGGGAAGGAGCCAGCAACATTTCCCCAGCAGTATATGGCCTGGACCAGGAGTGGGGCGAGTAAGAAAGTGGTTTCAGCGCCAAAGCAGAAGCGAGGGAAGAAGCACAAGATGGCGGCGGGCGGAGACCAGGAGGCATGGAGGCAGTGGGCGCAGGAGCAGCAGGAGACTCTCCAGCACTGCTTCAGGTAGCTTAAAATGGAGCTGCTGGAGCCGTTGAAGGCTTCAATTGATAAGCTGATGGAGACCCAGACGGCCCTGGGGGTCGCGATTCGAGGGATCCGGCAAAAGGCCTCCGAAAGAGAGGACGGGACCTTAGGCCTCGCGGTGAAGGTGGAGATGCACGAGGCGCTCCATAAAAAATGGCAGGAGAGGTTCGAGGAGATGAAGAACCGGTCGAGGTGGAAAAATCTGCAGATCCTGGGCCTTCCAGAAGGGCTGGAGGGTCTGACATGGGGGCCTATGTGGCCACCATGTTAAATTCGCTGATGGGAGCTGGGTCCTTTCAGGGGCCCCTGGAGCTAGAATATTGGCAAGAAGCCCCAAGCCGAATGAGCCGCCACGGGCGGTGCTGGTGCGGTTCCACCGGTTCGCTGACTGGGAGTGTGTGCTCAGGTGGGCCAAGAAGGAGCGGAGCAGCAAGTGGGAGAATGCGGTGGTGCGAATCTACCAGGACTGGAGTGCGGAGGTGGCAAAGAAGAGGGCCGGATACAATCGGACGAAGGCGGTGCTACACAGGAAGGGAGTGAAGTTCGGCATGCTGCAGCCGGCGCGTTTGTGGGTCACCTACAAGGACCGGCACTTTTACTTTGAGTCCCCGGAGGAGGCGTGGGACTTTTGTGCAGGCCGAGATGTTGGACTCTAACTGAGGGCTGGGTGTGGGGATCTGCATGTAATTATGTTATATTGTGTTATATTTCGAGGGGGAGTTCTCTGTTTAATCTTGGTTCTTTGTTGTTTTCAGGGCGGGTGGGGCGCTGTTTTCTGCTTGGGTTTGTTGGATGGGCTCGAGGAGGGGGGCAGACCTGCAGTGTGGGGGGCTGATGGTGTGGAGGGGGGTTGGGGCCCCGCGAGGGGACCGGGCTGGTAAAGGGAGCTGCTGTAGGGGAGGTGGGGTCGGGCAGGTGGAAAGCGCAGGTTTTTTCCCGCGCTAAGGGTTGAAGGGCGCGGGACCGGAGCAGGGAAGCGCGGGCTTTTTCCCGCTTGGGAGCGGGAGGGGGAGGAGGAAAGCCTGCTGGTGGACACTGGGGAGAGGGGGAAGCCCCATGCTGGGAGGGGTCGAAGGAGTGGCGGGAGTAGCCGGGGTCAACAGGAGTCAGCTGAGTTGCGGGAGTACAATGGGGGGAGAAACACAGCTGGGGGGTCCTAGCTGGGGGGGGGGGGGGGGCGGCGGAGGGGGGGGGGGGGGGGGGGGGGTACCGGGTTGCTGCTGGAATGGCCAAGAAGGAGCTGGAGTTTGTGGAAGGGGACAGGATGGGGGTCTGCTGCCGTGGGGAACGGACTGAGCGGGGGGCGCGGGCACATGGCGGGTTAAGGAAGGGTAATGGCTAGTCGGCGGGGGAGGGGGGCAGGTAGCTCCCTGATCCAGCTGATAACCTGGAATGTGAGGGGACTGAATGGGCCGGTCAAACGAGCCCGCATGTTTGTGCACCTGAAGGGGCTGAAGGTGGATGTGGCCATGCTTCAGGAGATGCACCTGAAGGTGGCGGATCAGGTTAGATTGAGGAAGGGATGGGTAGGCCAGGTGTTTCATTCGGGGCTGGATACAAAAAATCGGGGGGTGGCGATCCTGGTGGGGAAGAGGGTGTCGTTTGAGGCGTTGAATGTGGTGGCAGACAGTGGCAGGAGGTATGTGATGGTGAGCGGTAAGCTGCAGGGGGAGTGGGTGGTGCTGGTCAACGAATGCGCGCCGAATTGGGATGATGCAGGTTTCATGCGGCGCATGTTGGGCCGGATTCCAGATTTGGAGGCGGGGGGCCTGATAATGGGGGGGGGGGATTTCAATACTGTGCTGGACCCGGCACTGGATCGATCCAGATCCAGGACAGGGAGGAGGCCGTGTGTTGAGGGGGTTTATGGACCAGATGGGAGGGGTGGACCCATGGAGGTTTGCAAGGCCGAGGGCCAGGGAATTTTCATACTTCTCCCATGTGCATAAGGCCTATTCCCGGTATAATTTTTTAGTTATGAGTAGGGCGCTGATTGCAAGGGTGGAGGATGCTGAGTATTCGGCATCACCATTTCTGACCATGCCCCGCACTGGGTGGACCTCGAGCTGGGGGAGGAGAGGGACCAGCGCCCGCTCTGGCGCTTGGAAGTGGGGCTGCTAGCGGACGAGGAGGTGGGCGGGCGGGTTCGAGAGGGGATCGAGAGGTACCTGGAGGCCAATTACAATGGGGAGGTCCGAGTGGGGACGGTCTGGAGGCGGTGGTTAGGGTGGAGTTGATCTCTATTCAAGCCCACAGGGAGAGGAGAGGGCAGAGAGAGAGGGAGAGACTGGTGGGGGAGATGGTGAGGGTGGACAGGAGATACGCGGAGGCTCCGGAGGAGGGATTGCTGAGGGAGTGGCGTAGTCTCCAGGCTGAGTTCGACTTGTTGACCACCAGAAAGGCGGAAGCTCAGTGGAGGAAGGCACAGGGAGCGGTGTATGAATATGGGGAGAAGGCGAGCAGGAAGCTTGCGCACCAGCTCCGTAAGCGGGATGCGGCCAGGGAGATTGGTGGAGTTAAGGATAGGGGAGGGAGTGTGGTGCGAAGGGGGGTAAACATTAATGGGGTCTTCAGGGACTTTTATGAGGAACTGTATTCGTCCGAACCCCCAGCGGAGATGGGGCGCTTCTTGGACCGGTTGAGATCCCCGAGGGTGGAGGAGGGACAGGTGGAGGGACTGGGGGTGCCGGTTGAGCTGGAGGAGCTGGTCAAAGAGATAGGGAGCATGCAGTCGGGGAAGGCGCCGGGGCCGGATGGGTCCCGGGCGAATTTTATAAAATGTATGCAGACTTGTTGGGCCCCCTGTTGGTTAGGACCTTCAACGAGGCAAGGGAAGGGGGGGCTCTGCCTCCGACGATGTCTCGGGCGCTGATCTCCTTAAGCGGGAAAAGGATCCCCTGCAGTGTGGGTCATACAGGCTGATCTCACTCTTAAATGTAGACGCCAAGCTGTTGGCAAAGATCTTAGCCACGAGAATAGAGGACTGTGTGCGCAGGTTATCCACGAGGATCAAACGGGGTTTGTGAAGGGGAGGCAGCTGAACACTAACATACGGAGGCTCTTGAATGTTATAATGATGCCAGCGGTAGAAGGGGAGACGGAGATAGTGGCGGCGATGGATGCGGAGAAGGCCTTTGATAGGGTAGAGTGGGGGTACTTGTGGGAGGTGCTGGAAAGGTTCGGGTTTGGGGAGGGGTTTGTCAGGTGGGTGAGGCTGTTATATGAAGCCCCGATGGCGAGCGTGGCCACGAATGTGAGGATGTCTGAGCATTTCCGGTTATACCGAGGGACGAGGCAGGGGTGTCCCTTGTCCCCCCTGCTTTTTGCGCTGGCAATTGAAACCCTGGCCATGGCGTTGAGGGAGTCGAGGAACTGGAGGAGGCTGGTGCGAGGTGGGGAGGAACACCGAGTGTCGCTCTACGCGGACGACCTATTGCTGTATGTGGCGGACCCGGTGGGGGGAATGCCGGAGGTGATGAGGATTCTTAGGGAATTTGGGGATTTCTCAGGATACAAGCTCAACTTGGGGAAGAGCAAGCTGTTCGTTGTACACCCGGGGGATCAGGAGAGGGGGATCGCTAGGCTCCCACTAAAAAGGGCGGAGAGGAGCTTTAGGTACTTGGGGGTCAAGGTGGCCAGGAGCTGGGAGGCCTTGCATAAGCTTAACCTCACAAGGCTGGTGGAGCAAATGGAGGAGGAGTTTAAGAGGTGGGATATGCTGCCGCGGTCTCTGGCGGGTAGGGTGCAATCAGTCAAGGTGACGGTGCTCCCGAGATTTCTGTTCCAGTTCCAGTGCCTCCCCATTCTTATCCCGAAGGCCTTTTTCAGGCGGGTTAACAGGAGCATTACGGGATTTGTGTGGGCGCACAGGACCCCGATGGGGCAGCACGGTAGCATGGTGGTTAGCATAAATGCTTCACAGCTCCAGGGTCCCAGGTTCGATTCCCGGCTGGGTCACTGTCTGTGTGGAGTCTGCATATCCTCCCCGTGTGTGCGTGGGTTTCCTCCGGGTACTCCGGTTTCCTCCCACAGTCCAAAGATGTGCGGGTTAGGTGGATTGGCCATGCTAAATTACCCGTAGTGTTCTAAAAAGTAAGGTTAGTGGGGGGGGGGATGTTGTTGGGTTACGGGTATAGGGTGGGTTTGAGTGGGGTGATCATTGCTCGGCACAACATCAAGGGCCGAAGGGCCTGTTCTGTGCTGTACTGTTCTATGTTCTAAGGGTGTTTCTGAAGCGGGCAGGGATGGGGGGGGGGGGGGGGGGGGGGGGGGCTGGCGCTGCCCAACCTCTGTGGGTATTATTGGGCTGCCAACGCAGCAATGGTGCGTAAGTGGGTGATGACCGGGAAGGGGCAGCATGGAAGAGGCTGGAGATGGCATCCTGTGTGGGCACGAGCCTGGAGGCACTGGTAACGGCGCCACTGCTGCTCCCTCCAATGAAGTACACCACGAGCCCGGTGGTGGCGGCTACCCTCAAAATTTGGGGGCAATGGCGACGGCACAGGGGGGAGGTGGGGGCCTTGATGGGGTCCCCGATACGGGGGAACCACCAATTTTTCCCGGGGAGAATTGATGGCGGGTTCCGGAGTTGGCACAGGGAAGGTGTTAGGAGGTTGAGGGACCTGTTCGTGGACGGGAAGTTTGCGAGCCTGGGTGAGCTGGAAGGGAAGTTCAGGCTCCCCCCGGGGAACACCTTTAGGTACATGCAGGTAAGGGCATTTGTCAGGTGGCAGGTGTCGGAGTTCCCTCTGTTGCCGCCGCATGGGGTCCAGGACAGGGTGCTCTCGGGGGTGTGGGTTGGAGAGGGGAGGATCTCGGAAACGTACCAAGTGATGCAGGAGGTAGACGAGACCTCGGTGGAGGAGCTGAAGGGTAAATGGGAGGAGGAGCTGGGTGAGGAGATTGAGGAGGGGACGTGGGCGGATGCCCTAGGAATTATGAACCCCTCCTCTTCTTGTGCGAGGCTTAGCCTCATACAGTTTAAGGTGCTGCATAGGGCTCACATGACCCGGACAAGGATGAGCCGGTTTTTTGGGAACGAGGACAGGTGTATTAGGTGCTCAGGGAGCCCAGCAAATCATGCCCATAAGTTCTGGGCATCCCCAGCGCTGGGGGAATTTTTGGAAGGGCGTAGCAAGGACGATGTCGAGGGTGGTAGGATCCAGGGTCAAACCGGGCTGGGGGCTCGCAATATTTGGAGTTGCAGAGGAGCCGGGAGGATTCTTCTTCAGTGGAAGGATGTGAGACCCCCAAGCGTGGAGGCCTGGATCAACGATATGGCGGGGTTTATTACATCGGAGAGGGTGTAATTTGCCCTAAGGGGGTCAGTGCAGGGGTTCTTCAAGAGGTGGCAACCATTCCTAGATTTCCTGGCAGAACGGTAGAACAAAAGGCCAGCAGCAGCAGCAATCCGGGGGGGGGGGGGGCGTTTTCTTTGTTTTGGGCTGAGGGGACGTGTATAGTTGTTCATTGCTAGTGAGGGGCGTTAATTTATTTATCTTTTTTGTATATATGGGGGGGGGAGGTTTGTTCTGTCTTTTCTTGATTTTTTGTTATTGATATTTTGTGAAAATTTGAATAAAAATTATTTTAAAAAAAATAATAATAAAAATGTTCTTGTCATGTAAACATTTCTGCTTTTTCTGTTGTGTTTTCATGCAGCTTCCTTGCAGCTGAGCAAAACCAGATTAAGGAAAGAACAGAAATGAAGATATTGATAGTTTAGGAAACAGCAATGGAGCAGTTTTAAGCTTATTAATCCATCTAGCTTTACCACTCATTTTTGACAATGGTTATTTCAGTGAAGGTGGTTTACATGTCTGGGGATTTCATGCATCCTGTATGTTTTATTTCCTTAAGCATATCTTCCTCTGTCTTCATTTTTCCGACCTGTATTAAGAAGTCAAACCTTGATCTCTCGCACCACTCCTCTGAGTATCATAGCTCATTCTGTTTCTCTCACTTTCCTTTTCTACTGCTCGCATGATGCCCCCCACTGCCAAATACCTAGCATACATTTCTCACTGAGATATTCAACATCCGTTCCTTCCTTAGATTCTGCACTCAGCAACTTCTCATCCTTGGTGATTTCCCTCTCCATCTCACTGCTTACCTTCTTTCCTCAATGCCTTCTGTCTTTCCTAAACATCTCCCTCCATATAAACTCTCGTATTCATATTCAGAGCTCTTTTCAGCTGTACCTTCTTCTGTGCCCCCATAATCCCACTTTGAAGGCCATCTTCAACAATAAGATTGCCATCCCTTACCAACGACATGCCTCACTTATTTCAAAACCTACTTCTTTCTGCTTCTTTCCTTAGAAAATAACCCTCCATTTGAAAATTGACTTTCAAACAACCAAATGCATACCTAATAATCTGAGTACTTCTGCAGTGATCAGTTTTCTCAATCGTTCCCTCACCCCTACCTTTAATTTCCTTGTCTTCAGTAAAATGTTTTCTTGCTCTCATACTGCTGTTAGCCCAATTTAACATCCTTGAGCCTAGGAAGTGTGATTTGATTATACCTGGCACATAACCTTTTAAAAAGTTTATTTCCCAGGTTGTTACCAGTCTTCATTCTTCTCTGCTCAAAGAACCTCGTGCTCCAGAATCATCCTGTACAGCAAAGATAACCTTGGGATTTTTATTCCACTGCCAACTGTCTCTTTAAAGTGCTCTTGTCACCCCTCATCAACTTTACCTCCAGCAAGTGCACGCCCCATAATATTAGTGTAAAATGATCATAGACTTCTTTATCACTTGGATCAAGGTCATTCAGTCAGCTGCCCATTCAGCTTTTTCTCTCTTCACCTTTTACAGCTTATGTGCCTTTTCCTAAACTCTGAACCCATATATCTCTTGTTTTTCTGTCTGATCTCCTTCAGCACACCTGCCCCCACCCCATGCCCACTCTTCCAAGTTTATTGGGTCTATGTCAGTTACACCTTCTCTGACCATTAACTTGCCAACCATCCAAGTTTCTTCCCCATTCCCCATGCTACCTGACATTGTAAAGTTCTTCCCTCAGGTGCTTGAAGCTTTCTTTTCAAAATTATTGTCTTCCACCCTCTCCTCAAACAACCTAACCATTGACTCCTTTGTCATTACAAACTACCAGCCCAATATCCTTTGAACACTCCAATGTGTGTGGAAGTACATTATTTCCCAAATCCACATGACTCTCTGTTTAAGTGACAGCCTGTTTGAATATCTCCAATTAGGGTTGTCAATTTGCTCAACCTCCCTTATCACCTCCAGCAAAATTGTCCTCATCTTCTAACCCAGCCATTCTCACCTGCCCCATATCTAACTTAATGATTCAAGACCTTAATTCATCAGACCACATCATGTTTCACTGCAACTTAATTTGCTATGCTAAAGCTATCCTCTACTTAGGATCATCCTGGGACTTTAGAAGGGTTTCACAGGATGGTGCAACATCGTGGGCCGAAGGGCCTGTACTGCGCTGTAATGTTCTATGTTCTATCCTGGGGCCTCAACTATTTATAATTTATATTCTTGACATAGATGAAGGGATCAACTGTAGAATAGCCAAATATGCTGATGATGTTTCAGGATAGCAAGTTGTGAGGAAGATACAATGTGTCAGCAAAGAGATTTTGATAGGCCAAGTCAGAGGGAAAAAATCTGGCATAACGTGGGAAAAATTGTTTGGTGGGAAGTCTAAACCTCTCTTTTGGGCCATGTCATGGTGAATGCAGCAGACCAACACAGTAAGCAAGACAATTGCAGGCGTGCGCTGTCACCTGACTGATCAAGCATGAGAACTGCATCTTCAGAAGAATGATGGCCATCTCCATGGTTGTCCTAGCAACAAAATGGTTTTGTTATAACACCTTTGTGCCAGGGTCTTATAGAGGAATGAGTAGCCACGTATTTGAGGGATATCTTTCTCTGCTAGACTGAGAATGAAGTGCTGCAGCAGCCAAGACTGGCAGATGATTGAGGAGCCATGGAAGCTGCCAGGAAAGTGAGGGCACACATGGAGGAAGCTTTTGTTGTGCTTACAGGCGAGTACAATGTTGAGGGAGAAGGAGCCCTGGATGGGTCAGGTGGAAGTGCAGTCCCTCAATTGCTTGCTAATTGTGGTTGTCTGCTGCACTCCGCATAATAGGACAACAAAGGTAATTTTAAGGGATTAATATTTGTACTGGTAAACATTGGAAATAAGGTATAGTTTTAAATTGGTTTAATTTAATATTTCTGTGCCTGGAAGGGTAAAACCTATAGTTAGTTTCATGCTGAACAAAAATATTTGTATGTTATATTTGGTTGGTTAAGTTCCAATTGTATTTCTATTGTGCTTAGAAAGGGCTATGGCAAGAAGATTAAATAAACAAGCAGTTGGGACCTTGTAGGATCAAGATGATTTTAAGTGTTAGCTCAGCTAATTTGATTGCAGTTGGAGATGAGTAATGAGAGAGAAGGTTAGTTTAGTAGTCTAGAGAGGGAACAGCTCTCTCAGCTTTGTGAGAAGACAAGCCATAGTATGGAGTAATGGTTAGGAAAACAAGTGCAGAGATCTGAAGAGCAGCTAGTTCAGGAAACTAGATAAATGGAGATAAGTTTCCAACAAGTCTGAGGTTAAAGGTACAAGAACAGAGGACCGTTCAGTAAAGATGGACAGAGCTGAGAATATGGCTGAGACACCAGGAAGATATCTGAAGTGATTTTCACATTTGTGAGATTTTATTACAGCCTATGGAACAGGAGTTGAAATAACAATGTAAATTGATGGCTAGATCTCGGAGTTTGTGCAAAAGCAGTTAAGACAAAGGAAACCTAAAAGGGGTGGTATAAAATCCTGGACTGTATTTACTGTTAAAAACGGAGCAGAAGCTTTATTTAAAAGTGTCATTTGGAAAACATGGACTGGATTTCAGAATGCAACCCATTAGGGCAAGGGTGGGAAAACTACGGCCCGCGGGCCGCATGCGGCCCGCCAAAGGTCTTTATGTGGCCCACCAAAATCAAGTCATTTTTTAAAAAAAATATTTTTTTAAAAATTTATTTTTAAATTAAGGTTAATGGGGGGGCTGTTGGGTTACTGGTATAGGGTGGATACGTTGACTTGAGTAGGGTGATCATTGCTCCGTACAACATGTGTTTCATGTGAAGTTTCTACTTTAAAATATTAATTAATAAAAATTAATTGCTTTTTTTTCTTTAAACTGAGTTACTTTGTTTTTCAAATAAATGTGTTTCATGTAAAGTTTCTACTTTAGAATATTAATTAATAAAAATTAATTGCTTTTTTTTTCTTTAAAAACCTTTTATTTGGCTATTTTAAATATTAATTATTTTACTTAATATACTATGCGGCCCTTTAAAATTGTGAATTTCTGAATGTGGCCCTTGCACAGAAAAGTTTGCCCACCCCTGCATTAGGGGAAAGCATGCTAATGAGAGAAGATTTTGAAGTATTTTTTGGTGTGGAGTTTGGAAACTCTCACATGGCAATAATCGTGGGGAATTCAGAGAAGAAATTCACAATCATTAACTTGGGTTCAGAGCGGAGTGTGTGTATTTGACCACAATCATGTGTGCTGACCAGGGACTTTGTATTAATGAGACCACTGTAGATGAAGATATACTTTGTAATCCATGTTAATCCTAAAATCTGTGTATAATTGTTAAGTTATGGGTGTACTGTTTCTGAATCTAAATTATTAATGAGTAATTTTTTTTTCTTATTGTTTAATAAAACCCTGTCCTCAAATCCATAGGGTTCATAGAACCCCTATAATGGAAAAGGAGGCCATTCAGTCCATCAGGTCTGCACTGACCATTGGAAAGATCACACCACCCAGGCCCACTCCCCGTCCTATCTCTGTAATCCCATCTAACCTGCACATCTTTGGATACTAAGGAACAATATTTTAGCATGGCCAAGCCACCTAACCTTCACATCTTTGGACTGTGGGAGGAAACTGGAGCACCCAGAGGAACCCCACAAAGGCATGGGGAGAACGTGTAAACTCCGCACAGATAGTCACCCAAGGTCGGAGTCAAACTCAGGTTCCTGGCACTGTGAGGCAGCAGTGTTAACCACTGTGCTGAAGTGGTCAATAAATGTCCTTGGTACACAATCCTCCCATGTTCAAGAGCAAAATGTGCCTTAAGGCTCCTTAGCTGGTGTATATGAAGGAGGTTGAATACCAGAGATCTGGCCTGAGGCTTTTGTGTTGTACTCACTTTGCCAGAGTGAATAAGGTTATTGAACCTTGTCCTGTGGAGGACACCGTCCCCCGGACCACACTCTGTAAGCACATGCTCTCCACCACCTCAACCAAGGCCTGTTCAATTTGAGGATTTTATTAGGGCACTATATTTTCAGTGGAATGAAA
This sequence comes from Scyliorhinus canicula, assembly GCF_902713615.1. NCBI lineage: Eukaryota > Metazoa > Chordata > Chondrichthyes > Carcharhiniformes > Scyliorhinidae > Scyliorhinus > Scyliorhinus canicula. The sequence continues at coordinate 65,861,245 of NC_052156.1, read as the reverse complement.
AGGGGCCAGATCAAACTGATGAATTAATGGATTTTATCATCTGCAGCTGTGTTCAGCTATTGCCTTGCCTTTATGGTAGATTTAATTCAAGTTATTTAGCTTGTAACAGTTGGATCCTAAGTGCAATATGTTTTTATTAAATACACAGGACAAATGGTGGAAGTTGTGTTGAAATTCTTCTGTACAACAAAACAGGTAATTTGATGCAGGATTGCACAACCAGGATAATCTCCCATTTAATGAGATGTGCTGGGCGTTTGGTATGAACATGAAGGACAATTGCTTTTATAAATCCTTTATAATAATGGGGGTCTCCCAAGTGATTCTGGGTCTTCTACTCCACTAATACTGCTCACCCTGGCACCACTACTCTCATAATATCCATTGTTTCCTATCCATCAATCCATCTCTTCTCCATCTTTAGGTCCTCAAGTTACAGTCTCTGGGAGCACTGAATAATTGTTATTTTACTTCATATTTCAGTAGCCCTGGCATCTAAAATAATTCTACAATTTCTAATGCATTCTGTGATTTGGTTTTAACTGAATACCTTCAATTTTTATTTACTTGTCCACAACAAACATCGGCAGAAGGTTGAATCATGGAAGTGGCATTAGAACACCTGAATAAAAGCAAATGGTCTAACATTGCTCCCATAATGGAAACTCTATTCAATAAAGCAGCACAAGTACAATTAATAATGTATTTTACCGACTGGTCTTGACATAATTACAGCTGCTGTATTTGCCATGTAGGTAGTTAAAAAATGAACAGCAGCCAACATTATCACAACCTTAACAGGGTCATTCACAAACACAATAACTAACAGAGTTGGAATATGCTTTCATTACTTGTGATTGTATTAAAACATTGCATGACAGGAGAACTGCCTAGAAACCAACGGTGTTCTCCATGGTTACCAGCAAAGCTGCTTTCTGATCAAAGATTGAAAATGTGACAAAACAGACCTGACTTGTTTATCTTCTCCCTCTGGTGGGTGTTTTTTTCCTTCGTGCAGTGCTCAAAATCCACTCATTTGGACTCAAACTTTCAAAACTTATTGAACAGTAGCAGATCAATCAGGATGTCAGTGGTGGCTCAATTAGGTCCTGTTGAAGTTTCGGCCCTGTAGAAATGTGGCGGTTCTGGTCAGGGTGTTTGTATGGACTTTGTCCACCTGGATGTCTAGTTAAGGCCTTCCAAAGTCACTTCTGGCAGCATTAAAAATAGCTGCTTTTTGATTAACAGCTACAGCAGGAATTCACAGGAGAAGTCTCACTGGGCAATTATGTTAGCCTGATGTGAAATATCCTGCATTGCAGCTCTTGACTGAAATGGAAGGCTGTTGGTGAGTGTTTTTTCTTCGTGATCACATTCTTACTTGTTTACTTGGTAATGTGTAAATTATGACCTGAAGAAAAATTTGCCACTAATGCAAATTTACTGCAGAAAAAGTCGAGTGGCCCGATGTGTGAGTTGTTAGTTGGATTGCAAAATGGCCAGACTGCATCCGAGAAAGAAATGATAGTACCATTTTAAAACAAACTATAGCCTTTGGCTCAGAACTTGTATTGATGGCATATTATAATGTTCTCTTGATGGATGAGGTTATGCATTATTATATAGATTCATTTGTTTAACTATCATTTTACAATGGCAAAAACAATGCCTGCTAATTAATTAAATCTCTGGGCAGAAGTATGATACATTAAACAATTTTGGGGGGCCATTTTGCAAACGCTCTTTCCAATAATTTGCAACTATTTTTTCCAATATTCTTTACAATAATTTCCAAAATTAATATGTAGCCAAAACTGCATTCTAGATCAGTAACCACTTGCAATATGGATATTAATTGATTCATAAAGCTGGGAATTATACATTTTTTTTCTTACATTTCAGCAGAATGTTAACACAAGTTTTTGAGTGAATGAATAGTTGAATATATATTTATTATGTACTACTTCTCAAACCTGCAATTAAATTTGTTTGTCCTGTCGACTACAATAAAATAATTTTGGCCGGTTGATTTTGGGCTCTGTGTTATGTACATTACAAATGAAGCAATGGACAGAGCAACAGAGCCAAGAAATATTCTGATTAATGTTTTATACCTATTCAATGCATTTTGCATTGTTATTCATGAATGATTTATTTTAGGCAAAGTAAAGTTCAATTCTAGACTAAGCTGTGTTTCAACATGGGTGTCGAAGGTGTGTTTCTGATCTTCAACTAACGGGAGATACTAAAACTGCTGGAAAATCAGAAATAAGCTGAAATGCCCTTTTTTTCCTGGTGGGTGATAAAATTCTACCTTTGGTGGTTAAAACGTTCTTTTATTAGCAACAATTAAAATTAGTTTCAAATTCGGGATGAATTTGGTCACTATCATTTCTGCTTTGAATTGTGTGTCCACCCAACTCCCATTTTGACTTCCCATCACACATTCTATTAATTCATGACTGAACCTTGGAAATTGTGAAATCCTATTTTCGATTAGCTCATTCCCCTTTCTGTTCGTTGTAAGGTGATGGTGATCTGAAATGGGAAATGTTAAATTGCGGTTTAATTAGTAAGATATTTTGATTTGTGTTTTGCATATTGATGGCTGGAATTAACTCCGAATGACCTCCTTCAGCACTGCATGGATTCTATGGAATCGAACAATTCCTGTTCCCTCTGAAAGAAAGGGGAGCAGAAGTTTCCTTTGCAAATTCGCGTGTGGCATTCTAAGTCTTTATTAATGGACAAGCAGAGAGATGTTGTGGTCTTCTGATGGAGGAAATTTCAATAACCAGGTAGCAGTTATTTTGCCTATTCAATTGGGGTTATGTCAAGGCTGAAGCTATTTGACAGGATTGTTTTCAACATAGATTTTGCTGCACTTCTTACATGAAATGTTTAGTTTTCCATTGAAATAGCCCTTGAAGAGCATTCAGCCTTCCTATTAAAGGCTCTCAGGACTTCAATCAGCTGAGCGCCACTTGTCTCAAGAGCACTTCAGTTCAGCAGCGAAGTACTGAAAAGTGCCAATGTACTTTGCTGCTGTTCATTTCATTTTCCATCAGAGGAAGTCAAGATCTCACAGTTTGGATGTTTAAATTAATCATAACAAATACAAAGAAATCCAGAAAAAAATTGAAAGACGTATTTCATTGCATCCGTATGCAATTTGTAAATTTTAAATTATAGTTTACATTTTGCTTTGTGTGTCAAAACTAAAAGCTCGTTTACATACATAAAAGCAGTTATTTTGGCCAATTTAATAATTCCAGCCGCAAAAGTTCATGCTGTGCTTAATCTATGCTTTTCATTCTGAAAGGCTGAATTCATTATTTTGGTCAGCACTATGCCAGTTCCGAAGCTATTAAGATTAAAATAGGCAGGACAAGTTGAGTGAGCATTTAATAAATCATACAATACTTTATTAATAGGGGCATAGACTACAAGAGCAATAATGTAATGTTGCACTTCTGTAAGACTCTATTTTGGCCTCAGATGGAGTATTGCATTTCGTTCTTGGTCCTATAGTTGAGAAAGAATGTGAAGACATTGGAGAGAGTGTAGAAAATATTCACGGAAATGTTTCCAGGAATGAGGGGCGCGATTCTCCCAAAACGGGAGAAATCGTAAAGCTGCCGTAAAACCCGCCCGGGTTTTACGGCAGCGCGCCCCTTCCCGACGGGGGACCGATTCTGGTCCCCGGTCGGGGCTAGCAGCCCGACGCCGTAGGCTCCGGCAAGACGGGCTTAACGAAAATCGTTAAGCCCGCTTGCCGGAGTTAGCGCCGGCTGACGCGTCATATGACGTCAGCCGCGCATGCGCAGTTTGGAAGACTCCAACCCGCGCATGCGCGGGTGACGTCATGGCGTTTTTGCGCGAAACCCGCGCATGCGCGGGCCGGGTTGCCCCTCAGCCGCCCCGCGAATGGATACTGCGGGGCGGCGGAAGGACAAGTAGTGCGCGGGCATCGGGCCCGCTGCCCGCGATCGGTGCCCACCGATCGCGGGCCCATGGCACCCTTGGCACGGCCGTGGTACGGCCGTGCCAATCGGTGCCATGGTTATTAATAGCGAGTTTGTGACGCCGTTTTTACGAACGGCAAGACCAGGTGTGTTTGCCGTTCGTAAAAACGGCGGAAAGGGCTGGGACTTCGGCCCATCTAACAGCTGAGAATCGCTGCCGGCCGTAAAAAAACGGCGGCAGCGTTTCGGGTCGGGACTTCGGCGGTGGGGGGGGGGGGGTGGGGGAGAATAGCGGGAGGGCGGCAAAAATGTCGGGAAGGCCCTCCCGCTATTCTCCCACCCGTCGTGGGGGGCGGAGAATTTTGCCCGAGAAACTTCAATTGTGAAGATAGACTGGGGAAGTTAGGACTATGTTCGTTGAGAAAGGAAGGCAGAATGGAGACTTGATAGTGGCATTGAAAATCGTGATGATCTGCTTCGAGAGTAGATAGTGATAAACTATTACCATTCATGAATATAACCAGAGAACACAGATTTCAGCAAAAGAAGCAACAGGAAAAACAAAGGTCTGGAATGCACTATCTGAGAGTGTGAACAAAGAACAAAGAACAAAGAAAAGTACAGAACAGAAACAGGCCCTTCAGCCCTCCAAGCCTGCGCCGACCATGCTGCCCGTCTTAACTAAAATTTTCCACACTTTCGGGGCCGTGTCCCTCTATTCCCATCCTATTCATGTATTTGGTGCAGGCAGATTCAATTGAAAGATTCAAAAGGGAATTTGACTAAGTGGAAATGTTACGAGAGAAGGCAGGAGAATGGCACAAAATGGATTGCTCATTTAGAGAGCTGATACAGATGCAATGGGCAAGTTGGCACCTTTTTGCACTGCAACAATTCAGTGATGCTATGGGGCTGCATTCTCCGCCGTTGGAGTGCTCCATTTTTCCAGCAGCCCGTGGGTTTCACGATGGCGTGGGGCTACCACACAATGGAAAACCTCATTGTCCAGCCGGCGTAATGGAGCATCCTGTCAGCGTGCGGAAACAGAAATGTGGCATAGCGGGGCGGAGAATCCAACCCATGATGTCCCAATTTGCAAGACTGCTGCCACAAATGCCAACACTTCTTTCGCATGAATTTACTACTCTGAAATAATTAGCATTTAAATTAATCTCTCTCAAATTAAAACAGTAGTGAAATTAACACCCTGCTTTCTCAAAGTGGAAAGCAGGTCATATCAGAAGATATGTAGATTAGATTAAAAATATGACTTTAAACTTGTTTTCAAAGGGTTAGATTGGAAAGGTTGCCTGATACTGGGAATCTGGATCTGCAGTCAGACAGAACATTTGCCCAGATGGCTTCAGTTACTGAGTTTGCTGAAATAAACAATAAATGTTCACACTTGAAGGAATTGAATGTCTTATCCTTTATGAACCTTGCAGGATTAGTCTCAGGGCAACCTTTATCAAGGTATGAATATTAACTAGTTTAACTCGCTAACTGGCCTGGATTTTACTGCCAAACTTCCTGTGAAGGGGAAATGGAAATATCGCAGATTCACATGTTCAGGGTGAGTTTTGTTCGGAAATGCAGGTAAGATCTGGTTGATCTATATTAAGCAGAGAGCTACGATGGCCCAGGGTAAATCCAGGGCTGTCTGAGTGATTGGATTGGCCAAAAAGAAAGTGTTACTTACATAATTAACAAGGAGGATAAAGTTGAATATATTTTAATTGATTACATTGCAAGGAGAAACTGAAATTAAGTGGAAGGAAGATTCATTACCCTTGAGCATTCAATTCATGATTATAAAATAATCCAGCTTAATGATATCTATTTTGTCCTTATTGTGTGGAAGTTGATTGAGAAAAGAAAGCTGGTGAAGAGCAACAGGGAACAGGGGGAAGAAAAATTAAACAAAGCAAATGAGAAGGACAGAAGACTGGGTAAAGCCACGAAGATGAAGACAAACAATGATAGATAGAGTTAAAAAGCAGGGAGGGAAGCACAAGCACCAAATCAAAATGTCTCCAAGCTGCAAGATCGTACAGGAAGAGACTGGTGCAGAAAGCCATGCCACTGAACCAATCAAAAGGAATTACAACAGAATACTATTTATGGATGAGGAGGAGGAGGCTAGGTGGATGGAACACTTTCGAGAGATCCTCAACCATCCCAACCCCAGCTCCACTTTTTTGAGTTGCGTGACAGCACCATACATCAGAAGCGAAACGTTAACCTGGGAGAAACCATCACATCAGGGTCCAAAGACACATCAATAGCCTGACAAACAACAACTCCATTAATGTGATGCCAGTAGATATATTGAAACACGGCCAGAATGCTAGCAGAATGGAGCTCATGGACCCTTTCAACAAGATCTGGATTGTGGAGGAAAGAGGAAATCATCAAGCTAACACAGAAAAGGAACCTCTGTGACTGCAATAGCTGGAGGGGCATATGAGCACCTGTCAAGGTCTTCAGTACGGTGCCCATCAACAGAGTAAAAGCAAAAGTAACCTTTGTGAAAAACAGGCAGACTTCTAGGGTGTCAGATCATTCTGTGAGAAAATCTATATGCTCAGGAACATTATAGAGCAGAGCACAGGGTATGAGAAACCATGGGTGAGATTCTCCGACCCACCCCCCGCCGGGTTGGAGAATCGCCAGGGGAGGGGGGGGGGGGGCGTGAATCCTGCCACGCCGCTCCGATGCCGGTTGGCGAATTCTCTGCCGCCGGTTTTCGGGCGGAGGTGGGGATGGCGCCGCGCCGGTCGGGGGCCGTTGTCAGCACCCCCCGGCAATTCTCCGGGCCCCGATGGGCCGAGCAGCCGCCTGTTTTCGGCCAGTCTCGGCAGGACCTGGCTTGTCGATTGTCGACGAGGTCCTCGGGGCGGGCGCGGGGGGATCCGGCCCTGGGGGAGGCCCCCACGGTGGCCTGGTCTGCGATCATGGCCCACCGATCTGCGGGTGGGCCTGTGCCTTGGGGGCACTCTTTTTCCCTCCGCGCCAGCCTCTGTAAGGCTCCGCCATGGCTGGCGAGGAGAAGAAACCCCCTACGCATGCGCAGGAAACACACCGGCGGTTCTGCAGCAGAACATGCTTGCAGTCCTGAGCATGCGCCAACTGACGCCGGCCAGCGGCGGCCGTTTGGCATGGCACCAACGCTTATAGCACCGGACTAGCCCCCGGAAGTGCCCGAAGCCGGAGTGGTTCATGCCACTCTTGGCATCAGTACCGGCCGCCCTGCCAATTGCGGGAGAATCCCGCCCCATTTGTTTTCAACTTCATTGATTGTAGGAAGGCTTTTGACAGCATACAGCAGCAGTCACTCTGGTACATGCAAACATAGGAACAACGAGCATGAGAAGGCCAGTCAGCCCCATGAGCCTGTTCCGCATCTAATAGGATCATGGCTGATCTGATAGTAGCCCCAAATTTGCATCCCACTTACTCCCGATAACCTATCACCTCCTTGCTGCCAAGGATCTATTCACCTCGGCGTTCAAAAATTTTCAAAGACTCTGATGTGTTGGGTACTCTGGATCTGTGGATTACCTTAGCAGTAACATAGACAGGCTACCAACACTTGTAATAGTACAACTCTATTTTATTTAACTAAGAGCTGTTGAACATACTTGCACTGTGGGTCGACACTATGTTAGATTGATTGAAGACCTATGCCTAACCTGACCAGCCTATACTGCTAGCACATGGTGAATGTTTGTACTACTGACTGCGGGCTCTGTCTGTCTCAGAGGCTGCATCCCGAATGAGTGGGAAAACTAGTGCCCTCTGGCTTTATAGTGAGCATGCCCTAACTGATGATTGGCTGCTGTGTTGTGTGTGTTGATTGGTCTTGAAGTGTGTCAGTCAGTGTGTGTCTCTGCACCATCATATACTGATGTGTATATTGTGACAGACTCTGGGCGCAATCTAATGGAAAAGTTTCATTTCAGCTGGGTTTGGCTGGGTGTTTTTACCCGGCTTTGTAGGTGAGTCCCCCACCACTATCTAACCACACCTAGTCATTTCTTTGGGCCCGAGGGAGTTTTCGTCGGGCTGACCCACATGTATTTTTTCGTCCCTGAGGAGTTGAACACACTGGCCAGACTGGCTCCTCAGCTCGGGCCACCATTTTGAAAGGGTGCCCCGATCTCTAAGTGAGCTTGAGTGTCCCCTATTTCCCCTACCTATGGGCAATGTCACCCACCCCATACACATGGGCATAACCTCACCCCTCCTCCAAGTGAGGCTACCCCGCTATGGGATCGTTGAGGGCCCTCCCTTTTCAGGCTTTCCCACGCCCTCTTATTGGCACCCCCCCTTCATACCCTCAACTTTCCAGAGGCCCCTTCACACTAGCCCTTTGCCCCCCACCCTTCATACCCCCTCATCTGTCCCTTCATGGGCATGGCTCCCCTCAGGCCCTGACCCTTGGCAGTGCCACACTGGCACTGGCACCCTGACATGTGCTCCTGCCAGCCTAGCAGTGCCAGGTTGGAACTAGCACGGTGGCAACCTGGCACTGCCAAGGTGTCCAGGAAGAGACCCAGGGTGCCACCCTGCTCTGTGCCTGACCACCCAGGGGCCCCCAATGGCCAGGGAGACCCCCCAAGGTCCCGTTCCACATCTGTGTGGATCAGTACTAATTGGCACCCGCTGGGGTCTCCTTGGGGAGGCTGATTGATGCCCGGAGCCTGTTAGAACCAGCATCAGCATGGGGTTAAGTGGGTTCTTAAAAACCCAGCTAACCGTGCAAGACATGGGACCTGCCCAACGTGGTCAGGACCCAGATTGTGACATCACACGACATCCAGTTAGATTTTGCAAGGTGTTGCGACCATTGGGGATCCTGGGGGAGGCCTCTCCCGGCATATACTGCCACATCCCACTCCGATTCTGGTGGGATGCGGTCAGTAGATCACGTCCTCTGTTTCCTCCACCTTTTCAGGAAAATAATTCCAAGGACTCGTGACTCTCTGAGATAAAACATTTCACCTACATCTCCATTTTAAATGGGCCATCCCTTATTTTTAAACTGCCACCCTCAGTTTTCGATTCTACCACAAGGGATAACATCCTTTCCACATCCATCCTGTCCAGACCTCTCAAGACCCCTTGAAACAGATTGCCTCTTCCTCTTTGAAACTCCAGTGAATACAAGCCTAGTCTGATGAAGCTTGACACCATCCAAGGCAAAACAGCCTACTTGACTGGGACTGGTACCCCTTCAATTAACATTCACTCCCTCCACCACTGATGGACAGAGGCTACAGTGTGGACCATCTACAAGATGCACTGCAGGAACTCACCAAGGCTTCTTAGGCAGTAGCTTTCAACCCGCAGCTGCTGGCATTTAGAAGGACAAGGCTAGAAGATACCTGAGAACACCACCATCTGGATGTTTCCCTCCAAGTCATTCATCATCCTGACTTGGAAATATACCACCGTTCCTTTACTGTTGCAGGGTCAATATCCTGGAATTACCTCCTAATAGCACTGTAGGACATCAGAGACTGCAACGGCTCAAGAAGGCAGCCCACCACCACCTTCTCAAGGACAACTAGGGATGGGGAATAAATGCTGGCCGAGCCAATAATGCTCAAATTCCGGAAATGAATTTTGAAAAAAGGCATGGAAGGGAACAACAAAGCTGTCACGTAAATTGGATGTCGTTCACTAGCGCTGCGTATGTGAAATCTTGGGCAATTCATGGGGAGGCAGCATCACCAATGAAGCAATGCTACAGAGGACTGGTCGGTGGGACTTGTGGGACATCGCAACAGAGAGTTGACAGAGGCTGGAAGGATTCCTATTTCACCTACTGGACATATGCCCTTCTCAAGTTGCAGAGTAAAGGATGTAACCAGGTGGAAGAAGAAGACAGGCACTGATAAAGAAGACATGGTGATTGCCATTTAAAGAGGACCTCCAAGAGTGGGATACTACCTGGGCTAGTGGTAAAGTCATGTAATGAACTGGGACCAGTGGCAGAGTCTTACTGCCCAGAAGATCAAAGTCCTCACTAAGTCCTGTAACATTCAAGTGTTAATTAGTCATGGAGGAATCAGTTAATTCAATAAGGGGTTATCATTGCCCTTAGATTTCACTATTGTTGGGCAGCACGGTGGCCTAGTGGTTAGCACAACCGCCTCACGGCGCTGAGGTCCCAGGTTCGATCCCGGCTCTGGGTCACTGTCCGTGTGGAGTTTGCACATTCTCCCCGTGTCTGCGTGGGTTTCACCCCCACAACCCAAAAATGTGCAGAGTAGGTGGATTGGCCACGCTAAATTGCCCCTTAATTGGAAAAAATAATTGGGTAATCTAAATTAAAAAAAAAAAAAGATTTCACTATTGTACGTCCAAATAATGGGTTGCAAAACAAAATTTCAAGACTAACAGATGAGTAAATTAGGTGGATTGGCCATGCTAAATTGCCCCTTAATTTCCAAAGATGTGCATGGGGTTACAAGGAAAGGGTGGGGGAAGTGGGCTTAGGTAGGGTATTCTTTCATAGACTCGATGGGCCAAATGGCCTCCTTCTGCACTACAGGTATTTCAGGGTTCTTTTTGTAATGGAAATAGATCAGTGCACCAGGCACTATTTGCAAAGCAAACACAAGTATTGCAAGGGCATAAAATAGCTCTTTTTCCTAAAAATAGATGTTGATACTGGGTGAATTAGAATTTTGGAAAATTAGATCAATAGGATTTTGCATTTGAGTGTAATTTGATGGTGAAGCTCCAGATTATAAATGTGGTTATTCAAACGACAATGGGAATTTGTGACTGAGTGAGGTCTAACTGTAACTTCATCAGCTGATCAAAAACATATTGAACTGTTGAAAGAGGATGTGATTTAAAAAAAAAAAACAAGAAATGACACTAACTAATGGTGGCTACCATAAGTCACCTGATGTCTGATATTGCAGTTTCCTACATGGATTACACTTCAGACAAGCTTTAACATGTTGCATATAATTTCAAACCTGGGGTGGGGTGTCTAGGTCCAGTTCAAAAAGGGACTATTGAAAGCGGGGCACAGTGCAAAGGGCTGGATGTTAATAAATTGTAATTCTGTGAAGACTACTATCTGGCCAGGCTCCATACCCAAAAGATGACCAAACCCCCATGTGGGAGGATGAAGTCACCCCATCTTCCATTGGTTTTCTAATTTTGCAATGTGTCACAGGTTGATTTCTGAGATGAAACATCAAAATATTCTGTAATTGATGATGACTGCAGACATGGAAATTAAATCTCTTTGGAATATGCATCTGCAGCAGGGTTTTAAGAACTGGTTTTGTCAAGCCAGAGTTAGAGAAGGAAATACATCAGAGGAGTCTTAAAAAAAAGCTGCTGGCAGAGCATTAAGGAATCTCTCTGTCTCTCTTATGTTAAGAAAAACCCTATCCCTTAACAGGTAAAAAAGCATTTGCAGCGTTAGTAAATTTCCACCGGAAAGAAGTTCCAGGATTTCAGCAAAGGTAGCTTACGGATTCAAGAAGGATATTGTCTCCAGCAAGTGCAACTATATGGCTGTTAATTAAACTCTGGAATCCTAAAGCAACCAGAATTGCCGCAATGTTTAACAATCGATAAATTGATACCTCAAAGGCAAGCAAATGGCTTCTAATCCTACACTTGTTAAACTTTTATTTGTACTCTATTATTTCTAACTTCTGATACCTGTGTGTGTGTGTGGGAGACATTGCGTCTTTTATTTATTTTTTCTCCGGTTCAGTGGCTTATAAACTTGGTCTTTCTTTGACTCAAGAACATCTTGTTGATTGGCTCCTTATTGTTCACTGCATTGAAATTGGAAGATACATTTGGATTTGAAAATGGCACCCCTGGGGAAAATAAATTTGAAACCCTTTTGTTGTGACCAAAAGAGGAGGTTAAATAGAGGGGTGCTAGTTCAACCCTCCTCACCTGGTCGCAACGCCAGATAAAGATATCAATAAATCTGGAGGGAGAGAATAGAAATGGAATTAAGGCACAGATCATAATTAATTGAAGAACAGACGTGAGCAACTGGGTGGCCTACTTGAGTTCTTGCGTTCCCATATGACAATAGCTTAAAATTAAGGTGTCACTTTAAATCTCTGTGATGTCAGAGATTCATTCAGGTGGCACAGATGATGGATTTGGCAAAACAAAAATCAATTACGTTGGTTCCACAAATTTTACTGTATAAAATTAAGTCCTTGTTTGTTTGGGCAGCAAATATTTGTGTTTTGTTTCCCAAAAGCAAACCTATTGAAGTAGCAGTAAATTACACATTTGTATGCTTGCTTATGCATGCCAAACGGTTAATCAGAAAATGTAGTTTTAGTGATATTTGATGCTGGATCTCCAGGTTGTTAATATGTTCATTCAAAACTGCCACGAGGATTAATTAAAGGAACATTGTACAGAATCCCACAGGATATATTATGGGAAAGCCATGATACGTTCTATGGTTTGTTCTCCGGAAATATTTTTTTTCTTTGACATTTCACTAGTTGAAAAATTATCATTAATTAGTGAAGGGGAGAAAAAAGTATGCAGGTAATTTCTCTTCAACAAAAGCCAAGTTAACATCTGATTTCTTGCGCAAATGGAAACTTCGTAGTAGGTATGGGAATCTTGTGCAAGTGATTTAGCTTAATTTTCTAGATCATTGAGTGTTTCTTGAATATATCCACAACTGGAATAAACTGTGACTGAGTTTCAGAAGAAAGAAGGTGGAATAATGGCCGGGATTCTCCGGTATCTGGCGGGCGGGCCGTACCGGCGCCAAAGAGTGGCGTGAACCACTACGGCATTGGGCTGCCCAGAAGGTGTGGAATCCTCCGCACCTTCGGGGGCTAGGCCGGCGCTAGAGTGATTGGCGGTGTGTCAACCGGCGCCGAAGGGCCTCCGTCGGCCAGCGTGAGTTGGCACATGCACATTCCCAGAACCGCTGGCGTGATTCCTGTGCATGGCCAGGGCGTTTCTTCTCCGAGCTGGCCATGGCGGAGCTTTACACAGACCGGCGCGGAGGGAACGTGTGCCCCCACAGCACAGGCCTGCCTGCAGATCGTAGGCCCTGATCGAGGGCCAGGGCACCGTGGGGGTCCCCCCCAGGGCCGGATCCCCTCGTGCGCCCCCCCAAGCCCCCTCCCGAGGACTCCGCAGGCCGCCCTCAGAGCTAGGTCCCACCGGTACAGACCTTGTGTATTTCATGCCGGTGGGACTGGCCGTAAACAGGCGGCCGCTCGGCCCATCGGGGACTGGAGAATCGCCTCGGGGGCCTCGGCCAATAGCCCCGGACCGGCACAGCGCAATCCCCGCCCCCACCAAAAAACCGGAGCCGGTGAATTCAGCAGCCGGCGTCTGAGCGGCGGGGCAGGATTCACGCCGCCCCCAGCGACTTCTCCAACCCGGCGGTTGGTCAGAGAATCCCGCCCAATGTTTTAGGATACATCCTTTGGTTTTTATCTAAAGCAAATATGGTATGTGCCAGTATTTCTAATGAATGGGTTGAGGATATTGTTATAACAAAATCCCAGTATGTACTTTCCCAATGTCGATGTGAACAGATGCATGTAAAATTTTATCAATGTATCCTCAATGGGTGAGATAAATTATGGGCAAGATCTTCAGGCTTTCAAGCCAGTGGAATCTTCGAGTCCCGCCTATAGCACATCCACCCATGGGTTTTCCAACGGCATGGAGTGGATTCAATGGGAAATCCCATTGAGCAGACGATTCCACCACCAGCCAACGGTGGGCCACCTCCTTCCACTGAGAAACACACCATGGAGAGGCCAGAGAATCTCCCCCTATATCTCAGCTGTTTAATACAATTGATACAGTATGTGAATAAACTGAGGCTCACAAAATCTTGTAATTCTGGTGACCTGTATTATAGTCAGAAAGATCTTGGGTGTGATTTAACAGCTTCCATGTGCCTGGTGAGACTTTGTGTGAGCTGGTTAGATTGCAGGAGTCACCTAAATCGGAAACCTCACCAGGTACCAAGCGGTTTGTGATCTAACCGGCTCGTTCCTGTTGGTGGATTCCTGAACTCGCCTGGGTGCAGCAAGAAACCAATAATCACCAATCAAGGCCAATCTCCATCTCATTAAGGCACCTAATGGCCTTCGGGGATCTAATTGACTCACCAGCGAGAGGTCATGCCAGCGATGATTAGTACTGGTCCACACAAAATTAGACAAAGCAGAACAGAACCTGGAGGGTCTCCCAGGCCATTGGATAGGGCAGGGTGGCACTATGGCTCTGCCCCTGGCTTCCAGACACCTTAGCGCTGCTCAGTTGGCACCCTGGCACTGCCAGTGGGAGTGATGGGTCAAGCAGTTAGGCAATAACAACTCACGTTTGACAGGTCCTCCGGGTGGAGCCAAGTGGTTCCTCACCTCTGCGGCATCTAGCAACCTCCGCGTGGATGTCCGGCCTGCCCTCAGCCACCCCAGTCACCTCCAGGGCCCGCTTGTCAAAGGAGGTGAGGATTCTTAGGTCTGACACCCGTTGCCGGTCTAAGCCGTCTCTTGGTGAATGTTGGAGAGCTTTTCCTGATGAGACATGGAGAGGGCATCGTTAGTCACCATATGTGTGGTTCGAGGGGAGATGTGAAGGAAGTGTTGGGGTGTTTAGGGGACCGGGCTGAAGAAGGGCGGGTTGGAGTTGCATGGAGAGTTGAGGGGGTGGATGCTCGTATGGGGGTGGAAAGGTCTTGTGTGTGTGTGTGTGTGTGTGTGTGGGGGGGGGGGGGGGGGGGGGGGGGAGGGGAACGTTGGTATCTACTCACCCGTGCTGTCCGGTGTAGGTCGTTGACCTTTTTTCGGCACTGGAGGCCAGTCCTCCTGGTCACACTCCCCGAGCTTACAGCCGCCATCACCTGTGGGACTCTTGGGGGAACAGGACATCTGCAACAGGTCTGCATGCCCAAATCTTGGGACCAGTCTCCTGGGCGCCATTGCTGAGAGCGGACTAGGATTGGATGAGCAAGTGCTGCTTAAGTGCTACTCAACCTTGTTAGTGGGGTGCTGACAAGCGCGGTGCTGGCGAACCATCATTTGCGATGAGAAGCCTGTAGGGCCTTGTTAAGTGGATTTATTAATGTTGAATAACATTGTCGGCCTCGCTGGGCCAAAACTCGGGAAGCTGGCGACAGTTCCCGCTCGCTTCCACGCCTGGAAATCTTTCCGGAGAAGCGGGCCTATCATCTGCGTATTATGTTTTTTTTACTTATTCGTTGTCTGTATTTGTGCTTTGCTGGCAAGACTCTCATTTCTAGTCCATCCTTATTTACGTTTGCGAAGGCAGTAATAGGCTTTTCTCTTGAACCATTACAATCGGTGTGATCCCACAATGCAATTTAAAATATATATATTTTATTCAAGTCATTTTCATATAAAGAAACAAAAGCGGAAGAACAACCACACAACGTTATAAGCAATGTGTGACCGCTCATTCCATGGCCGCTACCCAAAGTCTCCCTCACAATGCAATTATTAAGAGAGTTTCAGAACCTTGACCCAGGGACAATGATGTTCACTCCTCTTTGAGTGATGCAGTTACTGTTAACTATTCTTACTGGTAGAATAATTTTTGAGTTTTGCAGATTATTCAAGTCCTGCTGGGGCAAATTAAGTCCTTTCCTACCGTAGAATCTAATTTCAATAAAAATTCCAGATTTTCTGCTGATTCCTATTCTTGAAGTTGAAAGAAAAAGATACAGCTATAATCTGGTCAAGCAGCAAGCTCAGCTATAAGTCTGTCACTTGATACCGACATGGTTATTAAATCAGCCAGTCATTGTCAGTTGATCAGTTCTTCAATGATGAGAGGTGACACACAATGTGCCACTGGGTAGACACTAGGTCAAACAAATGTCCAAAGGAGTGGACCCAATTTAATAAATAATACTCTAACTGAAGCAGTCCATGTCCAAATGCAGCAAGACCTGGACAATATCCAGGTTTGGGCTGACAAGTGACATTCTCAGAATAGCCATGATCGCATCTCATATTTGTTAGAATATGTGTGCACCAGATGTGAACTGACACTTTACCTTTAGGATATGGGTATTATATGTTGGAATTACTGACCATTTTGCACTGGAAAGATCGTGGTACGATTTGCTTTAAAGTTTGACCTTTTTTTGCAATCAACATGTTAATGTATCAGAGAATGAGTATGGAAGATGTGTATTAAATTCAGGTCGGCAATTTATGGAGTAGGCCTGCTCACAATTGACTCTGGCACTGATGGAGAATATTCATAAGAACATAAGAACTAAGAGCAGGAGTAGGCCATCTGGCCCCTCGAGGTTGCTCTGCCATTCAATGCCAGATCATGACTGATCTTTTTGTGGACTCGGCTCCACTTACCCACCCGCTCACCGTAACTTTTTATTTCCTTACTGTTCAAAAATCTATCTACCTCTGCCGTAAAAACATTTAACGAGGTACCCCTCTGCAGACTTTCAGTGTCCTCTGCAAACTTGGCTCTCCCACTCATCTTAGTGTCATCTGCAAACTTTGACACATTACACTTGGTCCTCAACTCCAGATCATCTGTGTAAATTGTAAACAATTGCAGACTCAACACTGATCCCTGAGGCACACCACTAGCCACAGATTGCCAACCAGAAAAACACCCATTTATCCCCACTCTTTGCTTTCTGTCAGTTAACCAATCCTCTGTCTATGCTAATACATTACCCTTACCATCCTGCACCTTTATCTTCTGCAGCAGCCTTTTCTTTGTCGAATGCTTTCTGAAAATCCTGATACACCACATTCACCAGTTCCCCGTTGTCCACTGCACTCATAATGTCCTCTAAAGTATTCCACTAAATTAGTCAATCATGACTTGCCATTCATGAACCCATGCTGCATCTGCCCAAAGGCACAATTTGTACCCAGATGTCTCCCTATTTCTTCCTTAATGAGAGATTCAAGCATTTTCCTCACTACAGAAGTTAAGCCTATGCTTACCCACTTTTGTTTCTACCTCCTTTTATAAACACTGGCATTATATTTGCTGTTTTCCAATCTGCCAGAACTGCCCCAGAGCCCAGAGTCCAGCACATTTTGGAAAATTACCATGGGTGCATTTCCTATTTCCCCGGCCACCACTTTTAGTACCCTAGGATGCATTCCATCAGGGCCAGGAGACCTGTCTACCTTTAGCCCCATCAGCTTGCTCAACATTACCTCCTTTAGCGTGTTAATGATAATTTCTAGCTCGTCACCTGCCATAGCCTCTTTTTCTTTATAGCTTTCCTCGAGGCTTTCTGTTGACCTTTAAATATTTGCCAATCCTGTAATTTCCCACTAATCTTTGCCACTTTGTATGCCTTTTCTATCAATTTGATACCCTCCATTATTTCCTTAGATATACATGGCTGATTATCCTTTTTCCTTGTGTCCTTCCTTTTCACTGGTATATACTTTTTCTGAGCACAGTGAAAAATCTCTTTGAAAGTCCTCCAGTCTGCCTCAAATGTCCCACCACAATGTCTTTGCCCCCAATCTACCTTAGCCAACTCCTCCCTCATTCCATTGTAGTCTCCTTTGTTTAAGCACAAGACACCGGTATTGGATTTTACAGTGTCACACTCCATCTGCACTTTAATTTCAACCATACTATGATACTATGAACCATACTTCTGCGAGGATCCCCAACTATGAGTTCATTAATTATTCCTGTCTCGTTACACAGGACTAGATCTAGGATAGCTTTCTCCCTCATATGTTCAAGGAAACTATCGCGGACTCAATTTTTTTTGTGAACAATTCAGATTCTTAATATCAAGGTAGTTTTCTTCACCTTTCCAACAGCAAGGGCAAGTTTGTGGGGATCCTGAGTGGTAATATTTGAATGCAACAGTTTTGAGCAGAAATGTATTTGGACCTGCTCTCATTCTGTCTCTCCTATGCAGTCATATGTGTGAGAAATTCTGTTTATATTCATTGTTGAGGTTTTCGTCTCTGATAAAGTTCACAACAAAATGAGTGGTAGCTACTCCAAGCAATTGCTTCATTAGATTGTCTGAGTTGAGTGCCCAAAACATACAATTAAAAATCAAGGACATCATTCAGAACTGCTGGAATTATATAGACAAATACGCATTAGGCAAAATATCAAAGGTTATCCTTTTAGGTCAATACAGGCCTCTCCCCCCCCCCCCCCCCCCCCCCCCCTATTCTCCTTACAATATTTCAGATATAAATTAATTCTTCAAAAATATGTTTCTGAACAGCCAGCGGGTACTAAGGAAAGGAAGGACACATGATGCATTTTTATTGGTGATAACCCTCATGAGAATCACATCGATCTCCTCATCGGGCTCGTGGAGTACGGGTTTCCATGGTAACACGTTGAGGCCCGCCCAGCCTGGATTCATTACCAAGCCCTTTAAATGCCGTCCTAGACTTGGACCGGGAGTTCTGTTAGTCCCGGACTGGTACTGCACTTGCAGGTGTGGCTTTACGTTTGAGTGCAGAATAAATCTGGTTGAACTTTCCTTTTCGTGTCTTATGGATTACTACAATATATTGTTTTGTGTTTGCATATCCAAGAATGCAATGCTTAACAGTTACACATAATAATAATTTTAAGTAAGACTCTGAAGAGATGTATTGAAATTGTCAACTGTTTCAACAATACGTTAATATAAGTCCCTTATAAGAATATCAATGAATCTGTTGAATAATCACGACAATTACAACTTGTCTCTGAGCTAGCGGTATCAGCGCCATTTGTTAATGCCTTCCACATGTGATGATGTCATGCTAATTGCTTGTCACTGAGCAGTCCCATCAGACCAGTTTTTTTTCCACATGAGCTCCTCTGTGGGGTCCTGTTGCTCTGTTTATCTGGCTTTAAATATGGTCACCTTCCTTAATCCTAATTATGTTTTGCTCTAGAGTCGCCGGGTATCTATCGATACCGCCACAAGGTTCATACCCAAATACTGATCAAAGAACCAACGCACCAGTTAGTTAGTTCAAAGTCAATACTATTTATTTACACACAATAATCTCTAGTCATGCACAAATACCATGAACTAAACTATCTCTCACGCTAACGCCTATACTTAACTTCGGGTGCCCACTCAGTCACAGGAACAATGGCCGTTGTTCGGATCTGAGGCTGTTGGGTGCGAAGGTGTAACAGGAGAATAGCTAAGGTCGTCCATCTGCTGGTTAGCGTTGACCTTGGACTTACTTGCTTCAGATGCAGCTGGTGGACGGGTCTCTCCGCTTCGAGAGCCGAGTCCAAGAGAGCGATTCTCTCTCGGGGGCTTCTTCTTATACCCAAAGGGGCTTCACGTGCTTTTGGGCAGGCCTTGAACTTCGCCCCAATTAATTCAACTGCATCTTGATCATCGGTATCGATCTCGACCAATAAAGGGGTGGGTGCCCTGATGGCTGGGCGTGTCTTAGGTGGTCGTTGGCCTTGCTTTGTTTGTGGCTTGCTGGCGCCGGGGTGTCTGCCTTAGTATCAGTTACTTGAATGTTACTCCTTTGTTCCTGGAGGTGGGTCATCAATATGCTAATTGCCTTACAGTTTCAGTCTCGTCTGGGAGTTGCCTTCTCAATACGCATCCAGGCTCTGTGCCTGCCTGCTTTCTTAGCATTGTCCATGTTTCCCTATAGTCTTTGCAAACATCCATTTTGTATTCTGGAAGTGGCCATCCCAGAAGGCTACAGTCCTTACACATCCCTTTCATCAATTTAGCAGTGGAACAGACGCACTGGATTAACTGAATCAAGAGAATGCCCTTAGAATCTATGCAAATCTCAACATTGCTGTCAGCGTGATCAGCTTTCTTTGAAACTGTTGTTGTTTGTTCCTCAAAGAAAGCATCTGCCAAATATGTCTCAAAACAGAGTGAATACAGACTAATAAACAAAAGAAATGAGTTGGATCAGTAGAAAGAGGTCAATCGCCTCAACCGATAACAGGTTAGTGCTTCAAGTTTTCTATTTTCCTAACCTAAATAACAATCAGAAAAAGCAAAAGCTAACAAACAGTTTCAAAAAGGCTGACAGCTCTGAAACAACCTTAGATATTAGCCTGTGACACAGCAAAGTACAATATTATACTGAAAGTGCAGTCAGACATGGGATTGTAATTTAAATTGCAGTTAAACACAAAATGTGTTTGTTTACATATTGGGGGGAGATAAACCAAAGTTCTTTAAAGCCTGAGGGGAAAGGCGTACAAGTGTTGAAAGCATAACATTTATCCTGTACAATGGTTTCAGGCAATCAGCTAGATTCAGAAGAATTAGACCTTTGACACTTGGCACATTTTCCAATGTTTTGATATTTATGGTGTACTTTGGCAATATAAAGGGCTGTGTTTAATGCAGCCTGTTGCGGTGGGAAACATGATGGCTGAGCACATTTAAGGCTTACAGGGGGGCTCTGTATAGTCTCCCCGCAGTTGCAAAACCACTCCCGATAAAGTCTGAGGATGGAAGGGGCTGATACAGGATTCCCAGCCACTGATGGTGGGAACTCAACTAGGCTCATTAAATGAACCCAAGGACACCCCTTATCCCTGACTCCACCGCGATCTTAGCTTCTGTACTGAAGCACGCACCAGAGATTCTGCATTATTTCCTGCCTGCATCCCCTTGTTCCAAAGGGAGTGAAGGGTCCCACCCACAATCATTTTGATTAACAAGTGTTAAAATCTGGACCCACAAAGTGCTGATTTTGCACATCAGACATGGATGTTTGGTATGTATGAGTGGATGAATCAACACAGGCACCCTGTCAGCACAAAGGAGGTCATTTGGCCTAACTTGTTTGTGACAGCACTTTTGATAGATATATTCAATTCAGCCCACTGCCCTGCTCTTTCTCCACAATCGTATAAATATTTTCCCTTTTAAATATTCTTACAATTCTCTTTCGAAAATGTATTATCCATTTTGTTTCCAGCATGCTCTCAGCACGTGTATTCAAGCTTCTAACAGCTCACCATGTGAAAAACAATCTTCAGATCACCTCTGGTTCTTTTTCAGCTCCCCTTACACCTGTCTTTTCTGGTTCTCAATCCTTCTGCCAATGAAAGCATTTTCTCCTTACTTTATCAAAATCCTTAATGATTTTAGTCACCTCTATCAAATCTCCTTTTAACTTTTCTGTTCTAAAGCAAACAGGCCAAGTCTCCCCAGTTCCTCATGCCACTCTAGTAAAGCATTTCAACACCCTTTCCAAGGCTCTAACATCCTTCTTGAAGGATTTCGTAGATTTCATAGAATTTACAGTGCAGAAAGAGGCCATTCGGCCCATTGAATCTGCACCAGCTCTTGGAAAGAGCACCCTACCCAAGCCCACACCTCCACCCTATCTCCATAACCCAGTAACCCCACCTAACACTAAGGGCAATTTTTTGGATACTCAGGGCAATTAACATGGCCAATCCACCTAACCTGCACATCTTTGGACTGTGGGAGGAAACCGGAGCGCACACAGGGAGAACGTGCAGACTCCGCACAGACAGTGACCCAAGCCGGGAATTGAACCTGGGACCCTGGAGCTGTGAAGCAATTGTGCTAACCAATATGCTACCATGCTGCCTATAATGGTGTCCAAAATTGAACATAATGCTCCAGCTGAGACTTTAGTGGTCAGAGATTTAGTGTAACTCCCTTGCTTTTGTATTCCATACCTCTATTAATAACATTAAGGATCACATTTAAAAAAAAAAAAACAGCATCTCATCTGTCAATGATGCAAAAATAAATGTCCAATCTCTTTCCACTTGTGCAACACATTACACAGCATTGTGATCTTATCACAAGCTTCAGAAATGAAGCCCAGCTCTTCCGATTATTCTCGTTCAAAGCACAGGATGAAATAACTTACAAAACACTTTTTTTTTTGATGAAGGCAGTGCCTCTTTAAAAATGCTTCAACAAATAGACTGATTTTGGAGTTAAATACTTTCCATTTATGGTATTTGACCCTGCAGTTAACGAGTGACACCCTCCATTTTGCCACATTGACTCTGGAAAGTGTGGATAATTGTAATATTCAGTCTCTAACATTTGAAGAATAAAATTCTTATCTAAGTTTGCATGAATGTGATTGTGATCACATTTTTAATCCGAAATTATTTTGTACCTCATGAGAGTGTGGAACTAAATGCTGACAAATTCGGGGATATATAGTCTACACTCAAGAGTTCAAAAAGAGCTTTTAAAACTCCCCAGATGCTGGAATAAACCCCAGTAAATTAGAAGGTCAGAAATGATTTTTCTATGTCAGACAAAATGTGAAAAATCCGAGACAGTGGAGGAAGCAAGAGGGGTGATGGTGAGGTGGAGCTGGGTTCCATTGGTGTAATTGGCTATGGGGATAGTTGAGGTCTATTTGTGAGAGCAGTCAAAATGATGATTTAATGACTTATCTTCACCTCTGTCAGGGCAGCATTCCCTCAGTACTGCTCTGAAGTATCAGTCTAGATTATGATAGTAAAATTACTAGGGGATTCTCTTGCTTGCTAATGGAAGAGTCACAGAACAGAAAAACAGTCATTGAGAACCTCTACAGAATTTTACCAAACATGTGCACAAGTCACTGCTGTATAGTTTGAATCCATAATCATTTAACATGCAGGTGAGCTGTTAACAAATAAGCCAAAGCTAACTTCGTTTGACATAATTCTGTTCCGAAACAGATTAATCTTCATTTTAAAATGAGTTTGCAGTTGAGATCAGCTTGATCTGATTTTAGTGTTCAAGTGAATATTACATCCATGAGGTCAAATGTATATCAAACAAAATCAGAAGCAGTAGACACGAGTTTCTATAATCAAACATTGGACCTTGTTAAGATCGGCATTGAGATTGTGATGGAGAAGCAGCAGGTCGAAGTAATGGTAAGGCAAGAGAACGTAGACTAGTAATTGGCACGAAAGATTGAAAAAATTGACAAGAAACCTCAGGGGACGTTGTACTTTTTCTATAATTAGCACAGGTTTGAGGCTGGAAAGCTGTGGTTGAAACAGATCAAAAGCTTGGATGTGGTGCTGCTAACTGCTATGTGGGAGACCACTAAAGCAGCTGCATGAAAGGAAGATTTTGGAAAAATCAAAAGTGGGTGAATGAGTGCTGACAAGAGGAGAGTTAGGATACATCGAGTGTGGCTGAGACCATTCTTAAAGATGCAAGTGAAAGCAGCCATGGCAGAAATGACCACTCTCGTTCGTAAGCCCCTTTTGCGAGATGATACAGTGCCCTCAGAATGACACACATTCTTTGGTTAGCAAATGTACGACCAACGAGAGTTCTTTCTTTACTGTAAGTTGTTTCAGTTGCTGACCATAAAATAGTAAATGTTGTCCACCGGTTTGTACCAGGGACAAAGGACGGAGGGTTTCTGAGCTGGCACAGGGCAGGTATCAGGCGGATGCGGGACCTTTTTCCCGATGGGAAGTTTGCGACCCTGGAGGAGATGGAGGGGAGGTTTGGCCTTCCCCCAGGGAACACCTTCAGATACATGCAGGTAAGGCGCGTTTGTCAGGCGGCAGGTGGCAGAGTTTCCACTGTTGCCGTCAAGGGGGGTTCAGGACAGGGTGCTTTCGGGGACGTGGGTTGGTGAGGGGAGGATTTCGGCAACCTATCAAGTGATGCAAGAGGGGGAGGAGGTCTCGGTGGAGGAGCTGAAAGGTAAGTGGGAGAAGAAGCTGGGAGAGGAGATTGATGAGGGGACTCGGTCGGATGCCCTGGGGAGGGTGAATTCCTCCTCCTCCTGCGCGAGGCTCAGTTTAATTCAATTTAAGGTGCTGCACAGGGCGCACATGACTGGGGCAAGGCTGAGCCGGTTCTTTGGGGGAGAGGACAGATGTGTCAGGTGTTCAGGGAGCCCAGCAAACCACACCCACATGTTTTGGGCGTGCCCTGCGCTGGAGGGCTTTTGGAGGGGCGTCGCGGAGACGCTGTCAAGGGTGGTTGGTTCCAGGGTTGAGCCGGCTCGCAATATTTGGGGAGCAGGAGGCTAAAGAGGCTGGTATTCTGGCCTTTGCGTCCCTGGTAGCCCGGCGCAGGATTCTTCTGCAGTGGAAGGATGCGAGGCCCCCGGGCATGGAATCCTGGGTCAATGATATGGCTGGGTTTATTAAACTGGAGAGGGTCAAGTTTGCCCTAAGGGGCTCGGTGCAAGGGTTCTTCCGGCGGTGGCAACCATTTCTAGACCTTCTGGTGGAGTGTTAGAGGATGGTCAGTTACAGCAGCAACCTGGGGGGGAGGGGGGGGGGGGTGGGAATAGGGGGGGGGGGCGGGAATGGGCGGGCTTGTTTTTTCCTTTATTGGGTATGTGTATTTGTTCTCATGTTAATTATTTTTGTTAATTTGTTTCTGTATTGGGGGGGGGGGGGGGGGGGGCAACTGTTATTTTTATTTTATTTTTCTGCTGTTTTTGTTGGTTAAAACTTGTTGAAAATTTGAAAAAAATTATTTTTTAAAAGATAGTAAATGTTGTCAAACATCCATTTACCTTTCCATTGCTCAGGCAATGAATGGCACAACAATGCAAATTCGTATTACAAGGATTAGTACAATCTGCAGTGTGAAATAAACCTTTGCATCTATTAGAAATGAATTATAAAGTTAAGTTATAAATAACTTGCAACTTGCTTTCAATGCAAATTTTATTCTGAAGTAATATTCTACATTAAAAAAGTGAAACATAACCTGATTCAACAGCTGCAGTGCAGATTTACCTCCTAATAT
The DNA here is from genome assembly GCF_902713615.1 of Scyliorhinus canicula. Lineage (NCBI taxonomy): Eukaryota > Metazoa > Chordata > Chondrichthyes > Carcharhiniformes > Scyliorhinidae > Scyliorhinus > Scyliorhinus canicula. The sequence continues at coordinate 65,836,525 of NC_052156.1, read as the reverse complement.
TCAGTGAAGCAGATACTTATTTTAAACAATAGGTTTTAGCTGTTTTATTAGGTTATGATGATGTACAGTACTAGAGTGATGTTGATGTTAAAGTAATATATCTGCAAATGGCGTGAAATGAGCTCCTGCCCTCTCCAATTGAAATTACTAGACATGATTAACAGAGTGTTCTAATTAGTTGAATAATCTGTACTAAAAGCTTGCATTATTCAAATAAGTACTTAGTGGCTCCAATGGTTACCAAGACCAACCTGAGAGCTCCGCCAAATGTCCCATGATTATCCAGTCATTAACTGTGACATAGGGCAGAATCTTCCTGGTTCCACAAAAGTGAATTTGGAAGTGGGATCAGAATCAGAGATAACATTGTTGGTTTGTTTCCCTGATCTATTTCTATCACCTAGCAAATTTTCATGTAGTTGGGCGAACCTTGGCAACGACTATAACTGATGGGGTTGGTTGATCAATATTGATCAATTAAGTACCTAATTGGGAGGTGGGTACAGTGCTATGGACTTCGCTGTGATCTTGCTGAGTTTGGGCTTTATATTTTTGGTATTTTATTCATGCTTCCAAAGGCGCCACAGACAACCTCATGCTCACCTGTCTGCCTGAGCAGCATCAGGTTTGGTTTCAGGTCTGTAGCAAGTTGTGTGATCTCTGCTGGGATGAAGGGGATGCAACAATGAAAAATCTCAATTTTCCTAGTTTAGAAAGCGTAAGATCAAGATGGTGTCCCATTTTTTATTACTATTTAATAACTAATGCTGGAAATTAAATTGTTCTATGTATCAATTAAGGATAGATTTGACTTTGGTTGTGGTTCCCCTATAACAACATATTGGCATTGTCTACAAAGGCCTGACTGTCATAAATTACCATTTGAGAATCTGGCAGAGTACAACCAATATGATTGAAAGTCTATCACAGAACAAGTCAATGTCTGTGGGTGAAGAATAAAGAAAATTGCTGAGAAAAAAATACAATATGGGCAGCATAATATGGGCAGTGGTTAGCACAATTGCTTCACAGCTCCAGGGTCTCAGGTTCGATTCCCGGCTTGGGTTGCTGTCTGTGCGGAGTCTGCACGTTCTCCCTGTGTGTGCGTGGGTTTCCTCCGGGTGCTCCGGTTTCCTCCCACAGTCCAAAGATGTGCAGGTTAGGTGGATTGGCCATGATAAATTGCCCTTAGTGTCCAAAATTGCCCTTCGTGTTGGGTGGGGTTACTGGGTTATGGGGATAGGGTGGGGGTGTGGGCTTGGGTAGGGTGTTCTTTCCAAGAGCAGGTGCAGACTTGATGGGCCGAATGGCTCTTCCGGACTGTAAATTCAATGTCAATATTAACGGCCGGGTTTACCGGTTGTTCACACTGGCGGATGGGAAATTCTGGTCCCACGCCGGGGCACGGGTTTCCCTACAGCGATGGGTGACATCAACGAAAATCCCATTGACAACGGCAAGACTGGTAGATCCGACTGGCGGACTGCCTCGCACGCCGAAAAACTCTTGGCGAGGTGGTCGGTAAATCTCGCCAGGGTCTTTGATGGAATAGGAGCCCTTGTACATTTTAACAACCTTAGTTGTTGCTTTATTTTTAAATAGCTCTCCTTCACTTATTCCTTGAATGACCCTGATTTGCCCTCTATTCGCATGGCTTCATCAATAAATATGGGATTGTTCAGCATTTCAGTCCTGCAGTGATTGTTAATTGCTTACTCCTAATTAACAGGCTCTGAATTTATGGATTGTTTGCTTGCTGCCCGCTTGTAATCAGTTTGGTTGTCTGTAGCAGCACAATACATTCATCAGTCATTTCACATTTAATCTGTCGCCAACAGAAAAATGTGGTGGCACCCATTCCAAGACAGCTTGATGCTTCCAGAAAGGACAGTGCACAACACACATCTGTTAACCGATGAGATCCATGGAGTCAGTGCCTTGAACAGAGATTTACCATTGGGCAAATTTTTATTTTCCAATTTTATAGGTAGTTTTCAATCATGACTTCCTGGGGACAATGGACAGTCCTGGATGAGAAGGTGTCAGTTATTAAACAATACCATTCATCACAAGGTTATTATATACAAACAGTACAAACTGGACATGGATCACTTCAGTAATTATCTGGGAGCATCTGGAGATTATGCAGTATGCAGCCATCCTGTGCCGAATGTTTGCGCTGCTACATTCTGTCCAAACAATCTGTTATCATTGAAAGTTATTGACAGTTAAGGATCTTACAGATGGAAGAGTCAGGGAATGAAGACAAGGGTTACTCAACTGTGACAGGATGTTATAAAACCAACACCAACTGTCAATTACTTAGATACTAGGTTATCAAACATGTTTTATACTTTGGGAATTGATGGTGCTTTCACACTTTGCTTTGTTTTCATAGTGTGAGATAGCAGGCTATCTCCTGAACTTTTTCATTGACTGCATTTCTATCTAAAGTGGCTTCCTCCAATGATTCTACTGGCATTTACATTGCATAAGGTATGAATAATCCAGCAATTTACCATGGAAAATAAACTAGCGTAAGTACAAAGAAAAATGGTGATTTGCAGGCATCGTATTATGCAATAAAGGCTTTTTGGACAATTAGTGCTATTGTCACATGATGTACAATCACTGTTCAAAATTTTTAAGTGATTGCATGACCACAGGCTCTGAGAGGCTCATTGTTCAGAGAGCAAGCACCATCCTTATGTGATATTGCAGCATTTTCCACAGACATAGCTTTGCTAATCAAGTATATTAACTCATCACAACTTACTTCATAGCATTTCTGCTATATTTAGCATCAATCTCAGTGCAACAAATGGGAAGAAAATACCTCTTATTAACAACTTGTAGTATTTTAAAAGAGAAAGGAATCAGAGCTTGAGGTGTGTACTAAGGGTCTCTGTCACTTGCAGATCTCTTCTCCAGTGGTGAATCCTTATTTGGATCTTGTTTTGGATGTATTTATCTCCCTCTCATTTTTATTTCAGCTAATGGGCTAAATCTTATTATATTAAAAAGTAGAGTTAATTTTCTGACCGTTGTGCAGTACAGATTGTTGCATTTTACATTCCTATGCAAGCATTCAATTTATTTATAAATGGAAAGCAACTGAGATAAATAATTCAAGAAAAAGTGGTGTACGATTTTATTTTATGTTTGATTCCGATTAATATTGGGATTTTAAAGCTGTTGCCTTCAGTACCTGCAACAAACTCGGCACCTTTGCCACTGATTTGATTCCTGTCGCCAGTCAGTCTTTTAAGCTGAAATAGTATGTTGGTTAGCTCAATATCCTATCCTTCTCATTCCCCAGCTAAGCTCTGACCCCCACTTCCTTTCCGTCACAAATGCAGTCTACCTCTCTATCTCTATATCATCTCTTCTCTCCACACCTACCTCAGCCCTCATGCAATTGCAATCTCTCAAGCTTAACTATCACAATTGTCTTGTTGGTGGCCTTCCATTTTTCCATAAGCTTTATCTCATTAAATATCCTGCTGCCCATATCCTATCCAGAAGGACTATTATCTGCTCTCCCATCGCTTCTATTCGTCTTGATCTACATTGGTACTCAGTTCCCCCAATGATTCAGTTAACATTCTCATTGTTGTGTTTACATCAGTCTATGCCCTCATCTCCTTGTTTCTCCATGGAAGCTCTTCCAGTCTATTAAAGACATTTCTCTAAAATACCCATTTCTTTGATATCCCTCTCACTTGATCCATTGTTAGTCTATACGCTTCAACTGCCTAATCTGGAATGATCTCCTTTAATCTAACCTTCTTTCAATTTCTCTGCTAAAAACCCACATCTTTGACTCTGTTTTTGGTCACCTTTCTTAATAGCTCCTTTCCATTATTTCATTGTCTTCCATACTCTGTTATCACACGCCTGGGGACATATATTTTCTACAGTAAAGGGACTTTATAATTCCAAGTTATTATCAATTTATAAAATAGCTTGAAGGTGAAATGTCACATTTAGTATAATGATTGGTACAAATGATTCTCTTAAAGTTGCTGGGTCAGCACAGGGTTGGATTTAAACAGTGTCATTGACATTTGCTGGACTGGCATCCTCAGTAATGAGGAGAAGTTTTATATATTGGAAAGGAGGTAAATTAATCAATTCTGCATTTGTAAAATTACTACAATTGATTAAAGAAGCAGGGTGTAGCAGAACAGGGAGAATTGACAGACTTACTGGAACTTTGATGGATGCCCTTTGGGCAGAAAAATGGTCCAGAAGATCCACTGGTTCAGTCAGATGGCTGAAGGGAAGTCAAGTTGATTGTTGCCACTTCACAAACATGCACACAGCACAGGAAGACTTCTAATGACTAACCTAGCTAACTGGAGGCATATCCTACAGGAATGCAGAAGTATAACTCGCCTTATCTCTGATGCCATCTCAGTCTAACTTTGTGATCGGAAAGTTCACTTACTGCTGGGTTAACTCTGAAAACATGAATGCATCATGTTCATTCAGAATTTCTGGTGGAGCACCCATTGTCCTAACCTTGAGGAGAAGCATTTAAAGGGAGTTTTGCCATGCATTCAGATACATGAATATCATATATACCATTTGAAATTGCCTTTGCAAGTCACAGCTTTGAACACTGTTCTCTCATTGCAAAGGCTAAGGGTTAAAGTGACCAGTGGTAAAGCATTGCGAATAGGAGAGAAATAGTGGCCCTAAAAAGCCGACATGAGGAAGAAACTATGTAGTTCAGAGGGGAACAAATAGAAGGCTGCAGGAGGTGAAAGAACACAGGTTGTGTAGCAATAATCAAAGATTTGAGTGCTAGTTCTTCAATGAGTCATCTAAGTGTACAGCAAAGTTAACATTTTCTGTTTAAGAGGATAACTCAGAGGAAGAGGCCAGCTGGTGAGATGAGTAGCTGCCCTCATTAGCGTCCATGCCTTCATCATCAGCTTTGCCATGGCATCTTGCTTGTCCTAATTCAAGCAAAAATACATCCAATTAGAAGACAGTTTGTAACAAGAAGGGTTTTGGCTGTGCATTGATGTCATTAGGCAGCACGGTGGCACAGTGGTTAGCATTTCTACCGCACAGCGCCAGGGATCCAGGTTCAATTCAACCTTGGGTGACTCTCTGTGTGGAGTTTGCACGTTCTCCCCGTGTCTGTATGGTTTCCTTCAGGTGCTCCAGTTTCCTCCCACAGTCCAAAGATGTGCAGATTAGACTGATTGGCCATGCTAAAACTGCCCCTTTGTGTCCAAAGGTCAGGTGGGGTGCTCTTGCTGAGGGCCACTGCAAACATGTTGGGCCGAATGGCTCCCTTCTGCACTGTAAGAATTCTATGGATTCCATGATTAAACACTGAGCAGCAGTGAGAATGAGACTTGGGAGTGGAAGAAGGGGAGCATTCCATTCCATCCAGTAGAGCAACAACTCTTAGATGAGGAGCCTCAAAACCCAGATCCTAAAGGCTCAGCCTTCCAAAAGAGCTATGATTTAGGTGCATTTATCTCTAGTGAAGACCATTGGTTGATTTCCATGTGTATTTCTTTTTCTTGTTCTCCGGATGTCCGCATTGCTGGCAAGGCCCACATTTATTGTTAATTTCTAATTGCCTTGAGAAGGTGGTGGTGATCCGTCCTTCTTGAACCACTGCAGTCCATGAGTTGTCAGCCTTATTTTGTGCTGAAATCTCTGGAGCAGGTCTTGAATTCAATTTTACATGAGATTATTGCAACTGAGTCAAGGCACACTATTTTTAAAAAATTTCTGGTAAGTAGAAATGATTTCATCATTCTGATTTCAGTTAAATTTGCATTTGGATGGCAACTGATGTAATTGGGTCCCCAAATTCAAATAATTGAGGCCCCTGCAGCCCATAGCAGTCTTAGGTTCCCAAAAACCCAGATGTTAAAATATCGGAAAAATGGAGATTGTGGGTATATAACCGGTAATGCTGAGCTTCCATTCTACATTCTGCACAATGCATTGCCATCAGGTTAGCAGCATTAAAAATGTGGCCTTGTTATTCTGACTTTGTATCACTCACCAATAAATAGCTCTCAGAACAATTTAATCCATAAGAGCAAAACTGTGATAACCTAAATAAGAAACCTGAAACATAAATCTTTTAATAGTGTCAGGTGCAATTCTGAATAAATACAAAGAAATGTAATAATGGCAGGCTTTTAAGTTCAGAAGGTCACTGAGCATGAAACAGGCTTTGCAGTAATAAACCCCTTCAGCCAGTAACCTCTGCACCAATTCAGTGCATGAGAGCCATTTAATGCCTTGTCACCTTGTGAACTTCAATGTATACATCACTGAAATAATAGTTAGTGGCTTATGTTACAAACATCTGTGATTATTAACTGTGCTTCAAGGAGCAGCTGCGATGCAGTGGCATTTTTAAAATTGCTCTTTGTTCATGTCAAATTTCTAATTCCACTGTGCCCAATCCTGGAGGTACCCTTTAGTTTAAACATGACATTCAAATAATGAATGATGAAATACAACATATAACAAAACTGCCAAAAAGCACGCTCGGGCCATGTACTTATTTTTCACCAATTGTTACTCTTAAGCGACACTGACATTCAATGGAAGAGCTTGGCTGAACAACTTTGTTTGAAGACAAAATCTTGCCAGCAGCACTTCACCCTGGTTGAGTACTGCTCGACAAAAAGAATTTCTAAAGCAGAAGAAAGGCAAATCCGCATTCTCTCCATTTATAGAATTTGTTGTTTAAACAGTGGAGGAAGAATCCCTTATTTAAGAATCTGAAGTTCTTCATTTGAACAGTACAACTCAAGCAACACGCAACTGTATTTAGATCAGTGACTGTAAAATGTATGCCAGGCGATTCTAATGCAGGAAAAGGAAATTCTAAGGAATGAATGAATTGAATGAGTGCAAGGAGCAGTCAGTGACCATGGAAGAAAGATTCCAAAAGGAGGTGAAGTTGTTAAGCTTGTATAAGGACTCTGCAGATATTTCTGAAACAAAGACAACTGAACTCACCAGAATAGTTGCTGGGCTTAACGAAAAGATGAATAAGCTTGACAAAGAATTGAAAAATAAGAAAGTTGACAAATATTTGGGGGAAATTGTGCAACAAGTGGAAATGAATGTTCCATTTTTGGGAAACGTCAATTTTCAGCAAGACCATGGCAAACCACACACAAAAATAAATCCCAAGATTTGGGGGAGGTGAAGTATAAGGGTTTTAGCATAGCAAGTATTAATGAGGAACTGGGAAACTATAGCGCCCACATTTGAATATAAAGAGATACATGATAAAGAACTGAGTCCAGTGGTCATCCAGCAGAAGCCAGCATCAAGATAGTGCCTAGTCAGGGCTTTCCCTTGGAGTTGTATATATTTATCTGTTACCAGCAAACATTTGATGATCAGACATACAAACCTCTGAACCGCTAACTGAGTAACTCCTCAAAACATGGACTTGTCCTATCGCAGAAAAAGAATGCATATTTAGTTTTCTCTCAACTTCTAATTATTATTACCAACATTATTTGGAATGCGACCAACATTATTTGGAATGCTACCATTTCTGCATTTACAACTCATCATGCATTCTTGTGCAACAGTAAGTAATAAAATAATGATCAGTATGGATGTTTAAGCCAATGATGTGGCAGCTCAGGACAATACTGGGAGGACTTCCAGTATAACTGAACAAAGGTTTATTGGCAACAAGTAAAGGTAAACAAACACAGGCACCTAGTTAATAAAAGGTCATCATGCCACGACTCCAGGGACCGTTCTGCCCGGGACCCAGCTTGCACAGCACTGCGCTTTTCCCCATTTTTGTGTGCTCCTGCACGAAAGACCCTAAGCCAGTCATGTGGACCACAAAGGCGTGCCCCTTAAAGCGACCATGCTACCAGATTCCCTCCCCCATTAAGTCCCTCAATAACATATTTACAGAACAGATTATGTACAGTTATTATATACAACAAAAGGTTGAGAAACACAAGGAGAGAGAGTCCATGAAACTTCATCACCAAGTCAACCTGTCGGGCAATTTTCTGGGTCCCGTAGACTTTGCTTAGCCCCCAGCTGGCTCCTCCAACTCTGAGGTAGCAATGTTGTCATCCGTGGAGGATTGTTTCTGCGATTCATCAGACGCATTTCTTTCTCCTGCTTCCTGCTGGATCATCGATGGAGCCTCCTCCGAACTCTTAGATTACCTCTGTTCTGGCTCCACTGCGGAAGCACAGGTGCTGCCTGCTGACTTCAACTGTTCCGAGATTGGGGTTGTGGTCCCTTCACTTATGACGTGGTCAACGTGTTTTGCACTGTCCTGTTGATCTAATTCACCACGTATGACACTGGGCCTGACTTTGATCAAATTCTGTCTGGTACCCAAAGTGGGCTTGAGGCAAATTTCCTGACAAGGACCATGTCATCCACTTGAAATGACCTGTCTTTTCGTGTGAAATGTGCTGTTTCCTCGGAGGGGCCTGCCATGCCTCCACCCTCCCGACCAAATTCTGGATAACGAAGGCCAGTCAGGTCAAGAGGTGAAGGCCCATGAATAATTCAGCTGGTGTGGAACCTGTGGTGGCATGGGGAGGGAGTCTTATTATAATATGGTAGAAAATTGCTCACTAGGTGTAATGATCTACTGGACTGCTTCTTCTCATGGCTGTTTTTAATGTCTGCAGAGCTCTCTCCACTATATCGTTGAAGGTGGGGTAATAGGGGGCTGTTCTAGTATAGTGAATGCCAGTTGATTGGACAAAGTGCTGAAACTCTTCGAAGGTGAACGCAGTTTTGTCGTCAGACATGATTACTTCGGAGAGACCATGGGTCGCAATGGTCGGTGCAGAGCCTCTATTGTGGCTGCCAAGCTTGTCATCCCCACCTCTTGGACATCCAACCACTCGGATATCCAAGAGATGGACTTCAGTCAGGCCTTTGACAAGGTCCCTCATGGCAGTCTGGTACAAAAGGTGAAGCCACAAGGGATCAGAGATGAGCAGGCAAGATGGATACAGATCTGGCTAGTTCATAGAAGGCAGAGAGTAGCAATGGAAGGGTGCTTTTCTGATTGGAGGGCTGTGACTAGTGGTGTTCCGTGGGATCAGTGCTGGGGCCTCTGCTGTTCATAGTATATATAAATGATTTGGAGGAAAATGTAACTGGTCTGATTAGTAAGTTTGCTGACGACACAAAGGTTGGTGGAATTGCGGATAGCAATGAGGACCGTCAAAGGATACAGCAGGATTTAGGTCATTTGGAGACTTGGGCGGAGAGGTGGCAGATTGAGTTTAATCAGGACAAATGTGAGGTAGTGCATTTTGGAAGGTCTGATACAGGTAGAAAATATACAGTGAATGGTAGAACCCTCAAGAGTATTGACAGTCAGATTGATCTTGATGTACAGGTCCACAGGTCACTGAAAGGGGCAACACAGGTGGAGAAGGTAGTCAAGAAGGCATACGGCATGCTTGCTTTCATTGGTTGGGGCATTGAGTATAAAAATTGACAAGTCATGTTGCAGCTGTATAGAATCTTATTTAGGCCATACTTGGAGTATCGTGTTCAATTCTGGTCGCCACACTACCAGAAGGATGTGGAGGCTTTAGAGAGGGTGCAGAAGAGATTTACCAGGATGTTGCCTGATATGGAGGACATTAGCTATGAGGAGTGGTTGAATAAACTGAGTTTGTTCTCACTAGAACAAAGGAGGGTGAGGGGCGTCCTGATAGAGGTCTACAAAATTATGAGGGGCATAAACAGAGTCGATAGTCAGAAACTTTTTCCCAGGGTAGAGGGGTCAATTACTTGGGGGCATAGGTTTAATCTGCGAGGGGCAAGGTTTAGGGGAGATGTACGAGGCAAGTTTTTTTACACAGAGGGTAGTTGATGCCTGGAACTCGCTGTCGGAGGAGGTGGTGGAAGCAGGGATGATAGCGATGTTTAAAGGGCATTCTAATGTCGGGCAATAAGACTGCCAAAGAACAGGATGCTCCCCGTGGGCTTCTGAATATTGCTATCAACTTGAAATGTAGCACAGTAACCACGATAACCAGAGTGCCCGACCAGGGAGCGTGTAGATTTTGGTCAGCAAGACTCGGAGGCATGCCTGCCAACAATCAAATAGGCAATTTAGCCTAGAGTGGTGGTAGTTGGGAAATGCTCTGACTGGTGTCCAGTTACTAGTGGTGCCACAAGGATCTGTTTTAGGGCCGTTGCTGTTTGTCATTTTTATAAATGACCTGGAGGAGGGCGTGGAAGGATGGGTGAGTAAATTTGCAGATGACACTAAAGTCGGTGGAGTTGTGGACAGTGCAGAAGGATGTTACAAGTTACAGAGGGACATAGATAAGCTTCAGAGCTGGGCTGACAGGTGGCAAATGGAGTTTAATGCAGAAAAGTGTGAGGTGATTCATTTTGGAAGGAATAACAGGAAGGCAGAGTACTGGGCTAATGGTAAGATTCTTGGTAGTGTGGACGAGCAGAGAGAGCTCGGTGTCCATATCCATAGATCTCTGAAAGTTGCCAACCAGGTTGAGAGGGTTGTTAAGAAGGCGTACGGTGTGTTACCTTTTATTGGTAGAGGAATTGAGTTTCGGAGCCATGAGGTCATGTTGCAGTTGTACAAAACTCTGGTGCGGCCGCATTTGGAGTATTGTGTGCAGTTCTGGTCGCCACATTATAGGAAGGATGTGGAAGCATTGGAAAGGGTACAGAGGAGATTTACAAGAATGTTGCCTGGTATGGAGGGAAGATCATATGAGGAAAGGCTGAAGGACTTGAGGCTGTTTTCGTTAGAGAGAAGAAGGTTAAGAGGGGACTTAATTGAGGCATACAAGATGATCAGAGGATTAGATAGGGTGGACATCGAGAGCCTTTTTCCTCGGATGGTGATGTCCAGCACGAGGGGACATAGCTCTAAATTGAGGGGAGATAGATATAGGACAGATGTCAGAGGTAGGTTCTTTACTCAGAGAGTAGTAAGGGCGTGGAATGCCCTGCCTGCAACAGTAGTGGACTCGCCAACACTAAACGCATTCAAATAGTCATTGGATAGGCATATGGACGATAAGGGAATAGTGTAGAGGGACTTTAGAAGGATATCACAGGACGGTGCAACATCGTGGGCCGAAGGGCCTGTACTGCGCTGTAATGTTCTATGTTCTATGTTCTAAGGGGCCAACTGAACGCAACTTTATGTGGCCTATATGCTTTTACAGTTAGCGACCGGGCTCATTGGGCAGACGGCCGTTACGTTGCAGTTTCAATCTTGATCCAGAGCGGGATGAAACGTCTGGGCTGAAATAACATTCACATAAGTGTCAGGTGACTGAGGTTTTTAAATCTACTGCCCAGACACTTTTTGCATAGTTTTTCCGTCGCTATTTATTTTTTTATTTTTTTACAGGTCTGTAGCTCCCCAAGTCAGTTCTGCAGCAGCCGACCCTCTGAGGGAGAATGTAGGGCCAGCCTGCACCCTCCCTTTTCTCGGCGCCCGCCCTCTTCCTGTCCTCCTTGGCAGCACTCATTTTATGCTGGCTGCTCATTAATTTGCCAAGCAGAATGAAATCATGTTCTGGGGCCAACTGCGGCCAGAACATTTTGCACTGAGGGGAAATTGTCATTAACTGGGACTTTACCAGGGCGACGAATGGACATCAGAGGGCAGGTCCACCATCCCATTAAGGACTGCAATCTGGGTTCTTAAAGTTGGAGAGTCAATCAAAGGCTTTCCAGCATGAAATAAACTAGGCTGTGATTACAATGGAGAGGAGCCCTAAAATGGAGCTGCCCTGGAACTTTTTCGAAATTTAAATTTTAAAAAATAAGTCGTGCTGCCGGGCTACAATCGTGGGATTGGAACTCCCCTACAGGATGGTTTGTGGCTTCCTCAGGTCTCCGGCAGCCAAGTAGGGTCTCGTGCTGGACCCCAGTCTTCCACTAGGAGGCTGTCTTCAGGCTCTTAAGTTGGCCACATTGGCCATCTCCAATTCCAAAAACCGGGAGACTGACTGGAAAAATCTTGGTTCAGTCTTTAATTGGCCGGAGGTGGCCCTGAACAAGCCTGACTGGCTATCCACCACATGCAGGTGTAGCTCTGTCACACCAAAATTCCATCTCTGTGAAATGGTTTGGAGGTGAGATGATGCTTGGAAACAACCATCCCAAATGCATTGCTATTTTTAATCTCCAAACGTAGCCCTGTCATGGGCTAAAGTTTTAGCTCCAGATGTGCATAGTAAGATTGAACAAAAGTAATGACTGGAAATTCTCCTCAGTAATGTAGTCCAGGAAGTGGAGAATTCCCCTGCTCAATAGGGCCCAGTTCAAAATCTCATCTAAATCACTATACCTCTGACTATGCAGCTACCTTTCAGTAGTGCACGGAGATGTGACCCTAGCCCAAGTGTCTGGCATGGCGTCTGCCTATTGATTGACTGGCAATAATGCTGCCACTGAACCAAGGCCGTCACTTAATCATTACGAGTTTAAATAGAAATATTTTCAAGGAGGTTGGTAGTCTTAAAATTATTTTTGTGGATGTAATAACTCCGCCAAGGCCAGGCTTCATACAAATTCTAGTGTATTTGGATAACAGAAATAGCCACAGCCACCGGATACAATGCTTGTGTCCCAGCCCGGGGACCATTGGAAATACCAGTGCGGTCAGGGCTGCAGGTTTTAAACTTCCACCGAATAGTTTCTATTAGGGTGGCCTCCAGCTGCTCAATAGGGGATCTCATATTCCATTAACCCCCGGGGAAATCTATCGACGATCCCCCATGGCCTTTGTGGTGGTCTTAACGGTCAATTTTGTCTTTTTCGTCCTCCTGAAGTCACTGTTACTTCTTGTGAGGTCAAGCTAGTGACCTGGTACCATATTTCTGTCAGTGCTGCTCCATTACTACGGAGAGTGACGTGGAGTGAACCAGTCTATATTATTTTTCCCCTCACTACTTTCCTATACTTCAAGGAAATGTTTGGTCTACTGTAGAATGCTGCCTTTGCATATCTAAATGAGGCTGAAAATTAAGCATTCTGTCAATCGCAGAATTAAATGTTAAGAAGCTGTAATCTCACAGTATCATTACGGACATTGCAACTAAGCCTTTTAAAAGTCAGCTGTAGAATATTTCTGCATCATGTTGGGGCTGTGACCAATGTTGCAGTCTTTTTAACTACTATATTGGAATGAAATGTGGCAGTCCAGAATCCTAATCAGTATCACAGAATTTATTTGTGGATGTACTCAAAAACAATCTTTTCTTGAATGAACGCTCATTTTGAGCAACCATGCAACTTGTTGATCTGAAGTGGTTCAAATTGAATAGTTCAGACGAATTTGAATTGAACATTTACGTATGCATCAAAGGGCCTCAAGATGTATTGCCATTTGCTGAGTCATCCATCTACTCCACAATCGTACCTGCCACTAAACCCATTTTGTTGTTTGAATGCATCCTACATCTCTTGCAGATAATTAGGATGGAGGATGTTGATTTCCTATCTCAGGAATGTCTCAGTTTGGTTTCAACTGGTCAGGCGAAATGTTACAGAACTGGCCAGAAATTTCTAAATTATTTGTGTATTGCACTGTTTTATAGCCTGTTCGAGTAAAATAATTGGTACAATATGATCTAAAGCAAGTGGGACAAGGCTAAAACACACAAAGATGTTCTGATTGAAATCAACAAAACTTCATTTTGCTTTAAGTTCAAAAGGAGAGAAGATTTTCTTTCTTTTTTTTGACCTCTTAAATTGTAAAATGTCAGTTGCCTTAATCCAGTTCTCTGCAGATACAAGTCAGTGGCATTAACCAACTTGTGTTGAATAATAGTTCAATAGTTTTATAGTTGTATGAGGTAACCGGCAAGGCTGTTTTTCAAGATAATTAGTGGATGCGGAGCCAGAGGTAGAATTGTTACATGTAACTATTTTGCCACAACTGACATATTAAAGTTGTAAACCACTGATGTGAGAATTAAATCATGGTATTGAATGTGTTATCATGCCCAAGTCGAAGGCTGAGGGAAGATTACAGTCTCGAGGCCATTCCCCTCAGATGATGACCACTGTAGCTTGTCAATATAAGTCAAATTTGTTTTTAAAATGCACGTTTTGTCATGTCAATTTGTGCGATCCATTCTGTTTGCTTTATTGATTGAAGACAAATGAATGTTAGTTTTCATAAAGATAAAGACTGCTCAGTTAATCAGGCCCAGCCCAACAGTCTGAGGAAATGATACATTTGGATGGATTTTCAGTGAGAGATAAACACAATCATTCACCCTTACAGTAATAGACCTTGGATTGCTTGGTGCAAAATATAAACATCACACCAGATGTTTCCACCTGTAAGTATGGGCAGAACTAGAACTCACTACCACAGAGAGTATTTGAGTAAAATTGTATTAGTACGTATCAATAAAGCTAGTTAAGCATGTAAGGGAGACAGTTAAAAAAGACTATGTTGATGAGGTCAAATGTAGATGATGGAAAGAGGCTCACGCAGAACATGATTAGTTGCATGGATATGATGGGAAGAATTTTCTGTGCTGTAAGTACTTTGTAAATGTCTCTCACCTTAATACTAATGAGTGCATCACAAATTCTGCTTGAACCTGAAATTAAGCAATGTATCAATCACTCATTTTGTGCCAGCGCATGCTTATTGCGCGTGAACCTTGGAATTGTTTGTCTGCTTCTTAAATAAGCTGAACATTTGATTCCATTTTATTGCTTCATAAGCATGAAGTATATTATCTGGGCATTAAGGTCTCCGTTCGCAAAATCACCCAACTTCCTGAATCATTATTATTCATTGTAGTTCAGCGTTCTCAACTCAAAAACAACAGCAACAGTAAACTAAAGTGACCACAATACTATATGGTGGCACAATGGTCAACACTGCTGCCTCATTGTGTCAGGGACCCAGGTTCAATTCCAACCTCAGGTGACTGTTGGTTTGCACATTCTCCCTGTGTCTGTGTGGGTTTCCTCTGGGTGCTCCGGTTTCCTCCCACAGTCCAAAGATCTGCAGGTGGGTTGACCATACTAAATTGCCGTTGGTGTCCAAAGGTTCGGTGGGGATACGGCAGGGGAGTGGGCCTAGGTAAGGTGTTCTTTTGGAGGGTCAGTACAGACCAATGGATAAAAGGGAGGAAATTGCTGGGACCTTGACAGAAATATTTGTATCCTCACTGGCTACAGGTGAGGTCACAGAGGACTGTAGAATAGCTAATGTTGTTCTTTTGTTTAAGAAGGGTAGCAAGGATAATCCAAGAAATTACAGGCCAGTGAGCCTTGCGTCAGACGCAGTGGTAGGGAAATTATTGGAGAAGATTCTTCGAGACAGGATTCACTCCCATTTGGAAGCAAGTGGACATATTAGTGAGAGGCAGAATGGTTTTGTAAAGGGGAGGTCATGGCTCATTAAAATGATCGAGTTTTTCGAGGAAGTTATGGACATTATTGATGAAGGTAGGGCAGTGGATGTTGTTTGTATGGACTTCAGTAAGGCTTTGACAAGGTCGAGTCATGGCAGACTGGTACAGAAAGTGCAGTCACATGGGATCAGAGATGAGCTGGCAAAATAGATACAGAACTGGCTCGGTCATAGAAGACAGAGGGTAACAGTGGAACAGTTTTTTAAATGGAGGACTGGAACTAGTGATGTTTTACGGGGATCAGTGCTGGGATCTTTATATAAATGATCTGGAGGAAAATGTAACTGGTCTGATTAGTAAGTTTGCAGACTACACAAAGATTTGTTGAACTGCGGATAACGATGAGATCTGTCAGAGGAGACTGCAGGATATAAGTCGGTTAGTGACTTGGGTGGAGAGATGGGAGATGGAGTTTATTGCGGACAAATGTGAGGAGTGCATTTTGGAAGGTCTAATACAGGTGGGAAATATACAGTAAAAAGCAGGACCCTGAAGTGTATTGACAGGTGGAAGGATCTGGGTGTACAGGTCCACAGGTTATTGAAAGTGGCAATGCAGGTGGTGAAGGTAGTCAAGAAAGCATACAACATGCTTGCCTTCATTGGATGGGGCACTGAGTATGAAAATTGGCAAGTCGTGCTGCAGCTGTAAAGAACCTTAGTTAGGCCACACTTGGAACATAAGTTTCAATTCTGGTTGCCACACTACCAGAAGGATGTGGAGGCTTTGGAGACGGTGCAGAAGTTTACCAGGATGTTGCCTGGTATGAAGGGCATTAGCTATGAGAAGAGGTTGGATAAACTTGGTTTGTTCTCACTGGAATGGCGGAGGTTGAGGGGAAACCTGATAGAAGTCTACAAATTTATGAGGGGCATGGACAGTGTGGATAATCAGAAGCTTTTTCCCAGGGTGGAAGAGCCAATTACTAGGGGGCATCGGTTCAAGGTGCGAGGGGCAAGGTTTAGAGGAGATGTTCGAGGGAGGTTTTTTTTACACAGTGGGTGCCTCGAACTCGCTGCCGGAGGAGATGATGGAAGCAGGTACAATAGTGATGTTTAAGGAGCGTCTTGCCAAATACATGAATAGGATAGGAGTAGAAGGATGCGGGCCCCAAAAGCAATCATAGAACCCCTACAGTGCAGAAGGAGGCCATTCAGCCCTTTGAGTCTATATCGACCCTCTGAAAGAGGACCCAATCTGAGCCCAGTTCTCCAACCTATAACCCTACCAAATCTTTGGCCACTAAGGGACACTTTAACATGGCCAATCCACCTAACCAGCACATCTTTGGACTGTGGCAGTAAACCGGAGCACCCAGAGGAAACACACACAGACAAGGGGAGAATGTGCAAACTCCACACAGTCACTCAAGGATGGAATCGAACCTGGGACCCTGACGCTGTGCTGCAACAGTGCTAACCACTATGCCACAGTGCTGGTTTTAGGTTTGGGTTAGACAGGCAGCATGGTCTGTGCAGGCTTGGTGGGCCGAAGCGCCTGTTCCTGTGCTGGACCGTTGTTCATTTGAACATGTATATCTCTGTATTGCACATTGAGATTATTAATTTAACATTGTTTGTCTCTGTGCTTCATGAATAGGAAGTTATAATTGTAAACATGAAAGGTGGAAAGCCCATGGTTGCAATTCCTCACTTGACAAGCAGAAAAATAGGACTCCCAGTTTCTTGCATTCACAGATCTTGATCCTATGTCAAATAAGAGCCATATTTCATATGATCACAAGAAATAGACTCAAGAACAGGACATTCAACACACAGAGCCGACTCTGTCAATCAAGAAGATCATGGCTGAGTTTAACTCCACTTTTCTGCCTCTTCCCCCATAACCCTTGACTCCCTTGACAAGTAAAAATCTGTTTAACTCAGCCTTGAATACATTCAATAGCCCGCGGGGCAAAGTAATTCAAAACAAAGCTCTGAGAGATGACATTTCTCCTCATCTCCATCTTAAATGTGAGATCCTTTATTTTTAAACTGTGCCTCCTAGTTCTTGGTTCCCCCACAAGAGGAAACACCCTCTCAGCATCTACCCTGTCAAACCCCTTCAGAATCTTAAATGTTTTGTCATGAAATCGTGCTTTATGAAAAAGAAATTTGGCTTTGTGAATTCGCTGGCTGGCTTGCACGAATAGAATTTTTTGAAAGACAAAAGTCACATTCCAGATACTTGGAAACACAGACAGAGCTGGCTTCATGTTTGCATCACTGTACCTTCTATATTCCAAAGCTATTCAGTGGAGTCTACAGGCGGGATTCTCTCACCCCGGGGCCTGGCCGGAGAATTGCAAGGACCGGTGCGAATCGCGCCGTGCCGATTCTCGGCACAGGATGGGCCGAGCGGCCACACTAATAAAGCCGAGTCCCACCAGTGCTCTTACCCAGCGGGACCTCGGCGTGGATGAATCTGGGGGCGACCTGGTGGGGGGCCTCCGCTGTGGCCTGGCCCGCGATCGGGGCCTACTGATTGGTGAGCTGGGATCCTCTTTTGTTCCCCGCCGGCCCCTGAAGCCCTACACCATGTTGCGTCGGGGCCAGTGCACAGAATGTCCAACTGCACATGTGCAGACCCGCGGCGCCCATCTTACGCTGGGGATCGGCAGCTGGAGCGGCGTGGGTCGCACCAGTGCCATGCTGGCCCCCTGTAGGGGTCAGAATTGCTGCTCCTGAGGCCATGTTGACGCTGTCGGGAAACGCGATGGCGTTTACAACAGCGTTAACACTTAGTCTCAGGATCAGAGAATCCTGCCCTACCGGTCTGCAAAACCACACCAGGAATAATTGCCCTGATGAGCATGAATGGGAGTCATTTCCTATCCCCTTAGCAAAGCATCCAGACAATCACATGGATACTGAAGTGGCGAAGTCAGACCATGAGGCATAATCACATGGACAATGGGGCCCTGGCTGAGAGGGAAATTCTCAGGCATGGTCAAATCAAGTTAAAACAGGAATATGCATAACCACGGCCACATTTAGATCTCTGGGCAGTTGGAGAGAGGGGTTCATGTGACAAGCCACAACCCTTTGTGTACTTAAACACCTGTTTTCTCTGTAGCCAATGAAAAACAACACATGTTAAAGGAGCAGGACCCCAAGTGGTCCTTTTTCTCTCTCTCTCTTTCTTTCCTTAGTGATATAAGTGTTGAACCCTGTCTACTGTTGTTCTTCTCTCCACTTTCCCTGGACATATATTTTTTTTAAAAACGCAACCTCGCAACTGCTATCATAAGAACAGATAAATTGTCTCATATTTCAAACTGTCTCAACACCAACCCAGGACAAACTTTATCATTTCTTAAGTAAAGAGACCAAAATTGTACACGGTACTCCTGTTGAGGTCTGTCCAATTCTCTGTATAGTTTTAGCAAGACTTTCTTACTTTTTTATACTCTAGCCCGCTTGCAATAAAGGCCAATAATCCATTTGCTTTCCTAATTATTTGCTGTACCTACATGCTAATTTTTGTGATTCATGTATAAGGACACCAAGATTCCTCTGCGTAGCAGCACTCCGCAATCTTTGCTTTTCATTTCTTCAAGTGGACAACCTTACATTTCTCCACATAATACTCCATCTGATTTTGTTTTGACTGTCTATATCCCTTTGCAGATTCTCTCACAACTCCTCCTTACAACTTTCTTTCCAACCTATCTTTTGTATCATAGCAAATATGGTTATAATGTAGTTGGTTCCTTCATCCAAGTCATGAATATATATTGTAAATAGTTGAGGCCCCGCAGCACTCTACTATTTACAGTTTGAAAACCTGAAAATTACACATTTTTCCCGACTCTCTGTTTTCTGTTTCATTAGCCAATCGTCTATTCATACCTTTATATCACGCTAGCACAATTATCATGCGCAGTAGCCTTCCATGTGCAACCTTCTCAAATGCCTTTTGGAAATCCAAATACACTACATTTACTGTTTTTCTGCCTAACAATTCAGAAAAATCTGGAAAATTCTGCCATATACTATTTCTTCACTGCTGCTGGGTCAAAATCCTGAAACACTAAGGGCGCAATTCTCCGCACTCACGACGGTGCGGAGAATAGCGGGGTTCATAAATTTTTACGCCACGCTAGTCTGACGCCCTCCCGCTATTCTCCCCCCCCCCCCACGCCCGACTCCCGACACGAATCGCTGCCGCCGTTTTTTTACGGCCAGCAGCGATTCACAGCTGGCCGATGGGCCGAAGTCCAAGCCCTTTACGGCTGTTTTTACGAACGGCAAACACACCTGGTCTGGCCGTTCGTAAAAACGGCCGTAAAGTCCCGATTTTGAAAACCATGGCACCGATTGGCACGGCAGTACCACGGCCGTGCCAAGGGTGCCATGGGCCCGCGATCGGTGGGCACCGATCGCGGGCAGCGGGTCTGATTCCCGCGCACTCTTTGTCCTTCCGCCGCCCCGCTGTATCACTTTGCGGGGCGGCTGAGGGGCATCCCGGCCCGCGCAAATGCGCGATGACGTCATCCGCGCATGCGCAGGTTGGAGTCTTCCAATCTGCGCATGCACGGCTGACGTCATGTGACGCGTCAGCCGGCGCAAACTCTGGCAAGCGGGCTTAAAGAAATTCGTTAAGCCCGCGATGCCGGAGTTCACGGCCGCGGCATACTAGCCCCGACCGGGGACCAGAATCGGTTCCCGGTCGGGGAGGGGGAGGCTGGCGTCAAACCCGCCCGGATTTGACGCCAGCCTTACAATTTCTCCCTGTCTGGGAGAATCGCGCCCTAAGCACTGTAAACCTAAGCCACACGGACTACAGAGGTTCAAGAAAGTAGCTCACCACCAATTTATCAAGGGCAATTAGGGATGGGCAATAAATGCCAACAACAACCACATTGCATGAATGAGCATGAGAAAAAGTTACTCACCACAAAATTCCGAGCCTCTGAACTACCCTCATCATTACAATATGTATATAGATTGTCCAGTTAAGTTTCTGATCAGTTGTAGCCCCAGAATGCTGATGGTGGGGGATTCAGTAATGGCTATCGTCAATGGGAGATGGTTAGATTCTCTTTTACAGGTGATGGTCATTGCCTAGCCACTTATCAGCCCGAGCCTAAATGTTGACCAGATCTTGCTGAAAATGGATGGGGATCTTTGCAGTATCTGAGGAGATGCAGGTTGTACTGAACACTGTGCAATCATCAGTGAGCATTTCCACTTCTGGAATTGTGATGAAAGAAAATAGTTGAAGATGGTTTGACCAAGGACACTTCCCTGAGGATCTCCAGCAGCAATATCCTGAGGCTGAGATGATTGACCACCCAACAACCACAAGCATCTTCCTTTGTGCTAGGTATGGCTCCCAGCAGTGGAGAGTTCTCCCTTGATTCCCATTGAAATCAATTTTACTAGGGTGCTTGATGCCACACTCATCAATTCTGCAGCCATGCTCACCTCGCCTCTTGAGTTGAACTCTTTTGTTCATGTTTCGATCAAAGCTGCAGTGAGTTGAGGAGCTGAGTGGTCCTGGTGAAACCTTAACTGAACATCAGTAAGTGGGCTATCGCTGTGAGATAGCACTGTTGTCCATGCGTTCCATAATTTTTCTGATGGTCAAGAGTAGACTGGTGTGGTAATTCCTGGATTGGATTTGCCCTGCTTTTTATGGATAGTGCAAACCTGGGCAATTTCTTACATTGTCGGCCGGATGCCAGACTGAAGCTTTACTGGAACAGCTTGGCTAGGGGACCAGCTACAAGTTTCCCGTACTACCACTGTGATACTTTTGCCTTTTGCCATTTCTTGATATCATGTGGAGTGACTCAAATTGGCTGGAGATTGGCAGCTGTGATGCTGTTGACCTCTGTAAAAGAACATCAGTTGGACACTTCTGGCTGGTGATGGTTCCAAGTGCTTCAGCCTTGTATTTTACACTGATGTGCTGGGTTCCTCCTTCATTGGGCATCAGGATATCTTTGGAGCTCCCTCCGCTGCTTAGTTGTGTAATTGTCCATTGTCATTTACAACTAGGTGCGGCAGGACTGCAGAGATTTGAACTGATCCATTGGTTATGAAAACATTTATCTGTCTCTTGCATGCCGTTTCTGCTGTTTGGCATATCGAGGGCGGGATTTTCCACGCCAAAATCACGCTTGGCGCCGGGATGGCGAATGGGATGTTAGACCCGCGATCGGTTCCAACGCCTTCCTGCGATTCTCCGTGGACCGGAGAAACTCCGCTAGTCGCGCGCATGCGGTTGATGCATCGCCTGTCGGGGGCGATTAAAAGGCCCCCGCACTGATTCTCCGCCGTCAACTAGCCGAGTTCCCACCGGTAACTAGCCAAGTTCCCGCCAACGTGGTTCACTCATGGTTCCACCCGGCGGGCATTCGGAGTGGCGACTGTGGACATAGTCCGCGGCCTCCCCGGGGGGAGGCAGGGAGATCCGTCACTGGAGGAGGGGGGGGGCCTCCAGGACAGCCGGGCTCGCGATCGGGGGCCACCGATCGGCGGGCACGTGCAATCTGGGTGGGGCCTATATTGTGGGGGTTGGCCCTCGGTGTGGGTCTGCCATATTGCGCGGGAATGCCGCCACAGGTGGCCACTGCGCACACACGTGGACCCGTGGCCAGAAATGCAGGGCCCCATAATCGGCAAACGGAGCTGCGTGGACTACTCCGGGACCCTGCAAGCTCCCTTCAAAACAGAGTATTCCCCCTGGTCATTCTAGAAAAAAGTGATTTGCGCCCGTTTTCTCACGGGCGTGGGGACATAGCCCCATTATGAGAGAATTCCGCCCATGGTGTAGTTTCACCAGGTTGACAATTCATCTTTCGATAAGCATCGAAAATACATAGCAAATAGAAGCAGGAGGAGGACGTTGTCCCTTTGCGTCCACCATTCATTATGATCATGGCTGATCATCAAGTTCCTACCTTACCCCCATATCCCTTGATCCCTTTAGTCCCAAGAGCTATATCTAATTCTTTCTAATTACACTGTTTTGACCTCAACTACTTTCTGTGGTAGTGAATTCCACAGATTCGCCACTCTCTGGTGAAGAAATTTCTCCTCCCCTCAATCCTCATAATTTTGCCCCTTATCCTCAAACTGTGACCCCTCTAGTTCTGGACTCCCCCACGATCGGGAACGTGCTTTCTGAATCTGCCCTGTCTAATCCTGTTAGAATTTTATAAATTCCTCTGAGATTCCCTCTCACTCTTCTAAACTCCAATAAATATAATCCGAATTGACTTAGTCTCTACTCATCTGCCATCCGAGGAATCAGCCTGGTAAACCTTCGCTGCCCTCCCTCCATAGTAATAACATCCTTCCTCAGACAAGGACATCAAAAGTGCATACAATGGTGCATTGTACTCTTCCCAGCATACTCTTCTATACTCCTGTCCATCCAGGTTGATCTGGAATTCGATGGTCACGTTAGAGTGAGGAATATGGTAGGCCATGAGGTTATACTTGACTATATTTTGCGAATGCTCTATGGTGTCTGATGGATGTTCGGTTTTAAGCTGCTAGATCTGTTCTGAATCTATCCGTTTAGGCCTGGTGGTAGAGCTACAGCAAGGGTTCCAGCACTCCAACTCGTGGTATGCTAAAGAGTCCTAAACCAAGGATTACACAAACAGTTATACTTTTGAATTCAGTTACAAGAAAGTAGCATATACCATTCAAAGGTGTACATGTGTTTCAAAATTATCTATGTCCATTCACAATGAATAATTAGGATTACATGATATATAACATAGGAGTATCACCATCCAATTGTAATTCTGTGCACCTACTTAATTATAACATCATCAAGCATGTATGTTGCTCTATTTATCTAATAACTTCTAGGCGTAGGTATGATAACATAGGTATGATAAGAATGTATTTTGACCAGTGATGGATCAACTCCCTTGCCCATTGTTCTTGTTGTAGTGGACACACATGAGCTACAGCTGCACGGTGTTCAATTGAATTGTTGTATGCAAATTGTGTAAATAAAGCATTCTCTGTAATTTGGTCCTTGACTGTTGTCTGTGGACAATCTGAGCTGAAACAATGGTTTTCTCAACACTAGTTTTCTGTCTTTGAGGATTTAGCAGCTCTTGTGATTTTGAGCTTGTAAACTTTTTAACTCTTTCAGTACCATGATATCAATCGAGAGTAAATTACTTGGAATTTTCCACACCCCTGTCAAATGAGTCATGCGTGATAAAATTATATTGCTCCGATGTCCATTTTACAGCATTCAAAATTCAAACATGTCACTCGATCAAGATTCTGTGATTCTATGAACCTGAGAAACGAGGCACTTGAAAGTTGTACACACTAGTGATCAAATATCGGAATCGTCCCTCGGAAAGCACAGTTTTAAAAAAAAACTATCATTACTGCACCCCACTCCACAACTTTCAGACCTTCAACACACACAGGTTTTGACAGGTGCTCATCAGACTATAATTAAATAGAATGCAAGCATTCAACAAATAATAACTACGGACTTTGGCAAGGGAGGGATGTGAGCTGCTTTTGCTTAATCTGTAAATATAAAACATAGCATTGATCCCAGTGACATTGAATGGATGTATTGCAAAGGAATCCACGGGTCCATTTATATCCCAATATGTCTGAACCATTTAAAAGGATACACACTACAAAACTTAACAATAGAGTGCTATAAATAGGTACTTATAAAGTAATAGAGAACATACAAATGGAATCAAATGACACATACCAATGATGATAAAGGCTGATTAAAAGATAAGTGCAGGTCTTGCATTGTACTCAACACAGAAGTATAGATCTGGTTAATAAATGTGTTTTATTCATGATGCTTACCTTTACACTAAAGTGCTCCTTTCACTTAAAATCACTTAAGATCACTTGACTTTCAAACTTTGATTTAGACACCACTGTAAATTGTTTTCTTAAAGCTAGGAAGATAGTTCACTCTTAAAAGACTTGGCAGTGGTCCCTGTTGTTCAAGTGAGATTGAGCTAGTTTTACACCACCAGTTCTAGAATGATTTTTTATAAAAGCAAATAGTTGGCAATTATGGCTGAAAGAGTAGTGAAACATTGGCATTTACTCTTTTTCCTAGGGTGCAATTTTAACGCCGTAAAGACAGAGGGCACAATTCTCCCCCAAAATTTCTAAGGGTGCGATTCTCCGGAATAATTTCTAGTGCAAGGGAACTGCCGCGAGCTTCCCAGCGCTCGGCCCGATGAGGCTGGCAATGCTATTCAATGTCAATTGGTCCACTTAACGAGGCCCCACAGGCTTCTCACCCAAATGAAGGCTCGCCAGCTGATTTGCCAGTACTGCATTCGCTAGCCCCCCACTAATAATGTCGAGCAGCACTTATGCAGCACCTGCTCAGCAAACCCGAGCCAGCTCGCAACAATGGCACCCAGGAGACTGTCCCAGGATTCGGCGATGAAGATCTGGGGAGGCTGCCAGATGCAGTGGAGGCCAGGAGGGATGTCCTGGAGGGTCAGCCATGGGGCAGCCAGTGCTGTCTGAGACAAGATGGTGGCAGCTGGGAGTATGACCAGGAGTTCCGGCCTCCAATGCAGGAAAACAGTTAATGATCTACATCAGCAGCACAAGTGAGTAGACACCCATGCCTCCTACCCACATTGCCCCCTGAGAACTTTGCACCCCCATGCGAGCATCCACCCCCAAACTCCCCATGTGACCCCCAACTCTCCCTCCACCCCTGCTCTCTTCAATCCCTCTCAACTCTTCCTTCACACCTACCCCTTTCCAGCACTGTGAGCTACGGGTGTGGATAATGATGACCTTTCTGTTCTTCCTCAGGAAAAGCCCTCCCATAATTGCCGGGAATGGGCCCAGACTGATGGTGGTATGCCGGACATAAGAATCCTCACCACCTTTTGAGGAACATAACCTGGAGGTGACCGGTGTGGCCGAGGACACAGCGGTCACCAGCGCGGAGGCTGGCGGACGCCGCAGAGGTGAGGAACTACCGGGCCTCAGCCAAAGGACCTGTCAAACGTGAGTAATGATTGCCTTACTGACTGACCCAACCCCCACTGACCACATGTCCATTCTCTCGCAGGTCCTCCAACTGATGGCACTGGCCCATCCCGGGGGCCCCTCTCCAGCCTCCCATGTGATCACCTTCCAAGCTCCGAGGATGCCAACATAATAGTCGCATCACAGCTATGATCCCCACTCTCCACCAGCGCAGATACACTTCAGTGGTAAATGTTCGTGGTCAGTTTACTGGGTTATAA
This sequence comes from Scyliorhinus canicula, assembly GCF_902713615.1. Lineage (NCBI taxonomy): Eukaryota > Metazoa > Chordata > Chondrichthyes > Carcharhiniformes > Scyliorhinidae > Scyliorhinus > Scyliorhinus canicula. Next base: position 65,810,848 of record NC_052156.1, on the reverse strand, counting down.
TCTGGTGAGCACCACACAGCTGCTGATATACATCAGGTGGAGGCAGGAACCCCCAGGCAAGTCAACGGTCAGAGGTCTGCTATTTCCCAGAACCCAGCTCGGTCCCAGCCTGATGCTGAGCCTCTGGTACGTTAAGGTGTTGCCGGGACATTCAGAGGGACATGTCAGCGTCATTCCAGCAGATTAATTGCCGCTTGGAGGAGTCCCAGAGGCTACGGGTGCTGTAGATGTTGCCAGCAGTGCGGGGCACTGAGGCCAACATTGCTAGGGTGGTGACCGTAGTGGAGAGCCTGGTGCACGATGTCGGCAGCATGAGTTAAGGTGTCCATGGCATTGTGCAATCGGTGACAGCTATGACTGTGGGAGTTGGCAGAATGTCCGACTTGCTGGGGGATGTCACCCTGTACCAGGCCGAACTTGATGAGGTGCTGCGGGACCAGTCCCGCTCTCAGATGGGCATGGCCCAGGTGATGCGGAGCTCATCCCAGTCGCTGCAGAGCTTGTCCCAGTTGCAGGTGAGCATTGCTGAAGCGCTGCGGAGCATGTCCCAGTCACTGAGGAGCATTGCCCTGGGTGTCGACATGATGGTGCGGACTATGGGGAACTGCCAGGGCTGGCAGGGCCAGGTGATGCAGGGCAGCTGGGGCTCAAACCAGCTGCCTCTTCATCCCAAGGTGAACCCCAGGGCACTATACGGGGCGGTGGGTGCCAATCCGGACCCATCCCATGGAGTGGCGATGGTGGCCACCAGCTCCCTGAGTTCAACCCCTCTGATGAAGCCGTGTTCACGGCCAGCACACGGGACAGGGCGACACGGCTGTCCATATGCCGCCGGCAAGTGAGCCGGGACCCTCCGGATGAAGAGCACCCAGTGGATACCCGCCAGGCATTGAAGGCCACAGGACGTGGTAAGCAGCTGGCTGCCTCCACCTCAGATGTGCAACCTCGAGACACACTTAGACGTTGTGGTAGAGCTAGGAGGGCGAAGCACATTGAAGATAACTGAGGGCATCGGGGGAGGGGTAAGGGAGGGAGGGGCAGCACTATCAGGAGAGTGTGAAATTTTAAAACACAATAAACACACTTGTGCATAACAATATGACGCCTCTGTTACTTTCTTCTGTAATGCGCGCGGACTGCCGAACCCTTGGCCCATTTCTCCAGACATCTTCCCCCTTCCCATGGCACCCACCCACCTTCCGGCCATGGACATTTCCCTGGAGCTGTGTCTCATTCCTGGGTGTTCGGATTTTGGCTGCTGCATGTGTGGTGTTGCCTCCTGCAATGTTCAGGCACAGTCTCCATGCTTCAAGGTGTGATTGGAATGCTGGGCAATGAGTCGCACATGCTACATGGCCCATCCACCCATGGGAATCCACTTGGGTTGTGTGAAGCGTTCACTTAACCACGATTGCCAATTCCGGATTAGAATTAGCCTTCATCCACACAGCTGGAGGCCTTGGCAGTTAACAGGGGTTATGAGTAATCGATGAGGCAGATGGGCAGGGACAAGAGTTTCCCCCAAGATGGGTACACACGATCAAGTGGTTGGTATGGTGGTGTTGTGCTCTGGTAACTCCAGTTGCCCCCTCAGCATCTCCCCCAACCTCCCATGGCGGCACACCCCTGTGGAGGGTCCCCAACTACCAGCCAAGGATCCCCCCTCCCCCCTCCCCCCTGCTGAACACTGGGGTGTCAAGTATTGCATCCCTAGGCTCTTTGCCTGTCAGCAAAGATGGCTACTCACCTCTTCGGCTCCCCACAGAATCTCTTCCAGAAGGTTCACGTGTTTCAAAAAATACTAATCAGTGCCAGTGTGATCACATGGTGGGGAGGCTGCTGAATGATGGGAGGCCACTGGATATGGTGTGGCTCCATTAATTGTATGAAAATAGGGCTTAATGGTGATAATTGGTTTTTCGCCACGCTACGGAGAGATCTCGACTTTGCCTATGGGAGCGGGCCGGATCCTTCGCAAATTCTTGCTATTCACCGACCTCGTTTCACTCAAATGAGAGTGCAACGAGGCTGGAAAATCGGGCCCTGCATTATCCCTGACCACCCAGGAGTCTCCAATGGCCCGCGGACCCCCGAGTGCTGTTCTGCCTAGTCCATATTTACGTGGGCCAGCACCGATCTGCACCTGGCTGCAGCCGTCCTGGGGAGGCCGGAGAATTGAGGAGGCCAATGTATCCCGGGTGCGTAGGTCGTAAGTAGGTTAAGACCTATTTTGGGGGGGCGCCGTTTGATCCGGTCCCTTTGGACGGAGGACCAACTCCGATGCCCCGCCGGACTTGGGTAAATCCCGTGAGGTGCTGAGGTTGCTGGGTGGCTCTCCCATGATTCCCCGGCTGCATTGTGCTCTCGCTGGAGCACCACGCAGCCAGAGACCGGCCATGAGTCCTGTTTCGGCAGTGTATAGTGTGATGTTTCTGCTGTAGTTTCCTTCAGCAGTAGGTGGATTGATAAAGTCCTTGTGTAGCGGAGGCTTGGATTGATGTAAACCTTCTACAGGAGCTTTTTTGTTGCAACCTCCCTCTTTATGTGAGGGGGTGGGATGTTGTCAGGACTCTGAGCCGGGGGAGTTGAATTGATCAGAAGGCATTGTTGTGTTTGTGGTGATATGCATCATTGTAGATACACAAGGGGTTAATGTAAGTACATGTAGACTAGCTAGACACTGGAGGGAGCACCAGAGACTTGACACACAGATACTCAACCAATAGGTCAGTAAGATAGGACACGACCAATGGGCATTCACGATACACACAGAGGTGACACTACCACAGGGGGGCATTACACCAACCCATATATACAGGACACAGCACACATGATCTTTCTCTTTCCAGTGGAGACACTCAGTGAGTACAGACACAGGGTTGATTCAATATCACACCCACCATGTGGATTGTAGCAGACTGGTTAGTCAGTCTGAGTAGCTATAGAAGGATTAACAGTAGAGGCGAACCCGAGTAGCAGAATTGTAAATAGTTCAATAAACGTGTTGAAGTTATCTCCATGTCTGAACCTTCCTTTGTCAGAGTGAACATCAAGGAAGCAGCTTATGCTATGCCAAGAGCATAACAAGACATGGTACCCAGGAGTGGCTGTTTCAATCCATATAGTTACAACTCAGCAAACAGTGACAACCAGCAACAACAGCCAGGCAAGATGATATTCGGGATTCTGGTTCCACAACAGCTCAAGTACCAAGGCAATCTCAGTGAAAACTGGCATTGGTTCAGGCAGAGATTCGAGATCTACTGGTAGCTTCCAACCTAGATGGGTGGCAGATGGAGCAAATAATGCTTCTACTCTCCACCGCAGGTCCAGAAGCAGCTGAAATCTTCCAGGCCTTCAAATACTCAAAGGGGCAAAACAAGAGCGACTTCCAGGCAGTCCTGGACAAATTCCAAGAATTCTGCTAGGAACACACAAGAAAAAACGGTAAAAGAAGCACCAAAACTCACAACAAGGTCGGCTTGCAGCAGAAAACTGCAGTTTTGAATTGCAGCCATCTTGGTAAAGGTGCTGCACATGCGCAGTGGAGAAAAAGGCCCCAAGTAAAGGGACAGCAACCTAAGCATGCCCAGTCGCTTCCTATGACCTATGTCACAGGCGTCATGATGTCAGAGGCCCCAGGCCACGCCCACTGGCAATCTCCCAAAACAAGAAAAAAAAATTTTTAAGCCATAAAACAAGATTCTTTCACCTGGAATGACAGCACAATGCCTTAAATTCAACCAGTAGCTGGAAGTAACCTCCGCAGAACCCTGCAACAAGCAGTTAACAGTGCCCAAAGAGATGATACAGTCCTTGAATACTTCAACACTGACCTTTATTTCTTCTCTGGACGTCACAAGCCCAATGCCAGCTCCGACACAAAAAGTGATGACATGGTTCTAGAAGACTACGACTCAGACGAAGGTTTCATCATTCGAGATGGCGACCCCAGTACCGAATGCGACACAGACGCGGATGTGTTCTTCGGATTTGAGAATCTTCAGCCCAGCATATACGACATCCCGAGTCGTGAGTGCAGGATTATGCTGCGGCCTGACACCAAGAGACAGAGAGCGGTACAAGCCCACAGAGGGAGGCCTGCTGCCACACAGAGAGTGGTCCACACACCACAAAGGGTCCCAGCCTCCACTCAGAAAGCGATGAAAGACTCCGCAGCGAGACAACTTCACGTTTCCACACAAGAAGTGACTCGAGTGTCACAAGCCTCCACAGCGAGCTCGTGGACAGCCTCCACGATAGAAGAAACGCAAGATTCCAAAGCGCAGTCCTTGCATGAACAAGACCATGAGGGTCTAGCAACCTCCTCTGAGCAACCAGCAGCAGACGGTGCAAGTCTGCCATGCTCACATGAACAACAGAAAGGCTATGACAGTCTGCCATGCTCAAGTGCACAGCAAGAAGACTATGACAGTCTACCACACTCCAGTGAACAACAAAGCGACTATGACAGTTCACCCACATTGTTTGAGCCACCAGAAGAAGACTCTGACAGTCTACCCAGCTCAAGTGAACAACAAGAAGCTACTGAGGCTCAGTCCACTGTATGCGAGACAAGTGACAACAGCATCCCACTTGTCATACAAGATGTGCAATGTGACAGACCTCAGCTAGAATGTACAGAGGCACTCGACAATCACAGTGAGACTACTGGTGACTCCGGTGACACCACGTTACTTCAAACCTCATTCGCTTGAGCCACTCCACAAGCAAAAGCATTCCTGAATGTTTTGACTCCAGACGTGGAGCATCAAAAAATCTCAGCTGACTCCAGTGAACCTGAAATGACTCCAGTCGGGGAGCATCGACAAACCAAAACTGACTCAGGTGAAACAGACCAGACTCCAGATGGGGAGCAACCAAACACAAAAGCTGATTCAAGTAAGCTGGAGATGACTCCAGACGGGGAGCGACACAAACTCAGTGATGGCACGCTCAAGAAAACAGCAGATGCCACAAAGCGCGCTGACACGAGTGACTGTGTGAAGGACTCGTATTATCCACAGAGTGTGGTCCTTGAGCGCAGCAACACACAAGACCACAAAACCAACCAACACAACACAACGTATGAACACCATATCAAAGATGACACGACTCATACCAAAGGCAACATCGTCGACAGCAAGCACGACAAAGACTATACCAATGGAACTACGACTGGTACGACATGGTACAACTCTGCCCATGAGGGACACTGTTGCTGCTCAGCTCAGTACAATGACATACCATGGCAGGACGATGCATCTGCACTACCAACAGGCAACCTGTTTTTCAGGACAGATGCCATCCAACATCGCTATCACAAGCATCGAAAAAAAAGAAAGACTCCACATCAGACAACAAAATGATTTGACCACTTCTTGGTTCCTGATGCACAGGGACACTGATGGCGTTCACAAGGACATGCAACCATCAAAATCACCAACTCACCAACCCAACAAGAAAGGCATTCGACCATGATAAATGATGGATTTTGGACTCACACATATGATTTGGACTTGTTGTTTAGTGATCACTATTATCATGACCTGTACAGAGCATCGCTTATCAATCTGTTTTTTTTGTTCAATTTTCTTTAAGTGTACAGAAAAAATGTAACATGAAAAAAGGGGGGATGTGGTGATATGCATCACTGTAGATGCATCACTGTAGATACACAAGGGCTTAATGTAAGTACATGTAGACTAGTTAGACACTAGAGGGAGCACCAGAGACATGACACACAGACACTCAACCAATAGGTCAGTAAGATAGGACATGACCAATGCGCATTTATGATACACACAGACGTGACACTACCACAGGGGGGCATTACACCAACCCATATATAAAGGACACAGCACACATGATCATTCTCTTCCAGTGGAGACACTCAGTGAGTACAGACACAGGGTTGATTCAATATCATACCCACCACGTGGATTGTAGCAGACTGGTTAGTCAGTCTGAGTGGCTATAAAAGGATTAACAGTAGTTGTGAACCTGAGTAGCAGAAGTGTAAATAGTTCAATAAACGTGTTGAAGTTATGTCCACGTCTGAATCTTCCTTTGTCAGAGTGCACATCAAGGAAGCCGCTTATGCTATGCCAAGAGCATAACAGGACAGTGTTGAGCTCGGTATCCATAAGAAAACTGCTATGCTATTTTTATACAGCTATTTTTTAAGACTTGGAATTTGCTGTGACTGGTAATTTTGCTATTCCCCAAGTGAACAATTGCCAAGGGACGTTTTGCAGACTCGTCGGTAGAGATTTCTAATTTTTGGGCAAATGACCCAACATAGCACGTCCTACAGGGTATCTGTGATATCTGTGAGCTGGTTAAGCTTAAAGGAAATTCTTCAACCAATCACATTGAAGAAACCTCACTGAGGTATGCAAACGCAGGGAACAGAAGGAAAATAAATTTAAATCATTGACAGTAAGCAAGGTTAAGATTGCAACACACACAGGTGATTAAAGGATATTATTAGAAGAGAAAAAGTTAAAATTATTATGTAAAAATATGGAGCCTCAATTTGCTTTGGGAATGAGACTGCATTTAAAAAAATAATTTTTCAGGATCAGAGATATTTTTCTGCAGTAACTATAACTTATGACAACACTAAGAACTCAGTTAATCCTGGTTGAGCAAATCCTAAATGTTTTGTCTGTCATTAGTGTGGAACTAGTGAGCAATTACCCTAAATTCTGGCCATTACAATGATTTCCCTGTTGTCCATCAGTGAAGATTGCATCAGCACACCCCGTGGAGGAGCAGGGTAGTTGTTGCTGGTTTTACCCTGCAGTAATAATGTCCTCAGCTTTATTAACACAGCAACGTTCTGTCCAATAATTCTAATCTGCATCGCATTTTGATGTCTCCCTTGACCACAATGTTACCAGTCATTCCTCTGCTTCCACAGTGGTTGCAAAATCATTTTTTTTTCCAGATTTGTGGATAGGAAGTGATTTAAACTGGCAGCCATAAAGTAAGTGTAACCTTGCAGCCATTCAGTGTAAAGATACTCCGAGAAATAGTTTGGAAGGGCATAACTCTTAGATCTTCTTTTAATGATTGACAGCGATCTCAGAATAAAATATGTAGATCATAGTTTCTGGAAAAAAAAGCATGCAACGGTTTTAATATATTTATGGAGGTATGGTGTTTGCAGAAAAATGTTTTTTTTCAGTCAGGCTTCCTCTTCTCCAAGCTGAACATCTGATTAAACCTGAATAGTAATCCATATGTGGAGCTGTTGCTTCAGAGAAAACAAAAGAGTGTGTTTTTCCAAATTGAAATCGTTTATGTGGCATGCTGATCTATTGTTGTGCACCAGAGAATAGAAACAAGTAGATGTGACCTTCTTTGTCTTAACATAGTCACTGTATCACATTGGAACTACAGAAAGATACACCAAGTGAGGGTGAGAGCTGTTTTCTTAAAAACTGAGAATAAGTATAGGAAAATGGATCAATTGGTCCTGCTCTTGTGCAACTCTTAGTTGTTGCTTCAAGTGCAGTATAAGAATGCCTGAGGCAAAAATCTTCTCGCTTTTTCATACGTGGACTCCATCGAATTACGCAGAACCTGAAAATGAAAAAAAAAATGAAAATCGCTTATTGTCACAAGGAGGCTTCAAATTAAGTTACTGTGAAAAGCCCCTCGCCGCCGCATTCTGGCGCCTGTTTGGGGAGAACCTGTAGTCTGTGTTGGTATTTACCCCCCACACAAGCAAATGGTCCTGTTTATATTCATCTCCCCAGTACCCATATCTGTTTAACTGCTTTTCCTTCATCCACTTAGCCAATTTAATATTGAATGTATGCATTGTACCTGTCTAAGCACTAATCCTGCTAATGAACCTAGCAGCGTGCTCTCTATTTTCAATCTCTCAAAATTATTCTTGTAGCTATGACCCTTTATTTGAGATCTTCAACTATTGGAAACTATCTGCTTCTATCTACCCTCTTTCATTCTTTCATAATTTTAAATACATCACAGAATCCCAAAATTGTTCGAGCACAAAAGCAGGTCATTTGCCCTGTCTTATCTGTGCTTGCTTTACATTGTGGAAGGAAGCCATTCCCCCACCTTTGAACACTGCACATTCTTCCTTTTCAAATTATACACCAAGCAAATCACTCAGTAATTTGTACTTTTGCAACTTAAAAGCACTAATTTTCAATCCCTTTTTTGTCCCCTCAATTCATTCCGACATCCTAGCCTGTAGTAGACCAATGTTTTTCAAACGTTTTTGCCCGGGACCCATTTTTGCCAACCGGCTATCTTTCAGGACCCACACCGGCCAACCTTTGTGACCGATGCTGGCCGGCCTTTGCGACCCACGCTGGCTGATCTTTGTGACCCACCATTTTCAGTTACCTTTTATGTAACAGATGAGCCTGCTTGGTCCTCATGATGTAATTTTTTTAAATTCAATGTTACATTTTTGATAATCTAATGATTTAAGATTTGACTGCGTCCATTGAAAAAAAATAAAGAGATTTGCCCTCGAACTTGCCATGTTTAGTCTTCAAATGTCGTTGAAGTTTTGAGGGTTTTAAACTTTCATTTGCCAGTGCTTCAGTGCATATAGCATACATGAACTTTGATTCCTGATTTGCATCGGCGCAAATAATAATCCATAGCTCACGTGATCATCTTTATGTTGTTTTGTTCCTGTTTTCGGCTTCTCCTTCATGGGTTGTTCACCAGAGGTCTAGGAGTTCACACTAGTACTGCTGGCAGCTGTAAAATAATGGAATTTCTCTCGCACCCAGAACACATGATGTCAGCATACGGGGTGCGTGACCTGCACCCTGCCGCCGCTTCCGGCGGAAGGACTCCATCGTTTGATGAAAAAAACTGGCCCTGGACAGCATGCTAACATCAGCAGGAAACGGTCCATCCCGCTGGGGTCCAGGCCTGCACACCGCTTGCTCCAGCGTGCATGCGCGGGATGGCCTGCAATCTCAAATGCCTGTCACTGCCGGCATTTTTAAAAGCCTGTCCCGACCATTGGGCATTCCTCCCGTGATCGGGAATGCCACTACAAAGCTCCTGAAACCTGCCCGTAACCCACCCAGAGTTTGAAAACCCCTGTAGGAGGCACTCCAGAATCTAAGTATCCATCTCACAATGTGGCACTCAATACTGTGCACAATACTCTATAAGTTTTACTAAGGTTTTGTAACCATATTACCACTTCTATATCCTATATTTCTTGTTAAAATGCAGAATTCCATTAGCCTCTAATTTTAACATCGAGAGGTGCTATCTTCACTGCCCATTACTTTGCAGGGCATCGAGCCAACTTTCATTCAGCATAGAATTATTGCAGTTGCATTTTTTTACCAAAAAGTAACATCATGCCATTACTATCACTAAATTCCATCCAACACTCTTTAGACCATTCCCTCATGTTATCTTCCTTTTCCAGCTTGCTTTGCTGTTCCAAATAATTAATCAAATGCCTCATTTTAGAATGATGTACAAATTTTAAATTTCTCTCGACGTAATATCAAAATCGCTATTGAAAAAAACATGGTCCCAGAACTGAACACTGTAAGACATTTCCATCCAGCTCTAACCAATCTGAAAACCTGTTTTAAATTTGACTTTTTGTTTCCCTGCTTCTAACCAGTCTTAATTCGATTCATTAATTTCATATACCTTAATCCTCTCTGCTGTAAGGCCTTGACAAAAACTTTCCGAATTTCCATGCACACTAATCCAGTGAATATCTCTCATCTACCATTTGTCTGACCTCCTGAAAGATTTTAATTTGTTTAGCACGATTGTTTAAAATTCATGTTGGCTCTGAAGGCAAATTTCAAGTATTTACTAAATGTCTATCTGTATTTTTTTTTAAAATTTAGATTACCCAATTATTTTTTCCAATTAAGGGGCAATTTAGCATGGCAAATCCACCTACTCTGCACATTTTTGGGTTATGGGGGTGAAACCCACGCAGACATGGGGAGAATGTGCAAACTCCACACGGACAGTGACCCAGAGCCGGGATCGAACCTGGGACCTCAGCGCCGTGAGGCGGTTGTGCTAACCACTAGGCCACCGTGCTGCCCGGTCTATCTGTATTTTGATCTTTCTCTGAAAGCCGAAAATCTTTTCCATTTCAGGGTTTATTCCGTATTTTTAATGATTCGTTTTTGATAATGTTTCCTCACTCATATGTTTCTGTTTCTCTCGCTCCTCTTCGTTTTCATTCTTCAATTTTTTTCATTATGGTTGTCATTCTGTAGGTCCACTGCTTCAATTTTAATTATTTCTATCATGTCTAATTATTCATGGTATCATAAAATTACTGGCGACGTCACTAATTTAATGAAATATACTAATTCCATATCCTTTCTACTTTAAAAAAGAATATTCACCTCTTGCTCTAAAGGTTAGGATGCTAACTTCTCCTTCCACATCACTCCAGCTGTCGTGCTCCTTATCTTTCTAAAATTTGTGTGAAATTCAATCTAATCTGAATTTCTACTGACTGTTTGTCTTTCTGGTTGTCTATTAAATTTTATACTGTGATCATTACTCCCAATGTGCTCAGCCAGATGATTTATTTCATTAATCTTAACCAGATCCAGCAATGTCTTTCTCCTTGTAGGCTTCCAACTGCCCGAGGAAGGAATCTTATATACATTTTAGGAACTGCGTTTCCTTTTCTCAGGTTATTTCCCCCCTGTCTGAAGCGATAAGTGGATATTAATAACAATACCTCAGAGCAAGATTTTGTTAATCCAGTACTGCACATCTTTCAAAGATGACTGCAAATTTCCTCTTTAATTTTCTTCCCACAAATTCAGGATCTTCAGATCTTTAATATCTTCCAACCAATGTAATAAACTCATTTATTTTATCTTTGAACTCCAAGCAAATTGAATCTATAGATCTTCCTTGTCCATATTGGCCCTCTTGACAGCACGTATTCTCTGTTTTACCAAATTGATTTTGATTTGATTTAATTTATTGTCAGATGTACCGAAGTACAGTGAAAAGTATTTTTCTGCGGCCAAGGGAACATATACAGTACGTACATAGTAGACAAAAAAGAATAATCGACACAGTACATTGACAAATGGTACATCGACAGACAGTGATTGCTTTTAGTGCGGAGCAAGGGGCCATACAAAGCAAATACCTGAGCAGGGCATCGTGAATAGTGTTCCTGCAGGGAACAGATCAGTCCGAGGGAAAGTCGTTGAGTCTAGCAGCTGTACAGCTATTATTTCATTCATATCTTAGTTCTACATCATCTAAATATCTTGTGTGGGATTCTCCGTGAACCGGCGGGGTGGGCCACTCCGGCGCCGAGGAGTGGCGTGAACCACTCCGGCGTCGGGCAACCCCGAAGGTGTGGTATCCTCTGCACCTTCAGGGGCTAGGCAGGTGCCGGAGTGTTTGGCGCTGTGCCAGCAGGCGCGGAAGGGCTTGGCGCATCGCCAACCAGCGCCAAAGGGCCTCCGCCGGCCGTCGCAAGTTGGCGCATGCGCGGGACCGCCAGCGTGTGCTGGCATCATCCCAGCGCATGCATAGGGGGGGTTCTTCTCCGCACCGGCCATGGCGGAGGTTGACAGCGGCCAGTGCGGAGCTAAAGAGTGCCCCCATGGCACAGCCCCGCCCGCGGATCGGTGGGCCCTGATCGCGGGCCAGGCCACGGTGGGGGCACCCCCCGGGGTCAGATCCCCCGCTCCCCCCTGAGAACTCTGCAGGCTGCCCCTAGAGCCAGGTCCCACCGGCACGGCACGATTCCAGCCTCTGCCAAAACCCTGGCGCCGGAGAATTCGGGTGTTGGGGGGGGTCGGAGAATCCCGGCCATTACATCTCGATATGTTTTTTATTATTATGGTCAGGGTCAGGAGAGAACTGAAGCCCCTGTACTATTTCCTTCCTGTCTGTAATCAGTGTGGTTTTAGCCCCCTGTGTTAAGGCCCGGCGTTGCGGTCAATTTAAATAACAGCAGCAAGCTTTTGTTGGTCGCAATAAAAATAATTATTTAATCGTGCATTCAGCCTCAAAATCCAAAACGCTACTTCACCCACTTGCGCACATATGGGGCGAAATTCTCCGACCCCACGCAGGGTCGGAGAATCGGCCGGCAGCGGCGTTATTCCCACTCCCGCAGGGTTTTTAATTCTCTGACCGGCCAAAAACCGGCGCTGTGCAAATCCCGCCGGCAGCCTCTGAAAACAGCTGGCGCCGGCGGGATTTCATTTTTTTTTTAGTTTCCACAAATCTCCGGCCCGGATGGGCCGAAGTCCCGCCGACGTGGCCACGGGTCACGTCGGCGAAAATCACAGTTGCTTTAAAACGGCGTCAACCATTGATTGACGCCGTTCAGTGTCGGGGGTGGGGGGGTGGGTTGCGGCATCGGGGGGGGTGGGTTGCAGCATCGGGGGGGTGGGTTGCGGCATCGGGGGGGGTGGGTTGCGGCATCGGGGGGGGTTGCGGCATCGGGGGGGTGGGTTGCGGCATCGGGGAGGGTTGCGGCATCGGGGGGGGTTGCGGCATCGGGGGGGGGTTGCAGCATCGGGGGGGTTGCGGCATCGGGGGGGTTGCGGCATCGGGGGCAGCGGTGTGCAGAGGGGGGGCGACGGTGCGTTGGCCCCGGGCATCCGTCGCCCCCCTCCTCTGCACGCCGCTGCCCCTACCCCAACCCCCCCCTCACCACCCCTACCCCCTTCACCACCCCTACCCCCCTCCAACGCTGCCCCCCCCTCCAACGCCGCCCCCCTCTCTCAACTCAACGCCGCAAACCCCCCCCTCAACTCAATGCCGCAAACCCCCCCCTCAACTCAACGCCGCAAACCCCCCCCTCTCAACTCAATGCCGCAAACCCCCCAACGCCGGGTCTGTCTCTCTCCTCCTCCCCCCCCCACCCCCAAATGCCGGTCTGTCTCTCTCCTCCTCCTCCCCCCCCCACCCCAAAACGCCTGGTCTCACCACTTCCGCAGCTGGTGGCCCCTCCGGGAACGGAGAATAGCGGCCTAAAAGAAGGCCCCGACGCCGGAGTCATCTACACCGATTTTTCTCGCCGGAAATCGGCGTTACGACGGTCTGCAGAGAATTTCACCCATGGAAACTGTACAGTTCAAAAGGACAGTGCATTGTTACAAGCTGTAAACAAAAGTGTCCATTGTTCACGTGTTTGGCTCATCATAGATAAAACACATGTTGTGGGTACAGGCTGAAGGGGTAGTTTAAGTGGTTTCAAAAAACGTAATTGTATATCAGGGATTTTTGCTGGATTCCATCAAAGAGATAGATGTTCAGCAGGTCATAAAGTTAATCCCTTGCCGTTTCTTATTACCAGGAGTTTCTTTTCAGGTATAATTGGAATAGGAGTCAGATGGGGATATGTTTGAGATGCAACAGTCTCCAAGTTTCAAATGCCATAGGTCTCCTGCCTTTTTTGCTGCTTGAGGTTTTGCAGCTGGTGGTTGGTGTAGTCTGACGAATTTCCCTCTGGAAATTCAGTGCATATAATTGTCCACATGATGGATTGGAGTCAAGGTGGTTACAACACACCGAATTGGTAACCATCAACATACCAGCTTCTATTAGTAAGATGTCTTACAACACCAGGTTAAAGTCCAACAGGTTTGTTTCAAACACGAGCTTTCGGAGCACTGCTCCTTCCTCAGGTGAATCAGGAGGATTCACCTGAGGAAGGAGCAGTGCTCCGAAAGCTCGTGTTTGAAACAAACCTGTTGGACTTTAACCTGGTGTTGTAAGACTTCTTACTGTGCTCACCCCAGTCCAACGCCGGCATCTCCACATTATAGCTTCTATTAGGTCACTGGAAGATCTTATTTAGTTTTCCATCTTCACAGCTCCAATAAGTGGCTGTTTATTAGTTCTCTTCCATTGAACAACTAAGGAGGGTCCCTTTAAGCTGGAGAAGTCCTTTATGTTTGAAAACTTTTCAGAGGCATTTTCAGACATGGTTAATCATTTGTCCATGCAGAAATTGCAAAGGTCATCTTACCCCTGGCAGCCACCTTTTAGATTATATACTGAGTGCAGTCCAGATTCAACGTTATGAATAGGACATGCCTTCACTGGGGATGTCTATATCCATTCTTGTCTAACCGGCAACCAAATTTTAGTTCACACTATTAAGTCTAGGTACTCATGTGAAATACTTGCATCAACGTTTTGTTAATTCTTAAGACTGCTTTCTTCATGACTCTTATCTGTGCTTCCTCAACTTGTCTTTGAGTGTTTTACCTTTCTCTATAATTGTAGCAATAGACTATTGATTATAAGTGGTTAATGATTAATCCATTTAATTTTACTCTTCCATATCTTCGTAACTGTTTACTGTATGAAAACCATTTTCATTATTTTAACTTCACATATTCTGGTTTGTTTTATTTTCCCAGGTTCCCTTCCTACTTTATAGCTATCACTTCCCTATTCAGTCATTTTACTCAGTATATTTGTGCACTCTCTATTCAGGTGTAGCCAGTCAATGTTGATGAACTCTTGACTGTTCCAGAATTGATATCATTGCTCAATATTCTTTCTGCCCTCCACTATAATATATGGTGTATAAACTAATCTTGAGGTCATCAAACATGACGTCCGATGCGGGGCGGAATCGGGAAGGCCATTGTGAACTCGGCTGAGTTTCACGACGGCCTCGGAGGCCGCTCCTCGCACCTTATTCACCCCCACCCGAGGGGCTAGGAGCGGCGCTCCGTAAATCTCGGCCGCTAGGCCTTGACGCTTGCATCAAGGCGGCGCGCCGAGAATGACGCGACGGCGGCACCTAAGTGACGTCAGCCGCGCATGCGCAGGTTGGCTGGCTCCAACCCGCGCAAGCGCGGCTGACGTCACGACGGCTGACGGCTCCAAACCGCGCATGCGCGGTTGCCGTCTTCCTCTCCGCTGCCCCGCAAGATGTGGCGGCTTGATCTTGCGGGGCGGCGGAGGGAAAAGAGTACGTCCCTTTGAGACACCGGCCCGACGATTGGTGGGCACCGATCGCGGGCCAGTCCCCTCTCGAGCACGGCCATGGTGCTCACTCCCCTCTCCACCCCCCACCAGCCACAAACAAGCATTTGGCACCCATGTTCACGACGGCAGCGGCCAGGTGCGGTTGCCGCCATCGTGAACCGGTCGGCAACGGCAGGCTGCTCGGCACATCCGGGCCAGAGAATCGCCGGTCGCCGTGAAAAATGGCGAGCGGTGATTCTGCGAGCGGTGGGGTGGGAGAATCGCGGGGGGTGCCAGGGCGACGTGGCATGAGTCGTCCGGCCCTCCCGCGATTCTCCCACCCGGCGTGGGGAGAGGAGAATCGCGCCCTAATGTCCCAAATTGAAATCACAGTGCTTCAGATCAAGTCATTGGTTCACATCTGAAGCATGTCAATTGGTTGGTCTCCCTTTCCTACAAAGTATTTGCTATGTTACATGATCTGCCCTTTTTAAAAAAATGTATTTTATTCCAAACATCTTCAAAGTTACGAAAACATAAATAAATCAAAGAACATCCTCCACACCTCAGAATTCACCTCACAGTTCATAGTTCAGTCAAGTTTTTCCCCTTTAATAAGTCCCTCCACCACCCGTGACAAACAATTCCTCAAACATGGTCATGAACAGTCCCTACTGTGTCTCAAAGCCCTCCGCTGATCCCCTCTATTCGAACTTAATCTTTTCCAGCCGGAGAAAGTCATACAAGTCCCCCAGTCAGGCCACCACCACTGGCAGCGATGTCGACCGCAATTATAGCAGAATTCTTCGCCAGCCAACTAGAGATGCGAAGGGATTTGTGAGGAGGAGTAAGGAACATCGGGTGTTGCTATATGCAGACGACCTGCTGCTATTCATATTGGACCAATTGGAGAGTATGGGGTGAATTATGGGCATACTCGAGAGGTTCAATGCCTTCTCGGGCTATAAGTTGAATGTCAGAAAGATTGAGGTATTTCCAGTGAATGCGGCGGGTTGGGGAGCCAATCTTGGGGCGTTGCCATTAAGAGTTGCCAGCAACAGGTTTAGGTATTTGGGGGTTCAGATGACAGGGGAATGGGCGAAATTGCATAAATGGAACCTAACAAAGTTAATGGAGGAGGTTAGGAAGGACTCGTTTGCCTCGTTTGCCTATGTAGCCCGAAGATCATTGAACACGTCTCCTTTGTCCCTACACTCGCTACCGGGGCCCCGTACAGCAGACGCACCCACACCACAAACTTCGGCCCAAACCCAAACCTTCCCAAAATCTCAAACAGGTACGGCCCTGCCACCAAGTTGAAAGCCTTCTCTGGGTCCATCGAGACCACTACCACTGGTACCAGTCTAATGTTACTGAAAAGTTGCCTGCCCTTCATGAAACCTGTTTGGTCCTCTGCAACCACCCCCAAAACACATCCTTCCCCCTCCCCGCTACTAACTCAGCCAACACTTTCACATCTGTATTTAATAATGATATGGGTCTCTATGACCCGCACTCCAACAGGTCCTTCCCCTTCTTTGGGACTAGCGTGATCAATGCCTGGGTCAGTGTCTCCGACAGCTCTCTCTTCTCCAACGCCTTGCCAAACATCCCCAATACATGTGGTGCCAGCTCCATCACAAAGTCCTGATAAGACTCCACCAGATAACTGTCCGGCGGCAGGGCCCTCCCCGACTAAGTTAAAGTTGTACCTTCTGAGTTTGAGGGGGATGCGCTGCAACCGAGGCATCATGTCGTTCAGGTCCTTGTGGATAATGTGGACCAGAGGCCTATGATCTGTCTCAACAGTGAATGTCGGCAGGCTGTAGACATAGTTGTGAAACTTAAGAATGCCAGTGAGAAGACCCAGGCATTCCTTCTCTATTTGCGCATACATTGTTTCGGTGGACGTCATGACCCTTGATGTTTCTACCGGTGCCCAGGATGAAGTGTCATTGCGTTGATGCCATCCTGGCTCGCATCTGTCGAGATCTTCGTCTCCCTGTCTGGGTTGAAAAATGCCAAGACAGGTGCAGTAGTGAGATTGGCTTTCAGCTCCAACCACTCTGCCTGACGTGCTGCCTTCCACTCAAAGGCAGTGGTGTGTGAGGCCAGGTTTGGGATGAACTTGCCCAGAAAATTGACCATGCCCAGGAAGCGCAACACTGCCTTCTTGTCTTCAGGGACCTTTATGGCTTCGATGGCCTTGACCTTGTCTGTGTCCGGGCGCACCCCTGCTGAGAGATTTGGTCACCTGGGAACTCGAGTGTTGACATGCCAAAGCACCATTTGGACCTTTTCAGCTTCAGGCCATTGGCATGAACACGACGGAATAACTGCTGTAGAGGGGAAACATGCTCTTCAAGGGTCGTGGACCATATGATGATGTCGTCCATATACACACAAACCCCTTCAATGTCCTCCATCATCTGCTCCATGATGCGATGAAAGATCTCCGATGCCGAGACAATGCCAAATCGCATGCGATTATAACAGTATCTGCCAAACGGTGTGTAGAAGGGACAGATCCTTCTGCTGGACTCATGAAGCTGGATTTGCCAAAATCCATGTGACGCATCTAACTTGGTTGAAAAACGTGCGTGTGCCATCTCACTGGTGAGTTCCTCCCGCTTCGGGATGGGGTAGTGTTCACGCATTATATTCTTATTCAGATCCTTGGGATCAATGCAGATGCGCAGGTCTCCCGAAGGCTTTCTAACACATACCATCGAGCTGATCCAGTCAGTCGGCTCGGTTACCTTGGAAATGATGCCCTGTGCTGAAAATCCTTGAGCTGTGCCTTCAGGCGTTCCCTCAGCGGAGCCGGGACCCGGCGTGGTGCGTGGACAACTGGCTTGGCATCAGATCGTAGCAGAATCTTGTATCGATATGGCAGCATGCCAATCCCGTTGAACACATATGGATACTGAGCGAGATTGTCGTCAATGCCGGCCTGAAGATCCACATTGGAGGATGTCGTTGTGTAAACCCCCTGCACGAGGTTCAGTTGCTTGCAGGCATGCGCGACAAGAAGGGATGCTCTGTCTGGCTTGACAATTTCAAAACATAACCGTGCATGGGTGCTCCGGTTGGAGCCGAGTAGATGGCAGGATCCCAGTGTCATGATGGCATTTCCATTGTACTGTAGTCCAAGAGCCTGCAGGCTGCTGGAAGGACCTTGGGGGGCTTCTTGATGTGTTTGAAATCTGCCTGTGAGAGGAGGTTGGCAGAAGCACCTGTATCCAGCTTAAACTGAATGGAGCAATGGTTGACCTGCATCACCGCATGCCATTCGACCGCAGAATCCAGAGCGAGGATGGATTGAATTTGTGATGAGTTGGATGTGGCAGATTCACATTTGGTAATGATGCCCACACAGTAGGCGGAGTCCAGGAAATCTTCCTCTGGATCCGTTGTGCTGCCAGGATCAGAATCCTGTAATCGTTGTTGCATACTCTGAACGCGCCATAGTCAGAATTGGGAGCACTGGCCCCTGACTGGTGGTGCAGACCTGCACAAGGCTGCATAGTGTCCAGGCTTACCAGAGTTTAAACATCGCCTGCCTCTTGCAGGGCAGTGTTTCTTTCAGTGGGCGTTGCCGCAGTTCGAGCACGTCAAGACGTCGGCACCCTGACACTCCGCGCGTCGTCGCACATGCGCAGTGCGGGTGTCGGCCCCGTCGTTATCCCATTTGCATCGCACATGCGTGGGGCCCCGGGAAAAGCGCGCAAAATGGCCGCTTTCATCAATGCTGAGGCGCTGCATCCGGGTTATGGCCTGCACACTCTCTGCCTCGTGGGAGGCAAGTTTCTGATTTTCAGCCGATTTGTACTGGGCATAGCGATTTGTGGCGTGCTCATGCACTGTGCATGTTTCAATCGCGACTGGCAGAGTCATATGCTTGATTTTCAGTGGCTGCTCTCTCAGAGGAGCAGAGTGAACTCCAAAAACGAAAGTTGCACCAAAGTTGCAGGCCAGCGTTAGCAGGCGGAGGTTAGTTAAGAAGGAGTTGAAAGAATCATCTTTATCTTGTGGACGCTGTTTGAATATGTAGTGCTCCAAGATTTCATTGGTGTCCACTTCACAGTGACTGTCAAACTTGTCCAGGATGGTCTGAAACTTTGTCTTGTCCTGGCCTTCGGTGAAGTGAAAAGAGTTGAAGAGTTTGATGGCTTGATCACCCGCTGTTGAGAGGAAAAGTGCGATCTTCCTTGCATCAGGCGCAACCACGAGGTCTGAGGCTTCGATGTACAGCAGAAACTTTTGCTTGAATGTCCGCCAGTTGGCACTGAGATTGCTGGACGTTCTGAGCTGGTGAGGAGCCTGAATCTTCTCCATGGTGTCGGGATACATTTGCTCGTTGTCACGGAATGGACTGAGGTAAACCACCTAGATTCAGCAGTCTCCTGGTAACATGATGTGTTACTTACTCTGGGATAACACAGGCTGCAACTGGATGCAGCTTTAACCAAAAGATACTCCAGATCTTGAAATTAGTTCAATCTGATTTATTAACCCAGTAGCACAGTTAGCACAGTTCTCTATGAGTTCGACGTGTGAGTGCCTCGTGCCTTTTATAGTGAGATACAACCCCTGAGTGTCTTGCCTGCTCATTGGTCATGTCCTGTTCTCTCTGTTCATTAGCTGCCTGTCTGTGCCTGTCTGTATATCATTATCTGCATGTCTGCATATCATGACAGAATGCTCTCAATTTCTTCCTTAATATAAATTTGATAGACAGCCCACCTTAAACCTGTCAGTCAACACCAAAAACACCATTTTAATTAACACCTGGCTTTGACCTACTTATAGTTGACTGACAGTTAATTTGCAACAGACTTGCAATTATATAAAATAAAATTTAGATTTAAGTAAGAATAGTGTATGCTGGGCAGACTTGATGATTGAATGTTTTAATCATTACAACAGAGGAAAGATTTATTTATGTGATGCAACTTCAAAATTCAAAGAGCTACTATGCAGACCATGTTGATTCACGGGCCAGACACACAGTGCTGTGGGTTGATACATGTGTGGCGTTCTTCATTAATATCATTCAGAAACGCTGCTCAGGCAATGTCCCTCAGTGCTGCCTGCCTTTGGGGAATCAGTGTCGTCTACACAGAGCTGCTTGAAGTGGTGCTACCCTTGTAGAGACTTGGACTCAAATTGACTTGGTTGTTGGAGCAAGAAAGGAGATGGATTAAGGGCTTGTGTTGTCCACTCTGCAGATTGACTCACTTTAAAAATGGAGTATAAACGTTTTTAAAAATGAATTAAATGTTCCCCTAAACCAACCAGCAAGAAACATAGGTTTTAAAGCTGCACCAAAGGCCTACTTAATTTAATGTTGAGTTAACTTGGAGTAGACAATTTCTTATCTGTTTTTGAATCCAAATGCATGCGTGAGCTCTGTTCTGAGAGCTTTTAACATCCTGTTATGAATTAAAAACCAGCCTGAAGCATTCGCAACAACTTCAGCCAGAGTGCCGAGTGGATGATCCATCTCAGTCTCCTCCAGAGGTCCCCAGCATCACAGATTTCAGCCTTCAGCCAATATGATTCACTCCACGTGATATTAAGAAATGGCTGAAGGCACTGGATACTGCAAAGGATATGGGCTCTGACAATATCCAGCAATCGTACTGAAAACTTGTGCTCTAAAACTTATTCCACCCTTAGCAAAGCTTTTACAATACAGATACAACACTGCATCTACCCAGCATTGTGAAAAATTGCCCAGATGTTACCTGTACACAAGAAACAGGACAAATCCAACCCAGCCAATTACTGTCCTATCAATCTACTCTCCGTCATCAGCAAAGTGATGGAAGGAGTCATCAATAGTGCTATCAAGTGGCACTTACTCAGCGATAACCTGCTCACGAACGCTTCGGGTTCTGCCAGGGTCACTCAACTCTTGACCTCATCAGAGCCTTGGTTCAAACATGGACAAAAGAGCTGAATGCCAAAGGTAAGGTGAGAGTGACTGACCTTGAAATCAAGGCACCATTTGACCGAGTATGGCATCAAGGAGCCCAAGAAAAAGTGGAGTCACTAGGAAAACTCTCCGCTGGTTCGAGTCACATCTGGCACAGAGGAAGATAGTTGTGATGGTTGGTGGTCAATCATCTCTGCTCCAGAACACCACTGCAGGAATTCCTCAAGGCGGTCTCCCAGGCCCAACCATCTTCAGCTGCTTCATCAATGACCTCCCTTCCATCATAAGGTCAGAAGTGGGGATGTACGCAGATGATGTGCAGGTTAGGTGGATTGGCTATGATAAATTGCCCTTAGTGACCAAAAAGGGTAGGAGGGGTTATTGGGTTACGGGGGTAGGGTGGAAGTGAGGGCTTAGTGAGTTGGTGCAGGCTCGATGGGCCTAATGGCCTCCTTCTGCACTGTGTGCAGTCATAGACTTAGAACATAATGTCCAGCACCATTCACAACTCCTCAGATAATGAAGTAGTCTATGCCCAAATGCAACAAGATCTGGACAATATCCAAGCATGGGCTGACAAGTGGCAAGTTACATTCGTGCCACACAAGTGCCAGACAATGACCATCTCCTACAAGTGAGGATCTAACAATCGCACCTTGAAACTCAATGGCATTACTATTGCTGAATCCCCCAAAATTAGAATCCTGGGGGTTACCATTGATCAGACACTGAACTGGAATAGCCACATTTATACTGTGTCTGCCAGAGCATGTCAAAGGCTGGAAATCCTACTGTGAGTAACTAACCTCTTGGGCCCCTAAGGCCTGTCCACCATCTACAAGGCACAAGTCAGGAGTGTCATGGAATACTCTCCATTTGTCTGGATGAATGCAGCTCCAACAACACTCAAGCAGCTCAACACCATCCAGGACAAAACAGCCCACTTGATTGCTCTCACTTCCACAAACATTCAAACCCTCCACCACCGGTAAACAGTGGCAGCCGTGTGTACTATCTACAAGATGCACTGCAGTAACTCACCAAGGTTCCTTCGGCAGCACCTTTCAAACCCATTACTTCGACCATTTAGAAGGACAAGAGCAGTAGATACCTGAGAACCCCCCCACCTGGAGGTTCTCCTCCAAGTCAGTCACCACTCTGACACTGTTCCTTCACTGTCACTGGGACAAAATCCTGGAACTCCTTCCCCAACGGCACAGTGGGTGTACCAACACCCCATGGTCTGCAGCGGTTCAAGAAGGCAACTCACTGCCCCCTTCTGAAGGGCAACTAGGGATGGGCAATAAATGCTGGCCTAGCTAGCAACACCCACATCCTGTAAATGAATAAAGAAAGGGGTACAAATGTGTATATGAGGTAGCGTGAAACAGACAGTATTTAATCAGTTAGATCTGATTCGCAGTGACTGATATTCAATTCCATTGACTAATGGATCTAAATATGACCATCAGATCAGGCAGATCTGATACCACCTGATTTGCAACATCAGCCGAGACCTGTTTCTGCCCTATGATATCTACAATCAGTTTCTAATAAGGCTATTGTCGGCAGCAGGAATCTAAGCAAAGGATTTTCAACCGGTTGCACGAAATTAAGGGCCATAGTATGAAATCAATGACAAAATATTAAATTTAAGTGGCATCAGTCATACTAAATTCATCAGGCTGTGTGGCTGTACAATGAAAAAAGGCGTTTCTCATTCATTAATATCAGAAATAATAAATAGTGAAAAATGAACTTATTTTTTCTTTCAGGATTTAATTACACTCCACTTCGCTATTGTGTTAATAGCTTCCATGGTATGCTGCAGTTTGTTAAATAATTTTTTAAGTGGACAATTATTGTATGACACTTTGATCTCCTTTGTGTGTGAACGTTCATGAGAATGTCAGATTGTCTTTGTGCTGCAAATTTATTTTTCTCAATAATTTCTTGTTGCAAATTTCTCTCTATGAACTAAATTTAATGGCAATGGATCCAATGGCGGACAAAACGTTGGGGGGAACCCCACCTCAGCCAGTTCCAGGCAATTACCTGGATGTTGTCAGGGCTCATCAGACCCAGCAGTGCAACTGGAAGCATGGCCACTGCTGGAATTGCACCCATCATGGATCCTGCCCTGAAACCGAGGAAAGTAAGGGTGAGGGTGATAGGGAAGAGGGGGGGTGGGGTGTTAGTTGTTGATGAGATCATGGGCAATGTGTCTCCTCAATGTTTATAAACATTTAGCTATGATTGACAGCTCCTGACTGCATTAAGAGCAATTAAGTGCTAATGTTGAGAAGAAGAGGAAGTGAAAGCATTTAGGGTGCGATTCTCCGCTCCCACGTCGAGTGGGAGAATCGCGGGAGGGCCACTCTGGCACCCCCCGCGATTCTCCCACCCACCCCAAAATGGCATGTCGCGTTTTGCGACACGCTGCTCGGAGAATCGCAGGTCGCCGTTTTTCACGGTGACCCACGATTCTCCGGCACGGATGGGCCAAGTGGCCTGCCGTTCCCGACCTGTTCACGCCGGCGGCAACGACACCTGGTCGCTGCCGGCGTGAACATGACGGAAAATGTGAGTATGAGGCCTGTGGGGGGCGGAGAGGGGATCGAGCACCACGGCCGTGCTCGGGAGGGGACTGGCCCGTGATCGGTGCCCACCGATCGTCGGGCCGGCGTCTCCAAGGGACGCACTCTTACCTATCCGCCGCCCTGCAAGATCAAGCCACCACGTCTTGCGGGGCAGGGAGGGGAAGATGGCAACTGCGCATGCGCGGGTTGGAGCCGGCCGACCTGCGCATGCGCGGCTGACGTCATTAGGCGCCGTCGGCTGCGTCATTCTCGGCGCGCCGCCTTGATGCCAGCGTCAAGGCCCGGCAGCCGAGATTTACGGAACGCCGCTCCTAGCCCCCCGGTGGGGGGAGAATAGGGGGCGAGGAGCGGCCTCCGACACTGTCGTGAAACACTCTGGGTTTCACGACGGTGTCGGGCGTTGCAGAGAATTCCCCCCTTAATTTGTAGATGTTTATAAACATTGCGGGTAGATTCAAAGAAGGCTACCTGGATTCATTTAAGTGTGAAGAGAAATGAGAATAAACACTCTGGGCATTTGGCTATCTGGAAGTAGTCTGTCAATACAGCTTCCTCAAAACCTTTTCTCTTTGAAGTGAATAAAAAGCCTTGCAGATCAAAGGATCTGAGCTGGTTCAAAGCCTTGTGATGTGGTTTTGGCTTTTTATGAAGTAACATCTGCACAGCTGCTACTTTAGCGAGGTCATTCTGAGGTAGTAGGTGTATGGGACAAGTGAGTAATAAAGCAGTGATTTCTTGTCATTGTTTCTGCCTCTCCTGCTCTTTAGCTTCCAGGCAAGGCTGATTGTTGGGGGAAGAGAGGTTCTCTGTTATGGAGGTGATCTCTCTTATGGGGGGAGTGTTGTCTGATATGGAAGGTTCTCTGATATGGGGGTAGTGTGATCTGGGGGTTCTCGGTAATGGGGAATTTCTCAGTTATGGGGGCCTCTCTGATATGGGAGCAGTCTCTGATGCGGGTCTCTGATAGGGGGTCGGTGGAGGCGTCCAATGGGGTGTGGTTAGAGAGTGGGGAGAAAGGATTTGCATTGTGGGCAGAGGGCCACCGATGTTAAATCCTTACCCTTTTGGCCCACAGTGATGTCATCGCCATGCTGGCAAATACTTGCACCAATCCACACACTCATGAATCTGGGCACCCAACCCATTTTTACTCCAACATGGGATTCTCCGTCGTATTGCGAACTCCACTATTGGCAGCAGGCAGTGAAAAATTATTCCCCGCCCCCACCAGCGCTTCGTGCCCACATGTTTCTTCTTCAGAACTCTGACCCTAACTAGTGTTTTATAAAGTTCCATCAATTTATAAAGTTCCCTGCTTTTAAACCCCTTCCCTCGCCAAATAAGGAAAGCACGCTTTATGCTTTATTAACCACCTGTACATCTATTCTACCCCTTTCAAGGACCTGTGAACATGCGCTCCAAGCTCTTTCACTTCCTCATCCCTTTCAATATCTGCCTGTTTCTTGAGTATAACCTTGCTTTGTTTGTCCTCCCCAATGCGTTACCTCACACTTTTCTGGATTGAATTCCATGTGTGACTTTTCTGCCCGCACAAACCACTGATATGATTCTAGAGTCGACAGCTATCCTCTTCACTCACAACTGCACGGCCAAGTTTTGTGCTATCTGCAAATTTCCCAGTCACGCCACATCCTGCTTCCCCTGTTTCCTATGAGATCTCACATTTCTGCCCAGTTTGCCATGTGGGATCTTGTCAAATAAATGCCTCACTAAAATCCATGTAGACAGCAATTTCATTTCATTTCATTTCATTTCATATTCACTGCACCATCCTCAAAATTCCTCCTTACTACTTCCTCAAATAATTCTATTAAGTTGATAAGACACAATCTTCTCCGAACAAAAGCATGCTGACCATCTCAGGTCAATCGTTGTCTTTCTAAATGACAATTTATCCTGTCTCTCCGAATTGTTTCCAATAATTTTCCCACCACTGATGTCAGACTAACCGGCTTATAGTTTTCTGGCCTATCCCTCACACCCTTTTTTTAAAATGGTACAATATTTGCAGACCTCCAATCCTCTGGGGCCTCGGCTGCATCTTGTGAGAATTGAAAATGATCATCAGAACACCTGTTATTTCCTCCCGGACTTCCTTCAACAGTCTGGGATATAATCCATCTGATCCTGGTGATTGATTCACCTTCAAGAATGCCAGTCCCTCCAGTACTTCCTCTCTCATTATTCTTATTGCATTTAATATTTCACATCCTTCCTCTTTAACTAGAATGTTTATATCGTCTCTATCCTTTAGTGAGCACAGAAACAAGGGACCTCTTAAGAACCCTGTCCACATCTTCTGAATCAATTTACAGGTCACCATGTACATCTCTGATAGGTCCTACCTTTTACTTAGCTATTCTCTTGCTCTGAATGTGTTGGTAAAACATCTTAGTATTTTCTTTGATTTTACCTGGCAATATTTATTCATATCCTCCCTTAGCTTTCCGAATTTCCATTTGACTTCATTTACACTTTGTATACATCTCTCGATTATCAACAGTATTAAGTCTTTTTTGACTGCCATAGCTTTATTTTCCTGCTTTAACTTGGCCAGTGTGCATCTGGATAACTAGGGGGCTCTAGATTTAGGAGTACAACCGTTTATCTTTGAGGGGACATTACTACATTGTGCCCGTGGAATTTTATTTATGAATGCCACCCATTGATTTGACAGTTTTTCCTTCTCACAGTAGTATCCACTCTTGTCAACTCATCTCACACATTTGTAAAATTTGCCTTCCCAAGTTAGAAGTTTTACTCCAGTTCTTTCTTCACCCTTTTCCATAATGATGCTAAATCTAACTATATTATGGTCACTATTTCCAAAATGGTCCCCACAGCTTCTTCACTCACTTGCCCAGCTTCATTTCCTAAGACCAAACCTAGAATTGTGATCCCCCCCACCCTATGCTTTGGGATTTGAATTTTACAATTCTATCCATTTTTTCCACAATAATCATACTCTTTGACCTTGGTTAAGCTTTGCTCTTTTACCTGTGTACTTGTGTTTTGTTGCCTGCTGACTGTAAAGCTCAGTAACATGGTGAGCAACATGGGCAGTGTGGAAGCATGTTTCTGTTGTTGAGGGGCACTGGTCTTTTGATAACAGACATCTTTGGGTTGGAGCTGGGGTGGTTGAGTTTGACAGAACAGGATGCAGCACTTCATTTAACAAATTAAATAGAACTTTTTACATAGTGTCTTCCACATCTCGAAATGCTCGTGATAATTTACAACCAATTAATTACACTTGAAGAGTACTTTGACACAACTATTTTCTGGGAAACCAGAGAGAATACTGGGGTTTAGCAAAACAGGACGGGAGGCAATGAATCATGAGTTTCAATCATATTTCTAAGGGAATAAGTAAGTCCTTGTATTTCAATATCTTTGTATGGGAGTCTGGCAGTCACTTGAAATGTTAATTACTGCAAGCTGCTTCCTCAAGCTGCAGAGAATACTCATTATGGTCTATTGTGAAGAAGGTTGTTTCAAAGACATTGATATGTGAATGTTTACTGGCACCATTGTTCTTTGACAGGGAAATATCACACAGTTCATCCAATGTGTTTGGAACAGATTTTGTTTTCATCAGTAAGGAGGCAAGTCCCTTCGATTGGACATCATTTTTTTAAGAATATGTTTGATTGGCAGCTCCCTTTAGCTTCTTGAGACTTTTAATCTTCATTATTCTCATAAATCTTCAAGGGATTTTGAAAGTAATACTTGGGATGATTTATTCTAATTCAGTAGTCTTTCTGAAGGTCGACAGCAAACTGCCTCATAAAGTTGTAGCCAGGGAGCTTACCTTGGGTTCAGTTGTTCGTTGGGTATTCGTACAGAAGCTCGAAACTTTCCGTATTTTGGGGATGAATTTTGACATTTGTTATTTCTGTCAGCCTCTTTTTGCCTTTGGTACTGTTGTCGCCAACTGTAATTTGGTCAGATTGTTTGAGTCCAGTAAATGGCTGGTGAATTTCTGACGTGAGAGGACAAAGGGCCTCTTGCTGTGCTGTAAAACTCTATGACTCGAGTGTCCACAAACTGAATCACTTCACCAGGTGACCAGGCCTTCAGCTGTCTGGGCTCTTAATTCTGGTAAACCTTCCCGAAACTTTTAGTGGCTCTCAATCTCTCTTTCTTCCTTTAAGATGTTCCATAGAACCTATTTCTTTGACCATGTTCGTGGTAATCCATCCTGGTATTTCCTGATTGCCTCAGTGTCATATTTCTTTAAAAATTCCCCATGAAGCACCCTGGGGCATTTCACTATATTGAAGGCACCATATAAATGCTAATTTTCTATATTTTGTAAAATACTCTGGGCAGGATTCTCCATCCTTGGACACCCAGAATGCATTACCTAATGGGACAGCGTATTGGGCGTCAGAGGTAAATTGAGCACTGATCCAAAAGTAATTCTCACCCCCCGCCCTTGCTGGTGAAGTAAATAAGATCCGCAATGCACACTGGCGGGGTTTGCAAATAAAATAAGAAGATGGGTCTTAATGTCCCTTTCACATCTATTTAGTGGGGCCAGTGCCCTACGCTCTGGCCTCCTCTGATTCTCCAGTCCCCGTGGCCGCGAATCATATGGGAGCAGATCACTTGTAGTCTCTACCAGCCTGGCCCTGGCATGTTGGACCCTTGCCCCTGGGCCCAGTGCAAGGTCCACCAAGCCAGGGCTACATTGGAAGGGACCATCCAAGCCCATCCGAGAGCCAGCCCCCCACTAACAATATATTGCCTGTCCACACCTCCTCTAAAAGACCCACCCTTCACCCCCAAAAGGGACCCCTGTGATAGAGGTACCGCCCACAGGGGCACCTGTAATAGGTGGACACGGCATAGGGACACCTATAATACAGCCCCCCCCCCCCCCCCCCCCCCCCCCCCCCCCCCGAGGGACCTCTCTAATAGGGACCCTGCAGGGCAGGGACTGTTGAAATAGAAAAAAACCACACAAAGGGATCCCTGTAATAGGGAGGCCCCACGTGGTCCCCTGTAATAGGAGGAGCCCCCTCCCCAAGGACCCCTATAATAGGGGGATCCACCACAGAGACCCCTGTAATAGGGAACCCTCCCACATGGACCCCTGTAATAGGGTGACCCCCCACAGGGACCCCTCTAATTGGGGAACCCCTCAAATAGGGGAATCCCACAGCAACCCGTGTAATAGGAGGACCCCTGTAATAGGGAAACCCCCCATAGGGGCCCTGTATTAGTCGGACCCCCCAGGGATCCCTGTAATAGGGAATTCCCCCACAGTGATGCCAATCCAAAAGGAACCCACTCACGGATGCCTTCCTTCACACAGACCCTCCAAGACCCGCTCTTCCCCCACTTAGAAAAGCGACCCATATCTGGACCTCAAGAGTAGTCCAGACATGGGCAGTGGGAAGCCACGATATCTGTAATACTTACCTTGCAGCTCCACGTGTCCATTCGTCCAACGGAGAGCAGCTGATTTACTCATATCCATTAGCTGCAAGCCATTCATAGTCTTCGAGTAGTGGTCTGTGATTGACAGCTTCTACAGGTCATCTGAAGCTTTTATCTATTCATATCCCTTCATGGTTTAATGGCCTAAGTGGTGAAACCCCAATGTTTGTGAACATTGACCACATCAAAGCGATGTAAGTACATTCCAAGCACTAAGTACATTCCAATCACTCAAGTGTGTGATTTCACTGCATTTACCTCTCTTTGATGTGAGTACCATTTTCAAAGATTGCGGTTTCGCCATTTAGGTGAACTATGAAAGTATGTGGATGGATCAAAGCTGGAGATGATTTGTAGAAGCTGTCAATCACAGACTACCGTTCAAAAGCTATGAATAGACTGCACTTTAGCTTCCCGGCAGGGGTTCCTTCTCTTGGGGGGGGGGGGGGGGTCTGTGTGTGGGGAGATCTGTGAAGGGAATTCAATCGGCAGGGGATCCCTGTGAGGTCCCCGCCCTATTATAGGGGTTCCTATGGGGCATCTCCTTACTACAGAGGTTTATGGGTAGGTCCCCCTATTACATGAGTTACTGGTGGTCCCCCTATTGCAGGAGTCCCTGTGGGCGAGTCCCCTGATTACAAGGGTTCCTGTGGGGATGGTCTCCCTATTACCAGAGTACCTGTGAGGGGGCTCCCTATTACAGTGATTCTTGGCATTCCCCCTATTACAGGCATCCTCGGGGGTTCCCCTATTACAGGGATCCTTTTTTAAAAATTCATTTACGGAATGTAGGCGTCGCTGGTGAGGCCAGATTTACTGTCTATCTCTAGGTGCCCTTCAGAAGGTGATGGTGAGTTGCCTTCTTGAACCACTGCAGTCCTTCAGTTGTAGGTAGACCCACTATGCTATTAGGGAGGGAGTTCCAGGATTTTGACCCAGCAACAGTGAAGGAATGGTGACATAATTCCAAGTCAGACTTGTGAGTGACTCCAGATGGTGGGGTTCCCAGACATCTGCTGCCCTTGTCCTTCTAGATGGTAGCGGTCGTGGGTTTTGAAGGTACTGTCTAAGGAACCGTGGTTAGTTACTGCAGTACATCTTGTAGATGGTAGACAAGGCTGGCACTGTTCATTGGTGGTGGAGGGTTTGAATGTTTGTGGATGGAGGAGCAATCAAGCGGGCTGCTTGTCCTGAATGGTATCAAGCTTCTTGAGTGTTGTTGGAGCTGCACTCATCCAGGTAAATGGAGAGGATTACATTACACTCCTGACTTGTGATTTACAGTTGGTGGACAAGCTGTGGGGGGTCAGGAGGTGAGTTACTCGCCATAGGAGTCCTAGCCTTTGACCTGCCCTGGTAGCCACAGTATTAATGTGGCTAGTCCAGTTCAGTTTCTAATCAACGGTAACCCCCAGGATGTTGATTGTGGGTGTTTCAGTGATGGTCATGTCATTGAATGTCAATGGGTGGTGGTTAGATCCTCTCTTGTTGGAGATGATAATTGCCTGGAACTTGTGTGATGCAAATGTAACTTACACCCTGTGGGGGGTCCCCCTATTACAGGGATCCCTTGGGGGTGGTGGGTTGGGTCACCCTCATACCCTCAGGTTCGAGGTTGGAGCGGTGTTGTGCATTGGGGGTGGGGAGGTTGTGGCCGATTTGCAATGTGAGGAGGGTGGTCGGCCATGGGACCCAATAGCGGGACTCCCTGGGAATCCCTGATATTCCATGCCATGCATAAATTTATGCATGTGTGGAACACTGAATTGCATCCCACTTTACGACCGAGAGAGAGCTGGCAGGAGAACCTTCGGCGGGATTCTCCGTTGCCCGATGCTGACATTGGAATCGGCGATGGGGCAGAGAATCCACTCCGATGCCCAAATCGAGGTCGGCACTGGTTTGACGTCGGTCAGCTATGCTCCGCCCCCGGGGAAGTGGCATAACCGCTTCACGCACCCCACGTCATTGCAAAGGTGTTGATGTGCTATCGGTAGGCCCTCCCATGATGCTCCGCGTCTGATGGGCCAGCTTCCTAAGCGAGTGGGTGAGGTGTGTCTGAGCGGTCGGGAAACCGGCGTGGCGGCTGCGGACTGTGGCCAGCATCGCCACACTCAGCCGGCCTCTGTGCCGCTGGCCGGGGGGGGGGGGGGTGTCCGCGAGGGCTGGGAGGGCTAGTGGGGGGTAGCCAGGTGGCGGCCTGTGGGGTCGTGAATTGCACCATGTTGTACAGCGCAACTGCTGCAGGTCATCATCGTACACATGCGCAGCCAGGGAACCGGACATTCTCTGGCCGTTTTTGGCGCTGGGGCCGGGAGTTTCACCCGGTGCCGCTACTACCTCTCACCAGTCCTGGAATCGGTGAGGGTCCGGCACCAATTTTGGCATTGTAAACAGCCCTCGAATTCTCCGTTTGAGGCGGCAGTCAGCCGCAGATTACCGGCTTGGGTCACTGTCAATGCAGAGTCTACAAGTTCTTCCCGTATCTGCCGACCCATCAGACGCGGAGCATCATGGGTTTATTCCGGGTGCTCCCGTTTCGTCCCATAGTCCAAAGGTTTACAGGTTAGTGGATTAGCCAGGCTGAATTGCCCTTAGTGTTCAAAAAGGTTCAGTGGATTTATTGGGTTATGGGGATAGGGCAGCGGTGTGGGCTTAAGTAGGATGTTCTTTCTAGGGGCCTGTGCAGACTCGATGGGCTGAATGGCCTCTTTCTCCAGAGTAAATTCTATGCTTTCTTGACTCTGACCTGCTGTTGTAACCATAATATTTAAATGGTGTCATGTCAGTTTCTGGGCAATGGTAACTCCCAGGATGTTGAAATGGTTACTGTGTTTCTTTTATTGTTCATTCTCTGCATCTAAAGCAGCCACTCTTCAGATAATCATGTCGCGGATACAAGTAGAGCTATACATTTGAAAGGGTTTTTCTGAATAAAAATCCCAGGCCTAAAATTTTGGCAGGGTCCTGGTTTGGGTGTACGGTTAACTCTTTGGGGGAGGGGGGGCCAGTGTGGTGGCACAGTGGGTTATCCCTGCAACCTCACGGCGCCGAGGTCCCAGATTCGATCCCAGCTCTGGGTCACTGTCCGTGTGGAGTTTGCGCATTCTCCCCATGTTTGCGTGGGTTTCACCCCCACAACCCAAAGATGTGCAGGCTAGGTGGATTGGCCCTACTAAAATTGCCCTTAATTGGAAAAAATGAATTTGGTACACTAAATTTTTTTTAAAAACTCTTTTGGAGGATATCTGATTTTTCTCTACATTCTCAACCCTGAACCATTTTCCTCTAGCCTGTTTGTGGGTCAGGAATGCCAGGTGTGGAACACCCAAACCCATCTCTGCAGAGAAGCTCGCAGTGCTGAGAAACGCAGGGCTATAAAATGTCACCTTGGCAGTGCCAGGCTGGCACCCAGGTGGTATTGCCAGTGTACCAGACTGGCAGTGCTAGGGTGCCCAGGTGGTATCAGCAATGCCACGGTACCACCCTGCCCAAAGGGCATGCACCTGGGGGCCTCCGATCCGCTGGGAGACCCTCATGAGCGCTGTTCCATCGGGTGCCATTTGTGGTGACAAGTACTGAACGCCACTTGCCGAGGTCTCCGAGGAAAAAGAGATAGATCCCACGCCTTGGGTAACTTGGGAATCTGCACATTGAGGTGAGACTGGTTGCCTCGCTTTAATATGCAGATTTGCTAAAAAGTGATCCCACCCACAATGGGCAGGATTTACATCGGAACGTTTCGTGAGATTGAGTGTGATCTCTCGAGGCGTTGCGAGCTGGTAGATCCCACTGTGCCATGACATGTTGCTTTTCGGGTGTAGCGTGGCTGTTTGATCGCACCCTAGTTGTTCCATTCACCCAAGAATGAAGTGACTGTTCCAAGAAGTTGTAATAGCAGATTGTGCCTTTGATGTATTTTCTAGTTTGCGGAATGCATTTTTAATGATTTGGTGGTTTTTATTGTACAGTGAGAGGTAAATCTTTTTCCAAGGAATGTAAATATTTTCTACTGACATTGCATGAAACCTGAAGCATTTACATAGCGAAAGTGGGTGAGAGGCTATGGAGGACACATGGGGGGACTGAGCTGGCATGGGTGGTATGAGCATGCATGTGGGGGTTGGGGGGGGGGGGAGGTGGATGAGTGTAGCACAGATAGCCTGGTTTATCTGAAGGGCTCGGAGGATACATGGGTCCAGAGGGATGGTATGGATTATCTGGGGAGGTATGGGCTGACATCAGAGGTGAGTGTTTCCGGGGGGGGGGGGGGCTTTTATACACTTGAGGACACAATGCCGTGTTAGAGAACAAAGGTGGGCTTCTAACTTGCTTGCGCACGCACACTGGGTTAATGGCTCGCAAATGGCACTGCAAACAGCACCCCTGGGTATAAAGACAAAAATGGTGTGTGACGTGTGAGATGGGTACGCTGTTTGTCAGCCATGAAAGTGCACAGGTCGTGTTTGCTGCTCCTAGAGAAAGATTCGGCTTCTGGTGTCAACAATATATTTTCTATAAAACAATTTGGTTCATGATGCAAAGATATTTAATAAATAAGAAAACAGACATGGTTATTTTTATGCACCTGCACAAATATACACCCCCCTTAAACAGATGCATCATAAAAATAAAGAGCACCCTTCTCCCATTCGTTCCAATATTAGTAGAGGTTTAATTATCTGCTCAGTTGACATCAAAAACCGTAAAAGAACATTTGTTCTGTTTCCGCGAAATATCTTAATATTTCTTCCAGATTATTTTACTGGCGATGTGCATCCCTCTTAAATCTCTGCATATCAGGCTTCTGAGCCATCCTTTTCATCTGGGTCCTGGTGAGCAATATCTCTTGAGATCTGCTTTAAAACTAAAGTGATTGCCGATATTCAAAGACAGTGCCTGGTCTCTCTGCAAGGCTGTGCTCGTTTTTATGGGGTCAAACCAGTGCTGTTAACTTTCAGCATGTGTAGGGTCTCCACAGTATTGTGCACTAGTTGAAAACATTGCATTTGAAGCTTGCCCCACTACCAAAACTGGCCAACTCTTGGATTAAGTTTATCATCATTATACATTTCTGCAAATTGTGTCTCCGAGGCGTCTCTATTTCCAAGCTGCTTATTTTAAATGCAAGGCCAAAAATAGGCATATCGTAACATTTTTTGAGTGTCATTTTACTACTTCACAAAGAAAATGACTGCACACCAATGTAACTAGTATGGCTTTGTGTAGTTGGTTTTGTCATGTTCAGTTATTAAAAATCAGTTATTTAAATTCAGTTATTTAAATTCCCAGCTTGTTGACTAGATACTGAGGAATTTTTTTTGTACTGAACCCAAATTCAACTGTTTTAATTTACATTGCACCAAATTTAAACTCTTAATCATATCAAGGACTACGTATTCTTTTAAAACCACCTTTCTCAGATGCCGTATTGTATTGATCCATGACAGATGTTATGTTCACTAATATGGAAATGTTTTGACCATTAGCTCTCAAATGTACCACTATTATGAGGGCAATGTGTGCCTAAACTGTTGATTTCAACCAAAGCAGAACTCTAACTGAATCAATGCTGGTTGATAGTGTACACTTTAAGAAACAACCCGGTATGCTTGTTATTTAAGGAGACATAATAATGTATTTGATCCCAGGTTCTGACCATAATTGACAGACAGCATTGAGGCTGCTTAAACCTGCACAACACGTGTTGCTTGAAAATACTGGCATTTTCGTCATTTTTAACCTCTGCCTTTGTAGAGTGAATTGATTTTATTACGTTTGCTCAACTGAGTTCACACATCCTTTCTTGGTTCTTGCTATTCAGAATGCCAATCATTTCCACCGACGCATTTTGAAATGATGTCTCAAAGTGAGCATGAAAAGTTATCATTTTAATTTTGAAATCCAAAATGTTATCGGCACTTTGTGAATTCTGGCTGCATGCTGTACTTCGATTAAAAATGAGATCAATGTGCACATATACAGGAGGGAAAAAAAGCCAGATTTAGCCAGTAGAGGGCTCAGGTTTGAAACAAGGGAAGTCTGTCTGGTAGGTTTCTGTGAGCTGATTTGAAAAGGTCAGTTAGGAAAAGACATATTCGGTTAACAATTATTGCTGTAACTCGCTCAAGGAAATCACAAAGCAAATAAGTTAATGATTGAGAAAAACACTTTTGAGTGTTCCATACATAATTGTCAGGTAAATTCATCTGACAAAGGGAAATTGCTTTGTCTTTTTGGGGAGCTTCTCTACTGGTTGCACAGCAGAAGATTCCATCTCATGACTCAGCATAAACTTTTGTTCTCAGCTTTTAGTTATAACAAAGAGCAGTTTGTAGATTTGAATATGATCATGTGTGCAATGATGCAACTGCTCCAATCTGACGCTCCCCAGTATATCAATGTGATGGAGTGTTGTGTGAGATGCTGCAGAACAGCATCCCTTGAATCCCACAGTGTTTACTGTTTTGAAGTTACTGAAGGATTTTTCAAAAGCTGTACAGGATAACACATGGGACTTTGCAAGTCATGAAAAATAAAGTCACATAGAGACTGAAGGAACAAGAACTGTTTTCTTCTGTGGTCGTTAAAATAACCCTCAGCTTCAATGCACGTGAAAGAAAAGTTACACATTTTAGCAGAACAAAGCAAAACTCATGAAGGGGCAGAATGGAGGATCACACCAGTTATGACATTGAATGTAATTTATTTGTTCATGTGATATGGAAGTGTGCTTGTGTGTGTGCAAATGTGTGTTCAGATGAGTTTTAAAAAAAATATTTTTATTCTCCTTTTTCATATTTTTGTTAACATAAACAAATAACAAAAAGGAATCAGGAATCACCCAAAGTCAGCTTTAACACATACAGTCCACCTCCCCCAACCCTCCCAGCCAATCCCCCCCCCCAACTAATGTTCGATGTTATCCAATTCTTGAAAGTGCATAATAAATAACACCCATGAATTGTGGAACCTCTCCATCCTTCCTTTCAGTTCAAACTTAACCTTCCCAAGAGTCAAGAATTCTAACAGGTTACCCCGCCACGCCAGAGCACAGTGTGGAGAGGTTGCTCTCCATCCCAAAAGGATCTGCCTTCAGGCGATCAATGAGGCGAAGGCTACAACATCTGCCTCCGCACTCGTTTCCAACCCAGGCTGGTCTGACACCCTGAATATGGCCTCCTGAGGGCCTGGGTCCACTTTCACATGCACCACTTCAGAGATTACCCTAAAAACCTCCTTCCAGTAATCCTCCAGCTTTGCACAGGACCAAAACATATGAACGTGATTTGCCACCCCCCCCCCCAACGTTCAGACACATCATCTACCCCTTCAAAGAGCGGGCTCATCCTCGCCCTTGAGGTCTGCTCTATATACCACCTTCAGCTGTATCAGCCCCAGTCTTGCACACGAGGTGAAGGCGCTCACTCTCCGGATCATCTCACACCAGAGTCCCTCCGCCATACGTTCTCCCAACTCTTCCTCCCACTTTGCTTTGATCCCTTCCAGTGGTGCCTTCTCCTCTTCCAAAATATCTCCATAAACCGCCGACACTACCCCCTTCTCCAGTACCCCTGTCGTCAGCACCTCCTCCAGCAATGCGAAGGCCCGCTCCACAGGAAGTTGTATATCTCCTTCCTGGCAAAATTCCGAACCTGCAGTGTTCATATGAATTGAGGGCCCGATTCTCCGCCCCCCACGACGGGTCGGAGAATAGCGGGAGGGCCTTCCCGACATTTTTCCCGCCCTCCCGCTATTCTCCCCCCCCCCCGCCCAACTACCGACCCGAATCGCTGCCGCCGTTTTTTTACGGCCGGCAGCGATTCACAGCTGTTCGATGGGCCGAAGTCCCAGCCCTTTACGCTGTTTTTACGAATGGCAAACAGACCTGGTCTGGCCGTTCGTAAAAACGGCGGGAACAACTCGCTTTTTATAACCATGGCACCGATTGGCACGGCAGTACCACGGCCGTGCCAAGGGTGCCATGGGCCCGCGATCGGTGGGCACCGGTCGCGGGCAGCGGGCCCAATGCCCGCGCACTATTTGTCCTTCCGCCGCCCCGCAGTATCCATTCGTGGGGCGGCTGAGGGGCATCCCGGCCCGCGCATGCGCGGGTTTCGCGCAAATACGCGATGACGTCATCCGCGCATGCGCGGGTTG
Source organism: Scyliorhinus canicula (assembly GCF_902713615.1). Lineage (NCBI taxonomy): Eukaryota > Metazoa > Chordata > Chondrichthyes > Carcharhiniformes > Scyliorhinidae > Scyliorhinus > Scyliorhinus canicula. The sequence goes on along the minus strand of NC_052156.1, from coordinate 65,773,717 downwards.
GAGTCTTCCAATCCGCGCATGCGCGGCTGACGTCATATGACGCGTCAGCCGGCGCTAACTCCGGCAAGCGGGCTTAACGAAATTCGTTAAGCCCGTGATGCCGGAGCTTGCGGCGTCGGGCTGCTAGCCCCGACCGGGGACCAGAATCGGTTCCCGGTCGGGAAGGGGCGCGCTGGCGTCAAACCCGCCCGGGTTTGACGCCAGCCTTACAATTTCTCCCGTTTTGGGAGAATCGCGCCCTGAGTTTTTTCTTTTAACAACAATGGGATGAATATTCCTTGTTCCTTCAATCTTAATAACTCCATCGCACCCCAGCTGAGAATATTCCTAATTGGAACACATCCTTCAATGTGTCAGTTTGCTAAATCTCATTGAAAGTATTTCCCAAACAAACTCACCCAATAATATCCCCCACCTGCAAATTTTTCCACAGCTACGTATTTGAACTGCATGAATCAGAATTACTGCCCGACCTTAAAAAAAGGACAGTGTTGCATGTTGCATTCGCCCCACATAAACTGAAGTTTTGAGAGGAATAGGAAAGCAGTGTGTCAGTGTATTACTGAGAAAAATGCTTTTTTCTTTTCTAATGTATCCGCAGTCTCAGAATAAGAAAGATTCTTAAACTATACAAGGTGTTGGCAGTCTATTACAGCTATTGACTGTGGGGCTTCTTTGCTGCAAGGAATGTGGAGGATGGCCTCAGTTGCTGCTTGCTGTTCCAGTAGTGGCCTGTGGTGTATGCTAACCACTGCTGGAATAATTTGTGTATTGTTTGAAGTTGAGTAAAACTGCATCATCACTTGTTGAAATACAATTAGTGCCTTGATCTGACAATCTTTCAGAAGGTTTAAAGAAGTGCAGCAGCCGAAGTAACTCACGCACCAGGGGGAGATCATTGCTTAGAATTTAGATTGATGAACCTCATCAGCAATTGTAAAAAAGATTCTGCGAATCAGGTTGTGGGCCATTGACAATTGCAGAAACATAATTACAAGCCATGTTTTCTTTATAAGAAGAGAAAAATTACTATGCAAAGAATAGCAGTAATAGCTTAGAGATTTTGCAGAGGGAACTGCTTTTATTAACATTGACACATAACCTGTTGGTAAAAGGCACTGTCAGTGTTTGCTTTCAAAATCCTCTTCCTCTGACATGCTAGTACATTAGTTATCACAAAATGAGATGAGTGCACTTTGTCAACATCATCTTTGCCCTAGCAGGAAATTGTTATATTGCAGGAAAAACCAGAGTAATCAAACTGCCAGCATAGTAAAATAAATTACACTGTCGCGTCTGCCAATAACCATGCTGGTTTAAAACAGGACGCTACAGTGCAAACCAATTTAATGCACTGTGGCAAATAACATCTTCAACCTTTTGAAAGTTTAGTGACATTTAATTAAGTGCATATTCACATCAATAATGCTTTCTGTGACACAAGTGTGGTGAGTTGTAAAAATATCACCATTACGTGGGTCAAGGAATCTGTTCTGTATCCTCATACCGGAATAAACATTTAAAAGCCCACAGATGTAAAACAGCTTTTTTACATTTTCACGTTTTAAATTGTATTCAAACACGACTGCCTACATTCAAGTATCTTTGACAAAACTGGTATTAAGCAATTTTATTAGAAAATAAAATATTATGTGAGATGTGAATGCTCTTTGCATCAAATTGTTTGTTTTTTGATGGTTTTGGTGTCATTTATTAAACTGGATAGGAAATAGTTAAATTAAATTAATGGAATAACTGTTGAAACATTTGTACATGAACATGTGGGTTAACATGTTACTGGCAGAGAGATTGATGTTCATGTCAAAATAAAGCAGGCTTGTGCTTTAACATAATGCTTCTCACAATGTGAAACTACACGCAGCTATTAGGATTTTCTAATCCTGATCTCTGTTAGGGAATCCAGTTAAGAACAGCCGAAGACCTTGCTGCGGGTCCATGTGATTCATGTGCTAATTGTGTAGGTGCTTCGGGAAATGCGGTTGAGAAGCACTGTACTTCCTGATTAGTGCCAGTGAACAGACACACAGCGCACAGTGTATAGCAGTTAAGTGTCTGGTCCCAGCTGAGAAAATGGTTCCATTATATCCCAGCTGCATAGACAATCCATAAGGGCCTGTTATGCCTGGTTGATCAGTGTAGTTGAGGCAGTGACTTGCTGTGAGTGTGAACCTCTATTTGCTGTAACAGAAAAGTGGAAAGGAAACTGATGCTCATTCTCATTTAGTTCGGTAAGTACATAGAAATATTTTGATATGGATTCAGCGTTGTATAAACTGGATGTGCTGTTCTGCTTAGATGCTTAAAGGTGCAGCTTGCGACTGATGGAAATCAGTTAAGTGTGTGGTGTCTGTGTTTAAGAAATGATGAATGTGTTTATGTTAACTCAACAGTACCTGCAAATACAAGCCTTAGTTACTGTAAATGCTCTCTATTTGCTGTATCCATGAAATAATACTCCATGTGTTATAGCTATCTGAATAGCATTTGATTTGCTTCGGATTTCTATTTCCTAAGTCTTCAATGACAGATTATTTTGTTGACAAATCATGTGGATTTGAAGACAAAAGGATGAAGAGAAAGTACTCTTTTTTTTTAGCAGTCATAATTCTCTCAGGCAGGAACAGACCCAGGCAAGTGGGTAGAGGTATTTAGGACTGGTCTTTATTTCAGGAGTTGCCTGTATGGTGCATTTTACAGCATCCTAAAATTAAGACATCTCAAGTGGGATAGTCTTTCAAAGGGTATGGATCTCCTTAAATTGTAAATGAATATTCAGAGCCTTTCCTTCCAAGGCTGTTGTAATTAAACTGGCTCGGTATTAGATCTCAGAAAGGAAACATTCATACAGGGTGCAATCTGAGAGATGCTATATATACTAGCAAAAGGTGTGTATTTATCAAGAATAATTATTTTAATGAGCTGCCATCATATCACGGATTACTTTTGTTAAAATTAAGTATTTCAGTACACAATTACAAATAGCCAAGTTGTTTTCTTTCATTTGAAATCCCAGTGTAAGCGTTGTTGTTACTGTGAGAGTGCAGATTTATAGAAAAGTGGCTACCTTCCTCTTCAGATGTTAAATCCACTGAAGAACAGAAGCACCATTTAACCGCCACGCAAAATATATATTCTTTTAAAACTCTGATGATAGACTTTGAATTTTCTTGTGTGAATCCAAACACGTAATATGAGGAGGCCAACAGACTTCCACCAACTCTTTCAAAATATAACCCAAAAGTCCAAATGAGATTAGGGTATCTTACTTTAAGTTCATAGAGGATAATTCCTTCAACCTGAGATATATTATGATGTTTGACAGTGTACCAAATCAGAATAGATTAGAAATCCGGTTTTAATACAAATGCTTACTGAAGTAATTTGCTGCTGATTGCTGACCTTGTGGTGTTGGTCAGTTATTGTTTTGAACACATTTAATTGCCCAATAATTTACTACATGAGCAATATATTACTGTTCTCTAACCCTTGCATCATAAATTTGCAATTGCTCAATTTAAGCTATGGATAGATATTTCTGGTGCTCTGTTCTACTTTTTGTCAAAGCATAGTGTGCGTGTGTATTATTTAAATATATAAATATATATAGAGTATATGTATTAATCTATTTAGGGTTTGCAGATAATTATCTATTGAAGTGTAACTTTACAACATTTGTCTGCAAATTGTAAACGTGGGAAACTTGTAGATAGTACCAAAGGTTATTTTAATATAAAATTGATGCGTTGTTTTATTGGCACTCAAAACGAAAATAGGACAAACAACTGGAAATCATAAAGGCATGGTGTTGACATAGTAATGTCTGGTAGTACATTGTAACAAGCTTTTATGGTGAACATGTTGATGAACTCAGTGATGTGATAACATTAGCTCGGATTTTAAAGTAAGAATAATAGTAAGACTAATGGCACTCGCCATTATTATGGCATAGAATTGGAAAGCAATGTCTGTTGTCTAAACATATAGGGCACAGTAGCACAGTGGTTAACATTGTTGCTTCACAGTGCCAGGGACCCGGTTCAATTCCCGGCTTGGGTCACTGTGCAGAGTCTGCATGTTTTCCCTGTGCCTGCGTGGGTACCCTGCTGGTGCTCCAGTTTCCTCCCACAAGACCCGATAGAATTCATAGAATTTACAGTGCAGAAGGAAGCCATTCGGCCCATCGAGTCTGCACTGGCTCTTGGAAAGAGCACACTACCCAAGGTCAACACCTCCCCTATCCCAATAACCCAGTAACCCCACCCAACACTAAGGGCAATTTTGTACACTAAGGGCAATTTATCATGGCCAATCCACCTAACCTGCACATCTTTGGACTGTGGGAGGAAACCGGAGCACCCGGAGGAAACCCACGCACACACGGGGAGGATGTGCAGACTCCGCACAGACAGTGACCCAAGCCGGAATCGAACCTGGGACCCTGGAGCTGTGAAGCCATTGTGCTATCCACAATACTACCGTGCTGTTAGGTGAATTCTCCTTCAGTGTACCCGAGCAATTGACTGGGGGATTTTCACAGTAACTTCATTGCAATGTTAATGTAAGCCTACTTGTGACAATAATAAAGGTTATTACTGGCCGTGTCCCACCACAATCAGGGCAGGACATGGCCGATAGATCTCGGGAGAGGCCGCTCGCAGGATTCCTGATGCGTTACGCCTTGCAAAGTCTAAGCAGATTTAACACAGCGGACGATGCCCAGTCTTACACGGCTAACTGAATTTAAGCACCCACTTAGCCATGCTAATGCCAGATCGATTGGCCACCCAGCATCGATTAGCCTCGCCAGGGAGATCCCAGCCAGGTGCCGTTCTATACTGGTCTCCACAAGCGGGGACCAGGCAGACCAGTAGCCTGGGGGGATCTCCTAGGTGATCGGAGACCCCCCAGGTAGTCAGCCTCTGGGCAGGGTGGTACCCTGACATGGCTGGTGCCATACAGGCACATTGGCATTGCCACCTGGGCATGCTGACATTGGCACCTGGGTGACAGCCTGGCATTGCCAGGGTGCCCAAATGGCACTACCAGGCTGGCAGGGACACAGCTAGGATACCAATCTGGCATTGTGCCCACGCTAAGGATCAGACCCAGGTGTGCCCTACCCGTATGAGGTGAACCCAGGGGGGGGGGGGGGGGGGGGAGTACCACCCACCAGGTACAATAGGGGGAATCCAAGGGTTGCGTCAAGGGTTTAAGAGATTGGGGTACCATTTACCAATGGCTTCCTGATTTCTTCTTGCACTGAGGAGCTCCGCTGCAGGAAATTAAGCTAAGTGCGGCCTTGGGGTTCCCCACCGGGGTATGGAAACGATGTAGCGCCAGGAATAATCTCGCTATTCCTGCCTAGAAAGGATTCTGTTTTATTTTGTTTTGATCTCGTCCACTGGGTGGAATCTTGTGCTTTCCCAGTAGCAAGGAAGCAAGATGAGTAGGGGAACTAATTGAGCATGAGGTCAAAAGCCAGCTTCCCGATGGCGGGATGAGCTTTTACAGTTACGTTCAGGGAATTTTGAAGGCCTCCTGCATGTATCTACATATTATGCATGCTCATTAAGAGTCCAGCTCACCAGAATTAAGTTCCCCATCCTAATTAAATTATTATGTAATAAAACAGGTTTGCAACTGCATGTAAATAGATTGCAGCAGGTGAAGAATTCAACTGGACATGGAGTGAGTAGCCAGGGATTTTTCCCCTGTAGGAGGCATTGTTCAATTGGGTAATAATCTGGTGATTGCAATCTGAATGGCATGCGACAGGAGACTGGCTGAGGGAGGGAGGGAGTTCAGGATAGGGACGAAGCTGGGGAGGGAAGGTAAGTTGCACAGACATAGGAAGAAGGGCAAGGTCTGGCTTATTGGGAGTGGAGGCTATGTAAATTGGTGGGGCGTGGGGGTGCATTTCCAGGCAGGGATATCGGGAGAGAGATGGTCCTAATAGGAGGTGTTAGTATTGTCTACAGTGGGGTTCAGTGGGTTGAATTAAGGTTATTGGATAGCAGAAGTAATAGTCACAGGAAGGATGGCAGGAACAGAGTTTTGGCCATGGAGTAGCTGCTGTCATTGATTAAGAAATGGAAACAAACGGGCAGCACAGTATCGCAGTGGTTATCACTGCTGCCTCATGGCGGGGTCTCAGGCTCGATCCCGCCTCTGGGTCACTGTCCGTGTGGAGTTTGCGCATTCTCCCCGTGTTTGCGTGGGTTTCGCCCCCACAACCCAAAGATGTGCAGGGTAGGTGGATTGGCCACGCTAAATTGCCCCTTAATTGGAAAAAATTAATTGATTACTCTAAATTAAAGAAAGAAGAAATACAAATTAATCAAAAAGGTGGTCTGGATAATTGGAGGGCCCAGGGTGGACATGGGGATGGCAACGGATGTAGGCCCAAATGGGAGAGAAAGCACATGGAGGATGATGAGTATTGGCTCAAGAGTAATGAGCAGAGGTTCAAGGATAACAAAGAGGAGAGGAATGGGTATATTGAGTGGGTAAGGATGTTGGTAAGTGATGGGGAGGGTAGCAGGTCGTACATCAAGTCTGGAAATTTGCACACACCATTTTCTGATGGCTCTTCACAACACAAGTGCTCTGTATGTGTGAATCCTCAAAGTGGAAGGAGAGCCTTTTCAGTTGGATAGAGTTAAAGGTGGCACAATTTTCTGAAGAAATAGACACCTGAATAGTCAAGAGCTAACTGCACGAGGACCATGCTCAGGTGTGCTCTCTATAGTGAAGCCTACACAGGGCAACTGAAGCTGACTGAAGTGTGTGTTTGTGTGTGCACGTGTGTGTGTGTTTATATGGGGGGCTGGTGGAGGTGGGGTCACACAGGGTCAGTGTAGAAGCCCACTGTTTTCTAATACATCTAATAGGTAAAAGTGATAGTTAAAAGATAGCTATTTAGCATTAAGCCCCTGGTCTACTGACCATTTTAAAAACTCACTCATAACCTCAGGTCATTTCAAAATACACATTCAGCATTTCAAAACATAGCTTCAACAGAACACAGCATTATAGATTAAAAACAACATTCCTATGCAGCTAACAAGATAAAGTAACCCAAGGACAAGGCAAGCTCCATGGCAACAGCACAGAGACCATTGACCTAACAAGCAAGTCAGCAAGAAACTGGTTCAAGCTGTATGCTCATACAAGAATACATTTAAGTTAATGTTGCATATTAAATGACAGACAGTTAAAACATTGAATCAAACTTATTGATGTTAACCCAAACCAATTAGGATTACATCGGGGTATAGCTAGATGGCTAAAGTCTGATATGATTTGGTATAACCGTTATAGCTCGTACGGCCATTTTTATCCGGATCATTCTATATTCTTTGATCTAAGCTATTCGCTGTCTCTATCTTTCATACTTTCACTTTCTAACTCTAACTCTCGAAGTAAATGCAAGCTGTTTTGCCGTAAGCAAGAAAATCATTTCTGTATTATTTGAAAGTTGAATTGTTTACAAAATTGCTTCTCTTTGAGTCCCTTTGCTGGCTGGATTTATTAGAGAATGAGATTTAAATAATTCTCAATTGTAATCAATAGAGACAAAGAAAATGATTCTTATTTGCACCTGAGAAGTGTTAACTCAAATTTCCACTGAGCTTTAGTGTTTGCAAGTGCCAATAAATCCGCATGGTAGATCTCTACAGTCGGGAGTGTGACAGAAAGAGGGAGAGAGGCAAACGTTAGCGTATCCTCGTATCCAACCATCCTACCCCAATTGCAAATCAGCCTCAATTCTGCTTCAACTTCTCGTCCAGAGCGGAATATTCTGCCTCATGGATTTCAGGAAATTGATGTCAGAGATAACTTGCTGCTTTATAAATTGGACTGCATTGATGTTCTATCAAGAGACATCGCATTAAAACAATGAAGATAGGAGAAACTGTTGCCATTGGAGGAAAGATCGAGAACCAAAGGACACAGATTTTAGGTAATTAACAAAAGAAAAAATAGCAACATTAGGAATATAATGTAATGCAGCAAGTGATTAGTATCTGAAGCACAGTACCTGAGAGTGTGGTGGAGGAAGGTTCAATTGAGGCATTCAAGAAGGAATTGAGTTATTTGAAAAAGAAGAATGTGTGAGGCTAAAAATGATGGTCTGTTCCTTGGTAAATGGCTCCTTCAGAGAGCTGGCACAGACACAGTGGGCCAAATAGCCTCCTTCTGTGCTCAAAAGTCTGTGAGCCTGTAAAACACATCAAGGGCATGAAGTTGCATTACTTGTTCACAAGTTGCCCACTAAAAGCACCAGAAAATATTAATGCTGGTGTACTCAAGTGTAGGTAAACCTTTTCACAAGCATACATTCATATTCCTTCCATTTCTGAACATGGTGGGAGATGAAATGGTCTTTACTTTTCTTTGCCTCATTTTTATCTTTCTTTCCATCATCATCCCATCTTTCTTTTTCTTTGTAAATTTCACACTGGGTTTAAGATTTAACATTTTATTACTCATTCTAATTATTACTTCATGGTTTAGACTCTGAGGAGGAAATTTTAACAATCAAAAACAGGGGTATTTGAATCATGTAAATAAAAACCACAAACCCAATTACAATTCTAAAATTTCTGTGTTTAAATTGAGGTGTGACAGGAGGCAGACTGGTCAATTAAATATTTTAATCAGGCTGTGTCTATGATTGCAATGCACCTATGACCCACAATGTCTTCTGTACCTTCAGTCTCCTTCTCCTTCCCCCACTCTAATTTATTGACCTCACAGTGGTCATTTCCCCCACCTGTATTCTCTTCTCCTCCCCCCCAATTCTCTTCCCCCCCACTCCAATCTCTCCCCCCCCACTCTGATTTCTCTCATCCCCATTCTGATCTCTTTCAGCCCCCACTCCGACCCCTATTACCTCCCACTCCAATCTCTTTAACCCCCTGTTACAATCTCTTCCACTCCCCACTCCAATCTCTTCCCCACCCCCACTCTGATCTTTTTCTCCTACTCTGGGGCAGGATTCTCTTCTACCCACTCCCCTTTTTTTTATTCTCTTTCCTTACTCTCTTATCCTCTCTCTTCTCCCATTCTCTTCAGCCCCACTCTCTTCATCCCCTTCTCTTCCACCCATTTTCTTCCTGCCCGCCCCATTTTTCCCACCCCTTTCCCCTGTCCCTTGACCTGTTTCCCCCATCCTCTTTCCACTGCCCTGTTTCTCCACCCCTCTTCCCCCCACCGTCTTTCCCCTCCCCTCTTTCACCTTCTCTCTTTCTTCTTTCTTTCATCTGCTCACTTTTCCCCTGCCCTCTTTTCCCACTGCTCATTAGTGTTGAGAAGCAGCTGTAGTCTGAGTGGCTAGCAGCGCCGTCTGTAGTTCCATTTTTCCCTTGTCACCGCTATTGTAGGAAATGACGAAAAGGTGAGTCAACAGTAGTTTATTTCCTACTCACAGCTAGGAAATATAGCAACCAAGCAATAGTCCAAGTCCCAGCCGGGACAATCCTCAGATGCCTGCTTTTATCTCTGGGAATTAATGAGCTTGCTGTTGGGCCTCTGGGGGAGTACGATGGGGAGCTCGTACTCTATGAACTCCATGGGACAATCAGTCGGATCTTCCCGTGGGTCTCATGGGGGTTATATCTCCACTGTATCTCCCACCACGTCCCTTAGCAAAAAACATCCATTGTATCACTGACTGAATTGAGTACTGGAATTGTTAATTTTAAGCTATCATGGATTTCAAGCATGACAAGAAGTTTGCATAGCTTTAATTATTTATGTTCTTTTTCGAGTTGTTTATCCTTTCCTTTTTCCTTTGCTTCCCTATTAAATGAAAGTATGATAATTTTTCTCATGTAGCTCGGTCCTTATTCATCACTGAGCACTGAGAACAAATGTGAATGGGCTATCCACCATGGGATTTAGTATGGGGAGAATGTCAGCATGTTATTCTAGTAATTGAATAGTAAATGAAAGTGAGAACCCTGTATTCTATTTCTCTAAATGTGTTGTAGCTTGTTGTATTGCTGCATCTAATACTTGCCTGAAGTAATTCATTCAGCACAGTTAAGAAATTGAACCTAGGTACTCCAGGCCAATAAATACCCATATGCAAAATGAAAGTAAAAATGAAAGAAGTCCTCAATGCAACACACAAGGGTCGATATTCTCTGGCCGTTGGTGTTCTCTGTTCCCGCCAGCAGCGCAAAGCCCGGCCATGGGTTTCCTGGTGACATGTGGTGTCTTCAATGGGAAATCCCATTCTCAATGGTGCCCTGTCAGGGCAGGATCAAAGAATCCCACCGCCAGCGAACAGCGCACCACAGAGAAACAAACGGCTGGAGGGGGGGGGGGGGGGGGGGGCGCAAGAGAATCCAGCCCAAAATGTCAGCCATGGCACACTTGTTGCACTCAGAAAATTTGCAGACTCAAGACCCACAAAGAAGTCAACACATAACCTAGGCTAACACTATCTGTACAGTACTGATGGAGTGCTGCATTGTCAGATATGCCATCTTTCAGATAAGACTTAGACTGAGGCGCTGTCGAGCCTTTCCTGAATGATCCAACAGCATTTATCAACAAAAATCAGGAAGGTTCTCCCTGGTGGCCTGATCGTCATTCATCCCGCAATCTGCATTGCTAAACAAAGAACATTAAATCATTGTTATTTGTGGGATTTTGCTCTGTGAAAATTTGCTGCCATGTTTCTTGCATTCCAACAGTGACGACAATTCAAAAGTACTGAATTAATTTGAGAGTGCTTTGGAACATGCTGAGCTTTTGAAAGGCACTATATAAATGTAAGTTTTTTCTTTCATATAATATTGCCCCTGGTGCAAATTTGACATGGCCAATGCATCAGTAGCTAAAATCTTAGAATGACCTGTTCCAGGAAATCAGCCCAAAAGATACATAATGGAATTACATCATTTCTTTTATGTGTCACTTAGTAACTCTTTAGCCTATAGAGAAAAGTACTGGAAAGCTTATCGTACAATCACGAGATCTGCTGAGCTCAAGTGAAGCATTAGAGAAGGCTTAGAGAAATTTTAACACCCACCATCCCTTCCCGCACCTCCATTTACAGATGAAATGGTTATAATTCTGGATTTTGTGAGGAATGTGATGATTCCTCTCCCTCCCTGCCTTAGAACAACATGCAAGAAGGTAGGTAGATAATTTTAACGTTCCCAACTTCTCACACTGTTTCAAGAAGATGACTGCCTATAAAAACTAAGGAATGGCCCAGCAATTAGGTGACTAGAGCATGAAGTTGAGAAGGTGATCATCAAACTGCATAAATGCTGCTGCAAAGCAAAACAAATTAACAGAGGAAGAAAGTAAATCTAGACTAAAAGGCTGGGTAGCATCCAAATTGTGCCCAGACCATTCCAATTGTCCAGGCAGTGTCTGGGGAAGGTAAAGGAACATGTTACAATCAGTCCGGTTAATTTAAAATAAACACAGATTATCTGCCCTTCAGAACAGCCCAATTAATTTATTTGCATGAAATAGAAACACGATTGTCTAAATGCCAGTTGATGCAATAGAACAATTTAACACACAAGTAAAATGTACCAAATCACTCATGTCAAATTGTGCTTATCAAATGTGGTGGCAAAATTCACATAAATAACGAACTGAAGACACAGTGTACATGGATTACAGTTTACAAGGAGAGTTCTAAAATTAGGAGGAACAGATTGAATGAACATGAGGGATCTCCCATTTAAGATGGAGATGAGGTGGAATTTCTTTGCTCAGAGAGCCGTTGGTCTTTGGAATTCAGCAATGAATATATTCAAGGCGGAGTTACATTTTTGACTAAGAGAGTCAATGGATATGTGAGAGCAGCATGAAAGCAGAGTTGAGACCACAATCAGATCAGCCACTATCTTATTAAATGGTCAGCAGGCTCAATGGACCGAATAGTCCATTCCTGCTCCTATTTCTAAGGATTTTATGTTCTTTACCTTTCATGTTGAACAAGTGAACCTTTTTAAACTACTTCAGCCAATTAATGATGCCATTCTCCTTCTGATGCCGATATCCTCGAATGTCTGTGGGAGTTGCATGAGACAAGATGAATTTAGTAAATGGAGCCATGTTTTACACATTTAGCAGTTTACTTAGTAAAACAATAATGACTGGAGAATCTTATTGTTAATATTGCAAACTTTTGTGACAGTCCAATGAGTAGCTGAGTCATGAGCTTACAAATGACTAAATTTGCATTGAGAGGTCCTTGTTCAAGTCCCAGTGATGACATTCTAACTTTTCTCACAAAATGGGTGATTAGTTTCATCAGCCCACATTTGGGTATCTACTATGGGAAAGGCCAACCCACCCTGTGGTATCTGGAACACTGTCTTTCTCAGTTGCTGGATCGAATAAAGAGGCCATGGTAACCTACAGAGAGGTTGATAGCTTGGACTGTGTGTGTATTCTCCCAAATGAGTGAAGGCATCTCAGTGAGGGTTTGACAAAGGTGAAGCAGTAAAGCGAAGCAAGAAGAAAATTAATAAATCAAGTGGAATTACTTTTAATTAAACTCAAAGATGTCTATTTTAAATCTCATTGTGCAAGAAAGAATCAGTATATCATTTATTTGGAGTAACGTTGATATTATAAGCTGCCACAGACTCATAGATTCATTGACGTTTACAGCTCAGAAGGAGGCCATTTGGCCTATGATGGCTATGATAGTCAACAAAGATCTGATTATATTAATCACATTTTCCAACACTTGGTCAAGAGCCCTGGAGGTTACAGCAGTGAGGGTGAATATTTAAATACTTCTTAAACCTTACAAGAGTTTCTTACCCACCACCCTTTCAGGCAGTGAGTTCCAGACTCCCACCAACCTCTATGTGAAAATGTTTCTCCTCAACTCCCTTCTTAGCCTTCTACCTCTTACCTTAAATCTATTCCCCTGGTTGTTGACCCCTTTATTAATGAAAAAAGTGCCTTCCTATGGAGCCTATCTATGCCCCCCTCATTATCTATTGAACCTCTATTGGGTCATCGCTAAACCTTTGCTGCTCCAAGATAAACAGCCCCAACCAATCCAATCTCTCTTCATAGATCAGACCCTCCAACCCAGGCAGCAACCTGATAAATCTGGACGATATCCTGGTAAATTTGAGGTTATCCTGGTGAATCTCCTCTGCAACTTCTCCAGCGCGATCACATCCTTCCCATAATGCAGCGACCAGAACTGCACGCAGTACTCCAATTGCGGCCTAACCAAGGTTTTATACAATTTCAGCATGACCGCCCTGATCTTGCATGCTATGCCTTGGCTAATAATGGCACGTTTCCCACAAGAATTCTCAACCACCTTATCTAACTGCTCTGTCACCTTCAGGGATTTGTGGATATGTTCTCCAAGGACATCCAATATTCAGTACTTTCCAGGGGCTTACCATTCATAGTGAATCCTTTGTCTTGTTAGCCTTCCCCGAGTGCATTGCCTCCCACTTTTCCAGGTTGAGTTTCATTTGCCACAGCTCTGCCCACCTGTCCTGTCCATTGATGTCCTCTAGCCGTGTACAGCTATCTTCCTCACCATTTTACCACCCTACCAATTTTCATGTAATCCGTGTGCCATTTAAGTCCAAATTGTTAATGTATACCACAAATAGTAAGGGCCCCAACATCAAACCCTGTAGAACCCTATTGGAAGCAGTCACAGAAACATCACTCTACCATCACCCTCTGCTCCCTGCCTCTCAGCCAACTTTGGCTCCAAAGTGCCATTTTGTCTTGGATCTCATAGGCCCTTACTTTCAATCGCCTTGAGGGACCTTATCAAAAGCCCGTTAAAGCTCACATATAGACCACTTCAAATGCCTTAACAAACCTTTATCAACACTCTTGGTTACCTCCTCAAAAAAATTGATTCAATTTGTCAAACACGACTTTCCCTTTACTATGCTGACTATCCCTGATTGATCCGTGTCTATCCAAGTGCAGATATATTCAGTCCCTCAGAATTCTTTCCAGTAACTTTCCACCACTGAGGTTAGAGTGACTGGTCTATAATTTCCTGGTCTATCCCTACCTACCGTTTGTAATGAAAGTTGCCATAGTCCCGGCGGACCATAGGCTGCTCTCCCCTTTTGACTGGTGGTGATTTAACCTGGTGGTCACCACACCTCAGGCGAGGGGCAAGTTTGAGAAGGTGGGGTTTTCATGGCTCATATGAGAATTGAACCTGCGCTGTCACATCATGAACCAGCCATCCAGCCAACTGAGCTAACCGCCATCATTTGTTTTATGATGGAACCATGTTAGCCGTTCTTCAGTCCTCTAGTATCTCACTTGTGGCCAGAGAGAATTTAAAAATTGCTGCTGGTGCCCCTGATATCTCCTGTCTTGCCTCCCTCTATTGTTTGAGATTCATCTCAACTGGGCCTGCAGATTTGTCCACTTTTAAGGCTGCTAACCTGTTAGTACCTCCTCTCTCTCTCTCTCACAATGTTAATTTCCTCTAATATTTTACAGTCCTCCACCCTGGTATCTACACCTGCGTCATCGTATTTCATTGTGAAGGCCGACGCAAAGTTTTAATTGAGGACTGCACCCATGGTTCCACATTCAGAATATCTATATGATCCCTAACTGATCTTTTTCTAATTAGTCTTTTGTTCTTTATGTATTGAGAAAACCTCTAGGTTTTCCTTTATTCTACCAGCCAAAGCTTATTCATGCACTCTCTTGGCTTTCCCAATTTTCTTTGCAAGTTCTCCCTTGCACTTTTTATGCTCCTTTATGGACTCTGCCATATTGAGCCCTTGGTATCTGCCTGACCTTGGTATCCAGGGTTCCTGGTCTTGGTCCCACCCTTTGTCTTCACAGGGTCATATTTGACCTGTACGCTCGCTAGCTCCCCTTGAAGGCCTCCGGCTGCTCTGATACAGTTTTATCTGCTTCCAGTTCACTTGATCCAAATCATATCGGAATAAAATTCACCTTTTCCCAGTTAAGACCTTTGTTCCTGACCCATCCATATCCTTTTTTATAACTATCCTAAATCTGAATTATGATCACTATCTCCAAAACGCAACGACTGATATGATTTCCGCCTGCCCTCGCTCATTTCCAAATATTAGGTCCAGAATTGCCCCCTTCCTTGTTGGGCTTTCTACGTACCGGCAAAAAAGATTCTCCTGGGTGCAATTTAAGAATTTTGCTGCCTCTGTACCTTGTACACCAAAACTATCCCAGTAAATATTTGGGCAGTTAAACCCATGTTTTATGGCTGCCTACACATTTCTGAAAGTTGATTACATATTTGATCCTCTATCTCTTTATGTCCTATTGAGGGTATTTTTTTTATTGTTAATTAATTGTTTCAATATATGTAGCATATTTATTGATGCTTGACTCAAAGCCGAAATGGTAAATTATCAGAATATATATATTTGTATTCACCATTTGACAGCCTGTGGTCTCTGTGTTCTGTTACATTTTGTTTGCAGCAAAATGTAAACTGGAAAATGGGATGAAATTAGTTAATCTGAACATGCCACAGAACATGTTACAGTAGATCATTTAACATGCTGCAAGACTTTGTGGTCGAACATTGGTCTACCCCCAGCATCTATCATACAATTTAACACACAGTGTGCAGAACATTCAGCCTGCATCAAACCAAGAACCATTGACTTTTATTTCTTTTAGTGCCTTGCTAATATTGCAGAACTATTAATTTTTCTGCTCCTCTGAAGTCTTTGCTCTGCTCAAATTGCATACACAGTTGTTCAAAATCTATGATTGCAACTTTAATATTCATGCTGAGGAACTTACACATAGATTAGCAATATGAAGCGACATCTCTGTCCAGTTTGCAATCGGTTGGCGCCATTGGTGGCAGTCAGTTCATCTTGAGGAGTAAGATTTATTACACATATGTACTTTGTTGTGAACATATCTGCAATTTTCATTATTTTTTAGAGTACATTTTTGATAAAGAAAGCTAAACAGGGTAGTTTTATGAAAGATACGCTAATTAAGGATGGTCTCTTCCAAACTGGTTAATTATTCAGGGTTGCTAATGGACCTAAAGACCATTAAATTGAATCAGATACTTCTTGCACCAGACAAATGTTAAGTGCCTCAATCACTGTGGAGAAACAGACTTTGCATAAACAGCACAGAAAAATGTGTTCCTCGTTTTTGTATTTGTGTGTGTGTTTCTCTACATTTATGTGTACAATTCAACTTTGCAGGCAAAAATGAACTTCATATTGAACAGTGACTACAAAATTACAATAAGAGAAGCCAAATAGACTATCTTATTTAAGAAACATCAGTGGCTTAACTCTATCCCAATGCACAGATATTTTCTGGAAATAAATAATATATAACTGTTGTGCCATGTGAAAGGGTAATGTTATTGACTTTCCCTTAATGCTTTAACTATAAGATAACAAAAGCAAAAGACCCTAGGATGGACTCTCCGCAACCTGACGGCAAAATTGCGTTCGTTGACGATGCGGAGAATCGTTTTAGCGTCAAAATCGGGAACGGCGCCAATTTTCAATTTTCTACCCTCTGAAAGCGCGCGCCGATTATCCACTGCCTCAGGCCATTGCCTGAGGCCCGTCCCACAATGCTCCATCCCCGATCGGCTGGATAGCTGATGGCGTGGGACACTCGTGGTCCCAACCATTCTGGAACCTCCCGTGGCGGCTGTGTACCTGGTCCAGGGCTGCCACAGTCGGAGTAGGACCGATCAGTGGGAGGTGGGGCCTCATTCGGGGGTGGGACACTGTGGGTGTGCGGTCCGGGGCGTGTAAGCGGCCAATGGGGGGGGGGCACTACATTGGCGATCCAGGCCCGTGGACTGAGCCCACCATGAAGCATGGCATGGCCACTGCAGGCCGCCGCCGTGCGCATGCTGGGGGCCCTGTCGGTAACGGCAGCAGTGAGCTCTACACTGCCTCCCTGCTGGCCCCCAACAAAACGGGGAATTGGTGGCGTAAAAGACACCGTTTTCACACTGGTGTGGGGATGCAGTCTCCAAATCGGAGAATCCAGCCCCCTATTTTTGTATGATCAAATTTTAATATAATATAAAGTGAGGATTAGATTTGGCATAGTCACAACACTCCCTTGCCTCAGATCAACCTCATTTCTTTAATGATAAAGACATTCTATTAAAGCTATGCGTACTATAATTCTATTTCCAGGCTTTAATGTTGCTGCAGTTCCATACGTGTTACTAGTTTTTGTAGATCCCGATGGTCCTGGGCTGGGCTGGGTGACTAATTCTGTACGTCACGGCTGCGGCTTTATTTTCGTTCCAGAATAAACCTTGTTTGCCTTCTGGCCTGCTGCTCCTGGAATGATCAAACATGGGATTCTGTGCAGTCTTTAAAATGCAGAGAACAACTCTGGTTTAAAACAAAAAGCCCCTCTTTGGCAAACTCGTGCAGTACGACACAAACGTAGAAGACTGGGCCCAGTACGCCGACACATGCGCTATTTCTTTCATGCCAATAGCATTGAAGGGGATGACAAAAATAAGATAATCCTCCTGACAGCAGGCGGTACCCCGACGTTTAGCATTCTAAAAAGCTCAACTTACTCATAGACTTGATGCGGAACCATTATGACTCAAAGCTGTCCTTCATCCTCCAATAATACAGCCGGCTGGACCCGGGATGGGGGGGGGGGGGGGGGGGGGGGGGGGTGGTGCGGGGGGGGGGGGGGGGGGGGGGGGGGGGGGTCGCGTTTCATAATTCCTGAGGAGATTGGCAGAATACTATGGATTCACCACCTCTCTGACTGGGATGCTACCTGATAGGCTGGTATGTGAGATTAAAAATGTCGCAACCCAACCTCGACCTAAAATAGGCCATTGAGATAGCCTTGACCCTGGAAAATGGCAAAAATGTGTTCAAGAACTTAAGCTATGCCGGACTGTAGTTTGAGGCATAGAGAAGCTTGCACTTTTGTAGAAGGCACTCACAAGCCTCGCCCACCATCAACCAAACCATAAGACCACAAGACATAGAAGCAGAATTAGGCCACTCGGTCCACCGAGTCTGCTCCGCCATTCAATCATGGCTGATATTTTTCTCATCCCCATTCTCCTGCCTTCTCCTCGTAACCCCTAATCGGCTTATTAATCAAGAACCTATCTATCTCTGTCTTAAAGACACCCAGTGATTTGGCCTCCACAACCGTCACCCTCTGGCTGAAGAAATTCCTCTTCATCTCTGTTTTAAAGGATTGTCCCTTTAGTCTGAGATTGTGTCCTCTGGTTCGAGCTTTTCCTACAAGTGGAAACATCCTCTCTATGTTCACTTTATCCAGGCCTCGCAGTATTCTGAAAGTTTCAATAAGATCCCCCTCATCCTTCTAAACTTCAACGAGTACAGACCCAGAGTCCTCAACCATTCCTCATATGACAAGCTTTACATTCCAGGGATCATTCTTGTGAACCTCCTCTGGACCCTTCCAAGGCCAGCACATCCTTCCTTAGATACAGGGCCCAAAGCTGTTCATAATACTCCAAATGGGGTCCGACCAGAGCCTCCGAAGTACATCACAGGTCTTGTATTCTAGCCCTCTTGACATGAATGCTAACATTGCATTTGCCTTCCTAACTGCCAACTGAACCTGCACGTTGACCTTAAGAGAATCGTAAACAAGGACTCCCAAGTCCCTTTATGCTTCTGATTTCCTAAGCATTTACCCATTTAGAAAAAGGTCTATGCCTAAGTTCCTCCTTCCAAAACCTCATAACCTCACACTTTTCCACATTGTATTTCATTTGCCACTTCATTGCCCACTCTCCTAGCCTGTCCAATTCCTTCTGCAGCCCCCTTGCTTCCTCAGTACTACCTGTCCCTCTACAGATCTTTGTATCATCTGCAAACTTAGCAATAGTGCCTTCCATAGTTATGTCCTGGTGGCCTTTGCAAAGGCTGGAGAACCCCAGAGGTACCCTGAGCTTTCTGAAGCAATACAAGCGTAGTGCTGCAGAAGGCACCACCAAGGCAATACAGGTACCAGCCAGGCAAGAAATGCAAGTCACCACAGACCCATGCTTTACAAGTGCACCAGTCCTCAGAGGAGGAAACAATGCCAGTTGAACTGCATCATCACAACCAAGGTCGTCCAATAAGGGTAAAGCTGCTCGTCAATGGGCATTCTTCATAGATAGAAGCAGTTGCGGGTGCTGCCGTCTCCATCACTGGGGAACAGACATTCTATTGACTTTGAATGGGGATTCTGTTCTGAAGCCTAAAGGATATCAGGGATAGATGAGCCAGATATATGGGAGAACCTTTTAAAATTATGGGGACCACCACAACTCTGGGCCACACCCATAGTTTGCGTCCTGAATACCGACAAGTCAGTCCACCTGAACAGATCTTATAAACTCATGATCAACAAGGTCCGTGCCTGGACTGATACCCCATGCCTTGCATCAAGGATTTGTATGCCAGACTGGCAGGCGGTGAAACCTTCGTGAAACTGGACATGAGTCAAGCCTACACCCAGCTCAAATTAGACGAACCATCAAGTCCGTCACAATTAACATCCATAAGATATTATAATAAACACTCCTGACTTTTGGAATCTCGGTGGCATGTGCTATTTTTCAGCGTGTCATGGAAAATATTCTCTAAGGGCTGCCCAGGGTGGCAATATATCTCAATCACACATTAATACTCGTAAAATACGAGTATCTAGTGAACTTGGAGGAGGTCTTCAGGTGATTTTCCAATACAGGCAGATGCCTCAAGGGGAAGAAATGCATATTCCAGGCAGGCAAAGTGATCTACCTAGGGCACCGGGTGGATAAAAAGGGTCTACACCACATGAATGACAAGGTCAGGGCCATTAAGGAGGTGCCAACCCCACAAAATATGACAGAGTTGAAATCCTTTTTGGGGTTCATAAATTACGATGGCAAATTCATCCCAAATCAGGCCACTTTGCTATCACTACGACACCTGCTACTAAAGAAAGATAAGAGGTGGTCGTGGCAGGCAATGCAGGATGAAGCCTTCGGGAAAGTAAAAAAAAACAACTGCTGTCGTCAAACATACTGGCCCACTGCAATTCCAGAAGAGAACTAATAGTGACATACAATGCCTCTGACTGTGGACTGAGAGCAGTCCTCTCGCATCATTAGGAAGATTGCACGGAACAGCCCATTGCCAACGCGTCCTGGACCCTTGTGGATGCAGTGCAGCGCTACTCACAAATTGGGAAGGAAGGGTTGGCTGTTAATTTTGACGTGAAAGAATTCCATCAGTATGCATACGGTCTGCTTAGTGTCAGCATAGAGCATAGAACATATAGTGCAGAAGGAGGCCATTCAGCCATCGAGTCTGCACCGACCCACTTAATCCCTCACTTCCACCCTATCCCCGTAACCCAATAACCCCTCCTAACCTTTTTAGTCACTAAGGGCAATTTATCATGGCCAATCCACCTAACCTGCATGTCTTTGGACCGTGGGAAGAAACCGGAGCTCCCAGAGGAAACCCACGCAGACACGGGTAGAATGTGCAGACTCCGCACAGCAGTGAATCAAACCTGGGACCCTGGCGCTGTGAAGCCACAGTGCTATCCAATTGTGGATATCCAATTGTGCTACCATGCTGTTGATGATGGTATTATCCTGTGTGGATTCAGAGTAGTCGACCCCTGCCCAGTCGACACCCAATCCTGATGGAGATACACAATGGTCACCCTGGGGTTTCAAAAATAAAGATGTCCACAAGGAGATACATCTGGTGGTCTGGACTCGCTGTGGATGTTAGCTACTTGGTGAAGCAATACTCCTTGTGCCGGAGAACAGGATACTCCCACCTCTGGCCTCCCTACAACCACGGGAGTGGCCAGGAAGACCATGGATATGTGAACACGTAGACTTCGCTGGTCTACTTTTTGGTTCCATGTTCTTTAACATGATAGACACCTATTCCAAATGGATGGAAGTGCACTGCATGGCTTCTATGAACTAATGCCACAATAGAGAAACTCCAGCAAAGATTCTGTACTCATGACATACCAGAGGTCCTAATATCTGACAATGGTACAGCCTTTCCAGCAGAGGGTTAAAATTGAACTGCATCGAGCACATCCAGATGGCATCATATCACCCATCATCCAATGGTTTTGCAGAATGCGTGGTACAGACTTTCAAAAATGAGATGAAGAAACAGCCAACTGGTTCGATGGACATGAGATTGGCTCGATTCCTATTCAACTATTGAACCACGCCACGCACTATGACAGGGGTCATGCTGCCAGAATTCTTGATGGGACAAATGCTTCGCACCAGGCTGAGCTTGCTATTTCCCATTTTGTAGGAAGGTGAGGTCCAAACAGGAAAGCCAAAGAGAAATTATGATGCCAGGAGGTCTGAGGGAGCATTTAAGACAGCGGACGCTGTATATACAGAACTTCAGGGATGGCTACAGTTGGATCTCTGGAGTCATATTCAAGAAGTCAGGAACCCATCTCGTATAAAGTTAAAGTCCAAGAAAACATCTTCAAAATCCGGACCACCTTAGGAGCAGGGTGTCTGTTCCAGTCGAAACAACATCTTGAACTGAGTCGCGACTGCCTCTGGCACGAGGCCGCAGCAGTGGAGAACTCTTGGATCGTCTCCCCTGACAGCGAAGACTCTGGATCCGATATGGAGGCTGAGGAGACTGGTCTGCCTCTGGACATTGGTACTGAGAATGAAACGGCATTGGTGACCCTCAGGTGCTCTGTGAAGAAGCTAAGGTCACCTGTCTGCCCCACACACACACCCCCGACCCGGCTCCACCTGCCATGGACTTGAGGCCGATTGCTAAAAGGTGGAAGAGGCTTCCTTGTCGCCGAAGCGATGGGGATCAAACGGACTTTATAACCTCCAAGAAGGCAGTGGGAGATCTCTGATTGATCAGGAAGATCCTGACAGTCGCGGGCTGGGACACTTGTTCTGTATGCCATGACTGTGGATTTATTTTTGTTCCAGATAAAGCTTTGCCTTTTAGCCTGCTTCCCCTGGAATTATTACAGACAGCATCTTTGGAGGCAGAAACAGAGTTAATGTTTCACGTCTGTGACCTTTCATTGCTCTTTGTGTCTCTGTCTAAGTCATTAATATGGATTGTAAATAACTGAAGCCTCAGCACTAATCCTTCTGGCACTCCACTAGTCACAGCGAGCCAACAGCGAGTCCCTGTTTATCACTATGCTCTGCTTCCTGTCCATTAATTTTTCTTCTATCCATGCTGACGTATTACCCTTCTCAAATGCCTTTTGGAAATGCAAGTATATCACATTTACTGGTTCACCTTTATCTACCCTACTCATTACTTTCTCAAAATCTCTAATACATTTGTCAAACGCAATTTCATTTTCATAATACCAAGGTGACTTTGATCATACTATGATTTTCTAAGTGCGTTGATAATATTTAGCCGCGTGTTCCTGGCACTCGCTATGCTGAGAAACACATGGCTATTCCATGCGTAATTGCCTGATCCGGCGGGGGGCGGGGGGGGGGGGGGGAGGAGGATACTGCCTCGATCTAATGTGCTGATTTGCGAAAAAGGTGACCCTGCCGATTGTGGGTGGGATTCATAAGGCAAATTCTCGCGAGATTGCTTTGGATCTCGGGTGGCGTGGCGAGCTGAGTAGATCCTGGGGCGGGATCTACCGACTTTTATCAGCCATGCTGCACCACAGCGAGCTGCTTTTCCGGCGCAGCGTGGCTGTTGGATTGCACCCATAGTGTCTTTGATGACCAGAGGATTTCTCAACGTACTTTACAGCCAGTGAAGTATTTTGAATTGCATACACTGCTGAACTGTAGGATACATGGCAGCCAGTTTGCAAACGGCTGGACTTCATTGTCCTTCCTCTCACTTTAACAGCAGATTACTCTCGAACCTAAAGTATGTTGTAACTATGAATGGAACAAAAACATGAAATGTGGCTGAAGATCTTCAACTTCATTGCACTGAATTGATATTAAATGGAACCTTTGTGCTTAAAATTTTGTATTCCCAATTTATTGTGCAATATATCTGAAAGGTATGGCAGTTGCATCTTATTTATGTGTGCCTGGTAACATAGGGGAACATGTGGATCAGCCAGTTGCACCTCTGCCTCTGCCAATCCACACGTTTACATTTCACTTCAAGACTTGATGGCCGTGGAATATAATGTTCATGAAGTGGTCCAACAAGTTGATAATCAGCCTGCTAATCCATCCAAAAGTTTCCACTCTTCCCAAAAAGGGAAAAAAATGTGTGGAGATACGAAAGGAACAGTTCGGGAAGAAATTATTTCAAATCAAGAACAGTAGAAATTGAGTTAAATTCAAGGAGTTAGATCTTCATCTGAATGAAAGGGTAGTTGTATGTAAAACATGCTGTAATATTTGGACGTTAGTCCACAAGATGCACTATTGCTGAAATATTTCCTGAGTAAAATATTGCAAGTTTGTTCAGTACTTTCTTAAGTAAGAGTTTTTGATTCATAAGATAAAAACTCACCTTTGCGCTCAATTGGTCTGAATCGTTTAATAACTGTCAGCAAGTACTTGATATGTTCTCTCTCTGAAATTTGCTAAATATTTCTCAGGTTTAGATAATGTTGGCAATTTCCTGTCTTTCTCTAGTTGTATTAATTTTTAGTGCAACTGAGGGTTTCACATATCCATAGAATCCATGGCCTCCACCTACAGTGCAGATGGAGGCCATTCGGCCTATAGAGTCTGCACCGATCCTCTGAAAGCGCACTCTACGTAGGCCCACTCCTATCCCCATACCAATCCACCTAACCTGCACATTTTTAGACTGTGAGAAGACACTGCAGCACCCGGAGAAAACCCATGTAGACATGGAAAGGACATGCAAACCCCACACAGACAGTCACCCAAGGCCTGAGTGGAACCCGGGTCTCTGGAGCTGTGAGGCAGAAGCACTAACTACTCTGCCACCTTCTAGTTTTTATGAAATTCTAATAGCTTCATCATTTTTTATTTTGAGCAAAACACCACAAATGCTGGGCATCTGAAATAACGGTAGGAAATGCAGCAAATATTCAGCAGGTCAGGCAGCAACTGTGAGGAGAGACACAGTTACCATTTCAGGTTGATGAATTTTCTGAAACATTTATAATTTGCCTTTGGATTAACAGACCAAGAACGTAACCATGATGCTGCATTACCATACTTACTATATTCTGCATTAATTTTGTTCAGAGGGTTTTTTTTTAGCAAACATTTTATTAAGGCATTTCTGGTTTTATAGCAACAAAAGATACAAATACAAATGTAAGCATAATTCAGTACATAACACCCACCCAACCAACAACCATAACTTGCTCCTTCCAGTCCTGTGACGCTCTCAGCGCTATCACCAATGACTCTCTAGCCTAGGCAACAACACTGGGAGAATGGGCATTCCTGCCTCGTCGCCCGGCTCAGTCTGAAATATTCCAAGCTCACCCGGTTCGTCCACACACTTGCCACCGGCGCCCGATACAGCATCCAGATCCAGCAATCTGCAAAACCCTGCCCAAACCCAAACCGCCTAAGGACCTCCCATAAGTACTTCCCACCCTGTCAAAGGCCTTCTCCGCGTCCATAGCGACGATCACCTCCACCTCCCTTCCATCGGAAGACATTCAAGATCCTTCTAACGTTGGCCGTTAACTGCCTACCTTTGACTAATCCTCTGTGGTCCTCCCCTCTCACCCCCAGAACACAATCCTCTATTCTCGAGGCAAAAATCATGGCCAGCAATTTGGTGTCAACATTTACTAGGGAGATTGGCCATCTCCCGCTTCAGGATCAATGAGATCAAAGCCTGTGACATTGTTGGGAGAAGAACACCCCGCTCCCTAGCCTCATTAAATTCCCTCACCAGCAGCGGACCCAGCACCCCAGAAAAATTCTTATAAAATACCACTGGGTATCCGTTCGGTACCAGGGCCTTACCCGACTGCATGGCCTCCAATCCCTCTACTACTTCTACAATCCTGATCAGGTCTCCAAGTCCCTCCAACATCCCTTCCTCCACCTTCGGAAACTCCAAACAAATCCTCCAAGAATTGCCTCATGTCCTCCACTACAGCTGGGGCTCCGTCTCATACAATCGACTAAAATTCTTTGAACACCCCATTCATCTTTGCTTGGTTTAAAATCGTCTTCCCCCCTCTATCCTTCACTCTTCCTATCTCCCTGGCCACCTCCCTTTTCTTGAGCTAGTGTGCTAGCGTCCTACTGGCCTTCTCCACGTACTCATATACCGCCCCTCTCGCCTTCCTCAACTGCCCCACCACCTTTGCTGTGGATATCAGACCAAACTCCATCTGCAGCCGAACACCACTCCTTCAACAACCCCGCCTCCAGGGCTTCCGAGTATGTTCTATCCACCTGGAGGAACTCCCGCACCAGCCTATCCATCTCTGCCCGCTCCACCTTCTCCCTATGAACCAATACCAAAATCAGCTCCCCCCCCCTAACTACTGCCTTCAGTGCCTCCCACACTGTTGCTGTTGAAACCTCCCCTGTGTCATTTATCTCCAAATAATTCTGGATGGCCTCCCTCATCCGCCCGCACCCTCCTCATTCGCTAACAGTCCTACATCCAATCTCCATTGCAGGAGCTGTCCCCCACCTCCTTGCTCACCCATAAATCCACCCAGTGTGGGGCATGATCCGACACAACAATTGCTGAAAACCTGGCATCCACCACCCTTGCCAGCAATGCCCCGCTCAGAACGAAAAAAATCAATCCTGGTGTGGGAGAAAAAAGAAAATCCCTTCGCTCTTGGTCGTTCGAACCTCCACTGATCTATCCCCCCCCCCTCCCCCCCCCCCTCCCCCCATCTGTTCCATAAACCCCTTTAATTCCTTAGCCGCGGCTGGCACCCTCCCTGTCATCGAACCCGACCAATGCAACTCGGATCTATAACCGTATTAAAGTCCTTCCCCCCCCCCCCCATGATCAGGCTATGCGAGTCCAAGTCCGGGATCCTCCCCAACACCCGCCTCATAAACCATAAACTCCATGTTGTCCCAGTTTGGTGCATAGATATTCACTAATACCACTGGCATCCCCTCCACCTTCCCACTCACCATAACGTATCTACCACCCGCGTCTGCCACTGTGCTCCCTACCTCAAATGACGCCACGATGCTCCCTCTCTCAAATGACCAGGGGGTTATATTTTTACCTAAAAATTTGCTCGAACTATGGAAGGAATTATAAATCAGAGTATTTAAAAGCTAATAGTTCATCCATTGCTGGCAAAACCATTGGGATCTTGGAATTCATCACAGAGGTACTGAGTACAGAAGCATAGGCGTTTTGCCGAACCTTTATAAAGCTATTTTCCGGCCATAATACAATATTGTGACCAGCTCTGATGATTATTTGCCATGAAAACATTGTTGTGACTTGTGATTGAGTTCTGTGGTAAAAAGATTTTACTTGTTTTCTCAATTGTCCAACATCAGCAAAGCCAAACATTGCTTCGGAGGATGTCAGCCTCATGATATGAAAATCTACCACTCTGAAAATGGCCAACAACTTGGACAGCAGCACTATTCTGGACATTTTCTATTTCTGTACTACCCATGTATCTCTTTTTTAAAATAAATTTAGAGTACCCAATTTTTTTTTCCAATTAAGGGGCAATTCAGTATGGCCAATCCACCTACCCTGCACATCTTTGGGTTGTGGGGATGATACCCACGCATACACTGGGAGAACGTGCAAACTCCACATGGACAGTGACCCAGGGCCAGGATCGAACATGGGCCCTCAGCGCTGTGAGGCAATAGTGCTAACCACTGCGCCACCATGCCGCCCACTACCCATGTATCTCAGAAGTAGATAACTTTGCAATGATTCAAGTTTGCTTTGCTATTTTTGCTGATTTTAGTGTATTTCATTTAATTTTGCAAGCTCACAGGATAAGATTTATTGTATGGAGGACTCCTGTCATCATCAAGTGAAGGGATCAGTGCTGGGGAATAGAGTGGGTTCCACTTTTAGCACTGATGGTTTGAGAAAATATTCTCACACCAGAAGCAGGGTACAGTAACTGCAAGATATGGCTTTCTTTACAGCCTGTGAACAACCAGAGTTTCCCCAGTTGCACCACTGTAAAATTTCAACTTCTGACCAGAAATCCTTGAGGTTTTTTTTTGTACTATGGCCAAGTTTGTGCTAAATCATGTCAATAATTAATTTTGAAATTAATGAATGACAATTTGTTTCCACATATAAATTCATTTAATGAACTAAAATTAGATCCCTGGCACCATTATTTATGTCCTAATTAAGAACATATTGTTCACACAGAATCATATTTTTTTTCTTTTTTTTTAATAAACTTAAGAGTACCCAATTAATTTTTTCCAATTAAGGGGTAATTTTGCGTGGCCAATCCACCTACTCTGCACATCTTTGGGTTGAAGGGGTAAAACCCATGCAAACATGGGGAGAATGTGCAAACTCAACACGGACAGTGACCCAGAGCCGGGATCGAACCTGGGACCTCGGTGTCGTGAGGCACACGGCTAACCCACTGCACTACCGTGCTGCCCAGCGAACCATATTTACTTAACCAGTATTTTACCACACGTGTTCACGTGGAGAAAATAATGTGAAGACCTTTCAATGTTGCCAAAATGTTGACGACCAAGAAGGTAGTAAATTGCTTTCTTGTTCCCCTCCATTCTCCTTCTCTGATTAACAACATAGAAGTAGGCCATTCACTCCTTCAGGACTGTTCCATTATTATTATTGTGGAATATGCAGAATGAAAGGCTGGCTGGAAGAGCATTGGAACCATAAAAACTGAAGGTGATAAAGGTGTTGAAGAAAGCTCCAGTATCGGATGTGCTGAAACAGGGGTTGAGATGTGCAATGTTCAAGTTGGACAGCAAACAATACTGGGAGGATATAGGGTCAGAGCTCAGCTGATGGTAAAATAGGATGTCAAGGTTGTGAGTAGTCAATTTAATCTGAGAGAGTGGCAGGGGAGGGGGATAAAGTCAATGGCAAAAATGGTTCATGTCCATGTTGGTACAAATGATATTGTACTATCAACAGGGATGAGAAATTAAACTCCTGTTCCATTCCCTTACTGTCCGTAATCAATGTGTTTTTACAAAGGAAGGTGTGTGTGTTTCGTAACCCCTGAGTGCATGGCCAACTTGAATAATCAGCAACAAGCGTTTATGGGTTCAAACAAAAGAGGATTATTTATTCACGTGTTCATGCGACATCACCCAATCTCTCAGACACACATACACACACACTTTTTCTTTCACAGAAAATACTGTTTAAAAAAAAGCTTGTTTTTACAAAAGGAGGTTTATGATTGACCTGATTACCTCATCTTGGAAAACAAACAGTACTGCATGGTGAAGAAGAGGTTAATTCACTCCTACAGTGTAGTTAGGTGAATTCAATAGCTGGAGTTGTATAACTTACAGCATTCTCTCTCACACACACTCTCTCTCAGCAAAGTGGTGGAGAGCACACCAGGCACAGTGGAGCACGGTGGTAGAAGATTGTTGCACTTACCCTGAAGTCTCTGCCAAACTGAGGACCGCTTTGTGCATGGCACTAATTAGCAATCGGCATTTATGCAAACATTAGTTCCTGCTGTTAGAGATGGAGCCTGCACATAGCCATTGCTCCTGAACAGAGAGTAACCAATCTCCTTGCAGAGTGGTTTACGAACGTGGCAGAGGGATGAGAACCAAGAGAAGCATTATACTGAAAAAAAGTACAAATAATTGGGAGAGGTTGAAAGCACTAGAGTAAGAAATAGTAAGTTATGATGTGGTGTCAGGGTAAGAGGGAATGAAATTGGTCAAATTAGACTTATTGTGCATAGATGTGAACACATACAGTATAAGGTTGGGAAATTGTCAGCACAGATAGCTAGCTACATGGAAAAATAATAATAATCACTTATTGTCACAAGTAGGCTTCAATGAAGTTACTGTGAAAAGCCCCTAGTCGCCACATTCCGGCATCTGTTCGGGGAGGCTGGAACCTGAATTCAACCCGCACTGCTGGTCTTGTTCTGCATTACAAGCCAGCTGTCTTAGCCCACTGTGCTAAACCGCCCCAGACAATATAATATGGTAGCAATAATGGAGACCAGGCATGAAAAAAGGGAAGGGCTTGTTACTCAACATCCCTCAGACAAGGTGCTCGGGAACAATTGGAAAGGGTAGAAAGGAAGAAGGCTAACATAATTCTTAAGGAAAATCTAGAGTGCTGGAGACAGAGAATGACTGAGAGGGGCCAAGGACAGAATCTATTTTGCAGGAGATAAGAGTTAAGAACGAGTAAAAATACTGATATGTGCTACTGGGTGTATTCCATCGACCATCAACTAGAGGGAAAGATATGAAGGAGCAAATTTTCAAGGAAAATACAAACATATGAACAACGGCCAGGAGTAGATCAATTCAGCTCCTTGAGCCTTTTCTGCCATTTATTAAGGCTATGACTGATCTGAATGTAACCTCAAATGAACATCACCTACTCTGATAACCTATCACTCCTTTGCTTACCAAGAATCTATCTGCCTTAAAACTATTCAAAGATTTTGCTTCCACAAACATTTCAGGAAGAGAATTCCAACGACTCATGACCCTCTGATTTTTTTTTGTTGCAATTCTGTTCTGAATGAGCAACCGCTTAATATTGAACATAACACCTAGTTCTGGATCCTCCCACAAGAGAAAACATTTTCTCCACACCACCCTGTCAAGACCCCTCATGATCTTATACATTTCAATCAGATTGTCTCTTACTCTTCTAAATTCCAGCAGATATAAACCCAGCTTGTCTAATCTTTCCTCATTATCCCACAGAACATTTTCCTGAACACTTTCCAGGCATTGTTGCTCCTTTCTGTCATTTGCAATGCTCCTACCCAGTCAACATTCAGATAATTAAAAACTTAAATTAAACAACATTAATTATAGCACCTTTCTATAATTTCCTTGCAAAGTTGTTCCTCCAAATTTTTCACACTCATTTGTAGATGAGAGGCCACACAGCAATGTAATTGCACATTTTTTATTGGTTAGCTCTAACCAAATAGATTTTGGTTTTGACCCACTTGGAACATCCTCTCTCTCGAGCTCCAGCTCCGCAGTGTTCTCAGTAATCAATAGTGCCACCCCTCCTCCTTTTCTTATTTTCCTAGCTTTCCTGAAAATGTTGTATCTAGGAATAATGATTACTAAATGTTGCCCCTCTTTGTTTCCAACTCTGATGATACCTATCTTGCCCAGGATTCTGTGCACTTTGGTACTCCTCTCTGACATTATCACCAGTTTCCCACAACCCTGACAACTTTGCTCCTCTCCATAGTACCAGCAAATCGCCCCACAAGAAACACAGTACCGGCTCTATTTGGGTGCAACCCATCTGGCCTGTTGCGGTCCCATCTCTCCCATAGCAGGTTCCAATGTCCCAGTAATCTAAAGCCCTCCCTCCTGCACCATCTTGCCAGCCATGTTTATCTGCTTTATTCCCCTAGTCTTTTACTTACTTGCACATGCTCTTATGAGTCATCTTGAGATGACTACTTTTGAGGCCCTTCTTGCTAATTTCTGACACAGTTCCCTAAATTCAGACTGCAGGATCATATCCTTTTTCCCTGTCTACTTGTTCCTACCAATGTGGACCATGACTGCTGGCTGCTCACCCTTCCTTCTCAGGGTACTCTGCAGTTGTTCGGTGACATCCTTAACCCTGACACCATGGAGACAACACACCATCTTGGATTCATGCCTGCAATCACAGAAACACATGTCTAATCTCCTAACCATTGAATTTCCGATCACTATTGCTCTTTCAGCTTTCTTTGTGCTTCCTGAATAACTGAGTCACCCATGGTGCCGTTGACTTGGCTCAGACTCCACTTCACAGATGAGTCATAGCTTTCATCAGTCCCTGTAATGGACTATTGGTTGGAGCATGGGATGCACTTGGGACTCCTGCACTACCTGACTATTTCTTCTTGACTCGTGGTCATCCACTCTCTCTCTTCTTGCATATGCTTAAGCCCTGAAGTGACCACCTAGATGGAACTCCCAACATCAAAGATGCACCACAATTATGCCAACTGCTGCCCAGCTAGTATAACTGATTAAATCTCCTGCATAAATGATGATCCAGGACATGGGAAACATCCTGGAATTCCCACAAAGCACAGGAAGTGCATTCTGGAGGTCAGAGCAGCCCTGCCCGAGATAATAAACCTTGCTACTTCTAATAAACCTTACTGCTACAAATGAAATTTAACAAGACTAAATCTTACCAATTGAAGAAACCTTGCTAACATTAATAAACATTTACGAAGAAACCTTACTAATACCAATAAACCTTACTAGTACCAATAAACCTTACACATATTAAGAGACCATTTTGACAGATAAAAGATATTTAAAAAATTGTATAGCCTCTCTCCATTTCAATTACGTTCTGCTTTTGTATTCTTCTTACCCAATTATCTGACGTTTTATTGCCAATATTTTGCACACTCAACCTATCTGTAGCCCTTTGAAGGCTGTGTGTCTCCTCCTCCTAGCTTGCTTTCCCACTTATGTATCATCACCAAATTTGGCTGCAGTGCATTCTGTTCTTTTGTCCAAATCATTAATAAAAATTGTAAATAGTTGAGGCTTTGTTCCTTCTGACATCGTACAGGTTAGTTTGCCTGTGAAAATGACCCAATTATATTGTTTCTTGTTTGTTCGCTAATCCTCTATCCATGTTAATATATTACACCCAACACCATCAGCTTTTATCTTACGTGGTAGTTTTTATGTAGTATCTTAGGAGTACCAATTGTCTTTTAGAAATCTAAATGGACTAAATGTATTGGTTCTCTTCTATTCATCCAGTTTGTTATGTCCTCAAAGAACACTAATAACATTGTCAAACATTATTTTCCATTCATAAAACCATGTTGACTCTGCTTGATTATATTTTGTTTTTTTCTAAATGTTGTGCTACTACTTCCTTAATAATGAATTCCAACATTTTTCCAAAGATAAAGATTCGGCTAACTGGCCCATAATTTCTCGATTTCTATATCACTCCTTTCTTCAACAGGGACATATACAGGCTGTATGACCTTTGCAGACCGAGGGAATATTGGAAGATTAAGTGGAAATGATGGCATAGTGGTATTGTCACTGGACTAGAAATCCAGGGCAATGTTCTGGGAGCCTGGGTTCAAATCCCTTCACTGCAGCCGGTAAAATATGAACTCAGTAAAAATCTGGAATTAAATGTCCACTGACAACCATTGTCAATTGGCGTAAAAACCCATCTGGTTCACTAATGTTGATTAGGAAGGAAATCTGCCATCTTCAACTGGTCTGGCCCACACAGCAATGTGGTTGACTATTAACTGCCCCCTTAAGGGCAATTAGGGATGATGTCCCATGAATAACTAAAAAGAATCCATTATCAGTGAAGTCAGTTTTTGTTAATGACCCTAGGATATAAGCCTTCAGATCCTGTGGACTTGACAATCATGGAATCATAGAATTTACAGTGCAGAAGGAGGCCATTTGGCCCATTGAATCAGCACCGGCTCTTGGAAAGAGTACCCTACCCAAGCCCACACCACCACCCTATCCCCATAACTCAGTAACCCCACCCAATACTAAGGGCAATTTTGGACACTAAGGACAAATTAGTATGGCCAATCCACCTAACCTGCACATTTGTGGACTGTGGGAGGAAACTCACGCACAGATGGGGAGAACATGCAGACTCCGCACAGACAGTGTCCCAAGCTGGGATTCGAACCTGGGACCCTGGAGCTCTGAAGCAATTGTGCTGACCACTATGCTGCCCACAATCTTTAGTTCTACTAGTTATCCTTGTATTTTCTCTGGTTGATACTGATTGCTTTAGTCTTCTTCCTCCCTTTGGTCCCTTAGTTTCCTGTTATCATTGGGATGCTTTGTATGTTTTCTACCTTAAAGACAGATGCAAAATACTTGTTCAAATTTTCTGCCACTTGTTTCCAAGGGGCCAGAATCTACTTTAGCTATTTGATTTTATTTTATATACTGGCAGAAGTTCCCACTCTCTTTATATTTCTCTAGTTTACGCTCATATTCCAAATGCTCCTTATTGTTAGAATTTTTACTCTTTGAAAGGCACTTTGAGTTAAACCTCAAAAAATACTTGAGAGTTATCAATCCAACCAACCAATCAAGATTCAAATGTAACCATTACGTTAGGTACATTGATTTTCAATAAGAGTTTAAGATGGGCAATAACATTAAAATGTTATATGGCAAAAACACAAAACCATAACAAGTAGAAAGGACTAGTCCAAATTGAACAGGAAGACTGATGTGTACAAACAGTTCATTGTCTCTTCACTTCTTATCCACTCAGTGCTCGTCTTCTCAACTTCTGGAATCCCTCTGGCATGTTTGTTTGAAGTATTCCTTCAGTGTCCTTTTCCAACAGTTACTGCAATAAACCTTCACACAGTCTCTTACTTTATACACTTTTTAAATGGCAGAAGCCCAGATGGATTATTGACCAGACTTTTCATCCTTTGCTTTACTTCAAAGTACCCTGTGGTGTACTGGGTGCTTTCTCTAAACTTTGCTTAAATATCCCACTATTTGATGGCAATCACCTACCATTATTCTTCTGAACCTTCAACATATCATATGGCTATATTTTAACCAATTTCTCCCCAAGCCCAGCTCTGGCTGCCTTCACAAGACTAGCTGCATCTTCCCATTCATTGTACTATTAGTCATTTGTGCCTGCTCATGGAGCCTACTGAATGGCCATTCAGTGTATCTGTTCTTAGCCCTTATTAGGCTGGTGAACCTGGCTTTTGTTCACTGCACTGTCACAGACAGAATTCATGTTTTCCCTTTATTGCCTGTAATCAGTATGTTTTGTATGAAAGGGGCATTTGTTTCTTACCCCCTGTATGAGTATTCCTATTAAATTATTTCAGCAGCAAGCATTTGTGAGTTCAGACTTGTATCAAAGTAGGTTACAGCAAATAAACACCCCAGGAAATATACTTCCCAACAATCAGCTATACAGTTTGTACAGATTTTTTCCTTTTTCATCCCCCTCCCTCCCCATTACCCACCCCCTTGTGACAAACAGCTCCTCACTCACGGTCACAAACACCCCCACCTTTTCTCAAAATTCCCTGCTGAGCCCTTTAACTCAAATTTTATCTTCTCTAACTGCAGGAAGTCATACAGGTCACCCAACCATGCTGCTATCCCCGATGGCAATGCCGTCCGCCACTCCAAAAAAATTCATCGCAATCAGAGAGGCGAAGGCCATGACATTGGCCTTCCTCCCCTCCATGAGCTCCGGCTTCTCTAAAACACCAAATATCACCACCAAAGGGTCCGGATCCACCTCCTCTTCCACTATTCTGGCTAAGACCGCAAACACTCCCGCCCAGAATCTTCCCAATTTTTCGCAACCTCAAAACATATGCGCGTGATTCTATGGCCCCGCCCACACCTCTCACACTCATCTTCTACCCCCTGAAAGAACCCACTCATTCTCACCCGCGTCATATGCACCCTGTGCACCACCTTAAACTGTATCAGGCTCAACCTTGCACAAGAGGAGGTCCCGTTTACCCTTTGCAGTGCCTCACTCCATACTCCCCAATTGATTTCCATTCGCAACTCTGCTTCCCATATCTCCTTGATCTTCACCACCCGCTCACCTCCCTGCTCCCCCAGCCACTTGTATATATCCTCAATTCTTCCCTCCCCTTCCACATCCGGAAGCAGCAGTCGCTCCAGCAGGCTGTATCCCAGCAATCTAGGGAACCCCTTCCAGACCTTTTGTGCACAGTCCCTAACCTGTAGATACCTGAACTCACTACCCCTTGGCAGCTCTACCCTCTCCCTGAGCTCCTCCAGACTGGCAAACCTTTTCTCCAAATACAAATTCCTCACCTTGACCAGCCCCACTTCCCTCCACCTCCTGTATACACTATCCATCACCCCCGGCTCAAACCCATGATTCTCGCACAGCGACATTAGCACCGACATCCCTTCCACCCTAAAATGCCTCTTCAACTGATTCCATATCTTCACCGTGGACTACACCACCAGGGTCCCTGAATACCTACTCGGAGCCATTGGCAATGCTGCTATCACCATAGCCCTCAAACCCCTTACAAGATTCCTCCTCCATCCTAACCCACTCTACCCCTTCTCCTTCCCACCACCGTCGCACCTTGTCCACATTCGCCGCCCAATAGTAATGAAGCAAATTCGGCAATGCCAATCCCCCTTGCTGCCTCTGCCTCTGTAGCAGAGTCCTTCCCACCCTCGGCACCTTCCCCACCCATACAAAGTCCACTTTCTGGAAAAAGGCCTTTGGTGTAAAGATCAATAGAGCCTGAAAGATGAACAAGAACCTCAGCAGAATATTCATTTTCACCACTTGGACCCTCCCTGCCAACGTTAAGTGCAGTGTACCCCAGCTCTTAAGATCCTCCCTGGCCTCCTCGACCAGCTTCATTAAGTTCCACTAATGGAGCCCCGTCCATTCCCTCGCTTCCATGAATCCCCAAATACCTAAACCTATCCCTCGCTACCGTAAATGGCATCCCCCTAAATTAGCCCGCTGTGCCAGCTCATTCACCAGGAATGTCTCGCTTTTCCCTACATTCAGCTTGTACCCCGAGAACCCTCCAAACCTCCCCAACAGGCCCATAATCCTTCCCATACTCTCCAACAGGATCTGAAACATACAGGAAGAGGCCATCGCATCGAGCCACACCCGATGCTCCCTCTGCCCCCTCATCATCCCCCGTCAATTTGCCAACCCCCTGAGGGCCATCGCCAATGGCTCTATGGCCAGTGCAAACAGCAGTGGCGACAACGGGCACCCCTGCCTCGTACCCCTGTGTAAGTCAAAGCTTCATCAGCTCATATCATTTGTCCTCACCCTCGCCCTTGGTGCCACATACAGCAAGCGCACCCATGCCACAAATCTCGGCCCAAACCCAAACCTTCCCAAAGCTTCGAACAAGTACCGCCACTCCACCCGATCAAATGCTTTCTCTGCGTCCATGGGCACCACCACCTCCGGCACTAGAGCCCGCGACGGATTCATCACCCAGAGCCAGATTCATCACAGGTTATTAATTCTCAATCCCTTATCCTGAAAAGCAGGCTGTGAATTTCAAGGAGGTTTTTTCTCAGGTGAATTTAAACTTGGAACAAGTTAGGAGAGTCTTTCTTTTGGCATTCACCGCATATGAGATATCGCCGTTGATTACCTTGGCTGCTTGATGGATTACAGCCACTTTGATGGTTCTTGATGGAATTTTTGTCCTCTGTGCAGTTCCTGCTAGTTTAACAGCAGGCTTTCACAAATTTGAAAGATTTTCTTCCCGCAAAGAAAGTGTTATATGATCCTCTGTTGTTGTTTAACACCTTGAGAATTTGAAACAGTCTGATGAATGAACCATTCAATTTGATAATACCTTTGCTAATAACTTTTTGGATTAGTTTCAACAAAGGACATTAATTTACCATCAGTCTCAAAAGTTCCTTTTGTTCCTTCTCAAGGCAGCAGAGTGTTTTAAATCCACAAAGAGAAGTTTGGTGACCTTCACCTTTTGCAGCATTCTAAAGGCCAGTTTTAAAACATGAAACAATATGGAATTCAGAATATACTGGGGACTGAAACACCTCCCCTGCACAGAAAGCAAAGTGGAATAGATGACGTTTCTTTTTTCACAATTTGCTTGTGAAGCAAAACTAAATGTACACATTCAATTTTCATACTACTTCAGACATTCACAAACAATAATCTGGTACTGCTGCTGTTTTCTCTCTGTCACATATCCTTTTTATTGAAATTCTCGGTTGCGTCTTATCTGGTGAATGTTTCTTGATATTGGTGCGCAGGACTTTGGGAATCATAATTTAACAGACATCTTGCATTTGATAAGGTTCCCCATGGTAGGCTTATGCAGAAAGTAAGGAGGCATGGGATAGTGGGAAATTTGGCCAGTTGGATAACAAACTGGCTAACCGATAGAAGACAGAGAGTGGTGGTGGATGGCAAATATTCAGCCTGGAGCCCAGTTATCAGTGGCGTACCGCAGGGATCAGTTCTGGGTCCTCTGCTGTTTGTGATTTTCATTAACGACTTGGATGAGGGAGTTGAAGGGTGGGTCAGTAAATTTGCAGATGATACGAAGATTGGTGGAGTTGTGGATAGTGAGGAGGGCTGTTGTCGGCTTCAAAGAGACATAGATAGAATGCAGAGCTGGGCTGAGAAGTGGCAGATGGAGTTTAACCCTGACAAGTGTGAGGTTGTCCATTTTGGAAGGCCTACCGATCGAGGCCTACCGATCGGCGGGCCAGCCTCTCGGGCAGGGGGCCTCTTTTGCTCCGCACCAGCCCCTGTTGCCCTACATGTAGGTCGCAGTAGGCCGGTCGCACTGCATGCGCACTTCCGCGGTGCCTATCAGATGCCTGTATCGGAACTGGAGTGGCGTGGGTCGCTCCACTAACGTGCTGGCCTCCTGTAGGGGTCAGAATCGCTGCTCCTGGGGGCATGTCGATGCCGTTGTGAAACGCGACAGCATTTATGATGGTGTCAGCACTTAGCCTCAGGATCAGAGAATCCCGCCCATGATTCTCAATATGTTTAACAGTTGGTGGAAATTCAAACTTAATGCTGGATTTCTGGGGAGGAGTCAGCTTTCGCAGGCTTGGAGTATGTTTCAACGCCTGTGGTACATAAATTACTCTGATTGCTTTGTTGTGCTGCCTGTGGCACTGTTAACCCTTTCATGGATCCTTTCACAGCTTAAGAGATGGATAATTCAGGTCTGATTCATGGATAATGTGAATTTCTAGGGTGATCGTGTGTATTATTGTTGAACCTCTCTGAGGCATTCCCTTATCCACAATGGGCTTGGGAGTTGTACTGCTGGGTTTTGATGGATTTGAGGTTTGAACTTGTCTTCACTGGATATTTATGTTTGCTGCACTTGTATTTCCCTGAAGACTTTCACAAATGTGGTTCATCTTGCATGGATTGACTTCCTTTTTTCTATTCCTTTGGGTAAGTGTTTGCCCCGGTCATTCTGGACAATGTTGCACACAAGTATCTGTCCAGCTTCTGCTGTTCTATCCTTGGGCACTTCGACTGGGTGAGGCATTTCCCTCAGTCTTCTGGCTTAGGAACTTCCTCTGTACCCAATTAAATCTCAGAAATTGCCTCCTAATCAGACTCTTGTTTCAGCCTCTTCATTTCTTTTAAATGCTACAAACCTTGCCCTGCCCTCTGTAACCTTTGCTGGTTTGGGTTTGACCTCTTGAACATTTTTTTGGTTCCATCCTGGTCCTTTTTACCTCAGTGGGTCCTCTCCTGGCCTCCAGAAAATCGTCTGGCTTTTCTTTTATTTTCCTCATCCATGTTGGCTGTATCGCCTCCTGTAGGATGTCAAGAACTTGCACAACTCTGCAGCTGAGCAGAACTTTGCTGGTTCCCTTCTGGACTGCTTTTGACCCCCTGGGAATAGTATTGGTATCCTACCAAGTCATTTCCTGAAAATATGTTGAATATGGGAAAGTTTGGAAAAAACATTAGAATCACTACATTAATGACCCACTTACACGACAGGTACAATTTTACAAGGGGAATATTTAGTCATGTGCCAGTGAGCCCTTTTACTAGCATCACGGTGCTTGTTTTATGTTCAGGTGGCATCTCAGCAACCCTCGCTCCCAGCAGTGTTCGAAAACATTCTGTATCTCTGAAAATTATTACTTTTCTTCTTGGAGTTTGTAATATTTAAGGAGTCATTGTCCATTTGGCAAGAAATCTTGGTAGGTATTCCATCCTACCTCTGTCCTATTTGAGTCAGGCTCAGTGCTTTCAAGGCAATAGAACATACAGTGCTGAAGGAGGCCATTCGGCATATTGAGTCTGCACAGACCCACTTAAGCCCTCATTTCCATCCTATCCCTGTAACCCAATAACCCCCCTTAACCATTTTGGTCACTAAGGGCAATTTATCATGGCCAATACACCTAACCTGCACATCTTTGGACTGTGGGAGGAAACCGGAGCACCCGGAGGAAACCCACACAGACAGTAGGAGAACGTGCAGACTCCGCACAGGCAGTGATCCAGCGGGGAATCGAACCAGCGACCTAACGCTGTGAAGCCACAGTGCAATGTACTTATGCTACCGTGCTGCAATAGACATGGTTCTGACTGCATGCCCAATAGACATGGTTCTGACTGCAGCTCCATCTTGGTCTTTTAGTGAACCAAAAGCTTACTTCAATGTAACCAGGTTTCCACACTGAAAGCAAGCAGAGTAGGGTCTCAACTAGTTTACTCCCCATAATTTTGATTTTTAAAGTTGGGGAATGAAGTGTCCTGTCATCTCTACTGTCTTTGCCTCTATCCAATATGATAGAGTTCTTTGAGCCATGGACAAGTACCAAATGAAACTCCTTGATAAAGAAACTACACAAAAACCTGATCATGGGACTCAGGAAGGCAGTGTCATAAGAGAAACCTCCCAGGAGAGAGGACAGGGAGAGTTCCCAAAGAGGGAACCCAAGAAGAGGGGACAGAGAGAGGTCCCAGAGAAAGAGAAAGAAACAGGGAGGTGGAGGAAACCACTGGTAGGAACTATCATGAGGAGGAACAAAGAAACAGGCACCAAGTAGCAAAAGAACTGGGGTTGCCATGCTTCAAGTAGTGAGAGCTTGGGGGAAGCCCTCGGGATCTGAGAAGGCGGCAGAAGGTTGATGATTCCTTGCTGCAGATTGTTGAGGCAAAAGATAACACTTTGGAGCATAATGTTCTGCTTAGCCAGGCTGAACAGTGGAAATTCTGCTTCTGAGTTGGTGCTGGTGTGCAGTCGCGGGAACCCTGGGGAACAATGTCTTGGGAGATGAGATTGAACCCTGCGAGGTGAGGCTCATTGAGGTAGTAAGAATCTGAGCAGAGTTTGGAGAGAATTCCAAGGCTAAGTCTTCTGAAGGGAAGACCTACAATTTGTCATGAGGGAGATTCAATTTTAACCGAAATTGTGTATTTTAGTGAACACTGACATCTGGGTTGGTTGTTGGGAATTGGGATCAGTCGCATCTGCTATTTAGTATGTAATGTAGTGTGTTCAACTAGTTTTCCTGTTCATTCACATTTACTTTATATTAATCCAGAATATATTAGAGTATAAGGGAATATTGGCCCGTACGTAATTTCCTGGCTCCCAGTGCCAGATTTGGAGGATACTCCAAAAGTGCACTGGGGACCCCGGCGAGCTTCCCAGGGAAGGGATGTGCAGAAATTGTCCAGAAGCGCTAATTTCCTCTGGGAAATTGTGCTGCGCAGGGCACCATCAGAGAAAGTGATTTAAATTGCTAACTTTGAATGGCATTTCCCCCACTCCCATACCCCCAGGGACACCACCCAAGGCTCACCACCCACAAGGAATTCCTGACCACCCCCCCCCCCCCCCCCCCTCACCGTCCCCACAAGTCTCGACCCAACCCCCAGACCCAACCCGACTTCGACACTGGGACTGGATGATCATTGCGCTGCTTGACTCCCTTCCGGCTTGAGGCAGGAAGGTGAAAATGAAAAAATGAAATGAAAATTGCTTATTGTCAAAAGCCCCTAGTCGCCATATTCCAGCGCCTGTTTGGGGAGGCTGGTAAGGGAATTGAACCGTGCTGCTGGCCTGCCTTGGTCTGCTTTCAAAGCCAGCGATTTAGCCCTGTGCTAAACCAGCCGCTCAAGTCAGGTCAGGTCAGGTCAGGTCAGGTCAAGTGAAACAGGCATTTCAGAAATTTAGCGCAGTGAATTGGTAACGGTTTGGCAATTCGATGATGATTGCCATTCTGTGGAAGTTACAGCCTAAATTTGTAAACTGTTTCATCTTTCTGACCTTCTATTGTAAAGTTTCTTTAGTTTGTTCAAAAACCGTGGAATCTTGCAGCTTTATTCCCTGAGCAAGTGCCTTGGATCTCAAATTTTTTCTATTTTAAACATAGGTTTTCTGGTTCCTCACTGGATATTATTAAAGCCTTGGGGGTCTGACCCAGGATCATCGTCAATGCACGTGATAGCTGTGTTTGTCACTTTTGGAGCCCTTTGTTCCTCTATGTGGTTTTCAGTCACTATGAAGGGTAGCTTTTAAATTCCTTGAGCAGGTCTATTTCTCTCAATTTTTAGGGCACCGACCCACCAGTCAAAAGCTAGCTGTTAGTTCTCTTGAATTTGAGTAACGTCTGTGTGGAATTTTACGGGAGTTCCAGAGCTGTTGTCGAAACATTCCAGCACAGGTTCCTCAGATCTTAGAATAATAGTGTTAGTCTGTTCGTAACTGGGAGTAATTCCGGCAGGCAGCAAGCTATTAATCTCATGGGCATTTCCTACCAGCAGACCTTGCATCACGAGTATCAAAGGAAGTTTCCATGTCTCTTCTTGAAACTTGGGGATGATTGGGAATAGTTTAGTAAAAAGAAGCTCATCTCTGGGTTAAGGGTATTTGAAAGTCAAGTACTCTATCTGCCTCCGTC
The DNA here is from genome assembly GCF_902713615.1 of Scyliorhinus canicula. NCBI lineage: Eukaryota > Metazoa > Chordata > Chondrichthyes > Carcharhiniformes > Scyliorhinidae > Scyliorhinus > Scyliorhinus canicula. Next base: position 65,732,091 of record NC_052156.1, on the reverse strand, counting down.
TATGTCTGTTCCTTATCTTTCTGTGTCTGTAGTTCTTTCTCAAATTTTTGTCGGTGGAAAGCGCACGTTCCCTCTCTCTCTCTCCTGGAATTCCCTTGCCTCTCTTTCCTGGTATTCCCTGTCTCTCTTGATTTACCTTGCCTGAAATGCTAATTCTAACCTCCGCTCATTGCCAAATGTGCCAGGTTCTGTATCTTTTACCTTCTTCAAATCTGGAGACCAACATGCTCAGCCAGCTGAGGCTGATAAGTGGCAACTAACATTCACACCACACAATAGCCAGGCAATGACCATTTCCGACAAGAGAGAATCCAACCATCTCCCCTGACATTCAATGGCATTACCATCACTGAATCCCCCTCTGTCAGCATCCTGGAGGTTACCATTGAGCAGAAACTGAACTGGACTAGCCATATAAATGCTATGGCTACAAGTGCAGGTCAGTGGCTGAGAATTCTGCTGAGAGTGACTGGCCTACTTATTTTCCAAAGCCTGCACATCATCTGCATGATGTGGTGCAACTCCAACAATATTCAAGAAACTTGACACCATACAGCATAAAGCAACCTGCTTGATTGGTAGCCCATCCACCATCCTCAACACCCACTCCCTTTACCAGCAAAACGCAGCAGCATCAGTGTTTATCATTTGCAAGATGCACTGCCACAACTCACTAAGGCACCTTTGAGAGCATCTTCCAAACCCATGACTTTTACCACCTAGAAGGATAAAGGCAGCAGATGTACGGGAGCATCATCACCTGCAGGTAATGCTCCAAACCACACACCATACTGACTTGGAAATATGTCCGCATTCCTTCACTGGATGGAAATTCGGAGCTCCCAGCCATGCAGCATTGTGGGCGTACCTACACACCATGGACTGCAGCAATTCAACAAGGTGATTCCCACCACTTTCTCAAGATAAATTAAATAAATGCAAATGCCCACAGTGCTGTGAAATAATTTTTTTTAAAAAGCATCTTTATTACTCATCTTCAATGTTTAATTATGTATATTTAGTTTGGCCTGCCTAGCTGTGGCTTTTAGCTGTCCTATTTTAAGGACAGTATTTTGTGCCAAGTTATCCTCTTTCATAAATTCTTTGAAATTACAGCTTACTGTTGAAGTCACTTTGATTTTTGTTTCAAAATTTTGATTTTGCCACTTCTGCTATTTCCATTTTTCGGTTTAAAGTCAGTTTAGGCTCGTTTAATTGGACTTTATTTCAGATTGGAGCCTAAAAACCGTAACACACAGAATGAATATTTTCCCTTTATTGCCCCGATCAATATGTTTTCCGGTTGCTCCTGCGTGTGGAATCTTCTGTTCCCACTGTTGGAATGCCCCGCCCTCGGTTTCTCGGTGGTGGGGGGACCATACAACGGGAAACCCTCTTGACAACAGCGGGACCGGAAGATCCTGCCACTGGCCAATGGTAGTTCACCTCCCTCACCGCAAAACAGGTGGTGAGGGTGTGCGGAAAATCCCGCTCAACGTACTGGGGGCGGGATTCTCTCAGCCCGCCGGGTTGGAGAATCGCTGGGCCGGAAGCGACTCGTGCGACGCCGGTCCGCCGATTCGTCGGTGAGCGGAGAATCGGCATCATTGGCACCGCCATAATCGACTCGCCGCCGGATAGAGTGCCCCCCCATGACCACCCCCCCCCCCCCCCCCCCTCCCCGGCGATTCTCTGCCCAGGATGGGCCAAGTGGCCACCCAAAAAAAAAACCCGAGTCCCACCGTCAAGTTGTCAGCACTTTTATGAATTATTTAGTTGTGGGTACTTTGTCTCATTTTTTTCTCCTCCATCTCATCTTGATGCACAATCCATTACAATGCATGATTGTTGTTCTGCAATGGGGTCCTGTAAGGTTTTAGTGAAGTGCTTGGGATGGTCTTTCAGCTTTTCCGTTTACTCCTTTTGGTCGGTGCCTGTAGCTCAGACCCGTGAGGGCAGCACGGTAGCATTGTGGATAGCACAATCGCTTCACAGCTCCAGGGTCCCAGGTTCGATTCCGGTTTGGGTCACTGTCTGTACGGAGTCTGCACATCCTCCCCGTGTGTGCGTGGGTTTCCTCCGGGTGGTCCGGTTTCCTCCCACAGTCTAAAGATGTGCAGGTTAGGTGGATTGGCCATGATAAATTGCCCTTAGTGTCCAAAATTGCCCTTAGTGTTGGGTGGGGTTGCTGGGTTATGGGTATAGGGTGGAGGTGTTAACCTTGGGTAGGTTGCTCTTTCCGGGAGCTGGTGCAGACTCGATGGGCCGAATGGCTTCCTTCTGCACTGTAAATTCTATGTAAATCTATGTAATTCAGAGCACCAAGTTGCAACTGAATTCGTGAGAAACGTCATTGAGTTCAGTTGTTTATTTGTGCTCAATTGAAACATGTGGTTATCTGCTGAAGGTGAAAAAAAATCACAAACTGCCACAAAGCCAAGTGACAGGAGCATATGGAGTTCAGGGAGCACTAAAACATCTGGTCTTACCCGGAGGGACCTCGGCAACCATCCTGGGGGGGGGGGGGGGGGGGTCCGACCCCGGGGGGGGCCTCCACCGTGGCGGCCTCCACCGTGGCCTGGCCCGCGATCAGGACCTACCAATCGGCGGGCCGGCCTCTCGTGGTGGGGGCCTCCTTTGCTCCATGCTGGGTCCTGTAACCCTACGCCATGTTGCGTTGGGGCCGGCACGGAGAAGGGAGCTGCCGCACATGCAGCAGAATGCGCAGACACGTTGATGCCGGTATCGGCAGCTGGAGCGGCGTGGGTCGCTCCAGTGCCATGCTGGCCTCCTGTAGGGCTCAGGACCACTGCTCCTGGGGGCCTGTCCACGCCGTCGTAAAATGCAATGGCGTTTACGACGGCGTCAACACTTAGTCTCAGGATCAGAGAATCCCGCCCCGGATGCTGAAATTTGACCACGCAAAAAGTAATGCCAGAACAAGATATAATCACGGGTCGTCTCGATGATTGTTTGCAGTTGAAATGTCACTTTCCCCAGTAGCCGCTGCTACTGGGGTTTCTCACTGGAGCAGTTAGTCTGCATTTGGGGCTGGTTCATTCTCTTTTCTTGGAGATAATGGTGTGGACTCGGAATCCTCCTCTAAGAACTCCCAGTTTGCAGAAATGAAGCCTTCAGGTGGATTTTCAAATCGCAAAGAGCTCAGCTTTGATGAGAATTGTTTCAGAGAAAGAGGGATACAACTGTTATTCCTTCTATCTCTGTGGCAGTCTATCTCTGATCATTAATTCAAACTCGGTTTCTATTTACATCCAAAAGCTGAGTCATATGACCTCCCTCTGGTGTCAATCAGGCTTATCTTACCCACTGTTTATGAGAGCTCTGCATACGCTTGTCTCCATAAAACAGCTTGTGTCCTCACAAATGTAACATAACAGCTGCCGTAGGCCAGTGTCCTTTGATTAGCACAAGTGCTTTTTTCAAAACATTTAATATATATATATAATGTATATATTTTGTACATATGGATCAAATAGTATTTGTCCAGTTGATGGCAATATAAAGTAATATATGTTCTTCGATGACATAACTTAATATTCCATATAATACATCCTCATAACTCTACACCGAGCAATATTCCTGCAGGCTTCTGACCTCCTGTAGTCAGCAATGCTATTTCTACAATCCGTTATATATTTCTACCCAAACCTTCTGGCTTGAAATGATTTTTGTAAGTCAAGTTGTCAGCATTTTTATGAATTATTTAGTTGTGGGTACTTTGTCTCATTTTTTCCCCTCTATCACATCTTGATGCACAATCCATTACAATGCATGATTGTTGTTCTGCAATGGGGTCCTGCAAGGTTTTAGTGAAGTGTTTGGGATGGTCTTTCGGCTTTTCCGTTCACTCCTTTTGGTCGGTGCCTGCAGCTCAGACCAATTCAGGGCACTAAGTTGCAACTGAATTCGTGAGAAACGTCATTGAGTTCAGTTGTTTATTTGTGCTCAATTGAAACATGTGGTCATCTGCTGAAGGTGAAAAAAAGTCACAAACTGCCACAAAGGCAAGTGACAGGAGCAGATGGAGTTCAGGGAGCACTAAAACGTCTGGCGATAAGTTCTCCCCTGGAGAGAAATGGATTCAGAGTAAATGGTTGCAATTTTCAAAGAAGTCCCATTTAACTGATGTATTTCAATAGTATTGGATAAAAAAAAGATAAATATACAGTAGAATATTTATTGCCCGAAAAAACTGAGGGGAAGTTGTTGAAAAACTGCAAAAAGGCTGCAGACTTGTCATTCCATTTATATATTGCCCCTTTAAACTTAAGGTGAAGAATGTGAGCAGATTGACTGATTTGAATTATGGGCAAGGGGCTCTGATACAGCATATTGTTTATGGCAACTGAAATTATCACCCGTAAAATTTATTCTGGCTGAATCTATTTTTGATGATCTGCCGCGAATTTATCTGGTGGAAGCATAATGTTCCCAAAAAATGTTCAACCATTTTGCCTTCTCCCCATCCCACTCTACCTGATACATGATGGGCGTGATTCAACTGCTGGGATCTAACCAGCACGGATCCATGCAAGCCGGTCAGATCACGGAAGATGCTGAAATCTCGATCCATGTCGGGTGCTGACATTTTTCCGATCTAACCGGCCCACTCCTGTTGGCGGGTTCCAGATCTCACCCAGATATGGGGAGGTGCCAATTAACAACAACTGAGGCCAATCTCATTATCAGTCACAGGATGGACCCCCTATCTAACGGTCTCCCATGATTTAACCAGCACCCCAGCGAAAGGTCACTTGGGCACCCTTTAGCATACCTATTTAAAAACGTAAATCTAATGCAATAGCTGCTGATGGGAACGGGAAGATGAGCAGCCATCTACTAAACCGGGCATACAGCTGGAGTCTGCATGTCACAACACCGAACACCCCCAGGACAGAGCCCCGTCCATGGTAATATGGTGAAGGCCACTTTAACCTCCTCTGACAGTTGCGACCTTTGCCTTCACAGCCGAAGGTTATTGCTACGGAGGAAGTTGCATTGTTAGTTCCATGATTACTTCACAGCTCTCGAGTGGAATCCCGTGGGTAGACGTGCCATGTTGCAGGCGAGTGTTACTGCCTGGCATCTCAATCAAACTGTGAGGCGACATGCTGGAGGTGGAGGAGGAGGGACATGCAGCCTCGTCTGAGAAGGAGGACGAGGAGGGGCTGAACCAGGAGGGGCTGGTGGACGAGCTCATGGAGGGCCAGCAGGTGCAGTTAGAGGAAGAAGGACAGGGTCCGTATGCCTGGAGCATTGGGGGTTGGGAGGGGAGGCTCATCCTCATCCTCACCTGCTCCTTGTGGGTGGGGAGGGGGGGGGTGGGACTCATCCTCACCTGCTTCTTGTGGGGGGGGGGGCTCATCCTCACCTGCTTCTTGTGATGGGGGGACTCATCCTCACCTGCTTCTTGTAGGATAAAGCTTTGTCTGTCATTTCACCCCCTCCCCTTCCCATCCGTTCCACCTTGCCGCTCAACCCACCTCCTCCCCCAACCATTCACCCACCCACCTATCTCTCCCCCCCCCCCCCCCCCCCCGCGCCCACGAACCACCCTGTCCCAACCTCCCAGGGTCTGTGTAACATCACTCCAGGGTGAGGGACCTGTCCCGGCACTGTCGCGTAGGGCCCTGGGAGCCACCTTGGGATGTCGGGGCAGATGGTGTGATCCAGAGGCCCTGTATCATCTGCCTCTGCCAGCTGTTGCAGCCTCCACATTGTCTGCACTGTAGTGTCGACACACGAGGCAATGCTCTTCTGTGATTGGGCCACGCTCTGGAGTGCCTTAGCAATGTCCATCTGTTTCCGGGACATATTCCTCCGTGACTGGGACATGCTTCGCATCACCTTGGCAAGGTCCACCTGTATCTGGGACACATCCCCCAGTGACTGGGATTATGATGTTGAGGCCCTTAGCCATGGCTGTCACTGACTGACCAATGCCTTAGAGGCTTTCCACTGCAGTTGCTACCCGAGCATTGTTGGCCTCGGTGCCACATTCGCAGCACCATGCCCTGTGCCAATAGCCTTTGGGATTCCTCCAATCAACTTTGACCCGCTGGAGTATCACTGACACCCCCTCCTGAATCTTACGGCCGCACCCTAATGTCTGTATCAGCTCTGGGATAATCTAGTCCAGAGGTTTGCCATCTGACTGGGATCCAGCTGAACCCTGGGATCCAGCAGACCTGTGACTGTTGCCGCCCTTAGATATTCCTACCTCCACCTGATGTTCAATGGCAACTGTGTTGTGCCCACCAGATCGTGCCCCAGAAGTCTGTCCACTAATGTCACCCACTCAGGTGGGCATGACAGCTGTGATGCATCAATGGTGGCATCCCCTGAGCTCTCCTCTGATTTGTTCTTTGGAAGGCGGGGGAGGACAGGGTCACCTGGGATGGGCCAGCACCATCAGATGGAGATGCTAACTCACCCGTGCAGCTTGGTGGAGGATGTTGATCTTCTTCGTACACTGCACCGAGGTAACCCTGAGTATGCTCCCTGAGCTGAGGCCGCTACCAGGCATTACCGGCTGACCTGTGGCTGCCCCGCTGAAGATGTCCCGTTGCGATGCCACCGCGTCCAGCAGTCTGGCCAGGTCGACATCTCTGCATTGTTGAGCGGGTCTACACGATGGCATGACTGCATGCTCTCTGGGGTTTGCTCGGAGGGAGTGGTTCCAATGCTGCGCACCCTCGGTTTGCGGGGAGCTGCCGCATGAATCAGCTGACGGGAAACCCGTGGGGGATCATTACCGGCTCTAATTGACGTTAGGCACCGGTTGCCGCCATGCTGGATAAGCAGTCGGGAAGCACACAGCAAGTCGCGCTCGGTACTGCACTTAGTGCTTCTCCCGTTAGATCGCGCCCCCTGTGTCGACAGGATTGCCGTCTATTGAAAAGGAAAGCTGAGTAAAGCATATTGATAAAACAAACCAACGATGTACAGCTGCTATAATTTACCTTGCTGAATTTAGCAATGCTGTTTCATAACGCTGGTACATACCTTGCAGAGTTACATGTGATTACTTGACAGTTGCTTCATAACAGCAATTTTCCATTGAGAGATCACGGAAATCATGTGTTAGTCAGGTACAGTACAAATGCCATATTGATTTTTATCACCCATTCATAGACCTTCAGTTTCAAAAATATATTAAAATTCAGTGAAACTATTGTCATATGAGAGTACCTTTAAGAAATGGGTGTTTACTACTGCAGTAATGTTAGAGAGTGGGTGGAGCTGGGCTGTCTGTCAGCTTTTTACTTTTGTTTTAGGCTGTTTGTTGCAGAGTGTGTTTTAGTTTTGTTTTCAGTGTTGGAGCTGAAGCCTGACAGAGCAGGTGTACTGCTGTTCCATTTGCCATGAAAAGACAATCTCTTGATCATTTGGTGAATTCATAATTACAAATGTTGTCAGTAGTGAATGTAAACCTAATATGCTTCTGTTAAAAGGTGTTTCCTTTGTCTTCTGGGTGTTGTTTGGGAAGTTATTAAGGATTACTTGGTGTTGTATTCTTTGTGGGTTGTATTTGAATTGATGGTTGCTGAGATGTTCACTGTATGTTTTAAAAAGGTTAACTTGAGTTCATAAAGTAAACATTGCTTTGTTTTTAAAAATACTTTTCCATTTCTGCTCTACCACACCTGTAGAGTGGGCCGTGTGCTCCCCATACCACAATCTATTAAAAGTTGTGGGTCAGCTAGACTCTATGATACACTTTGGGGTTCTCTAAACCCTGGCCCATAACGCTATGCCTTGACATATTAAAAGCCATTGCAGTCTTCCTGGATCTCTCAGGACTTTTCAACTAAATCTCACATCCTGTATTGATCCATTTACTTGCAGGTATAATGAGTTGACATGACTCAAGGAAAACAAAAGGAGTTGAGAATAAAATAATAAGTTTACATAGAAGATTTGAACAGTTTTTGGGATATCTGGTGTTATTGACGTTGCATACTAAACAGCAGTGTACTGCTGCAGCACTTAGAAGGGTGGGACGAACAAGCTGAGGTTACATTGCACTGTGTAGAGCTGTGAATATCAACATCACTGAAGCCATCTACATACACATCATTAGCCTTGGCTCAGAAAAGAATTATTGCATTTTGTTGGGAAACTGGCAACGATGTCACACAATCTGCAAAAATAAAAATGCTACTTCTGTCTGTCATCAAGTGAGTTCTGTTCACGATATATTTTATCAACAAAGTCTTAATTAAAATGGTCAACAATGGGAATAGCAGGCTCAGCTTTAAACAATGGTTTTCGCTCTGACACACATAGAATGGAATTTTGAACAAGTGGCCTCCAGGAGATAAATGAAAACCCCAAAGTCATTTGTGCTGCTGCTTTCAACTTCTTTCCACCATTCGATACTTCAGTGACTGATAGTACAGAACAAAAGACTGCTGGCCTTTGATAGGCCATGTTTCACACTGTCCACTGACAGTCACACAGGAGGAGGCAATAGTGCATAGGTGAAATGGGTGAAGTATATAAAAGGAGCCTCTTGCCCTATTCAATAAGAGAAGTTACTATCACATTTTGGAAATCAGATTAACTAGCTAGGTGTTGAAAATGATCATCCTACAGATTGGAATTTAAAAGCTGAAGATATAGAATTGCGTTTGCGATTTCTTCGAATCATGTAAACTTGCGCATAGACTCGAATTGTATCTATCGATAGTCCTTTTTCTTAGTTATGAGATTGGTTACTCTAAATCTAGTTAATTTGAAAGCAGAAAAGTACTTCTCGCCTCTTTGGGCACCTGACATTTGGTTTTGAATATGGCTCAATTTCTCTTGAAATTCTGATCACAAGTTGCAATTACAGCATGAAGTAAGGGGAGTGGAGATCATTCAACTGAGCATCATTTGTAGCCGCAATAGTTGCAACTCAATGCTCTGTGTGTACAGGAGCTTATTCTCTCAAGATTATTCGAATGAGCTTGTCAGAATAAATTGTTGTTTTGCAAATTTATAGCAAGATTTTTAACAGGCTGGGAAAGAGTTACAATTCTCCAGCAAACAGTGGTATGAAGAGCATTAGAGAAGCTCTATCTATCTTTCTATCTCTTCCTCCATTATCCTATTGTCTGTCTGCTCTTTCTCTCTCTCTTCTCTCTTTCATTCCCCTTGGGGAGGCATTTGTAGAATGTGTTGTGTCTGTGTCGATGCAGTACTGATTCAAAGTCAAAGATGCCATCGCTCTATAATGAATGTATTATGCCACATAAGTCTTATTCTGCAGTCTGTTTTTAAAATCGCAGGCTATCGCTATTCTATACACTTAAAAATGAATGGTTTGATAGGTTTGACTGAGATTCATTCGCTTTAAAAGTCCAATTTAATAAAGTCAAAGGTCACTCACATCTAATTGTTGTTTAGTCAGGGACCTGTAGAGTCTGGAATGTGCTTGTCAGTTTCAGTTTCCAAATGAGAATCGCACAGTATCTTAAGATCGTAACAAAATGTGACATCTACGGTGTGGTGTGCGGAATACTGATGTTATGTTTTTAATATACATCTAAAAGCTCTCCCATGTTGTTGCTCAATGTAGATGGTATACTGTTTATATTGCCTAATGAACAATATATTGTTACGTTATGCTGTGCTATAATGATATAATAATGAAACTGAACAGGTGAAGTTAGTCATATGCAGTTAGGAGTCATTTCTAACATCAGGACATGTCACTGCATTAAATATATAGTTCTTCATCTTAACGCCTCACATTCTTTACCCCTCTCCCCATCTGGATACAGGTCTTCCTACTGGCCCTCAATGTCAGGCAGACGGTTAGGCTCACTAATGTTTCATTGGTAGTGTTGGACTCGGGCATGATTCAGTAAACCCTAAACCCTTGCCCCTACTCCCCCCAAGAGCTAAGGAACAAAGGAGTGTAAGGCAGAACCTCGCTCAGACATGAGCTGGGGAGTAAGCATGCTGGCAGCAGACAGGGGTTAGACATAAGTAAAAGCTGAGGAGCATCACAAACCATTCCTCACTGTGAATTGTAATCACCCTCCTGCATTGACTGGCCAAGAGGGGCTCGGGGATTTCCCCGCCCCCTGATGAGTATGATCTTTGCAACCTTCATCCTCTGGTCACAGAGGGGTCATAATGCCCTGAGAGGGGGAAGGGGGGGAAGTGTTGCGCTGTCAGATAACAAGCTGGTTCTATTTCATGAAACGGGAGGCAATGAGCGTGCCCCCAGTCCTCCTGCCCATGTGCACCCTCATCCCCGCCTGGCCTCCAACCTCCAGATCCTCAGTGCCCTCTTCCTCAACTCTGTCCTGAACATCCTTCTCATCCGAGGACACGTTCCGCTCCTCGAGGTCTTACACATGGAGGTTGTTGCCCTTCTGCAGAGCCGGGATACATAGGGCACCAGCAGACCACAATGATATGGGAGAAACTCGGGATTGTACTGGGGGTTCCACCAGATCTCTCGTCGTACTGGCTCTGGCCCAGGTCGAAAAGGCTAAAGTCCAAATGCTTGCATAGAGTACATCCGTAACCTCATGGATGCACTTATGGGTGAATGCCTGCGAGATGTCACGCGAGGAGCCTTGGAACAGCCATGTTGGGTGTAAATTGAGGGCTCACGTAACCTTCACGGCCATGGGAAGCGGGTGTCGTTATCTGCCACGTGGCACCAAGTCTGCAAGGATGTGGCACATGGACTGCACAGTCTCCCTGATGTGGCAGAGTCTTCTATGGCACACGTTTCCCGACAGCTCCATAAAGGACACTCGATCTTCTACTGCCTCTTTGTGTTCCCTTCATAGCTGCTGATTGGATCCGGTCCCTGAGCCTGTACTTGGTCTTCTGCAACTGGCTGTTCCCTGGGTACTGCTGACGTTGCTGCTGTAGTCTGTGCTACTCCACTACTGTAATAGTTAGAACAGCCAGCTTCGCTGACTCCATACTGATATTGACCAGTTACCTCCAAAGGACGTGAGAGAGAAAGAGAGAGCTAGGTTGATGTTGCAGCTAGATAACATCAGTACCTCTCCCAGACCCAGGAGCAGCTTGGCCCACATCTTATGTGGCAGCTACCATTCACTCACAGTTCAGGTGCTGTCCCTTCTCCATTGCAGAACTGGTCTCAGCCAACGCCCCCACCCAATCAGAGTTGTTTTTGGGCTTCCGTCTGGCTCTCCCCTCCATTATTCTCTGTATCCCTGGGTTCTGACAGGAGGGTTTATATGCTCACACTTCCCTGAAGAGCAGTGTCAAGTAGATGCTGATGTCCGTCTTAGGGCTAATACATCCTCACTGGCAGGTGTTGGGGTTCAGCACATAAGCAAGCCCAGTACCTCACAATACTGTGAACCCAAGCATGTAGCCTTGAACCCTGAGTGTTCATCCCATTCCTTGACATTGAGACTGTGGGCAGCTGACATTGTTAAGGGTTAACTCTTGATGGTCTGACAAGCATGAGTCTCAGGAATGTTAGAAGGGCACAATTGCTTATTGCCTCAGGGATAGGCAAAGCTAATAGATATCCCTCTTACTCAGGCTGCATCATTCCGAGATCTCATTGCTGTCATGCTTCTACACTCAATACTCCTGGACAGCCACTCTGGAATTTTGTCAGCCGGGAAGATTCGATGAAGGCTAAAGATGCAACATTATCCATGGGAAGTAAATTATATAGCATGGTGCACAGTAGCACAGTGGTTAGCACTGTTGCTTCACAGTGCTAGGGTCCCAGGTTTGATTCCCGGCTTGGGTCACTGTCTTTGCAGAGTCTGCACGTTCTCCCCGTGTTTGCGTGGGTTTCCTCCGGGTGCTCAGGATTCCTCCTACAATCCCGAAAGACATGCTATTAGGTCATTTGGACATTCGGGATTCTCCTTCAGTGTACCCGAACAGACGCTTATAATAATGGGTTCAAATTCATGCAAATCAAGTTTGCGCCCTTCCTGGGCGTGAACCTTATTGTGCCATTGATGAAAGCCTGGGAAGATCGCGTTATGGAAACTCACTGGCGCCAATCCCATTTAGTGGCCGTTATGGGATTTGCAGCTGAGGCGAACACATCTGCTCAATCCTGCCTGATGAGAAAATAACATTAAAATTCAGCTAAATATTGGGGAGAGCAAATCCATTGTCATGAGTCTCTCCTACAGTCATTGTATTCTTTACACTGACTGTCCATTTTTGATCCTTACATTCATTCATGGGATATGGGCATCTCTGGGCATGTATTGCCCACCTCTAATTGTCCTTGAGAAGGTGTTGTTCAGCCATTTTTCTAATTGTTTCAGTTTGATGTAGATAGGCCAACAGTACTGTTGGGAATGCTGTTCCAGGTTATGACCTAGTGGCAGTAAAGATATGGGGCTGGATTCTCCGATTTTGCGGATGGACCAAAAAGTCGGCATTGCCTCTGCACCGATGCTCTGCCTGGTGGGGGGCTAGCATCATGCCACATAAAGCCCCGGCTTTACCTGCAGATATGGATGCAGAATGGCCGGGTCCGTGGCCACTCGTGCACAGTGGTGGCCTGCGGTGGCCACGCCGTAAAACATGGCGCCGGACGCATGCAGCCAGATAGTCCCCGCCCCCCATATGCCCCCTTCCCACCCCCGGACTACCCCCCACCAGACCACTAGTCCACATCGAAGCCCCCATGCAAGCGGAACGGCTCCACCCCCGACTGTGACGGCACTGGACACGGTCCGCAGCTGCCACACCAGGTTCACAAAAGTTGAGAGGACTTGGCTGGGGTCTGGAGAATCCAGTCTGTGATATATATCCAAGTCAGGATAGTATGTCACTTCAAAGGGAGCTTGCAAGTGGTGATGTTCCCATGTATCTGCTGCACTTGTTCTTCTCAGTGCAAGATGTCACTGGTTTGGAATGTGCTTTCTAAGGAGACTTGGCAAGTTGCTGCATCGCATTTGCAGATGCACACACTGCTGCCCCTGTGCAACTTTGCAGTATCACCACTCTCTGACCCTAGCTCAACCCATCTGCCACTGAAGCAGTCATCCAGGCTTGTTACCTCAAGACTTAACTACTTCAGTGACTCCTTGGTGATCGTCCAACCTTCCGAACTTTATTCTTCTGCACCAAATGTCTTCTCAAGACTTCTATCCTCATTGTTCAACAAACACCTTAAAGATAAGAAATTTAAATTTGTATTCAAATCCCTCCATGTTCTAATTTCTCCCTAAGTCTGCAGTTTTATTTAGTCCTACAATCTCCCCAATACCTCCCCTTTCCCGCACCACCACCGCCACCTTGCTCTGGCTCCTCACGTAGGTTAGTATCCAGCTGTCCTTAGATCTGAAGCAGTTTCAATGTTTTTTGATATGAAATATTCTCTGTAAAGATACGTTACTATTCATTTCAGTTCTTACTTAACTTGTGTGTTCATTCTGCAAGCCAGTGAGCTCCCAGACTCAAGTTGGTAAGCCAAAAATGCCAAAATCTTAATTTTTCTGTGAATACTGTCTGACCGCTTATATACTTGTCGCATTTTTTGCTTTCAGCTTTCTTCCTGTCACTGGTCCATTTATCTGTGACCTGAATAATGTTCTTGATAACTAAATAGACATCTTGCTCCCTTTCTGTTCATATCCACATGCCATTTAAAACAGTTGTTGCAATTAAAATAAATGATCCAAAAAGCTGCTTGGTATAAAGCAATCAAATTAGATTCTCTGAAAGAGAGATATGCGGGAGCGCAGATAAAGTGATGGGCCCATTACTGTGCTAACTCAGATTAATGTGATTCTGCATTCATTTGAGCTGACATGTTCTTGCCCATCATTCAGATTTAATCTTAACTGTAAGGATTTAAAGCTTTTCGCCTGGGTTTATGGTTGTTTTGTGCAAATGTTTAAAACCCCTCTCAAACAAATGTTATGGAAGAAAGAGCTTAACAAGTGTTGTCGAGCAGGAAGCATGGTGTCCAGTTATTAAAGTATTGATGTAATGACTGTTCTGGATGCTCCATTGTTCAGTACATTTAAGGCTGGAATAAACGGGTTCTTGGCCTCACAGAATTAAGGGATGTGGGGAGCGGGTGGGAAAATTGAGTTGAAGCAAAAAGGTCTGTGAAATACTCCTGCTCCAATTTCTTGTTTTCTTGCGTTTATGCATCCAAAATGCAAAACTCCACTGAATTCAGATAGACTTTTCCCTCTGAGTCCTCCATCCCATAATCGTCCTCCTTTTTCCAACACTTGATGCAGATTTCTGCTTATTGGCCTTCACTGTTGAGCTTGGTGATGAATGGTCCAAGTTACATTGTTCTGCACTTTGATTCGCCTGTGGGGGATTGACCCAAATTCTACTGGAATACTAATTTGAATGTGCCACAGCAAGGATTGTGGTCAATCAGAAGTCTTGCAGCTGATGCCCAATAAAAGGAATTTTGTTTCATAGAAGACAAGCCTCCACTCTTCTTCATAGGGATTTGATTTGTTTTTAAATGAGGTCAGCAGAATTATTGTGAAGCAGCACCCAAATCTACAAATTCACATTGGAAATTGAACAAAGTTATGGTCAGGATTCTTTGTTTTAAAATGTGTTAGTTTGGTTGAAAAATATTTATTATGTTGCGAATTGCATTCCATCTATTTGGTTCTGTTTTCAGTGACTAATTGAACATTAGCCGTTGAAATTTCAATTTAAAAAATTGCCAAAATTATAGACAAGATCCATTGACTAGCCTGTTAGAAATCAACCTCCTGGACTCTGCAACGAGCAATCCACGAAGCCATCAGGGTATTGTGTTAATTTTCAAACCTTTTCATTGCTTTGACTATTTTGGAAAATATTGAAGATGGGGTACCGGGGAGGAAGGCTGTTTGGCTTAAAGCCCACTCGCATTTAATGGGGTGCTCAAGAATTTGTTTTCCAATAGGAATGGACATATTAATGGAATGCAGTGTAAAGATTGACATATAAAGTAACCAGTGGTTTGAGTGTGAGAGTAGGCCTGTGTTATTATCCCAGTAAATGCTATAATTGGACAGGAAGATTCCAGAATGGAACGCTTAGCGGTTTGCATTCTGAAATCCAGACCAGGTTTTCCAAATGATACCTCTTAATTAAAACTTATGCGCCACTTTTAAATAAAACTTATGCTCCACCTTTAACAGCGAATCCAGTCCAGAATATCACACCAACCCTTTTAGAATTTATTTGACTTGACTGCTCTGCAAACTGCTCCCAATGTTTTTAGCTCTTGATTACCAGACTGTATTAAAATGGCATCAGAAGTTTGTTCTATGTTGAAAGGCAGCAATCCCACTGAGTAGCATGGTATCACCATGGTTAGCACTGCTGCCTCACAGCGCAAGGGATCCAGATTTGGTTCTGGCTTCGGGCGACTGTCTGTGTGGAGTTTGCAAGTTCTCCTTTGTCTGCATGGGTTTCCTTTGGGTGCTCCAGATTCCTCACACAGCCCAAAGATGTGCAGGTTAGGTGGATTAACCATGATAAATTGCCCCTTATTGTCCAAAGATGTGCAGGTTAGGTGGATTGGCCATGGTTGGTACATGGGATTACAGGGCTGGATGGGGGAGTGAGTCTAGGTAGAGTACTCTTTCGGAGTGTTGGTGCTGAATTGATGGGTTGAATGACCTCCTTCTGGAGGTCTCCTTTTGGAGATTTTATGGATTCTATGGATTTGATGGAAATTTGGTTAATGCAATTATCTCTTTAACTCAGAAACCTTTGTTTACTCTCCCTTGAATTCTTTTGAACAACAACTTGGTCTCAAACCCAGTTCAATTCCATGCCATCATATACCTTGGAATCAATAAAACAAGGATATTCAAGCACATCAAAAAACGCAGGCTCTCAGGATGTCACCAATAAGTACCTTTGAGAAGGAACACCCCAAGCATAAGAGGGCAACAAGATATCAATCACAGCACCGGACATGGCCTGGTCCAGCACATTGAGGTAAACAGGTCAAGACGCCCAGCACACGCCATCCAGCTGGCTCTGCACCATACTAACCACACCCAGGGCCATGCTCCATCCCACTGACTGAAGCAGGGCTTATATCAGTACGTTGCTCACCCAGATTAAAGGAAGAAACCCACTCCCAAGGGAGGAATTCCCGAGTAAACCCAAGAACATTAGACACAGGCTAGCACTGTGTGTTCTTGCAAGAAAGATATGAGGGGACAGGACAGTGCTGTCTCAAGAGAGACATATACACCACCTCCCCTCGGAAGACCCAACCACAATGAGGAAGACATTCAGGAAACCAATATACAAGACCGCCCGGAGGAGGATGCCTAACTCTCCCATCAAGCCTACCCGCAAACAAAGAAGGGCTCTGACAACACAGAGACATGGGCTGGAAATCAGTTCACTGGCAGCTCACTGGCAGTGGGATTCTTTGGTCTCACCGGCAGCGTCGTGTGGCTTCAATGGGAAATCCCATTGACAGTGACAGGAACAGAGAAGCCTGCCACCAGCAAACAGTGCAGCAACTCCCACCACTGAGAAACACAGAGCTGGGAGGTAGGGGAATCCCACCCATAGCATACAGACTCTCACTTCAACAAATCGAACAGGGATAAACCAACTACATCCAGACATGCGTCACCACTCATTTCCCACTACCCCAATAGCCCTAAAAATGCCAACCACAAAAAAGAATCAAAAGGAACCCAGTCCTCTCTAGGATACATGGACATGGGCTGAGTACACCCCACTCCTGCTGCTAGCGAGGTCGGAGAATCTGGCACTCAGTGAAATCTCCTATTCACTGTAGCGAGACCAGAGAATTCCGCTGTCATGAACGGATTGAGAATTCAATTCATGATCTGCACAGGCCATCAAAGGAGACAAGTACGGATTCTCAAAATTCAAAGCAACAGTAACAATAAAAGCAAAATGCAAATAGAAACCCCGATTCAATTAGCTCCAACTGCAGTCTATCCTCAATCTAAGTGAGGTTTAATCTAACCTGACCATCCACAACCACATCCAACATCCACCCAACACACTGCCGTACCTCCATTCATCTTTTCTCTAAATGCATTTCCTTTATTGTCACAAGTAGGCTCACAGTAACACTGCAATGAAGTTACTGTGAAAAGCCCCCAGTTGCCACATTCCAGCGCCTGTTCGGGTACACAGAGGGAGAATTCAGAATGTCCAAATTACCTAACAGCACATCTTTCGGGACTTGTTGGAGGAAACCGGAGCACCCGGAGGAAACCCATGCAGACACGGGAAGAATGTGCAGACTCCGCACAGTGACTTAAGCCGAGAATCATGTGGGTGCAAGGATTACAGCACATAAAAAAGTATAAGACTTGCACAAACCACTTATCACTTCACTAAAAGAGGATAACAAATGACCCTTGCCCTCATGCTCAAACATTGTTTACCCTTGCCAGGAGAAAAAACAACAACTTGAAATCAACAGCATAATCACAAGGAAATAAAGTTCAGAATTATTGATAAAATGCGGGATATATATACCATCTGTGATGCTTGGAACACCCAAGGCCATGACAAGGTTGTTGAACAACACTCAGGATCTCTCAGAAGTTACATCAAACCAAGTGCCTTCACCTCTGCCACGCTGAAGCCCAGGCAGCCAGAAACCAAGCCCCGGCCGATGGCGGATTCCTCGCCATGGCCAGACACCTTCAAGCCCTCATGACGACCATCGTGGACAGGACAGCATAAGCCCATTGTTTGATCCTCCACCCGATCCCAGGGGAAACCGAATACTCTGGGCGGGATTCTCCATTAGCCTATGCCAAAATCAGGAAAGGCTTTTGGGCGGAGAATTGGTTCCAACACCAAGATTGCGAGTTTGATGCCAAATCACAATGATCCAGCACCTCGACAGCCGCTTCAATGCATTCTGGAATGCGTGTACAGCAGACACCGTTTGTATCTCATTAGCGGGCCTGACCCGGTATTCTCCAGGGCCTCCGCGATTCTCCGCCTCCAATAGGTCAAGTTCCCGACGGTGTGGTTCACTTGCGCAAGGCAGCCATGCAGTTGCGTACATTGCTAACAAACCACTTTGAACTTCAGGCAACGGGTCGTATAGGCGTTGCCCCCAGGGCACCCCCCTGGGTGCCCTCTGGCCCCAGCTGACCCATTAGCTGTATGGGTGCACTCTACCACAACCAGTGCCATCTTTTTGGCTGGGTTAAGTGTGTGTGGGAGTGTAATGTGTATCTGTGGCTGCAACGTGTCAGCCTCCCAAGTGTCAATCATGGACCCAGCGAATCCCGCACCTTTCTCATTGGAATCGATTGTGTTCCAAGCGACACCGGTGCTAGCTCCTTAATAGTAGCGGAATCGGTCCAGCGGCAGTTTTATTGTCGTGAAACTCACCGGTCGGGATTCTCCCCTACCCGGCAAGGCTGGCGGATCCGGCACTGAGGAGTGATGTGAACCACTCCGGCGTCGGGCTGCTCGGAAGGTGTGGAATCCTCCGCACCTTCAGGGGCTAGGCTGGCGCTGGCGGGGATGGCGCCACGCCAACCGACGCGGAAAGGACCTGGCACTGCACCAACCAGCGCTGAAGGGCCTCCATGGCCCGTCACGAGTTGGCACATGCGCGGGAGCGCCAGCATGTGCTGGCGTCATCCTAGCGCATGCCCATGGGAGGTTTGTTGCCGCACCGGCCATGGCGGAGGTCCACAGCAGCCGGTGCGGAGGGAAAGAGTGCCGCCATGGCACAGGCTCACCCGCGGATCGGTGGGCCCCGATCGCGGGCCAGGCCACTGTGAGTGCACCCCTCAGGGCCAGATCCCCAGGTCCCCGGAGGCCGCCCAGGTCCCGCCGGTAAGTACCAGGTCTAATTTACGTGGGCGGGACCAGCCTAATACGGGTCGCCGCTCGGCCCATCATGGGCTGGAGAACCGCCAGGCGGACCGCTGCCAACGGCCGCCGCCTGCGCGGCGCGATTCCCACCCCCACCAAAACCTCGGCGCTGGAGAATTCAGCAGCCGATAGGGGCGGGATTTACGTCGCCTCCCTGGCCATTCTTTGGCCCGGTGGGGGGGTCGGAGAATCCGCCCCACAAATTCTGCGTTGGCGTCAGCACTGGTCTCAGGAACGGAGAATTCCTCCCAATGTGCTCCATTGAACCTTCTCTAAAGGATACTTCGCAGTCCATCAAAGTGAGCACCAAAAGCCTGCACCGCTGAGCCAAGATCATCATCCAGAACATAATTCGCAATGGCGTTCAACATCCCGATGCACACACAACTGCCGAGGCAGAGGCCCGCTCACCAGCAAAACCATAACTGCAAAGTGGGCCTCACCTGAGCCACCTCTGACCGCCCCAATCAAACGAGGACTCTCTCTGATTATGGCTCTTCACCACCAAACTCCTGCCAGGAACATCAAGGGACATAGCACAAAATATGCATCCCCCCAGGAAAGATAATTATGGAATGTACATTAGGATAAAATGAAGGATTAAAAGAAGTGTGGAGCTAGAGCTTGCGAATATGCAGTTGCTCCCATGCTCAAATCACATGGCTCCTCTGACTTTTCTTAAATTTAAAGGCCAGATTTCAATGCCTTAACAGTTCAAATGAACTGATGTTCTTGTCTACTTTTAGCAATCTCAAAGGGCAAATCTCAAAGAATCCTTGTACCTCTACAATAGTTTACTAATATCAGATCCCCATAATTTCCAATTCCTTTTCCATTTTGAACAGAAATACACCATTACAGTGACCTAGGTCCTCAGATTTATTGCAGCCTACTGCATTGGGTAAAATTCACTTCAAGCAAAAGCAGCATTGGTAAGGTGATGCTGAAAAGCTATGAAACGTTAGCATTATCTGTATTTCTCACTTGTGTTTCATTTCTTATGTTGATATTTTGAACACATTTTGATCAGAAGGAGACAGAATGGAAAAACATGTTTATTTCTAGCACACCAGTCTTTAGCTCTGAAAATTATTTGCTTGAATCACTTCCAAAGTGAAGAGTTGAAATTCGCTTCTGTCTGGCAAATTTATCAAAAATAATGAATTTGAGGAGTGTGAGTCCAACAATTAGTGGGAGCAAGACTACAGTATAAGCTCAGGATGCACTCTATAAGTACAAGCTAGGCACATGCCTTCGAGTGTCAGTTTGTGCTAGCCAGCAATGCATGTTCAACAACTGAGCTGGACATGTGCCAGTAATTAGGTATTGGACAGTTTTAGTGATTTATTTGAATCCTGAGGGCATTGTATCAGCTCCTATTTTCTCTTGAGCCAATAGTATTCTAATATGGTGTCGGACTGAGCATTTGGTGAAGGTGGAACACTTGAATCAAGATACCATTTAAACACCCAATAATAGGTTTGTGAAGGATGGTCTTTCAACTTTATACTCAACATGGTTTTGAAAAATTGGTGGAAACTTACCTGATTATGCTAATCTTGACCTGTGAGTGCTTGATGTTGATGCTGAGTATTAAATCTGAAATACACACTCAAATGATCACGTACAATATAATTGCAGAAGGCAGAATTTCTAATAAAGTGAAAGTATTACTCAACTCACATCACTGCTGGATCTTTTTGCTTCACCCACTCATGAAGTATTGACAGCATGTGAGTGGGAATTATATTACCTGCTTACAGCACTGTACTCCCTCTGCATACACTGCTTACCAGCTTATAACAAGTCAGTGTCTTCTTATTGTGTAATGCTGTCAATATTGCCAGAGGTTCAAAAAATAAACCCTAAAAATAGGTTAAGTGCCAGCAATATTTGGATACACGGTTGAAACAAAGCAAAACCTTTTCAGGAGCTTTAATTTTTATTACTCAGACCCATGCTGACAGTCATACTGTGTTTTAACGATAAGCTGAGCATATTTGTACAGCACTGATTTTCAATGTGCGGAGATGGCATAAGATTTTCGAATTAAGAATTCATTTAAATTCTGTTGCCCAAGATTTTGGAATTACATAGGTTGGAACATCTGCCCTTTCTCCAGCACTGTTTAGGTACAGTGCAGTGCTTATGTTAGTGTCATCCAGCAGACCAGCATTAGGACTGTGCCTTCAGTTTCATTTACAATATTGGAAACCTTTGGGCCTCAAAGATTGATGTTATTGTGCCTGTTTTACTGACATAAAAAGGTGCTTGAGCATTTAATATGGTGCTGGATTTCCTACTCAAAATATTAGTATCGGCATAGAAAGAGATGTTCAGGACTCATGTCTTTGGATTAGGCCCTTTGGATTGTCTAATGCTTGCTTGATGCCTCATTTTCCATATTGGATTGTCCAAAACGCATGGAATTTATCATTAAGGAACTCGTAGCAGGACATTGAGAAAAACCATCAAACATAGAACATAGAATTTCCAGTACAGAAGGAGGCCATTCGGCCCATCGAGTTAGCACCGGCCCTCGGAAAGAGCACCCCACTTAAGACTCACACCTCCACCCTATCCCCGTAACCCAGTAACCCCACCTAACCATTTTGGACACTGAGGGCAAATTAGCATGGCCAATTCACCACCTAATCTGCACATCTTTGAACTGTGGGAGGAAACCGGAGCACCCGGAGGAAACCCATGCAGATACGGGGAGAATGTGCAGACTCCGCACAGCCAGTGACCCAAACCGGGAATCGAACCTGGGACCCTGGCGCTATGAAACAACAGTGCTAACCACTGTGCTACCATGCTGCCCCTCAAGCAGTCAACGGTTTTATGAAAGGGAAATGTGTTTCACAAATTTTAGAGGACTTTGAGGATGTAACAAGCAGGGTGGATAAAGTGGAACCACTAGATGTCACCGATTTGGCTTTCCAAAAAGAATTCGATGTGGTGTCACGTAAACCGTAAATCTAATAATTCTGTTCAATGAAGAAGCAAGACAGAAAGCAGGGATCATAGGCCAGTTAATGTCATATCTATCATTGGGAAAATCCTGCAGTTGATAATTAACTAAGAAATTTAGAAAATTATCATGCAATGAAACAATGGTTTGATGAAAGGGAAATGCTGTTTGACAAATTTATTGTAATCCTTTCAGGATGTAACAAGCGGGGTGGCTACGAGGAAACCGGTAGATGTAGTATATTTGGATTTCCGGAAGATATTTTAAAAGCAGCTACATAAAAGGTTTCTAGATAATATGAGAGTTGGTGTTGGGAATAACATAACCAACAGGAAACAGAGTTGGGATAAATGGGTCATTTTCAGATTGACAAACCAGTTTAGTTGGAGGGATCAGTGCTGGAGCCGATTCAACTTTTGTTAATGACTTGGGTAGGGAGGTAGATTGTACTGGAGCCAAATTTGCTGACAGTACAAAAATAGATAGAAAATCAAGTTGTATGGAGGACATTAAAGGTGGAATTTTCCCATTCCCCCTCCCCCCATGTTGGGTTTAATGGTGGGCCGGCAGGCAAAATGCAGAGGGAAGACCAAAAATTGGTTTCAAGCCAGCTTAAAATTATGGTGGAGTCTTCCACACCTGCCCGCCATGGCAGGTCGCAATTTTTGCCAAAGTCTGGCATGAAACCGATTTCATCCTGCGAAATGGATGCAGATCAAGGACCGACCAGAATTGCCCATCCACACCTAATTGTCCGTGACACCAGCAGGAAATCACAACAGTCCCAAACATGTCAGGACCAATGTGGCGTATAAAAACCGTGCCTCCGGGTGCCTATGGAGTTCAGGATGGAGGCCTCCAGCGGCTGTGAATCCTGGAACATGCAGCAGTGCTTGGGGGAGCATCTATCAAATGGATCTTCCAGCTTCAAACTTTTTGAGAGGCGCATCATTCAGCCTCAGTGTCAGTTATGTCCAAATACCCTGAGAAAATGGCAGCCCAGATGTGATGGTCATTCAGCCTGCCCTGCCATGCAAAACAGGACAAAACCTCTGCGATGCAAATTCAATATGGTGATATCCCACAAATCCCCGGTGACCTCCATGGCGGGAAATATTCCCAGGCAGAAATTCTCTGGCCGTTTGCTGGCGGCAGGATTCTTTGATTCCGTCGGCAGTGCACTCCTACCCATGGGTTTCCTGTTGGCATGGGGTGACTTTAATGGGAATTCCCATTGGTAGCGGTGGGAGCAAAGAATTATTCCGCTAGCGAAAGGCTCACCACCCCTCGTGGCCAGAGAATCCCGGCCCTGGCACAGGACTTAGTCCTGGATGGGAAAATTACATGCAATAGCCAAAATGTTGCAGATTGATTATAATTTGGGAAAATGTGAGGGTATCCACTTTGATTGGAAGAATAGAAAAGCAAACTATTATTTATGTGGAAAGAGAATGCTGTGGTACAGAGAAATGTGGGTGTCCTTGTGCAAGAATCACAAAAGTTCGACATGCATGTTTTT